>NC_080760.1:17826393-19076393 GCF_020826845.1 Diceros bicornis minor | reverse complement strand
GAAAAAGAAGAAAACTAATATTTGTTGAAAATCAATTATGGGCTGGGCACTGTGTTTACTTATGTTAGCTCATTTAATCCTCAGAATGAATAGTTCTTGCAATAGTTATTATCTTCATTTTACAGATGAAATAGTTAGACAAGAAAGGTTAGATGACTTAACAAAGGTCATGCAGCTGGAATTTGAACCTAGTTCCGCCTGATTCCAAAGCTTGTTTGCCTTCTATCATATAATATACTATGCTAGCTTCATAATCTCTCTGGGGCTCAAAGTCCTTTTTATACTGAACATTTTGAAGAAGTCATGGGTTTTTTTGTTTGTGTTAGTGATACTTTCTGTCTTGACTGGAAAGGATGTCAGGCCACCTTTAAAACAGCTTGACCTTTAAACTACAGTTACATATTGCCCTAATTTATTGGTGCTATAATGTCCCTAAATCTGAATAGGACATTAAGTGGTTCTGCTACTACGAGGACAAAATGTGGTGGGAATTGACTACGGGATTCAGTGTTACGCAGGCTCTCTCCTGTTGTTGGTGTTAAATAGCTAGTCAATCAAAGCAGCTTATTTGGTTGCTTTTGGGTTTTTGGGGTTTTTTTAATTCTTAGACTTTTTTTTTATATACACTCTTCCAATAAAATGTAAATGTCAGATAAGAATGAATCAAGAACTAGACTTTCCAATTAATTTCTGGAAAGATGCCTTCTTTTTCTTTTATTTACTCTCTTTTATCCACTCTTTTGCCAATATATTCTTTTTTCTTTTTCCCTAGAAGGAAAAAAAATAGGTTAACTCAAAATTCAGGTTCCAGCTCGACCATTGGTTCTGCTGAGTTTTAAATTTAGAGTTAATTGAGCCCGTGCCTTCTTCACTGAGATCTACACAAATAGTTGCTAACAAGATAATACGACTGCTAAAATGACCTCTTTATTTTCATGAACTTCTTTAGCAATCATCAAGGTGCTACACCCTTAGTTCTGGCAAAGCGCAGGGGAGTGAATAAAGATGTCATCCGATTGCTGGAATCTTTGGAAGAACAGGAGGTAAAAGGATTTAACAGAGGAACCCACTCAAAACTGGAGACCATGCAGACAGCTGAGAGTGAAAGGTACTTAAGATATAGTTTTTTAAGGGCCAGTCACTTTAGATACTTGGATCTATAATGACAATTTGTGAGCTTTTGATTTATTTGCTTTCAAGTACAGAGCTTTGATATTTTCTTTGAACTTTATATAGGTCCTTATGGCTCCAGATTATAATTGAGAAGCTATTAACCGAAAGTACTACGTGCCCACATGCACATCATGTTCTGTTAGCCACTGTGCAAGGAAATGTGCTGTATTGGCAGTCCAAGGGAGAAGAGGTAGTTAAAAGCTGAATATGAGGGAAGGAAACAGGAGTTTGAGAATTTTAAGTACAGGTCACAAAAAGAATGGAATTCAAAAAGAGGAGAAAAACAAGTAAGGCTAAAACCTAGACGGTATTAGAAAAGACCAAAAGGTAGTTTCAAGGGTAGGGAAGTAGAGTGCTGAGGGAAAAGTGAAACAGGAGGAGAGAAAGTAATACAAGATTTAATGCATATACAATTCAGTAATATGAAAGTGAAAGTGATTTTCACATGATTTGGAACAATGAAATTTAATTTGGGCTCCTATAAGTAATTGAAGCTAAGATGTAGTGACTGACAGGGTCTTAAGTGTCTCATCGTTTCTCATCTAGAACCAGTTTAGAACACAGATCAGGGAGCACTGAGAAGGTAACAAATCATCTTTTTTCCTGGCTTCTCTGGCTCAACAGGTGAAGTCAGTAGGCCAGACTTAGTTGTACTAGCATGTAGTTTGGTTGACCACCGTGGAGTTTCAGCCTTCTAGATGTTACCAGGTAAGAAGGGTGATGAGCTTACTATAGTCTCCTCCCAAAATTTTCAGTGAAATATATTTCAAAGGCCCTCATCAGCTGTTGACCCAGTAGCTGACTGACCAGGACTTGGCATTAGGATCATATGGTTCACTTATTGGGATCGTTGTTTCTGTGAGTTCAAAATGAAATCCTCTTTATTTTCCATAGTTCTCCCTTTATTTGATTCCTTTGTACCGGTGATTGCTTTCCTCCCTCTTCACATGCTGGCTGGTGTACTCCTTGGGGACCATTAATTCCACTCTCAAACTTCGGACTGTTTTCTTTAGATACTTTCAAGCATTTATTACTGTGAAAAAAAGTTAAAGTGTTTTACTTCTAGAACAGTGCATGCTCTTCATGAGTTATCACCAAAAGCTGACAAGTAGATAGAAGTCAAAGATGCATTGGCAAGCTCTTTTTCTCTCTCCTGTGTACTCTGGATCAACAGTCAGAATGCCATAAGCAATTTAATAACATTGAGTTATCTATTATTTGTTAAAGATCATGTTCTTCCAAAATAACTTGAAATTTATTTTCATAATTCTTTAAGCTGCTTTGCCATGAAAAATGTCCAAGAATGTGTTTTTGCTTGGTATATTTTGTGAACCTTGCTTGGTATATTTTGTTAATAGCCAGTTTCTTGGCACCTCTTTATCAGAAATATGCTTTTGACTTCATTTAGCCTCAGTTGTGATTACTTATTAACTAAGAAGTGATTAGTCATTTGAGCAGCTCAGTATGAAATATTTACTCCAGCTTTTTTCACATACCTGCCATTTCACTTCAGCATGAGAATTTGGTTTGTTTTACAGCATTGTGTAAAGCCAGTTCTTCAAAAACTAAGTTATTAATACTTCTACTACCTAGTTGTCCTATCTTACTCCTGCCCCTCAGTGTCATGATAGAAATGCAGTGTTGAAGTTTAAATTAAAAAGCTTAAAGGCAACATCATTGATCATTAGGAAAATGCAAGTCGAAACCACAGTGAAATACCACTTCATGCCCAGTAGGGTGGCTATAATCAAAAAGATGGACAATAATAAGTATTGGCAAGGATGTGGAGAAATTGGAACCCTCATGTATTGCTGATAGGAATGTAAAATAGTGTTGCTGTTTTGGAACACAGTTTGGCAGTTCCTCAAAAACTTACACAGAGTTACCATATGACCCAACAATTCCACTTTTAGGTATATACCGAAGAAAATTGAAAACATATGTTCACACAAAAACTTATACACAAATGTTCATAGCAACATTATTCATAATAGCCACAATGTGGAAACAACCCAAAAGTCTGTCAACTGATGAATAAATGAACAGAATGTCATTTATCCATCCAGTGGAATATTATTCCACCATAAAAAGGAATGAAATACTGATAACATGCTACAACATGGATGAACTTTGAACGCATGCTGCGTACGAGGAGCCAGTCACAAAAGGCAACATATTATGTGATGCCATTTATATGAAATGTCCAGAATCAGCAAATAGAAAGTAAATTAGTGGTTGCCAGGAGCTGGGAGAAGGTACAATGGGAAGTGACTGCTAAAGGCTACAGAGTTTATTATAGAAGTGATAAAAATGTTCTGAAATTAGATAGTTGAAATAGTTGTACAACTTTATGATATCCTAAAAACCACTGAATTGTACCTTTAAAAAGATGAATTTTCTGATATGTGCATTATATCAATAAAAAAAGTAGGGAAGAAAAGCTTAAAAGGATGGGCTAGCATGTGGCATTATGGCATCGCCATAATGTGTCACGATTAGCCTTCTCTAGAGCAGAAAATAAAGCAAAGTTTTCAGTGTATTTAGTATTTTCCATTTCCCTTAGGATTCCCTGAGATATAGGATAACTTCATAAGGGTCTGTAAATCAAGTTGATGAAAAATATTTCCCCGCTCCCCCATATCCTAAGCTTAATTTAGTTGCTTTTTACTTTGTACTGACAAAGACAGTGTAGATGACACTTATACAAAAAAATATTACATACATATGCGCACATACATACCATCATGATAGCATCAGGTATTAACTGGACAGTAGAAAACATCTCATGGGATAAAGTCACCGTAGAAAACTCTTAATAGGCAGAGCTTCGTGAGCTCCTAGAAGAATGCTCGACTGAATTCTCATTTTATATCTAACATCTTTGATTATGAGAGCATGTTAACTCGGCCATAGTCAATAAATTTCATATAAGTCAAAATTAACCTCTCCTGAACCTGTTTATCTGCTTATGGTTTTATGTGTTTAAACCTTCTCAGGTTCTAATCTTATTTTTGAACTTGCTTCAGTTTCCTTAAATTTCTATATAGTTGTAGATTCCCACTGAAAATGCCTTCTCTTGTTCAGAGAATAAACATCTCAATATTGAAAAAGTTTGGTTGTCAAACAGATTAGTCCCCGAGGAAGTCAGCTTCCCATAATTAGAGACAACCTCTGATACTAGTAAGGGTGGAAGGACCTCTGGTCAAGAAGTAAAATAAAGTTGTATGTTAAAATAACTGCCAATTTTGCATGGTGAACCAGACTCTAAGACTTTGTTTCATGCTGTTTCTATTGTTCTGTGCCCAGATGGTTGGAAGAATATGAGGTGAGGGGTGTAGGGTGGATAGTAATGACCTTTTATAAGCAATAGATAGTTGATATGTATGATTCTGGTCATTGTGGCTTTAATCTAAATGATACCCTGTTACTGGACCTGTGTGTTGTGATATAGTTGTGGGTGCTAATTCCTTAGCGCTTTGAATTCATCACAGTGCAGCCTTCCAGATACCAACGTCAGACATACTGTTTTCTATTTGTAGTGGTCATATTTCTTGTTGACAGAGTTCTGAAAACCAAAATCAGTGTTTTTATGATATTTGTACTACCTTATTTTCAACTAGACTCAGCCTTTATGCAGAAGAGAAATAAACTTATTTTGTATTATTGTACAAGATAAAACTAGAACCAATGGGAGGAAACTATTAAGAAGAATTGCTAATGACTAGACCTGCCCACATGTATAACAGACTGAGGAGTAAGCATCCATTATTAGAGGATTACAGTTAAAAGAAGGAATTCCTTCACTGGTCAGATTATTGAACTAAATTAATAAAAATTATCTTTTCACTTTAAGATTCACACACTGTATAAAACGATTTAAATTTTGCCATCTTTGCTTATTTTTATTAACATAAATTCTCAAGTTATGAATCCTTATTTTGAATTCTTCTAAATTTAAAATAACCAAAATGTGTTTTGGTTTAGTATCTGATGGAAACAACTCATTTGACCTACTTTAAGACTTCTGCTTGGGACTTTTTTATTAGAAAAGGACTTTTAACTTTGGCTCTTCTAGATACTAAACCAAGAAACATAATCATTACGGGTTAGCAGTTTACAGTTTAAGGTAGATTGTCGAGATGACTCAGTATGTAAGTGTATGAGAGTATTTGTATATATTTGTAAGTTTTCTTCTTGTAAGTGTTGTGTTGTATGGTTAGTTTCCTAAATAATCCAGTTCCTGTGGTTTCATGTTTTTGAAATGGGTGCCGTGTGTTGTTCCATGCTCTCTCTTTTCTCTTTGTGTCTTTCATAGTGCCATGGAAAGCCATTCTCTCCTCAGTCCCAGCCTGCAGCAAGGTGAAGGAGTCCTGTCCAGCTTCCGAACCACGTGGCAGGAGTTCGTAGAGGATCTGGGCTTCTGGAGGGTGTTGCTCTTGATCTTCGTCATTGCTTTGCTGTCTCTTGGCATTGCCTACTATGTGAGTGGGGTGCTACCCTTTGTGGAAAACCAGCCTGAACTGGTGCATTAAAGGAGCTCATGGGAGATGAGGCAAATGCTGGCTTCCAGTGTTTGTTCTCAGTTTCTCAGAAATTTCCTCTTAGTGCAAGGCAGTGAGGGATGTACATTTTTTCTTTTTGCATTTTTACGTATTATAATCCTTTTAAAAGAACGACATGTTCCTTTGAACTAACTACATACTGTGGTCAAATATACTGCATCCTAAAGCTACCTCTGACTCACCCTGACTTCTTAGGAAAACCTACACATAGCCTTGTTGATAAAAACATGGAAATAGCTAAAGAATGAAACATGAAGTAAAAGACTAGGAAGTCTTCACTATAGAACCTTACCCTAATATAAGACCAACTAAAGTGTTCAAAAAGATAAAGGTTTTTCCTGTATGATTAGTTTAGGTTGGTAGTTTTATTTTGTTTTTGTTTGTTTATTTTTGCAGGAGCCCCTTTTCTCGTTTTATTTGCTTTCTCTGGGGGTAGGGAAGAGAAAGAAACATTCAGCTTAAAACTTGAAGTGCTTTTTTCAAATCCTATATAGCAAAGCAGCATTGTTGGAATCTCTTGGTTCATTTTAGTATTTTCAAGTCTAGTCACAAACAGAACTTTTGAAAATGAGCTATATTTTCTTCAAAAATGATTGATCTTGTGTTCATTTGTTTTTAGGATAATTTTGAATTTTTTGTGTCAGCTGCTTTGCTTCTTAGTATCTGGAAAATGAACTTGAGGAATTCATTTTGTTCACTTTTCAATTTCCCCTAGTGTTGATTTCAATACCCTGTTCATTAAAAATACAGTCAGAAAACTGTTTTTCTACTCAATAGTTAGCAGGGAAAAATAATTCTGATATTTAACTGTCACTATAATTCCATAGCGCTATTATTGTGAAAAATTCAGTTCTATAAGCTAGGTGTATTGTCACAATTGTATCATAGTTCATAATTATTTCATTTCATGTGCAGTCCTATTTAGAGGCCTGTAGGAATTGTCATAACAGTTCCGTCCATGTCACTAATTCTCTGATGGCAAGAACGGATGGAACATCTCTGAGTTAACAATGCTGAACACTATTGTACTGGGTGTCGTAAAATCTTTATGAATGATAATATTATGTAAATTGAAATCTGGTCCCCAAACTGTATTGCAGCTTTCAGCAGTATGTTTGAAGTCCTCTTTTGTTAATGATTCTATTAGGTATAAGTCATATTCTCGGATTGTTAAAGAATATGAAGACGATAATTATTCATCGGGTATTGTCAGAAAATCATAGTGAAAGAACTAATGGTTTTATTTTTTAGAACAAAGGCATCTAAGCTACTACTAGTTGAATTGTTGCTAGAATTAGAAATTATAGTTTAGAATAAACTATCTGTGATTCTTTTTGCTTCTTGATACTTTCTCTTTTGTGCTTATGTATCTAGGATTGAGGGATTTTCTTTCCTGTGGCTTTATCCTCTCTTAAAGAGCCATTTTAACATTTGTGATTTACTTGGCTGCTTCATTATCAGCTCACAGAGTCTTGCTTTTAGGTTAGATACAAACAAAATAAATCATACTTGGTGTAAGTACAGCAAAAAACAGCAGCCTGTAGGATGGAGAACACTAGAAATCAAAGTATATTCAGAATGAAAGCTTTGGAATTAGCTTTACATTTGTTTGTAAATGTAAACAGATATGCAAAATTGGTTAACGTATATGTAAATAAATTGCATTTTTTAACATTAATGTTTCCTTTTAAGTGCTTATTTCTTTGTATTTTATTCTCTACATTCAACATTGAATAATACTATCAATAAATGTATTTATAATCTCTTATCACAATTTGTTTTCTTAGTGTATCATTATTTTCCTTTTAATTTAGTTTTTTTAATGGGTTGCAATTGGTTGTTTAAAAACAAAGAGCTTTTTTTCAAACCTGATGTAATAGATATATCAAATTTATATATGTTTGCCTTATAAATGCTCTGAAATTAATTTGGGTGAATTGCTTGTGGATTTAAGAATGATAATAACTATCATGATTAAGCAGTTCCTAATAATACAAGTCACTTTACATGCCTCATCTCATTTCATCCTTACATCACCCCCCAACTACATTTACCCATTTTATAAGATGAGGAAACTGACATGAGAGAGTTAAGTAGCTTGTCCAAGGTCAGACAGCTAGGACATAGTAGAACAGGGATTCTTGATTGAGGCTCTATCCCCAATTATAAGTTTGCTCTTTCTTATCCCCCACTGTTGTGAATCTGGCAATGGAACCATCTAGAACCTTGCCTGCTGCCAACTCAGCAGCATGTTACTAAATTTTCCACTCCTGTTCCTAAATACTTATCTTTTCCTCCTCCTATAATGCACCATTTTCCCACGTCCTCCCAGTGTTACTAACCTTTGAAATTCAAGCTCAAACCCGTAGCAGAAAACCTCTCCGAGTTAACAGAAGACTACCCACTTCTGTGCCTGTCATTTCCTCATCACTTACCGTACTCAGTAAGCATGTGTATATTTTTTCATTTGTCTAATTATAAGTTTCATGAGAGCGGGGACTTAGTCTTTTTTTAACAACTGTATCTGTCCACAGTACATCCTGTAGAACTCTTTGTACACAAATAGTGATAGTATTACTTTTTTTGCTTGTGGCAATGTTTTTTTCTTTTCAGATTAAATAGTTATTTACCTTTCACATGTTTCCTCCAACATACTGCATGTGTGAACTATGCTGGTTATTCTTCCTCTGCGACGTGCCTGCTAATTGATGGAAGAACTAACTCCACAGACTTGTACTGTGTAGCTCTTTTACATGAGAGCATGCAGGCTTTCGACCAGCATAGCTTTTTTTTTTTTACCACTTGGTGTAGAAGTCCAGGAACAATATTCACCTTTTGTTATTGGGGTTTTTTTGTTTTTAACCAGGCCTGTCTTTGACTTGTGAAATTGTTTAGGTATGTATCAAAGTGCTTTCAGCTGCAAGAAACCAAAATCTAAATTCAAAGTAGCTTAAACCAGAGGAAATGGATTGATTTATGTAACTGGAAGTCCAGAGATGGAGTAGACCCCAAGGGTGACCTAATCCAAATTTAGCTCAGTTCCCCTATGCTTTTGGCTCTGCCCTCTTGTTTGTTGGCTTCATCCTTCAGCTACTTCTGAGATGAGTCCACAGTTTTCAGGCCTCACATCCATTTATAACCATGTAGAGAAGAAGAAAGAGACTGTCTTTCCCATGGTTCTCTTCTAGGAAACTTTCCTGCGAAGCCCGCAGCAAACTTCTGCTATATTTCGTTGGCCGACATTACATTATGTACCTTATTCTCAAACTGACCAATGCCATGCACTGGTTGATTAGGCCGGGATTAATGAACCAGTCCTCGGTGGGAGTGGGGTGTGGGTAGAATTAATATGATTGGCTTGGACCAATGGTTTCAGAAATGCTGGTGATTAGTAGGCAGGGGCCATAGATGTTTTATGTCCCACAGCACATGGGACAGTTTAGCACAACAAAGAATTGTTCCACATCTCATATGATTCTTGAATATTCTGCTAAACATTAAAAAAAAAAAAAAAAAGGTTCAGGGAACAGCTGGTGGTATAGCGGTTAAGTTCTTGCACTCTGCTGCGGCAGCCCAGGATTCGCGGGTTCTGATCCCGGCGCAGACCAAAGCACGGCTTGTCAAGCCATGCTGTGGTGGACTCCCATATAGAGTGGAGGAAGATGGGCACAGATGTTAGCCCAGGGCCAGTCTTCCTCAGCAAAAAGAGGAGGATTGGCAACAGATGTCAGCTCAGGGCTGATCTTCCTCACAAAAAGAAAAGAAAGATAAGTCTTAAAAAAAAAAAGGTTCAGTTATCCAAGCCTAAAACCCAACTCCATTTTACAGTTTAAAACAAAATATTTTTTATACAGTTTTGATATACACTGAATTTTCCGAGAGTATAACCATGAGATAATTGAGGGAAGATTCTACTTTATTTTGTTCAAAACTTGACCAAGAATTGTGCCTGTTTCAAAAAATCTTGTTATTGACGGCAGTGCTTCTGATGAATCACCAGCATAATTCTCTGTATAGGTACTGATGACTTCATTGTTTCTTCTAGTGTGACTGTGCCTGAGCATTTACATATTGAAATACACATTTTATTACCAATTTCCCTTTGTTTTGCCTTTATATTACATGATTTATATGAAATCATTTTATTGATTTCAGCAGTTGTTACTCACTTTTGTCTGGGACTCATACTACAGCTTCTCTTATTTAGTCATCTTGGTGTACCTTTTCCAAATATTTTATCTTTGAGGATATACCAGGAAGTAGCATTTCTCAAAGTTAATAGAACACTGAGGGGAAAGTAAGGGCCAGCATCTGGTTAAACCACCCTTTAAAATTGTTCAGGCTGAAACAATTCCAGCTGTGCTAGATGAAGTAGAACTTTGGGATCAAGCCAAATCCTTTGTGCCCTGAAGTAGATTCCAAACAAGGGTCTTGGCCTTGCCATGGATGCCTCCTTGGCTTCCCTTAAAGCACAGAGAGGCTAGCATTCTGTTCAGTCACTCGTCCTTGGACTTCTCACATAGCAAAGGGACAGCTCCACAGCCCAAGGCATAGGGGTCTTTATTCACTTGGCAACAGAGTTTTGGCCACACTGCAGCCAGATGTCAAGGAATACAGTCTGGAGTTCCTTGTTGCCTAATATTCATCAAAAACGTAGCTGATAATATTTTGAGAGTATTGCTTTGAAGGTGTTTTAAATCAGCACTGTCCAATCAAACTTTCTGCAATGATGGAAATGTTCTATATCTGTGCTGTCCAGTGCAGTAGCCACTTGTCACTTGTGTCTAAGTTAATTAAATTAGAAATTCACTTCATCATTAGCACGGTTATCTAAGCCTAAAACCCAACTCCATTTTATGTTTTAGAACAAAACTAGCCATATTTCTAGTGTTCAATAGTCACAAGAGGCTATTATATTGGACAGCATAGATATAGAACATTTCAATTTTTGCAAAAAGTTCTTTGGGACAGCACTGTTTAAAATCTACCTCAAGTCAGGTTAGTGTAGAACTAGATATTGAACTGTTCTTTGACAGTATCCACCCCAATTGCTTTTACCGAGCACTATACAGTGCTTATTAACTCAGTTTATCTTTACAAGTTGCTATTGTTATCCCCACCTTACAGTTAGGGCAACTAAGGCACCTGAGGTAGGTTGGAATAACAATGCCCAACGTCGTACAGCTGTTAAGTGGCCAAGCTGAGATTTGAACTCAGGCAGTGTAGGACTGGAGTCTCTTCTAACCATCATGCTGTGATGCCTCCTTCTGCTTAGTTGTGATGCCATCGTCTTGAAGTAAGAATTGTCTTGAGGACTAGCCCTGTGTCCCTAACCATTGCATCTATTCTGAGGAAAGTTGCTGAGGATGCTGTTGGCACAATTCTTTATGAAGACCCCTGAGGAGGAACTTGAGCTTCTTAAAACCACAAACAACTGTATTTCTGCTGAGCTTTTCTTTCATCTTATGTTCTCTATGAATTACGTAATTGATTAGGTAGAATTCCTCTTTCACACTGGATGCTGAAAAGCTTAACGCCAAATTTCAGTTCCACCAGAAACAATTGTAATGTAGGTCATTATGGTGATTTATTAGAACCTCATTCCTGGTTTATTTTATATCTTCATCTTTATTTTTATTTTCCTATTTTAAATATTCACTTTTTATTTATGCAATTCATTTTTTTAAATTATTATTTGAGCCCCCTTAAATTGTTTTTGGATCATGACAGAGATGGATAATTAGACAGTTATTCTTATTAGTATGAATTGATAGGACTACCACAAAACTATCTGTCAATTTCTGGAAACTAACAGCAGAAAACGCATTGACCTTCTGCAATTGGAAACAATAGTTTGTTGCCTCCTATTAAAAATGCGATTATGGTTTCTGGCATACCTGCAGTTGTCAGTTTACCTTATTTATGTGCCTCTCTTTGTTCCAAAAAGGGTTTAAGTTCAGCTGAGTCAGCGGTATTATTGTAAACTGTGGAAATCAAGTGTCCTACATTGTTCTACTCTGGCATTCTGATGAATCATTTGAGGGAAGCCTGAAAAACGAGCATTAACAAGTTACTATAATCACAGAATTTCAGAGATGGAGGGACATTAGAAGTCATCTAGGGAGAGGAAAAAGACCAAGAGGGACTGAATAACTGTGGGCCCACAATTATGAAAGTGGCAGAACCGTTATGTGAATCCAGACATAGTCTGTTACTCCACTACTGCCCCTTACTCACACGTCTCCATCCCACCACCCACCATATGCTAGTCTAAATGTTTTTTCAAAAATACAAGTATCTGGTGTTAGAGACATAAAGATAAACTTTCTTGACATTGCATTCTGTGTACTTTAATAGTTAACCAAGACACTGACCTGTTCAGTAAGCTGATACTGTCGTAAGCCAAGAATGTGTTTTCCTGTAACCCCAGTCTCCGTTTGTTTATGAACAGGAGAATCACCACAAACCTATCATCTTCTCTTGATAAACATTTTCTTCTCTTGATAACATTTTAAGTGAGAAATCTTTTCACATCTGAAACAAAACCCACACCAAATAATGCACTGTCTCTATAAAGCATCTTACACTGTGGAAATGTTGTGAGGAACCCAAGCAGAAGGTTCCAGAGTTTCCATAGCAGGCATGGTATTTCCACATTTTCACTGGTCAGTCACAGTACTTTTTCTTATTAGAATAACTATTGCTTTAATTCCATTGTCTGCTGCATACTTTTAATTCAAGTTAGGAGATTGATGATTGCAGGAACGTTTGTCAACTTAAGCCCTGGAGTTATAAAATGCCCTGCTCGAAGGTGTTGAACAAGGCCGTTCCCTGCCTGGTTCTCCAGTGTGTCAGAGATGTCTTGGGGGTGTTAAATGAGCTCATTAGTGTGTGTTCCCATGTGTCCTTTCCCGCATCTTCGGAAGCATCTCTAAAGAGGCAATGAGAAACGTGTGAAGATGGGAGAATAACCCACACTCAGGACGTTGTATCTGCTTAGGAGTCACTCATTTAGGGGTATTCAATAGATTCTTCTCTCCCCTTTTTCTCCTAGAGGTTTATTTTGGTTTGGTTTGGTTTTGAATCTGGGTTATTTTTTCATGTCCAAATTAGTCTAAGGATCAATTTAATAATAAGCTTTGTTTTAGGGTAATTCCAGCCTGCAATGTGCCATAGTAAATCTACTCCTGAGATTTAAAAAAAAAAAAAAAATGGGTAGGGGCCGGCCCAGTGGCGCAGCCGTTAAAAGTGCGCGCACTCTGCTTTGGTGCTTTGGCGGCCCGGCATTCGCAGGTTCAGATCCCAGGCGCGCACCGACGCACCGCTTGTCAGGCCATGCTGTGGCGGCGTCCCATATGAAGTAAGGAAGATGGGCATGGATGTTAGCCCAGGGCCAGTCTTCCTCAGCAAAAAAGAGGAGGATTAGCGTTGGATATTAGCTCAGAGCTGATCTTCCTCACAAAAAAATAAATAAATAAAATGGATAGATTTTTTTATTTGCTGGAATCATTAAAAAGTAATGTGTGTGTATATTATTTTATGAATAAATATATTTTAACAAATTTCAATTGTTTTACCTTTCTCTTTTTTACGCTACTCCTTTATGTGCTTTTAAAATTGTGTGGTATGGGGGCCAGCCCCGTGGCTTAGTGGTTAAGTGCGCGCACTCCGCTGCTGGCGGCCCGGGTTCGGATCCCGGGCGCGCACCAACACACCGCTTGCCCGGCCACGCTGAGGCCACGTCCCACATACAGCAACTAGAAGGATATGCAACTATGACATACAACTATCTACTGGGGCTTTGGGGGAAAAATAAATAAATAAAATTATAAAATTGTGTGGTATGCAGTGTTAGCTCTGCAGAATGCTTATGTGTTTTTGTATGTGTTCATAAGCCAAATTCCTTCTTGGAGTCTCAAGAATAATTGTTAGCCTAATTCTCTTGCATCTTCACACTATAAATTGCAAGTATTTAGAAGTGTGGAATTGCGGAGTTACTTATTTCTTCCTGTAATTGGGCTATGAGAAGGTTATTCTCTGTCACATTAAAAATTAATATTCCCTTTCTTTGGGGATTAATTTCTAAATTTGAAGACTTTGGGTCAGAGTTGGCCGGACTGTTTCACTGAAACTTCAGCCGCTAAGAAACAAAAATAGGTTTTAAAATAGTTTTTAGGTCACTGGCACAGAAAGCTGGCAAAAAGCTATAACTTGCTTTGGATAGTCCTAGTTAGTACAATTCCATCAGCACAGGCTGTTCTTTTAGACTGTGATTCAAGTTTAGGAGAAAATAAAATATAAGGATCCCTAAATTGTTACTCTGTAAGGTTAGCTTGGGTGATTCTCCTTTATTTTAGTAGAGCCCCTGATTTGGGGGAGGGGAGACATATTCAATCAGATATCAGTTGTATATTTCACCTTTTTGAACCGTCCCCATTCATTTGTTATTTTAGCTTATGTTCAAGTTTTGGATCTAGACAGTGGAGTCTGTGGTTACACTGGAAAACATGTAGACTTGGGGTTGATAGATCCTAGCTTTGCTCAATATGGACTCATCTTGCTCAGATAATTTAGGTGTTTTGAACCTTTGTCTTCATCTGTAAAACAGAAATAATACCCACCTCACAGACTTATAATGAGTAAAATAATAACTGTCTTATTTGGGTGCTGTGTGTGCACATGTATGTGTACTAGGCCCTACAAGGATTAATACTGTTGTTATCCCCATAAAGAAAACAAGGCTTAAAGAGTTAAGTATGTTTCCTAATATCATGGAGTAGACCAAACCAAGAGTCTGTCTAATTCCAGTGGTTTTGTGTGTGGCATTAGAACATGGTGCTTCTTCTAGTAAGTGAGCCACCACATCAGCAAGTACGTGGTACTTTATAGGGAGTCGGTATAAGTTACTTCTCCTTCTTTTCTCTTCGTGGAATAAATTATGTGATTTATTGACTGAACTCTAGCTTTTTACGTGCAAATGAGCTACACATTATCACACAAATTCTTCTTTGCCAGGGAAGCTTTAATAACTGCTTTATTCATTACAACCCCCATCCATGATTTTTCATAGCAGCGGCCTTATAAGAGCCCATAGAACCTTGTAGGCATCATCTCATTAGCGCTGGCAACCCCTCCTTGATAAAGGAGCCTCTCAGCCATCAAAAGAACCCAGAGACATCTCCAGTGACAGGGAGAAGGAAAATGCCCAGGCTCATAACCCCTGAACTGTCCAATCTCAGGTATAAATTGAGAAGGGAAGTGTACCTTTTTAACCAATTAGAAAGTTTTAAAATGCCACATACACACCCTGTAAGACTCAAGAGGATGATTTCTGTTGCATTCCATGAGAAAAGATCTGGATATAGGTAGCCATGTCTGCTAAATTCTGTTCTCTAGTAGAACTACTCTTGATGAGAATGGAGGAATAAGAATTATGGAAACTTATATTTTCTTTCTAGGTGAGCTTTTTTTCTGTTTAGGAAGCATAAAACTTTTCTCTTATGATTTTTATATCTGCAATTATGTTGGCGCTGTCAGATCCTCAGAGCTGTGGTGACATCATAATTTGCCTAATTACAAAAATGTTTTAATGGTTGAGCTTAGAAACCCACTATAGTTCTTATGATCTTCAAAAAGTACATGTTGGTCACATGAAATAAGAATGCACTAGATCGTCAGTCAACAAACTTTCAGCCATTCTGGAATTCTCATTCTGGAAAGTGGCAGCCCCAGTCCCAACACAAAGGAGCTCTGCCTTTTCTTATTTCCCCTTTGACAAACCCTACACCTTTCCAAGGCCTGCCCTGCCCTAGTCTTGAGCAGCAGTTGGAAGAGAAAGAGACTTGGAAGGCAAGCAGTTACCTTGTTCTCTGGCCCTAACTCAGAGATGCTATAAATAGAAGGGGAGCTCCTACCCCCCAAAATTACCATTCTCTTTGTACAGACTAAATATCTGACCCTGCTCAGAATACAACTTCTCTTAAATCAAAAGGCTTATTTTTATTAGAAAGAAATTATTCCCATTCCAAGGTTATGTGGCTGAGCCCCCTCTCTCCTGCTGATTGAAATTCTTTCTTGCCTGTAATGGATTCCTAATTACTCAGACAGTGGCCTAACTTTGGTTCACTGGCTTCAACTGCTCAAATAACATTCCTAGCTGTGGAATAAATATAGACCTTTAACTTATTTCAAAAGTCAGCCTTTTAAAATATGTATGGATATATGATTTTTCTGGATCATTTAATTTGGATAAACTAAGTTGTATCAGAGGGTCAACGTGATGCTTCTGAGTTGCAAGAATGGATGCAAAGGTATGAGATGAGATGCCCCACCTTCAGCACCCTAAGGGAAACACACACAAACACACAACTTGGTCTTCCTACCTCACTATTTACCAGATTCATATGAAAACAAAATAAACATGGCACACCTTTTCACAAACACCTTATATTTGTGACTAGGAGGCAGAATGGTGCCTTCAAGTCAGACAAAGCCGGCTTTGTATCCCAAGCCTATAACTATAGTGGAGTGGCCTTGGGCAGGTTACCCACCCCCTCTCCCCAGCCTCAGGTCCATCATCTGTTAAATAAGAATAGTAACACTAACCAGAGGCTCAAATGAGATAACGTATGTGAAATGCTCAGTGTCGGCCTGGTGCACAGTGACTCTCAAGTATTAGTATAATTATACGATTATTTCCCCTTTAGGCCAACCACTGCCTAGAACTGTGACAGCCCCCTGCTATACCTTAAGAAGCATTTATTTGCAGAAAGACAGGACAACTTCTGTTCTCTTGTAATTGGTCAGGCCCTCAGGCGCTGGCTGATTGTGTTCCCAGATGACTGAATGGCTTTTGCTCTTCTTTGAGCTTTCATTAAATAATACCTTAATTATTAGCTCAAGAGGACGTTGACCACAGACCCTGCCAATCTCCCTGAACGCTCCCTGCAGGAAGCCAATTTGATGAGCTACAGAACACTTCCTCTGAGTGTTAAGAGGGACCTGAGGGCAAGAACAGGAGAAGCAGGCCTTGTGCTTTGCAGGTCCTTCTACTTATTCTCTTAATTTGGTCCCAGTGTATCTCTGTAGGGTAGCAGAACTGGGATTTTTCACCCCACGTTCACAGAGGAGGAAACTGAGGCTTGGAAGCTTTGCAAGGGAAGACAGAAGCTGAGTCCAGGCCATCTAACCTCCAGGTCAGTGCTCTCTGCACCTGGCTGCTCTCACCTGAGCATTGGAGGCAGAGAGAGGAGGGACACAGATGCCAGTGTCCCTGATGGGTGGGGCTGTCCCCATCACAACTTGTGGCATGGAGCAGCACCTGCAAAGCTCTGCAGTTGGAGAGGAAGCAGAGAGACCTTCCCACGGGGCCCCTACCGTCCAATCTCTCCCTGCAGGCCACTCAGGGCACCTGCCGCCCTCCTCCTCCCAATTCCTCAAGCCCAGCTCAGAGGACCATCCTCTCCTCTGCCAAGGCAAGATGTGACCTCCACAAGGCAAATCACATCCATTTGATCTTGAACAAAAAGCTGCAACAGTGTCTGAAATGACAGCTCCCTGATGGTGATGTCATGCTGTTTTGTTTGTCTCCATGGACTGTGGGGATCTGATTTCAGTTGCAAAGAAAAATGGTGTGGGGAAAAAACTTACTTCATTCGGAAAATTCCGAGAAGCCATAAATACAGTTTGCAGCTGATGAAAGCACATTCACAGGCAGACATGGCTTTGGGATGGAAGCATAGCCCTCCCGAGAGGCTGAGCGCTTCCCCACCCCCTTCCCTTCCCCACAACTGCCATGGCAGCCCTACTGCTCGGGCAGATGTGTGTATGCACGCTTCTGGCAAGATCCCCAGCAGTCACCCTCTCCACTGAGGACACTCTCCATAACCCAGTGGCGAGGTGGCTGGGGACGTGTTTTCCCTGGTTCTCATACTAAATTGCCTCCTGCCCAGTCCATCCCTGGAGCATCCAGCACAATTGCACCCACTTCCCTCTTGTAAATGTTTGACCTGCATTTCTGAGTTGCTGTTAAAACAAATTAAAAATAACATTAAAAAATGTTTTGTTTTCACTTCTTATTCACTTTCTAGCCTTGCAGCTTCTTGTGAATCCTTTTTGCTTTTCATATTCTTTTTTTTTTTTCCTACAGTCGGCACAGTGAGAAAGAGGGAGAAAACAGAGGATGAAATTCTATTTTACTTTTCACAAGAAACTTAGGAGTATAATTCCCAGGCCAGATCTTCAGCCCTGAGTCAGAAAGGAACAACCACTGCCAGGAAAGACCAGGGGCAGAGAGCTTTGATCCAGGGGCAGATTTTCAAGAGATATTGCATCCTCCTGTCCATCTCTCTCTCTTTTTTAAAAAACAATATAAAAATAATATGGCAAGATGACAGAATTTTGGAAGACAGGATCAAGTCTCCCTAACCCAGCCCCTCCTTCCATCGCTGTGTCTTCCTGGCACCAGGTCCCTCGATCACTGAGCTCCTCATTCTGTCTTCTCTGTCCCCCTGACTCCCAGCTTTGTTGAGGTGCCCCTCTCCCGGTTCTGGCCTGCTCATGAAGTCACAGCTCCATGGTGCTCCCAGGCTCTGGGAGCTGGTCTTTCCTGAAACTCGCTCACACCCTCTTGTTTCCATCCTCAAATCAGTTCCAGAGCCAACACGCCCCTCGCGTTTAGTCCTGAGAACACAAGGCCCCTTGGCCTACGAAGTGAGCTGGTCCCCGAGCAGTGCCCCACTGCGGGGTGCCTGCCCATGCAGGTCTGCCCCTGCAGCCCCCAGCTGCCATCCTGCGGGTCTGAATTGGAGCCATCGGTGCCCTAACTTTGCCCCAGGCACCCGCCCCGCTCCCTAGGCTGCCCCCTGTCTGCAGGATCAGGGTGGGGGCTCTCCAACAGGGCATGGGAGCAGCCCTTGTTTACCTCCCGATTCCCCACTCCTTCCAGTTCCTGGCGCATGGTGGCAGTTCAGTAAACGTCTGAGGAACCCCCAGAGGAGATAAATATATTCTTTGGGAGGGCTTTCAGCCCCTCAGGCAAAACATCACCAGATAGAAGAATGAAAACAAAGCCAAAGCTTCTTTAAAAGTTCCCATTAACCCAATTAGTCAAATCCTGAAGGGGCCTTTGTCTTAATGGAATTCAGCTATATCTCAGTATTACTTAAAATAAAGGAACCATCAGTTCGCATTTAGGAGATGTGGATTTTCAAGGTCATGGGATTTGATTTCTAGAATGTGCGTAGTTTTACCTCATAGATCAGCACTGTCCCATAGAAATATAATGCAAGCCACTTATGTAATTTTAAATCTGCTAGTAGCCACATTTTAAAAAATAATAAGAAATGAATTTAACTTTAATAGTATATTTTACTTAACCTAATATATCCAAAATAGTAGCATGTGATCAATATTAAAAATTATTAATGAGATACTTTACATTCTTGTTTGTACTAAGTCTTTGACATTTTACTCTTTGAACACACCTCCATTTGGACTGGCCACATTTCAAGTGCTCAGTAGCCTCATGTGACTAGTGGCTACCATGCTGGATGGTGCAGTTATAGACAAATGTCATCTAACTTGGAAGGGGAGGGTTCGCCTATGAGATCTGACCCTAAAAAGTGGGCAGTGGCTCTGAGAACACAGCTGCAGCCCAACAAACCAGAGACCCAAGTCTGCCTGAGATCAAAGGGCACAACCAAAAGCAATCGAGGAGGAGTCTGGAGCCACTCCCAGTTTTCTCAATCCTAATATGGGGTGGAGGCCTTCTAGATCCACCTTTTCTCTGTAGTCTCTTGTTTCAGCCTGGTCAGATCTGGGCTGATAGGCCAGAGGTGGGAAGTATGCTCTCTCTGGAGAAACTTCATTAATTCATTCAACAAATACTTACTGGACTGCTTCTATGTGCCAGGTACTGTTCTAGGAATACAGCAGTGAACAAAGCAGTCAGATTCCTGCCCTTGAGCAGGCAGACAATGAAAAGTAAACAAAATAAATAAGCTGATTGTATAGTGTATTAGAAAGTGATGAGTGCGATGGAAGCAAAGGAAAAAATAGAGCAAGGTAAAGAAATAGGTGCTGGGGTGGGGCAGGTTGCAGGATTAAATTTCATGAGTAGGTCTCATTGGGAGGGTGAGATCTGAGCAAGTCTGTGTGTAAAACACTGAAGGAGGTAAGGAAATTGGCCAGTAGAGCATTCCAGACAGAACAGCTAGAGCAAAGGCCCTCAGGTGGGCAGGAATGTGCCTGACATGTTCACGAAACAGCAAAAAGACCAGTGAGTCTGGAGAGGAATGAGCAAGGGGGAGAGTATTAGGAGATGAAATCACAGAGATAAGCTGGTGCGAGGCTAGATCACATAGGGCCTTGCAGGCCGTTGCAGGCCATTGGCTTTTATTCTGGGAGAAATGAAGAGTAGCTGTAGAATTTTGGATGACATGATCTGACTTAAATTTTAACAGGGTCACTCTGCTTGCTGTGTTGAGAATAGAGTGTAGGAAGGCAAGAATGGAAGCTAGAATACCAGTTAGGAGTCTATTCCAACAATCCAGGCGAAAGATGATGGTGGCTGGACCACGGTAGGGGCAGTGAAGAAGATGAAGAATAGACAGATTATGGATCTATTTTCAAGGTGGAGCCAGTGGGGTGTGAGAAAAAGAATAGTCAAGGATGTCTTCTAGGCTTTTTATTCGAGCAAATGGTAAGACGTCAGGGCCGTCTTCAGAGATAGGAAAGGCTGCAGGCAGGCAAGTTTGTGGGAGAAGATCAGGAGTTAGGGTTTGAGCATGTCGAATTTGAGATGTCTATTCAACATCCAAATAGGAACATCAAGTAGGCAGTTGGAATTATGAGTTTAGAATTAGAGAGAGAGCCCTGGGCTAAATTACAGATTTGAGAGTTCTTGGCTTATGGATAGAATTTAAAGCCCTGAGGCTCAGTGGAATCATCTGAGGAGTGAGTTCAGAGAAGAGCATCCCAAGGCGCTCCAACATTAGTAGGTTGGGAAGATGAGGAGAACCAGCAAACAGGACGGAGGAGGAGTAATCAGAGATAGAAGGAAAACCAAGAGATTACTATGTTGTGTGTCCTGGAAGCCAAAGGAAGAACGTGCTTCAAGGAAGAAGGCATGAACTATATGGAATAGCCCTGATAGATCAAGTAAGATGTGACTGAGAAATGAGAATTGCCCACTGGGTTTAGCAGCATGGAGGGCACTGTAGTCTTGATGAGAGCAGTTTCCATGGCAAGATGAGAACAAAAGCCTGACTGGTGTGAACTTAAAGAGGATATGTGGGATAGAATTGGAGACAAGTAAGTATACACAACTCCTTCAGGAGTCTTGCAA
Source organism: Diceros bicornis minor (assembly GCF_020826845.1). Taxonomy (NCBI): domain Eukaryota; kingdom Metazoa; phylum Chordata; class Mammalia; order Perissodactyla; family Rhinocerotidae; genus Diceros; species Diceros bicornis. The sequence goes on along the minus strand of NC_080760.1, from coordinate 19,055,312 downwards.
AAGGGTAGCTGGCAGAGTAAGTGGAGTCAAGAGAAAGCTTTTTAAAAAGTCAACTTTATGGAGGCGTAATTTACATTTAATACATTGAAGTATACAGTTCAATGAGTTTTGACAAATGTATACATCCATGTAACCACCACAACAATCAATATATATGACACTTCCGTCACCCCCCAAAATTCCCTCATGCCCCTTTATAATCAATCCCTCCCACTACCACCACCCAAATCCCCTGACCCAGGCAACCACTGATCTGCTTTTTGTCACTGAGATTAGTTTTGCCTTTTCTAGAATTTCATATAAATTGAATCATACAAGATGTACTCCTGTGTCTGGTTTCTTTTGCTCAGTATATTTTTGAGATATATCCATGTTGCTATATGTATCAGTAGTTCCTTCCTTTATATCATTGAATAGTATTCCATTGTATAGATATACTATAATTTGATTACCCATTCACTTGTCATTGGACATTTGAGTTGTCTCTAGTTTTTGGCTATTATGATTAAAGATGCTTTGAACATTTGTATACAAGTTTTTATGTGGACATAAATTTCACTTCTCTTGGTTAGATATCTAAGAGTAGAATTATTGGGTCATATCATAATGTATGTTTAATTTTATAAGAAATTACCAAAATGTTTTCCAAAATGACTATGTAATTTTACATTCTCACCAGCAATGTATGTGTTCCAGTTGCTCCACAGATTTATCAACACTTGATACTGTCAATCTTTAAATTGTAGAGAAAGGTTGGTTGGTTGGTTGGTTGGTTGGTTGGTTGCCAGAGAGCTCTGGTATACCCTTCACCCAGCTTTTCCTAATATTATCTTCTTATAATGCCCTAGCATATTGGTCAAAACTAAGAAATCGACGTTGGTACAATACTAATAGCCCAGCTACAATCTCTAATCAGATTTCACCAGTTTCTTACTAATGTCCTCTTTCTGTTCCAGGATAGCCCATTGCATTTAGTCATCATGTCTCAATCTTCTCCAGTCTGTGACTATTTCTCTGTCTTTCCTTGTTTTTCATGACCTTGACAGTTTTGAAGAGTATTAGTCAGGTATTTTGTAGATTGTCCCTCAATTTGAGTTTATCTGAGGTTTTCTTATGATTCAACTGGGGATATGTGTTTTGGGGAAGCACATTCCAGAGGTGAAGTGCTCTTCTCATTAGATCACATCAGGTGGTACATGATGGCAACCTGGCTCATCACTGGTGACGTTACCTTCATCACTTGCTTAGGATGGTACCCGCCAGGTTTCTTCCCTATAAAGTTACTATTTTTCCCCTTCCATACTCTACTCTTTGGAAGCCAGTCACTAGGTCCAGTTTACCCTCAGGGAGAGGGGATTTAAGTGCCACCTCTTGGACGGGGGAGTAGCTACATGTATTATTTGGAATTCTTCTACAGGGGAGATTTTCTCCTTCTCTTTTATTTATAAATTTGTTGAATCATTTATTATAGAGAAAACTTTCTCTTTAAAAGATGGAAAAATACCAGCATATTTGTATGTTGATGGAAATGATCCAATAGAGAGCAAAATATTTTAAGAGTTCTTTCGGTTTTTTCAGCAAGTGTTGAAAATTTTTTTCACTGTTAGAGTTTCCACTAGGCTTTTTCTCATGTCATTTTAAATTTCACTTTTACCCATAATTCAGTTTCCTTAGGCCCTGTTGGAGGTCAGAGGACCTGTTGAGGTCAGGGCAGTTTTCATAGATGGCCTCACACTGGCTAAGAACTCCGTGGAACCAGATGGCAGGTCTGGTCATCCAGCAGAATGCTTTGGTGCTTGTGGAAGGGATCGCCTCTCTCCCCAGCCCTCACCATTCCCATCTCCTCAGCGCCTCAGCCCCGTGAAGCCCAGTGCAGGAGGGGAATTCCAGGGCTGGGGCAGAGCCCGTGTTTTCCTTTGGGTAGAAAAGAGCCAGATATCTATCATGGGGAGCTATAGCAGCTAGAGCCCTCTGGAGGGGACTGTGGGGCTGATTATAGAATTCTCCCTTAGGAAGCAGCAGATGGAGCTCCTTGGCTCCAACTCAGGATCTAGAACAGTGGGCCCTGTGTTTGTGCTATCCACTCATTGGGAAGAGGCAAATCTGAGCACCCCAGGGCAAGGGGATGAGATATGAATGACCTTAGAGGCCCAGGTTAGAAACTCAGGGGTAGAAGAGACAGCCCAGGAGAGAGAGGCCTGGGACAGGCCCTGGAAGGGACTTTGGCCACTGCCAGCCAGGTTACCACCCCAACTTCCATCCCCACCTCCCCAATCTCTGCACACAGAGACCTCTCATCTAGCCTCCAACTGGGGAACTCCAGGCCCACACACTTGGGCCTGCAGCGTGTGGGGGTGGCGGAGAAAGTGGTTGTGACAAAGGTGATATATCCTGGGTGGCGGCAGAAATGATCTCCAGGCATGTGTTTTGCAGAGGCTAGCAGTCTGCTGTCTACATATTTGTAAGTATTTGTAGATGAATCAATCCACACTCTGCCATGACACTAGAAGAACTATCACCATTAAAGGAAGGTGGTAAATTCCCTCTCATTCAGAGAATACCTCTCTCTTCTCAACCAGCTGCCCACGGGTTTCTCATCAAGATAGTAATTCATTGTACAGGGAAGGGAACTTACCATGTGGAAATTCCCACTTCCTCCGGAGAACAGTGCGCACTATGTTAACCTTAGTGTAGTGAGTAAGAATCCCCCACCCCACCCCCATGCCTCCCATGGCAGCTTTTCTCTTCGGAAGCCTGCAGTCACACTAGGTCTTACCCAAACTCTCGGGCCCAAGTCTGAAAAATGCCTGGGGTACACCTACGGGCGAGTCTCCTAAGCACCAATAACCTGATTGATTGGAGCAGATATTGTACCGTTTTTCCTGCCCTGCGTCTCCTTCTTCTGACAACAGAACTTTGGTTTCCCTTTGGGCAACAGGTCTTCCCCCCTTTCCGTTCAGGTGCTTCCACGGGAGCCTGGGGGGCACATGGCCCAGGCCTGGCCCGTCACAGCAGTACATCTCTCTGGTCCCGGGGAGGGACACATGACCCAAGCTGAGCCAGTCAGAGTCAGGCACTGCTAGCCTTGAGTCCAGGGCAGAGCCTGCCTGAGAACGAGCTGATGCTGAGGAAGGAAAGCTAAGAGATGGATGGTCCTGACAGCTTCCTCAGAGCTCCCGGCTCCAGCTGGTCTTCGCAGTTGCAGAACCAAGTACATTGCTTTCCCTCCTCCCTCCCCCTCCTCCTCCTTCCCCTCTCTCTCTCCTGTTTATGTTGACTCAGTTCAGTTTGAGTTCTGTTTTTGTCTCTTGCACTAAAATTGTTCTGACAAATACCCTAATGGCTTTGCCACTGCACATGCCTGTCCTCCCCAACCCCCAACTGTTTGAGAAAGGCTTAAGGTCTCATTCTTTGAGGGGCCATAAGGCTACTGAACCATCCCAACCCATAGTCCCTTTCGTCCCCTAAAGTGTAAAATAAGAACATATTTTTTAAACTGAATACATGTATCTTTCTATTACACAAGTAATACAAAAAAAATTTTTTTAGAGAAGGGGAAAAATTCCTCATCCAGCTACTATGAGCATTTTAGCTTATTTCCTTACAAATGTTTCCCCACACACCTTTACATAGTTACAGCCCCAGTGCACACAAAATGTATGCTGCTATTATCATCATCGTCGTCATCATCACACAGGGATTGTCATAAGCATTTCTCTCATTCTGCAGTTTTTCAAAGTCTCCATTTTCAATGGCTTCTCTTCGTGGAGGTAGAGTTGTTCTGAGATCGGAAAGTAAGTAAATACCTAGAACAGTGTAAACCCACTTGTTTAGGTGGGAGCTGTTACTGTAATTAACCATTCTTTTATTGTTTCCGGGAATCTGGCTTTCATCACCTGGAGTTTTATACAGATGCCTGGGTCACACCCCTAGACATTCTGATTCAGTAGATCCAGGGTGGATTCCAAGAATTTGTATTTCTAAGCAGTTGCTGGGTGATACCAATGCTGCAGGTCTCGGCGTGCGGGACTCACCCGGGGGCTAAAATGCATTTGCTGCTCAGGTGATTCTTACGCCTATTCAAGTTCGAGAAGCCCAGATATAGACGAGTCCTAACTTTCAGTTTAATAGTCATTTACTAAACACTAATTCTTGCACCTGTGGTTTTTCAGAAACCTACGTTTTTCTTGAAGGCCAAGTTTCTGAGGGGGATATGAGCTACAGCTTCACGCCTAAAGCCCCTGGGAACCCCCAATTTCACATAACCTACAAAGGGGAAATGTTAGTGAAGGGTTTCTTTCACTATTCTTTTATAGCCTTCGTTCCGTTGGTTAGAGCTTAAGGGGCAGGCTGTGGTGGATTGGACCTTTCAGTTCAGTTTCATCTTTGTTGAGTGTTGGGGACTATGTCGGGGGGATGCAATGATGAATAAAACATGGTTCCTGTCCTCTGGGAGCTGACGACCAGTGGAAAGATGAACACAAAATAAATAAATGCTATGTAACCTGAGAAAGAGCAAGGGGAGAGCACGACAGAGTTCTCTGGGAGCCGGGAGAAGGGGCAATCAGCTGGCCTTGAGGGATTGGGAAGCTGAGCTGGGTATGAGTTAGCAGTTAGCCAGGCGAAGGAAGGTGGGAAGGGCATCCATGGCAAAGGGAACAGCAAAGGCAAAGAGGTATGAAACGTCCTGGTGCTGTTAGGTGTGGGACGGTGTGAATGGAGCTGGAGGGGTGGTGGACCAGGCCCAGCAACCTCAGATGCCAGGACAGTTTGAGACCTCATATCTCTCCCAGCACAGGACCATTTGAGGATTTTCTTCCAGTCCACTAAGTGGAATGACTTGGTTTCTCTGATTGCTCTCAATTTCACCTCAAAGGCAACACATTTGGTCAATAATTTCCCAAGCCTGGTTTAGGCCTGCACATGCCTGGCCACCACAAGGCCCCATCAACAGCTCCTGCAGCTGAAACCATATGTCCATCTAAAAGTGAGGACAATGTTATTGGATTGGGTTGCTAGTAATAGAGGACCAAATAGCAGTGGCTTAAATCAAATAAGGCATAATTTCTCTGGAAAGCAGTCCAGCGTTCATCTGGGGACCCCTTCCAGCATTTGAATCCACCATCCTTTACTGCCTTGCTGTTCAAAGCATGGCCTGAGGCTCAGCAATGTCAGCATCACTGGCAACTTGTTAGAAACACAAAATGGGGTCTACTCCAGACTTACTGAACCACGGTCAGCATCTTAAATCCCCAAGTGATTTTTCCGAGTGCCTGTAGCTGAACAAGTTGGCCTTATTGCTCACTGCAGCCAGGGAGACTGCACACCCTGGGCAGCCATGGGCCATCTCCATCAAAAGGTGTTTGAAAGGACTTGTAGGACTTGGGTTTTGGTTAGGTGAATTGGGGGCGGTGGGGGGAGTCCCAGGAAGGAGGGGTTTGCTCTGGATTGGATGCTGTCAGGAAACAGGACAATTCTATGACTTGGTATCTTAGTAAATCTTTAAGGAAAGCAGACCAAATGGAGGCTAAAGTCGTACTAGTTGGAAAAGAAGCAGCTGTCACTCATATTAGCCAGGAGAGGGAGATATTTAGTATTTTGTGATTGTTTTTGTCTGTGCTTAGACAAAATTATAAGTGGTCTATTTTGACTCACTTCATTAGAGTCACAGAGTGACCTTGTCTGACGCTGGTGTTCTGTGAGATTGTCTATGTCCAACAAGAGAACATCTAGGCCAGCATCCAACAACACTAAGGCCTAGCTGAAAGTGTCAGGCCAGTTTCCAGATGTCAGGGGCTGCTTTCTCCTTTCCCAACATTAAAGACTGAGAGCCAATGTTTCAGTTGATGACTTCCTTTTTCAAAGTTGCCTTGAGGTCCAAGATAGTTGCTAGAGCTCCAGCTATCACATTAATGTTCTAGGGGCAGGAACTGGGGAGGGGAGGGTAGACATCACATTTCCCTGCTCCCTTTAAGAAGTTTATAGGAAGCCCCATCCAACTCCTTGCATTTATACCTCATTGGCTGTCCCTAGTTTCAAGAGAATTGGGAAATAGTCTTTTAGCTGTGTGTCGCTGCCCTTCCCCAAATCGGGTACTTTGAGCAAGGCAGAAGGGGAAATTGGGTATAGAGCAGGCTACTGGCAGTCGCTCTCTCAGCCAGGGCAGCCAGGGCTCAGGAATGGGGAAATTCCAGGCCCAGGAGGCGGGTGAGATTTTATCTTCTCCTCTTTATCAGTATTTAACCTTCCTGCGATCAGAATTGGCCAGAACCTGCACAGTAAAAAAGAATAAACCTGTCTCCAGGGTCTGCGAGGAATTCTTGTAAGGCAGAATTTGCTTCTCAAGTTTTCCACACCCCTAGCTGGGAGAGCAGGAGTGACATAAATATACAAGTCAGAACTGCCCCGGGCCAGCCCCCAGGCTTAGCGGTTAAGTGCGCGCGCTCCGCTACTGGCGGCCCGGGTTCGGATCCCGGGCACGCACCGAAGCACCGCTTCTCCGGCCATGCTGAGGCCGCGTCCCACGCACAGCAACAAGAAGGATGTGCAACTATGACATACAACTATCTACTGGGGCTTTGGGGGGAAAAAAAAAAGAGGAGGATTGGCAATAGATGTTAGCTCAGAGCACGTCTTCCTCAGCAAAAAAGAGGAGGATTAGCATGGATGTTAGCTCAGGGCTGACCTTCCTCACAAAAAATAAATAAAGAACTGCCCCCATGGCCACAGGTGGGAGAGCTATTGGAACAAGAAAGGAGTGTCTCTGGGAAGGGTCTGTCTGCTCTATTAGAAGATTTTTTTCCCATCCTTAGAAAGGATGAACAGTGGGAAGAGGACTACCTCAAACAAGGTATCAGAGCTAATAAGCAGGAAGCATGCCTTACCTTTTATCCCATAAACCAGCACAATGGCTAGGAATCCCAAAGGTCACCACCCTGTATACGCAGTAGGGTCACACATGCCCAATTCACCGTGACTCACCCTCCCCCCCCCCCCCCACACACATAACCCCCAGCTGAGGTAGAACTCCACTCGCTTCAAAGTATCCCCCAGTCATTTTCTGGAAGCTCCCAAAGGGACCCCTCACATATGCCCCTTGGTAGTGTGTTAGTTGCCAGGTTCATTGCCTCATTTAACACAAATGTATTGAGCACCTTCGAGACACCAGGTCCTGTGCTAGACACCAGTGATTCAGGTGTCAACAAGAGAGACACATCACTGATTGTACAGAGCTGACAGCTTATTGGAAGAAGACACAGTAATCGGATACATATATATTTAGTTATAAATTGTGGAAATGCTATGATTAAAAAATCTGATAGTGACCAACAGGAGAGAAGGTATTCCTTAAAAATAGCCCAGGCATCCCGGTGTGTTCCCACTTAAGGCACAAGTGCTGTTCTTTCTGCCGGGAACACGTTTTCCCCTGCATGTCCCCATGACTCACTCCTCACTTCCTGCAGGCCTTTGTTCAAATGTCACCTTCTCAATGACGCCTTCCTTGACGCCACTCGCACCACTGCACTCCCTAGTTCCATCCTTGCTCTGTTTTCTTCACAGTTTTACCATCTAACATCTGACGTATTGGTTTATTGACTGTCTCCTCTCCCCTCCACTAAAACTTCGTTCCATGAGGTCAGGGGTTTCTGTCTGTTTTGTCACTGCTGTGTCCCCAGTGTCTAAAGACAGTATATGGGTCCCCAGTGTCTAAAGACGACTTCAATGAATGTGTGTCCAGTGAATGGATGAGTAAGCACAGGAATAGGGCAGTCAGGGAGAGCCCCTGGGGCCATAATGAAGGGCTGGTCTTCTCCGCTTTGGGAAGCTGATGAAGCAAGTTCAAAGGTGATTTGATGTATGTTTTATCACCACCCTGGCTATTTCAGGCAGAATGGCTTGGAAAGAGCCAAGTGTGGAGGTTGGGGATGGGAACAAGGTGGAAGGCCATTGCTGTGGCCCAGTCAGAGATATCAGTGCCTGGATAAAATGGCTGGACGCAGCGCGGGTGGAAAGGGGGCAGGTTGAGAGACATTTTGGAGGTGGACTGGAAAAGACTCTGAATTGTGCTGCATGGGATGGGTATGGGAGAGGAGGCAAAACTGACCCCTAGAATCCTGGCCTCTGCCGCTTGAGACAGGGCAGACGGGAGGAAGAACAAGTATTGGGGGAGTCAAGAGTTTCCCTTGGGATGTGTTTTCCTCCTCCTGCTCTGCCCCTGCTGCGGGCAAGCCCTCAAGCGGCTTGCGGCCGGAGTCTCAGCGCTGCCACTAGGACACTGCCCATCCAGGAAAGGCCTACGGCTGTGCAAGTTTGGGCCTTGAGACCTGCCAAGGCAGCCAGTCCTTGAGGGGCCCCGAGCAATGCTGGTTCCATTCAGAGGGGGGACGTGCCCACCCCCACCTCTGGGCCACACTTTGCCCAAGCCTCTCTGGCTCTCTAAGGTCCGGGGCCTCATCCCAGTCCATGCGGACGGCAGGCGAGCAGATGCCGGCAGCTCCTGCACTGTCCCACTCCCTCTCTCGTCTACAGCATCCCCTGCTCCAATCCAGCCTAGCCGGCTCAACTGACTGAAAAGACTGCACAGGGGCCGCCCGGTGGTGCAAGCGGTTAAGTGCGCACGCTCCGCTGCGGTGGCCCGGGGGGTTCGCCAGTTCGGATCCTGGGCGCGCACCGACACACCGCTTGGCAAGCCGTGCTGTGGCGGCGTCCCATATAAAGTGGAGGAAGATGGGCATGGATGTTAGCCCAGGGCCAGTCTTCCTCAGCAAAAAAAGAGGAGGATTGGCAGATGTTAGCACAGGGCTGATCTTCCTCACAAAAAAAAAAAAAAAAAGACTGCATATGCCAGTGTCCGGGCGGTGAGATGCAAATAATGAACAATCTGTATAGCAAGCCCACCGCCAATCAGAACAGACACGGGGTGCATCAGCTTGGAAGCTGTCCAGATAACTATCAGCGCCCCTAGGCAACCCTCATCCAATACCCACCGTCCACCAACACCACTGGAAGGAGCAGGGAGAACTTACCAGAAGCTCAGGCCCTCCCCAGAGCCTTGAACCCCGCGGGCAACAGACACTCCAAGGGCCCAGCCCAGCAGCCTTCTCCAAGGGCTCTATCCCCAGTTCCAGGGGGAACCAGAGAGGCCTCTGATGGCTCCACGTGCCACAAAACAGAGTCCAGTCTCCTCAAGGTTTGCACATTCTCACTTTGTCCACTTTCTTTCCTGCCTCTGCCTTCCGTTCCCCAGATATGCTCCGATCCCTTCCCCACCTCTCCTCCCCACCCCACCTCCTCCACGGAGTCACCCCTGGCTCCTTCCCCTTCTCTGTCTGTGTTTCTCCTCTGGGCTCTTTGGCATCTGTGTCGTTATTTCAGCGTTCGGGGCTGTGTGTTTCATCTCCTGGCTCTTTCATTCCTACAGGCTGGAGAGTGTCTTACACTCCTACAGAGTGGTGGTGGCAAGCACAGACTTTGCAGCAGACGGAACTGAGTGGCCTTGGGCAAGGAACTTAACTACTCTGTGCCTCATCAATAAATGAGGATACTGATGCCTACTTGAGAGGCTCCTGGGAGGGTTAAATAAAACCCTGTTTGCAAAGCACCCAGCACAGCGTCTGGTGCACAGTAGAGACTCCGCAGATGTCAGCTATTGTTTTAGTGTGACGAGTCTCCTCAATACTCGACATCGCACCAGGCATTCCCTGAGTGCACAGTAAGGGCTCAGTGGCTAAATGGGCTGGATCTCTGTCTTCAGTTGCTTCACATGGGTTATGCATTAGGGCATTTGTTTCCATTTTTCTGTGGCCTTGCCCCATATGTGCAGGACTGGAGAAGCACAAGGCTGATCTTTCATTTCCTCAGAGCCTGAGCCCGCAAAGAGACAGCAGGTCAAGTTTACAGATAAGTAGAGGAATTGATGCTGGGCCTCTCTCAAGGAGTGGAGAGAACTTTTTGCACAAAAATTTTCATTATTCATCGCATCCTTTTCCTCATAGACATCCCTAAAGCAAAAGCAGTCTTTGAGGCAACGCTCTGCCTCAAAGACAGATTCTAAAACACTCTTTGATGATCTCTTGGGTCCCCTGTGACCTGCTGCAGTGATTGAGGCTCTGTCAGAGAGTGATAAGCTTCTCTGTAGCATGTGGTCATCATGACACCTCCCTATTGACCCTGTACTGGGTCCTGGTCTAGCCATGTTATATACATGTGTCTCCTGTCATCCCCCTGATAACTCCATTCTACAGGTGAGGAAACCAAGGCTTGGCAAGGCTGAGTAACTTACTCAAGGTCACCCAGCTGGTAAATAGCAAAACCAAGATGTCCACCCTGTTTTACCTGCCCCAGCCCACGTTCCTGCCACTGGGCCATCCCTTTTGTGATGGGGCAAGCATTGGCCTGGAATCGGAGATTCCAGCTCTGAGCCAGGTGATGGGCTTTCCTGATGGACCTCAACTTCACCACTTTCTAAACAGAGGGAGGAAAGGCCACCCTCCCACTGCCCAGGTGAGGGTTTTTTGTTTGGGGTGGGGGGTGACAGGAAGAGACTAAAGAGTGAAAAAAAAATTTTTTTTTAATTTATCCCTAACCAGATTCTCTCTTGCAGCAATTTATATCCATTTCCTCTAATTCAGGCAACTCTGAATATGAGAAAAGCAGTCAGCCATTTGAAGAGTGCTATTTAACTCATTACAGAGAACAATTCTTTTGAATCTATGAGAATTTTCTAGAAGTCACATGTCATTTTCACTTTCACCTATTAAAATCGAAGCTTACATTCAGCTTTTTTGAAAGCTTCCCTGCGCGGAGGCGGCCGGCAGCCACGGCACAGCCTGGGTCTCAGGCCTGCGCCAAAGGCCAGCCCGCTCCAGAAGCCTAGACCAGCTCAGCGAGCCGCAGTCTGGGGCTCAGACCTGAACTGATTTTGAAAGAAAGACAGACCTGCAAAAGCTCACAATAAACCAACAGAAAATATTCAACGGCTGCCATTATCTTGGCTCAGTGCGGGCCTGCGGTGGGAGGCAGCACGGTCCGAGAGACCAGCGAGCAGTAAACTGAGCCTTGAGGAATGGAGTTCCTGGGCTGGAGAGGAGCCCAAGGCCTGGATGAGATCCCTTCACACATCTGCTTCCCTCATGAGGGATCCCTAACTCCCCGGCTCTGCCAGGTAGAAGCCAAACCGGCCCTGGGCCAGGAGCCAGAGCAAGGACTTACCTGGATGGGACATCTGCTAAGCTCTTTGAACCAAATGCAAAAGCTGCTATTTTAATGATCATAAATTCCTACAGCAGGTTCCCCCAGTACCCTGGCTACCATGTTAGTGGAATCATTTTTCAATTTACTGAGTACAGAGGAGACCCAGAGCACAGGGCCAAGCAGAGAGTGTGTGTGTATGTGTGTGTATACACGTCTGCATTTTTTAAGAGAGAGGATATTTGCATAACAGATACCTTTGCAGACACCGGACAAACAGGAAGTTTCAGAACCTATGCCATTTCCTTTCACTGTGAATCAGCAGCCTCTTTCTTCTCATACAGAAATGATGAAATCACAGGATACAGCCCTGGAACGTGAAGACCAGGAGAAGAGCACAAAGGCTTCCAAAGTCACCTTCTTTGGCAGGTGGCTTCCCTGGACACTCACCCGTTGCTGCCCTCCTCAGGCCATTGCTCTACCTCCCCGGCCTCCTGGAGTGCTTCAAGATATATTTGGACGCCAGCCCTAAACACATTAGCAGACAGTCTCCAGTCACACAACACATTACCTCAATGCCCGCAAAGAGGCCCAGCCAGGAGGCTGTCGGAGCCCCCAACTCCTAGTTCCCGGCCCCAGGTTTGTATCACAGAGAGGCCCTGCCGAGTAACAAGCACATCCTGGTCTTGGCACCAGAATACCTGGTTCAGACCCTGGCTCTAGCCAGAGAGACCTAAGGCAAGCCCCTTTCCCTCTGAGCCTTGCTTTCCTTTTCAGTTAAATGGGGCTGATAATGGCTCCCTGCAGGTTTGGGGCTAATAATACATGTGAAAGGTGGGGAATATAAGGCAGCAAATAAAAGCACAGGCTCTGGAGTCAGATATCTGAGTTCAAAACCCAGCTCCATTGTGTACTGGCTGTGAGACTTGGGGCAAATTACCTCTTTTCCAAGTCTTAATTTGACCATCTATAAAATGCAGATAATAAGAATATCTACCTGACAGGCTATTAAGAGGGTTAAATGATACAATCACTTAGCATCAAGCACAGTGTCTGGCTCACAGAAAACTCAGCAATGTGAACCAGTTTTCCCACCACCTCCTCCTCCTCCTCTTTCCTCCTTCTCCACCCAATACTGCAAGATCCCTGAGGTAGGGACCACTCCCCATCTGCACCAGTGAGTGCCCAGCACCTGGCTTGGCCCTAATAAGGCTTAATAAATCAGTAAATAAATGAATGTTCCTGGTTCATAGCAGGTGCTGAGGAAATACATCTGTATAAAGTAAATATATATGAAAGCCACAGACCAAATCATGCTCTCTCTGTTTTTGAAATTCCTAATAGGAGGGCAGTATAGAATAATGATTATGAACATCACAGGCTTAGCAGTCAGATCTGGTGTGTCCTTTAACTTCTCTCAGCCTCACTTTCCTAATCTGTAAAATGGGCACAATTAGTAGTACCTAACCCACGCTGGGTTGTTTCAGGGTTAAATGAGATAATGCATGCAAAACACCTAACAGCACTCTGCACATAATAAGCATGTGGAGGAATGTATCAGATAAATCCCAGCTTCATGACCCTAGAAGATGATTTGAAGACTTGACTTTTTTTCCAAGAGGACAAGGCTTGGAACTGGCATCCCTCTTGCCTCATTTCTCTTGGTTTCCTCCTTCCCAACAGTATCCCTCTCCCTCCTTAGGCCCAGTGGTCTTTTCTTGTTGAAGAGCTGGTGCTTCTGAAGCCCGGCTCCCCCACCTCTACGGGACTCCTGCGGAGGACAGTGAGCCACACCCCACTGACCTCACCCTCTGAAGGAGTGCAGGGAGGCAGGAGCCTCACCCTGGTATTCGCTCTGAGGCATGGTTGTTCAGCTCTGTCTTCACATCGTCTATGCAAGAGTCGTGCTCACTGGCCACTCCTCCAAGAGTAAATCCAGGACTCAGCGGACACACAGGCTAAGCACCAAGGTCTAGAGTCAGACAGCCTGACTTTGCATCCAGGCTCTGCACGGACAAGCTGTCTGACCTCAGGCAAGTCTGCTACCCTCTTTCGACCTCCGTTTCCTAATCTATATAGTGGGGACCAATGCTAGTCCCCAGGGCTGATATTGAAAACATTTAATAACCAACTTTGGCACTAACCTATTAAATGAATGTCAGCCAGTACCAGGGCATACCTGCTAAATATTAGCTCTGCTAATTCCTATTGCAGAGGTTGTTATGGCTCCAGACACATTGTAAACACCCTACACATTAGCCGCTAGTTTTACTATTTTTATGTTCAGTTTATGTCACACAGTTCCTAGCACAGCCCCCAGTGGAGGGACATTCAGAGAAGTGGTGGCTCTAGATAGACCTCATCTTTGTCCTCTCCTAGGTTAACTAAGGCCCTCCTGCCTCTCTTGCTCACCAGAAAGTCACAAAAGTGCTGGGGGTGGGATGAGACCTTGGTCTTATCTGCCTGATGTGAATCATAGTGCATCCCTATGTGACCCATGGGTAGGAGCTCTTTTCCCCATGAACACTCTTTGCAAATCTTCATCACAGCAACATAAGAGCCAATACCTGGTGGCCCAGTCACTAAGTATATATTTACAGTACAAACCAAGCCAGTGTGTGCCTAATATATCACACACTGGGGCCTCTTGCATCATCTGGAAGGAACACTCCAGAGATGTTTATGGTGCACGTACCACTGGACAGGTTCTGTGTCAGAGGCCAGAGTCGCTTTCCCTCATGTTATCACGCCTTGGACCAGTATTTTAAAAAGGGTTCTCAGGGCATTCCGAGCATGGAGGCAGCCCTCCATAGCAGCAGGAATTTAAGCTCACACATCCCCAGTTCTGCTTCCTGCGCCCCAACCATACTAAGCCAGAAATAGCAAGGACACTGGGCCCAGCTGCCCAGAGACGGGAGGTCATCTCTGCCCGCAGAGAGAGCCTGCTGGAGTCCACATCTGCTAAGAGCCAGGACAGCCGGTCACCCTGGAGGCCTGTGATCCCCTGCCTGGGCTTTGACAGCCTGCTGGGCCCCCGTCGTGAAGATGAAAAGCAGCCATCTCTCTCCTGCAGCCCCAGCAGTCCTTCTATGTGCTGGGCTGCATATCTATGAAGTCCTCTCCTGTCGTCTCGTGAAAGATGCTCCCAGTGGAGTGAGCATAGAAGCGGGCCAGAGAGGGAGATTACAGCACCTCAGAGCACTGGCTCTAGAACTGTAACCTAGGTGAGGGCTGCCCCATCAAAGCCAAACAACAGGATGCACAGCCAAGTGGGATTTTCTGGTAGCTGGTATATCAGTAGATTCTTTTTTTTTTCAGAACTGCAACCTTTGTGAATGGAACCCAGCAGGAATTCACCCATGAGTTTTCAAGCATCTGTATCTGTCCTTTGCTATGTCATGGCTACGAACAATACAACATTGTAATCATAAAGCTACCATTTCTTGTCTGTAAACTATGCTCCTACCTCTAACGGGTATTTATACATATTCTCTCCTTTGATGTATTCCTTGCCAAAAACTCATGAGAAAAGAATGATAGTAACAATAATAATTATTATAATAATTATATTTTTAATTATAATTGTTAGTAATAATAAAATAAATTTTATTTTCATAAATAAAACATTTATTAAACTTTTTCAACGTGCCAGGCATTGTGCTCATTGTCTTATAACTAACATCTCATTTGTTCCCTCTAGGAGCCCCATAAAGTAAGTACTATTATTACCCCATTTCACAGATAAGTAAGGGGAGACCTGGGACTTCAGTCCAGATCTGCTGCCCCCAGAGCCTGTGCGCTTCCCCACGACACCATCCGGCCTCCCTTCTCAGGCCTGCTGCCTCTCAGTCGTCTCCTGCCAGGGGAGGCAAGGTCCAGGGGGCTGAGGAACCCATGGCCAGAGTGCGGGCAGCTGAATCGGCAGAGCTCCACAACACAAACCCACCTGGCTTTCCGGGCAGGTCAGAATTCTGGGGCTGGCTTCACACTGCCTCCCTGCCAGTCAGGGCGGACCCATGGTAACTCTCCTGTTAGCAGAAACGAGAAAAATCAGGATGACTTCTGAAGCTGCATGATGACTCTAGTTTACACACTCAAACTATTAGATTTAGACTTTAGGGGCTGAAATTAGAAGACTAGGGACTGGGTAACATTAGTGGAAAGCACAGAGTTCCCCATACTTCCTCCCTCCCCTTGCTAGTTTCCCCTCTTATTAGCTCCTTACATTAGGGTGGTGCATTTGTAACAACCAATGAACCAATATTGATACATTATTATTAACTGAAGCCCATGGTTTACCTTAAGGTTCTCTCTTGGTGGTGTACATTCTAGGGGTTTTGACAAATGTGTTCAACACAAAAGGCTGGGTTCACACCTTCTCCAGGGCTGGGAAGTAACTACTGCTTTTACAACCAGTTAAAACTCAGTTCCTGCTGAGTGTACACACAGATGTCGTTTATGTTAAGCTAAATAGTTTAGAATGTCAATAGAATTTGAAAGTAAAATTTTGGAATAATTCTGGAGTATAATTGAACTCATCGTACAAACATTATTAGATTCTTGAATTTTAATATATTCCATTTCTTTCTCTTCCCTGAATGTTGTTTTTCTTATTGAATTGTTCCTTCCTCTCCTTGGCATGCCTACCTCTACTTCGGAAAATCACAGTCACATTTCATTAGCTCAACAGGGCGGGAGGCAGACCTTACTAGTCTTTGTAATGCCTAAGTATTTATTGAATGAATATTTTGGAGAAAAGTATCTTGTTTTTTCCCTCCAGTTTGAAAATGTCTTTCCACTGAGTCAATCTTTACAGATTGAGTCCAGATAAGTGCTCATGAGCATCACTGGAATGTCATTAACATACTGATTTAACACATATTTAAATGTACTGTTTACTTCCCCAGGTCAGGTCACGCAGTCTTGGAGGAGATAATAAAGGGTGTGAGTTCAGTCTCAAGGGCCTGTCCTTGGGATTCCAAGCCCCCGTGCCTTTCTCCCAAGGTCCTAGATGAGCCTGTTGCTGCTGCTGTCAGGGTCCTTTACACACTGTCCCCTAGGGCCTCGCTGAGGCCTGCTGCTCCTGATCCCATTGACAGTCTCTGCATCCACGCTCCCCAGTGGTGCCTTTTGGGGACCAATTTATAGAGGCCCTGGTGCCTTGGGCCACTGGTACTGCACTCGTCTGTAAGCTGACAGCTCCTCCCTGGGTTTTCAGTTTTGCCACCTCTCCCTGCTTTGTTCAGGAGTCCTAATTCTGGTGTCCCAGGTCTTGACCATCAGCTCAGTTTCCTCTGTATCTTTTCTCCAGAAGCGCTAGGAATGAGGTCTCATGAAAAGCAAAGTTTCTGTGGCATCCCCCCTCCCATTCCAGAATTCCTGTGGTGGGCATGCTGAATTGGCCCTGCTTTTGTTAGGGTAGGCTGAACCACTGTAACAACTAGATCTTAAAATGCATTGACTCAAATAGAATAGAAGTGTATTTCTAGATCATATAACATTCCAAGGTGGATATTCCAGATCAGCAGGTGGCTCTATGCTGCATGGCAATTCAGTGACCCAGGCTCCTTCCAGCTGTGGCTCCCTCATCCGCAAGGGCCTTGAAGCCAGTGAAAGGGGAACAAGAACAGAAAGCATGTTGCTGTCTCAAAAGCTCCTCACACTCCATTGGCTGGAAGTCAGTCTTATGGCCACTCCTACCTGCAAGAGGGGCTGGGAAATACTGCCTAGCTCTCACCCAGCGAGAAGGGGAGATGGGTTTTGGTGGAAAGCCCACAGCCCCTGCCACAGACCCTGTTCCTCTTCTTCCCAAGTTCACCCTCCCTTACCTTCCTGCTCTCGCCTCATTTGTCACCCTTGCATTGTGACATATTGAGAATTTTATAACTCAGAAACGAATACAATCGAGCAACAGCCACCTACTGCTTCTAAGGAGCAGACAACAGAATCTCACCCAGGACTAATCATTGTTGCCTTAGTAACGCATGCCATATCCCAGCACCGGTCTGCATTAGTGTTCTTTGATTTTTTGGTTGTTTTAAAATGTATTGTCCGTGCTGTTATTCATTATCCCCAGACCTCACTGATGTGTACCAGCTCCAGGAGAAATATAAACTAAACATCAGCAAACCTCTTCCCTGAACACAAAGACATTTCAGAGCTTCGAGCTCAATATCAGTCTTGTGATATTAATCTTTGGATGAGGTCTTAGGATCCCATTCGGAGACATTTGCCTTAGTTAATGAAAAATGGGAGCAGACTTGGGGTTACAGCCCTGACACAAGGGTCCTGTAGCCTCTTCCTCTGCTTCTGCTGAGGCTGGCTCCTCCTGTCTATCCTGACTGACCTCAGCTTGTCTTGACACCCATCCTTCATGGTCTCAGGGCCTAAGATCCTGCTAGTGCTCTTTGGTGTGTGACTTTCGTACGCCCCCCATTTCCAGGTTCAGCTTTCTCCATCTTGACAGTCCCCTGCCTGTATCTCTGCCCCAGCTCCCCACGGGAACCTCCTGCTGCTTCCACTCGGCCAGGCTGGCCCTCAAGGGAGCCAGCGCCTGGACTGCTTTCTGCACACCGTGACCCAAGGGTTTGGACATCTCTAGGGGCTGTCCTCCTCCTAGGCCCCTATCTCCATCTGCAATCTGCAGTGGAGTTAGTTCTTCTAGCCCGAGACCCCCATCACTGTCCTCTTCTTCCCCCTACAGCCAGGGGACTCCTGTCTGCTGCTTGACCTTGGAGCCTGAACAGGCAGTGAGGGTCATTCCTCCCTCAAAACCTTCTGTCCTGCTGTTTTCCCAGCCTGGAATTCCTGATCTGTCCCTTTCCATCTAGGCCTATCTTGTTCTCATTGCACCTGCTCCCACGTGGCACCTCTTCTGATGAGCCCACAGTGGATTTCTTGAGATCTCCCTCATTCAGGGCTCCTGGGTGGGGGTAGCTATTATTACCAAGCCCAGGTGAGTAGGCCTTAAGCAGAGTCCTCCACTGGGGCAAAAACTCAAGATTTTCTGCAAGATGAATCTACTGGAATTGGGCTGGAGGCAATAAACTTCTCCTCCATGCTAGTTAATAGAAGCTTTTAGCCACAAAAGGATGGGGGCACACTTTGTCCTTGCATTGATGGAGAGTGTAGAAATACTAGCTGAATCCACTCTCTAGGGGCTGTGGTCAAAAAAGGGTGATTACTTCCTTGTTTTCAGGACATGGTGTGGCCTTAGGAAGTTTGGGTGAAATTTTTATCCCAGATGCCTCCAGAGGTAAAAGTGTCCCCAGGTGTGGGTCTTGGACCACCTGCATCAGAACCACCGGTGGCAGTTGTTAAAATGCAGATTCCTAGTCTGCTCCCCTGAGACCTAGGGAACAGGAACCTCTGAAGGTGGGGCCCAGGAATCTACATTTTTCTCAGGCACTGTCTCCATGGCTTGGCTGTGGTCTGTGGTTAGCTGTTTGGCACAGGATGCTGTCACCTTAGCCCTTACACCTCAAGGGCCTTTCAGTGTACTCTGGGGGTCCTGGGGCCTCCTGCCTCAGCATAGGATAGACCCACCTCATAGTTCCATGCCAAGATTCACCCCTGGTCTTTGTACACTGTCCTACACCATTTTGCCTAGTGGGCACTCTATGAATATTTGTTGAACTGAACTAGCCCCCTTGAGGGCAGGGCCTTATCTTCTCTATTTCCTTGGGTCCACCCCCTGGCACATGGTACTCACTCTATCTTTGATGTCAGGTTGATTGAAGAGGTCACAGATCCAGGCCACAAGTGCAAAAAGAGATGGGAGAGGAGACAGCAGCTTTAGCTAAGGCCAGCCTCCCTGCTCCTCAGGACAGATCTAGAGGAAGAAGCTGTTTTGTTCATGTTCACAATGCACAGATTCTCAGCCGGGCAGAGACCCTTGGTAGGATTCCAGAAAGACAGACGTCAGCACAGGTGCGTTTTCCAAGAAAGAGCCAATACTGGTAAGCGAATGAAGTTGACCTGGAGTGCCTTGACAATGGCTTGGCCAGACAGAACTTCTGCGCACAGTTTTGGTTTTTGTTCTCTGGGATAAGGGCCGTGTCAACAGGCCTTGGTGTGCTTCCTGGATCTCTCAGCTGAAAGGAAGAAGACAGAGCCCTGAGATATGCAGGGAAGGAGCCCACCAGCCATTGTGGGAGAGATCTGAACGTGGCTGAGAGAAAACTTACACCTTTTATCAGTAAAACCATTTTACTTTTTTTTATTTTGGTGAGGATGACTGGCCCTGGGCTAACATCTGTTGCCAGTCTTCCTCTTTTTATTGAGGAAGATTGGCCCTGAGCTAACAGCTGTGCCCATCTTCCTCTATTTTGTATGTGGGATGCTGCCACAGCATGGCTTGATGTGTGGTGTGTCTGTCCGTGCCTGGGATTCAAACCTGCGATCCCCGGGCCGCCGAAGTGGAGCACGCGAACTTAAACACACCACCACTGAGCCCCCCCCAAAACCATTTTGCTCTTAAGCCAAAGACCTAAAAGAAATTGAAAAAGACTTAAGAGAGTCCTCAGACAATGAACTAAGAGAGAACCAAAAATGAATGGATTCTTGTTGTAGCTAGAAAATGCACATAACACACGCAAGGGAACTAGTGGGAATTATTGGCTCATGAGGATTGTTCATGCTTCTGGAAAGCAAATTACATTTATTAGTGTCTCAATCAATCAGCAAGAATTTACAGAGCAATACTACAGGCTAGCCTCTCTGCTGGGATATAAGAGGTGTTCAGAACAGCCTCTACCTCAAGAGGTTTACAATCTGGATGGAGAGCTGAGACAAGTCCTCTGGAAAGAGACAACCACACAGAGAATCTCGAAAGCAAGCACATCTGCCTAAATGGCTAGGAAAATTCTTGAAAGGATAGATTCCAGGTCTTACCTTAAATCCTAAATCTTTAATTCTTCAGTCTTTTAAGTGATTGTATAGATCAAATCTACTTGTCTTAGTCAGGGAACCTAATTACAAGCAACAGAAACAAACTCTGGCTGGTTCAAGAAGAAAAGAAATTTAGAAAATTATAGCTGGGAGGCTGAATTGGGAACCAGGCTCAGAAAATGGGCAGAAACCATGAGAGGCTGGAGCGCAGGAAGCATCACTGGGTAATCCCATAGGAACAAGCTGGTGAGGAAGCCACTGTCACCACTGCAAGGCCTAGGATTCCAGGGCTTCCAATGCTAAGTCAAGGGCAAGAATCCGGGACCATATGCCCACGTCCTAGCTGCAAGGGAAGCTGGAAAACAGAGTGTCTGGAAGGTTCCGATTTTTAGCAGGAAGTGGACACTCATTCATGAGGTGGGGAATTCCTCAAATGTAGGAAGGGGGTTCAGCCACAGGGCAGCCAAAACAAATGACAAATGTTCACCATAACTTTCATATCTAGTACAGAAACAGCATAAATGTGAAAGAACAACCATTACTATTTCTAAAAAAGGAACACTGCAGAACAGGAATTGTGCAGGTTATCAATGAAGTAAGTTTCTGCTCAGTGGGAGTTGGGGATTTCTTAGTGGAAAGGGGGACCTTGAAGAGTTCGGAGGCTTGGGATAGATGGAGAAGAGACGGGGAGAGTCCCCAGGCTAGGAAACCACCCAGAGGTCAAAATTAGCTTGACAGGGGTGTGAGGGTAGAGAGGAGACAGCCGGCCTCCCTACCAAGCCAGCCCTCTCCAGGCGCAAGGTCTGCCATGGGGAGACCCATCTCATCCAGCGTCTCTGCAGCATCACCGGAAGTCCTATCATTAGCTGAGATTGGCATCACCACTGCTCCTTTGAGTAGGCAAATGAGGAGGACCCACTTTTGACACCCCGGCTACGTTATACCCACAATAATAATGAGCTGAAATCAGTCGCTACTAATTGCTCAATGTAAAACTGTTTTCAAAGTGCAAGGTGAAAAGAGATTACCAAAAATGAAAATATTGTTTTTGCTTGTACATAGTATCTTTTACAGCACGCTCTGTATAAAAAAAAAAACCATGCCCTTTTAGACCAATGGTTCTTAACATGGATGGCTATCAGAGATCACCCAGTAAACTTTTAAAAATTATTCCCAGGTCCATCTCAGATCAGCCCTAAATCAGGACTCCTAAGAGAGGAGCTGGGATATACATATTTTTTAAGGCTCTCCCCATAATATTTTCATGATCAGCCACATTTGGAAACAGTGCCCTAGACATTTCAGTATGACTCAACTTTGCTTCATATGTTCCTTTGGTCGAGTATGAATCCTGAGACTCCCTCTTCATTATTCTTTCCACCTAACTCCATTATTTATTCTTTTTTCCAACCTATGAAAAATTTCAAAACGCAGAAAAGTTGAAAGAACTATACAGTGGTCACTCGTATACCCTCTACCCAGATTCTGCATTGTTAACATTTCACTATATTTGCTTTATTGCATATTTGTTCATCCATCTATCCCCAAACATCCGTCCATCTTCTTTTTTCATGCATTTCTAAGTGAATTGCAGATCTCAGCATCCCTCACCATTTTAGACTGCATATCATTAACTAAAGTTCAATATTTGTAGATGGTTCTTTTTTTTTCAGATAAAATTTACAAAAACTAAAATGCACAAGTCATAAGTGTACCAATCAATGTGTTTTGACAAACGCATATCCCCATGTAACCCAAACCCTCACCAAGATACAAAATATTTCCATTACCTCAGAGAGTTCTGAATACCTCTTCCCACGCAGTCTCCAACCCCCCTTCCAGAACAACTGCTATTCTGATTTTTTTCACCTTAGATTAATTTCACCTGTTCCAGAACTTCATATAAATGAAATTGTACAGTACATATTCTTTTTGTGTAAGGCTTTTGTCACTCAGCTAAAGTCATCCCTTTTTTTGCATTTATTAGTAGTTAATTCCTTTTTCTTTTTGATTTTATTCCACTTGTATGAATATACCATAGTTTGTATACCCATTCTCTTGTTGATGGACATTTGGGTTGTTTCTCATTTTTAGCTATTATAAGTAAAGCTGCTGTGAACATTCTTTTTTTTATTATTTATTCATTTTTTTTGGTGAGGAAGATTGGCCCTGAGCTAACATCCAATGCCCATCTTCCTCTTTTTGCTGTGGAAGATCAGCCCTGGGCTAACATCTGTGCCCATCTTTCTCTATTTTACATGTGAGATGCCTGCCACAGCAGACATGAGCAGTACGTAGGTCCACACCCAGGATCCGAACCTGCAAACCCCAGGCTGCTGAAGCAGAGCTCGCGAACTTAACCACTATGCCACTGAGCCAGCCCCCCGAACATTTTTAGACAAGGGTTTTGTGCATATGTTTTAATTTTTCTTAGGTAACTACTTAGGAGTAGAATTGCTGAGGAGTAGGTAGGCATATGTTTAGTACTATAAGAAATTGGCCAGATCTTTTTTTTTTTTTTTGTGGTGAGGAAGATTGGCCCTGAGCTAACATCTGTGCCAATCTTCTTCTATTTTGTATGTGGGACGCCGCCACAGCATGGCTTGATGAGCGGTATGTAGGTCCGCGCCTGGGATCTGAACCCACAAACCCCAGGCCACCGAAACGGAGGCACAAACTTAACCACTAATGCCACTGGGCTGGCCCCCTGGCCAGATCTTTTTTCTACATTGTTTGAACCATTTTACACTTGCTAATAATGTCTGAGAGTTCTTGTTGCTTGACATCTCACAACATTTAGTGTTTTCAGTATCTTACTTTTAGCTATTCTGGTGGATATGTAGTGATATGCCATTGTGGTTTTAATTTGCATTTCCTTGATAATTAATGATATTGAGCACTTTTTCACAGGCTTAATGGCTGTTGGTATATCTTCTTTTGTGAAGTGTCTGTTCACAATTTTTGCCTACGTTTAATGGAATTGTTTGGCTTTTATTTATTTATTTATTTATTTTTTTTTTTATAATTTTATTTCATTTATTTTTTTCCCCCAAAGCCCCAGTAGATAGTTGTATGTCATAGCTGCACATCCTTCTAGTTGCTGTATGTGGGACGCGGCCTCAGCATGGCCGGAGAAGCGGTGCGTCGGTGCGCACCCGGGATCCGAACCTGGGCTGCCAGCAGCGGAGCGCACACACTTAATGGCTAAGCCACGGGGCCGGCCCAGGCTTTTATTTTTTGAGATTCAACTTGCTAATATTTAGTTAAGGATTTTTGCATCCATGTTCATGGAGACTATTGGTGTGTGATTTACTTTGATTGTAATAACTTTCTTTGGTTTTGGTATCAGGGTTATGATGGTCTCATAAAATGAGTTTATTTTATAAAATAATTTGTGTTAATATATCTTTTTCCACCTTTTTACTTACAACCTGTCTCTGACTTTACATTTATAGTGTGCTTATAGAGCATAAAATTGTGTTCCTGCTTTTTTTCCAGTCTGATGATCTTTGACTTTTAAGTGGAATGATTTAGTCAATTCATATTTAATGTAATTAATGTATTGACATCATTATTTGTTTTCAGTTTGTCCAATCTATTTTTTACTCATCTATGCCTCTTTTCTGCTCTCTTTGGAGTTAATTGATTTTTCTTTTTTTTTAGAATTACGTTTTAATTTGTCTACATTTAATTTGTCTAATTTGTCTTCAGCTATCCCTATTTGCATTAGTGTTTTTTTAAGTAGATGCTCTAAGGATTATAATAATATCCTTAACTTTCAACAATTTACTTAGAGTCAATATTGTACCGCTTCACAAAAATGTAAGAATTTTGCAACCATATACAGTAGTCCCCCCTTATCCATGGTTTCGTTTTCCATGGTTTCAATTACCTGCGATCAACCGCTGTCCAGAGCAGATGATCCTCCTTCTGCTGTGTCATCAGAAGGTCAAAAGTAGCCTAACACTATGTCACAATGCCTATGTCATTCACCTCACTCCACCTCATCACACAGGCATTTTATCATCTCACATCATAAGAAGAAGAAGAGTGAGTACAGTACAATAAGATATTTTGAGAAAGAGAGAGAGACCACATTCACATAACTTTTATTACAGATACTGTTATAATTGTTCATTTTATTATTAGTTATTGTTGTTAATCTCTTACTGTGCTTAATTTATAAATTAAACTTTATCATAGGTACGTATGTATAGGAAAAAATATAGTATATATATGGTTTGGTACTATCAGCAGTTTCATGCATCCACTGGGGGTCTTGGAACATATTCCCTGTGGATAAGGGGGGACTACTATAGTTTCATTCACTGCCTTCGTCTATATGCTATTGTTTTCATATGTATTACAATCTACATATGTTATATAGCTTATAATACAATGTTATAAATTTTGCTCTAAATACTCATATGTATTTTAAAGATATTAAGAGAAAAGTAGACTTTTACATGTACCGACGTATTTAGCATTCCTAGTATCCTTTGTTCTTTCCTGATGATACGAGTTTCTTTCTGATATCACTCCCCTTCAGCATGAAAGAACTTCCTTTAGCATTTTTTGTAGTTCAGGTTTGCCGATGATTAATTCTTTTAATTTTTGTTTTTATTAAAGTGTCTTTATTTCACCTTCATTTCTTGAAGTGTATTTTCTCTAAATATAGAATTCTGGGTTGACAAGTTTTTTCTTCCAGCACTTTAAAGAGGATCCGTTGATTCTGACCGCCACTATTTCTTTCATTCATGAATGAATCAGCTGTCATTCATATTGTTAGCCCCCTGTAAGTAAAGTGCCATTTTTCTCTAGCGAGTTTTCTCTTTATGTTTGGTTTTCAGCAAAGATAGAGTACATGCCTATGTGTAGTTTTCCCTGTATTTTTCCTTCTTGGAATTTGCTTATATTTTTGCATCTGTAATATTGTCTTTTGTCAAATTTGAGTTAATTTTGGCCATTACTTCTGCAAACATTTTTTCATGACTCACTTTCTCCTCTCCTTCTAGAGCTCCAATAACATATAATAGGCCTCTTGATACTGTCCCACAGGTCTGTGATCACCTGTTCATTTTTTTAACTTCATTTCTCTCTGCTCTTCAGATTGCATAATTCTTGTTGATATAGGATTAAATTCACTGGCACTTTCTTCTGTCATCTCCTATCTTATATTGGGCCTATCTAATGAATTTTTATTTAATATTGTATTTTTCAGTTCCAGAATTTCAAGTTGTTTATTTTTTAATAGTTTCTATTTATCTGCTAGGATTTCCTATCTTTTCATTCATTGTGAACTTATTTTTCTTTACATCCTTGAGCATAATTATAGTAGCTGCTTTAAAAACTTTGTCTGCTAAATCCAATATCTGGGCCATCTTGGTGTTTGTCTCCGTTAATTGCCTTTTCTCTTGAGCATGGTTTACGTTCTCTCTTCTTGAAACACTTAAGGATTTTGAATTGATCATTGGGAATGGTACCTTATACAGACTCTATATTCTGTTATATTCTTTAGTAAAGTGTTGATTTTTATTATTGTTGTTTTAGAAGGCAGCTAACTTGGTTAAACTCAAACTTAAAACTCTATCTCCCTTCCAGCGGGCAGCAGCTACATTCTCTGTTTGGTTCTTTTTAGCCTTAGCTTAACTGCTTGGAGTTTGCCCCACACTGTCACTCAGAAGTCAGCCAGAGATTTGGGCAGAGTTTATATGCAGAATTTGGGGCTCCCTCTCTTTGGCTCTACCCTTTCCAGAGTTCCCTCCCTCACTTGATAGATGCCGTGGCAGCCCCAAATTCATTTCTTGATACCTCAAGCCAGTAAAACTTCCAGTTTGTTTCCAAGTTATTGTTACTCTGCACACCTGGCTGGGGTGTACCATTAGGTAAAGCACAGAAAAATAAAAACTTTTAAAGAGGGAAGTTCACCCAGGGTCATTTTCTTCTTCCATGTGTCAGCTCCCCTCCAGTTTCTGCTTGATTGTGGTCATGCTCCAGTGGCTTCACATCGTTGTTTTTATTCTTTGTCCAGAGTTTATCATTATCATCTCTGTGACATCTGTGTCAAGGTTCATCCAATATGAACTATTATACCATTTTTGGAAAACAGAACTCTATCTCTACTACTTTTACTACCTTTAGAGACAGTTGCTGGGCAATCATTTGGATTTTCTTTTTCCAGCAAGACTGCAAAATGCAGTAGTAGTTAAGATCCTGGACTCTGGCTCAATTTCTTGGGTTCAAATCCCTGTTCACACCCAGGGTGACTTTGTGCAAAATATCTGTCTTCACTTTGCCTCAGTTTCCTCACCTTTAAAAATAGGGATAATCCCAAAGTATCTCCTAGGTTTGTTGTGAGGTTTGAATAAATTAACATGTAAAGAGCTTGGAGAAGTGCCTGGTTCATGACAAATAATAGATAAGCCAGTTTTGCTGGGTTTTATTGACATTTTTTCACTTCTCATCTCGGTGAAGTTTTTGGTGCATAGGGTTTGGGGAAAAGTTAATTACCACCACTTTACAGACATGCAGACTGAAGATGCCAAAACTGTAAACAGAAGTCAGAAATTATGGCTCCAGTCCTCTTAGTCAATTTGCTCAGTTGTCATCTTTCCCTCACCACCCGTTACCCTGACTCCGTCGATGAAATGAACTTGCCTAAAAAAGTTTATCACGGGTTCCATTCACTGGGTTGGGAGGACCCTAGACCTCTTGTTAAATAAGGACACCCTGTTATGAAGCTTTTTTCTTTTATTCATGATTGAAGGGCTATAAAATTCCCACTGCCTAAGAGAAAAAGCCCGTTCGCTCAAATGCTTTTCTCCTTGGCTGCAGACCTCAGCCTTGAGTTCATATTCTGAACCAATGATTCATTCTAAATGGTTTAGTTTATTATTAACAATGTCCTTTAAACTTTATCTAAACCTTGGCTGGTGCAGCTGGAGGTAGCAAGGAATGAGAGCTCATGTTGTCTATTGCTCAGGCCTGTACATCAGGAAGATTCTGGTACCTGCTCCACTCAGAGTTCCCCGCACACCACAAATCACCTTTTAAAAAAGCCACAGTGGTGAGTTCCCCTTTTAAAAATACCTGCCTCCTGATGAGGCTGTGAGAGAAGACCAATTTTGAAAATGGCTTAGTTTCATCCAGGTTACAAAGTTGGCCTGAAGGCTATACAGGATGTATTTTTTAAATATTTGAATTCAATGCTTTTATGCAGGACAGGCACCACCAATCTCTATTATGTTTTGACTGGCTCCTGCAGGCATTTAGGTTACAACCCTTGTAGCAAGTTCTATCCAAGAACATCTAGAAGAGTATAAGAAATCTTGTATTTTGGCTCAGCCATTGGCACTTGAGTCAGGGGTCGAGAGACCAGAAAGCATCAGCAGTAGTAGATTCGTATCTGAGTATCATCACCAAAGATATAGAAACACACTTCCTAGTCCCCAAGTCGTAGTCCACCAGCTCTAGGCTCAGCTGCTATCACAAGTTATTTAGGTTCCTCTTATGGTTACACAAGATATAGTTGGAAAAATCCACCTGCACAGCCTAATTTTACATCTCAAAAGCTGAAGGCTAATGTGGTGTCATTTGTAGGCAATTATCATAAGCAACTTGGATACTCTGTACAAGTCAGGAAAGATTCAGTATTTAATTGAAAGAAATGAAGCTGATCTGGGCCCTTGAAACTTCAGAGGAGAGCTTGGAAATCCAATGGGAGCTGCTAGAGCCACAGACCCAGGAATGAATGTTGCCTATAGCCTCCCTCTGTGGCCTCTCTGTCTCTAGTCTTAACCCCACCTCCCCCTCCTCAGTTGAGACTCTGTATTGCTAGCCAGAGGGATCTTTCTCAGTCATCATTTGATAGTGTCTCTTTCCTGCTCAAAATGCCTTTAATGACTCCCAGTGCCCTCAGAAGAAACCCCAACTCAAGGACTTGGCTTATAGGGTCAGGGTCTTGACCTTAAGTACCTCCCCAGCCAGAATCCTCACCACACCTCTCTCTCTACTCCCTAACCTCAACCCTATGCTCCAGCTACAGAGTCATAAGACGTGTTGTGCCCATGCTGTTTCCTCCGCCTGGGGCACTCCCTGTCCCCAAACCCACACCTCCCCCCCACCGCTGTACCCCCCGCCCCGTATTAGTTTCCTATTGCCACTGTAACAAATTTCCACAAACTCAGCAGCTTAAAACAAAACAAGTTTGTTCTCTTAGACTTTTTTATTTTTATTTTTATTTATTTATTTATTTATTTATTTATTTATTTATTTATTTATTTATTTATTTTTCCCCCAAAGCCCACAGTTGTATGTCATAGCTGCACATCCTTCCAGATGCTGTATGTGGGACACGGCCTCAGCATGGCCGGAGAAGTGGTGCGTCGGTGTGTGCCCGGGATCTGAAACTGGGCTGCCAGCAGCGAAGCACGCGCACTTAACCGCTAAGCCACGGGGCTGGCCCTCTCTTAGACTTTTGAAGATCAGAAGTCTGAAATCAGTTTCACTGGGCTAAAGTTAGGGTGCTGGACGGGCTGGTTCCTTCTGGAGACTCTGAGGGGAGAATCCATTTCCTTGCCTTTTTCAGCTTCTACGGGCTGCCTGTATTCCATGGCTTGTGGCCTCCTCCTCCATTTTCAAAACACATCACTCCAGTCTCCGCCTCCGTGGTCAACTTGCTTTCTCCTCTGCTAAAGTCAAATCTCCCTCTGTCTCTCTGTTTTATAAAGACACTTATGATTACATTAAGGCCACCGGGATGACCCAAAATAACCTTTCATCTCAAGACCCTTAATTTAATCACATCTGCAAAGTCCCCTTTGCCATATAAGGTAACGTTGACAGGTTCTGGTGATTAGGATGTGGACCTCTTTGAGGACTCACCAACTTGGCAAACCCCTATCTGCCCTCCAGGTTCTGCTCAGACTTGATTTCTCTCCTCTGAGAGGCCTCCCTGATCCCCACGGCTGCACTCAGGGGTCAGACTCCCTAGTGTAGCATGTTGCACTCCAGGTTGTAATTGCCTTTTTGTCTTCCTTCTCTCAACTATCAGCTGCTTGAGGGCTGGCATCTCATCCACCTTCTTCCTGTCGATACCCCCAAGATCTGGCACATGATCTAAGCTCAATATATGTTTGCAGGGATAAAAGTGCTCCTCTAGCTAACAACTCCAGGATGAACAGCCCTGATGAATTGGGCACAGAGGTCCCCTGGTCAAGGTGATAAAGGGGCCTAAAGGAGAAAGCAGGGCTGTAGCTAGGCGTGCTGGCTGGATAGGTCACATTATTCCCTGGAGCTGCCTCCCTTGTGTTTAGACTCTCGAGCTTTGCCTAAGGTGTACAACAGCCCACCAGCAATAGACTGGGCTCCTCGGGTCACATGCACTTCTCACTGCAACTGTGCTATTGCTCTGACCCTAGGGACGTGGCCCTGGGAACAAGCGCTCGGAGTCCAGCTTCTCTGCCCCACCATGGTACTCTGTGACTGGCTCATTTAGACATTGATTAACTTTTCGGGGAAACACAATCATTAGGCACATTCCATCCACCTATCAGGGAAGATATAAACATAAGCAAACATTAACCTGGACACATGGGTTTACAACCCACAGCCGCCCTTGGGCACGTTGGCCGTGTCAGCTTGCTCCAGGATTCAGGGAGCTGCTTGGTTGAAGGGAGTGAAGCTGACAGTAAAGAGCTTTCAATTTATATCAACAGATACAAGAATGTGACCCCTGGAATGTGGACTTATACATCACCAAGGTTTAAATATGGGCAAGAAACACAAACTCCCATACCCCCCAAAGCTATATTATCTCACGGCTGCACCTGTATATTCCTGACAAGGTTAACCTAGTTTTAATCACTTAGTCAAAACTTATAAGCCACTAAAAATGTCCTGCAGAATAGGGGCGCAAAGAGAAAGAAGTCCTGGTGACCTGAGACCTTGCCACAGCAGGCTTCCTGCCCCTCACTCTTGCAGGCAGCAAGCACAGCGCTTTACTGCTATGTTCTTCTGCTGTGTAGTGGAGGTGGAGTGGGTGGGAGAGCTTCTGTGAGTTTCTTCTGGATGGTTAAGGGTGCAAACAGGGCTGGGGAGTCTGGTCGACCCTCAAAAAGCACATACCTCTTTGAGACTTCCAATGCCAGGACAGTGTAGGACTGACTGCCTCCCTCTATAGAGTCCACCAGGCCACTTGTTCCATCCCCACACCCTCAGGAGTCTGGGTGCTGGTGGCTGGACATTTTGGAACTCACAGTCAAAACACTGGTCCTATTAGAAGCACTAAAATCTTCATTCCAATATGATCCCTCAGCTGATGAGCCCTAACTGCAGAGTCTTTGACCCTTTCTAGACAGTTCAGAAGACGTTCTCTCTCCTTGTTTCCCCCAAGAAACTCCTTTCCACCTTGATTTTCCTCCCTCTCTTCCCACTGCTCTGCATCTTTAAATCACTCCTTCGCTCTGTTACCTCCACCATTTGGAGTCCTGTGCTTGTCAGCATCCTGGGCAAGGGAGAAAGACGACCACAAGAGAGGGCCTTGGAATGAATAAGAATTGTGCATTTGATTCTGACATGTCACATAACTAGTGTCAATTATAAAACTGGGATTTTTCTTTTCTCTATCATCTACCCTGACTTTACAGGCAGTTTAGGGTCATGATTAAAAGCATGGATTTTGGAGCCAGGCAGACCTGGGTTAGTGGTGGTTCTGCCATTTATAAGCTGTATGCCCTTGAGCAAGCTAGTCCACCTTATTACTCCTTAGTTTCCCCATCTGTAAAATGGAATAACAGTGATACCTACCTCACGGGGTTGTTATGAGAACTAAATGAGATTGTGCGTGTAAAACGCTTAACAATTCCTTATATATATAGCAGATCATCGATAAACATTAGCTGTTATTATTACTGGCAATGACAGGATTGTGGGTAATATAGGAGCAATGTACAGAAACTTCGGTTAGACACTGCTGGTGAATCAACCACCATGTCATCTCTATTTTATATTCACGGTAGATGGAGGTATATATGGTGGGTGGAAAATTTTCCAGGAGCACAGGGGAGGTGAGATCATATAGGATGGAATTCTGAAAGCCCACTCCCAAATACCTCCTGGATCTCTAAATGAATGTGGAAAATAATATCTTGATCCTGCATTATTTTTGTTGTGAATCTGGCCCAAAGGAAAGTATTTCAACAGAAACTGTCACAAGTAGGCTTAGCGCCAGAGGAGGAATGCTGAGCCACCCACTAGGGAGGGGCTGGGTCATCTAGCTTCTTATTATAGGTCTGAGAAAAAAAGAAAATGATTGAGAGAGAGCTTTTACTCACTGAGCCAGCAGCCTGATGGGGTCAAAAGCTACTTCCACAGGTATCAGACCAGAACATTTAAAGAAGGAACTACCCAGGGCTGAAGTAACCACAAACAGATCCAACTGGTTTTTGTGGTGGGTAATGTTTGTTTAACATTATGTCCAGACGTCTAGATTGTGAGACACATATGTTGGCATCAGAAAGTGTTTATAAAATTCTTAGTTGAACTCCATACTAGGTTAGGTACTGGGATAAATCAAACTGAAACCAAATTGCAGCCCCACCCTTGTAAGGAAGGGCTGGAACTGATCCCAGGTTTCAAAAAAGTGGACAAGAAACCAAAAGAAAGGAATCATATGAGCAAGAAGATTTGCCCAACATTCTCAGCTGTTTTCCAATTCCAGGAAAAATGCTAAGTCGTGGACATGGCAAAGTAATCAGGGTCTTTGTTAAGATCTGGTTTCCTAGGTGAGCCCAGGACAAAGAGAAAGACCCCTCCCCCAGAACATTGGCTCCTTTCCATTGCTGGGCATTTAGTGAGATTCTCTGCTTACCAACCTCTCTGTGGGGGTGGAGAGTCAACACTCCACCCCCCAAAAAAACTGGCTCAACTGTGCTGGGTTGCTTTTTCTTGGCTTTTCTACCAAACTTAAGCATTAATATCCTCTATTTGGCAATGACTTCCTGTTCTGGCAAAGAAATGGGAATGGTTTTAACTTTTTTTTTATCCCGCTGTTGGCTGCAAACGCAAGTTTGTGTTTTTAGGTTTGCCTTTGGGTAGCAGGCTAGAACACAATTAGACCAGGCCGAGAGCTCCAGTATAGAATCAGCTCAGGCCGACATTTGCTTCACTTCTGCAGGATGTTCTCAGTCCACTGTCCTAAGAAGCAAAACGTCCATAAATGTCATTCTTGTGAAAAAGGAAGGAGGCGTAGATAAGAGACTTTCAGACAGGCGTATCAATCAGCTAACTTAATCTCAATAAAGTCCAGCTTACAACTGGGCCTCAGAACAACGACAAAAAGTTTCTCCTCAAACATATAAATATGTTTGAAGCATCTGAAAAATCATTTATTCACACTTACTATAAAAGAGCTCTATGACTGAGAGGCTGTTTGTTATCTTTAAAACAGTCTATACATTTCATTCTTCCCTTAATGGATAAGGGGTGAAGAGATTGGAAAATAGACAGAGGAATCCACCTCACCCCACACCACCCCACGTCCCACCAATATCTAAATTACTCAGGCAAACTTGCTTCAGCAACTGAAGACAGTCTGAAATAGCTGGAGTAACTGGTGACAAAGTTTTTTCTCCTGGCAAATTAAAGCAAATAATTTTGCTGTCAAACCTTTATCACTAAAGTCACTTGGCAATCCAGAACAATGTTTCTATCAAAGAAATTGCAAAAGTGGATCTAATGTGCTTGGAGTGAGGTTAGAAAACAGAATTTTTGACTGAAAAGATAAGATAGAAAATTCAGTCTTTGCATTCTGTTAAATGAGCACACAGAGAATTTTCTAGAGATACTTGGTTTTAAAAGGTTGCATTTGTATGGATGGGGCATGCCAGAATATAAGACTAGAGAATAATATCCTAGAAACAGTGAGTCTCACTGGGTTGTATAAGTTCTCACAGTGCCTCCCATTGGGCCTGAAGTAGGTCCTCTGAGACTCAGAATGGGGACTAGATGTTTGGGGATGACAATGATCTTTAAGCATTTGCTCCTATACCCAGACGTTAGAGGGGCCTCAGAAACCCTCTGGTCTATCAGATACAGAACACTCAATGGTTAGGGCTGCAGGCTCTGGTGTCAGCTGGACTGGGTTGGAATCTTGGTATTACAATCCACTAGCAAATAATTTAATATCTCACTTTCTTCATCTGTCACATTGAGATTATTATGTGACTTACATCCTTCAAGGGCCTTGAAGGATAAATCAGGTGATACATGCAAACGTTTTAGCATGGTAACAACCACAGACTGAAAATGCATTTGACATGAGACTCTCCGCAATCTCCTGAAGACCATGTGCAAGAGGGTGACATTATTGGGAGGCTTGTGTTTAATTCACATAGACATTAAACACCACTTTCAAGCAGGCTTAAGATGCAATGTGCATGGTTGCCCTTTTATATTTTTTAAAGATGAGGTGCTTTGCAGATAGTAGAGATTTGGGGGGGCTGCCTAGAATAAAAATATTACGAGTGACAACAAATTTTAATTAGTGGGTGGTACCTATAATATCACAAAAACGCCTTCTCCACTAAGGTCCTTCCACTGGGCCTCCTCCACCATGGCTATGGGCTTCTAGAATAGACAGATAGAAACATTGTTGTGTATGTGAAACTCTCAAGACATACCAAATTTCCAAAGTCATATTGTTTATTCCTACCACAGTATGTTTTAGGTTATTATCCGGCAGGAAGTTTGCAGTATAAATAAATTCATTCATTTATTCATAGTTTATTCAACAATGATTTATCGAGCATCCTACTGTGTGCCAGGAACGGTTCTGCCACTGGGATTACTCCGTCAGGGAACATGTCCCTGTCCTTGTAGAGTTTACGTTTTGTAAATACGTCTAATTGGAGACAAGCAGAAATTACTCACCTGATTGGGCATTTCTTTGAATTCTATCGTGGACTAGTGGTGAATTATCTAGGCAAGAAGACCTCAAAGGCTCTGTGAACGGAATGATGGCCAGGCATTTGCAAACTGAATGGAACCCCTCAAAGTGGCTTCACTGGGGACAGCCATGGAGGTGGAGCACTTGGCCTCTCTCTCCAGGAGCGAGGACTTGTGCCTTTCTCACGACAGGCTGGCTCTTTGAAACCACGCTGAGGGCAACTCACATGGTCGCACGGGGCTTACACACCACTTCTTCACCAATCCATTTCCCGCAGAGTGGCTATTAGCTTGGCAATGTGAGAGGATATGTCCAAGAGGAAAGAATGGGGGGCCTGAAACTTATAGGCAGAAAAAAAATTTGTAGAGGAAAGAGGTTTGAGAACAGTGCCTCCTGAAGGTCTGGCTGAGACTCCTGCTGCTGCTGCGGCTAGCGATCTCAGGACTCAGAATGTCTGTGAGGTGGAGAAGAGAGTGAGTAGTTGGTTGTTGAATCCTTCAAGCCTCTGCATGGTAAGCCACAGAGGCTGATTCTGATAATCAAGTAGAAAGCAGTTTATGAAAAGGAAACTGGCTAGCTCACTGAATCAGTGGGGGCCTGGAGAACCAATCTCGTAGAACAACGTCCGGATCCACGTCCCAGAACTGCCCTGATGAAGAAGCTGCTGCCTTGTGGCTGCCCCACCGTAGAAAGAGGCTACCAGCACTGCCACTCCACTGATGCCATTTCTGCCCCACTTCTTCTAAAAGAAACCTCAGCTGCCCACTTGGCCAGCAAAATTGGTTCCACTCAGAGCCTTTTTCCCTAAGTTTTCCACTTATGAGTCAAATGTAACTGTGATTGGTGGAACCCAGTTCATATGCCTGTGCTGTAATTACAGAGGAATTTGAGAACTGATTTTCTGGATTCTTCCTGATGAAAGTAGGACTCATAAGGCTGGAAATTTCCCAAATAGAGCAAAGAAGAGTTAAAAAGTTGCCAGACAGCCAGGAAACGTGGCACGTGGCTACTTCACTCAACTGTTGGCTAACCCAAGGCCGACATATGCCACCCACCAACGTTAATCACAGAGTCAGCTACGACACAATTCTCCCACCCAACACAGGTCAGCTCTCCCTCACTCAAGCTAAAAAGACTCCTCCTTTGCCTGAAGTGGGTATGATTCAAACTCAAACTCAACCAGTAGCGGTCCCTCAGAAGTAAAAAAACTAAAAATAATTAAAACTGTCTCGTCTTTTATAGGACAAAACTGGCAAGAAGTGTTTAGGGTATAAAACCTTCAAGGGGCATTTGTTTGGTGGTTAAGGAATTATCAGCTATTCAATGGGTACCTCTCTTTTCCAGCTAGCTTATCCCTTAGC
The DNA here is from genome assembly GCF_020826845.1 of Diceros bicornis minor. Classification (NCBI taxonomy): domain Eukaryota; kingdom Metazoa; phylum Chordata; class Mammalia; order Perissodactyla; family Rhinocerotidae; genus Diceros; species Diceros bicornis. The sequence goes on along the minus strand of NC_080760.1, from coordinate 19,019,927 downwards.
CTCATGCAGGACAGAGGAGCTAGCCCAGAATCATCTCTCCAGCCTCCTCTCAAGGGATAGAGGTTTTGGATTCTGGGTGTCATATCTCTGGGAGCTGGGCTGCCCCCTCATAAGGGCTCAAGACGCAGTTGTCCGGAAGTGCATGTTGGTGGACTCTACACTGTGAGCGTTGACTTTTCTGTGTTGGGCAGCCCTTAGCCAGATTGTGAATTTCCCTTTCAGGGCTCACAGTCTCCTGATTCTTCTCCACGTCTGTTTCCCCCTAAGCTGCTCTCTAGAAAAGGACCACGGTCATCATTCATTCTTATCTGTTTATCTTGGAGTCCTGGCAGACCTCGAAGGTCCCTCAGAGAGGGTGTCCTGTGACCCACAGGCGGAGGCTTAGCGTTTGAGGATGCTCCCCACAGTTTCTCAGGAACTGGCAGCGGAACTATTACTAGAATCCAGTTCTCTGCTTTCCCATGATGGCTCTGCTTGTTCAAGGATATTTGCATTTGATAGAAGACAGAGATTTAAGCCAAAGGACTGAGTCTCCTCTTGTGAAATGTTGGTCACCTTTGAGCCCTCATGCTGAGGATTGCTGGGTAACAGCACAGTGTTTCCCAGGAAGCGACATGGAGGTAATGACACAGGGAGCAGGGCAGGCAGCCCTGTGGCATCTGTAGCTGGATGAAACCCTGATGCCCTCTGCTCACAGAGAGTTAAGACTACAAGGCCAGAGGAGGAAGAAGCCCCCTCCGGTTCTGCGGGACCTTCACTTTCCAGGTCTTCCACGTCATGGCTGTGAAGCATGCTTCTCTTTCATTCCTCACAGCCTCTGTCCCGCTGGCCAAGTTCAGCTTCTGTTACCATCTCAGCTTAGCAAGTGTGCTAGAGGAGGAGAATCCATGGGATTTCGAGTTTCCTCCTGCCTAAAACAAGGGAGTTGCACTATATGATCTTTAAAGCTTTTCTGGGGCAGACTCTGCAGCCCTGTGAGACTGCCAGCAGAGGAGTGATTACTATTGAGGAGCTACTTACGAACAGGCCGTGGAAAAAGGTTCACTCAGGGCTTAGAAGCCTGTGGGCTGTGAGTGAATCTGAATTCTAATCAGAACCTGAAATGGGACCAACAGTCGAGGATCTGACGCCAACAGGCAAGATGTTCAGATAGCAGCGATGGTTTATTCATCATAATAGGAGGAGAATATTCAGAGACTCTTTGGGCTTAGGGACATTTGTCTTCATGCTGTCTGCAGTCTTCTGTGCTCATTCAATATTTAGAGAGCTAAGAACAAAGCACGAGGCTGCCGCCTTGCCTTGGGAATCCACCAGCCTGCTGCCCCAGATGTACCCCTCAATCCCATCACTCAGCTGAACAGATGCTGTAAGTGTTTACTTAAATTTTCAAATAAGCTCCTTAACTAATGTCAATCTATGCAAAATGTATTATGACGTTTTTTAAGCTGTGGCCCATACAGTCCAGTCGCAGAGTGGTGCATGATACGTGAAAGACAGTCCAGCCAACAAAAAGCAATTCTATTTAAGTCCCTTATTTGCCCTCTTGAACGTCATTAAGGAGATCGATGTCTGGGCACCACTGCTCACAGTCCTTCTTTTCTCTTCCATCTGTTTCCTCCTCACACCGCACACGCTCCAGCTTCTCTTTCCTCTGAAATCTTGGGGGAAATCCTCTCCAGCACTAGTCTGGGTACTTTTTATCCTTCTACTCTTTTCACTTGCTGCACTACAAAAGCTCCCAAGAGCTAGTCTGGCAAAATTGGGGGTTTGGGGGGGGGAGTGGTATGGCAAGTAGTTCTTGGAACAGGATCAAATATCTCCTGAAGCAGATAAATGTTCATCCCACACACATTTGGGCCCACTTCCTTTCAATCTACCTACTTTCTCATTTTACAAAATGCTTATAAATTTCTAAATTTGTTGTAGCACCTCAGGTGAAGAAGAGAAGGTGGGGTGACATCTGTGGAACAGAGGTAAAAGAAATACAAATATCTGTGAAAGAAAATCGTTATGAATTATATGTGGAAGTTATCAGTGTGAAGAGAAAAAGGAGGGGAGAAAAGAATAGCAATGATGCTGATTGGGTGCAGTCAGTCTGCATATCTGTTATACCGGAGTGGACTCAATAAACAATCACGATAATAGTGTTAATATTTACTGTGTTGATTATGTGCCAGGTACTTTACACAGAATGTTCCATTTATTCCTCAGAGGAGGACTCTGCAAGGTAATAGCCCTCTGTGGCAGGGAGAGAATTTACAGCTCACGGAGTTAAACCATTCGCTCAAGGACTCACATGTTAGTAAGTAGTGGAGCTGGGATTTGAACTTGAGCATTCTGACTCAGAGGCCATGCTTTTAATTTCTACTCATACTTTATGGTTTCCTCACAAAGAGAGGCTCTGTTTGGGAGGGTAGAGAGAGAGACAGAGAGAGACACAGAGATTCAAACAAGGCCACAGGAACATGGGCAGGACTGGTGTTTTCCTCACGGAAAGATAGGAGCTGGGGAAAATCCCACTTATGATAAGACCCATTGCTTTAGGAAATGCTGCGCAGGCACTGCCTTAGTCAGCATAGGCTAACTGCTGCAAAAACAACCCCAAAATGTGAACAGCTAAACGCAAAAATTTATTTCCTGCTCACAAATTCTAATCAGACGGTCCTGGTCACACGGCTTTCCCAGGCTTCTGCTCCACACAGCAACTCGGGGACCCAGGCCCCTGCCCCTTAGTGATACAAGGTGGGAAGAGAGCGAGGGAAGACATGCTGGCTGTTTAACCACTCCAGCCAGAAACTGCCACATCACATCCTATCTCACTGGCCAGAATTAACCACCTGGGGTGGTTGGGGGGCTCAGAAATGCAGTCCCTGGCTGGTCAGCTGCTTCCCAACAGCAACTTTACACTCCGGAAGGAGACCATGACTCTTCAAGGGTCAACTAGCTGTTGCTGCCACAAGCATACTTGAGAGAAAGAGCGGAGAGCGACTTGAGAGCCCGGCAAATGCCGGTGAATGGCTCCTGAATTTTGGCCTCGTCTGCCCTGGAACCAGGACGCTCCAGGGCCTTCAGCTGGGTGCTTCTCTGAAGGAGTGGATCCGGGAGGTCAAGCCCATTCCCCAGGCATCTGTGATCTCCTGAGTCTTCTTGGCTCAGGCACTTAGATTGGGTTTTGCTCTGGCATGCAGCACAGTGTCACGGAATCTGACCCCGTAAGTATCCTTGCCAGAGAACTGGTTTCTGAGAGCAAGATCATCCTTCCTGTGGGTTTAGTTAGAATCAGTTACGTCTGATCACATGACTACAGAGGTTTTTAATAAGCTCCTATTGACGGGCCATTCTGGGAGTGCAGGCAAGAAATATTGAATCCTAGGATCTAAATCCACAGACTAAAGACATTTGCAGAAGGAATTTGAATAAATGCGGCTGTCAGAAGGGAAGGGCGCAGGCAAAAGGGTGGACAGATTCTGAGCAAAAAAACCCCCAGGCTGTTCTCAGAGTCATATTTCAAATTCCAAGTTTTTATGTTTTTTTTTTTCCAAATTGTCATTAATTATGGATTGTGTGTCCCTTGGAAGTTTGTTAATATTATTAGTTTTGGAGAGGCGTTTCCTGCTTCTTTTCCATATGCGACTGTTTATTTAGTCAGCTGGTTCTCATTTCTGAGTGTAGGTTCAGTGATCCAGCTAGAGGATAAGGGGCTGAAATGTCTCAAATAAAACTTGAAGAAATAAATAACTTTGCTATTTGTTTTTCAGGAATGGATGAATGCAGTATTGAGTCCATCGGGACGAACCTGGCCCCTCTTTAGGAAAATGCCCCTAGATGGAAATAATAGCGGATTTGAAAACTCTTGAGTTGCAGATTTTCTGAAATGCCAGCACTCTTTCCGTACATCTGACACTTTGTACTTGGAAAATGGTCTGTAACTACTCTTCAAAATACCCCTCAGAGGAAAACTGAAAAATTTCCCTTAGTTTCCAGATGAGGAAACAGGCTCTGGAAAGACCAGCATCTCTCCCAAGGTCACAGGGAAAGTGCAGAACTTAGAGACCCCGAGTCCCAATCCTGACCCAATTTCTCACTCCTCTGGTCAATCCCACCTTCGAGTGGCCACTTTTCCTACCAAACAGCCAAAAGGACTGTAGGGTGGACTCACACGGACCTAGTGAGTTGCTATGAGAAATTTTAGAACAATTGTAGAAATTTCCCCTTGAAATTAGTGCTCGGTGCCTTAGTCAGTGTTGTATATAAACTGTCACATTAAAAAGCTCCCCCAAAGTAAAGTTTTTCCTTTACTTGCAACCCTTCTTCACCTACCAGTTCCCTCCACCTGCTTGCTGGCCCCTGGCTCCACCTCCTCTCTCCACCATGACACCTCCCTACATCTCTCTCAGTTCAGCACCCCAGCGTCCTCAGTTGTCTTCCGATACCTCCTTCCCTCCACACAGCCTTCTCCAGGTGGCCTGGTCCCCTCTCGGCACAAAAGTAGCCTGTTCCGGTGGGCGGGGCTCAGGCAGAGAGTAGGCGTGGGGACCAAACTCTTGTGCATACCTGTGTCCAGGTGTGGGCCGTGGTGGGCCAGAACAGTCTTGGCTGCTCTAGCAGGTCAGTGGGGCATGGCAGAGACCAGCATGGCAGGAGGTCAAGACCTTGGACACGGGGGCAGGTGGAACTCTGAACCAGAGTTGGCGTCAGAGGCAGCCATAGAGCAGGCATAGCTGTGGTGCCATGGAAAAGGGCATTTGGACATGCAGTCAGAAATCCTGCCTTCAAATCCTGCCTCTGACAACTGCCAGCTGTGTGACTTTGGACAAATGGCTTAACTTCTCTGAACCTCAATTTCTTCATCTATAAAATGGAGGCTACAACAATATTAGCAAATACTTAAGTAGCTCTTAATATATCCCAGATGTTGTTCTAAGCACTTTATATATATGAATTCATTTTCTCCTGATACTGGCACTCTGGAGTGTGTACTATCATTAGGCTCATGGTACAGCTATGGAAATGGAGGCACAGGGAAGTTTACCAACTTCCCCAAGATCTCATGGCTTGCCGTAGCTGAGCTGGGATTTGAACTCCGGCAGACTGACTCCATTATCTCGGAGGGCTGTGATGATGTCATCTTTGTAAAGCTTCTGGCTCAGTGCCTGGCACGGGGCAAACACTCGAGAAAGATTTAGAAACAAAAGAGGCTTGATGTGGGGGGCAGGAAGGGATGGGGGGCAGGACAAGTCCAGCAAAGGGAAGAGGCTGACTGGCACATGTGGAAAGCCAGGCTGGACAGAAGGATAAGAAGTAGGCTGCACAAACAGATCAAGTGGGGGCCAGGGTTTGAACTAGGCCCAAGGCCTCAGCTTAGCTGTCACTTTTTCCAGGAAGCCTTCACTGATCTTACATGACTGAATTAGGGGCCCCTCCTCTCTAGTGGATCCTTCAGCATAGGGACCAGGCTCCCGTGCCAGCACTGTCGTCACTCCCCACTGTGGGCTCAGAGCGGCTTTGGCCTGCTCCCCTGTGTGCCCCCAGGGCCTGGCGTCCCACCCGACACAGAGCAGGCCTCCAGAGCTCCACCTGTAGGAATGAATGAATGAACAAATTGGCACAGGGGGTACCTGGGCAAGCAGACTGACAACAATATTCCTGCCTCTCGTCGAAGTGTTTGGATTCTCACAGCAGTGAGTCCCACTAAGAAGCCCGTCCCCCTTCATTCCCGCTCCGGGCATGATGGGTCAGGTCTGTGGGGTCTGTGGGGTCTGAGGGGGGTGTGGCTGGGCCTGCCATCAGGCAGCAGACAGCTACTAACAGCTAGGCTACATCAGGGCCTGAAGGAGGACCTGAGACCCACCTCCACCTTCGAGCTTCTCTGCCGCCTCCGGCCCAGACCCCAGCAGTCCCTGGGGAGTGACTGAGGCAGCTGGGAATGGCACTGGGAAACCACCCTTCAGGAGCAGGCCCCTTCCCCTTTTAGGATCCCCAAGGCTTTCCCAAGGGAGTTTATATATGTTTAGAGAGAGCATACCACAGAAACGCTCCTCTCAGCAGACTTGATAAGTAGCAACTTTTCTTCCCAAGGCCCATCCCCAACCAGGCAGGCACTGGGGTCACCTGCCCCACTCCAACCCAGTCACTCTGGACCCTCTTTCCTCCTTGACACGAGCTCTTCCTGCTCCTTCCAAGCCTCAGGGTGGGGGGAGCAGCTCTCTCAGGGGAGTCTCCATGGGAACCTCTAGGGGAATTCCAAGCCCCACAGATGGCCTGCCGTCAGAACTTGGCCTCTCTCACAGTTGCTCAAGAACACTGGCACACGGATTGGGAGGCTCAGCACAAAACACCGTGGTTTTCTCTCCCCAGCACAGTCGCCCTGGCTGACCTCCAGTACTCAGAAATGTCTTATTGTGTAAGCTGGAAACAGGCAGGCCAAGATGTAATAGGTTTGGGTACAAAGTATAAAATCAATGTATAATCACCTAACAGGCCCAAGGTCAATTTTTATAGTTTTACCTTGTAGCTTCTATCACGCCAAGCTACTTTTACAAAGCAAGGCAGGCAAAGCCATAGTCGCCAGGGCACTGGGCACAATTTCCAAACTCAGCCCGTCTCAGTTGGGAAAAAATCTGGGCTTGGGACTTGTACCTTCAAACCATCCTCTTTGCACCTCCTGTTCTGGAGGCAAGATATAGCAGGAAACACCGGTCAAAGCAGTCATTGTGCTGGGGAGACCAGGTGACTCTTGTTGGCAGAGAGAAAGGGCTTTCTGCTAATCTATTCTCTGGAAAACGCAGTGCAGCGAACATTCCGGGAAGCCCTCAGATATCCTGTAATAATAAAAGTTCTCCATAAATGAAATCGTTCTCCTGAGATACAAGAAACAATGTAGCCAGAGGCTGACTAAGGCTGACAGAGCAGGCTGGGTGGTGAAATCTCCAATATTGTTTTTGACCTAGAGTGGATCAGGCCAGGCTATGGGTCAACTGAGTAGCCTCCTAGGCATGATCTGATGGGAGGTGGAGCATCATGACACTACAAAGACTTAGAGCCCAGCCCCAGTTCTCCTCCCAAGACCTCTACAAGTCACTGATCCAAGTAAATGGAGATGATATTATCTGCTCTACCTCTCAGGGTTGTCAAGAGGTTTAAACTAAGTGGAGTGTTATGTGTCTGTGCCAGCTATTAAGCTATTCTTTCTCAGATCTAAACCCCTCTCTGCTCTGTGCTGCTGGGGCTGGGACTCTACAAACCACAATCTTCCTTTGCCGGCTGCTCCCTGTTAGATATCCCCAAAGGTGAGTAGTATTTGCTGGACTAGGGTGAGGCAAGCACAGCACTGAGGATGCAAAATGTAAGGAGGCACTTACTCTCAGCTGTAGACCCTGCACATACACGACCCTACTGAAATGCCACAGAGATTCAGACTAAGTGCTGTTCCTTACCACATGCAATCTACTAACAAGTACCTCGGTCTCACTTACAGAACGCCAACCTCCTGAACGTTCTGGGGTAGTCGTTTTAATGATTAGGTTTCTTTTTTTTTTTCACTCCAATGACAATAGACCAGTTGCTTTCAATCAGCATTCAGGGCTTTGGTATGGCTGCAGAAACTCCTGAGGGTGGTTGGGATGGGGAAGTCCTTGCTTCCTGTCTCTGGAAGAGGGAGCCTTGGCTTAAGGACAGGAGGACAATACGATTCAAGCAGCCTGGATTCTGCGCTGTCGGTGTTGTCCACGTGCCCGCACCCAGCCTACACTGGCCTGCCAGAGGAAGAAAGTAGAGGGAAGGACAGACGAGCAGTCAGCAAGGATGGGTTTGGAAGAAGGGATGAAAAGGAGCCCAAATTGCTAAGAAGGAAATAGAGTCACCGGAGTTCAGATGAGTTGTCCACCAAGAGCAATCAGCCACTTGTGTGGGCATTATTATCCCCAGTTCCAATGAAACCATGATTCCATCTGGTTTAAGGAAACAAAATCTATAGTGTATAATGCTTTTGTTCCCATACTAACACTAAACGAACCACCAACATCTCTAGCTCTGCTTGGAGAACAACACAAACCATTCTAATGGAGTGATGTTTGAATATGAAACTCGCTTTCTCTTTCACGTCTGCCTTCCTTACCCCAGGCCTACTGCTCTAACCAGTGTTGACAGGACAAATGCCGAATCATCGAGGTGTTGATATTATGCTCTGGGGCTTCTTGTTACAACTGCCACGTGATCTGTGTGTCCGTATCCCATCTGAGGCCCATCGGGCTAGCCAAATCCCACAGATGGCTGTCTAAGGCCAGAGAACAGAGCAGGCAGTTGATTTTTTTTCCATGCAAGAAAATGATAGAAACAGATCAAACACAGCGGCTTTCAGGAAGATTCCTTATCGTACACTGTTTAACATATAATTTAGAATTATACTCTTTTGGTCAGTAGTACTGTATTAGTTTGCTAGGGCTACTATAACAAAATACCACAGACTAGGTGCTTTAAACAATAGAAATTTAATTTTCACAATTTTGGAGGGGAAAGTCCAAGATCAAGGTGTCAGCAGGGTTGGTTTCTTCTGAGGTCTCTCTCCGTGGCTTGCAGATGGCCACCTTCTCCCTGTGTCTTCATGTGGCATTTCCTCTGTGTGTCCATATCCTAACCTCCTCTTCTTATAAGGACACCAGTCATATTGGACTAGGGCCTACCCAGATGACCTCATTTTACCTTAATTAACTCTTTAAAGACTCTATCTTCAAATACACTCACATTTTCAGGTACTGGGGGTTAGGATTTCAACAACTGAATTGGGGGGGGCCACAATTCAGCTCATAACAAGTAGCAGTGATGATAATTGCAATAATAGCTAACATTTCCTGAAGGGTTACTAAGCGTTTAGAATTGTAGTGAACACTCAATTTGAATTTAATCCTTAAAAATAATTTTATATGGGGGCCGGCCTGGTGGCATAGCGGTTAAGTTCACGCACTCTGCTTCAGCAGCCCGGGGTTCACTGGTTCAGATCCCGGGCACGGACCTACGCACCACTCATCAAGCCATCCTGTGGTGGCATCCCACATATAAAATAGAGGAAGATAGGCATAGATGTTAGCTTGGGGCCAAACTTCTTCATTAAAAAAAAATAGTTTTATATGGTAGGTACCATCGTTCTTCTCATTTTTCAGATTAGTGACGAAGGCTTTAGGAGGTTATGTGATTTGCCCAAGGTTACATCACTAAGAAGTATAGAAGTAGAAGTATGAAGTGTAACATAACGTGAACTCAGCTCTGTCCAAATCCTGGAGGTTCAAGTTTCAGAGGATCCTGCAACTATTTCCCTTTCCAGCAAATTAATGAAAACGCTTTACTAACCCTTAGCACATATACATTGTAGAGAATAAGGTGAAATATCTCAGAAGAGAAACAATGCCTTGGGTATTTCAAATTTTAAAGGAAGAATATAATATATGGATGATAATGAGTTTCACAAGTGAGAAGCATTTTTAAGACTGAGCTAAAGAAGAAAAAACCAATGAATAATTAAACTTTATTTGGTGATATTCTTGGCATTGCATTAGAAAACAAATGATGATTATCTGTTTTGGAGAAAACCCCAGATCTCAAGAACACACTCTGTACTATGAAATTTGAGCCTTACACAATGACAGGAGCAAGAGCTAAATTGAGGAGGTAAGAAACATCTATGTTTATTTTTCTCTACCTTAAATATAAAATCATATAATTTTATTGATCGGCTAGACCTATCTCAGGATTATCTTGTCTAACTCTTTCATTATCCTTATCTGTCTCAAGATTCCTATTTATTATAATTTATTCAAAACAGTTTATCAACGATCCAACTGTGTCACTTTTAGCATAATATCTATTTTACCTATTCTTTCCTCTCTGCCCTGCTACCTGACCCATCCTAGCTAGACAGCAGCCAGCTAATCTTAATAGGAAATAAAATGACTATCTATGATCTGAAATGATTCTTGAACTCAATATTTCAAACATTTCAGATAAACCTGAATTGGGCTTCCTCCAAAATGTTAAAAATACTCAGCAAATGTGGCTGGTATTTGAATTAACTAATTATCGTTAGCCATAGTTCTGTAATTAGCAGCAATGAATATGCCATTATCATTACAAAAAACGTATACATCCAACATCTCCTGTACATGGTTTTGTCAGAGTTACTATAACAAGAAGATGGAAAGATTTAGTTTATGCCCTTAAAGAAGCAATAGAAGCAGTATTTTAAGATCAATAATCTACCTCTGTATATTCCGGTTAAAGACCCAAACTGGCATAAATTGAAATTAACCTGCTAGCTTGGAATTTATCCACAAAAAGTGTCTAAAGACTGAAACAGGGAAAAAACACATAATTCCTAACCCAAGCCTTCAATCTGATCTGCACATAAATCCACTTAACTTTGAGTTCCTGAATACCTAATGCACAGTAGCTAATACAAACATTTGATAGAAGGATTAAGTGACCAAAGTCAGTAGTGGCTACACTGAGACTTTAACTGCAACAAACTTTAATCCACAAACCCCCCGAGGAAAAACAGCCCCTTTATAATAAAATCAAAATTATTTTTTAAGATCATAAATAATGCAAAGCAGGGCCAATGTCAACAGCAATGTTACCACAAAGATACACAGGCTTCTAATTTTCCACAACAAAAATATCATTCAAGGCCCAGTTTCTATTGGTAGGGGCTGGGGGCATGTTGCAGTTGCCTCTATTCTCAGGAGTACCTGGGAGTAGTGTATGTCCCATCACCCCCCTTCACCTTGGAGAACTCCTCTGCCCAGCACAGAGAAGCCCGTCCTCAACCACAACTAATCTCCAGACCTTTTCTCCCTTCCTTTAACTTGTCCCTCTACACAGTATAGTTCCCAAACACTCATTATATTTTTCCCACAACATTTGGGGTCACCTTATTATCTCCTCCTTGTCACACTGTAAGCTCTAGGAAGACAGGTGACAAATGTTTTGTTAATTTTCTATCTACAATGTCTAGTATAGTAGTCATTCCATAAATGTTTGTTTAATAAATGAATAAATTATACAATATATGATTTCTTTCCATGGAAGTAACATTTTTTAATGACAAAGTATATTTTAAAAATGTATTATCTTTGTCGATAGAATGATCACTGTACACATTCAGCTACTTTGCTGAATTTTAAACTGGTTTTTCGGAATAAGACTCAATTAAACTAAAATTAGATGTTTCCAATAATCTAGAGTAACCAACTCTCTGTAGTACCTAAAGAAACATACTCAACAAACAAATATTCTTTTTAACTTTTCCAAGAAGAGAATTTAGGGGGATACTGAACAATTACTCTTGTGTCTTGCTGTGTGACTCAGATTTTAGGATCGATATGACAGAGTGAGAGCAAGACTCTGGAAACCCCCCAAAATGAGTACTTGTGGTCCAGCCCATTTTGAAATTCTGGAACGTGGTGTAGACCTGTTGCTAGGCAACCCTGATGCTGGGACCATGACTCTCTGCCTCACAAAGCTGTGCTCCAGCCCAAGTAAACAACCCTGCTGCTATAAGCAGTCAAAGGCTATCAACAAAATATTTTCACTCAGCTCTGAAAACCTACCATTTCCAACCTTGGAGGGTACACAGTGCTCTCTTGCTAAGAGGAATCTGCTACTTAAAATACGAGGAGACACACTTAAAAGCTAGGAGGTCACAGACCATATGACTCTCAGGGCCAAATGTTTAGAAAACAGGATCACCATTTTGTGCTTGAGTAGTTGTTTTCTGTTGAGCCCAAGTGAGGAATGTTAAATGCAGGTGTCCACATTTGCATATGTACTTCCCACACTGCAATTCTGTTTGCCAGTGGCATTGGCCTGTTGGGTTGTTTCTGCTAAGCAAGGGAAATATTTGCATTGACTAGAACTGGGATACTCTGCTCAAATCGCCTGCTTTTAACTTACAGTCTTCCCCAGGACTTGAAATCCTAAACTTAAGGCAGAACCTTCCGAAGGAAAGAGAGTAAAGGGAGAAAAATCAGACCCCTTTCATACTCTCCTCTCACTGGCAGTATCCTAAGAGATAGATTTTAGATGTAGCATTGCTTGAGATGGTGAGTTAGAGTTCTTTTAAGCTGTTCTTGAGCAATTCTCCAAGAAAGCAGGAAGCTCTCATTCTTTCTATTCTATCACACACACACACACACACACACATACACACACAATACATATGTATTCTCTATCTTTGACTCTGTATTTTTTGATTAATTTTTTTCATAAAATAAGGCAGTGCTTTATGTTGCTCAGATTGTGTAAGAGTTCAGTGGGTATTCTGAAGTAACTGGAGGCCAGTAAACACTTGGCATAGTGCTATGCTGTAGTTTTAAAATATGTCCATAAATTCTTTGACACACCTCTCTTCAAAAGGTAAAACCTAATTCCTCTCCTCTTGAGTATGGGCCAGATTTAGTGACTTGCTTCAAAGGAATAGAATGTGGCAGAAATGATGCTATGTGACTCTGAGTTTATAAAAGTGATAGCTTCTGCCTGGCTTACTCTTGGATTGCTTTCTTTGGTGGAAGCCAACCACAGGTTCTAAGGACACTTAAGTGGCCCTATGGAGAGGCCCAAGAGGAGAGGGGCTGGACTTTGTGCCAATAGTCAGCATCAATTTACTAGCTATTTGAGCGAGCTTTCTTAGAAGTGAGTCCTCCAGCCTGTCAAGCCTTCAGACGATTGCAAAATCAGCTGACACCATGACTGCAATCTCTCATGAAATCTTGAACCAAAATCACCCAATCAACTACTCTCATATTCCTGACCCACAGAAATTGTGAGAGACGGTAAATGTAAGTTTTGAGGTAATGTGTTACATAGCAATAGATACACATTGACAATCCTCCCTCCTGTGCCCATGACAAACAACACCAATTGACCATGGAACTCTTGTCCTCTTGTCTTGGACATGGCTTTGCAACCCTCCACATGTTGCATTAGGCAGCCATTACCATAAGAGATTAAGCCCATTTGCCAGTACATGTCTAGGGGACTAACTGGAACTCTGGAATACTCAAGCCAGCATTTTAGAAAGTGCCCTTTTACTATTAATTGTAAATGAAGACTCACTTTAGCAACCCTTCCATTATGAGGTAGGTGCCGTTTACATAGTATTTACAACTGTTCACAGGTAAAAGTGTGGCCTATGGAGACTGATTTTTTGTTTGATTTTGGTCTGTTTCCCATGTCCTTTTCAACTTACTCCACAAAAAGCAGGTATCATCCACCAGTTCAAGAATTTAGTCAAAGTGGATTTTGTGTGTGTAACCCAGTTCTCCAGGCCACAGTATTACAGAGGTAAAAATAAGGTCACTCTCATAAGTATAGCTGAGTGATGTCAGCAAAATGGAGAGTACATAGCTGCAAGCTCGTTTCCCCACAGAAACACCAGAAAACGAGCTGAAACTGTCAGAACTGTAGAAAACAGCCAAAGGTTTATAGCAACCAAGTAAATGCTGAATCAAGAAAAAAACAACTTGGAAATGGTAAGAAAGTTTTGTGGCATTTTTACTTGCCCTTACTTCACCTCCTCCCCAATGTGAAGGCAGTTTTGAAGACATGGCAGCCTGGGTCCCCAGTGTGGGACCCTGGCCCTTGGTTCCAGAATGAGTAGAGCAGATGTTGTTCACACACTATTGTGTATGTCTCTTCTAACCTGTCTGGGGGTTACCTAAAGATGCTTGTGTCAGTTTTGCCTAACTCAGACCTCAGGCCAGAAAAGCAATGGGCATTACTCAGAAGTGTTGCGAGGTGAACTAACAACCCACAGAAGCCTGGGGCAAAAGATTATGGTCCAGATATACAATAGATTGCCTAAGGCCCAGGAGGAAAAACTGGGACAAATCCTTTGAGAAATCAGGACTTTCAAAAGTACCTGGAAATACAGGGTAATTTAAAAAGCCATGAACATGCTCAAGGCAAGATGCATGCTCATAATAGACCTAAGAAGACCCTAAGCTTTCATCTTGTGCCAATCTCTAGGCTCAGAGCAAGACTAAGTGTTGGAGTACCCTAGCAGAGAGCCAATCTGTGAAGATCGAGAGAGGCGTTTGCTTTTTGTGTTTTTATTTTTCATTTTTTGTGTTTTTTATTTGTTTGTTTTGTTTTGTTTTGTTTTCATTAGCCTCTGACATTCAAGGACATTTCTGTCAAACATTAGCTAAACATAAGCAATTGGAACAGAGACTTCAGTGACCACACACAACAAGGAATAATCTTTACAAAAATAGTTTGGAAAGTCACTAAACAAACAGTTACAGCCTTCAACAATCAGAAAAAAACCCCAGTAAATCTTGGGGAAGGGGAAGATTCTGATTTTCAGAGTTATGACATTATAACATTCAAATGTCCTGTTTTCAAAACAAAAAGTCACAAGGCATACAAAGAAACAGGAAAGTTTGGCTAATTCAAAAGAACAAAATAAATGAACAGAAACCACCGCTGAGGAAGCCCAGATATCAGACATACTAGACAAAGATTTTAAAACAACTGTCTTAGATATGTGCAAAGAACTAAAGGAAAATAGGGACATAGAACTAAAGAAAATCAGGAAAACAATGTGTGAAAAAAAATGAGACTATTGCAAAAAGGAAGCTGAAAAATACAGTAAGTGAAATGAAAAATTCACTACAAGCGTTCAACAGTAGATTTGAGGATGCAGAAGAAAGAATCAGCAAACTTGAAGGCAAGACAGTTGAAAGTATTCAGTCTAAGGAGCAGAAAGAAAAAAACTGAAAAGTGAACAGAACCTAAGGGACCTGTGGTATACCATCAAGTGAACTAACATATGCTTTATGAGAGTCTCAGAAGGAGAATTGAGAAAGAAAGGAGTAGAAAGAATATTTGTAGATTAATGGCTGAAAACTTCCCAAATTTGATTAAAGATATGAATCTACATACCTAAGAGAAAAAGAGAGAATCCTGAAAGTAGCAGGAGAGAAGTGACTCATCGTATACAAGGAATCCTCAATAAGATTAATAGTTAATTTCTCATCAGAAACCATGGAGGCCAGAAGGCAGCGAGATGATATATTTAAATTGTTGAAAGAAAAAAAAAAAACCTTTCAACTGAGAATGCTATATTACTGCTGCTATTCAATATTGTACTGGAAGTTCTAGCCAGAGTTACTAGGCAAAAAAAAAAGAAATAAAAGGCATCCAAATTGGAAAGGAAGAGGTAAAACTCTCTCTATTTGCAGATGACATGATCTTATATATAGAAAATCCCAAAGAATACACAAGAAAAAAAACTACTAGAGCTAATAAACAAATTTAGCAAAGTTGCAGGGTACAAAATCAACACAAAAAAAGTTAGACCCTTACCTTACACCATTTACAAAAATTAACTCAAAAATTAACTTGAAGACCTACACTTAGGAGCTAAAACTATAAAACTCAGATGAAAACATTAGG
The DNA here is from genome assembly GCF_020826845.1 of Diceros bicornis minor. NCBI lineage: Eukaryota > Metazoa > Chordata > Mammalia > Perissodactyla > Rhinocerotidae > Diceros > Diceros bicornis. Next base: position 19,004,480 of record NC_080760.1, on the reverse strand, counting down.
GAAAATCTTCATGATTTAACACCACTGAATTGTACATTGAAAAGTGGTTAAAATGGCAAATTTTATGTTATTTATTTATATATATATATATTCTTTTTACCATGATTTTTAAAAAAATGAATTTTAAAAATGTATAGCTGAGATAGGGAAGGGGATTTTTGCTCTCCCTCAGCACATTCTCCTAAAACATTGCCTAGTCAGCATTTAAAAGGTAACTTACTGACATAGCAAATGTTAAGGCCACAAGGAAAATCCAACAGAGGAAAACAAGACAGGTTCACTTGCTTACCCATCAACCAACAGAGCAGGCCTCACCCACTTGAGAGACCTCACCCCACATGGCCCACTCCCCAGGCTATGCCTCAAGTGACCATTCAGTAACACTCTGAGGTCTTCAACAAATTTTCCCTAAATCAAACTGATGTCCCCAGAAAAATATCTTCCATGTGTGTAGGTAATCCCCTCAAGTACCACATGGCTGCTGTTTTCCTCCTTCCTTTTCTCCCTACAATAAAGTCTGCCCTGTAGGCTACTGCACGAAGACATCTTCTCAGTTCTGGGTGCCCAGTTCTTTAGACTCCAGTAGACACCTCCAGGGGACGGAGAAGGGGAAATCCCTTTTGTTCCCCTTGTACAGTAGGTTAAAAGGTTACAAACTAGACTACTGAAAGCTCTCAAAGTCTAGTAGAGAGTTTAGGAAATGGCTTTTTGGTCTTGTCACTCCCTCCTCTAGAGTTCAGGCAGGAGTCCATGGAGACTAGGACAGGGGGCCCTGGGTGGAAAGGAGGGGGTCAGTCTATGTGACAGACACACGGCTGTGCTTGATAACACCTGTCCCCTCCAGCTTTGACTGACTGCCCTTGATCTAACTTGGGAACTTCAATTTTCTTTCTTTAGCACAAATTCCCTCCCAGGAGTAGCCTCAGACCCTGGCACAAACATAGCCATCGTGGGCTGCCCCTTCAGTTCCTGAGACTTGCTTGGACATGCCTGCCTCCTAGGGGGCGTTCTGCTTATTATTAATCATTAAGGTTCATGTTAGCTTTCTGTGTGCCAGGCACAGGAGTAACAGCTTTAGATATGCTAATCTCCTTACTTCTTTTTTAATTAAAAAAAAATCTGATGATGTTTATGATATCCACATATTTTGGAAAATTTGCAATGTACCAAAAATTATATATAAGATAATTAAAATTTCTCCTCAATCTTGTTGCTTAATATTTCATTTAATCCTCACAACAATGCAGTGAGGAAGATCTAATTGTTTCTGTTATCCAGGCAAGAAAACCTCAGCTCAAAGAGAAGTTACGGACCTTGCCGAAGGTCACACCTAGGAAATGGATTTGCACTGGGAGAGCCAGAGCCCTCCCACAGACTATACTGCCTCCTCAAGCTGAGACTCCAGCTTCATAAGTTAGTGCAGGGCTTCCCGCACGCTCAGAGGTTTCTTTTACAATACTCTATACCCAGTCCTTGCTGAACTGTTGATCCCTAAAAGAAGGAAGGGGTCCCCAACTGCTGCTAGCCACAGAAACGGCTGCTAACAACTGTGGACCTTGGGCAAGATGACTTCCTAATCTTTTTTTTTCACATTGCAAAATGATTACCCCCGTGGTGTTAGCCAACACCTCCATAATGTCATATAACGACTATTTCTTTTTTGTGATAAAAACATTTAAGATCTACTCTCTTAGCAACTTTTAAGTATATAATACAGTTGTTAACAAGGACTTCCTAATCCTAACTGCGATGGTTGGGCTAGTCCAGGGACCAGTAGAGATAACATATAACGGCCCTAAGGAAATGTTTGGTACTAATATGTTCTTGGAAATTTTGGTTGCACAAATAAAAGGATGTCCCTTGCAGGTCAAACATTCCCTGACTGTTCTACCCTTTGGTGTTTGAACAGCAATTATACCTGGATCACTAATATTAGGGTCAAACTGAAATGGGAAGCATCCCATCTACATAGTCAGACACCCTGAAAATTACAGGGGAACACACCACCAGGGCCATAGTTAAGGCTCCGAGAAGGACAGTTATTTTCTTCTCCTAAATTCTACAATTGTTCTTGGTTTTGCCATTTTGATGTCTGTCCCACCAAAGCTGGTTTTGTTTTTTTTCCAACTCGACTGCACTCAAGAGGCTTGGGAGTTCTCTGTGAATCACAGGCATAAAGATCTGCCAGGAAGTTCCTGAGTTATCTTTGTGATAAACTCCTTCCCCAACTAACTTTAAACCTTCTCCAGGTGCAAAATGCAGTGCTAGATTTCTTCTGCTAGTGAGACGTTCTGGCTTTGGGCATATCTGGTCATGGATTTCATAAATTCTCTAAAGTGTACCTTTCTTCCACAATCCTCAAAGTCACTTGCAAGCATTAGCTAAGATGTTTTTCCACTTAAAAGTCACCCTCAAAGTTGACTTGCTTTCCCTGGTTCACAATATCACCATGAGAGAAAAAATCCAGCCCTCGCAGCTTCAGGTTGAGTAGACATCCAGCCCACTACTTCCGTAACAATGCAGCCAGCCTCTGACTAATCCTCCACCTATGAATGATTCATACATATGAACAAGCGCAGTGTGTCCCCACCACCTCCACCAACGGAGTTCTCCCCAACAATTCTCTACCACAGCCAGAGCCACCAGCAGCCTGTCCCTCAGCCCGCTTCCTCCTCCTCACCCTTTTCAGGGCTCAAAGGAGCTAAAGCGTTGCAGACAGCCTCCGCAGCCCCTCTCAGCAAGAGTCACTGACGCCAAAAGTAGGGGGAAGTTTTCAGAACAAGGGTTTTGGAATCAGGCATGCCATGGATCAAGTTTGAGTTCCTTCACTTGTTGGCTGTATTGCCTTAGATACATTCATTTATTTCTCTAGTCTTTGTTTTCCTCATCTGTAAAATGGGAAGATAACTGTACTAATCCCTTAGAGAAATTGTGTGGATTGAATAACATTAGGCACAGAAACCATTAGCATATAGAAAGTGCTTTATAAGAGATAGCTATTATATCATTATTATCATCATTATTACTACCCAAAGACTCAGCTCCACTCAGAGAGGCATTGGTAGCCCAGCCCACGGTGAATAGCCTCAGACTTGTAGCCTATGATCTGCTCCTGCTGTCTCACACCTCATCCCATTGCTCACTCTCTCCAGCAAGTTCCCAGAACATGCCATCCTCCTTCCCGCCTTGGTGAAATGGCACTGGTGCTTCCCTCTGTCTAGAATACTCTTCCTCTTCTTATCCTCTTCTTCCCTTTTGCCTGGCTGACCTCTCATTCGTTAGGTCTCAGCTTAGATGCCACTTCCCATGAAAACCTTGCTGAGTGCTCCCCGCCCCCCACCAGACCTGATTAGGTTCCCTCTTAATGCTGTTAAATGCTGTACCTCTTCAGAACATGGTCCACAACTATAATTATATCATTATGAATTTAACCATTGTTCTGTGTCTATCCCCCCTACACACCATAAATTATAAGTTCCATGAGGGTAGAAATTGTGTACATCATGTTGTCCTCATTACCTAGGAAATGGCTTGGCACATAGTGTGAATGAATGAAAGAAAGAGAGATGGAAGGATGGAAGGAAGGAAGGAGGGAAGGAAGGAAGGAAGCAAGGAAGGAAGGAAGCAAGGGGGGGGAAAGCAGGAAGGAAGGAAGTGAGGGAGGGAGGGAAGGAGGGAGGAAGGAAGGGTGGAAGGAAGGAAGGAGGGGGGAGAGAAGGAAGGAAAGGAGGAAGGGAGGGAGGAAGAAAGGCAGGATGGAAGGGTGGAAAGAAGGAAGGAGGGGGGAAAGAAGGAAGAGAGGGAAGGAGGAAGGAAGAGCGAAAGAGAGAGAAAGAAAGAAAATAAAGAAAGAAAGGAAAGAAGGCAGGTAGGAAGAAAGGAAGAAAGGAAAGAAGGAGGAAAAGAAAGATTGATTCTTGGCTATGTATGAACCATTCAAATCATACAATTATAGATCCTGGCAATACTGGCTTAGCTCACAGGACTGTGTGTCTGTATCAACTTGTCTACACAGCTTGAGACCTGTTTCTGGATCTCAGCCAGTCTTGTGGAGCCTAACACCAAACCAAGCTCTTACAGACCCCTCCTTGCGGGATTAGATGCTTCTTCTAAATCTACCAGGCAGTTCCTGAGGTTCTGCTGGCACGAGCTAAACTCCTTGAAACACACCCCAGCCACCTGCCTGCTTTTGCATATTTCCTCCTAGCTGGATCCTCACTGTGGTACCCTATCCTCTGGTTAGCCACCTAGTCATGATGGCTGTCTGGACCTCAGCTAAGTTTCCATGCCCTAAAGACATTAGACGCACCCCCAGACCCTATCTAGTGAAGCACCCTCTCTCTCCTCCACTGCTGTGTAGCTGAAGCCCCAACAGGCCTCATGCTTCTGGTTCTGGAGTCCAGGGCAAGACAGGGCTCTGGGTCACCATTAGTACTTCTAGGATAGTCTGGGAGCCTAAGTCTCAGTGTAACATCCTGGGATCATTTCTCACCAACTTCCCATGGAATATCATAGAAACACAACATTCTTATGAATTTTTAAAATAACTTATTTGAAAAATATTAATTTTTCATGAAGTTTCTTACTTGCTCAGGGACAACCTACCACAACTATGTTAAAGTAATCCATGTGCCGCTCCCACCCTGCTCACCACACACATATTTTAGTCTTCCCACCCCTATGCTAATGGCCATGTATAACTTTATTTCTGTGGAAAATGCACGCCAAGGTCCAATCAACTGACCTGAATAACAGTCCTTGGAACCTCAGTCTTTGGTGAGTGGAGGACTGCCTGCCTGCCTACCCACCATAGGCCTCCCTACAGTGGAGAATGGGAGAAGTTCCAGGAGGGATATGGTTCAGGTTCAACCCTAAAGTAATGACAGTGGTTTAGGTATGTGCTTGAGGAAATTGGTCACTCACCAGGTGGCCCTTCTATCTGTCTCCCACCATGCTGCACCATCTACCCCCAAGTCTTTGTTCACACTGATTTTCCTGAATGGGATAACTTCTCCCCTCCTCTCTACCTGGTTAGACTTGGCCCATCTTCTAAGCCCATCTTGAAGCTTCCTGAGACTGTACCCATCTGCCTTTCTGAACTCTTAGGGCACTTAGCACATTTCGCTGTCTCTGCTTGCTCTAGAACTGTCCGATATCTGTTTCTCCCAATCACATTATAAGCTCCTCAAGGGCAGTGACGGTGTCTGGTGCATCTCCACAGGGGCTGAGCTCATAGAGATTCTCATAAATCCTTGATCCTTTTATGGAATTGGAACTAAAGTCCCGGCCCTCTCCTACCCTCTCTCTACCACCCATTCTTTAACCTCACAGGAAATGGGGAGAACAAAATGGGACCAGCCCAGAGCTCTCTGGTATCATATATGTCAACAAAAGATGTGGTTGTTTATATCTACCAAAGGTTTCTATTTGTGAGAGGGAAACCACGTGCTCTCTAGGAAGAAAGGACATCGTATTAGTTTAGCAAGCTCAGCCACCAGGTTGTGTGGGGTGACAAGTAGAGAGGACAATCAGAGAGGCTAAAAGAGGGCCAGATTACTCTGTGTAAGAGAAGTTGAGGCAGATACCCAGCTAGAGGAATTCTGCATAGCAGAAGAGGCTGGGAAAAGGAGGTTGTTGGAAGGAGACCCTGTGTGGCTACAAGTTTGAAAAGACAGAAGGGGAGGACCAGAAAGATGGAGATGAACAAGGAGAGATGGAGCAGCTATTGTAAGGGATGAAACTTCGAGGTACAGAAAGACATGTTTAAAGACAATTTTAAAGAAGGTTGTGCTGTGTGATAGTGTATAACCCCCTCCTCCCCTCCCTTAGAAACCTTCAGTAGAAATCGACGTTGCTCTTGTTTCAGAATCACACGTGTAGAGTTTTCAGTTTGATTTTTCAATAAGGCAATGAGCGTGGCAGTTCTCATGGTGGGTGTGGGGTGAGCGCACAGACTTCCAAGGAAGCCCAGCTTGGGGACAAATGTGTAACGTGTTTTTTTTTTCTTTCTTTTCTTTGAGGGTGTCGGAGTCACTTTTTATCGGTGTAAAGGCTAAATAAGAAAAATACAATTTGCAAAAATGAAAAACAAAAAGTTACCCTGAGTCCCACCAGGTTAGTACTATTTCTCCTTATTTTTTTCAAATTCTGGATGAACCTTTGAGAAACACGTTCTTAACCCAGGACCCGGGCAGACCCCTGAGACAAAAGAGAATCTCCATCTTTGGCAACCTATATTGTACCCATGGACAGCTGATTGCTGCTTACTTGTGGCTCAATCAACAGGAAAAACAAAAAATCCAGCAGTTCTGAAGAGTACTTTCCTGTCCCTTCTCGGGCAAGACCACGGGGTGAGAAGGAGCTCCCCACCTTCGTGGGAGAGATTTGCCTGAGCAGCCGCACCCTGTGGTCTGTGCAGCATGCTCACACTTATCATTTAATTCGAGAAACTGGTGCAAGCCAAGAGCAACAGCTTGTGATTTGTGGGTGTCAAACATGCCAAAAGCGGTCAGCATGTAGGCAACAGATGGGAGGGGGAGATATTCCTTAGCTACGTAGAGGGGAAGGCCGAGAGCCTCTTCCATTTTGGAACCTGTGGCTTTTCTCTGCTGAGGAGAGCTGGATGCGCTGGAGAGGCCCTTAGGAAAGTCTGAGTCTGCAGGCCTCTGAGCCTGAGGTCAGGCGTGGTTACTTTAAAAATAAACTCATGTGACTGTAACCCTGGCTAAGCGTGTGCATTTGAGGCCTTGGACTGAAGACACTGGCCACAGTGATGATTTGCATTCACCAAAAATAGTCATTTCAGCATCTGAGTGAGATCGGGAAGGAAGGGCCAAGTTCAATTTCTCACTCTCTTGCTGTTATTTTTCTCCCTGGGACCAAACAAATCACCTCAGTCTTGTGCTTCCCTCTTGTTTCAGTCACATCTGCTCAGGCTTAGTTACCTTCAATAAACAAAAATTTATTCTGGACCATTTATGCACCAGAAATTGTGCTAGATACTGGGTATTCAACAGTGGACAAAGCAGACATGGCTCCTGCCCTCAAGAGCCTTAGAGTCTTGCTGGGTGTTTTAGTTTCCTGTGGCTGCTGTAACAAAGCAGCCACAGGAAACTAAACTGGGTGGCTTAAAACAGCAGAAATTTATTGTCTTACAGTTCTGGATGCCAGAAGTCCAAAATTAAGGTGTTGGCAAGGGGGTGCTTCTGGGGGTCTGGATAAGAAAGAGAAGCACGCAGAATGAATCAACGGATGGAGGTAGGAGGAGCAAGTTTGGGACGGGAAGGTATCCAGCATTCATTTGGGGACATGTGAAGTTTGAGATCTCTTCTAGACAGTCACGTGGAAATCCCAAGGAGGCAGCTGAATGGCTGAGTCAGCTCAGAGAGAAATCAGGGCCAGAGCCATAAATGTGGAGTTATCTCAAGAGAGTCAAGGAGGGTAAATCCCTCTAAGACAGCTGTGCTGCAGAGGAGAGAGCAATGGGTTTTATTTGTAATGAAAAGTAAACATTTTTTTTTCCTAATTACAAAAGCCAAACATGTTTATTGTAAAACTGTTAGAAATTCAGACCAGCAATAAGAGAGTACAAAGGGGAACATTTGCACAAAACAGCGTACTGTAAACATGTCTCCACGTCAACATATATCCTATGACAGAAAGCTTCGCAGCTGATGGGGGTTCCATCCTGTGAACAATTAAGTTGTTCCCAATATTCTCTCTTTATAAACAACACTGAGTTGAACAACCTTGTAATTTTTGTGTATATCCTTTCTACAGGATAAATGCCTAGGAATCAAAAGAGGTTTATGTTTTCCATAGCTTTTCAATCATTTCACTGCCTTGCCCTCCAAAATTGTCACGTCTATTTATGAAGCTATAGGTGTGGTTTGACCATGAGGAACACTCAGAGGGGCAGGTTCCCTCCCCACTCTCCACCACTACCCACGGGGGTGGGCAAATCCATGGGGTGGGAGGTTGTAGCCTCAGGGAAACATCCCAATGCACGTGTCTGCATGAGGAGCTTTCAGGCACCAAAATGTTCCCCAGAGGAGTGATTCTCCTGAGTGCCGAGAGTGAAGTCAGGATCAGAGGTGGCCCTCGCATGGAGCTCAGTGCTACCAGCTGAATGGAACTTACGTGGCTGCAGGTGGACCCGTGTTGCTTGTGGTGACAGGGTTAAGTCAGGTGTCCAGAGTCAGAGAGAGAGATCTGGGTTTAATATGCCACCCTTATGCTTCTCTTCCGAGTCTCTTGGCCTCACCTACCTCTTAGTCCAGCCTCTTAGGGGCCAGTCCTAAGTGGGAGCCAAGCAGCTTCACACAGGTGCAGCCTGACAGCACCTCACCTGGGGCTTCTGAAACCAAACTGTGGGGAGAGCTTGGGAATCTGCTTGGTGCTCAGCATATGCAACCTGGAACCTGGAGGCAGTGCCACACCTGGAACTTCCCCCTTCTCACCCCATGGTCTGTCCTCAGGCAATGGCCGACTGGATAACGCATTTTTGCGACTCTCTGTCCTTTCCGCTTTGCTCTCCATGTCTTGCACTCACTGGATCTCACTCCCCAGTAGAGGACCTGCCTTTAAGTCTTTGTGTTAGGCTCTGCTTTTGGGGAACCCAGGCTAAGACAGCCACTTCTAGTTGTGTGACGTTGAGAAAATGCCTTCATCTCTCTAATCTACATGTTCTCCTCTCCAAAATGGGAGGAAATAGGAGTCCTTCCTGTGTAAACAGATTAATGGCCCCCAAAGATGCCCACATCCTAATCCCTGGAACTTGTGACTGTTACATTAGATGACAAAGGGAAGCTTAAGCTGCGGATGGAATTAAGGTTATTAATCAGCTGACCTGAAAATAAGAAGAGTATCCTGGATAATCCAGGTGGGCCCAGTGTAATCAGAGTGTCCTTAAAAGTGAAAGAAGGAGGCAGAAGAGAAATGTGACTACTGAAGAAAGACACAGAGAAGCAATGTTGCTGGCTTTGAAGATGGAGGAAGGAGCCGTGAACCAAGGAATGTGGGCAGCCTCCCGAAGCTGGATGGGGCACAGAAATGGATTCTTCCCTAGAGCCTCCAGAAAGGAATACGGCCCTGTTGACACTTTGATTTTAGCTCAGTGAGATCCGTGTCAGCCTTCTAACCTTCAAAACTGTAAGATAATACATGTGTTATTTTAAGCCACTAAGTTTGTGGTAATTTGTTATAGCAGCAAATAGAAAACTAATACACTTACCTCATGGGCTGTTGTGACAATTTTATGAGATAATTTATGTAAAGTGCTTAACTCAATGCCTGGCAAAGAGAAATGCCTGCATGAGGAATAATTCAATGACTGGCTGTTATAGCTGTTACTGTTTGGTAGCAAATAACCCTGGAGTGCCCATCTAATACAGTGAGCAGACATCTGAGTCCTACCCCTGGCAATTCAGGAGTCTGGGAATGAGGAGGAAGACTGTAGCCTTTAAGATGTACACAGCCGGGTCCTGGAACCACGCCTCTGAGCCTCAAATTATAACTTTGTGACCACCAGCACCACCCATCCCCTGGCCCCTTGGTACCCTAGTCTTTGCCCTGTCTCAGGCTGCCCCAGCCACCTGAAAAGGAGCCAGGGCCTGAAATAGCAACCACATCCTTTGGCCAGAAAATGCTTTCCTGCCAATTTGATATTTTGTCACTGTGAATGCCTCATGTTCTGCATTTAAAATATGAAGACACTTAGTCAGGCATCATCAATGCATTAGGCCATGTTCTCAAGGTGGGGTCCCTGAACCAGCAGCATCGACATCACCTGGAACTCAGCAGACATGCAGGTTCTCCATTCCATCCCAGACCTACTGAATCAGAAACTCTGGGGTGGGGCTCAGGAGTCTGTTTTAACGAGGCCTCCACGTGATCCTGGTGCGCAGTAAGATTTGAGAACCACTGCGGCGCCGCACTGGGCATTGTACCAGATGCCAAATGCAGGGTACCACCTGCCAGGTGGATTGCACATCTCGCTAGGACAAAAGTCTAGTATCCTGTCTATTCCTACCACCTCTAGGGTCAGTCACACAGGATACAAGGCTTATTAACTCAACAAGTATTGAGTGCCTACTGTATGCCAGGCACTGAACCAAAAAGTGGGGTACAGTGGAGAACAAGTCAGCTTGGGGCCTGACCTCATGGAGCTAACAGAGAAGAAGACGTTCACCAAGTCATTACCCAATAATACCTTACAAGATACAATTTGCAGAGTTGTTTTTTTTTCAAATCGGTGCTTCTCAAACTTGAATCTGCATACAAATCCCCTGGGATCTTGTTAAAATGCAGACTCTGCTTCAGTAGGTCTAGGGCAAGGCAGGAGAGTCTGCATTTCTAACAAGCTCTCAGGTGATTCGGGGCTGCTGGTCTGAGGGCTGCACTTTGAGTAGCATAGCTTTAAACCTCTTAAGGCAATTTCATATCCATTATCCCATTCCAGCCCACAGTTTCTCTGATACGAAAAAGTGGCAGGAATTATTATCCTCATTTGCAGGTGAGAAAACCCAGGTCCTGAGACTGTCACATCAAGGGCTTGCGCTCTAGAAGCCAGGAGCTCCTCGGGCCTCTGCCGAGTTATCTAGAGGTGCTGGCAGCCCAGACAAAGGCGGCTCCCTGATTAACTCCTGCATTTGAGTTTTATCGCAGAACTGCAGAGCTCTCCCTCCACCAGTCCTGATGTGGGGGAGAGCCCTGCCAGTTCTCCCTCCTGCCCAGGACTTTGATAAGAAAACAGATGTGAATTTGTGATGCCTCTGAGTCAAAATGAGCTCTTGGGCCAGCACTGAATGATAAGGAAGGCGCGCTCCTCCGTCGCTGAAGGGGAAAGAATAACACTGGAGCTTTGCAGCCCCTCTCACTCCCCAGCTTTTAAAAATAAAAGCCTCCCAACCTCCTTCCTCCAACGAAGGGAAAATGGGGTGCAGGCTTTTCTTGGCTGGTTTCCAGTCGGGGCAGCTGGAATCTATTGGACACGTTCAAACAGTCATTCTCTCCTGAGATGGGCTGGCTGGGTAAACGCTGCATATCATTCAAGAACCACCTCCTCTTGGGCCTCCCCCTCAGGGCTGAGGGAGGCCCTCACCAGGGCCACCCTCTACCTCTGGCATTCTGGCTGTTTCTCGCCTACAGTGACCTTTCTCAAGGTTTGGGGGAAGCATACGACTCTAAGGGACTTAAGGGATTCTTCCTTTTGGAGGCTCCGCCCCATGTCATACCAAACACGTTAGAATGCATCCACATCTCATGTATTCAATATTTGGCTTATTTGAACAAACTATTTATTTTTGGCTGTAAAAAATATATAACTTTTATAATTCTGCTTTTGAAATGATTCACCTACAAGGAATATATCCAATTTACGATTGGCCATGATCTCTCAACAACCATTATGCAAACTAGAAAATCTTTGCAAAGTAAAAAAAGCCTTATTGTTTCTAAGCATCATGAATTTTTTATGAATTCCAAATTTAACTATTCATGAAGTTTAGCATGGTATTTTTGTAGGCATTTAATCAAACCTCATTAATTTCAATTTCTCAGTTTTCTTTTCCTACTTTGAACTTCCCTACAATTTTTTTAGAAGAGTCTTAAACATTTGTGGAGGCTCTTGAAGGTACTTAATGGCTGAAATGGGCCTGAATGAGGGAGGGCGAGGCTGGTGAGAATTTGGGCAAAGGGTGGATACTGCCTGAGGAATCCCCTCCCAATACTGCATTTCCTTACCTCCAGGGATCCAGTTTCATCCAAGAATCTGGTTGCCATGGTGCCAGGGAATCTCAAACTGGGTGGAGAAAACTAGGGAGAATCATCAGGTCCCGGTGCTTTGTTCAAACTGACTAAATTTGAATCATAGAAAGTGTGGTGAGCAGAGGGCAAGAGGAGTACGGCCCAGTTTGGATTGAAAAGGGGCCACCGAGGGAGAGGAGGTGGGACAAGGCGGCAGTGGGATGGAGGCCTGGGCACCCGGGCTGCTACGTGAAGGCTCTGTACGCAGGGGGTGGTCCCATGGGCCTGGGAGTCAGATGGCCTTTCGATCCCGGCTCAGCTTCTCCTTTGTCATGTGACCCTGGGCAATAATTTCACTTCTCTGTGAGCAGTTTCACTTGTATAATAGGATGGTAACTATAATGCCTGCCTCCTAGGGATTAAATGACATACTGCATGTAGAGTGCTAACATAGTGCTTGGTGTATACTGGATGCTCGAATATTATTGCATTCATATGTGTACGTATTTGTTTATTGAGTTGTAGCAAAATAATAGCTATTTTATTTACATTATATTTATATTTATTTTTATTATTGTGGATGGAGTCACTCTCAGTGTCTCTGCCCTCATATAGTACAACATGACTCTGGTCCTAAGGGAGAAGAAAACGCTTTTTTCCTTTTTCTTTTTTTTTGTGAGGAAGATCAGCCCTGAGCTAACATCCAACTAACATCCATGCTAATCCTCCTCTTTTTGCTGAGGAAGACCGGCTCTGAGCTAACATCTATTGCCAATCCTCCTCCTTTTATTTCCCCCAAAGCCCCAGTAGATAGTTGTATGTCATAGTTGCACATCCTGCTAGTTGCTGTATGTGGGACGCGGCCTCAGCATGGCGGGAGAAGCGGTGCGTCGGTGCGCGCCCAGGCCAGTAGCAGAGCAAGTGCACTTAACCGCTAAGCCACGGGGCAGGCCCTTTTTCTGATGGATCCAGTGCATGTTAGGACCCTTAGACCTCCACAGCTTTTATCTGCTCACAGGTAAATCCAATAGCAAACACTGGCTGAGGGAGGGTTTTCTAAGAGAAAAGTTAAAGAAGGAAAAGAACAGTCTGCATTTGTAAGCCCCCCAAGAAAATTCAAGCCAGGTGACCTGGCTGTAGCAAGGGAAACAAGGTGGAGATGAAAACAGATGTATTGGGTTAGTGATTTTCAAACCCACGTGTACCTTGCTTCACCTCGGAGTCCTCCACGGGGGCCTGGGGCGGGGAGGAGGGAAGGAGGATTTTGAGGAGGTTCTATGGGCCAGACTTGGAGGTGCTGGTGTTGCTTCCACTCCCCATTCTGTCAGCCAGACTCAGGCACATGCCCCCACCCGGTGAGAGGGGGTCTGAAAAATGGGTTGACCAAGTGGCCAAGAGGAAAACCAGCCAGTCGCTGCCACAACAGGTGATTTTAATGCACAACTAGGTTCAAAAACTGCTCTCCTGGGGCAAAAGCCAAAGAAAAATGAAGTGTCAAAAACTGAAGAAAGAGACAGAAGGAAGCAAACAAAACAATATCTGACAGTGGGGGAGAGGCTTATCATTTACAGCTTTATCACGTACACCCACTTCAGTGTTCCAGATAAGGCAGTGCAGGCTCTGGCTTGCCCTTCAAGCCCTACAGCCCCCTGTCCAGGCTTCCCCTTCCCCACCCAGCACACCCTAGTTTATCACGTGCCTGCAGGTCTCCTCAATTACACTGCAGGCAAGGGTTTCAAAGTCTTTGTCCCAGAATCCCAAGTGCCTGCCACCGTGCTCCACACGGGGTAATAAGTGTCAGTTGAATGTAGTTGCATAGGAGACAGATGGAAGAGAAGAAAAGGAGAGACAGGAGTAAAATCTCAGTGGTTAAGAGCACTAATTCTGCTTCTCAGTAGCTGGATGACCTTGGACAAGTTCCTTAACCTCTCAGTGCCTCAGTTTCCTCATTTATAAAGAGGGTTCATGTTTATAACCCTCTCAAACGCTTGCTGTGAGGGTTCAGTGAGTTAATATAGCCAAATGTGCTTAGAGTGTCTGACTCATAGTAAGTCCTGGGTAAGCATTGTTGCTATTTTTGTTACTAAGACAATAAGAAACCCCACTACTGAAAGGAGGTGAGGATAGAAATGTGCAAGCACAACAAGAGGGGCCTGTTTGCACACAGGACCGGGGGTGAGGAGGAGTCTGGAGACAAAAAAGTTTCCCCATGTATGATGACTAGGAAACTTCAAAGCAGGTAAACATCAGAGAGTGACATTTAACATCTTACAGGGCAGACGGAACATCACCATTCTAGCCCCTGCAGGCTAGGGCAGGAAATGGGTCAGCCAGAGCTGAACGGTTGACACAGGTGACTTAAGGAGTCCCACGGTGCCAAGTCGAGGCTGGTGTTTTGAAGAGAGAATGAGGAGTATGTGTGTGGGAGAGAGAGATACACCAGGGGTATCTGAGATCTACCAGATAATATTTGACACAGTCTTCAGGCGACAGGTGATTTCTTTATTGCATTAAAATTTCCATAATTCAAAAGATACATTGCAGTAGCTGCATGATATGATCTCAAAGATTTGGAGGAGACTTGAAGATATATTGGGGAAAAACCCTGCATGATAAGACTAAGAGGGAGATAATGCCATGAATTCCAGCTTAGTTCATTCAAGGTTTAGGTTTATTTCTCATGAAAATGGAACACAGACCACTTCTAATGGCATCAAGATGATGTGTCTAATTTGTGGATTTTCTGGACCCTGCTGGCTCTTTCTCCATTCATTAGCCCCTCTCAGAAGGTGATCAAGAGATGGAAAACATGCGATACCAATTATTCAAATCTGATAAAAATGAAGGAGAGAGTTTTAGCCTACCCTCCAGAAGCTCTTGGGTGATGTGGGCTATGGCCCAGGGGAACTCCAAGGTCCCTTCTGTCGTTAAGACCCTAGGACTGGAGTCCTGCCCTCTACGTGGGAATGGGCACTGTTTGCCCCCCAGCAGGACAGCAGGTACCAGGTGCTTACTTGGCTTCCTTTGAGACCAGTCTGACCCTTTGTGAGGTGTGTGATCAGAGTTGGAAGAACAGTCCATGATTAAAGAATGTTCCACCAATTCTCTCCTACCTCTGGCCAATGCTTACAATTCTGTACTCAGACAATCAGCCTTTGTCTTGAAGTCTTTGAGTACCACTACAGTGCAAACTCCTGGAATGTCTTCTGGCATTTACCTCTTATGATTGAAAGTTACCTTAGAAATTGAGGGATGTGAGGAGAGGGATTGAGAATATGATGAGGGGTGAAGTGGGTACAGGGGAATGGACACCTTGGAGAGGAGTGAAAGGCAAGCCAGAAGTGCCAAAGTCCAAGCTCCTGTCTCTGCTTAAATTCCTTCTAGTGCTCCCCTGCCCTAGAATGAAATCCACACTGTTCACCATGGTCTTCAATCCCCTCAAATTCCGCCTCGTCCTTGGCCACTTCCTGTTCACTGCTCGGAAGCTGCACTGGTCTTATTTCGGTTCCTTGAACATACCAAACTCTTCCCCACATTTCCACATGTCGTAGCCTCTGCCTGGAAAATCCTTGCTGCTTCTCGTCACAGAACTGACTCCTCAGAGGTTGACTCTTTTTTTTGAGAGAGGGGGCATTTCCACTGCCAGAAGGGATCTTGCTGTCTTGGTAACTGACATACCCTGGCACCTGGCACATCTACTATATAGTCACCATTCAAGTGGTTGTTGAATGAATAAATTTGTTTCATGGTGTGGTTGGGCAAGCCCCACAACTTGGTTCCCGGTAGGATCAGACTTGGTGAGTGGGCTGAGTTTCTGGAAGTTTCCCTACCAGGTTCCAATTTTGCTGAAACTATCTTTATGGGCACAGATGAGTGTGCTTGCCATTCTTGATCCGTGTCTCCAGTTACCCAGCTGTGACCATGGAGATCAGGCCCACCGAAGACAGCCTCACCCTGCATTCACTTCTTATTT
The DNA here is from genome assembly GCF_020826845.1 of Diceros bicornis minor. Classification (NCBI taxonomy): domain Eukaryota; kingdom Metazoa; phylum Chordata; class Mammalia; order Perissodactyla; family Rhinocerotidae; genus Diceros; species Diceros bicornis. The sequence goes on along the minus strand of NC_080760.1, from coordinate 18,988,762 downwards.
CCTTCACCGTAGGAACAGCGGGGTGCCACCCAGTTAGAAACCCTAAGAAACAGGGCTTGTGGAGACGGTCAGGATTTCAGTGTTATAGACGACTAAATATCCTTGACTAATGCCTCTGTTGTTATATTGAGAGCTCTGAAGTTAGGTTCTCAGCATTAAAGGGAAATGAGAATAAGAAGGCAACTAAACTTCTTGCGTAGTAAATAGTTTTCCTCTCCTGGGACCCAGAAGCCCTTTCCACCATGTGAATTCTGGAGGTAGAAAATGCTAGTCACCCTTATCTAAGAGGTGTTACACCCAGGTAGGAGAAAGCCTCATTAAGAGAATCTAAAAAGAGTACTGCTCACTTGTTTTTGCCCACTCTGGGTACCAGAATTTCTATAATTTTTAAAATTTTCACATATATACATAAAACTACTGTTAAATCCTGTTATATATTCTTATTCTTGTACAGTCACGTGCCACACAACGTTTCAGTCAATGGTGGACTGCACATACCAGGGTGGTCCCATAAGATTAGTACCAGATAGCCTAGGTGTGTAGTAGGCTATACCATCTAGGTTTGTGTAAGTACATTCTATGATGGTCCCACAATGAAATCATCTAACATGCATTTCTCAGAATGTATCCCTGTTGTTAAGTGACACATGACTGTATATATGTATTCTTATGTGTATATATATATGTATTATGTATATATACATATATATGTATTCTTACGTGTGTATATATATATACACACATGTATATACATTATATACATGTATACAAGAATAAGATTAGACAAGAGGATTTAATAGTGGTTATTTCTAAGAATTGGGGAGTACAGGTAGTTTTTGTATTTTCTTTTTTCCTTAACTTGATTTTCTGAAGTTTCTAAAATGAACATGCTTTACTTTTGGAATACAAAGAAAACAACGAAAATAATTTTTTAAAAATAGTATTGGTCTCATTAAAGAAAAAAATTGCAAAATATAGTAGAGTTACAAAGAGGAAAAATTACTCAAATCAACTGCTATTCATATTTTGGGTTTTTAAAATTTAGTCTTTTTTAAAAAGTAAGCTATTTTGTCTTATTTAGCATAGTTATAATCATACTAAAAGTAAAACATTTTTGCCTTGCATTTTTAAACTTGTTTCACTATAAGAACTTTCCGTGTTATTAGTCTTTACAACATTGTTTTAACTTGTGAATAGTATTTTATCTATTGAGATATTATAGTTTGACTTTTATCTGTTTCCTCATTAGGGGACATATATGTTGTTTCCGATGTTTCACAGTTACAAGCTGCCCTTAGCATGCCATGACATAGAATTTAGATTTCATTCCAAAGACAATGGAAAGCCACTGACAGATTTTAAGCAGCCGAGTGACATAATCAAGTTTTCATTCTGGAAAGATTTTTCTGGCTAGCTCGCTCTCAGGGTGAGGCTAAAGGTAGGCAACAAGGAAGCCAGGGCTGCAGAGGAAACCTCCCTAGTCTCCCATTTCGCAGAAATCTATACCCACAGTTCCAGTTCTTGCTTTCATTTTCCATGGGGTTGTAACATTTTTGAGTGCTGTGGAAATTTACAAGTCTAACTTTCCCATTTTACAGATGGTCAAGTAAGGCTCAGAGAGCTTAAATGACTTCTCCAATGTCACATACAGATCTAGTGGAGAACTGGGACTAGACCGCAAGCTTTCTGATTTTAGTCTTATGTCCTTTGCTACAGCAGACTATAGCACATAATGCAACCTAAATGTCCTTTGGATGCTCAGCATTGTGCTAAGTTGAGGAGAAGTTTATAATTATGTAGAGAAGACAGGGATCCTTGATGATGGTGGTGGTGGTGATCATTCTTTACAAAAGACAAAATACTTCCATAGCTGTGATCTCATTTAATCTTCAAAATAACTCAAATAATAGTGCCCATGGTTTATTTCCAAGCTGGGCATCTTGTTAGATATTTTATATACATTATTTCAGTTAATTGACACCACAGCCCTGTGAGATTGGTATCATTATTCTTCCCATTTTACAGATGGGGAAACTGTGGCACAGAGAAGTGAAATGACTCATTCAAGTAAATGAGGAAGCTGGAATTAGAGCTCAGGTCTTCTGTGTGAGTTTTGCCAGGGTTAACTGTTCAGACAATACTTTCCTCTGGCAGATGATTTAATCACACTATTGAAGGGCATGAATGAAAAGAAGGGAGGCAGACTGGCCGGCCAGGCCAGATGCATGGCTATTGAGAATGGGCTGGACATACAAGACAGAGGTGGGGCTCCACACTGCAGCATTCTCTACGAGCAACTGTGGCCGTAGCATGGATGACCAAAGAGGCACTGGGCCATTTTGTTAGGGCCACACTGTAGACCCTATCATTAAGAATGCCATCTCCAAACTCAAAGGGCACAAGGTGTGACATGAACATAAGTTGCTAGAGGAAAGAACTGTTTTTCAACCTTGAAATTCTCTGAAAATGGATCACTTCTCACAGGCTCCTATCAGCCTAAATCTAAACACTTCTTGCTAAAGGCAACAGAGTTTGTGGGCTAACAAAACTGCCCAATGTAGATATGCTCTGGCAATGGGATAGCAAACATTCATTATTGGGTTATTTCAATGGGAACTTATTTGGAACAGCTGTACCTGGTTCAGGTACATAAAGCAGTCCATAATTAATTTACCATCCATGATTGACTGATTGGGGAAAATGCAGGGCACCAAGAGAGTAAATGTCACTTTTGTTTTTATTTCCTGCTCTAAACAAACCATAAGTTTAATAGTCTGACAGTACTGTGCTGGAGATATTTATCCTCCTATAGCTTAGTGAGATAGAAGGAAAAGTGTTATGATTGCCAAAAGCACTGAAAGTGAGGAAAAGTAGCCCCTTAAAAAAAAAAAAATCTTGTCCTTATTCAATGAAGGAGAAATCCAAGGACCACCTAGAGCACTAGTCCATGTTTCAAGCCCATCATTATCACAGACTGGGGTTTCTCAATGTCATTGATTTTGCTGGCCACGTGGTAATGGGTTTTCTCTTCCTCATCCCACCCCCAGTTATCTGCATAGTTCACCCTTCCCCTCTCTCAAATGTCACCTTCTCCAAGAGGTCCCCCCTAGTTCTCTAACATCACACAAAATCTCTACCTTTAAAATCAAAATCTCCATCTAAAATCCCCTCAACACTATCTATTCATCCTTCCTGCTTTTGAGCTTCTTGGTGTTTATTAGTCTTTCACATACTCTGTATCTTATTTATCTTGTGATTGTCATCTCCCCCACTAAAATATAAGCTCTATAAGGGCAGGATCTGTCTTTTATTTTCTTCTGTTTCCCCAAACCAGCACAGTGCCTAGCTCATAGTTGGCTCTCAATACATATTTGATGAACAGCTGAATGAAGGAATGAATCCATTTCCTCAATACAGTTACTGAGAAACTACCACGAGGTGTGACTAAGGAGTGATGATAAAATATCACTTATTCAGCCTCTATTATCTACCGGGCATGGGGTAAGTGCTTTCCATGTCTGAGGTAGAAAAATCAGAATGCTGTTTTAAAAGATGGCTGCAAGTTGCACCCCTTGCTCCAGGGGGTGGAGAGCATTTATCCTAGGATGCTCTGCTGTTGAGGAAAACATTTAATGGCACTTTGATTATGCAAAAATGAAGGGAAGATGGGCTGAGGTTGCTCTTCATAAATGAAGTAAAATCAGGACTATAACTTCCTTGGAGAGTCTTTTTGTTTTTGTGAAGGGATTTTCAGCTTTCCCTGATGAATGTTTGAGCTGAGTGGGGGAGGAATTCTAGACTTGAGAGTGAAAGCAGATTTGATAAGGAACTCAGCTCTGAGGGAAGAGACCCCAGAATCATGGCAGCTGGGTGGTGCTCAAGGAGAGACCACCAATGAGGGGCTCCTAATGGGAGATAACTGATAGACTTACCGTGATGAGCGAGACCTAATTTTAAGTTGCTCCAGCAATATGCCCAATCCTTCAGCAAATGTGTTGCACATGACTATTTTAGTGACTATATACCATATAGTGATACTTGGTGTTAAAATATTTTATACTGGAAAATAGCTTCTGTCCTGAAGCCTTCTCTCCCACTTCCCACCACCACTGCCTTGAACACCCTGGTCCCTGCCGCACAAGCCCTTGACCTCCCCAGTGATCCAGACACTAAAGGGTTATGACGGGCACGGCAGGGATCTTTGAGGATTGACTGGCCATTCCCTGGGTCAGTTATTAAATATTTTGGCTCTCAACCCTGCCTCCACACACACGCCAGCTCGGATTTGGAGGTGAGTGGGGAATGAAGGAGATGGCTGTGTCCACACTTGGGTTGAAGCAGAGCCAAGAGAGAGTAGTCATATGAAAAAGAGTGAAGGGACAGGTGTGGGCAGAAAAGCAGAAGGTGCCATGGGGTGGGAGGCGGGGGTTAAGTGACAAGAAACACCCACAGCATGCAAGCACTTGCCAAACATCTTCAGAAATATCCGGAGGGGACTGGTTTCCTGCAGTCAGAGCAAGGATTCAGGCTATTAAATTTGGGTATTAAAAGAAAATGAGCTTACAGAAGTCTGGGAAACTTAAGGATACCGAGATTATAGATCAGACCGAAAAAATGGCCTTCCCATGCTAATTCTGATAGTTTCAATTTTATGTCAAAGAACAGTTTGTGTCACCAAAGAACAGGCTGAAAGAAAACAGCATAATTCCCCTTGTATGTAATCAGATGTTCAGCTGCGCAGCGGGGAGGTGTTCCTATGGCTGGTTCCGCAATGCCAGTTTCATATCTAACCCAGTCCGTAGGCATGAGCACCCCGGAGAAGGAACACGGGTACCTGCTGTGTTTATTAGACTCTGCTCAGCTCCACCAGTCTTTTCTTTTCTCTTAATGTTGGGATAATTAATGGGAAACTATGAGGCAGAAATATTAGCAATCATTTTCAAGAGGCCCAAGCAAGCATTAGTTGGGAGGTGGGGGCGGGGGGATATTGTTCTACCATCATCATCACTCCACACTTGCACAGGCTTTTTGTCCTGGGGTCTCCATCCTTTGTCTCACTCCTCACTTTGTCCTTCCATGCTGGATCTTTCCTTTTCTTCTCACACTTGCATCTTTACCTTATCGATAAGGCTCGCATCCTACTCACTGATAACAAGGTTGGCCCCATGCCAGGCACCGAGCAGAGACTCTGCCTGGGACTTGCAGACAAATGGTTCCCGTCTCACTCATTCAAAGCCTGCTTAGGCCCAGGAAGCAGAGAACAAGAATGGCCATTCACCCTGATAGATAGGACTCGAGAGAAGGAGCTATCAAAAAGCCTGTGAGGAAAGAGCGGTTGGTCCATTCATCCCCCTTGCCCTACAGGACGGTAAACACTTGCAAGAAACATCTCACTTGAGACTCAGGAGGTACGTCTGCCATGTCTTGCAATACTCATTCAGGATATTCCAGAGCAAAATATCTTCTCTGCTGCCTCTTGGATTCTTGCCTATAACTCACCCTTGGCTCCACTCTGGCCACACAGACCTCCTGTGGTTCCTGGGATCTGCCAAGCACATTCCTACCTCAGACTTCTGCACCTCCTATTCTGTCTGGAACACTCTAGATATCTATGTGATACCCTCCCTCGCTTTTCTTAGGTCCCCGTTCAAATGTCACCTCAGAGATCCTCCATGATGACTGTATCAAAAAGAACAGACACCTCTAGTCACTCCCTCCACCCTTACCCAGCCTTGTTTTTCTTTCTAGCACATTCCCCACCAAACATATCTGACATTTGTTTAATTTCTGTCTTTCCCCATTGGTGTGTAAGCTCTAGCTATGAGGCACGTGTCTGTTTTACGGGAGGCAGAGGCCTCTGTACCCAGAAAAGAACTTGGTACAAAACAGATGCTCAGTAAATACTGTTGAAAGACTGACTGAATGGTCCCCCAACACTTTCACCACCAAATATAGTTTTATTACTAATTTTCCACCCAGAAATCTTAAAAATTCTTCTTACATCACTGAAAGCCTGTCTGAGCTTCTAAGAAGCAGAAACTGACAACTCTCGCTAACTTGTTATAATTCCAGCCACAGGGGTCTTTAGTAGACCTTGTAGCTTCATCGCAGGTAAAAGTAAAATTTACAGTAGCCTTTCCAGCACCCCCAACTCAGGGGACAGGGGTGCCCCTACTGGGAGTTGCTGCTTCCCACCTTCAGCAATGCCACTTCTTCCCACTAAAGGACATCTGTCCACACGGTGTGTGTATACACCTGTTGACAAGACTGCACAAGTACTGGACTAAAGAATACCCTGTTTGACCATTCCACATCAAACATAGATTTTTCAGGCACCTACTAGATGCTGGCAGTTCAGCAATAAACCACAGAGCTGTGGAGCTCATGTTGTAGAAATTAGACAGTGAATGTTTGTCAACCTGAATTAAAAGTGAACCAGGGGCTGGCCCCGTGGCTTAGCGGTTGAGTGCGCGTGCTCCGCTGCTGGCGGCCCGGGTTCAGATCCCGGGTGCACACCGACGCACCGCTTCTCCGGCCATGGTGAGGCCACGTCCCACATACAGCAACTAGAAGGATGTGCAGCTGTGACACAACTATCTACTGGGGCTTTGGGGAAAAAAGGAGGAGGATTGGCAATAGATGTTAGCTCAGAGCCAGTCTTCCTCAGCAAAAAGAGGAGGATTAGCATGAATGTTAGCTCAGGGCTGATCTTCCTCACGAAAAAATTAAAAAAAAGAAGAAAAAAAAAAAGTGAACCAAAAAGCTAGCATCTTCAAAGACATAAATCTATGTTAAAAATTTTCATTCTCAAAGTTCTAGAAATGGGTAGTAGTGGTGGTTACACAACATTGTGCATGTACTTAATGCTACTAATTGTACCCTTAAAAATGGTTAAAATGGTAAATTTTATGTATATTTTACCACACAAAAATATTTTTTTCATTCTCTTTCCAAGGATATGCCTTAAACATGTGTTTTATGGTTCATGAACCTACACACCTTTCACTTAAATTTCTTTGGTTAGGTGGAAAAGGAGTTTATGTGAAGGCTATCGGGTAGCTCACAGAATTATCAGGACGACTGGAGAAGCAGGCTTGGGGCTGTGTTTTGAGGAGAGACAGTCACAGCTATGCTGCAGAACTGCCCTGTCACCATGGGCACCAGGCCTGGTGCTATAGTTTGCGATGTTGCTACTTAGACGAGGAACTTACTTTACTGCAGCTATCATGCCTTCATCACCAGGAGCATCTCTGCACCAAGAACTTGGCTTTTCAGCCGCTGCCACTGCCAAAAGTCCCCTCTACCATCTTCACCAGAAAATAGGTTCTAGATGGTGCTGGCATGCTTACATTGCCCACTTTCAAAGAGAAGTTTTGTGTGGGCATGGTGTCTGTTCGGTGGAGCCCAGGTCACGTGCCTGTGCTTTAGCTGCAAGGGAGCCTGAGAAAATGTTCTACCTTGGAAGGCAGGGCTCATGAGGCGGGACTTTCTCCAAACACAGGAAGGGTTTTCAGTAGGTGCTGTGCAGCCAGGAAATGTGACAACTTCCCCTGTAGATAGGCTCTCATTTTGCTCTTCTTTTTTCCTCCTACCCACCCACATTCTCACTTCTCCAAAGCTTCAATTACACTCTGCTCCTTCAGACCCCTACAGAGCAGACACTCCAAACCTTCCACAGGTACGCAGTCAGTCTTGGGCTCACTGTAGGCTAGAAGAGAATCAGAATACAGAGTGGCTTCTCTGAAAGCCAAACACCCAAGGTGCTTAGTGTCAGGGCAAAGTTCAGGGATTTGGGACAGACTGTAGGGTGGGGTACATAGACAGAGGCAGAGTGAGCTGGATGACAATTATTACCCTGTAAAACTATTGCCAACCTAGCAGGCATTCATGAAGTACCTCCAATTTATATTCATTCATCAATACAATATTTCACATATTTTTATTAAGCACCTTCTGTGCTCAATGGGCCAGGCCCTGCTATAGGTGCTGGGGATTCAGCAGTTGACAAAATAGACAAAATTTACTGTCCTCTGGTACATCCTAGTGGGGAAAGATTGACAATAAGGAAATATATAATGCATTAGATAGTGGTAAATGCTGTAAAGAAAACTAAGCAGGGAAGGGAGCATATTAGTCTGCTAGGGCTGCCATAACAAAGTACCATAGACTGGGTGGCTTAAACAACAGAAATTTATCTTCTGACAGTTCTGAAGACTAGAAGTCTAAGATCAAGGTGTTGGCACAGTTGATTTCTTCTGTGGCCTCTCTCTTCGGCTTGTAGATATCCATCTTCCCCTTATGTCTTCACGTGGTCTTGCCTCTGTGTGTGTCTGTGTCCTAATCTCCCCTTGTTATAAGGACACCAGTCATATTGGATTAGGTTCCCACCCGTATGACCTCGTTTTACCTTAATTACCCCTTTAAAGGCCCTGCCTACAAATACAGTAACATTCCAAGGTACTAGGGGTTAGGACTTCAACATATGAATTTTGGGGGGACACAATTCAGCCTATTACAGGAAAAGATAAAGTGCAAGAGGATTGGAATTTGCCATTTTATTTAACTTTTGTTTTGATAATGTTTATTTTGGGGTTTATATTAAAATTTTTATTATGAGAATTTCTAAGCATACTCAAAAGTAGAAAATACACACAAAACCATGTGCCAATCACCAGCTTCAACAACCAGCATGTTTTGCCCTATTTATTTCATCTACCCTACCCCCCTCCTTGCTTTCTTTCCTCTTTGGTTGTTGCTAGTTTTTTTTTTTTTTTTTTTGGTTGCTGGAATATTTGAAAGAGATTCCAGACATGTCATTTCATTCCTCAAAACTTCAGCATGAATCTCCCAAAAAGGATATGTTCTTATATAACTATAATGCTATCATCCCACCTACCAAAGTTAACAATAATTCCTCAACATCTAATACCAGGCCACATTTAAATTTTCTCAATTATGAAAATTATTTTTACAATTGTTTGCTCAAACCAGGATCCAAACAGTCCAATCATTATGTTTGCTGGTTACATCTCTTTAGTGTTCTTTTTGTTGTTGTTGTTGTTTTTGTGAGGAAGATCAGCCCTGAGCTAATATCCATGCCAATCCTCCTCTTTTTGCTGAGGAAGACCAGCTCTGAGCTAACATCTATTGCCATTCCTCCTCCTTTTTTTTCCCCAAAGCCCCAGTAGATAGTTGTATGTCATAGTTGCACATCCTTCTAGTTGCTGTATGTGAGATGCGGCCTCAGCATGGCCGGAGAAGTGGTGTGTCAGTGCGCACCCAGGATCCGAACCAGGGCCGCCAGTAGTGGAGCGCGCACACTTAACAGCTAAGCCACGGGGCCAGCCTTTAGTGTTCTTTAAATCACTTTTAATCTACAAGAGTCATCCTTACATTTTTCTTTACAAGTAATTGACTTGTTGAAGAAACCAAGTCAGCTTTTCTAGAGTTTCTTATATCCTAGTGGTCACTGATTCCTTTTTTGTGATTTAACGTGTCCCTCTTCCCGCTATATTTTCTGTAGACTAGAAGTTAGAATTAATGGCTGGACTTGACTCAAGTTCAATTTTTTTCCCAAGTACACTTCATTGGTGATAATGTTTACTTCATTTTTACATTAATTCTGGAAGTACGTAATGTCTGGTTGCATTTTTAGTGATGCCAAGATTGATCAGTGATTTTTGGCTGGTAATAGCCTGAGCTCTCCGTTGTCAAGTTCCTCATTAACCTCTATTTTGTCCTCTATTAATGACCACTACCTGTTTCAGTTTTGCATTAGGGGCTGCAAAATGGTAATTTTCTAACTGTGTCATTTCCTTCATAATTCAATTCCTCCCTAATTTTGATATAGAAGAATTTCCTTCATCCACTAGGGCTGTTTGGTTACTCTGAAATTTGGTTTGTATTGAGAAGGCAGGACAAATTCTGGGGATATTCTGGAACATTCCATGAAATCACTTTTTAGTTGAGTTACATTTAGAATGCACTAGAAGAGCTGGATTTTGAAAGGACATTTACATCGAATCTTTGTAAAATAAGCAGATAATCCTTTGGTATTCACTTAATTCCCAAATTATCAGCTTTGAAAATCTGGATATACAGAATTGGTTTTCCATAAGTACAGAGTTTTTAAACAGGAAAGCCCTGGATAAATACTGACCAATTTGCTGTTGGAATGTCCAACAGATAATCTAGTATAGATTATCTACACTAAGAAGATGGTTCCCCATCTTCTTTCTACCGGTAGACACATGATCAGTGACACCCAACACCTCCAAAGGAGTGACAATATAGTTGCACTAATTACATACCAGGCAGCGTGAGAAGTGCTCCACACACGTGAACACATTTAATCCTCACCACATCTGTCTAAGATAGTCTCATTATTCCTCATTCTTCAGATGAGCAAACTGAGGTCAAGAAGATAAAGGTAGTTGCCCAAAGTCACACAGCTAGTAACCGGAGGAGCTAGGAGTTAAACTCAGGCAGTGTGGCTTCAGCGCGTGTGCTGATAACCACACTACACCACAGCTGACAAACACCGATGATGATGTGTAATTCCCAGAGAGTTAGCTAGAACTAACTTTCTCAACTATTCAGAGAGCAACTTCAAGTCCATTCTAATTTAATTACTTTTTACAAGACATACATCAGTGGAAAGTATTTACTCTTTGATCGGTAAAGAACTTATTTGCAACATACATTAAATGGATCATGACGGATTGGTGGAGACTCTGATTTAGGGAAGCTCAGGAAAGATGCTTACTTCTGACCAGCAGATGCTGGTTAATTCCAGGTGGGTTTGGGGGTCACCTCAAGCGTGAATAGGATTGCCTAATTATAAGAGCTATTTATATAAGGCTGGATGCTGATCTAAGCTCTTTAAACATACTAACTCCTCCGTCTACTTAAAGGGCCTTTTCCCCAGCACGGACCCCAGGCCAAACCTATACCACTGAGAATACCTCCAGGAGATCCTGGAGGGTCCAGGCAGGAAAGCTGAGTTTATCCAGTTTCTTGAAGGACTTGTCATCCCAGCTCTCCCTCATAGAAGTCAATTCCAGAGTGAACAGTCTCAAGGACCTCTTGGTGAGCTGTGGTGGCCTCCAAGAGAATGTCATTAGCCCTCCCTGAAGCAATTTGCCCACTCCCCTCCCCATCCAAGAGGGTGCTCTGATTAATGCTAGGATTCTTCTGAATAGCCACCTTCATACTACTCCATCCTCCATGGCATTAATCAATAAAAAATCCTGGAGACAAAGCCGATAGGCATGCCTTCTTTTTTTTTTTTTCAAAGATTTTATTTATTTATTTTCCCCCCAAAGCCCCAGTAGATAGTTGTATGTCATAGCTGCACATCCTTCCAGTTGCCGTATGTGGGACACCGCCTCAGCATGGCCGGAGAAGCAGTGTGTCGGTGCGTGCCCATGATCCGAACCGGGGCGCCAGTAGCGGAGTGTGTGCACTTAACCACTAAGCCACGGGGCTGGCCCTGCCTTATTCTGATTTGACAGCTTTCATGTCTGTGTCAGTCTTTCCCTATTTAGGAATCATCATGGCTCTAGCCTTCCTTCTTTTTTTTTTTTTGTGAGGAAGATCAGTCCTGAGCTAACATCCATGCTAATCCTCCTCTTTTTGCTGAGGAAGACCGGCTCTGAGCTAACATCCATTGCCAATCCACCTTTTTTTTCCCCCCAATAGCCCCCCAGTAGAAAGCCCCCCAGTAGATAGTTGTATGTCATAGTTGCACATCCTTCTAGTTGCTGTATGTGGGACTCGGCCTCAGCATGGCCGGAGAAGCGGTGCGGTGCGTCGGTGCGTGCCCGGGATCCGAACCCGGGCTGCCCGGTATCGGAGCCCGCGCACTTAACCGCTAAGCCACCGGGCCGGCCCCTAGCCTTCCTTCTAATAATAGGGTAAACATCCATCAGTGACTCAAGCCAGACATTGGTTGCTACCCAAACTGCACCTTACTCAGGTTCTCTTGTGATCCCTGAGTCATCATCCACTAAGCCTGGGTGCGGGCTCCACCTGACAAGGCCTCCCCTCCCTCGGCTTCTTGCCAGTGCTCTCTCAGCCTGGGCTAATTAGCACCCTGCACCCCCACCCCATCCTCTGCTCTCCTGCCCACTCAGGCAGGCTGGAATTGAGAGGGAGAGTTCAAGAGCTGTGAAAATGAGCAAGGCTTGGAAACAGGGGAAACTGCAAAGCCCTTCACACCAATTTTAGGGCAGCCCCTGTTATGAGAGCAATAAAGAAAGAGCAATTTATGCAATTTAGAAGCAAATGGTCCTTTCATCTGGAGTGGCTGTTTAATGCAAAGCAACACGTCACCACGGAGGAGGAGCCCGCTTCAGCTAGAAGCAAAAGCCTTGATGCAACAGAAAAAAGGCTGCCTTGCTGAGCTGCTGCTCGTAAAGCAGCTGGAGGCGGAGTGATGAAGCAGAAAATCTCGCGTGGTGAATGCGAGATTTCGTTTTACGCTTTTGTGCCTCATGAATGTTCTCTTCCAGGGGGCCTACTCTGGGCCCAGTCACAGGAGACAAGAAGGAATGCTGGCCAGACCATTAGCTATTGTCTGAGTGCGATGGGTAAAGAGCGACAGTGAGAGACGTTGACAGCAGCACTCAATCACTGGGCTCAGTTCCAGGGATAAGATTGGAGATTTGCTGTCACCAGAGAAAAAACACCTTTATCAATTTAATGGCCAACCTTCCCCCGCTTGGTATGGCGTGGTTCTGAACCAGCTAGGTCATTGACACCCAGTGTGGTTCAGCACCCATGTTAGCATTAGAATCAGCCGCGAACTTATTAGAAGTGCAGATTTTTGGGTCCCTCCAGAGCTACTGAATCAAAATCTGTATTTTAACAAGATCCCCTCGTGGTTCTCCTGCACATACTAGTTGAGGATGTGGCTCTGGGCCTCCCTCTTTGTTGTGAGGGGTCGGGGGGGAGGAGCTGAAAGAGATGAGCTATAAGGGCTTGGGCACTTTCCCTTGTGGGCCACGAATAGATGCAGGGAGAAAGTGGCCTGTGAGTAACACAGCAGCTCTTCCTGCCTGCGGGAAACTTGCTGAAATCATGACACTTCAGCAGTGAGTCACCGTCACTCTCTTCCTTCTCAGTTCTACGGGTTCCTCCTCTCTCCAGCTGGATAGGATACCAGAGTGCACTGACCTCAGACCTTTACTTATGCAAAACTCTTGATTCTCTTTTGCCTGTTGGAAACCATCTTCATAAAGCATTCGCGGAGGCTCTGACTGCCTCAGAGTGAGGGGGCTCAGCCCTCTCTCTGGAGGAGCTCCGCCAGTTCAAGACCCTCATCGCCACTCTCTTTCCGGGTGCAGGCCTTATCCTCAGCCATCGGAGACTGACAAGCAGGTCGACCTTAACCCCTGAGGCCCCTGGCAAGCTTCCATAGATGGGCTCCCTTTAACGTTTCCTATGTTGACCCCACCAAATGCCAGGAGCAAAGAAAAGTGAATTTACAAAATTTATTTTAAAGAAAAGCCTCCCAAGCATTTTTTTAATCTTGCAACTATTTCAAGAATGTCTGTGCTGTCAAGACTATGAAGAATGTCTGCTCCAGCATCCATCAATGTCATTAAAAAAAAATCAATCTCTGATGTGGTGACTGTGAAAAGTGGAGTCTATTAAGGAGAACGAGGACTTTTATTTTTGCAATAAAAACTGTCAGACGCACGTGTTCTTCTCTTCTTACATTAGAGCATGCTGCTGGCACAAGTCCCTTCTGCCCCGCCCTCCCTTCCCTGTTTGCCTCAAAGAGGCAGTCGAGATGGGAATGTTCATTTATTTGTGCAGAGGTGTGTCGAAGTTGGATTTTAAGAAAAAACATTGATGAGAAAGTTATATGAACACCATCTTTAAGCCGCTCATAGTAAAAAAAAGTTTGGTCATTTTCAAGTATTAGGAATTTGCCAGAAAATGGACGCTAGCGTCCTAGCGCACGATGTCCAGGACCTGGTGCTGTGTCCTCAAGCACAGCACAGTCCCTGCCACACTGTAGGCACTCAGGAAATGTCTATAATGAGAGGAGCAGAGAGCAGACACCAGGCAACGTGTCTCAGAGCGCCTGGCCCGCTTTTCTCTGCAGAGCAATGTCAGGCCCCCAAAAGACTCTGAATATTAAGTATAAATTGAGGATGAGAATGGAACAATGAAGATTTAGGGGAGAGTGAGCCATAGTAACCCTCAGTCGTCCTGTCTAGAACCCACTGAAGGAATTATCCTATCCTGTTGCTTGGGGGCCTGTCTTAGGTCAGGTTCCCTAGAAGAGCAAAACTCGGGACAGGGATTCTCGTGCAAGTGACCTACAGAGAATGCTCCCAGGACAAATGGAGTGGGGGCAGCCGGCTAGGGCAGGAGGGAAACTAGCAAGGATGTGGCCTCCCTGAGAGAGCTCAGGGAGTGCAAATTATGCCACCAAGTTGACCCCACCTTGAGGTAAGGGGCCACCAATAGTCAGTCATTGAGTCACTGATGGGGGTGGCATAGTGTCAGGGGTAAGGAGGAGGGGGGTGGGGAAGGTGAGGTATAGCAGCCCTAAAGGGGATCTGGGTGGGGCACCAACAGCATCTACTGCATACCCCAGGTCCACTTCGAGGTGCAGTTGGACCCACCTGTCTGGCCTTCATAATAAATATATAAGTTGATTTTTGTGGGTGCATATAATTTAGGAGAAATTTTAATACCCCTCCATCTTGACCCTGCTACCTTGCTCTGTTTTTTTTCCCACCATTCACCTATTTTTATATTTACTAACAGTTTATTTATTATCTCTGTTCTCACACACTAGAATGTAAGCTCCATGAGGACAGGCATTTTTCTCTCTTTTGACTGATGTGTCCCAAGAATAGTGCCTGACACATTGAAAGTGCCAGGTAAATATGTGTTCACAAAAGAGTATTCTGAAAAACATATTCTGCCTGGGGTTGCTCAGGAATTTTTGCAATGATTTTTTGGGTCCAAAGAAACCAAATTCTGACCTGTGCAAATAAGCAGGGAACTAGAACATGTTGGAGGAGGATCACAGAATCCTATGGATCTCAGATTTTAGTGTGTTTAAGAACCACTTGGGGATCTTGTTAACAATGCAATGCTTGGTCCCCATACCCAGAGATTCTGAGTCAGTAGGTCAGGAAGGAGTCTAAGAATGTGCACTTTAAACAAGCATAACCATTGATTTTGGTATAGGTGACCTGAGGCACACACTTTGAGAAACAGTGATGGAGTCTGAAGAACTGGCTCAGACAGTTATAAATAGCTTCCCCAGGCCACCCAGCTGATCAGCTGCAGAGTTGGGGTTAGACCTGGCTCTTCTGACTCAGTGCAGCGTGTTTTCCACTCTTAGCCTCTCTTAATATATGTGTATAAGCTTTGCACGTACATTGGTTACCATGGGAACAGAAAAGCCTGATGAAATCCTACAACTGTAGCTGGGCTTTGAGGCATTGGTTGATAGCTATCTTTAGAAAAATTTGGCTTCACAATTTTTTGTGGTTTGTATTGCCATTGTGTTCCTGTAATTCTTTTAAAATTGTAAATGTGCTTTTGCTATGTGCTGATGCCATAATCATTTGACAGGAGAGAACAGCGAGAACCAGGAACTGGGGCTCTTGCTCAAACTGATTTGGGGGGAAGTTGTATGGAAAAACTGGTAGGAAACGGTATGATTTAATGCATGGTGAAGGGCTCAGGGGAGCCCAAAAGGATCAGTAACACCTTACTGATCTTTAACTTACTGATTAGAAGTCAGTAAGCTCAAAAACAAGTTGTTGCACAGAGGAGGAATTTCTCTAAGCCTGAATGAATGAATGAGGGTTGGCTTAAAGGTATTTCAGTGAAGACAATTTCATTCACTATAAATCCTCTGGTTAAGAGCATTAACCATCCTTAGAAGGAATGTGCTCCGGGTGGAGATTAGATCCTCCAATCCTTAAAGTAAGAATTCTATTACCGTGTACGGCACTTACAGCGTGCCAGGTTCTGTTTTAAGTTTTATATGTTATCTCATTTGATCCTCATAACAATGCTCTGTGGTAGATACTATTATCCCCATTTGACAGAAGAGGAAACAGAGAAGTTAAGTAAATTGCCTAAACTCACACATTCACAGTGTCTGAGCTAAGACTTGATCTAGGCAATCTGGGTTCAGACCTATGCTTTTAAGCAACCACTCCTCTCCAATGTATCTGAAACATAATAGGCAGGACTTCTGTCTTCCAGAGCATTGCCCTGAGGGTTGGCGGGGGGTGGGGGAGGGCAGGTGAGGAGACAAGGAGGAAGCACTGAAAAAGGACTTGGGAGAACAGAAATATCCAGGGTGGATTTCAAGTTGTTTACTCTGGAGTTGTAGGCCCTCAGTTCTCCCCTCCTCTCCCCTTTGACGTAAACGGCAAGTTTACCATGCTCATTATTGCGTTCCTCACACGGATTCTTTTCTGGGAGAGGAGCCCAAAGAAGAGAAAGGGGAGCCGGTTGCCATCTGGTTTCATAGAGGAGGGAAGGCACTGGGTTGAACAACACAGAGAGTTTCTCTTGTCCTTTATCTTGCGTGGTGCGCCCTGACCAGGATTCACCAAGGGAGGGACCCACCCAGAGGAAAACACTAGGACTGGGGAGGGGCATAGTCTAGATCCCAAACCTCGGTGCGCTGTGGCTGGAAGGCCTCAGACGGAATCTTGTTGCCTTGGCAATAGAAGCTGCGGAGAGAAAGAGAGTGTGAGAGTTTGGACTGGGGGAGGAGACAACTGTAGGCCAGAAACCGAAACCAGAGCTGGCGACAAAACCTTGGACCAAACGTCAAACCAGAGAGCAAAGAACATTATTTTCATATATTTTGCCATCAGATAGAGGCCCTGTAGGTAGGGATTTTTCCAGAATTCATCCTAAATGGAGAGAGGCTAGAGGTGAAAGGAAAAGAGGACATCTTGAAAGAGAAGTGGCTCTAACTCACGTTGGTGCAGAGCCCTCCAGCCCTTGATTCTCTTTCCCTCCTCCTCCTCCTCTCCCCCTCCTCCTCTCCCTCCTCTTCTTCCTCCTCTTCTTCTCCTTCCTCCTCCTCCTCTCCTCCTTCCTCCTCTCCCTCCCCCTTTCCCTCCTCCTCTCCCTCTTCTTCTTCTCCCTCCTCCTCTCCTCCGCCTCTCCCTCCTACTCTCCCTCCTCTTCCTCTCCTTCCTCCTCCTCCTTTCCTCCCTCCTCCTCTCCCTCCTCCTCTCCCTCTTCTTCTTCTCCCTCCTCCTCTCCTCCGCCTCTCCCTCCTCCTCTCCCTCCTCTTCTCCCTCCTCTTCTTCCTCCTTCTCCTCTCCCTCCTCTTCCTCTCCTCCCTCCTCCTCTCCCTCTCCTCCCTCCTCCTCTCCCTCCACCTCTCCCTCTTCTTCTTTCCCTCCTCCTCCCCCTCCGCCTCTCCCTCCTCTTCTCCCTCCTCTTCTTCCTCCTCTTCCTCTCCTTCCTCCTCCTCCTCTCCTCCCTCCTCCTCTCCCTCCTCCTTTCCCTCCTCCTCTCCCTCTTCTTCTTCTCCCTCCTCCTCTCCTCCTCCTCTCCCTCCTCCTCTCCCTCCTCCTCTCCCTCCTCCTCCTCTCCCCCTTATTCCCTCTGCTCCTCCTCCTCTTCTTTCTCTAGTTCTGCCACTTCTTGCCCCTCCTCTGTGCTCAGCTAAGGTGTGAGGAAGGCAAATGAGATAAAGGTATGAAGAATGGTCTGTAGACTTAACTCAACGCAGGAAGTATTTACATCTGAAATAAAGCACAATTTGTTAGCCCTAAAGAATTTCTGGGTTTTTTTATTTTTATTTTTTATTCATTTATTTTTTTTAAGGAACATTGGCTCTGAGCTAACATCTGTTGCCAATCCTCCTCTTTTTGCTGAGGAAGATTAGCCCTGAGCTAACACCTGTGCCCCTCTTCCTCTATTTTGTATATGGGACACTGCCACAGATGGCTTGATGAGTGGTCATAGGTCCATGCCTGGGATTCAAACCTGCAAACCCCAGGCCACCAAAGCAGAGCATGCGAACTTAACCACTACACCACAGGGCCGGCCCTGTTAGCCCTAAAGAATTTCTAAAGGGTGACTGTGGGTATATGGGGTTGGGGTGGCAGTGGCAGTGGACATGTGTGGGTATGACATCTGCTGCTGCTCCTTACTTAGGAGGCTCTGTGCGCCCCCACCCGCTATCCTCTTCACGTGCACACCAAAAATGCAGTCAGGACTAGACTTCAGGGAAGGCTGCCTCAGTGGGGTCTGGTGGAAAAGTAGAATCAACCAGGTGAAGGAGGTGCTCCAGGAATAATGCCTGATGTCTATTAAAGCTACAGGTGGAGGAGGAGGAGGCCACGGCTGCTGATGCAGTAACATCAGCATCTCATAGTAGCCCTATCGGTCCTGCTTATGGAAGCCCTTGCTAAGTCCTGGTACTTCAGTGTGGGCTAATATTAATGTTCACTGATGTGCCAGCAGCAGTACATCCTCGGAAGACTGGCGCAAGACCCTCTCACCTCCCAGCACCCTCTCCAAGCCTAGTAATGTTCAAATTCCAAAGTTACTGTGGCTTCTTAGGTACCTGCAGGCTAGCGAGGTCTGGGGATATTCAGGTTACACAGCAAAGATATAAAATATTTTCCCTTATTATTTTACAACTCAAACCATGTTCCTTGATATTTTTCAGTCTGTGCATCCCTAATACTTCAGTGAAACACAGCTCGGTGGAGTTCCCTCACTGCCCCTCACTTGGATTTGGTGATACGACCCCTCTGCTCCATGTGCCTCGATGCCCGACTGGCCACGTTTGACATGTCATCATCGCGGTTCGATGCCTTCCACCCTCTGCCATTTAATGGTGAGAAGGCAACTACAAATCTACAACGGTTGTACTTCAGGCATAAATAATGTAGTTTCTTGTTTGTTTTTGTTTGTTTCAAGTTCTTAGTTTATTTTTGAAGAGTGAGATTGATTTTTTCATGCAGCATGACATTGAGGGTCTGGAAAGGTTTTTGGTCTGGGAAATTCACACCTGACATGAAAGTGTTTAGACACCTGATGGTGAGTTTTGGCCATTGAAGGGCTAGACTCAAGAGGGGAGGGGAGACCACCCGATGCCAGGCGAGAGCCAGAGCACTCGGGAGTCAGGGCTGGGGACACTCTGGAGGGCAAGAACAGTCAAGCAAAGGGGAGGGCCCCTGGCTCCCGGCAACTCCCTTCAGGGCGACACAGGGTGAGACTGGGATGGGACCATGGGGTAGACAGAGCTCTGCAAAACAAGGTCTGCTGGGCCAGCACCTTGACATGCTTGAACTTGCACTTGGATAACTGACCTTCCCACCCCTCTCGTGCCTCTGTGCCCTGTAACCCCTGGTACTGTAGGTGCCTGGTTTCGGCTTGCCTGCTTCATTTCTCACTTTCTCAAGTGGTGTGACCTCGAATGCACAAGTTAAGGGCTAACATCAATGGTTCAAGGGGAAATTGCTCAAACTGAGCCCGAGCTGACATTCAGCAGGCACACACCAGCCTGGCTCTCCCGTTGTTCAACATTTTAACCATCATCCCTGTCAGAGCAATGACCCTCCACTCAGCCCGAGGAGACGCTGGTACTGTGAGAGGCCAGCCGAGGGACCAGGTCACTCATGCTGCCTCCCAAATTGTCTTCAGGACCACCCTCGTCATCTACATTATTCCCACTGTTTTCTTTCTCTCTCTCCCTTCCTCTCTCTCCCCCTTCCTTGCCTATACTGTTGAATATAAAGTGAATTACATGCAGTTTTGATCTTTATTCCTGTGTATGTCTAGATCCAGGCTTTCCTGAGAGTTGCTAATCTTTGGCTCAGCTCAGACCCCTATCTTCTTGCCGCTCACCCACCCACATCAGCAATGTTAACACCAACATGTGACACCCTGCTTGGAAACATTGCTGGTAGCAACATCCTCAGGCTTTGTCGTTCTGTAACACCTAGGCCCAGCTGGGGACTCCTACCTCTCATTCCCCAAAACAACAGACGTTTCCGATCCTCTCATGAACACTGTGTTTTACCATCCATCACTAATACATTTTGGGTACAAGTAGGGTTGCCAGATTTAGCAAATAAAAATACAGGACATCCAGTTAAGTGTCAATTTCAGATAAACAACAAATAATTTTTTGAGTATAAGTATGTCCCATGCCGTATTTGGAACACGCTTATACTTTAAAAAATTGTCTTGTTTATTTGAATTTCAGGTTTAAGTGGATGTCCTATATTTTATCTGGCAACCCTAGTTACAAGTCATACAACAATAACCATAGCAAACTGGAACTTACTTGGCTACCTGGGGGCTCTAGAGGCTGGACTGACTTTAGCACAACTTGACTTTGGGGCCTAAATGATGTCACCAAGACCATGACTTGCTCTTTCTCCTGACTGCCCAGCTCCGCCTCCCCTAGGTTGGCTACATTCTCAGATAGGGGTCTGTCCTTGTGGTGACAAGAGAGCTGCGGTGTTCCAGCCTCATATTCTTAAGACTCAGAGTTGGTAAAAAGAGAAAGGTTGTTTTTCTGAAGGCTCCCACAGAAATTTTAAGATCCATTCCAATCAGATCAGCTTAGATCATGTGTCCACTACTAACACAATCTCTGTGGCCCGGGAAATGAGATACACTGATTGGCTCAGACTGGTCCAGTTGCTCACCCCAGAGTTGGAGTGGACATCCACCCAGACCCGCTGGACAGAGAGAGGGCTAAGGGGGATGGACCTAAGAGCTGTTGCTGACGAAGGAGAAATGGATACTGGGACAGAGAACAATACATCGGCTCCACTCAGGTCGATTAGAGAGTGCGCTGGGCAGTGCTCTGACTTCTGCAGCAGCTTACGAAGGCCTGGAGAAAGGGAACGTAGGGGCAAGACGAGGGCAGCGTGGAGAGCAGGCCTCCCCTTTTCAAATAGCAAAGCCATCAAACTGCTGTTTGATGCATCAAACTCTGCTTCTCAGAGTTGTGCAGCTTCACTCTCTTGCCCCTCTTCTTGTTTCCTAGCTGTTTCCCAATTTGCCTGGTTTGAGGCAACATGTGAAACAGTCTAAGAGTGTTATGGACTGAATGTTTGTGTCCTCCCCAAATTCTCATATTGAAGCCCTGACCCCTGTGTGGCTATGTTTCGAGATGGGCCTCTAAGGAAGTAATGAAAGTTAAATGAGGTTATATGGGTGGGGCCCTAATCTGATAGGATTAGTGTCCTTTTGAGAAGAGACACCAGAGAACTGCCAGCTACACCCACCCCCACCCTCAGCACACAGCAAGAAAGCAACTGTCTACAAGCCGGGAAGAGAGCTCTCACCAGAAACTGAATTTTCTGACACTTTGTCCATGGACTGCTAGCCTCTACAACTGTGAGAAAATAAATGTCTGCTGTTTAAGCCACCTGGCCTGTGGTATTTTGTTATGGCAGCCTGAGCAGACTAATACAAAGAGTGTGGCTGAATCTCAGAGGTGCAACTTCATTATCACATAACACTACCGACAGAAAAGGTTTTTAGGACCTAGAGAGACATGATCTACCAGATGGGTTTTCTGCATATGTGTTTGCAAGAGCAAATGGCTTAGAATGCTGTTAATGCTCACCCTGAGTTCTATTCACATTTTAAGGGGTTGCCTCAGATTTGTCGAGTACTTTTTAACCATATGCTTTAAAGGATTTCCTCTTTTAAAAATCAAATATGGAAGAGTAGGAATTGCTACAATAAAGATTCTATGTGCAAAACTAAATGAAGAAATGAACCACCAATAAGTGTCTCCATCAGTGTTTTTCTTTAAACAAAAGAAAAATTTAAAGACTAAAGATCTAAGAAATAGAAGTTTATTTATCTCTCAAGACGTAAGAGAAGTCTGGAGGGAGGTCGTCCAGTGCTGACAAAGTGTCTTCACAAGGTTGTCAGGGACCTAGTCTTCTCACTGCTCTTCCATTGTTGGCCTATTCTACCTCATGAATCCAAGATGGCTGCTTGAGCTCCAGTCATCATATCTGCATTATAGCCAGCAGGAAGGGGGAAGGGGCAAAGAGCATGCTCCTGCCCTTTAAGGATATTTCCTTAAATTTGTACATGACACCTTCACTTACATCCCACTGGCCAGAACTTAATCACATGTCCACATCTATCAACAAAGGAGCAGGGAAATGTAGACTTTATTCCAGGGGGCCTTTTGCTCAGCTGAAAATTGGGGGTTCTATTAGTAAGAAAGAGAAAACAGATATTAGGGGCAAATGGAAATCTTGGAGCCACAAACAACTGGTAAACTTTTCATATTATAATGAGAGTGAAGCATTGGAGTGCTTTTTTTACAAGAGATATCTAAAAATAACACTTGGAGCAAAGATGCCAAACATGAGCTAAATAAACATTAAACCCTGAAAAAGTGATAATATTCCACATTTTCTTCCTATCTTTGTTAAAGATATCTTTTTATATAGTTGCAATCAATGTCTTGTTACTTGAGTGGTTGTAATTAAATGTTACTTCATATAAACAATGCCATATTTGGTCATAATTCACATATTTGTAGTTTTTTTTTTTTTATAATTCTTTTTTTTTTTTTAAAGATTTTATTTATTTATTTTTTCCCCCCCAAAGCCCCAGTAGATAGTTGTATGCCATAGCTGCACGTCCTTCCAGCTGCTGCACGTGGGACGCGGCCCCAGCATGGCCGGAGAAGCGGCGTGCCGGTGCGCACCCGGGCTCCGAACCCGGGCCGCCAGCAGCGGAGCGCGCGCACCCAACCGCTAAGCCACGGGGCTGGCCCCCACATATTTGTAGTTTTTAATATCCATTTGCTATTCTATCATGTTAATTTAATATAGTTTTAAAACATGGAGGGGAGAGATGATATTTATTGATAAACAAATGTTCATAGATTAATTTGGTTGATGGTACAGATTATTCATTATTCTATTATCTCAACTTCTATGCATGTTTGAAAATGTCCATCATAAAAAATTTTTATGTATGTATCATAGTTTCCCTAGAGAGGATAAATATTTGAAGACGAGAATAGACTGCTAAATTTTCTTTTTGTAGTCAAAATACATAGAGGACAGAGGGAAGATAGTGGAGAACCCTCTTGCAACTTCTTCCATCTCCCCTCTAAGCTTCAGCAGATTTCATTCCAAAGGGTGGTCTCAATCTAAAAAAGCTTATTACAAGACTTTTGTTCAAGAACAGCACTGCTGTATTGTACTTTAAGAGGATAACAGACGACTACAATCTTTCATAAAGTTTTTCTTGTCAGAAAAAAGTCTGTAGAGAGGCATTGTACATGATTCATCCCCCACCCCAACATTTATGGAGAACCTGTTCGGAGCCCTTCTGGGGATGAGTAAGACACTGCTGAGTCTCACTTGAGTCAAGCTCACTGCTGCCGAGTCAAGCAGCTCATATTCTGCTAGGAGAAACTGACACATAGATAATTATAAAATAATGTGGTTAGTGTACTGACTGAGCTGTACACAGCATATCTTGACTATACATAACATATTCATGAAAAATGGTTCATTTTGAAAATGTTGCCTTCGTTGAAAGAAACTTAATACAGAGTGGTATTATATAGTTGAATATATGCCAGCTATGACCCCACTAACAAACTACAAAGATGCTTTTAAAATGAACAGAATTTGCAAATGTTAATATATTCCACATATTTTAAATGGTAATATGTCTTTACCACAAATTCCTTGATGCAATCAAAAGAAATGTGATATTTAGCAAGAAAAGGCCTTTAACTAAGTCACTGAAAGATAAGTTATTATGTAACCTGATGCTCAAATTCACAGAAAATAATTTTTTAAATAGATATGACATACTCAGATTGTTAAATACGGGTTTTTGGATATAGCAAGCAGTGCAATGGCTGGGACAGGAAACATTTGTGAATGACTGACTGAATGAAAGGTAGTAAGAACACTTGGGTTCTTGTCTTAGCTTTGTCACAAAGTAACCAAGTGCCTTAGGTAAGTCAATTAACTCCCTGGGAATTTGTTTCTTAATCAGTAAAATTAAGGGATAGAATTTACTGGAGGTTTCAAACTTTTTTTAGTTACATCCCCCTTTGTTCAAATGAAGTATTACTTGGAAGATGGCGCTAAATGGAGGTGCATGTGTGTGTGTTATGTATGTATGTTGTGTGTCAGGGGTGCATTGTTTGTTCCTTCTCATGTTCCCCTCCCCTGGTGATCCCAGAGTCACCTTTTCCAAAGACTAGATGATTCTATTATTGCACACCATTTGGCAGATGGATACTAGTTGAATACTAGTTGAGGAAATGTCAAAGAAAACTTAAGCCCATCTGTAGAGAGAGAAGGTGAAAAAGTGGGACGTTTTGAAATGATCAAACTTGGTAGCATGTCTGAGAAGTCAGGAGCAAAAGACAGAACAGCTCTTTAGTCTGGTTCGCTTTTAGATTTGGTTCCTAAATGGAGAAAATATAAATTAGCTTACACCTACAGTCAGGCCTTCCAGAAGAATCCAAGGGGCGATATCACCAGCACAGAGAGTTGGCTTTTCTCATCCTTTTCTGTTTAATGCTTTCAGCCAAAACGTCACGGAGAACTCCAGGCTTAAGAAAGTCGTGCTATTAATATTAACACAGCCGCCCTACTGATAACAGATGTGGTTATAATGGGAGCTGAGTGAACAAAACACATTTCCCCAACTCCAAACCTCAAGCACATTTTCCATCATCTGTAACAGACTGAAACGCTGGCTCAGTGCAGATGCCTTTCTTTGCTCATTTGTGGACATTGCTTTGAGCTCTTTTTGGGAAAGGAGACTCTGAGGTCTCTACTGGCAGTTATCTAAAAGAGGTGGCAAGACTGCAGAGAATCCCTCTCCCTTGCTTATAGGAGCTGTTTTGGGGCTGGAGCTACGAAGGCCTTTTTGTTTATACACAGCATCCCTGAGGTAACACTAAGTACACATTTCTCAGAGAAAGGCTCCAGAAAGCTGAGCATTGCTTAGCTGAACCTTAACAGTCTTATGACTTATGCCTTGGCCAAAACCACCTCCATAATGCTCAGCCATGAACTTCATCTTGCGTTACTGCAAAACCACATACCATCTGGAAATAGGCTTGAAGAACTCATGCAATAAGAGACCGAACCCCAAAACTTTACCCTCCCAAAGCCAAGCCACTACAATTGATCACTTTGTCAACCCTGGAAGTTTTCCTGGAAAAGAGATTGAGAAATGACTACATGAGGACTGCATACTAAGTCAGCAGACGACGCCTGATTTGAGCTTATGGCTTCCAGTCTTGCACTTAATAAACTACTCCAGCTACTTATTTGTACAAATTTACTTCTATGGACTATGAGGGAAAAGCTGTTGTCAACAGCATGCATTTTATAGACAAGTTCCAAACGACATAACATTTAATTTTTCTCAACACAGCCCTCTGTCCTGAAAGACTAACTGTGGCTCTCTGAAGAGCATTTGTAGCTTTCGTTTGAGCATCTAGCAAGAAGGAATCTGATTTTCCAATGGATCGGTATTAGCTAAAATGTTTGTCATTAAATATTCCCTGGAGTTCTCTATGCTTTGTTGGGTCAGCTCTTGTCCTTTCTGGCAGTAGCCTGAAATCATTATTAGGGAGCTTGAATTACACCATAGAAATGAAGTCACCCAGGAAAGCTCTTGTTTAGACTGGAATTAAAGCCCTTGACCCGATACTTAAGCTTTCCTTTCCCTCTGTCAAGACCCCCAGGGACAGAGCGCCCCAGCTAGTGCCATACCACATCTGTATTATGTCTACTAAAGATGAGCTTTAGCCACCAGAGCAGCATCCTTTAAATATTGTGTAGTTTGGTTGCAAGGCAATGTGTATAGTATGATCTATATTTGGTTGTAATATATATGCTAAGACTAGAAGGAAATTCCCCAATTGATAACAGTGTCTTTCTCAGGATGGTGAAAATCTGGATGATTTTTTTTCTTCCTTCATCTTCTGTATTTTCCAGAACTTCTACAATAAACAGATATTACTCTTATAGGAGAAAAAAAAAGTATGTATATGTGTGTGTGTATTGGTTGAGTGTGATGTTGCTATAATGCCATAACCAGCATAGAGTTGACTCTCTAGAGAGTTCAGGATCCCAACCTAAACTGTTTATTGAATTTCCTAGAAGATGTTCTTAGCCTTTATCTTTCAGTTACTCAGAAAACTTTATCAACCTCCTACTTCACTTCAATTGTGGAGACACAATTGTGTTCCAATTGTGTTCCCTTAGGAGACTTTGGCAAAATTTTCGAGCACTCTCATTAATTAGGATGGAACCAGTAGAAAATGATAGGAGCCCAAATCAATAACTTAATCTTTTTGAATTTTATCTTTAGAAACTTATGCTTAACTGATTATAAAGCATGGTTATTATCAAAAGGATGACCATTGCTGGCACTTTGGTATCTTCCTCTTCTTCCACTGCGATGATGCTAAGAGTTGCCCAGGACTATGACTCTGGAATGCAGGGCCTGGGAGATTTCTTTTCCAGTTGTCTAGACAAGACCTTGAATGTCATTCTTTCTCAGCACATCGGGGGACAGGAATGCATGATTTTTGTCTTCCTGTCTAATTCTTTTTTAACTCAAAGGAAAAACATTATTTGTATAAAGCTGTCCAAATAACTCTGATACTGTACCTAGATTCTGGTTGTACAAAGATCAATAAGATGGTTTTGAGGCGAAATATGAACAAACAATAAAAATGCAACATGTGGAGTACTGTGAATAGATATAAGCTGAGATTGCAGCCAAGAGTATAGCAGAAGGAAAACCCGGGGAAATCTTTCACATGGCACTTCTGGATTTCCCAGTTCTTGAGTTCTGAATAGTGCCCACTCCCAGAATCAGCCAGTGCAGATGTGAGCCCAGTTCCGCCTTTTACTTGCTATATGACAGTGGGAAAAAATTGCCAAAGCTTTCTGAGTCACAGGGGACTGACCCCACCTTCCTCATAGGGTTTGCAAGAGAATGACTTGAGGTAAGGTCAGTAAAGCCTTTAGCCCAGTGTGGCACACAGTGGGCACTCCTGAGGGTCTGCAGTATGACCACCAGGCCTTCCTGCAGCTCTGTCCCATCGGCTTCCTCCTCACGGATCCTGAGCTGGCGCCATCTCCAGTCCCCAGGGATGAGAACTTGGAAGTGAAGAGGGAGGCTCTGATGACTCAACAGGGCTGCCCAGCAGGTTAGCTGCAGGATGAAGTGGGCGTGCCACAGAACTTTAACCTGCTTCCCCCGCTGTGCTCAGCCTGGGTGGGGGAGAGAGGTGGAGGCAGATGTGAATACAGTTTTGAACATGACCAGCTTACTGGGGGTTCAGGAACAGACCCTCAGCCCTGACCTGGCATTTGCCTCTGTTGCACACTTGAGAAGGACAGATAATATCGCTGTTGAGTGGTACAGCAAATACTGGCATGGGCATTAATAATGCCAATTTAACCCTTTTGTTAACCGGCACCATTCCACCTGGACTCCACACAGACTATCACCTCATTTGTCAGATGGAAGAATATAGGGAAGAGAATTGACATTTTTTGTGCTTCTTCTCAACATTGGACACCATGTGAGACACCTTCACACAGGGTCTCACGGAATCAACACAACCATCCGGTGAGGTTTGTAGATACAATACTATCACCCCAACCCTACAGGGGAGGACACTGAGGTTGCTGATAGAAAGAAACTCACCCCAGCCCACAGAGTTAGCGATGGTTGAAATAGGGTTCAACCCTTATCTAACTAGCACCAAAGACTGTTTTCCCAAAACTTACACAGTACTTCAAATGATTCAGGGTAGTGCCAAGAACCAGGAGTTTCTCTAAAAGGCAGCTAAAGTACACAGCAGTGACTTTATGTACTAAAGAGAGTATATTTTATTCATAGGCAATCTCCCAGGGCCTTGCTCAGAGGATTTTTCTTTTCTGCATGAAGCAGGAGAGATACTGAGTTTCCTCCAAGATGTAAGTAAATCTTGTTGACTCTCAATGGATGCTTCCCAATAAGAATAGTTCAGGGGCTGGCCCCGTGGGGTAGCGGTTAAGTGCGAGCACTCCACTGCTGGCGGCCTGGGTTCCGGATCCCGGGCGCGCACCGCTTGTCAGGCCATGTTGTGGCGGCGTCCCATATAAATTGGAGGAAGATAGGCACTGATGTTAGCTCAGGGCCAGTCTTCTTGGGCAAAAAGAGGAGGATTGGCATGGATGTTAGCTCAGGGCTGATCTTCCTCACACACACAAAAAAAAGAATAGTTCAGTTCAGACGTGCCTGTCAGACCACTTATAACGTATTTTGTCTTGGCCTCCCTCACACCCCACCCCACCATGTCATCAAGGATTAGGATCTTATACAGAGAGAGGATAGTTTTTGAGCTCTAGCTCTAAGGATACGAGAGAAAAGGTTTATCCTGATTCCCAGCTCTAAAAATGAAGGAATAGGTTTGTGAACTCAAGTGTTAGGATGACTAAGCCTAGCTCAAATTTACATTTGAATGGAGAATCCCTTTGTGAGTGAAATCTCTTAATAATTTACTGGGGAGAAGTTCTTTGAAAAATCACAAACATGATTTAAAAGTAAAAATGTATTCTTTTATTTTCCATTCCTAAAAGAATTTATAGCAATTCACATTGGGTATGAAATCAATGACACAAGAAGGATTTTTCAAAATTTAAGTCTGATGCTTACTTGATCTTTTCTTTACTTCCCCAGAGCTCCACGTTGCGCTTATTCGCCTCTTATCTCTTGACCACAGTTAGACATGATCATGAAGAGTTCTACTGGATGCTGCAAGAGAAACACTTTTTAAAGTGTTTTAAAGCAATAGAGTCATTCCCAAAATTATCCGTTAGGGCATTCCAGAGAAAATGGGTTTTGGCACTTAGAAAATCCAGTCCCATCATAATGGTGAAGAACACAGCATACCACAATACAGCTTAAAGAAAAATACACCTACTTCACTCACAAAGGCATTCTCCATTCAAATGTAAACAGTGAGTTAGGACAGTCCCCACAGCACAGCCTAGAAAACCAAGACTTGGAGAGTTAAAAGACCTCAAAAAGCATCAGTTGAGAGTCAGTGTTTTTAAAACGTCCTCATATGAGTATACATAGGAAAAAAAACTTTTTTCAAAGCCAAAGTCTCATAGGTTAAGTTTAAGTTTTCATAATTTAAGCAGCTAGCAAAGGAACTTTGTTAGACTCAAAATTGGCCTTAATCAGAATTTTCCATTAGAATCACTTTCTTTTCTATGCAACACTCAAAATGCTTAGACATTGACCAGTTGTTATGAGGACTGTGTGTTTGTTATTATTTTATACCATTAAATTTCAGGCTGTGGGATTATCTTCACAATA
Source organism: Diceros bicornis minor (assembly GCF_020826845.1). Classification (NCBI taxonomy): domain Eukaryota; kingdom Metazoa; phylum Chordata; class Mammalia; order Perissodactyla; family Rhinocerotidae; genus Diceros; species Diceros bicornis. Next base: position 18,959,383 of record NC_080760.1, on the reverse strand, counting down.
AAATTTTAGAAGTTTATAGTTGCCTGGTAAAGATTCAGCCTTGCCAAATTTTGGCATGACTTGTTTCAGCCTCTTCCCCAGAGCAGATCTTTATTAGAATAATTTGCTATAAAGACATTTTATGAGAGAGAAAGTTTTCACGAGATGTAATTTTGGAAACAGGCAGGGATACTCAGATGTCATGCTATCTTTTGAGTTCTTGAATCCTTTCCTGTTTTAACACCACTTGATTCTAATAGTTATTAAGTAACTCTGGAATAAGTGCTAGAGTTTTCTTCAGCATTTCACAAATCGTGCACGCAAATGCCAAATCCCCTAAACAAAAATTCTGATAGAAGGGCAGGTGCAGAAAAAAACAAACAAGCAAGCACAGGGAACCAGAGGATGATGTGGGTGGAGCAGATTTCTCCAAAACCCTTTGTAAGCAGAGTTGGGGGTCGGGAAAGGGAAGCCCATTTTTTTCTATAATAATGATATTCTTTGTCCATAAAGATGTCTCTAGTGGTGATGAGTCTGAATGTATCCAGTCACACACTCCAATCCCATATCTTTTGTGACCAAGAGAGATGTTTTTGCAAGATGGCTGCCTGAAACAGGGATGGGGGGGCGGTGACTGAGAAGTCTGAAGCTCCAGAACAGGACAACAAGAGGCACACGTCTTGACCTTGACCATTTGACTTAACAAGATACACACTGGGCAGAATAACCGCTAGTCCTTGGTGCTCCTGCTCTGGCCAAGAGACACTGTGATGTATTATTTGATTTAAAGACAATGTGAGAGAAGGGCCATGCTCCCTGAGCAAGCATCTGCTTTTTGTGTCCTGAAAGGGCCTGAAAACTTGCATTTTGTAGTCACGTGGTCGGGGGAGAAGGGTAGAAAGCAAACATGTACTAGAAGAGGTCTAGTGTAAATGGTTAAGAGCACAGTCTCGGGCCAGGTGGCATGGGTTCAAGTTCTGACTACCACTGAGGGCTGTCTAGCCTTGGGCGAGATTCTTTAACCTCTTTGTACCTTAGTTTCCTCATCCGCAAAATGGGCATCATAGCACTACCTGCCTCAAAGAGCTCCTGAGAAGATTAAATAAAGTGATGTGTGTAAAGCATGAAGTCCACAGATAGCGTTACGCGTCAGTTATTATTTATTGAATACCCAATTGAAGACCCCGGGGTAGGTGCTTTTATATAATGTTTTGTTTAATCTTTATAACAAGTTTAAAGGCAGAGAATATTATTTCCATTTTATAGATAAGGACATTGAGGCTCAGAAAGATTAAGACAATTGCTCAGGTGTACCCAGGTAAGTGGCCCCACCAGAAAGCATCAAATCCGGGTGTGTCTGCTCCAGCAGTATTTCAAACACCATTGGTGCCCCTAGCTCACTTCAGCTGCTATTTGATAAACACCTACATTATAGTCTAAACTATTCCATTTCTAATCAACTTTACTGATTAGAAAATTATTCCCCTCTGCATCATCATTTTTCTAACTCATGAAAATTAATAGACAGCATTGGATAAATGTGTTTGACACCTGAAACTGAGTCACTCTGGGCCTTGAGAGAAAGCCCTGTGTGTCATGAATTTTGCTGCAGTTGGAAGGAAAGAGTACAGTTGCTCCTTCCTTCCTTCCTTCCCTCCCTCGCCAAACAGGAAGGGCCAGCAAATGTACAGCTGCCTGTCAACAAAGTGACAAAGCCCAGGGCAGCCTTCTTTCCTGAGCTGGGGAGCATCTGCTAGCTCTCACATCGGCTATCCTTTGGGGGCCCTAAAGCACTCAGGAATTTGGGAACAGGGCTTTCCTCACCAAGAGCACTCAAGCAGGAAGCAGGCCTTCCTGACAGGCTGCTCTGCTCAGTTTTCTGGTTACACAAGAGGGAGAGGGAAGAAAAGGCAACGGAAAAACACTAACTAGAAAAAAAAAATCCAGCAAACAACAGCTTTGAAATAGCACAATAATTTAAAGTTTGACTTTATAAGAGTTACAGTCCTGGCTGACATTTATCCTTTTCATCTGCCAAATATTGGCAAAGTCCTTTGGAAGTTTCTCTAGGGTCCTTCTGATTGGGCAGGAGGACTAAGGGGTGGGAGAAGAGGGTGGATATTGCTGGAGCCCAGAGAGGTAATACCTAGACGACCCGGGAGACAGGACCCTGTGACACCACCATCAGAGAGGCTTGCAAGGGCTTAGTGTCTGTAGGGCACTTGGGCTGCGTATGGCCAGAGAAACAACATAGCTCACTGGTACAATCAGAGATGAGCTTGTAACCTTGACTTCATAGACCTCTGTGACCTAACCAAGGATACTAACTCAAGCATTACTTTAACACATCCAAACTGACACTTAAGATGAAAATAATGAGTAGGCAGAAGGAGCCAACTTACTCTGTTGGAAAAATCCTCCTAGACAATTCCTTTATACGTGTGCCTTCTTTAAAGGAAATACGGTGTGTACACATTTGGATGCATAGAACTGATTGGCTAATTATTAGTGTTACAAAGAGTTCTCTTCACAAAAATTATCTTCCTGTCTTCTCTTAAACAGCAAGTTCTTTTAAAAACATGTGCTTCTTTCTAGCATACAACTACCAACACTCCTTGCTTTGCCCCAGTGATTCTCAAATGAGAATCCTACGTGGCTGCATCAGAATCATCTGCATGTTAAGTAAAAATAGATTCCTGGGGCTGGCCCAGTGGCATAGTGGTTAAGTTCATGCACTCCGCTTCAGCAGCCCGGGATCCGCAAGTTCAGATCCCAGGCACAGACTTACACACCACTTATCAAGCCATGCTGTGGCGGCATCCCACATATAAAGTAGAGAAAGATGGACACAGATGTTAGCCCAGGGCCAATTTTCCTCAGCAAAAAGAGGAGGATTGGCAACGGATGTTAGCTCAGAGCTAACCTTCCTCACAGAAAAAAAAAAAAAAAAGCCCCTGAGTTCTTCCCCAATCCTATTGAATCAGAATCTCTAGGGATGGGACTCTGTGAAATCTGTATCTTTAAGGAGTGCTCCAGGTGATTCTGATGTGCAGGTAGAGTGGGAAATCAACTCTCACACAGCAGATTTCTAAAGTGTTGCATAATCTGAGTTTGAGATTAAAAAGAAAAAGGCAAATAGATGACGCTATAGAACACCTCTTTATTTTACTTTAATTTTTAAAAATTTACCTAATTATGAAATATTTGAAACATATAGGAGAGTATAAAACATAATAAGAAACCCTTGTGAATCCACCAACTCTATTCCTCATCCATTTCATTGACTTGCTTCCCCACAAATGGTGTATTGGTAAGTCAACTCTCTGTTCCTGGATTGTTTCCATCATAGCACTTAAATGGCTTTAGATTATTTTATGAATTTGTTTGTTTTATGTGATTTTTTAAGACAGGTTCACATTTCCCACTAGACTGATGTTCCAAGAGGGCAGGAAATATATCCATCTTGCTCATTCACCATTTTATTCTCAGCATCTAGCCCAGTGCCTGGCACATAGTAAGTACTCAATAAATATCTACTAAATGAATGAATAAGAATATGTCCATCCCAAATGACGTGTTTTGTTGGGGGCAGGAAATAAAATAAATTTATAAAATAATGATAATAATAGACACTAGGGGTTTTTAATGTTCTTAGCTGGCAAAATTCAACAGATTCCAGAGTTCCAAAGTAGTTAAAAACTATTCCTAGCTTGTTGAGTGTTTTAATCATGAAAGAGTGTTGAATTTTGTTGAAAACTTTTTCTGCATGAATTGAGATGATCATGTGGGGTTTTTTCCTTCATTCTGTTGATGTGGCATATTACATTGATCAGTTTTTGTATGTTGAACCATCCTTGCATTTCAACAAACTAGGAACAGAAGGAAATGACCTCAACATAATAAAAGCCATATTTGAAAAACTCACAGTGAACATCATACTCATTGGTGAAAGACTGAAAGCTTTTTCTCTAAGACCAGGAACACAGCAAGGATGTCGCCTTTTGCCACTTCTATTCAACATAATACTGGAAGTTCTAGCCAGAGCAATTAGGCAATAAAAAGTAACAAAAGGCATCCAAATTGGAAAGGAAGAAGTAAAATCATCTGTGTTTGCAAATGATATCATCTTATATGTAGAAAACCCTAAAGATTCCACAAAAGAACTTTTAGAACTAATAAATGAATTTAGCAAAGAAGCAGGATACAAAGTCAACACACAAAAATTAGTTGCATTTCTATACACAAACCATGAATAATCTGAAAAGGAAACTATAAAAATTCCATTTGCACCAGCATCAAAAAGAATAAAATACTTAGGAATTAACTAAACCAAGCAGGTGAAAGACTTGTACGTTAAAAACTACAAAATATTGCTAAAAGAAATTAAAGAAGACAAATAAATGGAAACACATCCCAGGTTCATGGATTGGAAGACTTAATATTGTTAACATGTCAATGCTATCCAAAGCAATCTACAGATTCAATGCAATCCCTATCAAAATCTCAATGATGATTTTTTGCAAAGACAGAAAAATCCATCCTAAAATTCATATGGAATATCAAGGAACCCCAAATAGCCAATACAGTCTTGAAAAAGATGAGCAAAACTGGAGGACTCACACTTCCTGATTTCAAAACTTACTACAAAGCTTCAGTAATCAAAACAGTGTGGTATTGGCATAAAGACAGACATATAGACCAGTGGAATAGAATAGACAGCCCAGAAATAAATCCTCACATATATGGTCAAATGATTTTTGCCAAGGGCACCAAGACCATTCAATGGGGAAAAGACAATCTTTTCAACAAATTGTGCTGGGAAAACTAGATGTCCACATGCAAAAGAATGAAATTGGATCCTTACCTTACCCTATATGCAAAAATTAATGCAAAATGGATCAAGGACCTAAATGTAAGATCTAAAACAATAAAACTTTTAGAAGAAAACATAGGACAAAAACTTCACCACATTGGATTTGGCAATGATTTGTTGGATATGACACCAACAGCACAGGTAACAACAACAAAAAAGGACAAATTGGACTTCATGAAAATTAAAAAATTTGTGCTTCATAAGACATTACCAACAGAGTAAAAAGGCAACCAGCACAATGGGAGAAACTATTTGCAAATCATATGCCTGATAACAGATTGATATCCAGAATATATAGAGAACATCTAAAACTCAACAACAAAATACAAACAACCCAATTCAGAAATGGGCAAAGGAATTGAATAGACATTTTTCCAAAAACAATATATGAATGGCCAATAAGTACATGAAAAGATGCTCAATCTCACTAATAATTAGAGAAACACAAATTAAAACTACCATGAGATATCACCTCACATCCATCCACCAACAACAAATGTTGGTGAGGATGTGGAGAAATTGGAGCCCTTGTGCACTGTTGGTGGGAATGTAAAATGGTACAGCCACTGTGGAAAGCAGTATGGTAAAGAATTAAAAATAGAATTACCATATGATCCAGCAATTCCACCTCTGGGTACAGACCCAAAAGAATTAAAAACAGGGTCTTGAAAAGATATCTGTATTCCCATGTTCATAACAGCTTTATTCACAATAGCTAAAATATGGAAGCAACACAAGTGTCTATTGATGGATAAATGGATAAGCAAAATGTGGTATATACATACAATGGAATATTGTTCAACTAAGGTTGAAAGGAATAAATTTCTGCAATATGCTACAACATGAACGAACCTTGAGGACATTATGCTAAGTGAAATAATCCAGTCACAAAAATGCAAATAGTGTATGATTCCACTTATATGAGGAACTTAACGCAGTCAAAATTATAAAGACAGAAAGTATAATGGTGGCTGCTAAGGCCTGGGGAGAGGGGAGAATAATGAGTTATTGTTTAATAAGTATAGAGTTTCAGTTTTACAAGATGAAAAGAGTTATGGGGATAAACGGTGGTGATGGTTGCACAACAGTGTGAATGTATTTAATACCACTGAAATGTACATTAAAAATGGTTAAGATGGTAAATTTCATGTGATGTGTATTTTACCACAATAAAAAATTTTTTTCTTTAAATTAATTGACTGTAAATGTGAGAGTTTATTTCTGAACTCGCAGTTCTATTCCAATGATCTGTATGTCTATGCTACGCCAGTACCACGCGTCTTGAATACTATAGCTTTGTAGTAAGTTTTGAAATCGGGAGGTGTGAATCCTCCAACTTTGTTTTTCTTTTCTAAGATTGTTTTGGCTATTCTGTGTCCCTTGAATTTCCATATGAATTTTAGGATCAGCTTATTGATATCTGCAAAAAGGCAGCTGGGATTTTCAGTAGGGATTGGATTAACTCTGTAGATCAATTTAGAAGTATTGAAAAAATATTTCTAAGTTGGCAAACGAAAAAGGTTAGCTCCACTCCCACCCCCCCAGGTCCACCTCAAGCTCTACTACCTGAAGTCAGCATGGCTTTGGGCCTCTCCGAGCCCAACTCTTACATCTACTAAAAACAGAGAAAAATAGTGCCTACCTCAGAGGTTGCCAAATCATTAAGTGAAGCAATCTACATGAAAGCACTGTAAGAACTACAAAGTACTGCAAAAATTAGAAATTTCATTAAATCTATTTTTGTAAGAAGTCATTAATTCATTCTTTCAATTGATCTTTTTATGGAATTTGGAAGCTGTGCTTATAAACTGACAAGTGAATCAAAACTTACATATTAAAACAAATATTTATTGTCCCCTCCAAGCTGGTCACCTTGAGAGATTATACATTCATTCTGATAATACTACACTTGCTTAAAATATTTCTTTCAGTTATTGTTTCATATTTCTCCTTTTTAAACTTAATAGTTCTTAATTGAACAAGACAAATATTTTAAAACCAATCAATACGTAAAACATAAGGATCAAATTTATACATCAAGATACATCTGTGCTTATATACTTGTTTAGAAAACAAGAAATTCAGTGATTAAAAAATAAGAACTAGAAATGACTGTATAATTCTTATAATAATCCAAATGCTTTCCTGATCTACCAATCTCAGTAAATTAAAGTTATTGTAACTTTGTATTAGCTACTCATACTTAAAATCTTATTAAAGTTGAAGATTTCATTATAACATGCATCACATCACTTTGCATATCCTCAGTGATGACATGTTGTTTTGGAAAGCAAATTTGATTTTTTGAAACGATCAGAAGTCATTGGGCGCCAAATCTGATGGCTCCGTGAAGGCAGTGATCAGTCTGGGTAATGCTTTTCTTTTTTCAAGACTGAAGTGTTATTACTAAGTAATAATTAATTTTTTCTTTAATATGTCAAAATTTGTGTGTTTAAATGAGAGTTGTCCTACAAAGAAGTCCCTGCCCTGGGCAGCTATCCATTTGTGACGTAGTAAACTAATGGAGAAAATAAAAGGGTCTTGTTTCCCAGCTATGTCTGGAAAGCATTTTTCACTTCCCCTCCCCATCACCCCAATCCATTCTGTGGAACACGGTTTTTCAACTTTGTCATTACTGACATTTGGGGCCGGGGAATGCTTCGTTATTAGGGCTGTTTCCTGTGTATTGTAGGATGTTTAGCAGCATCCCTGGCTGCTACCCATTAGATGCCAGTCACAACCCCCCAGTCATGACCTTAAAACGCCTCCAGACTGTGCCAAATGTATTCTGGAGGGCGAAATCACCCCTGGTTGAGAACCACTGCCCTTGAGGGTGGCCAGAGCTTTGTGTCCTAGAGGTTTGGGCTTCCCTTGCTCTAAGGTTTTAACTATCAAAAGTCTAGCCCAAGGATCTCAAATGCAAATGCTTTCAGGAGCAGGCAGATCATTTATATTAGTGAGGTAAACCAGATGTAAAAAAATTTTTTGATGCAGATATGAGTACAAGAAATATTTCATTTTCCACTTCCCTGTAAGATAAGAAATAGGGCAAGTGTGATTAATAATGCCCATGAATGATCAACCCCAGTGTTGAGGAGCAATGGGGATTGGTGCAGACTGTGCTGAACTGTAGAGCTCATGCCCCATCTAAACGGAGGCAGCCACTGTTCACATCTAGCCAGTCACTGTCATGTGGGTATGTGGCCTAATGTTGCAGAGCTTTCCATTTTGGAAAAAAAAAACAAAAATTAAGGTTTTTGTTTGTTTGTAAAATCTCCCAATTTCTCACACATTGTAATTCATTCAAAACATTTAAAAACTTGCATGTGAATCTTGACCCTGCCCACTGGCCTCAGATTTGCTACTTCAGTCAGAGGCATAGAATTGGATTGCCCTGATGGAAGGAGGTAGAAGCTGTGAGAGAAGGAAGGAGATGGTCTGGCTCCCAGGAGTATTTGATTCCAAAGGACTGGATTCTGGAAAGGTGGGTTAAGGCCCTCCCACTTTGAGTAGCACCTGAAAGGTATAGGATCTCTGCCAGGGCTGTCTGCATGATGTCCGGGACCAGGAGCTTCTGTAAAGGTCTGTGTGGCCAAGGTTGGCGCAGAGGGCGTGGATGCCGTGAGCACTAGCTTTCAAATGGGCAACTCTGGCTTAGCTAATGAGCATCTCAATGTCAGTGATGACCAGGATGAACTCAAGACTGGAGACTTTTCTCCAGTTTCCTGGGTGCGATGAGCTCAGTGTTCTAGTAATATCTCAACAGAAAGGTGAGGAGCCCTCCCTCCACAATCCCCACACCTCCCCTCCACCACATGACTGAGATCCGACTTCCCATGTAACCTACTGTCCTATTGTCTGTAAGTTGCTCTAAAGCAGTTTAGCATAGATAGTGTGTGTTACTTCTATTCTAAACTTTATTTTAAAAGGGGCAGTAACTGGCATTTGAGGTGTCTGAACCAGAATACGTGTTCTAAGGTAGTTTGTTAACATTTGAAAGACTCTAATTAGAAATCCACATCCCCATGGGCTTTGTTTCAGAACACCAGAGGCTTGTTAATTGGCAAAATGGACGTTGGAAAGGATTGTTCATGGGAGAAATGAATGGTGAACAAGATATGTTGACCAGCTAGAAGTCTTGTGCAGGCACACCTATCCTTGCACGAACAAAGTCTGAGGATCAAGTGATGAACAGTAGTCTGAGCAGAAGAATCTGAGCAGAAGGTGAGCTGACTCCTGCCACAAAATATTGTTATATCCAGCTCTGGTGAAACTTTTAAACAAAATACTTTCACAGGTCTTAAAAGTCAGAAGTCTGAGACTTCACCAAGCCAGCACAACAGGTCTATGACTGTTTTTGTACCTACTTGATAATAAATGTCTGTGTGTGTGGCAGAATCCAGCCTGAAACTCACATTAATTTTAAGGAGAGGGTGGAGTTATGGCTTTCATCAACGTTAACTATTGAAGACTATGATAGCTACCAATAAGAACCAGTAATTGTGAATATACAAATTGGCTTAGGTCAGTTTACCATACCTGCCAACCCTGGTGGATGGGAGATGAATCCAATTTCATTTGATTTTGAAAATTAAAAAAAATCACATTTCCTTCTACAGTGTCAGGGAGCAAATGCATAACTATTACATGCTTATTCCATCAATATAGCCAATGCCAACATTTGGAGGTTCTCTTTTACAATCACTGTTGTTGAAAATCAGTCTTTTTAATAGTCACACCCAGCAGGTTAGAGACACTCCTTGTTGGAATTGTGTCTGCAATCTCAGCAAAAGAGGCTGAGGTTCTGCCTAGAAGATATGGGATAGAAGTCTCTCAGATCTTCTGTGTTTCATGTGGTTCTCCACATTTTCCCTTGAAATATTCACTTATCCCTCCATTTCTATTCAGCCAACAGATATGAAGCACCTACAATGGGCTAGCCCTCTATTATGCCTTGCAGGGATTAGAGATATGAATTAGATGTAAATCCTGAAACCCTTGACTTTATAATCTGGTGAGAAAGAAAGAAATATGTGCAAACATCAGTCTATAATACAAACCAGCATATTACAATTTAAAAATAGAGGGATAAATATCATGCTGAGGGAGCTGACTATGGGGATGATCAGTTTTCACAGAAAAGGATGAGGAGAGTCTTGAAGAATGAGAAGGAATTTGATAGCAAACGAGGAGGTTGTTCCATGTGTAAAGAAAGTCCTAGCATGTACAGGGAAGAGCGGGTAGAAAGAAACAGCAAGAGGCAAGACCAAAAAGAGGGTTTGGAACCAAATCTTTACCATATTTAGTTGTGTAGTTTGTACCTGGCGCTAAGAAATCCTGCCACACGGGCTGGTGGGGAATGAAACCCAGCCTTCCACCAGCTCACCCGCTGTGCTGCAACCACCCAGAGGAAGGATGTCTTGTCTTTTTTTTAATTTATTTTTTGATTATTATTCTTACAGAGCATGAAGTATTTTGTCATGCAAGTTGGTAAAACAAAATGCTGAGTTAGGCATACAAAAATCCTTCGCTATCCCTAAGCTAAATAAAAGCAGAGTAAACAGGATTTCTGGAGGCCAGTATAGTGATATGTATCTAAAGTCTTTAAAATGTTTTTTAGGGATACCTTTTCCAGTTTGCACAAAGACATCATTTGGGCTAGTGGAGTCTTACTTTTGATAGTCTTGAATATCACCCCAAGGAGTTTGGGCTTTGTTTTGTAGGCAATGGGAAGCCCTTGAGGATTTTTGAGATGGTTTGAAGGATCTTTAAAAAATAATGTGAATAATGAGAATAATAACAAGATGGATATTAAGCATGCTTTTCATGGGTGCTCACTCTGTTTCAGGTATATTCTTGTGTAGTCACAAAGGCCACTGATAGGTAAATTTTTCTAATATATGAGTGAACAAATCACATAACAGTTAGATGAATTTTTTTGAGAGCCCATGTCAGGTGTAGATCTAAAGCCTGACTCTCTAGACACTCAGCCTAGAACCCTCATCTCCCTGGGTTTATTATATTACGCCCCTATAAGGATCACTAATGCGATATCTGATTGAGTGTTTGGATGAAAGTGCAAAATAAAACAGAAACCACACACACGTATAATCTAAGAGTAAAAAAATAAACTCACGTTTCTCCTTGGACTTTTTAGACACTCTTCATTTTTCCACTTATAACTAAAAACTCTTTAGACCTTCTAATAAATTAAGCTAAAACTGTAAAACATTAGTAGGTAGTTTACCCAAATAAGTTCAAGATTATGAGCAAAAAATGTCAACCATCTTACCCTCTTGCACATTCTGATGTATTTCCATTTGTCACTATGTTAAATAATTTAGCATTGATCCAACAGTCACGAAAGGCTGTAGGCCCCAGGGAGCAGCAGTGTCTTTGCCTTCCTGGGTACAGACCAAATTTCCACTCCAGGGAACACGGAAAGGAGCGAAAATTCCAACTCGGGACATTTCTCTGGAGGAGGCTCCGCCCGCCCACTGGCGTGCTGTTTCCCCACCTTGTTTTCACGGATTTCAGCACAAAAGAAGGCAAGACCCTCAGGTGTGAGTCCAGCTGGTAGTGCATTGTTGGGGGGGTGGGGGGGCACTAAAAGGGAATATTGGAATCATCAAAAACAAGAAGTGGAAGGAAACAAGTTTTCTCTAACTCACACACATCATACTTACAGAAAAGAAAATTGAGGCTGGGAGAGGTTAGGTGGCTTTTCCAGTTACTGGCTTCCTGATTTCTGGTCCACTGCTTTTTTACCACAATATTCAGCATCCCTAAATCTGTACTATTCTGTCTTGTGTGTGCTCTAGTATAGTCAGTACTTATTTTTTCAATTATCATCCTCCCATATGTGGGCTTTTTTTTAGCACTTTTAACAATTGAGATATATGTCACATACAATTCAACAGTTCAAAGTATATGCTTTAAATAGTGGTTTTTAGTATATTCACTATGTTGTGCGGCTACCACCACTTTCTAATTCCAGAACATTTCCATCACCCCAAAAAGAACCCTGTACCTATTAGCAATTACTCCCCATTACCTCCTCCAGGCCTTGGCAACCACTAATCCACTTCCTGTCTCTATGGATTTGCCTGTTCTGGACATTTCATATAAATGGAATCATATGATATGTGGCCTTTTGTGTCTGCCTTCTTTCAGTTAGCATAATGTTTCCAAGGTTCATCCACGGTGTAGCATGTATCAGTGCTTCATTCCTTCTTATGGCTACATATATGAGCTTTTTAAAGTGAATTCTAGACTGAAATAAATAAGAGTCTTTCCCTCTGAAGATTTTTTCTTGGAGGTAGAACTTTGGTGTATCTGAGCTAGGGAGCCTGCAGTTCTTTTCTAGGAGGCAATTTCATTGTACATGACTCACCACATGGACCTAATTTTCTCCCTCTCTGTACACACTCTCCTTTCTCTATTTAGCTTGAGAAGCCCCATAACAGGCGGGAAGCTTTCAAAGTCAGCCAGGATGTTGTCACCACCTTGCCCAGGCTTCAGCAGTAGTGTAACTCAGAGGGGCAATCAGGCAAGTGGCTGCCCTATAATTAATTCCTTTGCTTAAATATAATGAGATATCACAGAGGAGAAATTCTGCTAGACATTCTGCTAATTGTAATTGAACGTAGCCCAGGATTATCAAGCCCATTCTTCTCAAGCACAGTTCTCTTAGCAGCATACCCTGCTGCGTACGTAGCTTGGAATCAGAGGTAAGCCAGACCCATTTAAGCTATAGCTAAATATAATTCACTGCTCTGTTTCAGAGCTTGGGGCAGTGGGGGGTGGGGTGAGGTGGGGAGGATGGGCTGCTATTGCTCTTTTTCAGCAGGAAGTTGCTGTACTTTCCTTGTATTATAAAATATCCCCCAAATGTGAAGGTCCTATAACTGGGAAAGGAGTGGTACCATTGGATCCATTCTAGATGTATTTATTATCTAGAACAATATAAAAGGGGAGGATGGCTTTCATTTTTAAAGCTCAAATCTCTTTTAACAGATTATATTGAGCATTCAGAATTTTTAGATTTTGTGATTTTTATATCTGTTACTTTCTAGAAATTCCCTTACTAGATGATTTTCAAAGCTCTTCCTTGGAATAGATTAAGTGCTCAGAAACCAGGAAGTTTTTCCTCATCCAAGTTCGTGGATAATTTGGCATGTTTTCTTAGAGAGTTTAGGTAGGATTTAATTATGAATATTTGAATGTGTAAGATAGAGAGGAAGGAGACGAGCTGAAGGATAGTCACTACTTGATGGCAGGACACAATGGGAAGGCTCGGCATTATTTTTCTGTAAAACTTGAAGTTCCACTCATGATTCTTACATGAACGTGGCCTGAGAAAAGTATATCATGTACCATTATTTGGCTTCAAGAATTCATTGTGAGGAGATCGACAAGGCATGAGTACTACTACAAGTGGTCCACTCTTATGGCACATGTTGTTTGGCTGACAGACCAGTGTGCCCTTCCCATTCTTTCTTGCCTATCTATCTCCAATCATTAAATGTTCACTTTCTCAGCCTCTTTTGCAGCTGGGAAAGGCCATATGACACAATTACGCATAGAAAGCTTTTGCTTTTCTGATAAAGGGGGAAAATATTGTCATTGTGACCTGCTTATCCCTTTCTTCCTTCCTTGAAAGTGATGTGATGCCTGAAGCTACAGCAGCCTTTTTGGGCAGTCGTCTTGTTACAGTAAGGAAAGGCCGAGAGAATTGCAGAGATGTTAGCCCTGACATCACATCATTGAGCTGATGAAGGGACACCATTAACTGCCTACCTCTACCTTTCATGCTGTTGGAGAAATGTAAACTCTATTCGTTGAAGTCACTTTTAGTCAGATTTTTGCTACCTGAATGCACTGCTGATACAAACAATTTATGGAAAGAAATTTCTTACATACCCATCCTTTACTTTACTAACATTTACTCTAATACTTCTACGTAAATATCCATCATTTCCCTCTTTTTCTCTCTCCTGTGCATTTCAGTACTGTCTAAAGTCTTTTTATTGTTCCCACAGTTTCTTTTCATGGAAACTTAATAGAGACTTAAGTTTTAAATTTGGGGGGAAAAGATTTACAAAGCCCACTTTGAAAGAAATACATTCATGAGTAGTTTCATTTTCAAAATCTAATGCTTGCTGCTCTATTTAAATAAAAACGTTTCCTGGGGCAGTTGCAACCCCCACGTGGCAAAACTAGGTGGTGTGAGAGGAGAAAGGGAAACTCTGACTGTATCTATAAGTACAAAGCTGTCTGAGTATAGGCCTGTTTGTGCGTGAAGACAATACTTTTAGAAACCCATAACCTTTAGCAACCTCAAATGCCAAAAGCAGAGTGTGAAATAACCAGAGTAGAAAAAAATGGGGGCCTTATTGTTGATCTTTGTTACTGTAATATACCTTTAACATTTTAAAGAAATTTGTATTTTTTAGAAGAAAAAAGAATTCTCTACTTTTAATCATTTTCAAATTAATCCCTTGAGAGTGTGCCTGTGGTCCATTTAAGAGAGTCTGAGTAGCTGACATATTGTTTTGTCTGTTAAGGATATTGTCCATTGTATCACATAGTTTCCTGTTTATTAGGACCCTTAGGGAAATTTTTCTCTCTGATCATAGAACTGAGAATATTTATAGCTGAGCAATACGTTTATTTTTATCTCATGAATATTGTAGCTGATTTAATTGTTAATGGTCTGCTGAGTTTTGTCTTACCGGCTGCTTTAAAAAAAAAAAGTTATCTAAAAAGGCGCACAAGTCTCACAGCATTAGTTCCTATTTGAAGAGAATGAGTTGATCGGGTCAGATTTTCATGTAATGGCCAAGAATGACTAGCCAGTAATAGACCCAACACCTCCACTTGATATTTTCCAGCATTGACTCAGGCTATGCAGCATTAACTAACATTGCACGAATTTTCAAAACTTTATTTATTGCTATTACCAACTTTAAGAATTGTCATTATAATGACAATAAATAGAGGTTAGTGAGCATTTTAACTAAGATAACAATTCCAAAAATATACAATTGCTTTAACATCGCAATTCAAGTTTATTTTTCACTCAGCTCAAGTCCAAAATGGATGTTCCTGATCAGCATATAGCTCTCCTCCAACCCAGACTCCTTCCAACTCGTGAAGATGGCTCCATCATCTTCGATATGTAGCTTCCAAGATCGCCCTGCTGCTCTGCATCAAGCCTGCAGAAAAGGAAAGGTCACAGAGGATGGAGCCTGGGAGATTTTATGGGCCAACCCACTTATATGTCACTGGTTAAAAGTCAGCCACAAGGCCACACCCAACTGTAAGGAAAGCTACAAAATAAAGTCGACCTCTGTGCCCAGGAAGAAGAGGAAACAGGTTAGATGAAGACCTAGCCAGTCTCTGCCACAGTGAAACAGATAATGAAGTAAAAGAGACAGAGTTTTTTAACCTGAAGAGGGATGGAAAATTCAATTAACTCTAATCACTTGGCGAAAAGATAGGCTACTCCCCAAGGGAGACTGCAGAATTCTATCTACCCAAATCATGTGTTAAAAAGTGAAAGAGGCTGTGATAAAAATAGGAGAAGGGTGAAATTTGAAAGACATTCTGGGGACACAAGGCACACTCCTCCTCTGGTGATACAGCAGGCAGAACCCATCCAACTATAAAAAGTAGCTCAGTGTGTTAACCTGTCGCTCAGATAGAATCATCCTGGAAAAATGTCCCATTTTGTATATCTTACTGATAATCCATATTGCAGTTTCAAAGAACTCCAACCTGCCTGAAACGCCTTCCTGCTCCCTTGGCTAGTTAAATGGACTTTGCTTCCACAGAAAAGGTGTAGAAAAAGTATGCAGATGTAAAGCCAAACAAACTCATAATATTACTTTTGTGTTAAGTGTCAGGAGTAAAGTTTTGTAACCATTGTGATGATCAGTTTGTGTTTGTTATTTAAGAAGTTTGAAATGTTTAAGAGAAGCTAACAAATTAGCCTTGTAATTTTATTTTGAAAGATGAATTGGTACTCGATTTGTGATTTTCATTTGAGAATTATAAAATAATCAAATATATTTATAAACAGTGTTTGAATATTTAAGAGAAACCAATTTACTACATGTATACATTAGTTTTATTAGGTTTACAAGAGTTCATTGAGATGTAGAAAGATTTTACTTGCTAGGTTTGTAAGTGTTGCCCCATCAGGCATTTGAAATGTTTCATAAAATCAAATATATTGCATTTGTAAGGATAGTAGAAAATATTTTAGGAAATTTAATTACACGCATCAAGGTGGTTGGTCAATTGTTTGAGGAAATCTAATCTTTTAAAATTTATAAGTTAGTTGAACACTAATCAAACAACAAAAAAAAGCAATTGTTCTCATTTTTATATAAAAATCACCATATGTATAAATCAAATACCTAGATTTATAGGTTAAGTTTGAAGACTTTAAAATAAAATGCTCAGCTTTAACAAACTAAATATTAATTAAGTAAAGCAGATACAAGTAGTTCATTTTGTTCACAAATCTCTCACAGTTAAATATTTAATTGGTAGAAGTAAGAAATAAGAAAGAGAGAGTAATAGGCATTTAATAAAAAGTAGGACCAATAGCACAAACAAATGAGTTTCTTTCAAAGTGTGGTATGAGGCTAGAAATTGGCCCATGATATTTTCAGGAAAAAAAAGTCCTTAGACACCACAATATCGTAATTTGGAAATCAAAAAATGTACAATGGGTTGCTATATTATATACATATTAAATTCTCACAAAGTCAACTATATGAGCTTGGTAATGACAAAAGAAGTTAATTTTGTCTCAGTCTCCTAAGGCCTCCTGAAGATTCAGGGAATTCTCAAGGGCAGTGTTGCCTTATGGATTGACTTGAGCCTTTAATGAGAAGTCAGGTATGACTCTGCCCAAGTGACCGCCTGTCCTGAGCCTCTGTGTTGCATTTTGCCCACAGAAGGGAGGTTAGTCCAGCTGATCCTGGTTAGGGAGTTCTAGAGAGGCTGAGGCGGGCAGGAACTGGGAGGAAGCTGGGAGGATCTAGGAGACTGAACTGTGGCCCCCAGGGGAAGGACCTTGCCTTAGAAGCCCACTTCCTCACAGAGGAGCAGACAGGGAGAGCAGGTGGCATTGACAGGCAGCATCTGGGCCATTCCAGGAATTCTGTCCAGAGCAGGGCAAGAGAGAGCAGAGGCAAGTCCCAGCCCCAGGAAATGGGTCTAACCAGGATTCAAGATGGGCACCAGGGCCCTGTGTTGACACAGCAACTCTGGGAGCACATAAGAGGACAAGAGAGGGTCCTTTGGGAAGTAGCTACTACTATAACGGAAATGTTTGACCACTTGATGTTGAGATATAGAACAGAACAGAGACTAAACATAACCAGCACCCCTACCAGCCAAGGGGCGGGAGAAGAGACAGGAAAGTCCTGTGGGGAAGTGGATGCTCTTTAAGAACAGATGGACTAGACAGTTGGTGTCCTGATGCCTTAACATCTGTGGTAATAATTATCATCTTACCTGTGAACCAGGTGAAAAAGGAAGCGAGCAGATTATGTGAGGTTCTGAGGTATGGGAGTGAGACCATAGGGCTGTGCAAACTGCAGGTGGTTAGTATGGGGTGTGGAAAAGGAAGAGGCAAGAAATGGGGCTTCATTAATAGCATCCTGGGCCTCTACCCTCTGGATGATAATATTGCTCCCCTAAGTTGCGACAACCAAAAATGTCTCTAGACATTGCCAAACACCCCCTGGGGAACAAAATTGTCTGTGGTCAAGAACCATTCCTCTAGAATGTAAGCTCCATGAAAACTGGAACTTTTTCCTTCTGTATCTCCAGCATCCATAAGCAGCACCGGATAAGTATTTGCTGAATGAATGAATGAGTGAATGGATGGATGGTTTGATGGACGGCTTATAGATAGTAACATAGCAATGGAAAAGTAGTGATAATATAACAGTAAAATTCTGAAACCTTCCTGGATTAAAACAGGTGAAAATTGATTGCTATAAGAGAGATTTATCCCAGTAAAGTTAAGCAAGAAATAATGGGGGCCGGCCCTGTGGCTTAGCGATTAAGTGTGTATACTCCGCTACTGGCGGCCCAGGTTCGGATCCCAGGCACGCACCGACACACCACTTCTCCAGCCATGCTGAGGCCACGTCCCACATACAGCAACTAGAAGAACGTGCAACTATGACATACAACTATCTACTGGGGCTTTGGGGAACAAAAAGAGGAGGACTGGTAACAGATGTTAGCTCAGAGCTGGTCTTCCTCAGCAAAAAGAGGAGGATTAGCACGGATGTTAGCCCAGGGCTGATCTTCCTCACAAAATAAATAAATAAATAAATAAAGTCGACTGCACTCATAAAAAAAGAAAGAAAGAAATAATGGTTATACATACAATGGAATATTATTCAGCCTTAAAAAAGAAAGAAATTCTGTCATATGTAACAACATGGATGAACCTGGAGGACATTATGCTAAGTGAAATAAGCCAGTCACAGAAGGACAAATATTCCATGATTCCACTTCTATGAGGAATCTAAAATAGTCAAACTCATAGAAGCAGAGAGTAGAATGGTGGTTTCCAGGGGCTGGGGGAGAGGGGGACAAGGGGAGTTGCTATTCAACAGGTATAAAATTTCAGTTATGCAAGATGAATAAGTTCTATAGATCTGCTGTACAACATTGTCCCTGTGGATAACAATACTGTATTGTACACTTAAAAATTTGTTAGGTGGGGGGCCAGCCTGGTGGCATAGTGGTTAAGTTCACATGCTTTGCTTCAGTGGCCCAGAGTACGCCGGTTTGGATCCCGGGCACTGACCTATGCACTGCTTATCAAGCCATGCTGTGGCAGGTGTCCCACATATAAAGTAGAGGAAGATGGGCATGGATGTTAGCCCAGGGCCAATCTCCCTCAGCAAAAAGAGGAGGATTGGCAACAGATGTTAGCTCGGGGCTAATCTTCCACATAGAGAGATATAGATAGGTAGGTAGGTAGGTAGGTAGACAGACAGACAGACAGACAGACAGATAGATAGGTAGGTAAAATTTGTTAGGAGGGTAGGTCTCACATTAAGCGTTCTTACCACAATCAAAAAGAAAGAATGATTTGTTTATACTTAAATTTTTAAAATTATTTTTCTAGTTGGTACATTGTTTGGTTTATTGCCTCATGTTAGTAATGAATATATGCTTATTATTATAAATATATTTTTAATACATTTAAACATAGGTTATGTCACTTCTCTGGGGTTCTTAACATTCCCAATGGAAAACGGCTTCTGTTTAAACCACAGAGACCATTATATTACTTAAGTGATCAGACCACTGATCACCTAGTGATAGCAACAAGAGGCAAACGGCACAGAATGAAGGAGAGCACAGAACACGTTTAACATTTCCCCTAAAATACCAGCATGCAATAGCAATATCTCAGAGGAAAACCTGGTTGAATTGGTAGGGTGAGTAAGATCTTGGCGGATTTGGGAGGTGAGGCAAAGAAGTTGTTTTAAGGGAATGAGCATTGGACACCCATGAGTTACATGTTGAATACAGTTTCATGTTGTCAGCAATGCCCTCAGAAGATTCTTCAGGCAGTGGTGGGCAGGATAGACAGTAGAGAGGAAGAGATGCATTAGGATGGGTTATGACGGAAAGTGAACCAAGGGAGTTGGTTGCTGGAGTTTAGAGCCAAAGGAAGAGAGTGTGGAAATTACCACAAAGCTATACTTCTGTTGAGTGTGGACAGAGTTTTCATAAGGCTCACATTGTTGGTTTACAATTCACTGAATATAACAATATAATGATGATAATGGATTTATTTTCTTTTTAACAACATCTCTGAGAGGATTACTAAGGCAGGGTCATGAAGACCTGGACAAACCAATGCTCTCAACACTTGAGATAGCCTTGGCCATTGAAGCAAACCCAGTGTTATCTGAAGGAGAGGGAATTATTTTGTCTCAATGGGTAATCAGCTTTAAGATAAGATTCTAGGATAGAATCTTCATTTTAAAAATTCTTTTCACTAAGATCTGGAGAATAATTTTGGGCTATTATGAAGTTATAACCTCTTAGCCTTGCTTTTTTTATTTTTATGACATTATGGTAGAGAAAGCTAGCGAATCCCCTATATCCATTCTTCTTATCTCCCTCAGTAACAGAATCCCTGGTTTTTCATCTGGGAATATGGATATCCAGACAACACACCTTATTTTCTAGCTTCCCTTGCTAGATGTGGCCCTGTTGCTAAGTTCTGACTGAGATGGGGGCAGAAGTATCATGTGAAAGCTTCTGGCGATTTTCCTTAAAAGACACCCAGTGTCTGCTCTTTACCCTATCTTTTCTTTGACCCTCTCTCCGTCTTTCTGCTAGGCCCCAGATGCAGCCATCCTGGGGCATGAGGAGGCAGGCCACCCCCAGGGATGGCAGAGTGGGAGCTGAAGGGGCGCTGAGGACTTTGCAGAGCTGTCACACCAGCTGCCTAACTGGACCTTCACATGAGACAGAAATAATCTCATATTTTGTGTAAGCCTCTCTTTGGGGTGGTATTCTGTTACTTGCAGTCAAAACTAATCCTCAGTAATACAGAATATAAAATTCTGTTCTATTACCTCTCATTCACCCTATTAAAAATATTTTTTTTAACTTCTCTTCTCATTCATTCTGTCTCCCCCACAATTTGTCCCACATGTGGTTGATAAATGATCTCTTAAAGTCCTGGCTGAAGCATATCACCTCCCATCCCTTGCAACTTGTGCTTGAGAATCTTCAATGTCTTCCCATTTCCCTCTAACCCTGTTATGCCTCCTCAGCCTGATATCTAAGGGCTCTGAAATCCACATCCACCCTCCCTTTCTAGCCTTCTCTTCCGCCACTCCCTCTGTGGGGCTTGAACAGCCAGCCCCTCTCCTCCTGAAACATCTATCCTCATCTATGCCTGTCAAAGTTCTCCATATCTTTCCAGGCTCATCTGAAATATCACCTTTCCCATGCAGATTTCTCTCCTTTCCATCAGCAGAATGAGATCCCTCTCTCTGTGCTGTATCCATAGCACTGTGTATCTCTCCCCTGACAGTTATACTCTGTGGTGCTCTTTATTCTGTCCTTATTTTGCCCCATCCAGCAAGTTTTGTGAAAACAGAAACTGTGTTTATTCATCTATGTAATCTCTACTGCCCTTAGCATAATTCTTGTTTAGGATGGATGTTGAACAGTATTGGTGGAATTGAACAGCCAAGGCTTCTTGGCATAGAAAGAAACCAACATGATTCATTGCTGATTGGTTCACTTTAGATTTTACTGTTCAGTCTCTCTCATCTCTTCTAGCTCTTCTTGAAACGGGGCCCTTTGCAGTGTGAGAATAATCAGATCCTGTCTTGCCTATTTAACTGTGATCTCTTATTGCATTGTAGCTCCTTGGTATCAGGGACCATGTTTTAAAGGTATTTTCTATTTCCTTCCCCATCATCTCTCCACCCCACCTCTAATAGTTCTTAGCTCAGTACCACACTCACTGAATCATTTAAAATACTTGTGGGCCGGCCCCGTGGCTTAGCGGTTAAGTGCGCGCGCTCCGCTGCTGGCGGCCCGGTTCGGATCCCGGGCGAGCACTGACACACCACTTCTCCGGCCATGCTGAGGCCGCGTCCCACATACAGCAACTCGAATGGATGTGCAACTACGACATACAACTATCTACTGGGGCTTTGGGGGAAAAATAAATAAATAAAATCTTTAAAAAAAATAAAAAAATAAATACTTGTTTAAGGAATGAATTAACGAATGAAGTCAAGTACCTCTTCCTTGACATTGTTCACATTTTCTTTTCCCAAATCTTGTTTATTCTTTTCCACTTCCAGGGCCTGCCACTCATTCTGATGCTCTCAGCTCTCTTCTGCTCAGTTGCCCGAGCATCATTCTTCAGGAATCATTTCCAGCTCTTCCCAGAGCTCTCAGATGTTCACTAACCAAAGAGAAGAAAAAATACAGCATTTCTTTAGTCTCCATATAATGAAAAGATGGCGCAGGACCAAATAGTTCAAGGTGCCAAATTCTTTTTAAAGGGCATGATAGTAACATAGGCAGGGTTTTTAGATATCTACATGGATACGTTTAAAGCAAGAACTGCTATAAGGCCAACAAGTTTGATGCTATGAGGTCAACACTTCAGCAAAAACATAAATAATATTTTTATAGCCAATCGAGATCCATTCTTGTTTGGCTTTTGTATGAATACATCCTACCACTTTGCAAATTGGAATTAAAGTAGATTAAGATCTGTTCATTTTCTGATTTCAAGCTTGCCAACTATCTCCAGGAAACAAAAGGTTGGGAATGCCGCCCAGGACAGCACCCCCAACAGAAGGGTCTGTAGCCAGTAGACTTCCCATGGGTACTGCCAAGTAGAAGGATTCCTTTTCCAAAGACCACACTGTTTCCTAACATATCTTTCTTTGATGGTGTCTTTTCTGATTAAAACATACTCAGTTGGTGAGCATCCCAGAAGTACATAGTCTCATTACTTAAACTACTTTGATAGAGTTTTTTACAGTTCAAATTTTATAGCTGATACCAGATTTACTTCTTAATTCCATTCTTCTGCCCAGCCCAACCAACAGTCCTTTGCCTCATCTATTCTGACACTGAGGAATAAAGTCCTAGTATCTGAGTCTGTGGGTCATGCCCACACATTCAGGCCAGACCACATTCCGTATGGCCTTGAGTATTTGAAGTGGTGATCCTCCCCTAGGTTCCTGCTCACATAAATTTCCCAAAACTCACTTCCCCCTTTTGGGAACATACACCTCCAGTCAGCTCCCCTAATCTATTCTTCCTTCTCTTCTGTTTAGACAGTTCTTAAAGGCCATTCCCAGCAGTCATTCAACCTGCATCGAATTATGCTGCTGTCAGCTCTCCTTATTTCCAAAGTTTTGTTCAGTTCAACAGGCCTTTATTGACAGACTATCTCATGCCAAGTCCTATGCTAGGCTGTGGGGATGTAAAGAAGATTAAGACATGGTTCCTGCACTTGGTAGGAGGGGTTTATAGCTTCCTCTTTTCTTTTTATGTATGTAACACTCCTCCATTCATTGGTCCACATGGATAGAACATTTCCTAGGAATCACCGTGTTTTTCAGGGTTGGGGGCTACACCACATGACCCTACTAATAAGCAGGCAAAAGACATTCAGATGAACATCCATCAGGGGAAAGAACGTCTCTCTCCCACTCCTCCTTCCTTACCCCAACAATTTTGTGTCGGAAATGGCCTAATTTGACTTTTCCTGTATGGTGCTGGAGAGATTGGGAGCAACAAGGACTCTCTTGTTGCTTTGAAATAAAACAAAACTTGGGTCTAGGGCACTTGAACCAATTGGTTGTCTCCTATTGTTTCCCTAACAGGATTACCCAGGTATTTTGCATGAAAATCTGGTAAGTAAAAGAAGATCCACCATCAAGAATAAAAGAGTGATGGAATAGGGTATACCAGCTATCCCAAGGAAATCTAGGAAGAGAGGATGGGAAGAAAGCTATGAAAACATAAATCTGTGAAAGGTTGTATTTCCTTTATCTTGATTCCTCCCCTCCCCCACCCCTCTCAGGCTTTACTGCACACGTTTGATCCAGAGGAAGTGTCCGTAGCTCTTCTCTGGGGAGGGGGAAGTCCACCAAGGAGTCAATGTTACTATTTCTCCAGTGAGGCCATCTCTACATGTGGTCCCTTCTCCACTGGTGACTTTCACTAAAGGTATCATCTTTCTGGTTAATCTTATGCCTTTAGTACCCGCTATGTCCATAAGTCCTCCCTCGTGTTAACCTAATTTTGGACTTTATTATACTTTAAAAATTTCTCTCTTGGGGCTGGCCCCATGGCGTAGTGATTAAGTTCACATGCTCCACTTTGGTGGCTGAGGGTTCGCAAATTCAGATCCCGGGCGCAGACCTACACACCACTCATCAAGCCACGCTGGGTGGCATCCCACATATAAAATAGAGGAAGATTGGCACAGATGTTAGCTCAGGAACAATCTTCCTACAGCAAAAAAAGAGGAGAATTGGCAATGGACGTTAGCTCAGGGCCGATCTACCTCACCAAAAAAAAAAAAAAAGTCTCTCTTCTTTCTGATTTTAAGTTACATTGCAAAGCCTTCATCTATGAAGTTGGCCTTGGGTGACATCATGCCTGATCCCTCTTCCTAGACTTCCCTCATCAACTGCATAAGTGTGTGGGCGGGAGTGGGGGCATGCAGGACAGTCCCTGCAAATGAGAACTGACAGGAAAGGGTGAAACTCAGGGACAATTACTACTGGAGACTTTTGAGATTTCTTGAAGTTTTGTTACCTCTCCAGTGTTTGTCTTTGTGTATGTGTGTGTGACTTTTTCCACTGAGCAGTAAAAACTCTTAAAAACAAAAAGAAGATTGTGTGCTTGTCTCAGAAAGAGCAGAGAGTGAAATTGAGGGGAGGGATGCAGAGTCTCTCTGCTACTCTGGAAGTCAGTCTAGGCTAAGAGAGGGGCTCAAAGTGAGGGGTCACTGGGACCCTGGCAAGGAGAGTAAGCAAGAGAAATCCTTGGGACTTGTGTTATCAGTAAGGATGGAAGGGCTGAGGAAGGATGCTGCCTGGGACTGAAAAGAGAGTTTTCACCTGAAGAAAGACCTAGCTCCCCAATACTTCTGGGGCATTGTAGCTGGTCTTTGACATTTCTGTACATTTGTAGATTAAGCAAATGAGAGTCCAGGCACTCTAAACCAAGATTTTGGGGCTTTTTCCCAGAAACACCACTGTGTTTCAAGTCAGAAGGCCGAGATTCAAGTCCTGGCTCCTGAGACCCCTGGCTGTGTGATCATGAGTCCATCTCTTATACTCTCTGGGTTCTTGGTTTCTTCATCTGTGAAAGGGATAAGAATATCTGCCTGGCTACCTCTCAGTCAACAGACATCTGTCGAGTGCCATTATCCTCCAGGTACCAAGCTAGATACTGGGAGCCAGCAGTGAATGAGACACATATGGTCCCTGCTTTGTCATAGCTTACATTCTAGTTTGAAATTGGACGTGAACAACTAACTACAAGTGTGACGATGTCACAATGGAAAAGCACCTGGACTTATGGGCCCATTGACCAGGGCACCTAACCTAGACTGGGAGGTCAGGGGAGGCTTCCCTGAGCAAGCAGTGTCAGCTGAGATGCAAAGGATGAGTAGAAGTCAGACAGATGAAGGGGGAGGTGAGAGCTGGTCATGGTAAAGGAACGGCGGTGAGAAGACTGAGGTGGGGAGGCCATGGCACGTTGAACCAGGAAAAGGACAGGGTGATTGGGAGTGCAGAACCACACAGGGAAGGTAGGACCTTCTGCTCAGCCTCATAGGCTGTAATTGATGAATTCTAAGAGAGAAAAAGTGAATAATAAAGTGTTCACATTTCTTGGGCCAAGTTCCATGGTCATCACTTTCCATATACCATCTCTTTTATCTCTCCCCATAGCCACAAGGTCACATAACTATTATGTGGTGGAGCCAGACCTCACACTCGGGCAGCCTGCGCTAGCCCCTACACCCTATAATGTGCTTTATATAAAAACTCTGTGCAGACTCGAAGGTAGTATGCCAGTGTCACATATGGACAGGTTAGACCCAGAAGGAATTGTTTCTCCCCAAATCTCTTTTGGATATTTCTATTTTTGTAGGAGGTGTTTCCCAAGGCCACAGAGAATGTAAAAAATGAAATCAGCTTCTTTTTAAAGAAACTCGCAAGGAACAAATGACTCTTGGTCAGGTTGTTCCTCTCTCTGGTCAACATCCTGGCAGGAAACTTCCAAGCACAAGAGACTTGAGAAGGAAGAAGTGTTTTCCCTTGCCTGTAATTTGGTTTCCTGTTTTGCTTTCCAAAATTTGCATAGATACTTTTTAAATGCTTTTAGGAAAAGTGGTTTTTTGAAATCTTTTCCATGAGACAAGATTTATGTTGGTGAGTGATCAGCCACAGGAATTGCACAGGATCGGCTTGAGTTGTTGGATATAAATTCGGTTACCTCCTGTCTGAAGCATATTCTGTGCCCTTTCACCTATTCACTTAGAAATATCCACTCCTCCCTTTGTGCTCACTCTGGCCCCACATATTCCTGTGGCACTTTGTCAAGCTTATTTGCTTATATGCCTGTTCCTGTACTAGGCTGTCAGCTCCTTGGAGGCGGAAAATGTTAGACGCATCTGTTTATCCCAGGGCTTACATGGCGCCCAGCACATAGCAGCCACTCAATAGATGCTTATAGAATGAAAGAGCAAACAATGATTGCTTGAAGGATATCAGCACCCACTGAGTACCTACTTTGTGACAAGCACTATGCCAGTGGCTTGCATGCATCATCTCATTAAATTCTTACAAGCCTGCTAGGCAGTAACTCTTATTCCCCATTTTTCAGATAAAGAAACTGGGTCTCAGAGAGTTAAGTGAATCACACAGGCAGTAAACAACCGAGAGCCGGGAGTCAAGCGCAGAGTTCTTTCTGTTTATACCTCTTTGCTTCCTCCCCTAAAGTGGCAGATGGAGGAAGTCAGCACCTCAGAGGATGTGCTGATCCTTATAGGTACTGGTCAGTTTTTTAAAGCTGTCTCCTATTTAGCGTTGTAAGGCTTGCTTTTGGGAAACTCCAGCAGGATGAGATTATGGGGAAAATAATTGCCTTCATTGTCTGTGATCTTTTCTAGAAGAGGCAGCATGGAGTGGAGGAAGGAAGGAGGCTGTGGGTCAGCCAGGGCAGGGTTCAAATCCTGGTTCTGTTACTTACCAGCTGTGTGACTCTGGCAAGGTGTTCAACAGCTTCATATCTGTTATAGAGAGACAATCACACCTACTGCATAGGAGAGTGAAGAGTACATCAGAAACTTCAAGTAGAGCGGCAGGCACATGGTGAGTGCTCTATAAAGGATAGCTGTCTTTAATGTGAAAATGCCTGTGAGGTGCTGATGTCACTGCATCAGCGGCCCCAGCTGACCCTGTCCTCTCGCTTTAGCAGGCACAGGGCATCAGGCATAGTTCTGTCTCTCTGCCTGGAGCACCTTTCCCCTTATCTACCTGGATCACAGGATCTCCCACAGGATACCTTCCTTTATCTCCTTTAACCCTGCTGCATGGTTTATTTGGTGCTTGGTTGGTCAGTTATTTGTTGGTTGGTGTGCGGAGGATCTTGGACTCTTGGTATAAGCCAGGGGTCAACAAACTAGAACCTGCAGGCCAAATTTATCCCTCCCTCTGTTTTCGTATGGCCCATGAAATAACAATGAGTTTTAAATTTTTAAATAGTTGAAAAAAATTTTTTAAAGAATACTATTTTGTGACAAATGAAAATCATATAAAATTCAAACTTCAGTGTCCATATATAAAGTTTTATTGGAACACAGCCACGCCCATTCATTTGCATATTGTCCACAGCTGCTTTCCTGTTACAACAGCAGAGCTGAGCAGTTGCGACAAAGACTGCGTGGCCCGTAAAGCCTAAAATATTTCCTAGCCGGCCCTTTACAGAAAAAATTTGCACAATCCCTGGTATAAACAAATAACAGCAGAAGATTCCTCACTCAGAAATACCCAATCGAACTCCTCGTTCCCCCTCCTCACCCATCACCAAATATAGCCTCAGGTGGGAAATTCTTTTGAATTAACAAACTGCAAATACCCCCTGAGAAGTTTACAGTGCACACCATTCTTCACACTTTCATTTTATTTGACTTAGTCACACCTTAGCTCAGCACAGAAGAGGGAGACAGGAGAAGGTGGAAGGAGATGAGGAAGGGAAAGAATGAGCAAAAGAAAAGAGGGAGGGAGGCAGCGAGAAGGATAAGCAAAGTCATAAATAAATTTGTTACAAACAAGCAAATCTATGAAACGCCAGGAAAGGGAAAAGTTTAACAGAAATTCATAAATTCCCCTGCTTTCTCTGCAATTGATGCCATCCTATCATCTCTTCTTCAAGAAAGCATAACAGTTTTGAGAAGATGGCAACAAGAGGCAATAACACCAGCTAGAGAAGATGATTAATCAAGCAACTATTGTTGAAACAATTTAGTATTTACCCAACTGAGGAACTGACCAGTTGACAGAGATGAACTCAAAACTCCTGGCAAAATTTGGCTTTCCTAGCAAATGAGCTGAGGAGTCGAAAATATCTAAAAGAAGTCACTGAGTCCCTTAAGACTCAGTAAGAAAGAAGCAGCAATTTGACTCAGTAAGAAGGAAGCAGCTATTTTAGCATTAAAATCGTAATGTTGAAAGTATAATAATCAACAAGGAAAGCCTTAGGGGGAGAAAGACAAGGACATTATTTTAAAAATTAAAATTAAAAAGCTTGCACATTCATTTGATTAGCATAAATCTTACTTTATTGATAGAAAGAAAAGCCCCAGTGATGGTAATACCAGAGAAGATCTGGTTTTATCTTCAGTACCTAGGGATCTCATAGCAAGATAGTACAGGCATAAGAATTGTTAAAATAATAATAATCCTAGCAAAGTATTTTTCCATTTTAAGACAAAGACCAGAGATGGAGACCACAAGAGCACAATGTTTGCCAAAATCAAGTCCCACTGGGCTTTGTTTTTTCCTAGTGTGCACTTGATACAGAAGAGAGATTTCATCTAAACAGTACTCACAGAGGACTGTGGAAAGCTGAAAAATCTCATTTACTCACCTCCAAGGCACTTGCTAGTAACAAAAGAAGATAAAAAAGAAAAAACAGAAGAACAAAAAGCAAAGTAGTACCAGCAAAGAATAGTAAAACACTTGCTGTCTACACTCTGGTTCATTTAGCATTTGCTTGTGCTCCTGGCTCTCCCTATTCAGGGGTCCTACAGTTCCCAGTTTACGGGAGCTAGTTCACAAGTTTATGCTGAAGGGGAGCAGAATATGCCACCCCAAAATATGCCACTTTGGCATATTGTTGTTTTAAATTAAAGTTATTTGAGAAACAGCTGGTGCAAGAAGGACACCCTGACCCTTCTTTGTCCCCCTGGAAGCAGGAAATAAATCTCCCACATGAAGTATCCTTCCTATATTAGGAGGGTAGAAGGCATCCTTATCACCAAAGATAGGGAATTCAAGGCCTAGAAGGCTGTATATACAAACCTCGTTACTTCCTCACTAATTTACTACCCCAAGCCTAAACTTCTTTGTCTTGTCAATTCTTAACAAATGTATTGTTTCTTTGTCTAAAAGGTATAAAAGCTCCCTGCTTTGGTCACTTCTTTGAGCCTCATATTTTTGGAGCTCTTGTACATATGAAATTATATTTGTTTTTCTCCTGTTAATCTGTCTTATTTCAGTTTAATTATTAGACCAGCCGAAGAACCTGGATGGGAAGAAGGGGAAAGTTTTCTTCCCTTACAATGCAAAAACTGTAAAGGATACCCCAATGGTTCATTGACACAAATTAGATAGCAAATGCAAAAAGGGGAAAATTAAAAGGAATCATTCTAATCAATACTCCGCAAAACCATCAAGGTCACGAGAAACAAGGCTAGTTTGAGAAACTGTCACAGCCAAGAGGAGCCTAAAGAGACAGGACAACTAAATGTAATATGGTATACTGGATGGGATCCTGGAACAGAAAAAGGATATTAGATAAAAACTAAAGAAATCTGAATAAAGTATGGACTTGGTTAATAATAACGTATTAATATTGATTGATTGATTGTGACAAATCTACCCTACTAATATAAGTTGCTAATACAGGAAAAACTGTGTGCAGGGGTATATGGGAACCATCTGTGTACTAGCTTCACAACTTTACTATAAATCTAAAACTAATCTAAAAAATAAAATTTACTTTTCAAAAGAAGGAATCACTCATTCAGTGAATGCCTGATGTGCAGGCATTATTCCACGAGTCTCACATGAAGCCTGGAGTTTTGGTGAGTTTGCATCCACCAAATTTCCCAGTGGTCTCATTACAAGAAGGGCTAAGGGAGTAAATTGTCCCCTTGACCTTGCAATAGCCTAAGCCAGTGTTTTCCAAAGGAAAATTTGCTGTGAGATTTAATACACGTTATTTAACAAGAGAGAGAGGTCTTTGGTTAAACAAGTTTCAGAAAAATTAGATTAAAACAAATTAAACACGTTTCTTTACTACAAGACCTCTTAGAACCTTTATTTTGCTTATGCACATTGCAGTTATCCAAAAAGGAGATATGGAATGCAGCATTTCCCAAATTTATTTGGTTATGCAACTCTTTTATTTCAGAACACCTCTTGAGACTAGCTTCCTTATGAAAATACTTCAGAAAACACTAATGTATACAATCTAAAAAGTAGACTAAAATAGCTGAAAATTGCTAAAGGAAGGGCCTGATACAGGAAAGTTAAAAGAAACACAATGAAAATGTGTTTTTAGCCATTACTGATTTTTTTAAAGGCTTTTATTTATTTATGTATTTTTGGTGAGGAAGATGGCGCCTGAACTGACACCTGTGCCAGTCTTCCTCTACTTTGTGTATGGGACGCCGCCACAGCATGGCTTGATGAGCAGTGTGTAGGTCCGCACCCAAGATCCAAACCTGCGAACCCTGGGCCGCTGAAGCGGAGCGTGCAAACTTAGCCACTGCACCACCAGGCTGGCACCCATACTGATTTTTTAACTGATTGCTTCAGGGATCTCAAAAGCAAGAAATCCTGCCAAAATAATTCCTGAAAAATTCTCATTTTACGTCCCAGGCCTTAAACAGAAGCCTAATAGAATTTTGTTAAATGTAACTGGATGAGGAAAATTTTAACATTAGGCTCGCTTGATGTCCTCCATCGCTAAACAAAAGGTGTTTGTATCTCAGCCCTTTGAAAAGTTACACAAATTTGGGTAGACAATGAATATTTGGGTGAGATTAGTTAATGCAGAGACGAATAAATCCTCCCTATCCTGGGGAACAAAGACAAATCAGTTTGCAAATAACTGCAGACACTCAAACGTATCTTGAACAGCTGGAATATTTAGGGCTCATATATGAGAAATTGTACATTTTATTCCTTAAGACATGCAACTTTGCCAAGTCTAAATTGCATTTATTTATTTATTTATTTTTTGTGAGGAAGACGGGCCCTGAGCTAACATCTATTGCCAATCCTTCTCCTTTTTTCCCCTTTTTCTCCCCAAAGCCCCAGTAGATAGTTGTATGTCATAGTTGCACATCCTTCTAGTTGCTGTATGTGGGACGCAGCCTTAGCATGGCCAGAGAAGCGGTGCATCGGTATGCGCCCGGATCCAATCCTGGCCGCCAGTAGCCGAGCTTGCGTGCTTAACCGCTAAGCCATGGGGCCGGCCCCTAAATTGCATTTTAATTTAATCAGTTTGGGCAGTTGCAGCTCTTTAGCTGAGACTAGAATAATAGGCTCAGACCGGGCCTGCCCCGTGGTGTAGCAGTTAAGTGTGTGTGCTCCGCTGCTGGCGCCCGGACGGGATCCCAGGCGCGCACTGATGCACCGCTTGTCAGGCCATGCTGTGGCAGCGTCCCATATAAAGTGGAGGAAGATGGGCACGGTTGTTAGCCCAGGGCCAGTCTTCCTCAGCAAAAAAAGAGGAGGATTGGTATGGATGTTAGCTTAGGACTGATCTTCCTCACACACAAAAAAAAACATTAATAATAATAGGCTCAGACTATGCAGCGTTTTCTTGCAAATTTGTTTCAAAATATAGCAGATGATAAGAGATAAGACTTGAATCTTGACAACACGGCTTTGTTATGGGATACACCAGCAGCATTTTTATCAACCTCTGACAGGAGCTGGAAAAATCTTGAGATGCATTTAAAGTAGCAGAATAATAACTACTGAGGAAACAGAAGACCTGAGACAGCAGAATAGAGGAAGGAATCAGAATTTAGCAGAAAGAGCACAGGCTTTTTGGAGGGTAACAGATGTAGGTTTGAATCCTAGATCCATTCTTCCAAAGCTAAGTAACCTTGGGCAAGTGACTTTTGGAACCTCAGCTTCCTCATCAGTAAAATCATAACAATAATTTCACCTTTGCAAGGTTCTTGTAAGTAACAGAGACAGTGTTTGCAAAGTGCCTTTTACAGTACTAGATACTTATTGTATCCTCAGTAAATGGTTATTCTAATAAGAAAGCACCACCAACAATCTTAAACAGCAAAGAGTTTAGCAAGGATACAAGCAAATACTGGAATATCAACACAAAACAACTGGAAGCCAGGTTTATAGGAAACAAAGGAAGGAAAAAATTTTAGGCCAGCTAAAAGTGAATGCTGTATGAAAAGAACAACTTTATTTGCAGCAGCAGAGTTTGTTGGAAGGCAGGCAAGACTAATAAACTTTTAGCCTTTTGGCGTATTTGAACTCAATTACAGTTGTTCTGCTTAAGTCAAGTTTGTAAAATGGGCTCTTCTGTACTCCTCAGATCAAAGCCTTCTAAAACTAGTACCTTCCTAGACTCAAACAAGAAAACTATTGGATCCCCAAAAATGATACAATGAAAGTGAACCAAAGAAATGTTTCCCAAAGTACATTCTGGATGTTATTCAGGGGAAAAAAAAAATATAGAATTACACAATTTAGGAGCTGTTGGGTTAATCAAAAGCTAAACCAGTTTTTAGGCTTTTTTAAAAAAGTAATGCATATATATAATAAAATTCAAACAGTAGAAAAGAGCATAAAATGAAAACTATGATTTCTTCTCAATTCACCTTCAGTCTTCCAGTTCTTCATAGAATCAAGAATTGTTACCAGGGCCGGCCCCGTGGCTTAGCGGTTAAGTGTGCGCGCTCCGCTGCTGGCGGCCCGGGGTTCAGATCCCGGGCGCGCCCTGACGCACCACTTCTCTGGCCATGCTGAGGCCGCATCCCACATACAGCAACTAGAGGGATGTGCAACTATGACGTACAACTATCTACTGGGGCTTTCGGGGGGGGAATAAATAACTAAATAAAAATTTAAAAAAAAATTAAAAAAAAAAAAGGATTGTTGCCAGTTTCTTGTGTATCCTTCCAGAGCCATTGTACACATTTATAAGCATCTTATTTAATCAAGATATAGATAGATATAGGTAAATAGCTTACACAAGTGGTAGCACACTAAACACACTTCTGCATCTTCCTTTGTTCACTTAATATGTCTTGGGGGAAATGTCAGTTCATTTAAATTAGTAGTTCTCAACCGGGGGTGATGTCTAGAGACACTTTTGATTGTCACAACTTGGGAGGGCGGTGCCACTAGTGGGTGGAGTTCAGGGATGCTGCTAAGCATCCTACAATGCACAGGACAACCTCTCACAACAAAGAATTATCTAGCCCAAATGGTGCCGCTTTTGAGAAACCTTGATTTAGATCTATCTCATATTTTATATTGCCCACACACTATTCCACTATATGAACGAGTCATTATATACCAGTGCAATATGATGGTCATTTAGGTTACTTCAAGTCTTTTACTGGGGGAAAAAAAAAAACTTTAAATGAATATCCTCACGCAAATGCAGAAGCACATCTATACAATAACATTCTGTAAATGGAATGGGGGGGTCAAAGTTTGTGTGCATTTTTGTCGTAAATATTATCAGTTGTTCTCCAAAGATGATATAGCAATTTACATTGCCTTCCACAACGCATGCAAATTCCTGTTTCCTCATATCCTCCCCAAAACGGTGTAGTAACATAATTTTTTATAATTGCCAATCTAATTGCTTAAAATAGAGTTGTTTAAATTTGTGTTTACTTATTATAAGTGAAGTTGAACATTTTTTCATACATTTAAAACCCATTAATTATTTTTGTAAATTATCCGATCAGTTTTATTTAATGCAAGGCTTCTCAGAGCCTTTGATATGTTCATCTATATGATGGCTCTCCAAGAGACAGCATTCAGCATTTCCCAGTATTTTATCCTTATAACCTTATATTGTTTTGATGGATCATTTTGAGTAAATACGGTTCTGTACAACACTCTTTGAGAATCACTGAACGTAAGACACCAGGATAAGATTAACTTGTGACAGGATCTTGTAAAATTTCGAAGGAATACATAACAGTGACTTATCAATTATGTGGTGGCATTCTTAGCAGAGAGAGAAACCCCTGACCCATGGTTAGAAGCAAGATCCATCAGACTCGAGTTGTACAGACCCTGTCACACCTCCACCAAGTGTACTAACCAGGATTCCTTTCCTTTCAGACTGAAATCCAACCAACTCAAACTAGGTTAGGCAAAAAACAAAACAAAACAAAACAAAAACTTGATTTGCTCATATAAATAAACTTTGGGAAGGTCTGTGATTCAGTTGTGCCTCAGGTATGAGTGGCACCCAAAACTCTAACTCGGTGAGGTTTTTCTCTCTTGCTCACTCACTTTTCCCTGTTCCTCTCTTCAATTTCATTCTCTCGGGTGAGCTCCTCATTGCCCCTACCCCTGGCATTTCACTGCCACCACCAGAGAGACTGAAACACTTGCTCTTGGGACCCTGTTCAGAAGTACCGGGGAGGAGCTGGATTATTACCCACCCCACAGCCAAACAGTGGTGCCAGAGCCAGTAACCATGAGCAGACTGAGCACCCATTGGTGATGGCAGGAGGGGAAGGAGCTTTTCCCAGAAAAAGAAAAAAGAGAGGTTCTCTTTCACCAATACAGGACCACGACGACATCCCCCATGTTACCAAAAGATACCAAGAAACATCCCTGGAAAATATAAATATCACGAACTAAGTGATACTTGGTAAATAATTTAAAAAGAACTTAACATTCAGTGTCCTTGTGAGGCTTATACAGATTTGCCAATGTTAAAAACAGCATTAGGCACTAGAAAAAGGCTATGAATTGACTGGATTTAGACAGATGAAGAAACAAATATCAAAAAGATTGCCAGCTGTGATCCTGGGACAGAATGTAGACTCATCACCTTGAAAGAGACGGAAAACCAATTCTTTTCTTCACATTCAAATGGCCATAACGGTACCTAGTGCGAAAAACTGGACTACTCATTATGATAGTTTGAACATTTACAAATTGTATTAGTTTCCCATGTGCCGCTGTAATAAATTACCACAAACTTTGCAGCTTAAATAATACAAATGTATTGTCTTACAGTTCTGGAGGTCAGCAGTCCAAATCGGGTCTCAGTGGGCTAAAATCAAGCTGTTGGCAGGGCCGCATTTCCTTTGGGACACTCTAGGGGAGAATCTGTTTCCTTGCCTTTTCCAGTTTCTAGGGGCAGCCCACAATCCTTGGTTCTGGTCCCCTTCCTCCGTCTTCAAAGCCAGTGACAGCAGGTCCAGACTTTCTCACATCACATCACTCTTGCTTCCGTTGTCACATCTCTCTCTGACTCTGTCTCCTCTTCTGACACTTGCAATTACATTGAGCCGACATGGATAATCCAGGATAATTTCTCTATGTTGAGGTTGGCTGATTAGCAACCTTAATTCCATCTGCAATCTTAATTCCCCTTTGCCATGTAATATACCATGTTCAATGGTTCCAGGGATCAGGATGTGGATATATTTGAGGAGGCATTATTCTGCCTACCACA
Organism: Diceros bicornis minor; assembly: GCF_020826845.1. Classification (NCBI taxonomy): domain Eukaryota; kingdom Metazoa; phylum Chordata; class Mammalia; order Perissodactyla; family Rhinocerotidae; genus Diceros; species Diceros bicornis. The sequence continues at coordinate 18,923,991 of NC_080760.1, read as the reverse complement.
CAAATTAAGAACATAAAGAGAGTATCCCCATTTTCTCCTGACCCATCAAAAGGACAATTGGCATTTGAAATACTGATCATTAATAACATTAAGTACTCCAAATGTATAAGGTAAATGTCTAAAGTTTAAATGTTTCAAATGTTCGGGGGACAGTTTACATGCCTGTGGAAAGGTAAGTCTTTCTGCAGGCTAATCCCTAACTTAGAGGCAAGACATTTAATGAAAAAAATCAGGTTATTTTATAAACTGGCTATTTATTTTTGAATAATTCAGGAAAATTTTCACACTGCTTAATTTTCATTATATCCTCCCAGCAACAGTACCAATCATATGTAATATAACTATAGTATCCCATAGAACCCATATATTAAATTTTGAAATGTAAAATACCCATAACATAAAATCAAAAGGCAAAAATTCTTATAAAGCATATTAAAATTAGCAAAGCGTTATCCTTTTCTTAGCCAACAGGGGAAACTTCTTCACTGCTGAGATTATTCCCTCCTTCCTTGAAGGCAAAGTTTAGGCTTCAAGTTGTCTAAATACGTCAAGACAATGATGACTAGAGTTCCCTGCAGATACATTGTGAAATGAGAAAAAAGGGTGAATTTTATGGTATGTGAATTATGATATTGAATTATATCTCAATAAAGATGTTACTAAAAAAATTTTCAGAGAATCATAAATGGCAGATCTGCCACAATTAAGTAAAACAAAGCCCTTCAGTAACAGTTTACATTTATTGAGTGCTTATTAAGGACCAGATTTTTCTAAGTTTTCTATATGTATTAAGTCATTTGATCGTTACAATAACCCTATAAGGTAAGTATTCTTATCCCCACTGATAAAGAAACTGTGCCTTGCCCAAGATCACACAATAGAAAGTGACAGAACTGGGATCTGATCTTAAGCCGTCTAACTCCAGAGCCCATATTTCTTAACCAACTCACTACTCATTCTCTTAACCACTACACTACACCGTACTGCTTTCTTAAATATATGGAGTCCATTACAGAAGATGATTATTTGGAAACCCAATTCAAATACTACCAGATATTCTAAGCAGAACAATGGTGCAAAAGGAACTTAATAGTTCGCTCTAAATAGCTGTATATTTTGGCAGAACTAAACAATATAATCAAAAAGAATCAGCCTATAGAGTCAAAGCCTGGTTTGACAAATATGAGAGGTTATAAAATAGAGCAAGTCATCATAGACTAAAACCACTTCCTATTCAGGTCCAATAGACATTTGTTATTCTGTTTTATGCCCTTTTAAAATGTTACCAATATGAGAAATGACATATATTACATATCCCATAAACATTTCCTTTAGTAGTATAAACAAAGTGATTTGACACCAAGATAAAATATAAGTATCTTCAATATCCACTTTGATGTATAATTGCTATTAGAATTCCTATCTCACGTTAAAAAAAAATGTACCTTCTTCTTTTGTTACTATTTCCATTAAGCTAATCTGGTGGAGAAATTGGAGTATATAAGAGAGATTGGGGGGGCCACCCCCGTGGCTTAGCAGTTACTTGCGCGCGCTCCGCTACTGGCGGCCCGGCTCGGATCTGGAGCGCACACCGACACACCGCTTCTCCCGCCATGCTGAGGCCGCGTCCCACATACAGCAACTAGAAGGATGTGCAACTATGACGTACAACTGTCTACTGGGGCTTTGGGGAGAAAAAGGGAAAAAAAAAAAGAGATTAGGGAAGATTTCAATGGCATTTTTTTTTTGTCTTCACAAAATAAAAGGCAATATATATCTGTTAAACAGGACACCAAAGGATAAGGTGGTAATAGTTCATGCTTTATAATAAAGGTAACATTTCTTTGCTCTTTTGTTTTAAAATTAAGCTCCAGGGTCCTGCTTGACTAACATTCACAAACCTAATGTTTTGTGTCTTATTAGCTGCACAAAGTACCATCTTTTCACAAAATGATGGTGCTATATACTCTAAAATTTTCTTACATACAAGGACATATTCTCATCTCTCACCCTGTGCCAAAGTTTTTGTAGGATACTAGGACAGGAAAGTGGAGTAAAAACTGCATCAGGAGAGCCAGGCTAAATGGCTTGGAGGTATGCCTGAATTAGAACCCCTACTGCAAACAACAGTAGTCACAGTCTCAGCCCTGAACAAGGTGCGTGCCTGTGAGCTTCTCTCAAAGACGTGGAAAAGGAGAAAATGTGGCAACTAGCTGGTTATTGATCTTCTTCCGTTGCTCTCTTCCATGTCTCACTTATCCAAAACCCCAGGCTTCATGTCCACCAAGCTGCCTTTCCGATGCCTTCCTACGTCTGTTCTACACTCCACCACCTCTGAGTCTTAGTCCAAGCTGCCCAGATCCCTGGAGAATCCGTCCTCTTTCTACTGAACCCCACCTCCCCATCACCACCCCCAACATACACACACATACACATTCTATGCTCAACTCTCCCTTGAACTCAATTCCAGGAAATTTTCACCAATCATCTTTTATTCATTCATTTGATAATTTTATTCAACTAACATTCACTCATTTAGACCAAAAACTATGTGCCAAACGCTATCAAAACAACCTTCAAACGACTTTATTTCTTCTAAGCAATTTTGCAATTATCATAGTGATTGTGTATACTTGTACGATAACTCTCTGTCTCATTCTCTACCCTGTTACTTGATGGGGACTTGCCTGATCTTTTTACCCTTAAGCACTCTGGACTCTGGCATACAATTGGTACTAAGTAAATTCTAGTTAACCTACTGAGAGACTGATGCTGCCAAAAGGAGCCATTTTAGCTACACTTCACAGTAAGAGAGGGTAAATGCACTTCGTCTCACATTTCTGAGCCACATTAATACAGCTGACTTTTGACCCATCCTCCTCCCTCCCCCATCCTCCTCATCATAACAAACATGGAATATTTATCCCCAACAAGTAACCACATATCCCATTCAACTGTGGCCAAAAACAGGAACCCTGAGACCCAGAATCCTAGTGCTTTGCCTAAAAGACTGCTTATTCACTGGGAATTGAAATGACATCTTAGAACACAGTGGACAAGGAGACAGGATTTGAGTCCCAGTGCTGCCACAAATAGGCTGTGACATCCTGGGCAAGCCACAACTTGTTGGATGTTTAATGTCCTCATATGTAAGATGGAAATGCTGGTACCTGCCTTCAGAAGCTTCTTGGGAGGATGAAATAAGGGACTGTAAAAGAAAGGGCTTAGGCTTACAAAAAATATTGTAAGTTAAAGGCTTACAAAAAATATTGATGAACCTCTTCTGCTTTTCTCTGGTTCACTTATTACCTTTCAAAAGGCCCCACAGCACCTTCTAAACCTAATTCCACACTCATGACTCAGACTTTTGATCATTGCCTTTTGGCACTAGAATTTAAAATCAAACTTTGCAAAAGAAAACCATCACTGACTTTCTTCACAGTCAGTCTTGCCTCAATCCCCTGCAACCTGGCTTTCGTTCTCAGAAATCTGATGAAGTGGTACCCTTAAAGGTCATCTGTGAACTTCATTTGCGGAGTCTTAGAATGTTTTCCGTGCCAATCTGTTGGTCACTTGATGCTATCAATCAGGTTTTCCTTCTCCTCTTCAGAGACATAGCAAGAGTGTGGTTTTTCTTTCACTTCTCAAACCCACCTTCTCAACACCCTTTGTCTACACTTTTTTCTCCTTCCACCTCCTGATTGTGGCAGTCTCCAATGTTCTGACCATTCTCCTCTTGGATCCCCACTCTCCTCGCATGGACTCATCCACCCTCATGATTTCAGTGACCACTTTCTAAGCAAATGAGCCCCATTTATAGCTTCAGTCCCCATCTCCCTCCAGGCCCGCTAGATTCTCCCAGGTGTATGGCCTACCATCAGCTTGACCATGTCATCTCTGACACAAAACATCATTTCTCCCCTGAACTGGCTTTTATTGCTGCTTTCTCTCTCCTTTATCCCCCATGTGTAGTTAATCACCCAATTTGCTAGTTCTTCTTTCAAAATACCTTGTCTAAGACCTCAAGAGCTATGGTAATAGTTCTGCATCTATCTTGCATTCCTAGTGGGCTTTCCTTATTGACAAAAGGAGGGAGTACAAGTTTTGATTTGTGGTTTAATTACACACTAGCTTTTAAATTTATGAAAAATTTTTCTAAGTAACAAATTTCTGCTAAGTGTTTTTTATACATTGTCTTAGGAGGAAGGTTTGAGTTTATCATTCTCATTTGGTAGTAAAAAGATATAGTAAAAGATTATATAATAGATGTTTCTCAGATCAACAGATTGGTTCCCCCCAAAATATTAATGGTACAAGTTTTCCAACTTTGTAAACTTCTGCCCTATCCAAATTAACCCCTGCCTCAAAGAGAGGCCTCAGACATCCAGGTCTTAAAGATGGGGTCTGTTTCACTTCCAGGTGTTTAGGGACCTAGTACCTCCCCTACAATTCATGCCCAGCCCCCTACCCTGCCCCACTCACCCTAATATGCCTGCCTGATGAACACACCAACTTCAGTGAAGTGACTCTTTTTTTCTGCCATGCACAACCTGCTCATTTTCTCTGCTGCAGTGTCAGGACACCTTCCAGGTGTCACCATTGCCATCAAACCCCTGCCTTCTGTCCAGGTGAGAATGAACGTGCCTGTAGTTCCACTCAGAAACTAGAACCTAGGATGGCCCCAAAGAGTACATGAAGTTTTGATATGATCATTTTGATTCTGTCTTTTGATGCTATCCATGTTTTAATATTGACCTCTCTTTTATAACCCTAAAAGGTAAATATGACTTCCAGACTCTTTTTATTACTAAACAATGTGTCCAATAGATGATGTAATCCTATCTCCATGCCCCTTATCCCTGATACCCCATCCCTGACACTTATCCCTCACAATGCCACACTATTCTTTATAGGAAGTCCAGGCCACTCCTTACCACACGCCTGAACTGGGGTGAGGCTTTTCATAGCCATGTTATTTGGTCCTGTGCACCTCTCACTTCTCCTGAAGGGGGAAGTTTGGCCCCCAAATCAACTCCAATACTCTGTCATCTACTGCTCCCTTCTCTCCTTCTTCTTCTCTTCCCAAGAGGATCTTCCCAAGCTTAATGAACAAATTCAGCCCCAAGACGTTTACCCCCTCTTTTAGAGTCTCTCATTCCAGTTGCACTTTGACTAAACTTACACAACAAAGTCACGGCAAAAAATGTCACGATACTCCAATTCATTTGTTCCCAGGAGCTGACTCTGGGAGATGCCTGTCTCTCTGTGATATATATTCTTAGACTATTGGTCCATCATAGTCAACACCTTTGTGCTAGTTTTTTATTAAAAATCACAGGCATAGCTGCCAAAAGACCAACAGCAATATTGAGACATAATTTATCAGCCAGCAACAAAGGGGCTCATAGGAAGAGAAGACAAACAAGCAGGAAAAAGAAAGGCCTGTGGATAGACTTGCCCCCACTTCAAGAACAGTCTGAGTCAGAATAGACAATCACAAGAGTGCTAACTGGGGCACCGACAGGACAAATCTCCTTCCACACTAATTCACAAAGATGTTTATGCCCCAGTTCCCATTTGAAACATTTACTTATTTCTTTGGGCTTTGAGGCCTATGACCTAGTTTTCAGTTTACCTTTTCTACCTGGCATATGGCCTTCACATTCAAAAGGGCAGAGCAATTCCATTTTATTTGAGGCAAGAATGATCTTTCAGGACCACTCCTGAAATAAGAGTCAGGAGCAGTAGAAGGATTTCTTCTCTCTTCCTCTCTCATCTCCTCCCCACCCCTCCTTACACAGCCTCTAGCCCCTACTCACTGGCTTAGAATTCTCCTATTAGCTCTTCACCCTTGAACATAATCAAATGGGTTTTGCACTAAATTAAAATTGGAATATCATGAGAAGAGGTACATTAAGTCTTATCAGTCATTTACATTCTGATAAAAATTAGTTGATTGTATCTCTTTTCCACTTTCCACAGAGCAAGTGTTAAGAAAAGGAAAAGAGCAATGGGTCATGGAGACTGAAGAGGTATAAAGTTCATGGAAGAATCTAGAGTCCAGATGCCTATATCACAGTCTGGCCAAAAGCAGGGTCATGTGTATTCCTATTTCCAGTTCTGCCACAGCCTCTCAGTCCCATGTGGTCTCCAAGGAACAAACAGCTTGCCACTCCCATCACTATCTAAGAAATAGGAGGAAGAAAGAGTAAATGGATTGCAAGTGGGGAGACAACATACACCAAAAGAAATCAAGCCAACGGTTTGGGGTGAGGTGCTATTCCTTGAGTTTGGCCTTATTTCATTATTAGTCAATGACCAGTGCAAGTTCATGTCTTCAACTGATCTTTGTTGTCAGAGTTACAGGAACCAATTGATGCACAGCTAAAACACAGTGATTCCTGAAGCGAGATGGGGAAGGAGGAAGTAACCCTGTGGCCATCATCTTGGAAACTTGAGTTTGACTTTTGATGGAAACTTGGCCCAGAGATCACCAAAATGTGGATGGAAAAACAACCATTTCAAGACTGCAAGTGTTTTCAGTCTTATAAGCAAGGAGATCCAAAGGGCCAGTCAGGATCAGCTACGTAATTTGTAGGGCCCAGTGCAAAATGAAAATGCAGGACCATTGTTCGTAAATTAGTAAGAATTCCAAAAGGGTGAGAGCAGAGCATTAAAAGAAATACCCCTTCTAAGCGTGGGGCCCTGTGGAACTGCACACAGTGCAGGCCCATGAAGGTGGCCATGGGGCCCTTTAATTATTCAAATGTGGAACATAAACCTTCTTCTATCATGGAGATGGTTGAGGCACGACTCCAAGAAGCTAAACTGCTCTGTTGAAGAATATGACTTTTATGAAGGCAGGAATTTGGACTGTTTGACTACCACCAAATCACCAGAGCACGGAGCAGGTGCTCAATAAATATTTATTGGGAAAAAAATGAATAAATAAACATAAAACTATTTGTATGCAATAGACAGCTGCATCATTACAGACTTTACTTATGTTTGCTTTCAGTTTTTCTAGGTAGGAAACTGATCTGTAAGGGCAGGTAAATTGTTGCCTGTGCTTATGGAGACACAAATATTTCTTAGGTTTTCTTACTCAAGAAAACCGAGGAGTTGTTTGCATCTAAGTGTTTGGGAGAATCTGAGTACAGATGGTGCCCTGGAGTCGAGAGGACCAAGTGTAGCCCCGGCTGGGAGCAGGCCCTTCTTATCACTCATGAAAGGAACCCAGAGCCATTCTTTCACCTCAACCATTGAAAGCAATGGGAGCATGTCTTGGAACATTAGCAGTACAGCAGTGTGCTTAAGACCATGAGCACTGAAGTCAGACTATCTTCATTATTAACTGCTACTTGACCTTGGGCAAGTTACTTACCTTTCTGTGCCTCAGTTTCCTCGTCTATAAAATGGAAGGATAATATAGTATCTACCTCTACAGGGCTGTTTAAAGAATCAAATGTATTAAATGTGTCAAGCCCTTAGAACAGTGCCTGGAACATAGAAAGTGCTATACAAGTATTTGCTGCTTATTATAACACTCTTTGGAAGGACACCATCGTCCACAGCAATTATGAGGCTCCTTCAAGCACCTTCCCAGACAGTGAACATTGATGAAGGGAACAGGAACAGAAGAGGAGGAACAAGCTGGACACTGCCAACAGGCCAATGGGTGAGCACTTTCGTCCTCTCATCTCTTACCTTAGTGAATTGCCAGAAATAGCCAGGGAAGGAGGGTTCTTTACTTGGTGTGGGGTGGAGGGGGTGGGGTGTTGGCAGGCAGCAAGCACAGAAACTTTAGAGCACCAATGCTTTCATATGACTTGACTTGTATATTCAGACCGGAAGCAGAGTTGTACAATGGGAGTCAACACATCTTGATGGTTATGAGCAAGGGTTCTGAAGTCAGACTGTGTGGGTTCAAGTCCTGGCTCTATCATGGAGTCAAAGCTAATCTAATGGTGTAACTAGAACCCAGCCCTGAGTGATAATCCTTCTTCTAAAAGCCCAAAGTTGAACTGGAATTGGTATACTAAGTTTTTCTAAGTTCCCACAGAAGACCAAATCCGTGTTTGGGTAACCAAAGGACTACTAGCCTAAATGGCACCTATGTGCAAATCAAGAAAAATCTTCATTTCCTGAGCCTGACAAGGCTCAGGTTGGACTTTACTCCCAATTCACCCCCTTTGCCAGGAGCCCTTGTTCAGGGCTCAGTTAATACACACGCATGCAAGTTATAATTAAGTCAGTAGTAAGAGATGTAAAACCTTTGTATTAGGAGAATAGAAATGATTTAAAATTTTCACAGTTACCACTGATGGTGTATATTTTCCTGCCAGAATGCTTCTCAAGACAGGGACTTCTTTCCCTGGCAGTATGGAAGGATGAGGGCTGGCCTGAGTCAGGATACAGGAGTTTTAGTTTGTATTCGGCCACCAATCAGCTCGACTGCCTGGAATGACCTTCTTTCCATTCTCCATCTGGCAAACTCCTACTCATCTTTCAAGACTCAGCTTAAATGCCACCTCCTCTGGGAAGCCATCAAGGACTCTCCCAGGGAAAGTCTCTGGGTTCTCATACATTTTGCTCATGTCTCTTTTATACTATTTTTGGTGTTTCATAACTTTGGCTTTCCCTACCTGGTTTTCTGACTAAAAAATAACTTTCTTGAAGGCAGGCAAGGTGACCTGCTATGTTTATTTCTCTGGCACCTAGCACAGTACTTGACTAAATGAATGATTAAATGAATGAACAAGTTGTGTGACCCAAGGCAACTTACACAACCTCTCTGTTACTACATTTTCTTCATCTGTAAAAGGAAAGCATTAGTCTATTTTCTCACATTCCCGTCCAGTTCAAATGCTCCTTGAATGCATAATATTCAGTTACAGATATTCTGCCCAGGCCTTTTCCAGGGGTAGGGCAGACAGAGTTACCTCTGGGATTCCGCCATCTCCCCTTTGCACCCTCCCCACTCATCTGATTGCCCTACACATCCTGGACATGACTCTTTTCCACAGGCCCTTGCACTCAGCTGCTTGTCAATAGTGTCAAGGTTAAGAGCACAAACCTGGAGATAGATTGTCCGAGTTCAAATACTGGCTCTAGCACTTATTAGCTGTGTGACCTTGGGAATGTTATTTACCTCTCAACTACCTAATTTTAAAGTAGGGATGATAATAATGATGATGACTTCTACCTCAGAGGATGTCTAAGACAGGCTCTGAGCAATCAGAAAGGATACCAGCTTAAACAACCAGCACAGCTATATTGGACGTAGGACCCCTCCCTCCCCTCCTCTCTCTAGCGCTGAGTCTGTCGTAGCCATTTACTGTTATTTTTGAGACTGGGTAAAATAAGAACTTAGTAAAAGATACCCCCCCTAGATATTTTCAATAAGGCAAAGGGGGTGGGGGCAATTCAGGTAGTTAAAGTCCAGGCCCTAGAAGGCTCACCTCAAGACAGGCTTCCAAGCTTGGTTGATTTCACTTTGGCAATGAATAAGGAGACGCCGCTTTGGATCTTACTCTTTTTGGTTTGTGAACAGAATATGTGTCTACTTATTATCAGAAAATAATGTTAAATGGTTTCTCAAGACTTATAGTTCTCTGATATTATCTGCAATTTAAGAAACTGTTATTTTTATTAATAGTACTTAATACTAGAATAACGTAATTTTCCTGTAAATTATTTCTTAAGATTCTCACAAGCCTGTGAGGTGGGTAGAACAGATATTATCTGTCCCATTAAAAGAGTGATCACTGGGCCGGCCCCGTGGCTTAGCGGTTGAGTGCTCACGCTCCGCTGCTGGCGGTCCGGGTTCGGATCCCAGGCGCACACCGACTCACCGCTTCTCCGGCCATGCTGAGGCCGCGTCCCACATACAGCAACTGGAAGGATGTGCGGCTGTGACATACAGCTATCTACTGGGGCTTTGGGGGAAAAAAAAAATAAATAAAATTATTAAAAAAAAAAAGAGTGATCACTAATCTATTGTATTTTGGAGCATCTAACACATACGATTTTTGACAATTCTTTGATAACTTACACAGACATTAATAAACCAGTAGTATTCTCTGGGAAGGCAAGAGGATAACTCAGATTTTCTTCATCAATTTCCTGGAATCTAATTATAAATCTTGGAGTCTTAGTGTAATAACTTTTAGAGTCTTAGTGTAATAACTTACATTAAATGGATCTGTGGCTTAGAAATGGCTGTTGTCACAAATAATATATTATTACTACACTTATTCCAAGAATATAAAGTAAGTGATTTTTGTAATTCATAGAGCAAAGTAGAAATGGAGACATACCAAGTACACAGATTAGGTACAAAATGACGTATAGCATCCCTCTGAAATACAAAGCTATTAGGAGCTCTATAGACCATCTCTCCTATATGGAGATGAGCATGGTGTTTGGTCACAAATTAGAATTCCACTTGGCAGAATACACGGTGCAGAATGAATGATCTTCACTCAGGCAATTCACAATTATACTCCCAATTCTCCCTCATTGTTCGTTATATTAATATAGCCTTGACTTTCAAGGGAATGCTTGACAATAGTTAAAGCTGAGGCCTTAAAAATTTGAGTTTGGGTATAGATATGGATCTATGGATAATAGCTGAATCTTCTCTCTTCAATTCTAGGCAGGTATTTGTTTGCTGGTAATCTTGTTTTATAAGTCCAAAAGAAAAAAATTGTATCAACTCATTACTAAATGCAATTTCTATGAAGCTATCTTATTCCTGAGAGCTAGTGAGGTAAGCAAGCTTTTTTTATTGAACAGACTGATGGAATAATGTTTTGGAAAAATTATAGGGAGTAAGCAGATGGGAAATGGGAGAAAAGCCACATGGGTAAGGAAAACCATGAGTTTTCACCACATAACTATAAAATATAGAGGAAAATTCTCTTGGGAACCCCATGAGTCACTTGATTCAACAACAGTGATTTATTTTCCATTCAGCAAGGGTTCTAAACTTTGGGAGTACAGGGAGTTTTAATGACATATGGCTCTCAGCACCAGCTGTGACAGAGAAAAAGGACTGTTGATAGAATAATTCTGACTAAGATAATGAGATCCGTAGCTGGCTGCATCTAATAGCTTCACAGGAAATTTTAGGATGGAAGTCAGCCAACAAACCCATCTTCATTTGCCCTTTCCTTTGAGTTGGCACAAACACTAGACACTTATTTATTTCCCTGAAAAATTAATTCCTTTAAAAAATTTTAATGGAGTCATTTCACATGATAGTCCAGCCTACATTTCAAACTAGGTAAAAGCTTTAAAATAACTCCCTATCTTGCTCGTTTATTCCATCCCAGCCTTGCCCTCATTATGTCATCCTGGGCATTATGTCACAACTATCGATGGTGGAGGGACTAATCAATTGTTGGAACTATTTGAGATGGGAGCACAGGAGAGAAATGACCTACAGGGAACTCTGGATCCATGTAGAGAAGGGTCTCGTATGGCAGACTAGAACTAGGCAATAGCAAGTCACAAGACAATTTCTAATTAGGAGCGCTATAGATTGAATCTTGGTGTCTCTCTTCAAATTCACATGTTGAAATCCTAGCCCCCAATGTGATTGTATTAGGAGGTGGAGGCTTTGTGAGGTAATTAGGTCATGTGGTCCAAGTCCTCATGAATGGCATTAGTGCCCTTATAAAAGAGGCCAAGAAAGCTCCCTTGCCCCTTCTGCCATGTGTGATTACAAGGAAAAGACAGACCTCAGTGAGGAAACGGCCTCTCACCAGACACCAAATCTGCCGGCACTATGATCTTGGACTTTCCAGCCTTCAGAACTGTGATAAATAAATGTTTGTTGTTTATAAACCATCCAGTTTATGGTATTTTTGTTATAGCAGCCCGAATAGACTAAGACAGGAAATATGGGATAATCAGATTTGTGCTTCAAAAAATCACACTAGTGATAATATGGAGGACAGATTGGAAGGGAAAGACAATGAACTTTGCGATATCACTTGGAAGTTTCTAGAAATAGGCTGAAGGGAGAAATGCTGAAAGCCTAAACTAAGACAGTGGCTCTGGGGATAGAGAGAAGAAAACAGATTCAACACTTAGTCATCAGGTCTTGTTCATTCTCTCTCTGAAATATCTCTACCAATTTAGTCAAATGTCCCAATAATGTCCTTTATAGCATTTTGTTTTCCTCCAGTCCAGGATCACGTATTGCACTTGGTTGTTATGTCTCTTTAGTTTCCTTTAATCTGGAAAGTTCATCAACTTTTCAGTATCTTTCATGACATTGACTTTTTTTTTAAAGTACAGGTCAGTTCTTTTATAGACTGTTCCTTAATTTTGGTTTGTCTGATGTTTTCTTATGATTAGATTCTGGTTATTCATTTCCAGATGGATTACCACATAAGCAATGTCATGTCCTTCACAGGGTCACATCTGGAGGCCACATGATGTCCACCCACTCTTCATTGGTTATGTTGATCTCGATCACCTGGTCAGGATGTTGTCTGGTTTCTCCATTGTATAGTTGCTATTTCTCCCGTTGTGACCAATAAGCAATCTGTGGGCAAGTACTTTAAGACTGTATAAATGTTCTGCTCTTCGGCAAACTTTCCTCCCTGGATTGAACATTCTCTAATTATTCTTGTCCAGATCAATCTTTACCATGATGGTTGCACAATGCTGGTTTTTCCAGAACCTCCATTTTTAACTGGACACATTACTACCTACAATAAGGGACTATATATCCCAGTCTAGTTGTGGTTTTGTGACTAAATTCTCATGTGGGACTTCCAAGAAGTCTCCTTAAAAGCACAAAAGTAAGGGGCAGCTACTCATCTCCCTCCCTCCTCCTTCCTACTGCCCATAACACAAACATAATAGCTGGAGGTCTGGCAGCAAAATTAGACCACCTAGGACCTTGCAAATGAAATCCTGAAACAGAGATGAAAGATAGAATCCTGGGACCCTGTTGACATCATGAAGCTTCCACACCAGCCCAGGACTGCCTATGTCCAGACTTCTATCTTGTTTAAGCCACTATTTTGAGGGTCTCTGTTATAGATGAACAAAAATTTCTAGCTAGATACATACATAGTAGTTGAATCCCTGAGAAAGTATGGGCAGCCTCCTAGGAAGAACATGGTGTAAGAAGAGAGAAGGGCTAAGGATTAGGACCCTGAGGAACACTGAAAATTACTGGATAGAAGAGCAGCCAGTGTAGAAATCTGTGAAAACTCAAACATCCAAATAGAGCGGTCCCTCCAAAATCAAGGAAAGAAAGAGGTTGAAGGGAGAATAGAGTGAATAGTTCAAATATCGTAAGAAGGTCAAACGAAATAACGACTGAAGAGCTTCCATTGAATTTGGCCATCAGGAGGTCTTTGGTCGCCTACCAAGAGAAATTTTATTTAGATGGAGGGGGTAACCTGGACTGCAGCAACTTAAGGACCAAACAGAAGATGAAATATGAACCTTAGGTTTAGATGACACTTCCATAAAGCTGGCCAGAAAAGGAAAGGAATGAGATCAGGCTATAACTAACCCTCAGGCTCTATGCTGAGGACAGAGACAAACTGTCTTGTTCCCCTTGGTTCTTCGGCAATTAACACACGCTTGGTACAGATAGAAATGAATAAATATTAGCTGAGTGCAAACTACATAGAAAAAGTCCCTTTCCTCAGAGACCTCACACTCAAGTAAATAAATAAATGAATAGAGTAGGATGCATGCTTGAGGGGTGTTTTTTTAGGATAAGAGAGTTTCTCCCCCAGGTTTATTATATTAGGCATACAGCTTTATGAATTCTGACAAACACATACAGTCACATAGCAACCACAACAAATTATAGAGCATTTCCGTCACCCCAAAAAGTTCCTTTGTGTCCCCGTCCCCAACCCCCAGTCCTTGACAACCACTGATCTGATTTCTGTTCCCATAAACTTTGACTTTTTCAGAATGTCATGTAAATGGAATTGAACAAGAGCCTTTTGTGTCTGGCTTATTTCATTTAGTATAATGCTTTTGAGATTCATCTATGTTGTTGCATGTATTAGTAGTTCATTCCTCTCTCTTGGTGAGTGGTATAGTCCATTGTATAGATATATCACAATTTGTCCATCTATTTCTCAGTTGATAGATATTGGGTTACTTCCAGTTTTTGGCAATTATAAATAAAAATGCTATAAACATTTGCATACAAGTCTTTGTGTGGACACATGTTTTAATTTCTCTTGGTAAATTCTTGGGAGTGGGATTGCTGGGTATAAGTAAGTTTATCTTCACAAGAAACTGCCAAACTTTTCCTAAGTGGCTATACCATTTCGCATTCCAGCAACGTGTAAGAGTTTCTGTTGCCTTGCATCTTCCCCAGCACTTGGTATTGGCAGTTTTTAAAAGTTTAGCCATTCTGATACATGTATAGTGACATCTCATTTTGGTTCTAGTTTACATTTCCCATTGCATTTGCACTATATTAATTATGTTGAGCATCTTTACATGTATTTATTTGCCATTTGTACCTCTTCTTTGGTGAAATGCCTGTTCAAATCTTTTGCTAATTCTATTTTTTTTCCAGCTTTGTTGAGATATAATTGACATACAACATTATGTAAATTTAAGGTGTACAATGTGTTGATTTGATACACTTATATACTGCAAAATGATTACCACTGTAGTGTTTGCTAACACCTCCATCACCTCATATAGTTACCATTTCTTTTTTGTGGTGAGAACATTTAAACTACTCTCTTAGCAACTTTCAAGTATATAATACAATATTGTTAACTATAATCACCATGCTGCACAATAGATTCCCCGAACTTATTCATCTTATAATTGGAAGTTTGTACCTTTGATAATGCCCTCAAAGTCCATCCATGTCGTCACAAATGGCGGGATTTCCTTCTTTGTCACTGAATATTATTCATATATATATATCACATTTTCTTTATCCAGTCAGCCTTTGACAAACACTTAGGTTGTTTCCACACCTTGGCTAGTGTGAATAATGCTGCAATGAACATAGGAGTGCAGATATCTCTTCAAGATCCTGATTTCACTTCCTTTACATGTATACCCAGAAGTGGGATTGCTGGAATTATACAGTAGTTTTATTTTTAATTTTTTGAGGGATCTCCATACTGTTTTCCATAGTGACTGCATCAGTTTACATTCCCACCAACAGTGCACAAGGGTTCCCTTTTCTCCACATCTTTACCAACACTTGTTATCGCTTGTCTTTTTGATAATAGCCATTCTACCAGGTGTGAGATGATATCTCATTGTGGTTTTGATTTGCATTTCGCTGATGATTAGTGATGTTGAGCATCTTTTCACGTACCTGTTGGCCATTTGTATGTCTTCTTTGGAAAAATGTCTGTTTGGTTCCTCTGCCCATTTTTTAATCAGATGGCTTATTTTTTTTGCTATTGAGTTGTATGAGTTTTTTACATATTTTGGGTATTAACCCCTTATCAGATATATGACTTGCAAATATTTTTCTCGTATTTGGTAGGTTTCATTTTCTTGATTGTTTCTTTTGCTGTGCAGAAGCTTTTTAGTTTGACATAGTCCCATTTATTAATTGTTGCTTTTGTTGCTTGTACTTTTGGCGTCATATTCAAAAAATCATTGCCAAGATCAGTGTCAAGGAGCTGTGTCTCTACGTTTTCTTCTAGGAGTTTTATGGTTTGGGGTCTTATCTTTAAATATTTAATCTATTTTGAGTTAATTTTTGTGAGTGGTGTAAGATAGGAGTCCATTTTCATTCTTTTGAATGGGGTTACCCAGTTTTCCCAACACCATTTATTGAAGAAACTATTCTTTCCTCAACAAGTATTCTTGGCACCCTTGTCAAATATTAGTTTACTGTGTATACCTCGCTTAATTTCTGGGCTCTTGATTCTGTTCCATTGGTCTATGTGTCTATTTTTATGCCAGTACTGTTTCGATTACTATAGGTTTGTAATATAGTTTGAAGTCAGAACGTGTGATGCCTCCAGCTTTGTTCCTCTTTCTCGTGATTGCTTTGGCTATTTGGGGTCTTTTTGGTTCCATACAAATTTTAGGATTTTTTCTTCTATTTCTGTGAAAAAATGTCATTGGAATTTTGATAAAGGTTGCATTGAATCTATAGATTCTTTTGGGCAGCATGAACATTTTAACAATATTAATTCTTCTGATCTGTGAAAGCAAGACATCGTTCCATTTACTTGTGTCTTGTTCAATTTCTTTCATCAAAGTCTTGTAGTTTTTAGTGTACAAATCTTTTACCTCCTTACTTAAACTTATTTCCAATTTTATTATTTTGATGCTATTGTGAGTAAGATTGTTTTCTTTATTTCTTTTTCAGATATTTCATTGTTAGTGTATAGAAATGCAACTCATTTCTTTATGTTGATTTTGTATCCTGCAACTTTACTGAATTCACTGATTAGTTCTAACCCTTCTTTGGTGGGGTCTTTAGGATTTTCTATATATAAGGTGATATCATCTGCAAAGACAATTTTACTTCTTCCTTTCTCATTTGGATGTCTTTTATATCTTTGTTTTTTACCTGATTGTTCTGGCTAGGACTTCCAATACTATGTTGAATGGAAGTGGTGAGAATAGCCACCCCTGTCTTATTTCTGATTTTAGAGGAAAAGCTTTCAACATTTCACCATTGAGTATGATGTTAGCTGTGGGCTGGTCATATCTGACCTTTATTATGTTGAGGTGTGTTCCTTCTATACCCAATTTGTTGAGTTTCTATCATGAAAGGATGTTGTATTTTGTCAAATGCTTTTTCTGCAACTATTGAGATGATCATATGATTTCTATATTTCATTCTATTAATTTGGTGTATGACATCTATTAATTTGCATATGTTGAACCATCCTTGCATCCCAGGGATAAATCCTACTTGATCACAGTGTATAATCCTTAAACGTGCTTTTGAATTTGGTTTGCTAATGTTTTGAGAAATTTTGTGTCTATGTTCATCAGGGATATTGTCCTGTCGTTTTCTTTCTTTGTGGCCTTTTGCTAATGTAAAAATTGGGTTGTTTGTTTTCTTATTATTGAGTTGTGAAAGTATATGCTCTGGATTCAAGGCTTTTAACAGATATGTGTTTTTCAAACACTTTCTCCAAGTCTATGGTTTGTCTTTTCATTTTCTTAACAGTATCTTTTGAAAAGCAGAAGTTTTAAATTCTTGATGACGTCTAATTTATCAAGTTTTTGTTTTTATGGTTCATACTTTTGTGTCCTATCTCACAAATCTTTGCCTAATCCAAAGTTCTATGTTTTCTTCTAAAAGATTTACAGTTTTAGATTTTACATTTAGGTGTATGATCCATTTTGAGTTAGGTTTTGTATATGGAGAGGATAGCAGATTTGAACATATTTATAGTTTGAGAGAGAGATGGAAGATATGTGATATAGCAAGATGGCAAAAGAGATACAAGGAGATTGGAAAAGGAGTTCGTGATGATGGAAATGAATTCCTTCTCCCACTAAAACAGAAAGGAACGAAATTAAAACAAAATTTGCAAGTGGGGCATGGAAAATTAAATGGTCTCACACCTCTTGGTCTCCATTTTCTTGAAGGAAATAAGATCATCTGATAAAAGGAGAGAGACAGGGCTGGGAAATAGGTTGGGGAAGAATAACTAAGATCTGAAGTAGACACTATGGAGAATGGGAAAGAGAGGTAATCAGTAACAAATAAAAGAGCAGTCAAATGATGTTAAGGGCCCAGGTGAGTCCGGAAACCTTAAAGCTGTAGTTGCTCCAATTGCACAGTTAGGCAATTGTTCTTAGTTGTATTGCTCAATATCAACAGTATAGGAGTGATGGAGGCCAACACAAGGAAGGACTTGGCAGAGGAAAGGGGGTTAATTCATTGAGAAATTGATGAGAAGTTGGAGTTCTGGTTAGAAAGAAAAGGAAATGAGTCCAGGAGGGACTGAGAGAATGAGGCAAATGGAAGGGCTGCAGGAAGTAGAGGTCTGGGTGAGGTTGAAGAGCAAACCTCAAATCCAATGATTATTCTGTGTTTGTTGTTCATGGGATCAAATTACATATTCTGTATATCACTTAGGATGCATTTGGTTGCAAGTAAAAGTCTACCCAAATAAAAATGACTTAAGAGAGGTGTGAGAGGTTTTCCCCCATTTTCTCACGTAATAAGAAGCCTAGATGTAGTAAGCTCTGGGAATGGCTAAACAAGTGGTACAACAATACCAGGATTCTGGGGCCATATCTGTGCTGTTGTCTTGGTTGACCCCCACAATTGCAAAATGCCTATCAGAGCTTCAATCATCACATTTTTTCTTGGCCACATTCAAAGGTAAATAGGAAGAACAGGATTTATCCTCATGTGTCTCTCTCTTAACGTGGAGGAAAATCTTACCCAGAAATCCTCACCCCAGTAGATTTCCCTCGGTTCCCACTGGTCAGGACTGAGTCACATGCCCATATCATACTGCATGGAAGGCTAGAAAAGCAAGTTACAGGGTTTCCAGTTTCTATAACAGGTGAGGGCTTTGCTAGGAAGGTCGAAGTGCTATTGAGTAGTCAACTAGCAGCGTCTGAAACATCATGCTTTTAGAACAGTACGTTAGTCTGACAAAAACCTACAGCCATGAAAGGGACCTTAGATTCAGTTCCTAGCCTTCAGGAAAGGCTACACCTTAGTCATCTAACATGGATATGAATTCAATCATCTTTCAGTGGTTTCCAGGAGAAAAATTTTACAAAGATGAATAAGAAAATTCCCTGCTCTGCTCTTCAGAGAAGGATGGTATATTTGAAACTGACCTGTTGCCTACCAGCCAACTCCCCACACCAACCTCAAATAATCATTTGTTAGCTGAAACACAGAGGATCCAAGTTCAACATATGAGGGTAATTTAGGAGCATAATCCAATATATGACTGTGGAATGAAGTCAAGAAAGTCAAGAACATAGAAGGCCTAATGCTGAAATTATTTTTTCAGGATATTTGAAATGTATTTGAATGTATATTAATAAGAAAAACAAGAGATTAGATAGAAGGAGGATATTTTTTAAGTAAAGGAAAAACATGGTAGAAATTTAGCTATCCTGAAAAGGCAAATATTTTACTAAAAGTTCAAAGGGTAGTTTTGTGCATTTGCATCACAATCTCCGTCAGGCTAAGTGCCTTGGACTCAGGAAGTCCTGAGTGACCCCAGGCAAGTGACTTCCCTTCAGTGGGCTTTATTCTCTACACCTGACAAGTGGGAAATTATTCCTTACTGGATTGATGTAAAGATCTGTAGGGAAAAATATATGAAGCACTAGTACAGCAACTAACAGATGGTAGGTACTTAATAAATGGTAGCATTTTTTTATAAGATGGATAGTCTAAAGAATAATGACTCTGATTATCACGGACTACTCTTCACAGCTACCATAGTTAGCAGAAGGCTACTCCAACTGGCATTAGGAGAAAAAGCCACACCAACAGCAGCAGGAATCACTCCACCGCATAGGTCTCCAAACGCTGGTTTAGGAGTAGTGTTTTGCAAAGCCAGGAATCCTATGGTAATAAGATTTTCAGGACACTTTCCCTTCATCATCCTCTGAAATGGTTCATCTTCTTTCCCTTTCTTCTTTTTTTTTTTTTGTGAGGAAGATCAGCCCTGAGCTATTATTCATGCTAATCCTCCTCTTTTTGCTGAGGAAGACCGGCTCTGAGCTAACATCTATTGCCAATCCTCCTCCTTTTTATTTTTTTCCCCAAAGCCCCAGTAGATAGTTGTATGTCATAGTTGCACATCCTTCTAGTTGCTGTATGTGGGACGCGGCCTCAGCATGACTGGAGAAGCGGTGCGTCAGTGAGCGCCCGGGCTCCAAACCCGGGCCACCAGTAGCAGAGCGTACGCACTTAACCGCTAAGCCATGGGGCGGGCCCCTTCTTTCCCTTTCTACTGCCATTGCCCATATTTATGTTCATACTCTTTAGCCATAACTGTGGCAAAATCTTTGACCTAATTCCTGTCTCTAATCTCTTCCCTCTACACATGGTCTCTAGTCAGATCTTTTTAAAACTGATTTATGTCAGTTACTTGCCTCTTAAGAATCTGCAATAGCTCCCCATTACCTATAGAATCAAGTCCATCTTCCTTGCTGTTTTATTCAGCCTTTCACAATGAGCCCCAGCCCACCTCTGCAGTCCTATTGCCTCACACCCAGCCCACCTCTGCAGTCCTATTGCCTCACACCCTTGCCTCTAAAACCCTATCTACCACTACATGAAAAATGAAATGTTCCAAGAATAAATACTGTATTTATAACTTTTTTTTTTTTTTTGAGAAAGATTGGCCCTGAGCTAACATCTGTTGCCAATCTTCCTCTTTTTCTTTTTTTTCTCTCCCCAAAGCCCCAGTACATAGTTGTGTATCCTAGTTGTAGGTCCTTCTAGTTCCTCTATATGGGATGCTGCTTCAGCATGGCTTGATGAGTGGTGAGTAGGTCTGTGCCCAGGATCCGAACCGGCGAACCCCAGGCCACCAAGCAGAACGTGCACACTTAACCGCTATGCCACCGGGGCCAGCCCCATATAACTTCTGAATCTTAGTCTAGAATGTCCTTTTCCGGGGTGAAATGCTAATCATCTCTCAAGGTTCCACTTAAACCCTATATCCTCCAATTAGTATGTCAAGCTCAAATGAGTGGCTTTCTTCACCACTCCTCCCGTGTACTACCTTCAAGTCCTATAAAAATAACCCGTGTGTTGGCAGGTGCCCTCTGTTTCTTAGTATTTTATTATATGTGGGTTATTTCTTGCTCATACTTTCTAGACCATAGGAACTATTAGAATTCCTCGGCTTGGCACAGTCCTGAGAATCCTGTTATAAGCACCAAATGTAATATTAACAAAGTTTAGTGAATAGTGCACACAGAGGACCTAAATTCCAATCTAATGTCTTCCCTTTGTATAATAATAAACACGGCAAAATCTTGGTCATTTTAGACTTAGTAGAGAGAAAAATCTAAATTCATGAAAAGTCTGAATTAAAGACTTTTAAAAAGCTAAATCATTGTATTACTTTTGTATACCTAGAGTAACGTGAACTGCTAAGCAGGGGTTTCTAAGTTAGAAGCCCTATTTGCCTACTTTAATGATAATAAAACTTTGGGTAGTTAGTGGGATCTATTTACATATAAATAGCAAATGCATTTATCTCTTGAAAAACATTTTTAAGTAGGCTATCATCCTAACCACCACAACCACACAATCACAGTCTCACTTACGGGACTAATTTGCTCTTTTCAGATAGCATTGAGAGTTACTTCTTCCAAGAATGGTTTCATTAGAGATTTACATTTTATTTTAATCTTGATAATTAGGGTTACATCCCTGACAAAATTAGAAGAGTTAGAAAGGGATATGCTGAATTAAAATAGTACACGTGATGTCAACTGTGAGGGACAGGGTTAAACATTGTCTTAGGCTGTGATAACCCTCAATCTATCACTCAATTTACTATAAATAATTAGGCAGTAGTTTTGTATACAGGCCTTGGTTCAGAAATACAAATGGGGATTACACTAAGAAGTTTATACTGAGAGTTTGCAGATTTTGAAATACGGCATTTAACTTAACTGATGCCTCCTTCCCTCTCCCACCCCCCGAAAAAAATCTTTGGGATAAGGTAAAGGGAGAGCAAAGTGCCACCAGAACCCACAAGATTTAGAGTAAAATGACTTTAGGTTTTATCTGGTGTACATGTGAGCACACTGGACAAGTCACGTAACCTCTCTGAGCCTGTTTTCCCGCTACCAAACGATACTACCAACTTCCAAATGTTATTTTGAGTTTGAGTATTAAGTTCAATCACACATGAGAAAATGTTTTGAAAACTGTTTAATATCATTCAAATGCTAGACTTAAAATGGAGAAACATTCAATTAGCGTATTATTGTTTTAAAAATAGAACTGTTCTTGTTTTGGCCTAGGAGAAAAATTTCTTTAACACTTGGCATCTTTTGAAAAACTAATACACTCTTCCACCTGTGACTGACTCATAGTTATTTTATACTTTTGTGAAGGGAAGGAAGTAGTGATTTTAGACAAATTGTCAAATCACCCCTACATTCATGACGACTTTTTAGTCAGGAAAGCAAATCTGTGTAGACGCAATGTGGAGTTTAAAGTGGTTTTTCACTGAAATGTCAAAAACAACTCTTAGCTATGTTGTTAAAAATTAAATCTTCATTATGTTTGTTTTAACACTAACTCAAGTATTAGAAAGATAATTGAGTAATAGGCTCCCTAGAGATGACAGAAAAGAATTGAAAGGAAGAACTGCCTTTAATACTTTTTGTATTTGTACATGAATGAAAACCAAGATAGTGACCACTGACTAGACTAGATAATCTAACTCCAGATGGTGATAGGTAATATCACCAACAATTTATCTATTGTTAGCAAGACTCTAAGCACCGAATGGAGAATAACAAAGAAGAGGAAAAGTAAATATGTAAAACATATCACCTCTCAGAGCTCAGAAATTTAGAAATTTCACTCTGGTCAAAATGCCAATCATTTCCTCCCTGCCAAAATCTCCTCAGAGAACCTGCTGCCTGCAGACTGGAAGGGCATTCCTCAAGTAGTAGGGGCCCCACACTGCTCTCTGACCAGCTAATTTAACCAGGGGCAGACACTTGGCTCAAACTGGGTCAATCATATTCTCAGAGACACGGAGGCTGAATTGGAGGGTGTTGGCTTTGAAGATGCAAGGTCATAAAGAGTTGTTGCCAAAATCAGCAGCACAGCAGCCCAAAGTCATGTGCAAGCCAGTGTTATGAGGGAAAAGAAACTAAAAACCTTACAGAGAAGCAGAATAACTACTCCGCAGAGAGGAAAACAAAACATGTGAAACAAGGACAAAGAGATTAGGAAACCAAGCAGCCAGAAGGAGAAAAAGAGACAGAATGAGAGAGAGAGAAGCTGTCTGACCATGCATACTTTCTTCAGCTGCGTTCTGTATAATGTCCTAAAATAAATCTCCTTTCGTTTGCTTATGCTGGCTCCAGCATGTTTCGGTTCCTCAGAATCAAGGGATACTTTAGGAAGACATTCACTTATTGGACTAGAACCAAAAGTAAAAAAGTACATGAGAAAGACCTCTGAACGGTCAAACTGCATTTCCAAAATGCTGTATACTAAAACTCACATGATGCTAAAATTCTCTCATTGTGTATTTAATTTTTTATAACAGCTTTTTTGAGATATAATTCACATACTATAAAATTCACCCTTCTTTAATTGTCTGTTTACTTTTAATTTTTTTTTAATTCCACCAAGCTTCCAGATCGAGTGTCCAAGTAGACGAAGAGCCTTAACAAAGAGAGACTGGCTAGTAGAGCAAGCAAGCACACTACAGCAATAAAAAGTGACAGCTGACAGCCCAGCAGCAAAGGAGGAAACAGAAAAACTATAAATAGGAGAACAATAATTCCAAAGGGGAAGAAAAGAGCAATCTGGGGCCATGTAGAGTGTTTTTGTTAGGCTCTTTTGGTTCCGAGGAACAGCTCAAGTTACATCTAATATTAGGGGAAGGAGTTCTAAAGAATGAAGAAAACAAGGATCTCAGCCCCACAGGGCCTCGTGGGAACCACGAAAGGCCAAATCACCAAGCCTCTGGAAGAACAGGCACTGTAGCAGAGCCAGACCTCAGGAAGACTGGAACTAGGATGCCAGCAAGAATCCAAGGTTACCCCAGGACTTCAACATCAGGAGCTCATGCATCGTCACCTCAGTGATCAGTTACTTATGTGACTCACCTCTCCCTTCCAGCTGCGCTTGGCAGTGTCTTTTGGTTTCTCTGCCTGCCCCTAACTAGCTTCCTCATCCTCTCTTTGGAATTTGTAAACTGCTAGCTCTTGACCTATTTCAACCTGCAGACTCATTTTGTTTGGCCACCACAGTACCTTCACAGTGTTTAGAATTCCAGAGTCTTTGGGTGGGGTATGAACTTGGCAGTCACCAGAATGTTTACCAGGCCCCATTACCTTCGCCACGCCCTCTTCTCATTTACATAGCCTGCCCTACTGCAACTGCTGAAGGTATTGAGTTTGTGACTTCTGCTCTGTTTCCTACCTCACAGCTCCTGCTTATCATCATATCTGCTTCCTCATAACTTTTGCTTATTCTGCCCCATTGGCTTTCCCTGTATATCCTTTTAGCTCCCACTAGTAACTAGTAATTCCCAGTTTAAATTCCCCAAAAGGAGAATCTGGTCCATCTCACCCATTTTTGGCTAAACTTTTCCCACTGGTTCACACTGTGGAATGCTGGCGAGCCTAGAGCCCGGCTGCTTTAGGTCAGGTCTCCATTCCATGTCACCAGCTGTGCCTCAGGAGCTGCAAGGCCTGAATAGAATAGAGCACAGCTGTCTGGGGCTGATGTCTCAGCAGGGTCTATGAGCAGTGCAGTTATCTTTAGGAGGGACTAAGGGAAAGGCGGCCGCCGTAATTGTCCAGTGCAGTGGTTCAGAATGACCTAACTCTACAAACCTTAAAAAGCCTGAGAGAATCAGCCTCCATCTAGCCTCCCCAAATCATAAAAGTCTATGATGCTAACATGGAGTCTTTAAGAAAAGTTAAATTGTGTTCAGCATCCTCTATTTAAGAAGCAGTGATATGTCTAGCATACTCTGGAATACTTTCCACAGAAAATTATAAAAGTAAAAATAATGGAAAGTATTTAATATGTACTCAGATATTTGAGAAACTTTAGATATTAAAAAAAAATCTCATTTTCCTTCAAGATATGAATTAGTCCTAGAAAGTTATTAAGAACAGAAGCCCTGAAAGTTTTCTAATCCTGGCTCTCCCACTTACCAGCTAGCAAATTCTTTAGTAATTCAGCGCCTCAATTTCCTCATCTATAAAATGAGGGTAACAATAGTATCTATCTCATAGGGTTGTCAGATTAAATGAAACAATCCAAACAATACCTTTAGAACACGTACCTGGTGCATAATGAGTGCTAAAAATTGTTATTATTATTGCTGCTATTGTTTTGCTATTAATACATAAATAAGGAAGCTATGTACTAATGCATTAGTAGATCTTTATAATGATTGATAATGGTTGAGATTTTCCTCTTTGTACATATATATTCTCTCTTCTTTGACATTTTATTCTAGCTCTGTCATACAAATTATGTACTGCATTTCCATATGAAACAAACTGCTTCAATCAGATGGCTGTGCTGTATAACAACAGTGTTTTGTTTGGGGGGATCTGAGCTTTTTTCACCCTAGTGCTGGTCTGTCTGTCCTTTAGCTTATCTTGGTGCCTAGACTGAAAGGCAACTCACGCAAGGCACTCTTCAGAACAGGCTCCAACGCAGACAGTCGTGAGCTCAAAAGTAAACACCACTGAAAAACAACAAAGGCTACAGCTGATGCCAAAGGATTTATCTAAAGACAGTCTCTTTGGAGTCTCTGGCCAGTTCTAGGATGACTTCCTGCCTGGAAACAAGACAGGAAAGCACTGGAATAGGTGCACGCCAAAAGCACTGGAGCCTGAAAGGAGTAGGAGTAGTTAGTGAAGCCATTAGGATCAGCTATGGAGCTTTAGAAAACATATTAGTGCTGGTCCCACCTTAGATCAATTACATTCTAAACCTCAGGGTGGAGTGAGGGAAGGGAGAGGGCAAGCAGCTATATATATATATATATATAAATAAATATAAAATATATATATATATATTTTTTTTTTTTTGGTGAGGAAGATAGGCCCTGAGCTAACATCTGTTGTCACTCTTCCTCTTTTTGCTGAGGAAGATTGGCTTTGAGCTAACATCTGTGCCCATCTTCCTCTATTTTGTATGTGGGACGCTGCCACAGCATGGCTTGATGAGCGGTACGTCGGTTCACACCCGGGATTCAAACCTGTGAACCCAGGCCACTGAAGCAGAGCTTGCGAACTTAACCACCATGCCACCAGCCAGCCCCGCCAATCTTCCTCTTTTTGCTTGAGAAAGATTGTCTCTAACATCCGTGCCAGTCTTCCTCCATTTTCTATGTGGGATGCCACCACAGCATGGCCTGATGAGTAGTGAGCAGGTCCTCCCACGGGATCCAAACCCTCGAATCCTGCTGCTGAAGTGGAGCACGCGAACCCAACCACTATGCCACCGGGTCAGCCTCACGCAGCTATATTTTTTAAAGCTCCGCAGATGCGTATACTGTGCAGCCAAAAGAACCCCACTGTTCTAGGGTTTCCTCCAATTTGCTTCTGCCACTGGGCAGGGCCTCTTCAGAAGAGAGGCTTCCAGGCAAGAACAGAGGAAAAGAGAAAAGAAGACATTGCCCAAGAACCTGATCCTCAGAGCAGCCTCCTCAGGATTTGGCCAAGCCTACCCTCTGCTCAGCACTGTGCAGAAACTGAGTAGGAGGAGAAAAGAAGATTATGCTTAGCATTGCCTGCCTTCACAGAGCTTTCAAAACAGTTGGGGAGTCAATATTAGCACACAAGAAACGGTGGCAGAACCGTGAAGCATTACATTGCAGCTGTGATTAAAAGGACATGCTCTGCGAGTTCAACCAAGGGTGAGGCGAAGGCCAACATGGAGGAGATGGAACCTTCTGAGGATGAGTAAGATTTGGGCACAAAGAAAGCATGAGGAAGGCAATGACAAGAACAGTGAACAGAATGAGCAGAGTCAAAGAAAGGGCATAGGGTGGCACAAACAGTGACAAGACCACTCTAACTAGGGTTCAGGAAGTTCTCGGGGAGTAGTAGGAAATACACTTGGATGATTTAAGTAGAATGGTCAAATTACAGAGGGCTGGTGTACTAGCCTGAGTAATTCAAACATCATGCACTAGGGAATAGGAAGCCGTTATGGGCCCTTGAGCAATAAGAGACAATGTTTTTGAGTAATCTAACAGAATGTTAGAGGAAACTAGAGGCAGCAAAACTGGGTAACATAGATTGTTACAATAATCTCAATGTGAAAAAAAAAAGATCAAGTCCTACCTGGTCACAGTAGAAACAGATAAAGAAAAAGAGTAAATCCTAGAAATAGGTTTACATTCCTTTTGCGTGTGCTTATTTTGATTTTGATTTTTATCAGACTATATAATACATGCATATTATAAAATTTGAGAAATCACAAAAGTAAAAAGGAGAAAAATATCATGCATAATTTCTCTAAACACAAGTAACTACTGCTTTAACATATTTCTTTCCAGTTTTTCATATATTTTTATGCAGTTATGATCTCACTGTCTAAGCAATTTTGTATCCCGTCTTTAGCATAATATGTGAGAATTTTCCCATGTCATTAATAGCTTTAAGCTTTATTTTTGTAGCTATGTGGCCTTCTTTGGTACAGGTGCACTGTGATCTACCTGTAGGACAACAGCTTTCAAATTGTTTTCAATTCTTCCCCTGTTAAAATGCTGCTATATAGAAGTACATCTCTATGCAACAATCTTTGTCCATCTTGATGGTTATATCCATAGGATAAATTCCTAGACATGCCATTGCTGAATAAAGATATTTTAAAAATTTAAAGCTCTACGGGCTGGCCCAGTGGCGTAGCAGTTAAGCTCGCGCACTCCGCTTCAGCAGCCCAGGGTTCGCAGGTTCAGATCCCATGTGCAGACCGACACATGGCTTGTCAAGCCATGCTGTGGCAGTGTCCCATGTAAAGTGGAAGAAGATGGGCAAGGATGTTAGCTCAGGGCCAATCTTCCTCAGCAAAAAGAGGAGGATTGGCAACAGATGTTGGCTCAGGGCTAATCTTCCTCACAAAAAAAAAAAAATTTTAAAGCTCTTGCTACTTACTGAGAATTTGCTTTCAACAAGTATTGAACTAATTTGCACTCCTGCCAACAAAGTGTAGCAATGTGGCTTTCACTCTAATTACCTTTGCTAATTTGATGGAGTAAAATTTGTATTATTTTTATTTGTGAGGTTGAACTTTTCATGTGCTTGTTAGCCACTTGTATTTCCTCACTTATGAATGGTCTGTTCATTCTCTTTTCCTATCACAGAAGTAGTAAGAAGGAACAAATTTTAAGACTTAGCAATATACTGACGATGAGAAAGAAGATTAAAATTGTCACGTTCTTGGCAAAAATAAACAAGACAAAGCAAAAAAGATCCCATAAACAAAATGAAAGGTAAATAGCAATCTAGAAAAAATTTGCAACATATATGACAGAAAAGAGGCTAATTTCCAGAAAATATAAAGAGGTTATACCAATCAATAGGTCAACAAACCTAATAGAAAAATGAGAAAAAGATGTGAACAAATAGTTCTAGGAAAGGAAATACAAGCAGATTTTAAACACAAACAGATACTCAACCTCACTCACAATAATATATGCAAGTTAAAATGAAAATGAGGTAGCATTTTCACTTAACAGATTTGCAAAGACCAAAATGTTTAATAAGAGACTTTGTCAAAGAGGATGTTGGAAAACAGGCACTCATCCATTATTGATAGACTGTTAATTTATGTGATCACTTTGGGGGATAACTGGACAATGATATCAATATGGAAAATGGACACATCCTTTGACCCAACAATTTCACTTTTAGGAATTTATCCCACAGATAATTCATAATATGTATGAAATAGTATATAACCCAGATAATCATTGCAAATTTGTTTGTAAAAGCATAATATTGGAAACAACCTAAGGTATATCAATAGGAGATTATTTAAGTAATATATGGTGTATCCATATGGTTGACTATTATGCATCCATTAAAAAGAACAGTGTGGGGCCGGCCCGGTGGCGCAAGCGGTTGGGTGCGCGCGCTCCGCTGCGGCGGCCCGGGGTTCGCTGGTTCGGATCCCGGGCGCGCACCGACGCACTGCTTGGCAAGCCATGCTGTGGCGGCGTCCCATATAAAGTGGAGGAAGATGGGCACAGATGTTAGCCCAGGGCCGTCTTCCTCAGCAAAAAAAAAAAAAAAGAGGAGGATTGGCGGATGTTAGCACAGGGCTGATCTCCTCACAAAAAAAAAAAAAAAAAAAAAAAAAAAAAAGAACAGTGTGCCTTTGTCAGTACTGATATAGCATTTCTCCAAGTTATGTTGTTGAGTAAAAAAGCAAGATGCAAAGGCTACCTTTGTAAAAGGGGTGGGAGTGAGGAGGATATATATATACATGCTTATATTGCACAAACTTGTTCTGGATTGATACACAAGACACTGATAATAACAGTTGCCTGGGGGAGGGGCGCTAAAGCGGTGGGAACTGAGGGACAGAAGTGAAAAAGAATTTTCGCTCTATCCCTTTGTTCCTTTTGAATTTTGTATCATACATCTGCAACAGGAAAAGGTTACTGTTAAGAATATGATGATGGGGGCCGGCCCGGTGGCGCAAGCGGTTAAGTGCGCGCGCTCCGCTGCGGCGGCCCGGGGTTCACTGGTTCGGATCCCGGGCGCGCACCGACGCACTGCTTGGTAAGCCATGCTGTGGCGGCGTCCCATATAAAGTGGAGGAAGATGGGCACCGATGTTAGCCCAGGGCCGTCTTCCTCAGCAAAAAAGGAGGAGGATTGGCGGATGTTAGCTCAGGGCTGATCTCCTCACAAAAAAAAAAAAAAAAAAAAAAAAAAAAAAAAGAATATGATGATGGCTTTTCTACATTGTGTGAAATCAAGGTTCAAAAGGGCAGTACCCTGGATTCTCTCCAAATTGTGATTCGGATAAAGCTGCATCAGTTAACATTCTCCCCTGGACTGTAAACCCAAGATGGTACAGGCTGTGAACATTGACCGCCCCGATGAATCACCAGCATCTAGCCCAGATGGGAGGTGCTTAATAAATATGTCTTAGATAACTACCAGGATTCTAATCTAAAGAATAGAAAAATGGAAAAGCCACAGAAAGAAACAGACAGATCAACGTGAAAGGAAGACGCAGAGACAAAAGCATGTAGGAGTGAAATGAAGACTCCTTGCAAAAATGTTGCAAGAGAGTTAGATAGGACTGGCTCAGAGCCAGCCTGTCCCTTCCGTACCAGCACTGTGTGTCCACAGCAGTCAAAGGGCTGTGGAGAGATGAGGCTGGGAGGTGGGCAGGGCCAAGTTTCGATGGGCTCTAGACACCATGTAAAGAGGTGAGAAGAATGAGAGAAGTTAGGAAGAAACTGAAAGCCCATACATATTGTTCAGACTACTTTGGCTTCAAGAGACAGAGATCTAAACCAGAGAGAATTTATTGGCTTGTATAACTGGAAAGTCCAGAGATTCAACAATATCATCAGGATATTCTTTCTCTTTCTCCACCCCCACACTCACTTTTCTGTGCTGCCTTCATTCTCTTGTAGACTCTTTCCATATGCTGGCTTCTGGCAACTCCAGCTTTACAATTAACAAATAAGTGGCCCCAGCCGTTCCTAATAGTTCCAATAAAAATCTTAGAACTGATTCTTATTGGACAACTTGGGCCACATGCCCACCCCTGAAATAATCACTGTTTGAAATACTGGTAGGCCAGGCAAGGGTCATATGATGGCCCCTAAAGGGAGTGTTAACACTACCCTAATCTTATGAACCAAGAGTGAGGGAGGGGTAGTCCCCCAAAGAAACCAGGATGCTGTTTCCAAACACAAAGATGCTGAACAGTTAAAAACAATTATAGCACTCCACTCTAAGCAAAAACAAAAGATTAAATGAAGATTATTCCCTTCCTTAAGAATAAAAATTGGAAAGAATCTTTGGAGAGAGAAAAAGTTAAGATGCTAGAGAAGGTGGCAGAGATTGTGGGAGCAAACTCTGGAAGACATGGGAAGGGATGGTGTTCAGACGGAAACATCGGTGGTAAGGAATAGTCATGGACTCCTAGGGCTGGGCAGGACGGTGGAGGCCATCTAATCCAGCTCCCCTACTTCTCTTACGTGAGCCTCCTCTCCCCACTCCACACACGAAAATTATGAGCCCTAACAGGACCATTCGAACTCTACTTGAACATACTCAGTAATGAATAGTTCACGATTTCAGAAAGCATTTAATTTTATTTTCATACAAGTTTGATTCTTTAAAATGTCTGCTTTTCAAACCCAGAGGCTACTCCTTTCTTCAGACGATCATTTAAGTGTTGGAAGATACATTCCTGCCCTAGTCTTTTCTCTTTCAGCCAAGCACAACCAGTCTTTTTAACCACATATCAGATGACATGGTTTCTAGATTTTTCTACAGCCTAATTGTCTTTCTCTGGATTCATGCTGGTTTATATGTGTCTGTCTTTAAAAGGTGCTTAAATATAAGCCTCCAGATGAGGCCTGACCACTGCTGAGAGGACCATTTCTTGCCTTTATCTGGACACTATACTTTGCTAATGTAACTTAAGATTTCGTTGGCTTTTTTCTTTGCAACACTGTATCACAACTCACTCATTTAGAGCTTGTTACCAACAAAATCCCCAGGTCTTTTTTCTGCTGAATGGTTGCCAAGTCAGGCCTTTTGTAATTATGCTAGTGGTTTTGTTGTTGTTGTTATTTTTTGAGCCAAAAGAATGGAACTTCCTAATTTTTTTCTTTCAAATCTCTTCTTGTTGTTTCTTTCAGACTCTATCCTGTTGCTTGCCCTGCCAAAATGTGACCCTTTATAACCAGGTGGTATAAAGCCTGTAGACCTTGCTGCAAAAGAAGGGAACCCTCTGACATTCCATTAACCCAACTGGTCTTTTGGCTTATGCATAGGCCAACTCTCATGCCTGATTCCTGAAAATCTGTTTTCTATTCCTTGCTAATGCCTTGGTCATATGTTGCACCACTAATAAGTGGGCAGACTTTCTAGCCCGTAGCTTGTGTGTGTGTGCGCGCGTGTGTGTGTATCAGATGATGAGCTTTGACCTGTCGTTTCAGTCAGGCATGGCCAACCTTTGCCCCCACTTTAGTTTTGTGCCAGCTGGATGGCACTGGATGTTCTGGTGCCGGTAAGCTGTTCCACCCCCTCTCCCACAGCCAATGAAAAGGTGGCAGCCAGGACAGCTCCAGATGGATTTGGAATTAGTCACATCCGGCCTGTGATTTAGGGCAGAGTTGTCAGAGCCCTAACTAACCATCGCCATCTAGCCAAACTGTCTGATGAGACTTTGACTCAAGTCCCAAATTCCTAGATGTCCCCAACCGGACATCCTTACTGGAACTGAAGCTCTCTGTACTTTAGCTGTGTCATCTAGGGTCCTGATTCCCTTATGACCCCCTCATCTGGTTCTGAGAAGACCCTTTTCATGGGGCTATACATCTGCATCCAGAATTTGGAAGGGCCTCCCTGATCTAACGTTTGCACACCCACTTGCTGTCTTAAGACGCTAATACCTGGAAGCCTTCTCCTACACATCGCCCCAGGCCCCTCAGACTAGACCCTTTGCATATAGACACACTGCAAAGTGAACTAAAATTCACCTTGTCCCTTAGACTTGAGGATTTTGACTGCTGACATCCCCCTGATGGGGCTAGTTCCTTTGCTTCAATTCATTTCCACTACTCTCTCAGCCTCAAGACTGCCCTCCTATCAGCTTGAGCCTGATTCCGCACCAGGAGGTCCCAAGTACTTGAGGCTCTGGAAAAGTACCAATTATGATAATTAGATAAAATGTGCAACTGGGATATTGAGGGTGTGGTCAAAAGGGGAGCCTCTTCCCTGACCCAAAGAAGGGAGGTACACTGTGCCAGGTAGAGGCCAACTGCCCTTTCATCCTGTCTCCCATAATACATGCATTCAAGACCAAAAGCAGTCACCCTTAAAGGACTGAGGTCTCAGACTCTCACTATAGTGTACGATTCATACCTCAAACATTTGAAGGGCCTACTTGTTCGCCAGGATTTATTTCTTAGTTGTCCCACAAATCTCTATAATAGTTCATTGTCAGTCTGTGTCAACAGCAATAAAGAGATGATATATTTGTGCTTCTTGCTCACATATTCCGTGTCCCTGAAGAAGAAATGCTGGCTTGAAGAGTAATGGTGAAGCAAAACCATGAGTGCTGCTCTCATCACCTTTCCAAACTTGTTTTGTGTGATGCCCTTTTTGTATTATTTTAAAAAGAGGAACCAGGTGTTTACCTAAAGGGAAATTTCTAACACCCTCTTTCTGAAAAATAAGACACTGGAATCAAGGGACAATACGCTCAGAATTTTCCAGGTTATGACCATAATAAAGTAATGGATGACATCACCTACAGGAGAGAGGTTTTCATGAATCAATACAGTAAATAGTATATAATAAGTAATTACTAAATGTAACAGGAAATTTTGTAAGAATTCCTAGATACCGAAACACTTTTCCTTACCAATCCAAAATTAGTAGAGCAGAAAATAAGAATAATTTTTCTTTGTATTTGTTAGTCAGTCTAAGATCAAAAACTAAAAAACCAAGCCTAGATGTGTGGGACTTTTTCATAGCAAAATAGAAAGAACCAGGAAGGCAATCCAAGTAAAATCATTTAAAACGAAGTAATGCTGACATATCTGCCGAGGAACTGTTTGTTAGAATGTTTAGACTAGATCCAAGAACGTCAATCCATTGGCTCCTATACTGATTATTTTGGGACAGAACAGATTTCAAAAGGAAAAAATATAAGATAGCACTCAAATAAATTCTGCCAATTCTGAATTTGAAGATATTAGCAAATCTACTCAGCATTTCTTTCATCAAAGAAAGTCAAAATAGAGCTTTGTATTTAATAAGACTGTTTAAAGGGTTTAAGATAAATATCATTTATTTCAGAATAAAAAATATTTAGAACCATAAAGAGTAAAATCTTGGAAGAGGGAAAAAGAGAATGAATTCAAGAGCTCATGGGAAAGGAAATAAGATTGGCTCTTCCTCTGAGAGAGGAGGAAAGGTAGAGAGACTTAAAGAAGAGGCAGAGAGAGACAACTTGGAGAAAGGGAAAATTAGGGGTTGATGTTTTCCCAAAGGCCTGAATGTTTCCAGTAGAGCAGGAGGAGTGGGAACTACCTCTGTTTCCCTCTCTAGACTATAAGATCAGAATCTGTTTTGTCCCCTCCTGTTATACCCATTGGCTAGCACAGTGCGTGGCATATTGCTGATTCTCAATGAGTATTTGTTGAATAAAATGAATGGAAGAGTGTGGGCACTAGGGACTTAGAAGATTGGGAAATGCTGGGAATAGCTATGTTAGGAATCAACAAGAAATGAATAATGGGGTTGCTAATTTGAGGTTAGGTGGTATGTATTTAAAGTGAATCAGCATTTTTCTGAAATTCAGAAGCAAGAACAGAAAAGCAGACAGATGGGAATTGGCGTGACCAGGAGAGTGGAACAGAAAAGGGATAAGAGGGTAGTATGCACACGAGGGCGATGGAGGCCAGACTGGAAATGGGGATGGAAACAGACTGAAAGCAGCAATAGACTGTCAAGGTCACGAGATCACAAGTACTTCTGAGGGCTTTAGGCAAACAGCCCTTTAAAACACCAGTGTAGCATATAGCTTTGTAACAGGCTAAGCGTCTAACTCAAATTTTTACTTTAAATTCTGTGAGTGTACAGACACTGACTGTGTCTGATTTGTTTTCTCTTGTAGCCCAGTTTGTTAATTAAATGAGTAAAAAAGGGAAGAGAGAAGGAAGGAAATTAGTTAAAGATATGATTGACATGTGTTATATCTATTAAAATTACAAGGTATTCAGATTTTTGTGTGTCTATAAATGTACGTAAATATTTGGATGTGTGTGTATGATAATACTCACAAATACACATTCCATCATAAACATCCCCGGATATTATCTGCAAACATCCCCGGATATAATCTGTTATCAACCCCAGGGTTGATAACAATGACTGGAAAATCTGTAAGTTAGTGTGCTGTGTTCTATCTTTTGTGCTGTTGAACGGGGCCAAGATCTGGTAGATACTGGGCTTGAGGACCCAGGTGACAGGCTGGAGATTTGGAGCTGCTGAGAGCAGAGAACTGGAACCAAATTCCTGGGTATAGGTATCTTGTCCAAAGGTCAGTTATTGAAAGGAAAGGGCCTAGGTATGAAACAGTTTGACCAGGATCAAAGACCATGGGACTGGCCAGGTCAAACAAAGGGACAAATTAGCAGGTACCACATAGGAAGTCAAAATCCAGAATTACTGTGTATTTTTCTCCTTGGAAGACCCAAAAGTCAAACCCTTTTCTAAGACGCTTCAGCCTTTTAAGTTCTCTGCCTTCAGTATCAAATGTATTTTCCCTTCTAGGATTTTCTATTTAAAAGACGACTCTTTGGAATTAATTTTCTTATTACCTCTTGTTGAAATGTCTTATTATAAGGTTCTTTTTATTTAATTTGTTTTAAATTTTTTTCATGCTGTTTATTTTGCAAATACATATACTCACTTATTTAGGTTTCTCAGGATGGAAATTCTTCACTTGTGAAAAATCAATGCAAAGGTACATTAGGAGCCTACTTAAGAGAAAACAATGACTCATTGTTAGATCTGAGTGAGGTGGGAGTGGGGATTGGAGGGAGAAGAGAATGAAAGGAACTTCTACTCTCCTCCAGATTTCCTAAGTCTCCAAAATGTCATATTTCAAGGGAATGCATTGTTCATTTTAAAGGAAAACAAAAATTCTACACATTTTCCCATTGGGTCTATAAATCAGTAAAATATTAAGAAGGAAAAAAAAAAGCAATACCTCTTTGCAACTCATCATCTACTTTAGTCATTCAAGTCCTTGAATTTGATTGGGTTGTGGATTTATACTTCTGAAAATACATGTACTTCTGAAAATAGAATGTCTCAAGTATTGTTTCTAAATCCCAAAATGCTTGCTACTAAATTATTCCTCTTCTATTCAACACTGAAACACCAGAGAAGATAATTTAAAAGAGCTCATGTGATGTATGGAACCAACATTGTACAAAATCTGCATTGGGCACTCCCTTCTTCTTGGTAAAAAATAAATTATAATATAACTTTAGTGTGTGGGAATTTATATTTGAATAAAGCCATCTTAAAATCAAAGCACTGTAGTAATTGTTCAGTTTTCCTCTCATGTCCTTGAGATATATTGTTTAAAAGTTTTGCTTTTATCACTGGATATAAAACCCCTAGAAACAATTTGAAATTGAATATAGATCTCTGGCCCTGAGACTTCAGATATTTTTCTCCTTTGCTTCGTTATCCAGCTATTTTAAAATCTTATTCTCTTTGATCATTGATAGGAATGTTGGCTTGGCAGAGTCATTTTAGCTCCAAACTTGTGATGTTTTTTTGAAAACTCCTAAGTATGAATTTCAACAAGTTAACAAAGGATCCTAAATTCTCCCCTCTAGCCCTAAATATCGGTTGATGCATGTCATCTCTTGTCCATCTTTTTATATCATACAGACTTCCAATTAGCCATTTTGGATTCTGACCACATTTGCTAGGAAATAACTATTTAAATATGTCTTCTCCTAACACATTTTTGATGGGATTCCCCTGGCAAAGGTAGATGGGATTTTTAAAATTGGAACCATACTAGAAACAGAATTGTTTTTGGTAATTGCTGATGAGTTTCCTGGCTAGCATGCATGGAGCTCAGGTGACAATTCCATTGAACAGAATGGATGGCAGAAAAGAAAGGTGAAAGATGGCACCTGCAAACACAGGCTGCCCGCTCCCAGCAGGGGTTATTTCGTATTTAGTTTGCCTCTCCCCACTGTTTTCTCCCTGCTTAAATGTTTTGTATCTTCTTACTGTTTCAGTGCTGAGATTCTGCCAAAAATATTACACACAATTTGAAAGGAAAAGAAAAACAGAAAGATATAACTTCCAAAAATGATATTACAAGGAGGAATAAAATTTTCTTTCTTCCTTAAAATTCTATCTTTCTATAACACACTATCTTCAAATAAAAGCCACTGAATCCAATATCCACTCATCTTAAAATAACATTACTGATAATAGCTAATATTTACTGAGCTATTACTAAGTGCCAGGCACAATGATAAATGCTTTACATTTATTATTTCATCTTATTCTCACAGAAACTCTAAGAAGGAGGTACTTTTATTACCTTCCTTATAAAGATGAAGAAACAAGTGTAATGGGACCTTGATCTGTGAGTGTTCATCTCCCTGTATTTATAATTTTAGACCTTTTACTGGAAAGGCTCTGAGAATCCAAATGCACACATGTGTTTTTTCACCCATTGAATATTAACACCTACAAATATAGTCAGAGCAGAGGGGGCCACAAGAGGGGTTATAGTATTTTTGAACCTTTAAAGAATGTCTTCAGTAATTCTGCTTCTACGTATATATCCTAGAGAAACTATCCCATATGTGCAAAAAGAGACATGTATAAGAAAGCTCATTTATATAGCAGTTAAAATGACTGAACTAGATTTCCATGTATTAACATGGGTAGATCTTAAAAACAATGTTGACTAGAAAAAAGGCTATAGAATGATACACTTAGTACAATATCGTTTATGTAAAAATTTTGTTTAGTAAAAATTATCTTTAGAACATAAAACAATAGAATATATTATTTGCAAATATGCACTTCTGTAGTAAAAGGATAAAAATGTGAACCAGAAAGGTAAAACTTTCAGGATAACAGTTGCCTTGGGAGGAAAGGAATGAGACTGGGGGAAGGTACAAAGTAGGCTTCAACTCTATAATGTCTCATTTCTTTTGCTTTAAAAAATAATACAAATGTGAGAAAATGTTAACATTTGTTCTTTTAGGAGCTAATTGGGTTTGTTACCGTATTCTCTGAAAGTTTTTGTATTTTAAAAAAATACTTCCATCTTAAGAAAAAGAGATATATTCACACTGGAAAAGGGCAGAAATCACTGTATAGAGCACGATCTCCATAATTTTAGGGTAAAAGTTTTTAAAGCAGATTTAACTAGATGCCCACATTATCCATAAAATAACTCAGTATACATAGAATATCTAGCTTTGAGTCTTGTAAATTCAGTGCAAACTCTAAAATAAACTAGTTGTAAAATGTATTCCTCGGTAATTTCATTAAGATGAATTTCTTATGTGGTTTTATGTTAGCTGCAAACCACAGGGTGCCAGCTCCCCTGACTCCTGCAATATTATCAAGGCCAGCAGAAGAACAGTTGTCTGGAGACTGTTACAGGCCACATGCTTCTGGCCAAACACTCCTCCTCCTAGGTCATCATTATTATCTGGACTGTACATTCCCAAATCTGATTCCCTCACCACCCTGCTTCCTCTCTGTTTCTCATCTCCAACAGCACAGGATTTCGTTGTGAAGGTAAACACCGCTGATTGCCATCTAATTAGGCTATGCAGTTTCAGTAGTGAGGGTTCTTCATTACATTATTTGGTATAAGGTTCTGGGTCATATCTAAAAATATTTCAGCTTGACAATTAATCTAATCTCTTGTTTGCTTTTGTTTGGAATCTTTTCACTTTCTAGATAATAATGTAGTTGAAGAATGCTAAATCCAGCATTACTTAAAGTGTTATTCATTTGTTAATGTTACATTTTGTAAGTGAGGAAATTATTCTTTGTGTACACTTAAAAATAATCCCTTTTAGTTATATAACTAGCAAGCAGTACCAGTTTGTTTGTGGGTATGTGTTCATACACATTTTTTATACCTGCCTTGTTTCAAAAAGGATAAAAGGTTACAGATACATATACCAGAAAAATTCAATTTGAAGTTAGTGAAGAAATGGAAACAGAGGATTTAAGTCGGAAGTTAGTTAAGTATATAAAGTACATCCTGTTCAATCTTATACACAGGCCGGAAGAAGGCCTCATATATGGCTCTAAGCTTTCTCACAGCCAAGGGAAATACTGTCAGCTCCACAATTAGGTATCCAGAAGACAAAACAAATGGGGATAATAAACAAGGGAAACACAATTATACCAGGTGCTAAAACAAACAAAAAAGAATTTTTCCAGATATTGTCAGAAAGAGTAAATATAGCAATAAATTTCACGACGCTTTCTTATAAACCCCTTAATGTGGGCCCAAAGTGAATTCATTAAGGAAATCTGAGAAGAGGAAAGAGCCATGGCCCAGGATTGGAGGCTGGGAGAGTAGGAAGGGGGTGGTCTAGGCACAATCCAGGGGCTCAAGTACTGCAACTGTTGGTCTTGACATGAGGCTCATTACCAGGACGCCCATACAATTTATTGTCTAACCCAGGGCCCTTTGAGAGTGAAAAGGGATACTATTAATAATTAAGCCCCAACAACAGGTATAAGCCAGGACTGTCCTCAGCAAACTGGGACATATGGTCATTCTAAGTCCTTGTTCATCACCCACTGACATCCTGCTCCCAATGCAGCCCACCACTGTGGACCTAGTCAGGCAAACTCATCCTGTTCAACATGGAGTAGGCCTAACCGGTTCCAATTATAGGGGACTCGGAGTTTCTAGCCCAGGTCACCAGCACGGGCCAGCCAAACAGGGAAGGTAGTCAAGAAAGACTGGAATAAGCAACGGGTAATGGGCGCCTGAGGATCCAGTCTCCAAAAGAAAAGGTTAAAGGAGATGTCACTTCTGGATAATGGGTTGGAGGGAGAATGAATCAGGTTGTAGGTAATTAGATGGGTACCACGAAGAGGAAAGAGGTACCCTCCTTCCTAAAGGGCCTAATGAGAAATCCAGTGGAAGAAAACTGCTTGCAGTTGGGATATTATCATACTGGCTAAAGCATGTAATCTGTAGTTGTCAAACATGTGATATGAATTACCTAAAGAGCTTATTAAAAACTAGATTCTAGGACTCTAACTCCAAAGATAATGATTCTGTTAGTCTGAGATGAAACCCCGGAATCTACTCTAACAAGCACTCCAGGTGATTCTGGCAATGATGGTTCTAGCCTACACTTTGAGATATACCACCCTAAAGGGGTAATTAAACAGCCCTTGGGGGAGTCTAACTTTCCCACAAAATAGAGTACCTTGGGCCAGCTTTGGGGAGATATAGCACCAGTTCCCCTGTGGAAGGTGGGGGATGAGAGATGGAGCGGGGTTGGGGAGAGGTGGATCAGAGCAGTTCAGTCTTCAGGCACCTTAAGCATTTTTCCATTGAGGGGCTTAGGTTCTCAATTTGGAAGAGAAAAGGCCTTTCCTCTCCAGATTCCCTATACAGTCCTAACAATTAAGAAAACCACTCAAGCAAGGACACAGATGACCCCATTTTTAAAATCCTAGCTGGAATAACTCCCACTCCAGCAAGCTTCCCTTTACCCAGTAACAGTAGCTGGCATTTGATGATTTGTTATGTGCCAAATCTAAGCGCTGTATCTGTATTTACTCATTTATTCCTGGGAACAACCCAATGGGGTAGGTACTATTTTTACCCACATTTTATGGCTGGGTATGTTGAGCAGGACCACTGTGAAGCGAATCCACAGGGCACTGTGCACAATGTGGTCTATGTCTGTGGCACCCCATGTGGTAATGCAGGGCACAACCTTCACAACCTTACACACTGGGCCTGACATCATGGGCCATAGGAGTTTGGTAACTTTCCCAAGAACCCACACTAGAACCTAAGTTCTGAAACCTCATAGATGAAAAAAAGGAAAGAACTGTATAAGAAGAAATTTCTATGACCCTGCCAGGAAGGGAATTGAACCAACTTGGGAATCAATACATTTATTTACATAAGGACAGGTAAGTGAGAAGTCAGGAAGTAGCACATTCCAGGGAATCAATTGTGGCAACTAAAAATCTCCCAAATTTTCCTGGATGAGGTCCCAAGACTGCCTCCCCAAGCCCTATTAAATGATGGTGGAGAATAAAGCCCTCAAGCTCCCATTCCTTGTTGCATTGTTTTCCAGTGAAACAACCTAAGGCCAAGCTCCTTGCCTCCAAGGTCCTGTCTGGTGCTCCTATAATACGTGGTTTCTATCATACTCTTGGCCCTTGTATTAAACTGATTTTCCGTGTGTCTGTCTCTTTGCCGAGTTTACAATCTTCTTGAAGGCAGAGATAATGCTTTATCGTATTTGTGTCTCCCAATAGCCAGGGAAGGCATGCCATGTGTGCATGACTAGGCATTTTTGCTTGCTTCCTTCCTCTCTCCCTTATGTGTCAGACATTAAGCTACCTGCCTTCAAAGTTTAGTGGGCAAGACCTACAAAGAATAATGAAGAGTTTTACACAGAAAATTATAGAGGTAAGCACAGGGTTGCTGTGGAGCCAGAGGAGATTTGACTTAGCCTGTAAGGATGAGTAAAGGTTAATAAATTGAGCCAGGCAGAGAAAGAGAGGGGAGGGGGCATTCTAGACAGAGTAGAAAGCACGTACAAAGAAAACATGCTTATGTGTAAGAGAGAGAAGAGGAGAAGGAAGAGAGGAAGGAAGAAAGGAGAGGGGATTTGTGGTACCATCACTTAGGGTGGCTAAAGAAATTTTCACTTTGACTGTGACACCAACGGCGGAGGCCGGATAGGGGTGGGAAAAGAGTATGAACTCTGGAGCCAGACTGCCTGTGCGGTCCAATCCCAGCTCTGCCACTTACCAGCTATGTAACTTTGAGCAAATTACTTAACCCCTCGAGCCTCAGATCCTAATTTGTTAATGGGATAATAACAGCACCTACCTTTTGGGACTCTTATAATTAAATGGCTTAAGACTTATAAAGCACTTAGAACAGTGCCTGTCATGTAATATGTATTCCACAAAGAGTAGCTATTATCGTAACCCCATTGTTCTCTTTCTCTCATTTCCCACTTTTACTTCATTGCAAGCAAGTCTTACTGATTCTGCCTCTAAAACAAATGCCAAAACCATCCTCTTTGTCTCCACTGTCTTTACCTTGGTCCGAAGAACTATGATTTCCTTCCTAGATTCTTGCAGTAGCCTCCTAACTGGTCTCCCTTCTTCCATTCTTGCTCTGCCCAATCTGATCCACACAGCAACCAGAGTGATCCTTTTTAAAGGTAAACCAGACATCACTCCACTTAAAAATCCATTGTGTCTCATCACACATTGTATCAATCATTTAGAATTATCCTTATCTTGGCCTTAAGAGGTCTTAAATAATCTACCTCTCTCCTACCTCTCTAACTCCATGTCATACTCCTTTTTACTCACTACGCTTCGGCATCTAGCTGCCTTGGACTTGGCGAGTTGGTCTTGCTAGGACCTTTGCACATGCTGTTCCCTCTGCCTTCCCCATCCCTTAATTTGTTTGCCTCCTTCTTGTCTTGTAGAACCCAGCTCAAATGTCAGAGGAGTAGACTTCAGTTTGAGACACCAAACTAAACTAACAGCCTCCCCAGTTCCTCTATGTTACTCTGGTAAATTTATTTCCTTTTCTTTCTTTGTTGTTGTTGTTTTTTCTGCCTCCCCTAACTGTTCCCACTCCTGAATGTAAGCTCCGTGAGAGCAGATACAAGGGCTGTCTTTTTCCCAGTTTCTATAACAGCAAACCCCTCCCCCCCATAAATTAGGCACTCCGAATTGATGTTGAATGAATTAGGAGTAGGGAAAGAAGAGAAAAATGCTGCCAAAAATTAAGGCAGCTGGGGCCAATTACTATGCTTTTGCAGTAATCCAATGAGAAATGATGAGGCCTTAGCAGTGGTTTTCAACCTTGGCTATGCATTGGAATTACCTGGAGAGTTTAAAAAAATACTGATGCCTGAACACCATCCTCAGATTCTGACTTAATTGGTGGACACAGCCTGGGCATCAGGATTTTTTAAAGCTCCAGAAGGGATTCTAATGTGCAGCCAAAGTTGAAACCACTGCCCTAAAGGTAGAAGGGTGATATAGAAGAGAGTGAGTGCAGGGATATTTAGGACGTATAATAAGCAGGACATGGTGGTTAATTATAAATTGGAAGTGACCAAAAGGAGGGTGTCTGGGAAGAATCCGAGATTTCTGGCTTGGGCCTGGGTGAATGAGAGAGGCATTTTGAGAAAAAGATAAATTCTGACTTGGACAGGCTGAGTTTGAGGTGCCTGTGGGGATTGAAGTGGAGTTGTTCAATAGATATTTGTTTTTTAATAGATTTATGTTGCCCCAGTGAAGAGGAAAAAATCCCTCTAGATTTCAAGACAAAAAAAGCAATCTCTGGAAAATATGACAGTTGTACAAAGTACAAGACCATTCCCACTCTGCACAGCCTTTTTACTCAAACCCCCTTCCAAGCCAATGCCCCATCTGTTCTGAAATGTTGTTCAACATGTTGATATATTTTCAAGAAGGATTAGATTATGTATGGGAACTGTTCCATAAATCCATTCAACTTACTCTTCTTGTACTACCTGTAGGCTTAAAGTATCCCATTGATTAAATTGCTGCCAGCCTTCAAGTAGCAGTTAAAGGAATATATAACAGCTTAAAAACTTCCAATACATGAAAATAAACACACCCATTATTACTTTCTTTAAGATTCATGGTCAAAGATACTTAGACCTAAACTGCCTAGTTTTCTAATTTGTAAGCATTTACTGGGTTACCAAAGATCCCAAGTACCGTCTGAAAGACCATGGCTGCTTGGTTTGTTTCTAGTTTAAATTAGACAGGCACACCTAAAACAAGGATTGATAGGGCGATATATTTGTTAAGTAACAGATGGCGAATGGACATTCTGTCCAGCATCTATCCACATTCTGTTTCTCAGTATTCCAAGGAAGAGTGACTCTAAATCTCGAAGAGGAATCAACTAGAGGGGAATGGACCAGATCTGGACTGAATGTATTTATTCAGCTAAGAACTGACACCAAGTCATATGTAGGTTAAAAAATTCTAAGGGGGTATGACTGGCTTAGAGGTATGAGGGGCTTGAACAGGTAAAGCTGGATTAAAGTAATTCAGAATTTATCAGTAAGGACTGAAACATGAATTCTGAATACTTAGGCGACTTTGTGAAATTAAGGGAGGAAAAAAAAAGAGGTAGGTGTTAGATATTCCCCGAACCCTCACATAGGGTGTTAAATCGTGGCTAAGCGCTGCCTCTGCGCAAGACTGAGGTCCACCGCAACTAAGAAAACGAGGGGGGTGGGGACGCCGCCACTCTCGGGGAAGGACCTTTCCTCGAGAAGAGCGGCAGAAACTCACTGCAACGTCCCGGCTCTCCTCTCCCTGGGGCTGCCAATCTAGCAGGTGAACCGTGAGAACACAAAGGAATGAATAATGGCGCGCGAAATGCCAAAAGCCAGGGTCCCCAAGTCCAGCCTTTTCCCTTCACCTCGAGAGCAGCTTCAGCCACCCCCGCACGTCTTTGCAGGAGACACCTGCTCCACAGCTCTGCCCGTTCGGGGCGAGCCCGAAAGGCAGGAACGGCCGTAGACTGCCCGGTGCGGAGCACACGGAGGAAAGCCGCAGTCTGGGCCACCCGCGTCGCAGGCGCAGCGCTCCTGCGCGGACGCGGGGCGAACGTGCGCGTCCCAGAGCCGCCCGCGGCGGGCCCGGTGGGCGTGACGCCACGACGCACGGCACGCGGGCGGCGGGGCGGGGCGGGGCAGGGAGGGCCGGGGGCGGGAGGAAGGAGTGGGAGGAGGAGGCGGAGACTGCGGGGGCTGAGGGAGGGGGAGAATGGCAGTCGCGGCGCTCGTTCCCGGGAACGGCCGTCAAGACAGAACTGCGGAGGAGGAGTTCGGGAAAGCGGCCGTCGGGACGTCTCCTCTCGGTTCCTCCCTCCCCAGCTGAGAGACTCCTCGGCAGGACTGAGGGACCCTCCTCCGTGCTTCCTCTGGCTTCCGCCGCCGCCGCGGGGAGATGGGCCTGCTCGCCCGCAGCCCTGCGCCCGCCGCGGCTCTGAGGAGTTGAAGGTACGGGCGGGCGCGGGAGGAGGGTGCGCCCGGGAGCGGGAGGGCAGGGGCGGCTCCCGTTTCCGACCCAGGGCGCTTTGGCAGAGCCGCTGCCCTCGCCCCCCTCCCAGGGTCGGAAGTGGATTCGGAAATCCCAAGGGAAAGGCGCCCCCTTTCGTGCCCAGCGCGGGGCAGGGGCCGGGACCGGCTCCGGGG
The DNA here is from genome assembly GCF_020826845.1 of Diceros bicornis minor. NCBI lineage: Eukaryota > Metazoa > Chordata > Mammalia > Perissodactyla > Rhinocerotidae > Diceros > Diceros bicornis. The sequence goes on along the minus strand of NC_080760.1, from coordinate 18,879,083 downwards.
GTTAAGCCTCGGCTGGTCCCGCGCCCCCGCCCGGCTCCGGCGCTGGCGCCCCCTTGGCCGCGCGGGCGGAGGCGGAGCGTGGGATCCGCCCCGAGCCCTGTCCTCCTGGCCCGGACTGTGGAGACGGCGGCCGACCCGCAGTGTTGTGACGGGTCGAGGCGGCGCTCCCCTCAAGCACTTCCTCGGCCCCCGAAGCAGGCGACACCGAGGGCGGCCGCCTCGGGGAGGCGGCGGGGGCGGAGCGCATTCCTGATGGGTGAAATCGGCTCTAACGGGACCGATTTCCGGGCCTCGCTGCAAATTCGGAGCCGGGGCCAGTGCCCCCAACCCCTGCTGCCGGGGCCCTAGGGAAAAGGAGGCAAGCACCGGGGAAGGTTCATCCGGGAGAACTGCCACCCCCTTCAAAAGCAGAAATTAAACATACGCAAAATGGTGTAGCTTTGGCATAAAGTATGTGTTCATAGGGATCTTCCAGGATTGTTTCCCTCATGCTAAACCTTCAGGGAGTTCCCAGCCTGCAGCCTGCACCCAGCACGTAATGCCATTCTTTTTAATTTCTAGTTTTTCCTATCATCTGGACTCCGCTCTGCCGTTGCTCTTTCCCCCCATTTCCATTAATGGGAAGAAGAAAAAGAAGTTAGGGTTCATTAACCCCGCGACAAGGGCAGTAAATAAAAGAGAAGAGAGAGTGGTTAAGGCTATATATGGGAGAAAGAAAGGTCTTAATTTTTTCTCATTGGCCCTTGAAGGTAGAAATATACGAACGATGCTTTATTCTGGTTAATATTTACTATTCAGATTGTTGCAGAATGTTCTGTTGGGTTGACGTTGGAAAGGACAGCGTTTAAGTGCCGCTGCAATGTTCAAACCCAGGTGTTGGCTGGAAATGCTAGTTTTAAACGTTAGTAAACAGTGGGAGCATAAAGCAATCTTTTCCCCTGACTGCTTGCCTTACAATGTTTGTGATCTTTCCTTTTCATTCCAGTTTTTTCCCCGTGGAACATGGCTGTCTTTTTATTTCTTTACTTTCTGTTACTATTTTAACCTAGTAAGTCTGACTGTATGCCCAGATTTCATTTTCAGTTTTGCCATTAACCATCTTAATGCGCATCTTTCGCTTCTGTTTATAGTTCAAGCTGTTACCGTATTTGCCTGTTTATGCTTCCTTAACACCCAAGTGTCTGAACGGAATTAAAATGTAAATACTTCTTTCTGTTTAGAAAATGGCGATGATCTATTGTTAACTCTTGATTTTCAAATGTTCTTTCCTTGCTACGTGTAATTTCATGGGAAAGATTTAACATTAAGTCTTGGGGCTTAATAAACCAAATTATGCAACAATAACAAAAGAAACTCTTTTCGTTAGTTTAATATTCTCCTTTTTAATTACTGTATACAATATAACTGAAGTTTAAATTTCATGTGTCCATGGAAACTATTTAATGTCACCGCAAGGTGTTTTTCTGAGGAAAAATTACATTTGGCGAGTGATGTTAGTGTCTTTTTCCAATATCTCTGACTTCCAGAACTATTCTAGTAAGATTCACTTTTAAAACGGCAACATTCTTTTAGGCGTTGAAACACAATCCAATTCTTAGAGTCGAAATAGTAGTTACTTGAAATATTGTTTCATTTAGGGGATGCCTCAGTTGATTATTAGTTTATATAAAGAGCAGTCCCTTTTACTGTCATCTAACCAATGTTGGAATTTCTTTTTTAAATTTTGGTGGTGATTTGTAGAATTTTGGGTGCCTTTTTACTTCACTAAATGGAACCATATTTTTCTCTATCTAACATGTGAAAGATACTAACATTAGTGTCTGTTTTTAAAGATACTGCAGCATCTTAGTGGAAAATAAATGCACTTCACAGATTTGAAATAGGGGAAGTCAAAAGGTAATATTTTTGCGTTGTGAATGTAAGACACTTGGTGTCACCTCTCTTGAATGGGATGGAATTGACAGATACTAGTTGTTCTTATGGGATTGTTGGATGGAATTAAACATAAGTAATTTGAAGCAAGTTTTTTTTAACATTTGAAAGAATTTCTTGTATATTATGGCTAAGTAATATATGTATATTATTTAGATTTATCATGGAAATTCTTTTTTTTTTTTATTGGTTTATAACATTGTAAAAATTTCAGGTGTACATCATTGTACTTCTATTTCTGCATGGACTACATCATGTTCACCACCAAAATACTAATTACAACCCATCACCACACACATGTACCAAATTATCCCTTTCACCCTCCTCCCTCCCCCCTTCCCCTCTGGTAACCACCAATCCAATCTCTGTCCCTATGTGTTTGTTTATTGTTGTTATTATCTACTACTTAATGAAGGAAATCATACGGTATTTGACCTTCTCCCTCTGACTTATTTCACTTTGCATTGGAAATTCTTTAGTTTCTAATTATCCCCCTAACTTTTTTTTTTTTTTTTAATCTGGAGGGCACTGGATTGAAAAATATAGTTTTCTGGTTTTTTCAAGGGAGAGAGGGAAGACAAATGTTTGTGATAACATGCAAAAGTCCCTAGTCGAGTGCTGGGCACAGAGTAAGCTGGGGATAAGTTTTGTTGCATTTTCATCTGAATTGCCTCCTTATATTTCTTCTCTACTCAGGTTATAGAGGGAAAAAAATCTTAAGAGAATTGTTGTTTTTCTGATGCTATTAACAAGTGACAGTCGATAGCATGAAACCAGCCTGCATTTGACAAACATTTATGCTCTTTTATCATTTGAGGCCCATATAAAAATTAGGCCATTTTGGGCTGAACACCAAAGAAAGTTGAATTTCTAAATTTATATTTGATTGCATGTTGCATTGTATTTGGCAAACTAGCACTAGTAGTTTAACAATGGCCTGAAAGGACCCATGATCATATATGAAGTACTTTAGCTTAAAGATTTTGGTTTGAGTCCTTTTTAGCAAAATGTTAATCTGATTACTTATGGAAAATAGCTAAATTTTCCTTAGGCTATTTTTTGCTGCAATCAGGAGTAATTATTATTTTTCTTCCACTTGTTTTTCAAGTTGTAAGATATCAGTTCTTTGTTAGCTGACGGATGTACAACATCCAGACAGCTCTGTATATAACCACACCTGCACAGCTAATGATTGAGGATAATATTCTTTTGCTAAACACATCTGTATTTCAGATGGTGGTAGACTTCAACCAAAAAAGGCAGTGAAATCATTTTGAGTGTTTAAAACTTGGGTACTTCATTTATTTCTCAATAGCTATCATGTGTCAGTAAAACTTTCTGTATTAAAGCGGGAAAAATTAGCACTTTTTTTTTTTTTTTTGTGAGGAGATCAGCCCTGTGCTAACATCTGTGCCCATCTTCCTCCACTTTATATGGGACGCCGCCACAGCATGGCTTGCCAAGCAGTGCGTCGGTGCGCGCCCGGGATCCGAACCAGCGAACCCCAGGCCGCCGCAGCGGAGCGCGCGCACTTAACCGCTTGCGCCACCGGGCCGGCCCCAAATTAGCACCTTTTGATAGTAGTTTTTGCTTGTATTGCTCTCTTTGTTTTGTTCATTATAACATTTTCTTGAAAGCTATTCCATTAGTCTTAAAAGCGTTATATATTCTTGTCTTATCAGTGTTACTTAGTATTTTGTCTTAAAAAATCATTTACTAGAGAAATACTACTTGTTAATTTGTTTTAGAAGTCTATTTGGGAGAGTTCTTATGTGAAAGCCTCAATAAGACAAAACTAATGAGGACTTGTTTTAACCCTCAATTAAGTTTGTGCATTGAATTATGAAGCAAAATCTTGCTCAGAAATCACCCTAGTTTGTTTAAGCACAAAAGAAACTTCAAAACTCAGTCTTGGGTCCAAAAAACTGGAGGTGGCTTCTTAAAATTATATACAGTTAACAGTTTCAACCTCTGTCCTTCTCTGGAGACCCCTGAAAGTATAAGTAGCCCTGCTGTAATGTGAATAGCAGGCAGGTTGCCAGTTGAAGAAACGCTGGTAGAGGTGAGCCATAAGGAGGGAGTAAGAAACCAGGAGAAGCTACTGGGAATGTTCTAGTTTTAGGCTTCAGCTAAATATTATATAGCATAATAATGTAAATAATGTATCAAAAAATATACTGCCATTAGTAGGAGAATCTGATGATTTATGTTTTGTGATTTCTAAGTATAGGGATTTGCTCCCCTAAATGGTAACAGATTCTAAATTAAATTATTTTTATGCGTTATCACATATGAGATAATATATGTGAAATGTGCAGTAGAAGTGTAGGAGATAACGTAAACTTTATGATGGCAGGGACCATTCTCTTTGTTCACTGTTAAGGTCTCAGCATTTAGCATAAAGCCTGACAATAATAGGTGTTGAATAAGTATTTGCTAACTGAATAAAGTTTGTGTAATGTAACATATCTATTTCATAACTTTCTCTACAGCAGGGCCATCTAATAGAAATATAATGTGAGTCATAAATGTAGTTTAAAATTTTCTTTAGCCACATTAAAAAGTAAAAAGAAACAGGTGAAATTAATTTTCATAATATATTTTATTTAACTCGACATATCCAAAACATTATCATTTCAAAGTGTATTAATAAAAGACTACTTTTTGTGTGTGTGTGAGAGGAAGATTAGCTCTGAGCTAACATCTGTTGCCAATCCTCCTCTTTTTGCTGAGGAGGGTTGGCCCTGGGCTAACATCTGTGCCCATCTTCCTCCACTTTATATGCAGGACGCCTGCTGCAGCATGGCTTGATAAGCAGTGTATAGATCCACGCCCGAGATCTGAACCTGCGAACCCTGGGCCGCCAAAATGGAGCGTGGGAACTTAACCACTATGCCACTGGGCTGGCCCCAACTTTACATTTTTTATTCATACTAAGTCTTCAATCCAGTGTGTGTTTACACTAGACAGCATAGCTCTAGGGGCATTTTGTGTGAAATATTTGTCCTTTTCCACAGAAATTCTTTTTTTGTGTCTGAGGAGGACTAACCCTGAACTAACATCCGATGGCAATCCTCCCCTTTTTTCTTGAGGAAGATTGGCCTTGAGCTAACATCCGTGCCCACCTTCCTCTGCTTTATATGGGACGCTGCCACAGCATGGCTTAACAAGTGGTGTGTCATTGCGCGCCCAGGATCCGAACCTGTGAACCCCGGGCCGCTGAAGCAGAGCGCGTGCGCTTAACCGCTTGCGCCACCAGTCCAGGCCCCAGAAATTCTTTTCTTTGTCTTTTGATAGTCTTTTTCTAAGTGGTTGGCATGTCTTTTGAGACCAAATACAGAAGCACATATGTCATTGAACTGGAATTACTGAGTTGGATTGAAAGTCAGGATACCTGACTCCTCTTGCTTTTATAACTCCCACAAAAGGACTGTGCCTCACTCTCTTTCCCTGTCTATAAAATGAGGGAGAATATGCTATCATCTGTTTCATTGGATTAGTATAAATTATGTCTGAAATACTCAGACAAGGCAGTTATAAAAGAGGTTTTTTTCATTATCAGTAACGTGTCATAGCAAGTCTCAGTATAAAAACAAAAGGAAGAAGTCTCATGTGCATGTGGAGGAATGTTACCTCCTACATTGGAATCAGTTACAATGAATACTATATGAGATGCTCTTGTAACATATAGAATCAGGAGAGGTGACTAGGTCCATTAAAGCACCAGATTTTAAACCTGTGATCTATTTAAATATTGCCTGAACTAATCTGTCAGTTTTTGTTTGTATGACAACCAACACTTCTTATATAGACATCTTTAAATCAAAATCATGAAATAAAGTTCTTTGGAAAGAGGAGGTGGGGTCTGATAAGTGAGTGTGAGTCGGAAAGTAAAACAAGCATTTAGAAAAGCCTATCATCACAGGATTTGTGATGTATAGCCCAATGACTAATTCTTTTATCCAAACCAAGGGTGGCAGTGGTTACCTGGTAAGCAGCTGTACATAGCCAAATATAGCCAAATCAAATAAATGTCTCCTTATAGCCATACCCTTCAATTAAAAAAAAAATTATTATGGATGAACATCCTTTGGCTTTTTGCATAAACATAACATACTTTGCTGATGTCCTTAGCAGAAATTTCTGGAATCATGTAGTAGGTTGAATGGTGGCCCTGAAAAAGAATGTTCACATCCTAATCTCTGGAACCTGTGAATGATACCTTATTTGGAAAAAAGAGTCTCTGCAGATGTACTTAATGTAAGGATTTTGAGATGAGGAGATCATCTTGTATTATTCAGTGAGTCCAAAATCCAATTTCAGGTTGTCCTTAGAAGGGAAAAGCAGAAGGAAATTACAGGCAGACAGAAGAGGAGAAGACAGAAGAGGAGGAGACAGCGTGACCACAGAGGCAGAGATGGGAGTGATGTGGCCACAAGCCAAGGAATACTTGTCACCAGAAGCTGGAAGAGGCAAAGAACAGATTTTCTTTTGTAGCCCCAAAAGGGAGTGTGGTCTTGCTGGATTTTGGACTTTAGCTTCCAGAAATGTGAGAAAATAAATTTCTGTTGTTTTAAGCCACCCACTTTGTGGTAATTTGTAGCAGCTACAGAAAACTAATACACAGTCAAAAGTCTTCAGTAAGCCAAAGATCTATGCTTATCTTTTGTTTTATATCATGCGTGCGTTGTGAATATCAGTGACTAGACAGTCCTTCCTTTATAATTCTGATCCTTTCTTTGAAATATCAAAGAAAGTATATTCATACCCTCAAGCCTCAACAGGCCTAAAAAATAGATTATATCCTGTAAGATACATTGTTCTTTTTCTCTCACTTCATTCCTTCACTCCTGCTCCCAATTTGCCCCTTCTTTGCTCTTCATGAGATCTTAGTTTACGTTTAGGACGGGGGGCAAATAAAATATTGATGGGGATAGACCAACAGGTTTTGTCTTCTGAAGGTATAATTCCTAAAAGGTCCCCCTTCCGCTTTTTGTATCTCTTTTACTGTATCCTCGTCTCCCCTATATCTTAATGTTGGAATGCCACAGGGCTCAGTCCTTACCCTTCTATATTTACTCCTAGGGTGATTTCATCCATTTCTCATGATTTTACACACCATCCATGTAACAACTCCTCCCAAATTTATATCTCTAGGCCAGACTTTTTTCCTGAACTCCAGGCTTGTTAAACGGGTATTTGAGTATACATTCCCACCTAAGATATGAAAGGCATCTCAAACTTAAACTGAAAAGCCCATCATCATCTCTGTCTTAGATTGTTGCGATAGCTTTTAAACTTTCTCAGTGCTACTACAGCTTGCCCCCTTCTTCCATTCTATTCTTAACACCAGAATTATCCTTTTAAATTATTCAGATTCTAGACTATCTCTGTCTGTTTAGAAGCCCCCAAAGTTTCCCCATCTCACTTAGAATAAAAGCCAAAGTCCTTACAGTGGCCTATAAAGCCCCACACAACCTGGCCCCGTTACATTCTGACCTACCTCATGTCTTCTTGGCCTTGCTCATTTTCCTTTGGCCACATTCTGGCCTTCAGGCTATTTCTTAAGTATACCAGGCACGTTCCTGCTTTAGGGCCTTTTCAATGGCTGTTCCCTCTGCCTTGGATCCTCTTTCCGCAGATTTCCACATGGCTAACTCCCCTACCTCCTTCAAGTCGTTGTTTAAAGGTCATCTTTTCAGTAAGCTCTGATCACCCTTTTAAAAATTGCAATCAGCACCACATGTATACACACTCCTAATTTCCTTTACTCTGCTTAACTTTTTTTCCACATTCTAGCAAAGAATCACAGTAAAATATTTAGATGAAGTATTTAGAAAATTGTAAACTTCTATATAAAGGTATGAAACAATTTTTAGTAGTTTATTTATAACTAGTGAACTAGAATGATTTGTGGAGATAAGATAGGAGTTGGGCCTTAAAAGAAGAGTGGGACTTGAGGTAAGCAGAAAAGATGGAAAAGAGTATTCCACACAGAGACAAAGGCATAGGAAAAGTCATGGAGGTGAAACCATGTATGCTTTGTTAATGTATTTAGCAAATAGATCAGTTGGCTAGAGTGTGGTTTTTATGTAGGAGAAAGGTGAGAGACTAAGATTAGATTGTGGAATGCTTTGAATGCCATGCAAAGTTTGAGATTTATTTATCTGTGGGAAGCGAATGGAGATTTGTAAGCCGACCTTAGCAAAAAGGCTAATGTGATCATTCAGAAACCAGGTAATTAGTGAAGGCCTAGTCTGGGAAGTAAGGTGGTAGAAAGAGGACTGAGACTTTGGTTCTGCCACATTAGCTGTGTGGATAAATCAAATAATATCTAGACCAGTGTTGTCCAGTAGAACTTTCTGCGATGGTGGAAATTTTCTAGACCTGCACTGCCCAGTATGGTAGCCAGTAGCCACATAAGGCTATAGAGTATTTGAAATGTGACTAGTGCAACTGAGGAAATGAAATTTAAATTTTTAAAATTTTTAATTTAATCTTAAAAAGTCTTATGTGGCTAGTGATGATATATTGGACTGAGTAGCTTTAGACTACAGTTTTCTCACTTATAAAATATAGAGGTGAGATTAGAACACTAGTATCATTAGGATAGGTTCCACAGCCAAATAAAGTTGGTGCAGCATTCTGAGAAGAGTGAATGGGTGTTCAAGCAGATGCACCTGTGCATGACCAGTATTTGTGAAACAGTTGCAGGTTTGTAGCCTTTTCACTCTTGGTATCTCTGTGAATTATTTAGGAGACCCATTCTGTCTCTTGATTGCTGATTTTTCAAATTGGTCTTAAGGTTGATGCTTCCCAGCAGTCTATAGTTAAAAATCTAATGCATCTAATTTAATAATATGTTTTAGAATTATAGTTAAACCTATTTTGTTTCTTTTGTGTTCTCAATGAGAAAACCATAACAATGATAAACCTTTATGATTGTTTACCTGTTGTGTAATTCTCACCTGGATTGTTCTGTTTTTCTTTAGAAAATACTCCCTTACTTGAATTCTTCCCATATACAGTTAATAAATATTTCATTTGTGTTTCAGTTTTGATCTTATTTTGTGGAGATACGTTTAGAGAAAGGCTATAGGAATGCTCCGTATTCAAAGGCAAATAGACACATTTTGCTTATTGTGTCTCTTGTTTCCCAAGAGATATTGTTCCTTCTGAGAATTACTTTATAATTTGAAGAAAAATTTAAAAATAGTTTCTAGGACTTCTACCAAACAGCTCTTCTAGCCTGTACTCTATCTCCTTTGTACGTATATCATAAAATTAAATACGTACACACGCAATGATTTACCTCACCAGAGATCTCTTTCCTTACTCTTCTTGTTCTTTAGGAGAGGGAGGCAAATGAACTTCCAAAATTGGAGAGTCAGGATGCTGCTCTCAATCAACAAGTTTTATTTAAAAAAAAAACTTCCAGAAAAAGTGGTTAAGACAAAATTAGCCGACACTTAATACTTGTATTTGTCCAAATAGTAGAATTATTCAGATTAATGATGAAACTTGTAAAATTCAGTTTGCAAAGATTATACTCCTTTCACGGGATTTACTAAGACAAAAAAGTATACTAACACTTAAGAGAATTTGGAGATATTTTTAAAAGAACAGAAACAAAAATTATTTATCTCAGAAAATCTTAATTATTCACTTTTAACCCTAGAGTATGCTGTATATTAAAACTGTGTATATATTTGAATATTAGAATCATAGTCTTTTAGAACCAAGGGAACTTAGTATCTGGTCCAATCACTTTAGCTTTCAAATAAGGAAATTGAAATTCAGAAAAGTAGACAGGCTTGGCTGAGATCTCAGACTAGGTTAGTATTTCCCTTCTGTTGATCTGTAACAATGCGTATTTTAATCAATTCAAAAAAAATTTTGACAGCTAGATATTTTTAAGAAAATCTATCTTAAAACTTTTTGTGTCTCTGGGCACTCCACAATACCTGACATTTTGCACTGTGCTTTCCCTACCATTTCCCTGTTGGTGTATTGTTTGTCATTCTGAACAAAGATGGCCTGGAATGAGCTAGCCAAAATGTTTTTAATCTTTTTTTATTGGAAAAATTGAATGAATAATGTTTTTTCTTTCTGCAGCAGCTACTTTTTGTAATGGATTGAGTAATGAGTATTATTTGTAATGAGTATTATTAAAACCACAAAGTACCATTCTATTGCCTCCCAATCAAGAACAGGCTTAAATAGGTAAATGTGGCAAGTGTGTGTTTGTGAAGCTGTTTAAGAACTGTCTCTTTGGGGAGGCTTTGTGGCATATGGGAATAGTTTACTCTGAACTTCTACTTTCTGTTTCTGGGAAATCATAGAAATTATCTTAAGAATAGAGCTCAGGGTGGTATATTTGCATCTTGGTAAGCATTCACTTTCCAGAAAACTTGCTGGAAACTGATACTTGCCTATGCTAATAATCTGTTGAATATAACTTTCCCATTTATAAGTTGAGTTGAAATTATTTATCCCATTTTTAATATTAGAAAGACCCCTTGAGGTAGGTTTGTAGCTATATAAACATAAGAATACTGAAAACATGATTTATATTTACCTTAGAGAAATTCATGTCATATAATGATGTATTCCAAACTTCCAAGTGGCTGACTGTTCTTGTTACATTAGAAAAACCATTTCAGAGCCAACAGTTTATTTCGTTTTATTTGTAACCTTAAGTGTGATAATCCTTCCAACAGTTTTATTCAGTAAACGGTTTAGTTACATTGTACCGTCTTCTCAGATACTTATAATAGTTATAGCTAATATTTGTTAACTAATATGTGCCATACCCTATGCTGGATTCTTTATGTATGTTATTTTAGTTAATCCTAATAATCTGTGGCCTATAGGTATTATTCCTATTTTACAGTTGAAGAAACTGTCTTAGTAGTTTAACCCAATGTCACACAGTTAGCTAGTAAGTGTCAGAGGCTTAACTTGAACCCAAACTTTGTGACTTCAAAGTCCATGCTTTACTCTCTGAATAAAATATAGTCTGTCATTACCCCATATTTGTATAGTATTTTAAAAATTTTCCCCACAAGCTCCTCTAAATTATTACCTCTTTTATTTTCCCCCGCTAAGGTGGATAAGATAATTGTGTCTGAAGCAGCCAACCCCCAAATCTCATGGTGGAACACAATAAAAGTTTGTTTTTCGCTCACACAGAGAACCATGTGGATGACTCAGTTATCCATATTCCTTCCATCTTGTGACTCAGCTGTCCCTTAAGGCTTACTTGGAGTCAACCACTAGAATTACTACATTCAATTAGCCAATGAGGGAAGAGAGAGAGTTCGAAGGATGTTTGAAGGGATGATTTAGGGACCAGTCCTGCAAGGGGCATATATCATGTACTCACATTGCATTGGCCAGGACTGGACACATGGCTGCATCTAGTTGCAAGGGGAGTAGAAAATGTAGTCTTCTCATATGCTCAGGAGGAAAATGAAACAGGTGAGTATATAACATCATCTCTGCCACAATTGTGTTTTCCCTGTTTTACAGATGATACAGAGAGGTTGTTACTGAGCTAAAGCCGCAAAACCACTTGGTAGTGATCCATAGAACCCGTTTCCTTAGATGTGCATATAACATACAATATGTTCATCTTTCTGAGGAGACATTCAAATAATTGAAAGGCATTTAGATTGTGTTTCTAGTACCATTGCTGATTTTCACTGGGCATCAAATATTTTACCTCTTTGTATATGTTACATTTTATTTAGTTATTTTTATTATTATTATTATTATTTTTGAGAAAGATTAGCCCCGCACTAATATCTGTTGCCAGTCTTCCTCTTTTTGTTTTTTCTCCCCAAAGCCCCAGTACATAGTTGGATATCATAGTTGTAGAGTTGTAGCTCTTCTATGGGGGATGCTGCCTCAGCATGGCTTGATGAGCGGTGAGTAGCTCTACGTCCAGGATCTGAACCGGCGAACCCCGGGCCACCGAAGCGGAACGTGTAAACTTAACGGCTGCGCCACTGGGCCGGCCCCATGTTACATTTTAAATAGAGGTATATGTTATTGACTTAACTTATGAGGAATGATAAAAATGTTTTTCAGTGGTAATTGCCATTTTGAGTGAAGATGACATAATAGCACTATAATGGCTTTATAAACATATTAATAATCAACTGTCCTTTGAATATACAATATTGATTAGCCTTTATTTGTATAATTTTGTTTTTTAAACGTGATAGATTACTCTAGGCCATCTACATACCTCATATTTATTCTTGTATTGTGAATCTGAGACAGTCTTTTAGGGATGAAAGTTGTTTTTTAACCTTCCTCAAAAGTTAACTCTTTTTGGATAGAGGTGCAACTTCAAGTCTTAATGGAATAGAAGTACGTTCTGACTGAGCTAATAATTGGTACAGATATGAATATTGTACTAATAATGTAAATTAGTGAGAGCAGAAAAGGCTTACAGAAACTGATATTAATTCTTACTGGCAAATTAAATTCCAACATCTCAGCAGTAGCAGTTAACCTTCTGTTATACTTTAGACTTCTTGGAGAATCTCTTGAAAGCTATGAATTCTATCCCTAGAATATACATATATTCACAATTTAGTATACAGTTTTAAAGATTCCATGGATTTCTCTGAAGCCTCTCCGTGTATGAGCTGTTACTTTTAACCATTTTTATCCTTCTCCAAAAATTTATTGTTGTGCCTATTATCTTTTTGCTTTAACAGACTGTATAAAGAGATGTATAATATGTAAGTTTTTTATAAGAGAGTCTATCTCTTTAATTTTATTTGGATAGCAAGAATTATGCCCAGAGCCTGCATTGCTGCTATGGCTGAATTTGGCAGCTATATTGGGGAAGAGATTTATTAGAAGAAATTATGGCATTTCCAGATTTGAGGTTGGCAAGATCAATGGTAAAACTTAAAAAAACTTTAAAGATTTAAATAACCTTTTTGAGCAATAGCAAACTTCATTATAATGAACTTTAGTGATTTATCTGTGTTCTGAGAAAGGCGTGTATGAAAATCCAAACAATTTAATGCCTCAAACTTCTCTTGATGAAATGGCTCAGATTTACAAAAGCTCTGTTTACTTTGGGCCAAAATTACCTTGTGAGTAGATACATTAATTCTAGTACATCAATTCTAGTGTTGTCTGATCAAAAGATGGCTTATGATAATTAATTCTGTTTTTTGGTAGTCAACTACTACATTAAGTTGTACCTAGCCGTATTTAAATTTGATAGGTTGTTGTTTGCAACTCAGTGTATAGGAGATGCTATGGAAAGATAAATACTTCCTTTTTTTCGCTGCTTTAGGACCACTAGAGAAAGAGCAGAGCCAAAAAACTGGGTCAGCTTTTGTGGATTTCCCCCACTGTTTATTTGCCAATATTGGTTCCTGAAGTTATATGCACAGTGAGCTAAATGAATGTTCTCTATACTAGATCATTTGGTCAGATAGCTAGTGATTCCTTTTTGTACAACTTAAATTGCTGTTTATCATTTTAGAAAACCATTGTCACTATGAAAAACAGTACTGTCAAAAGTATAGTCTTTTAGAAAGAAAGCTTTAAAATGGATTTTGATAAATATTTGTTTAGATTATGGGGCTACCATATATGCCCAAATATAAAATTGAATTTTTTTCTTTCAAAATTATGCTTATGAAAAAGGGGAATCACTTTATAATAATTTAGATCCTTGCAAAGTCAATCATATTACTGTTTGGGGAAGACATGGTCTGAAATGTCTTTGTTCAGTGCTTGGTTTATATGCACTAGAAGGGGAGTTCCACAGAACAGGGATCTTGTCTGTTTTGTTCACTATTGTACATCTACCACCTAGAGGAGGATCTGACACATGATAGGCACTGAACATATTTGTTGAAAGAATAAATGAATTAATACTTATCCGAGTTACTTGTAGTAAAAAGTTTAACAAATTTCGTTGTTCCTAGAAGCTGTTAACAGTTGCAGTTATTGGATAATGCAAGAAAACCTTTTAAAGATCATTTTTTAAAGGTAGTACAGTAATTATTGTAGAGGTAACAAATGCATACTTAAGCTTAGGCTAAAATTTCCTATGACAGCATCATATACAGATTCAAGAATACTGTATCTCAGAAGCTAGGTGAAGATATCCTTTAGAAAACTGCCAAATATTTTACAGAAAAAAATTTATACAGCTTTCCTCTTGAGGAAAAGTCCATATGGCACCGGGCAGCTGGAAATCAGGCAGAAAATTAGAGTCTTACTAGCTTGAAGTGTCAGCGGATGGAGTTTAGGACTGCCAGAATGGCTGGCAATTGAGTGGATAAATCCAAGAAAGAAGGACGTTACAGTAGGATAGCCCAAAAATCTGTGAATGAACTCCTCTCGATACCTAGATGACCTCTTAACTGTGCATGGGAGATTCCAAGGAGCTCAATGGAAAACAGCAGCTGTAAGGCTGGAAAAGCTGACTAGAGATTTCAGCTCCTACTCTCTGCAGGGTTGACAGAATTTGGTGTTTGATTTCCACCAAGTTAAAGGGACTTGGTAAACATAAGTGCTCTTCACAGACCCGTTTAAAAAAAGCATAAAACCAAGCTTCCACAAGTACAAGTTGATGACCGGGTGACTTAACTACCAATTATGATAAAAATCCTCACTCTTCAGGAGAAGGTAAGAGGCTCTAAAAGTCTCTCAACATATCATCCACAATATCCAGTTTATAATAGCCATTACTAGACGTGTGAAGAATCAGGAAAATATGACTTAATGTGAAGACTATCCCCCCCAAAATGGTAGCAGATCCTAACAATAGCAAAATTAGCAGACTTTAAAGCAACTGTAATATTTTCAATGGCTTAAAGGGAGAAGCATGATTATAATGACTGAACAGATGAATAATCGCAGCAGAGAAATAGAAACTATAAAAAAGAATAGTTAGGCATTCTAGCGTATCTAACTACATTATAGAACTGAAAAGTACAATATCTGAGGTGAAAATTTCACTGAATGGATTTAACAGTAGATCGGAGATGGCAGAGGGAAAAGTTGGTGAACTTGAAGATTGGTCAATAAAAATTTGCCAATCTAAAGAATGGAGAAAAAAGATGACAAAAAATGAACAGAGCTTTGATGGCCAATGTGACAGTATTAAACTGTCTAATATATGAATAACAGAAGAAGAGATGAGAGAGACAGATAGACAGACAGATGGGTAAGAAATATTTAAAGTAATTGCCAAAAAATTCAGTTACTCAGTTAAATTAACTGCAAATCCAAGAAGTTTAGTGAACCCCAAGCAGGATAAATACAAGGAAAACCACATCTAGGCACATCTTAATCAAACTGCTGAACATCAAAGATAGAAAGGAAAAGTTGAATGGAGCCAAAGGAAAAAAAAAGACACAGAGGACTTAAAATATCAATGAAGGATTACTTATAAGAAATGATTGACGCTGGAAGACAATGGAATGACCTATTTAAAGTCCCAAAAGGGTAAATCTGTCAACCTGGAATTCTATATTCAACAAAAATATCCATAAAAACTGAAGATGAAATAAGGAAATTTATCAGATAAACAAAAGTTGAGAGAATTCATTGCTAGGAGACCTGCAAACCAAGGAATGCTAAAGGAAGTTCTTCAGGCTGGAGGGAAATGACATCAGGTGAAACTTGGATCCGCAAGAAGGAATGAAGAGTACCGGAAATGGTAAATATGTTGATAAATAGATTTCATTCTCTGAAAAGATTTTAAAAGTTTATAAAGCAACGAAAGAATTTACAGAAGAGCTTGGTAGACGTGACTAAATAAAAATTTTAAACCTCTTCAAAACATCACAAAATTAAAGGGCAAATGTTAGGTGGAAATAAATATTGAATGTTTAAAATCAAAGAAGAACATTAATATTCCAGTATAAAAATGGGTAAAAAATATGAGCAAAAAGATAAATCATTGAAGAAATAAAGACGATGGTACGTGTGAACAAATGTTCAATTTGTTTAGTATCAAAGAAATGAAAATTGAAGTACTGACTGTTTAATTTTTGCCACTCAGAAAAAGCTGTTGAAATAATATAAGATATTGGTGAGAATTCAGGGAAATAAGCACCTTTCTGGCTGGTGGGAATACAAATCAGAACAAAACAGTTTGGTAGTTCATTTCAAGAGCTCATTTTAGAAGTCCATACCACCTAAATAGCAAGAAATTCATACACCGAGAAGTAGCTTATCAAATAGGAAGGAGGTGGGGGTGAAACGGAGATCATTATTCAATAACTGGTGTTGAGATAACTGGCTAGCCATTTAGAAAATATCAAATTTTGATCTCTACTTATTCCTAACATTAAAATAAATGAAAATGGATGAAAGATTTAAGCCAAAAAAAAACTATGGAAGTACCAGAAGAAAACATGAGAGAATTTTAAAAATATAATCTTGGAGTGAGCAAGACTCTTCCAAGACAGGTATAGAACCCAAAAGTCATAAAGAGAAAGATATGTGAATTTGAACACATAAAAAAAATTTTGAAATTCCTGCGTTGGAAAATTACCATACAATCAAATATGATTTTTTAAAAAATTTGTTTGACACATAATGGCAAGATTCCTTTATATATAAATAGGTCCTAAGCATCAATAAGGAAAAGTCCAGCAGCAAGATATGAAGTTAGTGGTTAGTTCACAGAAAGTGAAATGTAAATATCTGTGAAATACTAATGGTATCTTTCCTACCAAGGCACATGTTCCTCTTGGTCTCTCAATCTCACATATAATACCAAATTTATAGCCATTAAAATTTAAATTTTTTCTTTATTCCTCATCTTCTCCCAACCTCTCAACATAAGCACATATTGCTGAAGAAGTTTATTAGCCTGTTATGCTTTTGTAATACAGAATACAACATCTAAAATAGAAAGTCTTGTTTCTTTATCTTCTTCCTTGACTCTTTTACTTGAATATAAGATAGCTCAGGCTTCACTAGTGACCAAAAGTGGTAATCATTAGAAACTCTGGAAATCTCTGTACCTATTCCCTCCTCACTTAAAAAACAAAAGCAAAAAAAAATGACTTTATACTCAGTCCCCTTTCTTTTCTCTTCAGCAGTGCTGGTAAATATTGTTGCATCCTAATTGTATTACATGTGTGTTTTAGAGGTGCTGAACATCTGAGTGTCAGACATCAAAAAAAGGAATTAAAATTAGAAGCCGTAGGTACGCTTTGCTCTTATGCTTAGTATTTAGACCATCAACACAAAATTATTGAATTTTCTCCATATTTTAACCTTTTTGAGAAGTAGCAGAAGAAGCCTACTTTTAGCTGAATAACAGAGACAAAATCAGATATTCCAGAGTATAATGGGATTTTCTCTTGGGAAGTAATTTCTTTATTGTCTATAAACCTTTTTGTCCAGCCTTCTGCATTTCCGAAGTACCCTCTCATGTGTCTTAAATCATTTAATTTAGGCACATGGGTGGCTACTAGATGCTACTAAAGTGTTTATGGTTAGGAGATGTTTATTGGTAGAATATTTTAAATCTGTAATTCTTGAAGTTGTATAGTGTCAAGATACTTAACATCTTTTATTTATCCTATAGCACTTGTAGGGTAAAGGTTCTTGTCTTTTCAGTTTAAAAAGCTGGATGTAGTAAGGTGGTAATACTTAATAAGGATCACACAGCAATAGCAAGCCAAAAGCAAAGATGTGAATCTTTAGTTCCTTATTTCCGCTTATGTGTGTTCTGTGTCATAATTTATTTAGCCACTGTTTGTTAGGCGCCTGCTATAAGTTACACATTTTGTTAGGTACTAGGGATACAAAGCTTGTCTTACATTTTTGTGCCAAGTGCCGAGTTTTGTTAGGTACTTTTAGCACATGTCAATTTCACTTTATTCTTATAACGTCTATTTGAAATGAGTGGTACCATCCATATTTTGTAGTGGAGATCACAGACTCAAGAATGTACCTTATCTAGGATTTTATAACTAAAAGTGGCCTACCAGGTGAGCAGGTCTTGACTCCCAAATTCTGTTTTTGTTTTTTTGTTTTTTGCTGAGGAAGATTCACCTTGAGCTAACATTTGTGCCAATCTTCCTGTATTTTGTATGTGGGTTACCACCATAGCATGGCCGCTGACGAGTGGTGTAGGTCCACGTCCAGGAACCGAACCTGGGCTGCCAAAGCGGAGCACGCCGAATTTAACCACTAGGCCATGGGGCCAGCCCCCAAATTCTCTTTTTTATACATTCAGTACTAAATGTTTCTTATTTGCCTTTCCAGATCCACTCTTCATCCTTCTTTGCCTTGTTCTCTGCCCCAGAGGAAGTTGACCTTTGAAGACTGCCTGACTTGGGCTCCCTTGTTCATTTCTTGTTGGATTTTGCCAGTGTGAGGCACTGACAGGATATTGGAGAGCCAGAGGAAAGAGAAGCTGGATATTTATTCTTCCAGATGCTATTGGGCAGCTCCTCTCCAGTAATTGCTTCCTCCCTGCCCCTTCATTCCAAAGGGTGGCAGTGGCTTCCTGAGTACTTTGCTATCCCTGTTGGTTCCTTTAACCTTGCCCACACCTTTGTAAATATGCCCTTCATTTATCTTTTCGAGAATGCTTTGTTTTTTGCCAGGCCCTTGATGCATACATACATCTTTTCTTAAAACATGGGCTATTATTTGTATGGATTTGAGCTTTCTGACTGTTGGTATCTATCCTGTGTTTATAAGTTGAGTGTTTAAAATCTGGAACACGTTTTCATTTAAAATGATATTGTAGGAGCCAGCCCTGTGGCCTAGTGGTTAAGTTCAGCGTGCTCCACTTCAGTGGCTCAGGCTCGATGTATACCACTTGTCAGCAGCCATGCTGTGGCAGTGACCCACAAACAAAATAGAGGAAGATTGGCACAGATGTTAGCTCAGGGTGAATCCTCCTCAAGCAGAAAGAGGAAGATTGACAGCAGGTGTTAGCTCAGGGCAAATCTTCCTCAGGAAAAAAAAAAAAAAGATATTGTAATTGTTGGTTAGATCTTTCAACTGGAATGCTCAACTTCTGTAATTTTTACAAAGTATAAAAAATAGCATGGTGCTAAATTAGATGTGTTTTGTGATGAGTCAATCCAAAGTTATCAGCACTTTTACGAAACCTTTGGTCCACAAAGCTTTGACATGTGACCTTTATTTTGGGCCATTCCTGTTTCTTAGTTCCTCACATATTCCTCAAGAGGTAGAAAAGTAGGAATCAAGAGATCTTGACTTTAAAAGAATATAAACACTGTGGACTAGAGAAAGTTAGGTAAGCAAGTTCAGGTCTTTGTCCGTTTCAATACGAATCTTAGGTGCTACTCTTCAGTTGAAATACATGAAAAAGTCAGGAGTGGGGCTCCTTTGCCAGTGATAAAACTAATTCTCCAACCAGTTTCTTCAGGGAGATGAAAGTGTGTAGCAGCAGTGGGCAGAGAGTCTTGGTTACTTGTGGGAGTTGTGCTAGACTGGGAAAGAGGGAAAAGGAGAGACATTTCTCATAGCTTAATTAGCAGGTGACTGGCATTCCTTATGACATTGGTGTTAGAGAGGTGCCTCCTTTATGATTTTAGATACTTAGTTGAAAATACGTAATTTGAGGTCTACTTTTATTTTACTATTCTTCTCTGTTTCAGTAACTAAACCCTTCTAGCAACTTTAATTACAGATCCATACATTTATTTGGCCAGGGGGCAGGGGCGTGGTATTCCCACTAAGCCAATGGCCATAACATGATGGAGGCCAACCTCAGTTATCTTTTTCCCCTCACTGCTTTTCTTCATGTTATCAATGCATTATAGTTTGACAAATCCTTGGGATAGTAAATCAATTTAAAGAGCTTCCAAGGTTGGGGATTATTAGGAGTTGGGGATATTTCAAATTATGTCGTTAAGTACATTTACTGCCTCTCATTATCTGTTCCTGCTCTGAAATGGTATGAATTATTCTATTATACCATGTGAACATCTAGATTTTTGTATATGATTTATACTGTATTTAATCCAGTAGACCTCATATTTGTCTTTGTAGACCTAGTATGAACTAATTGGATTTTTTAAATAAATAGAGCATGTATATGCCTAGGAAGTATGACAATGAGATAATAAGACTGATGTTTTCTTGTGGTTATGGAATAGTATCATCACTTTGTGTCATTTTAAGAAGTACTCATTTGGTATTTGTTCACGATGTTTATGTTCATGACACCATCTTGACTCTGTGTTGTATTAAAGAAATCACAAATATTAAAGCTTTACCTTAAAAACCTTATTAAAAAGCTGAAGGTAATCAGGAAAGAAGAACAAAATGAAATTTTATCTGAGTTATAAAAGTTGAGTACAATTTGGTAAGGAGGAGAGAGAAAGGAGTGGCATTTCAGATGGGGAATGGCTTGAGTGAAGCATAAAGTTGAGGGATAGTTAAGACCAGTCTTAGATGATTTGCAGGATATAGGTGTCTTTCATTTTCTGAGATAATTTTTGATATCCTGATAGTGACTAGAGAAGTTGTTTCATGCAAGCAACTGCAGATAGATGATGGTACTGAGGCTGAGATATCAGAAGACCTGAATTTGACCCCTAACCCTATCATTTACAAACTGTGCAGTATTTATCCTTTCTGAGCTTCAGTTTTCTCCTCTATCAAATAAGGATAATAATACCCATTCCATAGAACAATGAGGTTTAAATCAAGACACTGATAAAAAGCACTTTTAAAACTTTAATGTGTAGTGGTGGGTAATTATATACAACATATTTTTTCCCTTTTTCCAACCAGTAACCCAACTGTTTGTTTTAAAACTCAAATAATATTTTTGTCTTAATGTGTGCTCATTTCTGAGGCAGAACATAGCATAATGATATGTAACAGATTCATACAGTTGATAGTTTACTTGAAAAAAAGTTCAAAAAGAATAGTACTATATTAAATGATGCAAATAATAGATTTTTCTTTTCCACTGGAGAATGAAGTCAACTTTTTCCTAAAATAAGTAAAGTTCCTGAATCACTGAAATTTTTTTTTAATTTCACACATTTTGTTATCTGTTCAAATTGGCAGAATTTCTGTAGTACTCATTTTTTTTAGTGGTTTAGGGTATAGCCTTAGAAATCCAGGTTAGTTTACTAATTTCTAAATGTTTATGCAAATAAACAGTTTGATTAAAAATTCTTTGTTATGGGTAACCCATAGAATCTTGATTTCATATACCAGTAAAATAATTAGGTTTAGTTCTTAATACTCTGAGTCTCTGGTTTTCTATCTGCAAAGTTAGAATAGTGAAAAAATGAATATGGCTAAAACTTGTAAATTGTAGATCGCTGAGAAGAGGAGAAGGAGGGATGGATATGCCTATACTTCTGGGGTGGTGGGATGAAATATTGACTATATCTTCTGAATCTGCTGTTGTATAAGGCCTCTTGTGCTCAAAGACGCCCTCTAAATTTGGTGAAAATTTACTCAGCTGTTTTTGAGAGGTGTAGTAACAGACAGAAATTTAATGTATATAGATTTATAATTATTGGTTTTATGATATATGTTTCTTCCTCAGATCTATCACACTGAGGATGAGACCATGTCTATCTTATTTATGGTGATAACCTCAGGGTTTAGCACATGCTGGGCTAGCTTTCAACTCTGAAATTGGCCAAAGTCCCCTTGATTGGAGGCATTCCCAATACTCTTCAGTCTCATGGTTATAGACACCTTCGTGGATTATTTCTAAAGAAGGATAGTTGTTAAATTATGTGGATTTTTTTTATAAGTCTCTCGTATCGTCTCTATACCATAGATTGTTAATGGGTACCTCACTCTAACCCTGTAGGCTGACAATGACTATAAACTGAAGTGTTTTTGTTTTTTTTTGTATGGAACTTTTATTTTTAGTACCTAAAGTTATGAAAAACGAGGAGTCATGTTTTGGAGGCCAAGCTTATGGAATTCTGTTTTTAAGTGAGAGTGTTAGCAAAGTCTCTAGTATTGGTGGTTCTTAACCAGAGTGTGCAACTAAATTACTGAGAAACATTTTCAAAATATACAAGCTCTGGACCCCATCCTCATTTTGACTGGGTAGCTGTAGGGCAGAATATGTTTTTTGTTGTTGTTTGTGGGGTTCAATTAAGTTTTTCTTTTTAACTGTAAGTAATAAATGCTCATGATACAATACTATGCAGAAAGTGAATACTAAAGATTGTACTCCCCAAGGTAACCATTGTTAATGGTTTCTTAACATTTTCCCAGAAATTGTGTATGTATATATAAGCCTGTGTGGGTATGGTTTTTCCACAAATATGCTCATACTGTACATACTATTTTGCAATTATTATTGTTCACTCAGCATTGTATAGCGAGATCTTTCCAGATCATTACACATAAATTGTGGTTGGTTCTTTTATTTTTACCAGTCCCCTAATGGACACTTAAGTTATTTCCAGGTTTTGTGTGAGGTTCTTTTTGTCTCATTTTGTTTTGTTTGCTTCTATCAACTAGGCTGCAGTGAATTTCTTTGCACAATATGTCTTTGCACACTGTGTCCTTAGATTTTTCTGAAGGATAAATTTTACATGTAGGGTTGCTAGTCAAAGAATATTTCCATCTTGAAGTTTAATAGATATTGCCAAATTGGTTCCCAAAAATTGTGCTGATTTGCACTCCTCCCAATAGTCTGTGAGTTGCTTCCTTCAGTACACACTCACCAACCCTTTACAACGTTTGTCAGTTCAGTGTGCACAAGGATGATATCTAATGTTTGAATTTTCATTTCTTTAGTTGTGGTTGTTGTTGAATACTGTTTCCTATCTTCTTAATTTTTGTAATTCTTTTTCTCCAAACTTACTCCTTGTATATTTGCTCATTTTGCTATTAGGTTGTACATCTTTTTCTTATTAATGTGTAAAAGCTGTTTGTATTGTAAGGAAATTTGTTCATTGTTATATGTGTCCTAATTTTATAAGAAATTAAAATGTCTTTCTATTTTATAGTATTTTTTACCATACAGAAATATTAAATTTTTAGTATTCAAATTTGTTTATTTTCCTTTGAGGCATATTTGTGTATTTGCACAATGTTTTAGAAAGGCTTCATAAATAGGATGACCATATGTTCCAGTTTCCCCCTGTTATCCTGGTTTAAATATTAATAGCACCTCCATTCACTCTTATAAGGTTCTCATTTGGATAATAAATTACATGGCTATCAAATTTCTGAAAGTGCGTAGTTTTAAAAATTCCCCAGGTGATACTGATTAAGTACCACTGGTTTAATTTTTTTTTTTTTTTGGCAAGGAAGATTGGCCCTGAGCTAACTTTCTTCCTCTTTTTGCTTGAGGAAGAGTGGCCTTGAGCTAACATCTGTGCCCATATTCCTCTATTTTGTATGTAGGTGACCACCACAGCATAGCTTGATGAGTGGTGTAGGTCCACGCCCGGGATCCGAACCCACAAACCTGGGCTGCAGAGGTGGAGCACACTGAACTTAATCACTACGCCACTGGGCCAGCCCCCTGGTTTAATATTTTAAGTGGTAAATTCTTAGGACAAGATCCTCAAAATGCATTCCATTTACACTTCTGTTCTATGATACATATATTGAATGCTAGAATACAGAAAGCATTTTGAGATGCAAGAGAAAATAAAAACATATAAAGAAGAAAATATGGAGAAAATTTTAGTAAAACCTACCGTAATGTTCTATTTTTTCATCAGAATTAAGGGATAATGCTGCAAATAATGGGAAAATATAAACTGATGGACATGAATAAAGTTTGCCTGAGTGAAATGTTTTTCTAGATTTTGTGTTGGGAAATCGATGACTTTCTCAAGGATGTGTGTGGCTATCAGCTCAGGAAGCTTTTTTTTTTTTGAGTTTAATTGTGGTATAACAGTCACCCAGAAAAGTGCATTAATCATGAGTTTGTAGGTTAATGATTTATCACAAAGTGACCATACATTTGTAACCACTGCACAGGTCAAAGTTCCCTTTGTGCCTCCTCTGAAAGGTAGCTACAATCCTGACTTTTAACATCATAGTTTAGTTCTGCCTGTTTTTGACCTTTATTTAAATGGAATTATATGGTACACATTCTTTTGTGTGAGATTCCTTCTTATTTTGTGTATGGCACTATTGTGTTCATTTTCATTGCTTTCTGGTATGCTAGAGTGTGAATATACCACAATCTATCCATTCTACTATTGATGAAAATGTGGATTGTATCTGGTTTTTTAGCTTATTATAGCTAATGCTGCTATGAATATTGGTATACATATCTTTTGATGTGTGTGTGCATTCATTTCTTTTTTGCACTCATTTCTAGGAGTATAATTGGGTAGTAGAATATCTATGTTCAAATTTGATAGATACTCTTTAAAGTTTTCCAAAGCAGTTGTACCATTTTACACTTTCACCAGCAGTCCACATCTTTGCTGACACTTGGAAATGTCTGTCTGAATTTTAAACATCCTGCTGGGTGTGTAGTGATCTCCCATTGTGGCTTTAATGTGTATTTCCCTGATGACAAATGATGTTGAGCACTTTTGCATATCCTTTTGTGAAATGCCTGTTAAGTCCCTTGTCCATTTTTCTATTGGATTGTCTGCCTTGTCTATTGATTTGTAACTGTTCTTTCCATATTCTGGATACTAGTCCTTTATTAGTTATGTGTGGCAAATGTCTTCCCCCACTCCCTTAATACTGTCTCTTGATTTTATTGTAATCCAATTTATCAATCTTTTCTTTTATGGTAAGTACTTTTGTATGTTCTTTAAGAAATCTTTTCGTTGAAATATTCTCTTCTATTGACTCCTAGAAGTTTTATGATTTTACTTTTTGTATTTAGATCTATGAACCATCTAGAATTGATTTTTCTGCATGGAGTGTAAATTTTTATGTGCCTTTTCTCTTCTCAATGGTAACCAGTGAAACAGTACTATGTTGTTTTGTTTTGTTTTTGAAAAGGCCATTCTTAGTGTTCAGCAATGTCACCTTTGACATAAATCAAGTATCCATGTATATGTGGGACTTTTTTTCTGGCCTGTGTTTGGTTTGATTGGTCTTTGTATCCATCCTTGTGATGTACCACACTGTCTTCATAATTAGTGTAACTTTATAATAAGTTATTATATCTGGCAGTGTAAGAGTACCCCCCCCCACATACTTTGTTCTTCTTCAAGATTGTGTAAACTATACTTAGCCCATTGTATTTGCATGTACATTTTATTGTCAGTTAAAAAACTAAAAGCAATGGGGAATCAATGAGATCTGAGTAATAATGATCAGAAGTTTTGTATAAGATTTTAATACTAATAAGGTCAGCTCAAATCTAGAGTCTTTTATTGAGATTAAAGAGTTAAAGAATGTCCTTGTTGTTATTTCAGCATTGGTTTTATATTCTCTTGTAGACTACTCAATAAATTGGCCTTATTTAAAAAAAAAAGAAACCCTCGTGATTAAAGAACATACTTGTTTGAAGTTTCATAATGAGTTTGTAAATTTATTAAAAAACATGCAGACTAAGAATACAATTAAATGATCTTGGTATTTTGTTTTGTTTCAGAACATCTATGATAACAGTCTTCTATAAATTGAACTTTTTCAAGAATTCTCTGAAGGAACCAAGTAGGATTTTCTTACATCATGACTTAATCTGAATGCAAGAACAAGAAATAGGTTTCATCGCTAAATATAATGAAGGGCTGTGTGTAAACACAGACCCTGACTCAATTCTGATGAACATTTTAGACATGAGTTTACATCGGCAAATGGGTTCAGATCGAGATCTTCAGTCTTCTGCTTCATCTGTGAGCTTGCCTTCAGTTAAAAAGGCACCCAAAAAAAGAAGAATTTCAATAGGCTCTCTGTTTCGGAGGAAAAAGGATAACAAACGTAAATCAAGGGAGCTAAATGGCGGGGTGGATGGAATTGCGAGTATTGAAAGTATACATTCTGAAATGTGTGCTGATAAGAACTCCATTTTCTCTACAAATACCTCCTCTGACAATGGATTAACTTCCATCAGCAAACAAATTGGAGACTTTATAGAGTGCCCTTTGTGCCTTTTGAGGCATTCTAAAGACAGATTTCCTGAGATAATGACTTGTCATCATAGATCTTGTGTGGATTGCTTACGACAATATCTAAGGATAGAAATTTCTGAAAGCAGAGTTAACATCAGTTGCCCAGAATGTACTGAACGGTTTAATCCCCATGATATTCGCTTGATATTAAGTGATGATGTCTTGATGGAAAAATATGAAGAATTTATGCTTAGGCGGTGGCTTGTTGCAGATCCTGATTGTAGGTGGTGTCCAGCTCCAGACTGTGGGTAAGAAGATTTTGTCTGATTTTTCTTAACTTAATTCTTTTCTCTGTGGATAAAATAAGAGTTTGCTGACTATTACTCAAAAGAAAAATCTTAACATGCCAGGTAATTCATTCATTCAATAGACAAACATGTACTGAGTGCATACCATGTGTCAGGCACAATGTTAGATGTTAAAGACAGGAATCTTACTTTACTCATTTTTATCTTGTCTCTGCATCACATATTCACTTCAGAGCGTTTTCAGAAGAAAGGGCTAAGATGGTAGAGTACAGGATCTAGTTGTGGGCAAAACTGATTTTCTCCATCCATTGGGATAATTTTTGTTTTGGTATAACAGATGAAATGGTCAGGAGTTTTGTTTGTTTTTGGTGGGGGGGGTCATTTGTTTAAACTTAAATGCCCCTTTTGAAAGGCACCTTAATATGTGCCACAGTGTGATGTGTTCATGTTAGTAAACATAATAAGTATTTGCTAGTCTCAAGATCTAGGGGTTCTGTAGTACTTCATATGCCTCAAGTTTTTTTTTTTTTGTTTTTTGTTTTTTGTTTTTGTGAAGAAGATCAGCCCTGAGCTAACATCCATGCTAATCCTCCTCTTTTTGCTGAGGAAGACCGGCTCTGAGCTAACATCTATTGCCAATCCTCCTCCTTTTTTTCTCCCCAAAGCCCCAGTAGATAGTTGTATGTCATAGTTGCACGTCCTTCTAGTTGCTGTATGTGGGACGCGGCCTCAGCATGGCCGGAGAAGCGGTGCGTTGGTCCGCGCCCGGGATCCAAACCCGGGCCGCCAGTAGCGGAGCGCGTGCACTTAACCACTAAGCCACGGGGCCGGCCCCTGCCTCAAGTTTTTGAATTACAAATATCATTTTCCCAACATTTAAAATAAAATAATTTTGCTTATATATTTGATTATCATGTTAACAGCAACCCCTATTTAAAGAGCATTTACTATGTATGGTTGTCAGAACCAGGAAGAAACAGTCATATATTCTTCAAGAAGAACAAAAGCCAGGGCCAGCCCCAGTGGCCTAGAGGTTAAGTTCGGTACGCTCCACTTCGGTGGCCTGGGTTCGGTTCCCGGGTGTGGACCTACACCACTCGGGTATCAGTGGCCATGCTGTGATGGTGGCTCCACATACAAGATAGAGGAAGATTGGCAATAGATGTTAGCTCAAGGCAAATCTTCCTCAGCAAAAAAAAAAAAAAAATAATGAAAGCCATAAACACTGGACGTGATTTAGCGTACCATTAGTAAACCAGAGATTATCTATAAGTAAGAGTTTGGGAAACCCAGAATTTCCAAGATTATCTGGGTATAATCAGAGACAAGGCTAGAATGTGAGTTTAATTTATCAAATGACAATTTCAGGACTCACCATCCAAATCAAATCTATTATTAAAAGATTCTTGAGAAACAAATTTTCAGATTGCATCTAGCCTATATTCCATAATTTTAAGTGAGAAAAGTAATAATATGTTTCCAGCCTCTGCAAATCTCAAACAGTTTTCCGAGGTGTCACTTGCACTTAACTATCTAGCAAGGATTTCTGTGTAATATAAAGCATTAAAAATATTACCTAATTATTTAACATTTTACGAATTCCTTAGTTGTGTGAAGCACTCAGAGATACTATTCAGTAACAAGTTTGATTTATGCTCCCCTATGCTTCAGGGAGCTTGTACTATAACATAAATAACAAAATATTATGTTAAAGATACTATCTGAACTGGGCCAAGGTTGGCTGTTCTTCCAGGTGTATGGCAGAAGCAAACACTGGGATCCATGAAGGGCTAAGCTCTTAAGAAAAAGATGGGAAGAAAATGGGGATAGTGAACAATACTTTTAAATAACTTGAGCAGGAGACAGTATCCTGTCAGGAAAACAGCTTTGATATGATTGTATCACTCTTGATCCCATGGACTCCTGTACAACATGTTCACTGGTACAAGTGTGCACATTCATATAGAGTAGATTTCAAGTTGGATAGCGATTTTTAGGTTTAAAAAAAAAACGTTTTGCAAGTCGTTGTAGCAAATTCTCCTATAGAGAGAGTTCAGATAGTGAGGAATATGCCTCTATATTGCTTTTTATCTGGAGAAGGAGTGTGATTTTCTAACTGTCTTTCATGGAACCCCAGGGTAAGAGGTACTTCACGAATTCCTTTAAGTGTTCAATAGTTTTAAAAGAAAAAATCTGAAAATAATGGAACAAATTAAAAGGGCGGCTTAAGTGTCAAAATTTGTGGCCAGGAGAGATTGAGGCCATAAATCCAGGTGCACAAGCTTTCTAGTCACTAAGTAGGCATATTGTCTTGTGTTGAGTTGATTGATCATGTCGTCATAATGGGTGATATCAACACTATCAACCTAATAAACACAATAGATAGGGCTGACACAGATTCTAGTTTGTATGAGAACTTGATTTTTGGGGAAGCATGCCAAACCAACTGGGAAAGAGTTGCTTATTCAACATATAGAATTGTGAAAATTAGCTATTCGAGGGAAAAAATTAGATTGTCCCCACACATAACACATCAAAACAGGTAACAGAGGTAAATTATATAAATAAAAGGAAAAAAATTAAACTAAAAGAAAATATAGGTGATGATTAGCTTACCTACTGCCATATTATTTATTAAAATTGAACACATGATCACCTTATAACTTAGAATATCCACTCCAAGTTGAATACCTTAGAGAAACTTTTGTGTGCCAGGAGATATCTAGTAAGGGGACATGTTTAAGATTGTTCACAATAGCGAACAAACAAGAAAAAAACAAATGTTCCTTAACAGTGAAGTGAATAAATACATTTAGTTCCGTGGTTACCTCTTGAGAGGAAGAGGAAGGGATGTGAACTTTGAGGAGCAATCAAGGAACTTCTAAAGCCACTGGTAAAAGAGGTAACCTTAGGTTCTGACTTGCCCACGATAGTTCCAGTTCATGCTTATTGTACTGGTGTAGTTTTTAATAGCATTACCTTTCTTTCTCAAGTGTTCCAGTTTAGGTTGTGAATTATATGATCACCCTGCTGATACTGTTCTTAACCTGTGGTAGATAGAGCGGTGTTCGTTTTATTGTTCTTTATAAATCCTTTCATATGTATGACATTTCTCAGTAAAATTTTAAAATTTTTCATAAACTCAGACTTTGGGATATTTCTGTGCATTTTCTTCTCATTGAGACCTCATTGTTAAAAAGTAAAATAGTTTACTATTCTAAATATTTTGGGGAAGACAAATGTTAACTCATTGTAAAATATAAAATAATAGAAACACCTACTTTAATAGATTCTGTTATTATGAAAATAATGACTTGATTGTTACATAAGTTTTACAAAGAATTGGCCTTGATTAATTTGGCTATAAATTAATTTTTGGTTTTGGTAGTTGTCAGTAGTCTTAGCTACAGAGAACAAAGAAAACATGTCATGGAGATTAATTACTCTTATTTATATATTTTCATTTATATTTGACTTAATGTAGCCTCTCTAGATTAAGAGCATATTTCATATACTTGATTATGTTGTAGGTTTTATGGTTGTGTTATGTAGAAAACATCACCAAGTAACATAAAATTTATGTATACTTTGAAAACATAGAATTCTACATAAGCTCTCATTAAAAGTTACAATTTTACTTACCATGAGCATGTACAGACCTGATTTTTAATCTCTGTCCTATCATGTTGTTACAAGGATGAACATACATATTTAATGTTGTTACTAACATAATTCCTAGCACGCAGGAAGCTTTTCATAGCTCTTATTTATCATTCCTCATCTCCATTTCTGGTTTCGTTTTTATTTTTTTAAAACAAGTCATTCAAATATTTAATGCACCTATGTGCCAGATACTGGAGATTTAAATAATGAACAAAAGATGAAGATCCCTGCCCTCTTGAAACTTATTAAAATCTTTGGATCTGTAGAGGGATGTTTTTTATTTAAACTCCATTTATTTTTTAAATCTGGCGTAAGAAATACTGGTAAATATCTCTTTCACAGTTATGCATAGAAATGCTTAACCAACAGTATGTACCACAGGCATGTATGTAGTATTTTAACCCCTTTCATTGTACAACACACTTGAAAGACTTTTTTCCAGAAATGCTAGATGTGAAATTATAAATTTTTACTTTTGCACTTGATATTTATGCATTATGGCTATTTTTTGTGTCTGACATCAGTTTTACTTAAACATGTAGTTTAACAAATTTTGAGAAATATTGCCTTAGCTCAGAGTGGAAAGAAAACCTGATGACCTGGTTTCTGTTTGAGATCTCTCAGGATTTCTAACCTAATATTCTTTCCACTCTTCTGAGGGCCAGGGCAGATTAAACTTGTTTAAAAGACAGTATTTCTAAAAACCCCTCTTGAGAAGGGGCCTAGGACGCCATACTTGTATGCTGTAATTTAACGAGGGTAAAGTTAGCTAGATTGCTTCTAGAACATGCCAGTCTACACAGATTCAGAGAAAAAACTGGCCATGGATGGGGAGAAGAATTAGGGTGAGGGACAAGTAGGAGGGGAAGCATAGAACCTGTCTTGAATAAAAATATCTGATTGGCCCCGTGGCGCAAGCAGTTAAGTGCGAGCGCTCCGCTGCGGCGGCCCGGGGTTCGCTGGTTCGGATCCCGGGTGCGCACCGACGCACTGCTTGCCAAGCCATGCTGTGGCGGCGTCCCATATAAAGTGGAGGAAGATGGGCACGGATGTTAGCCCAGAGCCATCTTCCTCAGCAAAAAAAAAAAAAAAAGAGGAGGATTGGCAGATGTTAGCACAGGGCTGATCTCCTCACAAAAAAAAAAAAAAAAATATCTGATTACCTTCTGCCTAGGAGGCCTAGTTTGTACTTTGTCCAGCCAGATAGCAAAAAGTTGCCATTTTAGTTTCTGTCATTACTTGTATCAGTTAGCTAAGACCACCCTTCTACAAGCACATATTGTCCCTGCCATCTCATGTGAGTGCTTCTGACTTTGCTGGGAAGCTTTGAATGTACATGAACATTTACTATATTAGAATATAATGGATTATTTAATGTCTGTGAGCCCCTCAACGGCAAAAAAAAGTATTTGTTTTTTCTTTATAACCATAGGTTAACCCCATGCTCAATAAGAATTGTTGAATGAACCAATCTGTGTGCCACTACATAACTCATATAACTTATAAACAGTTAATAAATCATTTTAAAACAATGTGATCAACTGTAATCAGGTTTGTGTAGCTTCAAGCTGATTTGCTGACATTTAAATTGCTCTAAATAATAACTTATTCTGGTGGAGGATACTGTTCATAATGGGTAAAACAAATGGGGCCTAGTCTTAGGGACTAAAGAATATATATTTTTAGAATTCTAGTTAATATCTATGTGACTCTCATTCCCATCATACAAAGAAGAGTTTTAGCCATAACTTGACCATCTTTTGACATGCTGGAAATACTTTTGTAGGCTGGCCTTTTAGAAATTTTATACAAAGAAGAGTCTCAACTTTGATTTTCTCTGGAGGAAACAAGTACATGTGACTTTCGAAAACAGCAGGATTTGTGTTTAGGGAGCCATAATGAATAAATTATGTTTCAAGGGAAGTTGTAATTCATAACTAGTGATAAATTGTATGTTAGAATAGACATTCATAAGAGTATTCTAAGAGTTAATAGCTTTAGCTGAGAGTTTGCTCTTTTTAATTTATTCCTCCTAACCATAAAATTAATTTAGATATATTTTAACACCAAGTAATTCAATATATACTACTGCTACACCAAACATTGTTAATTGATTCTAAGATATTTGGTGGAGTTTTAGGGAATCAATAAAAATAACATTATTCCCCTCACACCCTCGTTAAGAACCAAGTTGATATATAAGACACAGGGGACATGTCAGCTTTCTCTTACTAATTAGTCAACTAAAGAATGTGGCTTTAGATATGCAGCCAAAACAGCTAGCTAACACTTTACCCCTGAATTAGACAGATGTCTCCAAATAGTCTGGGCAGTTCTCGACAACTGTAGGCCTCCTCTGCAGCACGTAGTGGAAAGCAGAACAGAATGCTTCCTCTGTAGGAAGGCAGATCCTGAAAGAGGAAACCAGGAGATGAGCCTCACTTTGCTAGATCTTCTCCCAAGTATATTTAATCAAGTCAGTCACTCCTTTTCCGCTGAAATAGTAGTTACTTCTTGCAAGTGGCAATATGAGCCTGTTAGTTTTGATACAAAACTTGACTTTTCCCCCTAAGCGGATCAAATAATTTTGGTATTTCTGATTATATTTCCTTTGTTCTTTAAAGGTTTTGTTAAAGTTTTGTGCTTTTGAAAAAAAGTTTTCTTGGACTCCTGGATAATCTTTCTTCATTCTTTTTTCTCATTTTTTAATTAAAATTTTTATTTTTATATCTTTCTTAAGATTTCATTTCATGTTAGGTATAGTTTGCTCTTCCTACTGTTCCTTCATAAGGAATTTGCTCAATGCAGAATATACTACCCTAGCTGGTATCCCTACTTCCTCAGTGTTACCAATAGTGTAATTTGCGGAACTCTAGTACTGTGAAACTCTCCCAGGAAATAGATGTCATGGTCAAATAATTCAGGAAATAGTGCTTGCTAATTACTGAACGTTGGTATGTTAAAAATTCTTTTAGCAAATCATATGGTAAAAAAACAA
The DNA here is from genome assembly GCF_020826845.1 of Diceros bicornis minor. Taxonomy (NCBI): domain Eukaryota; kingdom Metazoa; phylum Chordata; class Mammalia; order Perissodactyla; family Rhinocerotidae; genus Diceros; species Diceros bicornis. Next base: position 18,846,168 of record NC_080760.1, on the reverse strand, counting down.
AAAAGCACTCTTAATTATGCTGAGCATTTTTCTAACTTGACCATTGAGTACTTTCTTAGTATGGATCACCTGTTTATAATCCAATGAACAGGGGCCGGCCTGGTGGTGTAGTGGTTAAGTTTCACATGCTTGCTTTGGTGGCCTGGGGTTCACAGGTTCGGATCCCAGGTGCGGACCTATGCGCTGCTCATCAAGCCATGCTGTGGTGGCATCCACATATCAAATAGAGGAAGATGGGCACAGATGTTAGCTCAGGGCTAATCTTCCTCACCAAAAAAAAAAAAAAAATCCAGTGAACAGAAAACATTCCTGCAAAGACTGCCCTATTTCATTCCCTTTATATCTTCTTCACTTTCTTCCTGTTCTTCCACTCCTGCTAAGTAGGAAGGTTTAAGCATTTCAAGTAGCTAGAGGCTTTCAGCTGAAGAATAGAGACGGAAAGTAAGACTTAATTTAAATAATGGCTCATAGAAGGAAGTGGAGCTATCTCCTAAGCCAAGTTTGGGTACAGATTAAGCCAGAGATGGTTAGTTAACCAGTATTATTGTTATCTCTGTGACCTGCTACTGAGCCTGCTTTTTCCCAAATAACACTTAATGCACCAGAGCAGAGAGACTACTGAAATTTTTCTTTAAAGCAAGTATTTTGTATTTAATTTAGTTTTACCATTTGCTTCCACTATAATTTGAGAGCTGTTTTCCGATGCAAAATAAATTTGACTCCCACACGATGAAAATCACCTTCAAGAGGACTAACATTCTGTTTTCAAAATATGTGAATGTTAGGTACATTTAATTCCTTGATATACTTTAGAATGTGCTTAACAGTTATTATTAGGAATGAATGTTTATGAGCACAGAACACTTACATAGTAAACACTTAATAATTGTTAGCATAAGAAATATCTCCTGGACAAACTACTCTAACTTTTACAGTCTTCAAAATACACATTCATGAAAATATTTGGTTAGTATTATTGAAGATAATCGTGTTTTTCTTTGGAATTTGCACAGATTGAATGGGACTTGAATGTTTGGTTCTGGGATAGGACATCTTAGCTTTTCCATTAAAAAAATATGGAGAAGTAGCATAAAACAAATTTGATGTACTTTATCTCTAACGTTTGAGTACATAGGATGTGCCATGAACTAATTCTCTCTTTTGCTTTCTCCCTGCTTTCCCTCGCCCCCCCCTCCACATACACACACACGTATTATCTTATTTAAATGTCACAACTCTTTTTATTATTATATCCTAATTTTTGAGATGCATCGAAACCTACATTTTCACCAGATGCCAAGTGGCCAGGTGTTAAATCAGTGTTCCTCCAAGGTCAGAGTCACATATTACCAATCATGGTGTGATAACCTTCTGGGATACAAGAATAAATATAATTTTATTTTAAAAAGTAATTTTTTAAAATTAGCAATCAAATATTAAGTGTTTGACATCATAATGCAGGAATGATAATTTCTGTACATGTCAGCTGTTAATTTGCCCCTGATAATTATACTTCATATTTTTAAAATTATAGCTAGATATGCACTATAAGGATCATTTTCCACAAGCTTAAATCTCTAGATTTAAAACTATAAGGAATTTTCATCTTAAAGCAATTTATGAAGCTGTTTTGAAGTTTGTTGAGAAGAAAATGTGTTTTGAGTCCGCAGTTTTCTTGCCATACCCCTTCATGTTTTTATGGCTATTGTGCCAGATTTTGGAACTCCCCTGTCATGAAATTTTGAAAGGGCAAAGTTAACATCCTGCTTTTAATTTTTCTTGTCAAGATATTAAGAATTCCCTACTAGGATTTTCTCTTAAAAGATTCATAGCCCAAATCATTAATTAAAAATTGTCAGTTCTTAAAAGTTTTGTTTAGTGATATACTAGTATACTGAACAACCTTCTACAAAGGTTAGAATTATGATATAACCTAATTTCTATCAATCTACCTCATATTTTTATAAATATTTGTTTGCTCAGAAAGGATATATTCTTCCTAAATTTATCTAGTTAAAGCACTCTCAATGTTCATATTAACTGTCAGTCTGTTTCCCTGTTTAATTATTTGAAAGTTCTTAAGTTTGTATCTAAATTTGACTTTCACAGTCATCACTAATAATTATTGCATTTTATTCTTGCAACACAATGTGTACGTTCATAGTTAAGTTGTCCAGTAAAATTTCACCATATAAAGCAATAAGATTTTTACTCTAAATTATGAATTATGCCTAGAATGCCTACCTATGTTTATTTTAAAATGAATATTCAGATATTTATATGACATACATTATATTGATGTAGAAATTATGGTAACTTGTATGATCACATGGTCCTTAATCAAGCACAAGTGCAGAGTACTAAAAATGTCATTGAAGCAGTCATTTGCTTATTTGGCTTCCTAAAGGTCAAGGCCAAAGCTGAAGCTGATTGTGGCTGAATAACTGAGGCTAAGCCAAACTTCAGTGAATCCCTATTGTATGTTTGGGAAAACTTAGTTGTAGGGAGATGATGTAACTTACATGAAACTATACAGGTAATAAGTGATGGAAGTGGAATTTGGACCAGGTAGCTTGAACTTCTCTTTTGCGTTTTTAAATTGTGACTGACTTGAAAAATAGTTGGTTTTGGCATTATCCCCTGCATACACACAGATTTCTCCATTCTGTCCCTCCTCTTCCCACCTTTTTTCAAGAAAAGGTAGGATAGAAAAGAGGTTGCCATTTCCTTTTCACTGAAATTACTATTTTAAAGACTACTTTAGATTATAACTTGCTAGAAAATAAAGTGTTGAGTCTTTGAAGATTTTTTTCTTTTTATTGAGACTGCAATGAATAAGCTCTCAGGGAAATGAAACTGCTAAATTATCCTATGTTGATTTAAATTGCCTTTAATTTAATCATGCTTGAACATATTTATGATACACAGTGATAATTGGAGAATTGCTCTATCAGAAATAAAATGGAATTTAAGATGTAAAATTTAAGCTTAAAGGGTAAGATACTAAGAGAGCAACAGGTCCAAAAATGGAGGAACTTCCTGATTCTTAAAATTTTGCATAATTTTATAGATTATCTTGAAATTTAATAAAAAACTCAGTTATAATTATTATTTAAAATTTTATTGCCAGTAACAAGAGGAGCCCTGAAAACTCCCCTAAATTTCCAGGAGAAAGGAAATATTTGATATTTACAAAAATCTCCTATAGATAGATAAGACTTGTTTGTTTCTCTTTTAAAAAGAACCAAAAACCCCCAGATATTTTGTACTTGAAAGTTGTATTGAGATAATTTTAGATTATTGTGTAGTTGTAAGAAATAATTCAGAGAAATCCTGTGTATCCTTCACACACTTTGCCCCAGTGGTACCATTCTTATAAAACAATATCACGACCAGGATATTGGCATTGATACGTTATATTGATCTTATTCAAATTTCCCCAGTTTTACTTGTTTTTATTGGTCTGTGTGTGTATTTAGTTATATGCCATTTTATGCCTGTAGGTTCACGTATCCACTATCACAGTCAAGGTACTGAACAATTCCATTACAACAAAGATCTCTCATGTTGCTCTTTTATAAATACATCCACCTCTCTCCCTCCCTGTCCCCTCCCCCACCCCATCCCTAACCCTGGCAACCGCTAATCTGTTTTCCATTTCTAAAATTTTGTTATTTCAAAAATGTTATTTAAATGGAATTGTACACTATGTAACTTTTCGAGATTGACTTTTTTCACTCAGCATAATTCCCCAGAGATTCATCCAAGTTGTTAAGTAGTTTTTGTTGTTGAGTAGTATTCTGTGGTATATAATGCACCATAGTTTAACCATTCACTTGTCAAAGGACATCTGGGCTGTTTCCAGTTTTGGGCTATTACAAATAATGCTGCCATAAACATATGTGTACAGGTTTTTGTGTGAACATAAGTTTTCATTTCTCTAGGCTAAATGCCCAAGAGTGCACAGAATTTAAGTCAGAAATTTTTAAAGTGCCAAAAACATTAACTCAGAGAATAGGTGTTAGGGCTAGTCACAAATCTACTCTTCTTAGTCTTTTATCTGAAGCAAAAAAACAAACTTCTAATTGAAAAATTCAAGTTTGTGTACTTTTTTGGTAGGAGATTGGTACCAAAGACCACTTTTACCATGCATCTTAGAAACAAAAATATGAGAATTTATGTATAAACACGAGATAATCACAAAATTTATGAATTGGCACAGTTTGCCATTAACTGACAGGTATAATTGATCCATATAGTCATTATATTTTTAAATAGGTAGTTTTTTTTATCTTTCTGATTTTAAAAGTGACAAGTAATTGTAAAAATCAGAAATGTATAAATATATAAGAAGAAAATTAAAACTCTAATACCAGGAGAACTACTTTTAAGGTTTTTGGTTTTTGGTGTATTTCCTTCTAGGTTTTTGGTGTATTTCCTTCTAGTCTTTTCTATGTGCATACAATACTAATTTAATAGAATTTTTATAAAATTGGGATTAGGCTATATGTACAGTTTGGTATCCTAGTTGAAAGTTAAAAGTTGAACTTAAAAAAGATTTTTTAGCCATTTATATGTCATTTTTTTCCCCATTTTTATATTGGTGAGATACTGTTAGGGTTTATGACTCTTAGCCCAGGCATAAATAGAAAACTTTCAGGAATAGCATTTAAGATGAATAATTTTTTTACTTAATGAATATCTCTTGTTTTACATCACATTTTAAATCGTTTTTCTCGTTCTTTCAAGATATGCTGTGATAGCATTTGGATGTGCTAGCTGTCCAAAATTAACTTGTGGGCGAGAAGGCTGTGGAACAGAGTTTTGCTACCACTGTAAACAGATTTGGCACCCCAATCAGACTTGTGATGCTGCTCGACAAGAGAGAGCCCAGAGTTTACGTCTGAGGACTATACGTTCTTCATCCATTAGTTATAGTCAAGAGTCTGGAGCAGCAGGTATTTATGTTGAACTTTTTCTAATAAAATATTTGACAGATACAGAACACTAATTACTTTAGTAAAAATACAGTATTCAGTTCTGTTATCACCTGTTCTCCCTTCAATTTTCAAAAGTGTTTTATGTGTTAGCATTTCTGTCCCAGAAGCGCTCATTCTTTTCTGTGGAAGAAAATGGTATTGAGATCGGAAAGATTTTATTTAAAAAAAAAAAAAAAAAGGAAAAAGGAAGTGTCATGATGATTTATATAACTGATTGCTGAAGAAGGTCCAAAACTGTTGTTTATAAAGGTATTTTATGCAAAGCTTAGGAAATATTTTTAATAAAATATTAGTTTTAAATATATTACCTTTAGGTTATTTCTAATTGTGTAACTATCACAAAGTTACAGATTTAAAACAATACAGTTGGCCTTCGGTATCCGTAGATTCCATATGCGAAGATGCAGAGGGCCAACTAAGGGACTTGAGCATCAGGGATTTTGGTATCCAAGCATACCTCGAGAAGGCTGTATTTATTTTTGGAATCCTTTTCATTACATGTTCTGTGAAATACGTTTTTTATTTACAGATGTCTCATCCAATTCCAGGATTAAGGATTCAAAATCATATCTTAGTGGGGATGCTAAGAACTTTGTGTCCTTTGACACAAACTAAGACCTTTGGCTAGGAATTTAAAAATCTGTGCATGAGCAATGTATGCATCTCATAAATCTCAAAAATTAAAAAAAAAATTTATGAACATCTTAATGTTCTTTGAATAAAAATTCAAAAAATTAATATTTCACATTCATAGAATTTTCATTATTTATTGGAATTGTAATCATTTTTAGAAAAACACTCACTTTCTCAGTGATCGTAAAAGGGGAAAAACTTGGAAAATACAGGAATTTATCAAGAAAATAATTTATATTCCTGCCAGCAGTGTGTTGAGATAGTCTTGTACTTTATGCTACTAGAAAAAAAGTCTTATTCAACATTTAAAGTTGAATTTAAAGTTAAACATTAAAATTAAATAAACTTTAAATTCAACATTTAGTACCTTATATAATGTACATAGATTTTCATGCTTGTTTGCTGATTGGCTTATTTCTGTTTCCTTTTCTGAAGATTTGGGGTGATACTCAAAAGTGTTAATAATAATTTATAGGTATAGGTCCAGAAGCAATTCAAAGAGGACCTGAATATACCTAAACTGTCCCTTGTTGAGTCAGTTGTAGCCACTGAGTGGTCTACTTGGAGATGATATCCCTCTTCTCTAAGTGGGGTGATGGGTACACAGGACATAGACATATAGAGTAAGAGAATGGCCTCTGGAATCAGACCCTTGGATTCGAATGCCAGCTTCTCCACTTATTCTCTGTGTCACCATGAGCAAGTTACTTGCCTCATCTATAAAATGAAGATAGTAAGAATATTTAATGTCCATAAAGTTGAAACATTCCTGGCTCATAGTAAGTGCTCTGGTTTTATGAGGTAGGAAAACTGAGAAACCACAGTCATCTGCTAGAGATTTACATGTGTCTGGACCATCGTTAAAAAAAAAATGACTGAGAGATGGCTTTTGTTATTAATTTTAAAATTATGATTTGGTTATCCAAATGAATGTTGGCTTTCCTCACAGTAGTCACCATGGGAGATTTATGTTTATTTCAGCAGTGCTACCCTAGAATGCCTTATTGGCTATAACCTTTAGATCCTGATACATTCACCTAAATTATCCCCTTAATGTCAGTTTGATTTCTGGGATGACCAAAGACTCCATTGGCGTTAAGTCTAACAACTAGAGTATCATACCAAGTTGTATCACTGGTTTGGGATGGATCCAAAGTGAGATGTGGCTATCTGATCATGAGAGTGATATTTTTTTTTATATAAAGCAGCTTTGAAAGTATTTATGAAAGAAAAACTTCCCAAATGATTTGAGCCAAATAGCATTGTTGGAATAAATATAGCTTCCCATGGTGATTATTTTTAAAAAGTAACTTTATTTGGAATTTCTCCACATTTGTTTAAAAATCTTGTCTCATAGTTCTGAAAATTTTATGTGCATTTTTACCTACAGTGTTCTAGAAATCAAAGCTCTCCAAACAGATGTTTGTGATAGTTTCTTTTGATGTAATCTATAGAAAATTAAAAACTTGACGTTGGCTTCTCACTAACTTACGGAAAGAAAAGAGGAAAGGAAACTACCATCTAAAATGGCTTTATTAATTCCTGTTATTCCAGATATCTCGGTATTTTTGGTCTCCCATTGTCGTAATACATTGAAAAATTGGCTGTACTTTTAATAATAATGGCTTGGTATAATAATAATTAGTTGGCTATTTCTTATAGCTACTAGGGAATTTATGCACTTGGAGTTACATTTTAAATGAACCACATACTTTTCATTTTCGTTATCATATTTTCCCCTTTGATAAAAATATATTTAATTGGCTCCCAATCCCCTCGTCTATCTGCTACTACTACCACCTCAAGAGATAACTGCTGTTAATATTTTGTTGTAAGTCCTTACAGGTGATATGGCGGAGGTGGGGAAGTTTTAAAACAAATTTTGAGAACATGGTGTTTTGTAACATGTTTTTTTTTTCTTAATATGACAATAGCCCATATTTTAATAGTAAATAGAAATGTAGTAATGAAAAAAGACAGACCTTTGCCAAACAGTTTAAATAGGAATGGGAAGCCTTTTTTTTTTTTAATATAAAGGAGGTGTAGATTAATTGATGCTTGGGGATAGAGCATCAATTGACTGTCTAATCAGTAAAACAATTTTATTTAGGATTTTTGCATTTTGAGAGAAATATATAATGTGCACAGTAAATTTTTTTTCTAATTTGTTGTTTTAAGAAAAGAGACAAAGCAGACAAAACAGCCTTTTGTAGATAAATTAGTATACAGAGAGTGAAAACATGCAGGGACAGATATATAAAGAGACATATCAAAAATACATTGCTTATGGTGTTAATTCTCTAACATGTAATCTTAGCATATTAAAAGCCTAGTTTGTGTTTAAGAATAAATGGGGATGTCATCTTTTCAGTTTGTTCTGAAGATTGCATGTATCCAACCAAGAGCCTGAGTCTCTTTACTCCTATCTCTAATTGAGGTATTTATTACTTGAGTATACTCTGAAATGAGGAAGTTTATCAATTAGTATGCCACTTCAGCAGATAGTATTAGCATTTCTTTAATTTGATGTACTAGATGTTATATTAGCTATAAAAGCCACCTTTTTTTCATTCATGCCTCCATGTTAAAAAATTTTTAATGCAGACTTTATGTTTTTGGATCATTTTTAAATCATGACTTATGGATATTTTTAATTTTTATATTCTAGTAATTATCATTTGTCTTGGTTTGGCTGCATAGAGTTATCGCTTTGCTCAAAGTTGCTTGAATCATTAAAATACTAATTGTGAGCATTGACCAGTTCTTAAGTTAAAAAACAGCTTTGGCCCTAAAAGAAGCACTAAGGAAACCTGAATTCACTGATAAAGCACAGGTAAAATTTGACCATAAAATTTGTAGAAAGGAAAATAGAATATTGCTTAATGCTTATCATGTAAGAAGTTGGAACAAATACTTGAATTCAGTGGCTAACACTGCATATCTTTTTTTGTGTCTGTGTAGTTAGAAAATATAGCTGGCTACTAGTAACAGTAAAATAATTACTGGTTGCTATTTAAATAGATGCCGAAGTTCAAAATAGTTGTATAGTTTGAGATAATTCTTATTCTGTATCAGTGATTCCTAAAGTTATATACCACTTGATTTTAACTTGGCACCTTTGTGCATTGTAACCATGTTACTATACAAGAAGCATTCAACAATAGCATTTGAATAAATGAATAAAAAGGACAAAGATAACTAATTAAAAAGTCATGAGCATAACCAACAAATGGTTGCTTTAATTCTGAAACTATTTTCCATTGTTTGAGTGTTTATAACCACATAACCCTTCCTTAACCTCTTACCTCCTGCCTTTTATTCTGGATACTGATTCTTTGCAAGACCCATCTGTCTATTATATGAACTAAGGTATGAGGAAAAGGCTGCTTTTCTAAAGATGTCTGTATTGTTATTTTTATAGTGCTTATAGTTGATGTTACTTAGAAAAGTAAACTCATAGTGCTTTGTATATAGTGCTTCAGATTAATATCAAATTGTCACTTCCTATTAGTGTTCATTCACTAAAGGAATAGTATATAGAGTATCTACATTTTAATTAAGTGGAGATGGTTAGGAAAGTTCTAGAACATGAAATGCCATTCTGAGAAGACAGCTAAGGGTTGAGACAAAAACAAACCTTACGTAGTTCACAATTTACCTGGGACTGTCCTTGGTTCTCCTTTCTCTTTTTATTATTTTGTTATTCTTTGTTCTCATTTTTGCTTCTGTGTTTGAAAAATGTTTACAATTTGAAAACTTAATGTAAAATGTTTCTTTTCTCAGAAGGGAAGAAGAAATGCTTTATATACTAAAAATAGCAGGCTAAAGCTATCAGTTAACAAACTATACATGTTAAGATTTTTTGGCAGTGCCACGATTGATTATCTACTAGAAATTGTTATTTTTAGACCATTTTTATATACTGAACAGGTCTTTCTGTTTTCCTAATAGCTGATGATATAAAGCCATGTCCACGATGTGCTGCTTATATAATAAAGATGAATGATGGGAGCTGTAATCACATGACATGTGCTGTCTGTGGTTGTGAGTTTTGCTGGTTGTGTATGAAAGAAATCTCAGATTTACATTATCTAAGGTAAGCTTATAGAAGGAGCTATTTATATCTAAATATAATTTTATAAGGCAAAAGAACTTTTTTCGGAAAAAGTATTATCCTAAACATTTTTAAACTTGGGATTTATAAGATACTTAAAGGATCTGTTTTATTCTAGTAACATAAATTTTAACAGATCCAAATTATTGCACTAGTCATTTGGGATTAATAACTAGTCAAAAATAAGAAATGGAAATTTCTTCTTTTTTTCTTAAACTAGAGAGCTAGTATTTAATACCCCGTATAATTATGCTAGGTCATAAATATTTCCATTCAATTTTCTCGTATATAAATTCCCTCATTTAGGCCACAAGTGAATTTATGATTTAATCAGATAATTGTATGCCTAGAGCGAGGATAAAATAAGCATGTTTTGCATTAATTTCCTCTTCAAAAACTAACCTAAGTTTTTGAGGATAATGGAGGACTAGAGATAAATGTTTAACCTGAATCCCAGTTATAAGTATCTTTTTAATATAATTTATGGTGGTTCTTCCCTTGATTTTTTGGCTTTTAATGAACTCAGAACTCAAAGAAAGGAAAAAAAACCTTATTCCTAAGTATGAGAAGTATTCTTGTATAGTCATTGCTTTAATGTAATGTCATTTGTTGTTGTGATGTTTTGCAGCAGTTACTTTACAGTATAATTTTTTCCATTAGTCCATCAGGATGTACTTTTTGGGGGAAGAAACCTTGGAGCCGAAAGAAGAAAATATTGTGGCAGCTGGGAACACTTGTTGGTGCTCCTGTGGGAATTGCTTTAATAGCTGGGATTGCTATCCCTGCAATGATTATTGGCATTCCTGTATATGTGGGCCGTAAGGTAAAATGCATAATTCCTTGTTAGTTCATATCTTATTCTAAATCTTTAGGTTTCGAATTGATGATTTGTGCTTTGTTTTTGTCTGGTTTTTTTGTTTGTTTATTGCTTTTGAAAGACAGGCGTCATTTTTAGTATCTTCAGGATAAAACAGTTACTATTTTTTTATGACAATAAATTTTCAGTTTGGCAAGCTCGTATGCACATATAAAAAGCAGACTTGCTTCAAAATTATCTGAATCTGAAAACTTCAGTACATTTGCATTATAAACCAACTTTAAAGTATTGAAGGATACACATCTGACATTTTTCTCATGGGTATATCCTTGTAAAGTCAGGTCTGTAAAAAGTTAGTAGCTAAATAACACATGTCCTCAGGCAAAGAATAATTAGCCAGTTCCTGAATTATTTCCAACTTCAGTTCAAAGCTTTTTTTTTTTTTTCTCAGATTACTGCTCTTAGTAATTACACTATTCTGTAGATTATAACAATCTTGTGAAAGTCCAAACACCAATACTTACCACTGGCCAATGAGTGATGAATTATACTTCGTTAGCTAAGCAAATAATTTTTTTGAAAGATTAAAGGGATAATTTATAGTGGCTAAGAAGTCTGCTGCTATTTAAATTAATAGAATCTCAGAATTGAGAAGTAACTTTAGAAATTATCTAATCCCAACCCTGTACCCAAGCAGAACAAAGTATGGGAATTTTAAAAAAGGGAACTCTAACATTTATTGAGCCCTGACTATGTGGTAGGTGTTTACGTACTTTGACTCATTTTAACCTCACAGCAATTTATGTTAGAATATTGAAGTTTAGGAAGGTTTATGTAATTTATCTTCAGTTACACAGAAGCAGAACTAGGATTTAAACCTAGATGGACAAATTCTTTATATAAGATCCCTGGTAAATTTCAGTCTAGCCATTTGGGCACTTCACTGATGGGGAAACCACCAACTCATGAGGTAGCCCATTCTCTTGCCAGGTGGCTGTAATTGTTAGAAAATCCTTCCCTTGAGTCAGAATCTGTTTCCCTTTAAATTGTTTTATTTAGGGGCCAGCCCGGTGGCATAGTGGTTAAGTTCGGCACGCTCCCCTTCAGTGGCCCAGGTTTGTGGGTTCAGATCCCGGGCACAGACCTACACCACTCATCAAGCCATGCTGTGGTGGCAACCCACATACAAAATAGAGGAAGATGGGCATAGATGGTACCTCACCAAAAAAAATAAATAAATAGAAAAGATAAATAAATAAATTGTTTTATTTAGTTCTAGTTCTGACTTCTGGAACCAAACTCAAGGCTGATCCTCTTCCTTATAACATCCAAAATTTTTTTACATTCAACATATATTACTTTTATAATCAGAAAAATAATAATACATCCTATTTTTAAAAAATTAGCATTGGGACCAAGGACAAACACAGATATTTATGAGCCAAATGTTTATTTCAGAAGGTTTTAAGTAACTAAACTTAAATTGTTTAAAGTCCCAAACATAGTAGGTGATTATAATAATTTTTCATGTAGTTGTCCAAAGCAAGATTTTGCTGAAAACAAAACTGTTTCTTCGGACACTTAGAAGGAGAAGGGAAAGAGACTGTTGTACTGCACGCACCTACAAATAATTTATAGAGGAGAGATTATTTACCTCTTTGTTCAAGTCTTAGGTGCAGTTACAAGTCTCCTTTTTCAAATATATACCCAAAGGGTTGCAATTGCAAGTTGATGAATTATTTTTCCATTGAAACTGTGTTCTCTATGGTGTTTAGGGATACAAACCAGCCAAGGAAAACCTATTAAGTTGATCAGATACCTAAAAGCTGAGCCTTTATTTATAGTAACAAATAGAAAATGTGGCACAAAGTAGTAAAACAGAAAAAATTAAGTTGAACCAGAAATAGTGGGATGATATGATCACTGTAATTGAACATTGGTGCTTGAGGAGGCAAAATTTTCTGGAAGATTCCTTTCTCCTGGCAGCCTGCCTTTGCAAGTCTAATTTATCAGTTTTTAGCTTTGGCTTTTTTCTGCTTCATTGCTAAGTTTTCCAGGCATGGGAGTAGGGAGGAGCGGGAATTAGCTATAACACTGAAGGATAATGAAAGGTACCTTGGGAAGGTCTGCCATCTCTGCCTGCATCTCTGCAAACTATTTAGGGAAGTGTAGATGCCCATTCCCTGGGAACATGTAGTCAATGCTGGGAAACAGGAGTTTGACTAGGAAATATAAATGTTCCTTGCCCCACGCATGCTTCGCCCACCGCCCCACCCCAGCTGTTTCACTGTTTAGTATATCACACAAGACTCATTGTGTTTTACAGCCTTCAAAATAACCGCATGATGATAATGGATTATTCTATTAAGCCTCATCTGTAATATTGTTTGTAAGTCAAGTATTTTATAAGACCTGTACACTTTTGAGGCTGTTCTGAATCTGTCTTGAAACAGAGGAGAAAATGTACTTTATTAGCTTTAGCCCTTGCAAACCGTGAGAACAAAGATACTGAGCTATGTCCCAAAGTTCGTATAATATCTCACAAGCCACTTTCATGGTAATATTAAGTTCTATTTATTAACACCTGTACTGTACAAAGATGCTAAGTAGATCTAACTCCTGTCCTCTGGCAGCGTTATTTATTTCCTTTTTTTCTCTTTCTACCCTTTACTTTGAGCTATAAATGAGAGCCTGGCATCCTGAGTCATTTGATAATATTTTTCTTCATAAAAAAGGATCTGAGAAAAAAATTGATTCTATTTAGTGATGTTTGCTTATTAGTACTGCTTTTTAAGGTCATTTAAAAAAAAGATTATGGAAACCTCCTCTGGGAGCCAATTTTTACCATTTAGCAATTCTTATTTAGAAAGGAACCTGTGGAATGCTAAATTTCTTGGAATTAATCCTATTAGTCAAACATCCAACTCATAACTATGTTGAAAATAATATTCTCACTTCCTTCTTCTTTGCTCAAAACATGATTATACTAATCTTGAATAAGATTATTAAGACTACTTTTACTTAAAACTGTTTAAACACAAAGTAAAATCTATTAAATCACTGTCTTATGTAAATAAATTATTATTATTTTTGTGTGTGTGTGAGGAAGATTAGCCCTGAGCTAACATCCTATGCCAATCCTCCTCTTTTTTTTGCTGAGGAAGATTGGCCCTGGGATAACATCCATGGCCTCTACTTTATATGGGATCTTCCTCTACTTTATATGGGATGCCACCACAGCATGGCTTGACAAGTGGTGTGTGCCCGGGATCCGAACCTGCGACCCCTGGGCTGCTGAAGCAGAGCACGCACACTTAACCACTACGCCACTGGGCTGGCCTCCTAAATAAATTATTAATAAAGAGCAAATTGTGTGTAAGAATATGGTTTAAGAACAATAATACATTTACCTTGAATTAGAGCATTGAACTATGAAATTATAAGAAATCTTTTTAGACTTCTAGCAGATGTTGGTCTATTTCATTTGATTAAATATGTAATGTATTTTCTCTTTAATCCCCCACCCCTATTTTTACTTTTAATTCAAGATTCACAATCGATATGAAGGCAAGGATGTTTCAAAGCACAAACGGAATTTGGCCATAGCAGGTGGTGTAACATTGTCTGTAATCGTATCTCCAGTTGTAGCTGCAGTTACTGTAGGTAAGAAAGTGCTTAAAAATACTAATTACCTCAAATTTTATAGAAATTAAGTTTTGTGGAAGGATTTTAGAAAACAAAACATTATATTGTTGAAGATAAGAGAGTTACTTTTTTCTTTATTTAAGAACAACTTAGGCTGACCCTGCAGAAAGCCTCTCATTCAGTAACTATAATTGGTTAAAACTATTATAGACTCAAGAGCCTAGCCTTAGGATAGTTGGTAAATTATTATTGGCTGATAATCCTTTCTCCCCCTAAATATAGTTTAGAGCCCTGGCACTTAAAAAGAAAAAGGTTTACATCTGTTTTTTTTTTTTTTCCTCATATGTGTCACCTTGAAGGCTAGAAGCTTTGAATTTGCTTGTGTCCGTTAACAGCTGGATAAATCCACTTTTGGCAAGGGTTGTAAGAACCCTAGCACTTTTCACCTGTACACCTTCTCTCAAAAAGGCTTTCTAAAACTCATGTTTCTGTGATTTGTTTTTTGGTTATAATGACTAATTTAATTCTTCTTTAGGTATTGGTGTTCCTATTATGTTAGCTTATGTCTATGGCGTTGTTCCAATTTCTCTCTGTCGAAGTGGAGGTTGTGGAGTCTCAGCAGGCAATGGAAAAGGAGTCAGGATTGAATTTGATGATGAAAATGATATAAATGTTGGTGGAACTAACACAGCTGTAGGTAAGTCCTTTAAGCAAAGGAAGAAAATGTGCTTACTAATAGTTTAAGTTGGGAGGAGGCTGTAGATGACATACAAGTCAGAATTCCCATTGTCCTCCTTTTACTAGGCCTAGTAGTGTTCATCCAGAAGTATATCAGTGAAATGAACTGCTGAGGAATGGTGACTGGATGAAAGAGGGTGGGATAGTTCTGGGTACCTAACCTCCAATGGAAATATAATGTCTTAGAAATTCTAGACTTTTAATCTTAAATTTTGCCTAAAACATTACAAATCAGTAAGAAAAGGATATGAAGAGAAATGCAGTTCATAAAAGAATAAATACAGATGACCAATGAGTAGAAAATATTTTCAACCCAATGTTATTCAAAGAAATATGAATTAGAACATTAACTGGAGAAAGAAAAGGCCGTCATAGACTCCCAGTTAATAAACCTTAAAAAATGTGCATGTTCTATTTTCCAGCAATTCTTGTTTTACAGATTTGTCTTAGGGAAATAATTAGGCAGATGTGCAAAGATAGTGTCTACTTTCTTACCTCCCATTCTCTCTTGAACTCATTCCAGTCAGACTTTGGTCCCTATTACTCCAGAATTTCATCTGTACCACTCTACCAAAGTAGAGTCACCAGTGACCTCCATGTTACCAAATATAGTGGTCAATTCTTGGTTTTCATCTTAATATAACAGTACACCTGACATGGTAGACCATGTCTTCCTTCTCGAAACATTTTCTTTACTGCTATTCTGGGAAACCACTTCTCATCTCATTATATCTCCTGGCCACTCCTTCTCAGTCTTCTTTGCTGGTTCGTTTTCCTCTTCTAACCTCTAAATTTTGGAGTTTCCCAGGGCTCAGTTCTCAGACTTCTCTTCTTTATCTCTACACTCACTCCCTAGGTAATCTCATCTATTAAATAATATATAGACTGACTGCTCTTAAGTTTATATCTAGGCTAGAACTCTCCTTTGAACTGCACATTTGTACATCTAACTCTCCTCTTTAATCTGCACTTGAATGTCTAACAAGAATTTCAAGCTTAACTTGAAATATAACCAAACTCTTGACTCTAAAACCTGTTGTTCTCTCAGTCATCCTCTCTTCATTAAGTAGCTTCTCTATTCTTGCTGTTGCTTGGGCCAAAAACCTTCACTTACGATGGTCCCCATTTTCCCTTCTTACCCTACATCTGATCCATCAGCAAATTCTACTGCTTCCTTCAATATGTACCCATAATCCAACCATTTCTCTCCCTCTCCATTGCTATTCCATTAGTCCAAGCTACTGTCCTTTCTTGGACTATTGTAATAGCCTCTTAACTGATCCATCAGCTTCTCAGCTTCCACTCACTGTTCCACAGTGCAGCCATAGTGATACTTCTAAAACATAAGTCAGATCATGTCTCTCTCATGCTCAAAACTCGCCCAGTGCATCTAACTGTATTGCGGGAAAAAAATCCCAAGTCCTTATCATGGCCCATAAGGCCCCACATGATCTGTCCCAAGCTACATCTCTAAACTCATTTCTTGTCATTCTCCTATTTTATACCACCCCTCCGTGATGTTTTCAAGGATGCCAAGCACACTTCCACTTCTAGGCTTTTAAACTTGTAATTCCCTCTGCCTAGAATACTCTTCCCCAGATAATTTCGTGGCTCACTCTTTCATTTCCTTTGAGTCTGTACAAGTGTCACCTTATCAAAGAGGTTCTTCTCTAATCACACTATATGAAATGCACAGGTATGCAAACACTACTGCTTATCACTCTCACTGCCTTTTATTCACTCCCCTTTACTCTGCTTTATTTTTTTCTCATAGCATTTATCACCATATAATTTTATCTGTTGTTCTCCCCAACTAGAATGTAAGCTTCTTGAGAGCAGGATGTTTGTCTCTTTGATTCACTATATCCCCAGTGCTTAGAACACTGTTGGGTATATAATAGGAACTCAAATATTGGAGCAAATAAATGAATCCATCAATCTGAAGCATGTGAAAAGTACTGTAACATTTGAATACAGTGGTATTAGATCTTGTTATAGCTTGTAAACAATTGGAACTGTGGAATATATCTAGAAATCAACTTCTGGCCCATTCTTATTGACCTAGAGAATAGTAAGTTCTTTAAATGACACCCTTATTGAAAACTGTCACACAATTTTCATCCAAAGTCAGTTAAATTTTTCAACAATCAAGTTCTTTATAGAATTCCTAAATCTTCTGGATTTTTTTCTTTTTAAATAGTGACAATTTAAAACTGAGGGCCAGTTCCTAATGCAACTTTACTCTCTGAGATATTGCTTTTTACTCTTATCCCATAGTTATGTGTCTCTGACTCCAGGCATCTTTTTTATTCTGTGTATTTTTTATACTTTATATGATAAAATGTTCTATCTGAAATTTAAGAAGAGGGAAATTAATAATCATACTTATTTAATTTCTTTGAAATATTTGCATTTAGACACAACTTCAGTAGCAGAAGCAAGACACAACCCTAGCATAGGGGAGGGAAGTGTTGGCGGTCTGACTGGCAGTTTGAGTGCAAGTGGAAGCCACATGGATCGAATAGGAGCCATTCGAGACAACCTGAGTGAAACAGCCAGCACCATGGCGCTGGCTGGAGCCAGTATAACGGGGAGTCTGTCGGGAAGTGCCATGGTAAACTGTTTTAACAGGTAAGGAAAATGCGATTTGTTTTGTTTTTGCCTTCTGTTAACTACAAATTATTAATTAGAGGAGGAGAATTTTGAACACAAAGCGTTGCAGTATACCCATGATGCAGTAAAAGCCAAGTCTGAGGCATAACATTCTGCCAGTTTTTTCACTGCACTTGTCAAATTTTATGTTATGAATCAATGCTGGAGCTGCTTCAGTGAACACAGTAAAGGGAGGGCTTACGCCTAAGCTGTACCTCTGGAGGTGGCAACAGCTGGATGTTAGGAAATGAGACATTGGCTGAGGCTTGAGGGAGCAGGTGGAGTCAGGATATCCGGGAATGCATGAACTGAGGTCAGGATAGTCTGCCTGCATCCTTTTGTGTATTAACAGTTATTTCATTCTCACCGAGTCTTACCAACAGCCATATAAATAAATAGGAGAAATGAAAGCATTTTTATCTTCCCTTGTTTCCTCTTTAATTCACTATTCTTTACTTCTGTTTATTAACTTTGTTGTTTTTTTTTTTTTAAGTAGAGGAGAGTACATGAATTAAAAGATAAATTGGTCATATTTATTTTTAGGTAGTTTGCTTTTAAACACAAACTCTTAAGTTATTGTGTTGTATATATTATTATGTCTTTTTTAAAAAGTCAAGTGTTAAATTTATAGAACCATTTTTAATATATAGATGCCCAGGATTTTTTGATTTACTGATCTGTTGTGTAGAATGGTTTTTTAATGTACTTGGATTTTGTGTTTTGCACTGAAACGTGGCATGCAAAGTGCTACATCCTGAGTGAGAATAATGGAGCACATTTAAGTTAAAATCACTTCTGTCCTTTTTGTGTTATTCTGTTACTACTTGACTTGGCAGACAGCTAATTTTTCCCATTTTATTTGGATGGCTGGTACTGTTCAGTGTGCTGCAGTAGAATTTGAATAATCAAATAAAAGGAAACTAAAAAAAAATAATGTTTATAGTTGTTTCTAAAATAGCTTCTTGTTACTAGGGCTCTTAACCGAATTATTTAAAGATACATACTGTAGTAGTGCTGATATTATGCGTAATTATGGCTTTTGTCTGATACCCTCCTCTTTAAGGTTGGAAGTACAAGCAGATGTACAGAAAGAACGGTACAGTCTAAGTGGAGAATCTGGCACAGTCAGCTTGGGAACAGTTAGTGATAATGCCAGCACCAAAGCAATGGCGGGATCCATTCTGAATTCCTACATCCCATTGGACAAGTAAGGAAAGAACTGTTATAAAGTCAGAAGTATTTTTTAAATTAATTTTAAAAGAATCATCCCTATCATTAGGCAAAATTATCATGAATAATGGTTACCAACTATTAGGTTCTCTGGAAAAGAAAATAGTGAGTTGTCCAGGATAGGCAAATCCATAGAGACAGAAAGTAGATTAGTAGTTTCCAGGGACTTGGGGGAAGGAAGAATGGAAACTGACTGCTAATGGGTATGGGTTTCTTTTGGGGACGATGAAAATGTTCTGAAGTTAGGTAGTGATGATGGTTGCACAACTCTGGGAATATACTGAAAACCATTGAATTGTGCACTTTAAACAGGTGAATTTTATGATATGTAAATTATATCTCAAGAAAGCTGTTCTGAAAAAAAAAAATGGAGGAGGTAGGTACCTGAAATAGCATAAGCAACGAATCTAGCTGCTTTTTTTATTTTACTTTTTTAAATTTTAATTTAATTATTATAAAGACAGTCCTCTTATTTCAAGCAGGTTTTTTTTTAGTAGAACGTATCCTGCATTAATTTGTTTTGATAGCTTTTATATAGTCCTTGAATTTTTCACACAGAAACCCCTCCCCCTTTGCTGTTATCTAAATAAAAATAAAAAGGAAGTCAGAAAATTTATTTATATTTGTTACTTTTATGTTCCAGAGAAGGTAACAGTATGGAGGTGCAAGTAGATATTGAATCAAAGCCATCCAAATTCAGGCACAACAGTGGAAGCAGTAGTGTGGAGGATGGCAGTGCCACCCGAAGTCATCCTGCTGGTTCATCCAGTGGCGTGCCTGAAGGTAAATCCAGTGCCACCAAGTGGTCCAAAGAAGCAACAGCAGGAAAGAAATCAAAAAGTGGTAAACTGAGAAAAAAGAGTAACATGAAGATAAATGAGACCAGAGAGGACATGGATGCACAGTTGTTAGAACAACAAAGCACAAACTCAAGTGAATTTGAGGCTCCATCCCTCAGTGACAGTATGCCATCTGTAGCAGATTCCCACTCTAGTCATTTTTCTGAATTTAGTTGTTCTGACCTAGAAAGCATGAAAACTTCTTGTAGTCATGGTTCCAATGATTATCATGCCCGCTTTGCTACTGTTAACATTCTTCCTGAGGTAGAAAATGACCGTCTGGAAAATTCCCCACATCAGTGTAGCATTTCTGTGCTTACCAAAACTGCTTCATGTTCAGAAGTTCCACAGTTGAATCATATTGCTGAAGAACATGGTAACCATGGAATAAAACCCAATGTTGATTTATATTTTGGTGATGCACTAAAAGAAACAAATAACAACCACTCACATCAGACAATGGAATTAAAAGTTGCAATTCAGACTGAAATTTAGACCTATAAATGCTGCAAAATAATTACCACTGAACAACCTTGTTTGGAGCTGGTTGAACTACATGTGACTACTTTAAGTTTCAAGTTACCAGCAAATGCCGGGTTATCTAATCATAATGCAGATACATTTTCTATGTTCAGCAAAGCATTGTGTTTCTTGTGGATCTTAATTACCAAACTATGAAATGAAGGCTTTAAAACTGCGTTATTATAACCACAATAATTCTTAAGAGAATATGTTTTGTGTGTTTGCCACAAAACATTGCTTGAAGCACACACTTATGTATTTAGATAGATATTTGGCTTAACTTATAATCAATATAAAATACTAAAGCAGTTCTACAGCAGTCTTATAAAGAAAACTTGAGGCTTAGGGATAAGTGGTTAGTGATATTTTATTGAAACCACTAAGGGATACTGTTTAAAGAACCTTACAGGTTACTCTCAGTATATGATACTCTTTGTAACATTTCTATTCATAATTTATACCCATAATTGGGTATAAATTTCATTTTTTTCTTCATATGCAATGTGGATATATAAAGCTTAATGCAGCCCATTTGCTACCATTTGGATACTTAGACTAAGACTGAGCAAGATTGTGGCAGTTTTTGCACAACTTTGAAATAGAAATATCTGGTACTCTATGAATCTTATATATTGTTGATGCCAACTTAGAAGAATAGTGTAAAGGTAGGTAATTAAGTATACTGACAGCACCAAATAAGATATATAAAACTGCAAAATAAAATTCCATTAGTTTATAAGTATTACAAAAAAGTCACCTTTCACTAAGGGGAAGTTTGCACCCCATTGATTCTTGGTGCCTTGGGAATAGACTGGATTTTAAGGGCTTAGTTTGAGAATTTTGCTGTATTGTTTTCCATAATGTCCTCTCTAGCCACCTTGGATTATGTAGAAAAATACAGGATAAACATAAAGATGATCAATAATGACAATGCTGAAAAAGTATTAGCCTACCAAAGACAGACTCAGGCTTTAGTGAATAACTTTACATAACCTCAGTTTTTAAACACATGCATATCTTCTCCAATCATGAAATCAAAGCACAGTGCAGAGTTTGTACCAAGTACTAAGGGAGGGGTCCATGTATGGCTGGCTTTATTTTCTTTTGCTTTTGTTTATGGAAGATGTTCAGCTGACATAAACAGAAGTTGGCCAAAATTCTGCCTGTACTGTTAACTTCCTGTATAAATCACTTAAATAAAACAGGTTAACCTCAATGATAGCAGTTAAAATGTTCCATCTTATGTGTTTCTTTTAAGTATTACCATTATGGTGCTACTGAGCGTTTTCTTTTGATAAAAAGAAAAGTGACATGGGCTGCAGTCTTCCATCACTTTTTTTCACCAGGTCTATTAATATGCTTATAACACTAGTGCCAATTATTTTATTTGATAATGCTTATTATGATATTTGTATATTTGTTTGCATTCCAATTTTGTTCAATAGTGAGTGTGTAAACTGCATACATGAAATAAATGTAAATACTAATGTATCACTGCCTTATGGTTTGTGCACAGGTGTTTTTATAAGAACAGGAATATTCATTTGTCATGTGGTAGTTATTCATAAATATTGCAAGCCGTTAAGATGATTCTCCATTTTGGTCTCAGCCCCAAGGGAAGCATTTGCTGAACTTCTCAACAAAGAATGTTAGAAACTATCCTTTCTTCATCTCTAATACCTGCCTATCCTCCAGAAAGAAGCTGCTTTATTCATCAACATAATTTCACTTTTTTAAAGTAAATTGGTTGGAAAGAAATAGATCTATCATTAAATTGTCAAGAAATAAGTATTATAAATCTTGATATTAACAGAAAAGTAAAAAGATCTTAAAAGACTATTTTATGGGATTCTACTCTGGCAACATTAGCTTATGAAACTAGAGCCATTTAAATTCAAGCTAGTAATTGTAATTAAATACTTGCTATTCTCTTAGCTCTGTAAAATGCGTAGATGGTTTTTCTGTTCTCCTGTTACATAGTTAATACTTCATGAAAATAATCTGTATGAATATGTTGACTGCCTTCTTGACATTTCTATAAAAGTCTAAAGATTAAATGGAAAGCTGAATGATTTTAGGAGGAATACAGCAATACAGGTGTCATGGAGGAGGCCAGTGCATTCATTTAACGCCATCTCTCTTCTGGTTGTACCCCCGAGAACTGCCTCAGTTTCACTTTAAAAATGGTCTAAACCTTTCAACTGGCTTTAGAAGGTCCTTCATCTCCCAGGGTTCCTTCAAACCTTAATTAATTTAGGACCAAGACAGATTCCCCTGGAACTCAACTCTGGGCTAGCCTAGAACAAGAGAATACTCCAGGGTTCAAGACAGGCCTCACCTCACCAAAATCTTTTTAAAACCCTTTGTACTTTGCTTTCTTTAAGGCCTATGGAAAAAAATTACATGTTAGTGAGAGAGAATAATACAAAGATTATAATAGTATACCCTACAGTTCATTATGTAGACCACCAGTTTAACTGGATTCTCTTACATGTACAAATTCCCAGCTTCAGAATGTTGAATTAGTTAGCTTTTTGTATTAAATTCACACAATCCATTGCTCATAACCTGTTTTCACTGGAAATTGAGTTAATTTGTAAATATGTAAGACTTTCCATAGCATGTTGTCTAGTTACATATAAACTTTGATCACCTTTGGATAAAATGTGTGTTGAAAACCATCAGAGCCATTAATTCTTAGATGACATGAACAAAATACCTAAATTGCTCCTTAGATCATTTTGCCTTTCTATTCAGAGTCATCAAGATATTGGGGCTACATTTTATGTGGTTACTTTTAATGGGTTTGTTTCATTTTTTTCCCTTATTAAAGTTTGGGATATCATTGCTAAAAGCCAGTATTTACATACTGATTGGTTTTGAATGCCCAAAATAGTGTTCCAAGCTTGGGGAGAGTTATAGTATTTTGGTAGCCATCGTTTAATAGATGAATAGTGGAAGAGAGTATGCAGTTTTTAAATTTAGTTCAAATTTAATCGTTACACTTAATATGCTAGTCAGAATTGTGATTTATGCCAATTTATTTTTTCATTCAACACGGTAACAAAGTAGTTCTGGAGATATTGTACCAAATAAACAGATACGCTGGCTTCAATGAGCTCATATTATAGTTGGAAGAGTGACATAAATAATAAACATATACAAAGAGCTTAAAATAATATCAGATGATGGGTGCTATGAAAAATACAGGGTGGGGAATAAAGTAACTAGAAGTATTGGATAGTGCTTTTTATACACGGCCAACCAGAAAGATCTCTTTTTAGATGATATTTGTGCAAACATCTAAAGGAAGTGAGGGAGGAACTACGTAGACATACTTAATGGATGAGCATTCCAGAAAGAGATCTCCCAGGTGAGTTAATGGACAATTTAGACATCAAACTTGGAGATTTGTCTGATATCTAATAAGGCAAGTCTGTCACCTTGCTTTTCTTATAGGATGTCTTGACTGTACTTGGCACTTTACATTTCCATAAACATTTAAAAATAACCTTGTTGAGTTCCACCAATTTTGACTGGGATTGCATTGAATCTATAATTATCAGAGATCTTTAATGTCTTTTGTTAAATTTTATTCCCAGGTACTTGATAATTTTTAGATGTCATTTTCTGTTTGTTACTAATAGTATGTAGAAATACAGCTGGTTTTTGTGTAACTATTTTGTGAAGTTTCAAACACTTTCTACATACTTTTAAAAGATTAACTTATTTACTCTTCAGAACAACCCTGTGAAGGAGGTATTCATTATCCCCATTTTACAGAGGAGTAAATGGAAGTACAGTTATGTATTTTGCCCAGAGTTGCATAGCTGGTATGTGGCAGAACCAGGATTCAAACTGTTTTGTTTCTTCCTCTTTGATCTTTACATCGTATATTTCTTTTCTAACCCATTTGCACTGGCTAGGACTTTAAGTGTATAGTGCTGAACAGCAGTGGTTATGGGCGCAGTGGTTATTGTTGACTTGCTAATAATCTCAAAGGGAAACCTTTCAATGTTTCAACCATTAATTATGATATTTGCCACACACATATTTGTAGATACCCTTTATCAGATTTATTAAATTCTCTTCTAACTCTTAGTTTGCCAAGAGTTTTTACCTTTGAATTTTATTGGCTGCTCTTTTAGGGGGCATCTATCATATAATTGTGATTTATTCCTTTAATATGTTAATATAGAAAATTTGATTTTTCAAATATTAAACTAACCTCTTGCGATAAACTTCAATATCAGAGTAAGATTGTAATTATGTCTTCCTTGAATGTTTGGTAGAAATTGCTGTCAGGGCTATCTAAGCCTTCTGAATTGTTTGTTTTTTAATACCATAGAGAGCCAGGTTTTCGTGGTTAGTAAGCAATTCATTTTCATCCATATAATATGAGTAGTAGGGAATGGCAAGCTCTTTCCTCTGCAAGAGTTTACTAATCCTAGAATGTGTAGATTTTGCTGGCTCTCTGGTGACAACATAGTCCTGCTTTTATTGTTTTTCTTTTTTTTCCAGCTTTTTGCATAAAAGCATTGGAGCACCTATTTCTGATACCTTTTGTCTTGCATGGAGGAGGTAAAACTTAGATATTTCACAATACCATGTGTACCAGGTGCCTCCAAATTCTAAATTCAGGATACTGAAAAAACAGAAATCTTAAAAAGAAAGAAAAGGCTTTTGAGGGCAAGGACTTTGTGTTTCCTTTTCTTTTTCCTTTAAGTATGTGCTTAATAAGTCCTTCATATATGAAGAGGGATTGAGGATAAGCTTGCTATGATGGGACAGAACAACTGAGCAAAGGGAAAGAGAATGTTTGTGGATTTAGGCCTCAGAGTTGGGGACCAGTCACTTCATTACATTGTACACCAGAATGAGTTGTTTGAAACAAGACGGTGGCTGAAAAGGCAGTCACTTTTAACAAGGTTTTATACCACATATGTTAGTTCATAAATATTCTAAGATGTATAACGGCTACTAGAACATCATGTTCCAGGGTTGGCCGTAACCAAGGCATTTTAATTTTTTCTTGGAGGCTTTTTGTTTAAGGAAAATGTAATATTTTCAGCTAGATAAATCATTTTTGCTTTAGAGGTAATGTGTGAACTGATGTTTTAGAGACAATTACTATTTAGAGTTTAAATGTGCACAAAAGAATTTATTTCCTTTTCCTCCCCTATTTCCTTTCTCTTTTTTCTTTGCTCTCCCCTTTCTTTTCTCTGCCCCTCTTCTCACATTACCTTTCCCTATCACTAATGCAAATAACCAAGTATGTATGATGCCATAGTTTTCTCCATGTTCATATCGTCACACACAATGCATGTATGCATTGATTATTTTCTTCATTTTCTCAGTATCTTACAGAAATCAGTCCGAGTCAACTGGTATAGCTCCAATTCTTTCTTTTTTTTTTTAAAGATTTTATTTATTTATTTATTTTTTCCCCCCAAAGCCCCAGTAGATAGTTGTATGTCATAGCTGCACATCCTTCTAGTTGCTGTATGTGGGACGCGGCCTCAGCATGGCCGGAGAAGCGGTGCGTCGGTGCGCGCCCGGGATCCGAACCCGGGCCGCCAGCAGCGGAGCGCGTGCACTTAATCACTAAGCCACGGGGCCGGCCCCAATTCTTTCTTTTTAATGGCTGCATATTGATGGACATTCACTTTGTGTCTTTTTTTTTTTCCTCACTACAAAACACTGCAAGAAACATCCTCATATCTAAGTCCTTATTTTCTGGTAGTTTTAATTATGGGAGATAGATTCATGGAAATCAAATGGCTAGGTTGAAAAGTATATGTATTTTAATTTTAATAAGATTATGAGATTGCCTTCCCAAAAAGGCTGTCACACTTTAGAATTCCACTAACAATACATGAGTCCTCTTTCCTGTGCATTCCACCAACAATAGATATTAGAGCTTTATAGTTTTTGTAAGACTGTTTGGGATAAAGTAGTATCTATTACCTGATTTTACATATCCCTGACCACTAGTGAATTTGTACATCTTTTTGTGTGGTTTTCTTTTATGGGAGGAGGGGAATAGTGGTGTTTGATTTTCTGTTCTATAAATTGACTCTTATATCCTTTGCCTATTTTCTTTTTTTTTTTTTGAGGAAGAGTGGCCCTGAGCTAACATCTGTTGCCAATTTTCCTCCTTTTTTCCCTTTTTCTCCTCAAAGCCCCAGTAGATAGTTGTATGTCATAGTTGCACATCCTTCTAGTTGCTCTATGTGGGATGCCGCCTCAGCGTGGCCTGATGAGTGGTGTGTAGGTCTGTGCCCAGGATCCAAACCCGCGAACCCCGGGCCACCAAAGCAGAGCACGTGAACTTAACTGCTACGCCACCAGGCCGGCCCCTTTGCCTATTTTCTTTTGGGTTGTTTTCTCCCTGTCAATTTGAAAGATATCTTTATTATAGCTCTTATATATTATAGCTATTATGATAGCTATATATTATATATATTATGGCTATTAATAGTTATATTTTTCTCCAAATCTATTATTTGACTATTGACTTTATTAACTTTTCTTTGCTGTGCATTTAATTTTATTCTTAAATAAATTTTATTTGGACTATCTTTAGATGTACAGAAAAGTTGCAAAGATAGTTCAGAGGCTTCCCATACACTCTTTACCCATATATTATTTTTTGCCATATGAAGAGAAAGCTCTATTGTCAAATGTGTCTGTATATTTCAGATCTTCTAGTCATGGTGAAGGTCTCCCCTCCTCCTAGATTTCTTGTGATATTTTTAGTTAATTTTTTACATTTGCTTTACTCTGTCTTGAATTTATGTTTAATATAACATAGAGGTCTAATCTTATTTTCTTCCAGATGGAAAGCTGTTTGTGATGGCACTGTTTGTTAAATAATCTACCCTTTTCCCACCGCTCTCACTACTACCTTTATACTGGAATTTCTAGATTTCTACCAAAAAGCCTGCTGGGATTTTGATTGTGATTCCTTTGAATCTATAGATCAATTTGGGGAAAATTGACATCTTAACAATATTAAGTCTTCTGATCCATGAACATGGTGTATCTATCCATTTATTTAATTTCTCTCAACAGTGTTTTGTAGTTTTCAGTGTAGAAATCTTTTTTAAAATCTCAGTTTCTGATTCATTACTAGTATTTAGAAATACAGTTAATTTTTGTAGATTGATCTTGAATCCTACAAACTTGTAAGTCACTTATTAATTCTAATAGCTTTTTAGTAGATTCTGTACGGTTTTTCTATATAGACAATCATGTCTGCAAATAAAGACAGTTTTACTTCTCCCTTTCCAATCTGGATGCCTTTAGTAACTTTTTTTTTTTTTTTTTTTTTTTTTTGGTGTTATTGTTCTGGCTTCAACCCCCAGTAACTATAGTGTTAAATAGGAACGGTAACAGTAGACATCCTTACCTTGTTTCCAATCATAGCTTGGAAGTATTTAATCTTTCACTCATCCTCAGCTTTATTCCTTCTGGTAAGTTCTTGACAAGCTTAAAGGGGTAGCCTTTTTGGGGCTGATTGGAGGACTTTGCCTTTAAGTTATTGTCTGCATTGGGTGGTTTGCTTTATTTTTCCTCAATTTTTAAAATTGAGATATAGTTCATATATCCTAAAATTCACCATTTTTAAAGTGTAGAATTCACTAGTTTTTAATATATTCACAAGGTTATACAACTACTACCACTCTCTTATTCCAGAACATTTTCATCACCCCCAAAAGAAACCCTGTACCCATAAGCAGTCAGTTCCCATTCCTCCCTCCTCTCAGCCCCTGGAAACCATTAATCTACTTTCTATCTGCATAGATTTGTCCATTCTGGACATTTCATATGAATGGAATCATATAATATGTGGCCTTTTGTGTCTGGCTTCTTTCAGTTAACAATGTTTTCTAGGTTCACCTATGAAGTAGCATATATCAGTACTTCATTCCTTTTTAAGGCTGAATAATATTCTATTATATGGGTATACCACATTTTTGTTTATTCATCAGTTAGTTGATGGACATTGGGGTTGTTTCCACATTTTTGGCTATTATAAATGATGCTATGAACATTTGTGTGCAAGTGTTTGGGTGAACATAAGTTTGCAGTTTTCTTGGGTGTGATGCTAGAATTGTTGGGTCATATGGTAACACTGTTTAACTTTTTGAAGAACTGCCAAACTGTTTTCTAAAGCAGCTGTACTGTTGTACTCCATCAGCAATAGATGTGGTTTCTAATGTCTCCACATCCTTGCCAACATTCGTTATTATCTGTCTTTTTTATTAAAATGATCCTAGTGAAATCTTTGCCCTTGTTTTAGCACAAATATGAATTAGGATTGAAATTGTGTTTATTGAACTAGTCCTCCCAACCCGCTGCTTAATTATAGCAAATACTTGGTCCTGTTTTACAGGTGGGAAACTGACATAAAAGAGGTCAAATCGCAGCTAGTAAGATTAAATTTTCAGGGCCGGCCCCGTGGCTTAGCAGTTAAGTGCTTGCACTCCGCTGCTGGTGGCCTGGGTTCGGATCCCAGGTGTGCACCAATGCACCGCTTCTCCGGCCATGCTGAGGCCGCGTCCCACATACAGCAACTAGAAGGATGTGCAGCTACGACATACAACAATCTAGTGGGGCTTTGGGGGGAAAAAATAAATAAAAAATCTTAAAAAAAATTTTTTTTTCAGCTATTTTTGGATTTGACTTAGGTCATTATTAAAACCCTAAGGAAAAATAGAAAACCAAGTCAGTTTGGTTTGTAAGTGTCCTGTCTGGTTTCTGCCTACTACACAGTGAAGCGTGCCTGCAGTGGCAGAGTTTTAAGCTAAGTTTCTAATGCATTGTGATACTGGAAATTCTACAGTAAAGTAATTCAATCATACTGAGCTCTTCCTTCTCATCGACCCAAGTCTATTTGAAAACCTAGTTTAGATTTTACCTCTTCCTGAAAAGGTTCTTGATTAACTCTACTTGGCCCTTTTAATTACTTTGACACTTGAACATTTCATTGATGCTTTTTTTTTCTATTACAGTCTCTTGGACTTGGTTTTATTTTCTGTTTCTTCCAAATTAGTCATAAGCTTATTAAAAGCAGCGTCCCCCACAATACTTTATTCAGAGGATCATAAATACTTCACTTGCAAAGCTTATGCAACTCAGATATTAATTAGTTATTGCACACTCGGCTTCTAGGACAGTAGGTCGTATATTCCAACTTGCCTAAGAATCACGAGAGATAATTTTAAAAGTCAGATTCCCAACCTCTTGGACTCTTAAGATTCCCAAGTGATTCTGATGCAAATATTCCAAGAACTACTGTTTGAAAAATATTTAGAGTGTCATTATAAACTTCTCAACAATAGGAATTTCTCTAATCTGAATTTTCAAAATCAGAGCACCTTTCTGGGCAGTGTCTTCTAGATTTATTCATGCAGCATTTACTAAGCACCCACCAGCCTATGCCAGACTCTGAATGTACAACTATTTGTGCCGGCTCACCCTCAGAACAGTGACAGAGTGGAAAAGAAGGACACATGCTATTACAAATAGATGTTCTGTGCAGCTCAACCTGTGGAGTCCTCTCTTGGCTGTTCTAACATGACTGATTTCCAGGAGATGGCGCCAGATGTCCAAGGCCAGCCACGTCTCTGGCTGTCTCTTATCTATGAAGATGTCCACAGTATTCGAAAAGAGCTTTCTTATCCTTTCTAACAACATAAATTAGATCATTATACTTACAGGAAGAAAGCAATTATACACATTGAAGGAAAGATAAGGTACTTTATTAAGTACCACCAGGCATTTTACATGAACTATGTAATGCTGCAATCCTGAATGGTAGGAAGATATCCCTCCTCATTTTGCAGATGAGGAACCTAAAGTCTTCGAGGTTATACAGCTCCTGAGTATGAGTTGGGATTTAATTCCAGGTTTATCTGACACCAAGGTCTATGCTCTAAAGCAGTTTCCCTGATAAAAAGAGAGGAGGCAGTTGTGGGAGTCTCTTATACTCAGTCTCCTGCTTGTTTTTCATTGATCTTTCTGCCCTCAACCATCAACCATCTCTTTTATTTGATTTTTGGCAAAAGGCATCAAAACCTATAAACTTGACAAAATTCGTTATATTCTGGAGACAGAGATTTTTGCTAACAGACATCCCTTGTGTAGAGAATTGAGAAAGGCAGGATTCCGTGACTTCCACATAAGTCTTTAGGGGTCCTTTTGGTTTGAGTAGTGCCAACTGGCTAATAGGAGAGTAAAACAAATTCCAAATGGACACGCTTTGCTCCATCCTGTTCCTAGACAGTAAAACCCATAATATATTAGAAAAACAAGTGTAAGAAAATATCTTTGAAATCACTTGAAAGTAATGTTCTGCTATACCTCATAATTAATCTCCTTGCACATAAACTCTTTGGCCTTCCTCCTGGAAGGCCTCTAGTGAAGAAGACACCATTTCTAACAGTGAGGCACCACAAGTTGGTCACATGAAGGGAGTTTTAACCAAGATGCATAAGAAGTGGAAATGAAAAGGTTATAGTTCCATGTCTTTGAAGCTTTCCTGACAAACATCAAATTCTCAATATATCCATCACTTTGCAGTGTCAACTTGTAGAACCCTTTGCATTTTGAGATCTTGTTTATGAACGAGATACGCTCTCAATTTGCCTAGATAGATTATCGCTCAGAATTCAGAAATAGCCACTTTAGATTCAATGTTGTAGCTGCCCTAAGGCTTTGCTTCTTGACCTTCCAAATTTCACCTCCTTTGCCCACAAATCTCAGCAAAAGGGCAAAACCAATACAGTCACAGTTTCTCAGCATTTCACACTATGCAATAATTCTCATGTTATTTGGGCTTTGATACAAATAAAGGGATTAGATTTAGATGAGATGATCTCTAAAAAAATCTCTTCAGGCTACAATGGAACCCAATTCTATGACTAAGAAAAGGCTTCTGTATTTGATCAAGGTTGTTGAGAGCACTTTCAATAGTGATGGGAGGTAGAAGCCAAATTGCTTTTTAAAAAGGAAATTTTGGAGGTGGGAAAAATGGAGAAAGTTATCTATTTTTGAAAATACAGGGGCCAGCCCCATGGCGTAGTGGTTAAGTTTGGCACGTTCTGCTTCAGAGGCCCAGATTCGCAGGTTCGGATCCCAGGCATGGACCTACACCACTCATCAGCCACGCTGTGGTGGTGACCCAGATATGAAAAGTAGAGGAAGATTGGCACAGATGTTAGCTCAGGGCTAATCTTCCTCAGCCAAAAAAAAAAATAGAAAAGAAAATACAGTTATGTGTCACTTGATGGGGCTGTGTTCTGAGAAATGCATCGTTAGGTGATTTTGTCATTGTGTGAATGTCATAGAGTGTACTTACACAAACCTAGATGGTATAGTCTACTACACACCTGGGCTATATGGTACTAATCTTATGGGACCACTGTTGTATATATGGTCCATCATTGACTGAAATGTTATTATGCAGTCCATAACTGTATGACGGTATAGGAAAGGATGGAAGCTTGCAGGACTTTACGTGGGGAAGAGTTGAGTAGGTTTGTAGGCTGAGAGGAAGGCAGCAATAGAGAAGGACATATTACAGATGCAAAAGAGAAGGTATTATTCTTGGAGGAAAGTCCTTGAAAAGGGGATAGGATCATGTATCCACATTAGAAAGGAAAGGGAAGACTATTTTCTGGGAGAGATGGAGCGGGGAAAATTTGGTGATAAGTCAAACAGAAGGGAAGCTGATTGGAGCAGGCATATGGGATGGCCTCAATTATTTCAGTTAAGTTTAAGAGGCTGAGGGTGACCAGGGTAGTGGACCATAGGATCATGTGGTAACAACTGCAGAGACTGGACATTAATTGGTGGTCCATAGTTAGGAGATGTGGAACCCCAGATTCAGGATCTGTTCACAGGGAGCCTTCATAATGTCCATGAACCAGAAATAGTGATAGTCTCCTATATTGTATATAGCTTAGAAGGTATTTTCATGTTATTTCACAACAAACAATGTCAGCCCAGATGATATTTACTAATCATTTAAAAATATGCAAACTTAAGCCCAGTGATTGTGATTTACTTGAGTGTTATATACCTAGTAAGTACTGTCACATACAGTTTTAACTTAAGAGCCTTTGGTTTTTTTCCCTCCTTTTCCGTTTTAATATTTTGTCTTTCAATCTTATGTCTAGAAACTGCTTATAACATCCCTAAGGCATGAGTTTAAGCTTTGATGGTAAATCACCCTCACCCTATATAGAATTACTCTGAGATTTTTCTACTTCCGGATGCATGATTTACAGCAACCCATTAGATAAAACAAATGCTAACATTCTATTGAAATACATTAAGTAATATATGTACCCCAAAATATAAAGTTAGTAATGCTTCTCATTCATCAAATGAAAATTTATTGCATCTCTTTTGTGTCAGGTATTTTGCTGAGCAATATGGGGAAAAGAACTAAACTAGACATTTTCTGTCACAGACAAGTCAACTCAAAACACTTAACACTTAGAGCTATGGTAGAGCTATGCACATGGCACTGTGAGAAAACAAAGATCATTTAACTCAGCCAAGGCAAGTGAGGAAAAGCCTCCGGGAGGTGACATTTGAACTGGATTTAAAGGATGACTAAGAATTAGCCTTGTGGTTTTTTAGAGGGAAGAGGGAAGAGAGACCATTTGGAGCATAAAAACGTCCTGTACAAAAACAGGCAATGTTGAGTGTGCCATATTTGGGTAATGAAACTGTGTGCCTGGATGAAATACTGGATGTAGAGTTTGAGAGAGCAAGAAAAAGACTAGGATGAAGCCAAGGTTTCTGTCTTAGGCCAGTACATGAGTGCTGGTACCTTTCCACGAGATATGGAATAAAGGAAGCCTGATTTTGAGGGAACAGAGAGTTCAGTTTGGGGCATATTACATTTGAAGTGTCTATGAGACAGCCATGTGGAGATGAACAGTTTGAAGTTGTTTTTACAGGTCGGGAGCTCAGGAAAGATTTAAGGGCTTGCGACAGAAGAGATACAGAAACAGACTGTGAGAGGTTAAGTGTTTGGATACAATTACAAACGATCCAAAATCTCAGTGGCTTTACACAAAAAAGCTTATTTCTTCTTCATGCTACCTGTTCAATGAAGACTGGCAGGACTGTGCTTCAGATCAACACTAAAAGAACCAGGCGGGGGGCCAGCCCCGTGGCATAGTGGTTGGGTTCAGCGAGCTCCACTTCGGTGGCCCGGGTGTGCAGGTTCGGATCCCATGTGCAGACCAACCACTGATCAGCCATGCTGTGGCGGCAACCCACATACAAAAGAGAGGAAGATTGGCACAGATGTTAGCTCAGGGCTAATCTTCCTCAAACAAACAAAAAAAAATATAGGAAGACTGGCAACAGATGTTAGCTCAGGGTGAATCTTCTTCAGCAAAAAAAAAAAAAAAAAAAAAAAAACCAGGCTGATGAAGGTGTCATCATCTTGTAACCTGCTAACTGGAACATGAGGCCTTCTCAGTCACTGCAGCAAGGGAAAGACGGTGGAGGGCTCTGTGCCAGCTCTTGCATACTTTGGCCCAGAAGTGACACATCACTGCCATCTCTACCCTGTTGGCAGAACTGGTCACATGGCCGTATCCCATCACAAAGAGGCTGAAAAGTACAGCCTTACATACGCCCAGAAGGGGAAGAAAACCAAGTATTACCAAGAGTGGTAATGCCTGACTCACAAAGGAACCTGTATAATTAAAACTCTTGATATTTTTACCATTTTATATGCAGCATATAGCTGTCTATTCTATCCAACTATCATTCCTTCAGGCTTATCACACAAACTTTATGCTCCACTAATGTTAAGATTACATGCAGTTCCCTGAACATGCCCAGTTATTTCACACTTTGATTCAACATGCACCTTCAACATGCATCTTGATGCCTTTGCATCTCCTGTTTCCTCCGCCTGGTATTGTCCTTTTCTCTCAAGCTACAAAATTATCCCCTTAAAACCTTTCCTAACCCTCTCACAGGCAGGACTGGGCATTCCTCTTGCTCTGTGTAAGCACTATAAATCTTGTGGCAGAATTCTTAACCTTTTACATCCTTTCTTCTTAAAACTCACCAGGCTGGCTGCTAGAAACCTCTTTTGTTTTCCAGAAGGTGGTGCTATAGCTCCAGTTCGTGGTTTCTCCTTGCCCATAGACCCTGGTCTGTTTTTCTGAGAGCACTCTGATTAGCGGACCTTCTCTCGCTGCCGCACCCAGGGGCATGCACAATGATCCGGACACACAAGTGGGAGGAGGTGTGGGTTTAGCCCTCGGGGCATCAAGGGTGCCCTTGGACCCAGTGGGGAGATGCTCGAGTGGGATACTCCCAGAGACTTGGCAGACTTCCCGCTGAAGTCCTGAAGCTGTCAGCAGGAACGGCATTCTTTTAATGCCCTTTGATATTCTTATCTGCTTCCTTCACTTTCTCGTCCTTCCCCTCAGCAGTCATGGAGGTCCTGCCTCAGCACTCTGGGTGCTGCTAGAGAGAAATGGGTTTCTCCAGCCACAGCCCACACAACTGGGAGAGCCTGGCACTCACTCACCGCTTTCCACCTCCTCTGAGGGGGAGGGTGCTGCCACCGGAGAGCTCAGCCCCGCGCAGCTAGCTAGGTCTTGTGTATTTAACTGTTAACAAAAGAGAACGTTTCCTCTTTATGTCTCTACTGTGAAGTTACTAACACTCTATTATTTACTTTTACAAAAATTCAATACCATCAAAAAAGAGAAAACTGTTTGCTTGAAGACTAGAGTTAAATACCCATTACAGTAGATTTTTCATTTATGAATAAAGGAAAGAACAGCTTAAAAGAAAAATGGCAGTTTGAAAGTTACCATTTACCTACAATGCTTTTTAGAATAGTCGGTAATTTAAAAAGATTAAATAATATTCATCTTTCATCTTCACTTCTAAAGAACAAGAAAATGCTCCAGAAAAAAAATTGACTAAAGACTAAAGACTACAGGAATAAATGACAGTACAGTGATAGAGAATGTTTTATTGTAAGAAATACCTTTCCTTGGACTCAGTTAGCCAAGGAGCTTTCAGTGTGTTAAGAGGTCTTCACTTTCCCTTTTACATTAAGGGAATAAATATGGTCATGCTTACACGGGGAAAAAAGCTGGAAGGGAGAAGACATTTAAATGTTTGAAAAAAATGTGGAGGTGACAATTCAAATAGAAATGCAGCCTCAGTTTGCTTTTATATAGTGGTGGTTTTGTTACTGCTTACATAAGCAATATATAAGAGAAAGTAGCTTTTTAAAATCTAGTAAAAAGTGGTAGAAATTTTTGTTAATTATTAGGCAATGCTTCCACATTAGAAAAAATAAGTTCCTCTTTTAGTTCTAAATTAATAATCACAATTTATTTAAGAATCATTTCATATTATAGATTTATGTGTTGCATTTCATCTTAGTGGAATGTAATCCACAGTAGTATAAAATGAGATTTATATATATCTTAGCAGGAAATAAAGGTGATATAGTAATCATTGTTAATGATTTTCACTTTTAAAAATGAATGTTAAAGAAATACATTTCTATCAAACTTAAGAAGACTCCTTCATAACCCAAAGAAATGTAATTTAACTCAAATTTTTAACAACTGAGCTATTAAAAGTAAATGTATAATATAAATTAAAATGCATTTTAACAAGTTCCAAATATACTTATTATTAAATATCAAGATGTTAGCTCTGGTGCATAAGAAAATATTTACAATTAATAAAAAGTAGATTGTAGAATATACATGTTCTATGTATAAAAATAAGCAAAATATTTCATAGTCCAGACCAAGGGATCTTTTCTAAGCCACGTTTTATCCATGCAACTCTATTAGAATACCATTTCATTAGCATTACTGGAACATATACATGCATGGAAGAAATCTAACCATCATCTTGATTTAAAGCTCATACTGCCTCTTTAGAGCCTGTACATCTTCTAAAGTAAAATGTTTATTTGGTGTGTCTGTGAGGTCGTCAAAGAGCTCTTCAATTTGCTCCTTTTGGCCCTTGCTAATTAGTGTCAACATCATCTGAAAGATAGAGAAAAATTATATTAGCATAAAAAATTAACATTTTAAAGTTATAGAAACCCTAAAACAAAGCAATATTAATAAGCTATTTTGGCACTTACCTTAAACCTTTCTGCTTTACTCAGATGTAATAGATGCTGATACACCAATGAGGGATTTTTATCAATAAGATTATTTTTCAGAGACTGAATGAGGAGGAGAAATGTATCCCCTTCAAGTTTGTTACTCAACAACATTGGCATATCTTTTGGTTCAGTGATGGCTAAAAGGTGCGCACAAGCCTCTTGATCTTTCCTACTACTGATGGCGTTTATAACCTGACCAAATTCATAGGCATTGTTAGGCTTGGTGATCGGTAGTTTTTCACAGTATTCTTGTGGCCCATTGCTTGTGAGCCCCTTCTCAGAAGCCAGGCAGTCAGTGGAGACCTCCTCTGAGGTCCCTTCAGGCTCTTCATGGCCTTCATTCACCTTCATGAGGAAAAAAATTATACTGTGACACAACAGCTATCACACACATCCCAAGTTACATTTATTAAAATGAGAAGGAACTAAAAAACACAAGTAGACTGTATTTTAGTCAAGTTCTAAGTGAAAAATGTGTAATTTGTAATAGATCATAAAATCTACTTTTTTTAGGAAGAGAAGTTTTAAGGTATAAGTATCCACAGTTTTAAAAAATGTTTTGACATTGAAAATGTGACAAAATTTTTAAATAATTTTCCATGAATAAAGCTGCTGTATAAAAGAAGACCTAGAACAACTTTATCTTTTTTTCATGATGAATTTTACATTTACTTATTTCCTTACATTTAACAGAGAAGTGAACTTACATTTTTCAGTTCTCTAAAAATAGTTTTTTCTTCCCTCCTTATAGGGAAAAAGCTTCCTAGCTTCTCTCACATATTAGCCTCTTACTCTTAGTGGAAATGTAAGACGATAACTGGGATGATATTAGCCTTCATGAATACACAGGAATTCACGAGCTAACATTCTTCACTAAAGGCAAAGCAAAAAGCTACAGCACAAGACATTAAGTTACCTGAAATCACAAAGGCAGGTTTGATTCTGGGATAGTCTAAGATCTCTGATGAGGCCAATCTCGTTTCAGAGTGCTAAAAAGGTCTGAGTCAATCTGGAAAATCTCTATGGGGTGTGGCTTGCAAGGCCACTGAAATTGAGTCAGTCCTGTCAGGATTCTCCAGGTCTACCCTGAAGCCAAGCTCAATGGCCACAGGCTCCCAGAGCGATCTGGAATGGAAGCAATACAAACCACAGGCCAGAAAGGGGGAGGGAGAGGAGAAAAAAAGAACCTCAGACTCCCAATACTGTCCATGGACCCAAGCTGGGAACACAATGGCTGATTATCACGGCAAAGGAAAAGTTCTGTCTTCATAATTGGTTAAAATTTCTTCACTGATTATCAGAATAAAAACACAAAATTTAAACTTTTTTTGCAGAACTCATAGGATATGACCTTAGAATCCAATATAAAATTCCCAAGAGAGTAATTTCAGAGATAATCAAATACAAATACCTCTTGAATCTCAATTTTCCTTCTCTCTTTTTCTCTGCTGGATGACGCTGTATTATCCTCAATATTAAGGGATCTGGTTACCTCTTCCAGTTCTAGCTTTGCCTCAACAATACTTGAGTCTAACAGGAGAACTTTATTGAGATCGTTTAAACTTTTCTGATAATTCTGAAAGTAGAAAGGCAGAGAAAATAATTTCCATGAATAACAGGAGAAGGGGCACAGCTGAGCCAGGGTGGGAGCACCAATATTGAGCTGAGTAGTGCAGAGTGTGTGCAGCGCTTCCCATTAGCACCACGGTGATAAAGCGAGGCCTACGAGGGGAGTCTTGGGCTAAAATAGGATAACCCGTAACACAGCGAACATCCTCCAT
Organism: Diceros bicornis minor; assembly: GCF_020826845.1. Taxonomy (NCBI): domain Eukaryota; kingdom Metazoa; phylum Chordata; class Mammalia; order Perissodactyla; family Rhinocerotidae; genus Diceros; species Diceros bicornis. The sequence goes on along the minus strand of NC_080760.1, from coordinate 18,808,005 downwards.
AGAAGAAAGAGCACAGAATCTGGAGTTAGAAGACTCAAGCTCAATTCTGTTTCACCACAACTTTCACAGTCCCTAACACATGGTAGGCATCTGTCGTCTTGCTAAATGAATAAATGAACATTCTCCACACCTGTAGTGCAGTGAAACTTGAACAAGATCCTACTTAACCTTTCTGAGCTTCAGTTTTCTCACCTTTAAATAAAGATAACAAGAGCTTCTCTATTCTAGTTTTTACAAGGCTGTACCAAGTAATAAATGAATTAATAATATGAGTGGCTTAAACCTATAAAAGAGTATGCAAATGTTAGCTGTTACCATAATATCTTGCTCCATAAAACCCTTCAAAGTGCTATACAGTAATAGGCTCAAGTCAACATTTATTCTTCCATAAAGAGTCGGACAGTACACTGGAGAGGCTGAGGGGACACAAAAGGAAACTAAGCTTAACAAAACACAGGACAGAATCTGCTAGCAGAAACAGATGCACAAAATCTCAGTGTGCTGTGACAGGCCATATTCTAGAAGACTAGACCCATGTTTGATTAAACCAAAATTAATTCTGTGAGAAGGCAAAGAATTCCCATGATGTGTAACCTCTCTAAGGATTCATGACACTCAATGACAGCAGGCACTGGAGGCTGAGGCCCAGGTAAGCTAAGCTAGTGGTTATGTGACATTCCTGGGGGACTAGCTATAATGCTACATCCCTTCCTTCTCTACCCAGCAACACACCAGAACAAGAGTGATGTGTTTAAACCTTAAATCTGCTCTAATTTATTTTAAAAAGGTAAATTATTTACAAACTATAGTACATTATGGACTACTAGTAACAAATCTCCACATACCACTGTGTCACAACAGCACAGATGGAACCTGCTACAGAAAAACACATGACATTGTATTTCCATTCTAAGTGTATTTCCATTCTAAGTGTTCCAGGCGGGGAACCATACTGAAAGGAAGTGAGGCAGCAGGGCAAGGTGAGGGAGTAATCATAGCTAACTCACTCTTACCATTCTCAGCATTCTGCGAGTATTATTACTTTACTCTCACAATAGCACTCTAAATACTTTTACTGTCCCCATTAAAGATAGGGAAATTGAGGCATAGAGAGAATCTCTGCGATGATCAAGGCAGCAATGACCAGAAGGGTGAATGGTAATAGTTGTGAAGCTCAAGTAAGAGGCCTGAAAATAGAAATTTGTGAGCTACAGCCTTGGAAATGGAAGTTCAACAACACAGGAGTCGATGTGAGTTTTTTCCTCCATTCAAGACAAGTCTGTGCCTAAAGAGCAATCTGTGTGCTTGGAGGAGACCTAAGAAAACAGGAAGCACACTTTGTAAGTGTTAGAGCAGAGGGAGGCAAGTGTGAAGAGAAGGCAGGACAGCAGGAAGGGTGGGGACAGCATCAAGCAGGAAGGCAGCGGAAGAGGAGGGGCCAGTGTGCCGGATCCCACAGAGTGGTCAGGCAAGGGTCATGCACGTGACTGACGGCCACTGAACACATCGCTGTGCTGGGAGCCAGGCACACCGTGCGAGAAAGGACAGCCATGGGCCCCTGGCCCCATGAAGGGAAACAATAAGAAAACAAACCAATGAGAAAATGAGCATGGACTGTCATTAATGCAATTAAGAAAACCCAGGGTTGCGGGGAAAGGAGTCTCCTTTTGATACAGCTGTCAAACAACACAAGACCTGCAGAGAAAGCAGCCATGCAGAGTGGAGGCAAGAGCAGAGCTGATAGAAAGAGAAAAGGTGCCTTTAGAAAAAAGGAGGACATTAAAAGTTACTAATGACCTTATTAGGCCTTAAAAAAAAAAAGTATAATTACATGTGTTTGCGATAACATTTACCATTAATAGATGTGCTTAAACTATAACAATTATTGAGGAAGATCAGCCCTGGGCTAACATCCATGCCCATCTTCCTCCACTTTATATGGGACACCGCCACAGCATGGCTTCACAAGCGGTGCGTCGGTCCACACCCGGGATCCAAACCTGTGAACCCAGGGGCCGCTGAAGCAGAGTGCGTGAACTTAACCACTATGCCACTGGGCCGGCCCCAACAATTATTTTATAAGATATTACCCTTTGATATTTTTGGCCTTGCAGCAACCTTAGTCGGCTGTAAATTCCTTAAGGCAGGCACCATGTCTTATTCACCTCTATGCTCCCAAAGCCTAGCACATAAGTGCCACTCAATAAAAGAAATAAATTGTAAGTAAAAGCAAAATGTTCAGTTATCCTTTCTTGTGAAGAACAGCTGTATATTAAGGAAAGCCCTGTTATTTTTCAAAACTGGTACACAGGAAAAAAGGATTGAAATCAGTTAGAAAACAAACAAAAGATCCGAGAAAGCAGAGTGTTCACCTGCCACTGCAGCCCCTGTGCCACTTCCTCGTGACAGAGGAAGCAGATCCAGCCGCAAGTTCCGATGTGTTTTATAGGCAGTTGTAGCCTTTGAAGATCCTGAAATTAAATTCACTTGGCACATAACTCAAATTACAGGATACTTAAATCAAGCTGTAAGAAGTCAAACCAGAAAACCAAGCCGCCAGCCTCATAATTTAGTGGGATAGGATTACTCAAATTGGGGATTATTTTTCTGCATCATAATACAATTTCTAGAATTCATTCCAAGGAAGCATAAAATCCTGGTCTTTCCTTAGGTACACCTTCTGCCTTTTAGTCAGGTAAACAAGTTCAGAGAGTCAGGCAGGCAGCAGGAGGTAAACCTGCTCTAAGAGTCTGGACATGTATAAACTTATGAGCCATGCAGATCTACCCTCATGTATCCAAACCCATTAAGCTTAAAAAGAGATGAGTAAAATTTGAAGAAGCCTCTTGTCATTCATGCTGCCACACACCTTCTAGGAAATCTTTACATGAGGTTTACAAATGAGTGTGTTGCTAACAAAAAAAGTGGGGGAGGGTTGGGTCACACGGGCACTGTAAATATAGCACAGCTGTGGGGCTTCCGGGTTGGTGAACACATCCACATGCCGGGAGGGTGGTGCATGCCAGTTCTGTGGAGACAGAACTCCTGCACTCGAGACCCTTCTGGACCTCGCCTATGGACCTGGCTATTCATCAATATCCTTTATAACAAACTGGGACAGGAAAGAGGGAGGGAGGGTGGGCAGCAGCATGGCTCCACTGGCATAGGGGTCGTATCACAGCATCTGTACAGGTTGGCTCTACTGCAACCTGAGTGGATGTAGGATCTAGAAAAGCCTGATTAGTCAATGCACGTAGATCATACTGATTTGATATACTATGCAAAAACATGACCGCCCTCTCCCAACAAAACTTAGGTTTTACAGAATATATTTTCAGGTATTTCCTTGTCAGTGATGGGCATAATTAAAAGAACTATCTCAAATTCAATAAGGTCAAAACCAAACTATCCCTCTCCCTGCTCAAACCTCCCCCTCCTCCTGTATACCCTCCATTATCAGACTGCACCACTCAGTTACCCGAGCCAGCAACCAGGGAGGCACCCCCTTCCTTTCTTCCCCCATATATTTTACTGCTCAGGATGTCCTGTCAACTTGACCTTCAAACAACCTTCAATTAATCCCTCACATTCTGTATGGGCTGAATTGTGTCCCCCTGAAAATTTGTATGATGAAGTCCTAACCCACAGTACTTCAGAATGTAACCATATTTGGAGATAAGTTCTTTAAAGAGGTAATCAAGTTGAAATGCGAGTGGGCCCTAACCCAGTATGGCTGATGTCCTCATAAAAAGAAGAAATTTGGACCCAGACATGTACAGAGGGAAGACGAAGTGAAGACAGGGAGGAGAAAGCCATCTATAAGCCAAGGAGAGGGGCCTGGAACACATCCCCTCACAGCCCTCAGAAGGAACCTGCCGACACCCAAATCTCAGATTTCTAGCCTTCAGAACCATGAGAAAATAAATTTCTGCTGTTTAAGCCAGCATCTGTGGTACTTTGTTAGAGCAGTCCTAGCAAACTAATACACCTTCTCTCTTCCCTCCGCCATTACCTTCCTTCAGGCATCTGCTTCTCACCTATCTCCCTACGCCATGCTGGACCCTCCTCTGATCCACCTTCTACGTTGTTCCCAAATCTGATCCATCATGCCACCCTTTACCACCCTTTGGGGGCTCCCATCACCTTCAGGATCAAGCCTAGCCTCCACAGGATGGCCTCCCAGGCACCTCAGGATCTGACCATCTCCCTCCATCCCCCACTCCCACCCACCAGGGCATCCAGCTGTACCAGTCCGTGAACAAGTCCTTAAAAAATGTGCACAAGAATGTCATAGCAGCTTATTCATAACAGCCCCAAACTGGAAACACCTAAATGTCATTAACTGGGGAATACATAAAACAAATTGTGTATATTCATACAACTCAGCAATAAAAAGGAATAATTCCTGATATTCACATGATATGGATGAATCTGAGATGCTATGCTAAGCAAGAGAAGCCAAAGAGTACATTCTATATGATTATAATTATGTTTATGTCAAAAAGAAGCAAAACTAATCTACAGTGATAGGAATTAGATGAGTGGTTGCCTGGGGGTGGGGGTGGAAGGAGGGAGATTAAGGGCAATAGGCATGGGGAATTTTCTGGAGAGACAAAAATGTTCTTTATCTTGATTGGGGTGGTGGCTACGTGGGGATACACATTACTCAAAAGTTAATGACCAAATTAAGAAAACAATCCCACTTACAATTGCATCAAAAAGAATAAAATACCTAGGATCAATTTAACCAAGGAGGTGAAAGATCTGTTCACTGAAAATTATAAGACACTGAAGAAAGAAACTGAGGAAGACATAAATAAATGCAAAGATGTTCCATGATCATGGATAGGAAGAATTAATATTGTTAAAATGTCCATACTACCCAAAGCAATCTACAGATTCAATGCAATCCCTATCAAAATTTCAATGGTATTTTTCACAGAAACAGAACAAACAATCCCCAAATTGGTATGGAACCACAAAACATCCTGAATAGCCAAAGCAATCTTAAAAAAGAAGAACAAAGCTGGAGGCATCACACTTCCTGATTTCAAACTGTATTACAAAGCTACAGTAATCAAAACAGTATAGTACTGGGCCGGCCCGGTGGCTTAGCGGTTAAGTGTGTGCGCTCCGCGCTGGCGGCCCGGGTTCGGATCCTGGGTGTGCAGCGACGCACCACTTCTCCGGCCATGCTGAGGCTGCGTCCCACATACAGCAACTAGAAGGATGTGCAGCTATGACATACAACTATCTACCGGGGCTTTGGGGGGAAAAAATAAATAAAATCTTTAAAAAAAAAAACAAAACACAGTATAGTACTGGTATAAAACAGACACATAGATCAGTGAAATAGAATAGAGAGCCAAGAAATAAACCAACACATATGTGGTCAATTATTTTATGACAAAGGAGCCAAAAATTCTCAATGAGGAAAAGACAGTCTCTTCAATAAATGGTGCCGGGAAAACGGAACAGCCACATGCAAAAGAATGAAACCAGACCACTATCTCACACCATTCGCAAAAACCAACTCAAAATTGATTAAAGACTTGAATGTAAGATCTGAAACTATAAAACTTTTAGAAGAACACACAGGTGGTAAGCTCCTTGACTTTGGTCTTGCCAATGATTTTTTGGATTTGACACCAAAAGCAAAGGCAACAAAAACAAAAATAAACAAGTGAGACTACATCAAACTAAAACGCTTCTGCACAGCAAAGGAAATCATCAACAAAATGAAAAGGCAACCTACCGAATGGGAAAAAATATTTGCAACTCATATATCTGATAAGGGGTTACTATCCAAAATATAAAAAGAACTCATACAACTCAATAGCAAAAAACCCAAACAATCCAATTAAAAATGGGCAGAGGACCTGAATAGGCATTTTTCCAAAGACGACATACATAAGGCCAACAGGTACATGAAAAGATGCTCAACATCACTAATCATCAGGGAAATGCAAATCAAAACGACGAGTTATCACCTCACACCTGTTAGAATGGCTATCATCAAAAAGACAAGAGATAAGTCTTGGCGAGAATGTGGAGAAAAGGGACCTGTTGTGCACTGTTGGTGGGAATGTAAATTAGTGCAGCCAGTATGAAAAGCAGTATGGAGATTCCTCAAAGAGTTAAAACTAGAACTACTATATCATCCAACAATTCCACTTCTGAGTATTTATCTGGAGAAAACAAAAACACTAACTCAAAAAGGTATATGCACCCCCATGTTCACTGCTGCATTATTTACAATAGTCAAGACACGGAAACAGCCTAAGTGTCCACTGATGAATGAATGGATAAAGAAAATGTGGTATATATATACACAATGGAATATTATTCAGCCACAAAAAGAAGGAAATCCTGCCATTTGTGGTAACATGGATGGACCTTGAGGCTAAGTCAGACAGAGAAAGACAATTACCATATGATCTCACTTATATTTTAAAAAAAAACAAACAAAAAACCAAACAGATACAGAGAACAGACTGGTGGTTGCCGACGGTGAGGCAGGAGGGTGGGGGAAATGGGTAAACAGGATCAAAAGGTGCAAACTTCCAGTTATAAAATAAATAAGTCTTGGGGATGTACTGTGCAGCATGGTGACTACAATTACCAATACTGTATTGTATGTTTGAAAGTTGCTAAGAGAGTAGATCTTAAAAGTTTTCATCACAAGAAAAAAACTTTGTAACTATGTATGGTGACAGACGTTAACTACATACACTGTGGTGATCATTTTGCAATATACACATATATGGAATCATTATGTTGTACACCTGAAACTAATATAATGTTATATGTCGATTATATCTCAATTAAAAAAAAAACCTTTGAAGAGAAAAAAAAGTCAATGACCTGCACACTTATAATGTGTGAGTTTCATTGTTCATTTAGAACTTAAATTGATTTTTAAAAAATACCAGTTCAAGAAATGCCATTTCCCGGTATGTTCTGATTTTTCCTTGTGATGTTACTTTCTACAAAAGTAAACATTCATTCAAGTTTCCCATGCAGAAGAATCAGCATAAAGAAAAGCATACTTATACGACGCTTTCCTTGAAAATAATAAGGTAGTTTCCTCAGAGAAGAATGCCATGCTACAGTCTCACACCGACCACCAGCCAGTTTAAGGCCCTAATCACCACAAGCTTCCCCATCTCTGATACGCCTCTACCAAGTTCCACAGGTGAGCCCATCTTCCATTCTGATGCCTTCTTCCCACCCAACAGACAACCCCAATCCTTTGCTGGAGGAATCCAGTGGCACTGGTGGTGGCCTTCAGTAATTAAGCAACAAACCTTCCTGTCCCTTAAAGTGGACCTATTATAACTAACAACACTCCTTAGAAAATCAGGAAATAAATCATAATTTTTGAGCTGAAAAGAACCTTAGAAATTATCTAGCTCCACATTATGGTTAGGGGAAATAAGAGGCCTATTCCAAAGTTTAGGACTGATTAGTATAGAACTAGGATTAAATTCCAGGATAATCTCATTCCCATTCCATGACCCCGAGATTTATGTCCATGAAAACCAATTTACAGATTAAAACGAGGATTTCCTCACCTTGAGTCCTTTATGAGCAAGAGCTCGTCTGTAGCATGCTTTCACATTCCTGTTGTCTATCTGGAGCGCCTGATCACAGTCCTGCTTTGCCTCTTCAAACTGGCCCAGCTTCAAGTAACAGAGAGCTCTGGTGTAACGTAATGGAACTCAGTTTTACAAAAGGTAAGGACAACATATCTGTAAATCTAGACAGCTAACAAAAATCAGAAAATAGCTCAAGTCTGTTTCTATACCATAGTTGTTTCGATTTAAACCTAACATTTTACTCCAATTATGGCATTTTCTTGCAATACGTGTAGTTACGGCACTAGGGATACAACCACAAACAAAATACAGAACTAGCCCTCAAGGAGGCTGCAGTCTAGCCAAAGAGACAGACAATTAAAACAAGCAACACAATAAAATCTGCACAGGATGCTCTAGGAGCACACAGCTGAGAATCTCATCAGATCTGGTGGGGCTGAGGCCAGGGGAGGAGTGGTCAGGGAAGACTTCCTGGAAGAAGTGACATTTAAGTTGAAGCTCAGAGTATGAAGTAAGAATTATCCAATAGGAAGGCACTGAGCTGAGAATTAAGATGTAGGGAGGAGAGAGTGGAGGCCAACAGAACAGCATTTGCAAAGTCCTACAGTGAGCGAGAACACGGTGCTCTCGATGGACTAAGAAGAGTGCTGGAGTGCAGGGATGAGGCTGGAAGAGTGGGCAGGTCAGATCATGAAGGGCCTTGTGAACCACAGCAAGGAGGCTGAGCTTTATCCTGAACTTAAGGGAAGTCCACTGAGGGTGTTTTTTTTTTAAAATACATTTATTTTTTTACTTATTAATTATTTTTTGTGAGGAAGATCGGCCCTGAGCTAACATCTGCCCATCCTCCTCTTTTTTGCTGAGGAGGATTAGCCCTGGGCTAACATCCCTGCCCATCTTCCTCCACTTTATATGGGATGCCGCCACAGCATGGCTTGACAAGCAGTGCATCAGTGCGCGCCCGGGGTCCGAACCGGCGAACCCCGAACCCCGGGCCGCCAAAGCAAAGCTCTCGCACTTAACCGCTTGCGCCACCAGGCCGGCCCCCACTGAGGGGTTTTTAAACAGCGGCTGACATGTTTACATTTAAGAAAGATCACTCTAGCTGCTACTTGGAGGATGAGACAAGAGAGAACGAGACTGCGCGGGGAAGCTGGAGGGTGCTGCAGACATCCAGGAAGAGACGGCGGTGGCCCGGAGCGGGGGCTGACGGTGCAGGTGGAGAGCAAGGCTGAGGAGGAATGGAGAAGGTGGGACGTGGGAGCCGTGACAGACGGGGGAGGGAGGCGGCGGTCCGGGATGATGACCCATCTGGAGGGCAGAGGGAGGGGAGCGCTCAGATCCGGAGCTCCGAGACGGATGTGAGGGACGTCACTGAAAGGGGGTAAACGGAGCCGGGGAGAGGACACAATGGCCCAGAGAGCATACAGAGCAGAAAAGGGATCTACACCCTCAGAATCCGGGGAACACCAGGGAAAGAAAGGCCGTGGAGGGAGAAGAGGAGAGCCAGCCAGCGAGCTGGCGCCACAGCAGCCAGGGGAGAGGCGGGCTCCGGGGAAAGCCGAGGGGCCATTAACGCCCAGTACCTCAGAGGCTGAACAGGAGAAGGGTAGAAAAGCACCCACTGGATTTAGTGACAAAATTTCTGGCAAAAAAGTTGCCATCAGAGGCAAACATGTACAAAAACAAAGTGGTGAGAGGCTAAGTTAGAAACAATTCATCTGAAATAGCTAGGAAAACTCTTGCTGTGAGTCCCTACTCCTTAGGAACTATAACTTATTCCTCCCTGTCACCCCAGACTACCTAATCCCTAGAAATCCCCAAATCACCATATTCTAGAGAACTACCTTTTTAACACAATGTGGTAATGTGCGTGGCACTCTAGAACAATCTGCCCATTCCTACTGCACACTAAAAGATGCTGGTCCCTTCCCTTAGCACTTCAAGAGGAAAAGAGCACTTAAAACACTAATTTGACAGGCAAGTGATTCCTGCTTCTACCAAGAGGACAATGCTCAGGCCTAGCCAGCTGCGGCGAGGCCAGACGGCCCGGAAGTGTCAGAGCAGCACCAGCCAAGGAAGCGATGGTGGCCGCCTGCAGGAACCCACAACACTGACCACATCAGGCCTCCCAGCCCACCACACCTCAGGTTTGCAATCTCTCCCCACCTCTTTGAAAAACACTCACCTAGAACAATTTGCTATGTAAATTCTCAGAACCATAGAAAAAAACTTTGGCAATTAATTCATCTATATTTTTTAATAAAAAATATTAACATAAATATATAAAGTTACAAAGAACTTGCCTGTTTGTATAAATGGCACATTCCTTGTTGTTAATCTTTAAGCATTCACTGTATTTACTAAGGGCATCTTTATAGTTTTTGTCCTTAACACATTGATTTCCTTCTTCTTTAAGAGCTTTAAACATTTTTTCATCTATGGGATCCAAAAAAGAAAAAAGAGGAAGTATTCATATAAGTACCTCTACAAAATCTTAAGTATGTCTGTAAATAAAACTTCTATTGCAAATTAACTTGACCATGCAGAGCTAAAATCTAAATGGAACAAAATTTTATACACAAAAAGATAAACTGGCTATCAGTAAAAACAATTATACAATTATGACACTATTTTTTCAAATTAGAAAATAAAATACAAGTAATGCTATCATTTTATCCATATTGGTATGCCTTGTTTTCTCTGCTGGAGAAACAAATATCTACAGTGTTTGGTTTAATAACTATTCCACGAAAAATGAACAAACACACCTGTTAAAGCCTGAAGCAGACATCTGTACAGCACCCCAAATTTCCTTGGAAAATCACACCTCCACTCTCTGCTCCTGTGGTTTAGGTAAAGCGAACCCCACTCTAGCCCTGCGTTTTGGGGTAATCTTTTTTTTATGAATCAGCACATTATATTCTCTTGGCCACAATAATCTAATTGGTCTTGGATGGGCCTATGAGAGTCAATGAGCTACAATAAGATTTTGTGGCAGCTTCTGGTAAAGTAATTCTTGCTCTTTCCTGTGGAATGTGAGGGTGAAGGGAGAGCTACTGTGCCATCCTGTGATACAAGGGAAGAGTCTGTCTGAGAAGGGAAGAGTCTGTCTGAGAAGGGGGCCAACAGAGCAAGAGAGAGGCCAACATGAAGACCTAAGGAAGAATCTCTGAGTCCTGAATCCAGCCATCCCTGCAGCTACGCCACCTGTGGATTTTTACACAACAGAAGCCATTAAACAACCTTTTTTGCTTAAGCCATTAAGGGTTGGCTTTTCTGTTATCTGCAATCAGAGAGTCCCAACTATTACCATTACCTATTATCTTGCAGTGACCACGGCTGACTCCCAGCTCAGGATCCATCTCCCCCTTCCTAAGGGTACCTCGACATTCATTCAGCTATCACCCCTCTCCAATTCAGCTGATGTGCTCAGGGGAAGCTGACCCCACTGATCAGGGCATGGCATTTCTTCATTACAGGGATTGGCTCAGGAATGGGCACATGACCCATTAGCATAATGAGAATAAGCACCAACAGAATTCAAGACAATAGAGTAACAGGAGAACAAAGCTATGGCTTCACGGCAACGTATTTCCTCATTCTTAAATTAATGCCATGGAAAGCAATGGTGTCTCTCTCCCTGTGGACACTGCTATGTGCAGACATGAAGGCTGACACTGCTATGGTTCTACTGTTTCCAGCCAGAGCCTGAGCCCAGATGAGCCGTGCTGATTTCAGAGCCAAAACCATTCCTCACAGTTTAAGTCAACAGAACTTCTGTGACTTCTAATCAAAGTTTTCTAACACATACAATGTGTTAAAATTTAAAATTTTGAATCTATGTAATAACTTTACCCTAGAGAGTAACTTGCTATAAAATAAAAATCCGTAACTTAAAATTTAAAATATACCTTTAAATTCTGCAATCTAAAAATCTTGATAGATGTACTGAATTCATAGTATAAACATGGAATGTAAACGATAATCTTATTTGTCCCTCTGCACGAATGGCACAAATATTAGTTAATTTTTCACTTTTTATTTCAAATCACAGAATATTTCTGCCTAATGTTTCATGTTTCAAAGGATCTCACACGACGGGGCCAAATGACTCTCCCCATAAATCCTGGTATATATAAGCCCTAAAATAGAATATTACAGAGGATTTTTTTCCCTCAATTTGCTGAAAAATTTTCCTCAAGCTCTTCTTCCCCCAATGTTTTTAAGCTTTTGGTTTCCATTCTCCCTAATAATCAGTACACAAATATGAACAGAAAGTGCTGATTACACTTGTGCTTATAATTTGCTGTCACATATCTACAGTATGGTTAGTATACGTATTCTGTTAATAATAAATAGCTACCCTTTATTGAGCAAATGCTTCGTGCCAGGCTCCATTAATAATGGACCCTAGAAAACTAGAGATTTCCATGATTTTCCTAGGACTGCTAAATCATCTAAAAGCCTTGGCAGATGTTCCCTGCATCGTTCTAGGCTATGAAGAGGATAAGGGTCTAACACTAGCCATTGGCACATCATGGCTCAGGAACCTCAGAGTGTCTGCAAGATGAAGCTCAATCTGGGGACACACATGGAGTTCCCAAGCAGGCAGGGGAAATGGGGCCTCATCTGGCTTTAAAGCAGAAAGCAAGAGTGAAGTCACACTTATTAAACATTCTGCACAAAGTAATGAGGGAGGCACTGGGAATGCAGATATGTTAACAACTAGGATATAAGGCAGAAGGAAGTACCTGCTAGATATTTACATTATAGAGTTTTATTTTATTATTTCAAACACATCAATCTTATTACTTTAGCCTTGCCACATACATGGTGTAGGAGAGAACTACATGCTACTTAATTCTTTTTCTTCTTCTTCTGAATAATAATGCTAACTTAACCTTTAACAGGCTACTATAAGCTTACAGTCAGTACACGTGCTAAGTATTTTATATGCATATCTCCATTTATTCCTGAGAACAACTCCATGAGATGGTTGTTCCTATTTCTCCCTTTCATATAGACTAGGAGACTGGAGGTATGAAGCAACTTTTAAGACTCCATAGTTAGAAAGAGGAAGAACAGGGTCTTAACTTAAACCCAGGTCTGACACCTGAGTTCATGCTCTTCTCTTTCTGCTTTCCTGTGAAAATATCCGCACGGCTCAAGATAACCCTCAGAAGAAATGAGTGTAGCTTCCCCGACCTGTGACGCCCAGCTGGTGATGGCTGCAGGAATCTCCCACTTGGTCTGGGGGGGTCTCTGCTGCAGGCTGCCAAGCTCGCAGTTGCGCGGCAGTGGGCACAGCAGGAATGGGTGACAGCTTCTCCCGCCAGCGTGGTCCATCCAGATCCATTAAAATTCGTGTTATTCTAAAAAGAAAGTAAGTTTTCTCTTATGGATCATGCAGTTTGCTTTTTATACTACGGAAAGTCACATCAAGAGTAAGACTTACAAAAGTACAGCCTCTGTACTTTCCTGAAGAAAATACATTCTTGAACTATTTGCTGTCCACGTAAACTGTCTTCAAATGGACTTTTAAAAGTTACCAAAAATGATGTAGGTTTAGATCCTTTCTGTATCAGAAGAAAAAACTGAGACATTTCTAATTGGTTTAAAAAATTTTTTTAATGTATATGCAATAAAATTTTAATTTTTGAAAAAGTGAAATATAAAACTAAAATTTAGGAGGCCTAGAAGAAATGTCCCACATAACGTTTTATATAATTACTAAATTGATAATGTATTACTCTTGAGAATAATCAGAAGTACATTAGAATTTCTATGCCCAAACTGTACACTTAAGACAAGTGTACACGACTGGCTGCTAACTGATGAGGGCTAGCTGTCACGTGGAATATTGCTTTGTCTTAAAACACTTACATGTGGTTAAGATACTCTTACCTTGTGTTTTTTTTCATCTCTAAAATTCCACTTATTTTGTTTTCACATGCATACAGATGAAAGAACAGGATATTGGAGTCTACTATGAAGGCCCCTGCATTAATGACATGTACTAAGGGCCATCATAAAATTCAGATTAACACCCCCAATTATCACTTTCTCACTATTTTAAACATACAAAATATCATACTTAGATTTAAAAACAAAATTGAATTATGTCTTTGGGATGAATCTGGTTTAAAAAAGGTGATCCCCAAGACTGAGAAGGTTTATTGGTAACTAGTAGAATGCATTCAAGTTAGTTAACTCAGTAGTACTTTTTGTGTGGAAAATTTTTATTATTTATATAGAGTCAAATGTAATACACATACTTTCCCTACAGTTTCTTAAACTGAAATTTCAAGAGTAATCTTTGATTATGATAACCAAATCTCGTATATTTTACTGTAAAAAAAATAAATTTGAAAAATAATGTATAACCACCCACAACTGTAGAAGAAAAAGAAGCTTTAGAAAAAAGAATTTTCAAGCAAAACCTGTATTACCAGCAGAGAGGAAGGAAGAAGCAGCTGAAAAGAGATGATGTGTTGCCAGGGAGTAAATAAGTATATGCAGGGAAATTTAACATATAAGATTCCTGGAGAGGAAGAGAGGAAAATGGTTAATGGAAGACAAAAGCAAAATAAACACAGATGTTTAAGTTTAAAAAAAAAAAAAAAAAAAGAGCCGCTGTTTCTTAGATGGAAAAGCAAGCATAAATATGGGATTCATGAAAAGGAAGAGTGAAATTTTAAAAATGGATATTTTATAGAAAAATACAGAAGGCAAAACCAGACAAAGCCTCCTCATCTTCTTATAAAATGATGTATCAGCAAGAACCATTCAATTAAAAAAATGAATGAGTCTTAAAAGTTGATTTGTATAAAAGAACCTTCTTGTGTACATATAAAAAGTATAATACAATCCTCAAAAAGCTAAACATAGAATTACCATATGACCCAGCAATTCCACTCCTAGGTAAACACCAAAAAGAACTGAAAACAGGTATGCAAACAAAAACTTGTACACCAATACTCAGAGCAGGACTATTCACAACAGCCAAAAGTTGGAAACAACCCAAATGTCCATCAACAGATGAATGGATAAACAAAATGTGGTATACACATACAGTGGAATATTACTCAGCCATAAAAAGAAATTAAGTACTCACACATGCTACACCATGGATGAACCCTGAAAACGTTATGCTAAGTGAAAGAAGCCAGACACAAAAGATACATATTCTATGACTCCATTTATATGAACTATCCAGAATAGGTAAATGATAGAGACAGAAAGCAGATTAGTAGTTGCCAGGGGCTGAGAGAAGGGAGGATGAGGAGTGACTGCTTAATGGGGACAGAGTTTCCTTTTGAAGTGATGAAATGTTTGGAACTAGATAGAGGTGGTGGTTGCACAATATTGTGAATGTACTAAGGGCCACTAAATTGCACACTTTAAAATAGTTAATTTTACGTTATGTGAATTTTACTTCAATTTTTTAAAAAAGTGCAATGCAGAGGGTTCAGAAATGTTAGTAATTGGAGTTTCTCAGACACATATTTCTCCCTTCAGACCACTCAATTTATCACTATGAACTAGATTTCCTAAAATATCTTTACAACAGGCCCCTCCTCTCCGTCAGATATTTCACGTGTTTTCACGAGAACCCCTAACTCTGTGAAAAGATCCTACTTTCCCCAACTATCTTGGAGACTACCAGACAGAGGGACAAATTAAAAGCAGAGCTCCAAAGCCCAGGAGTGAACTCTGCTCTCTCTGCTGGAGAATGTACTCATTCAACACATTTTTACTGAGGTTATCTACTGTACAAGGTACTGCAACTACAAAGATGGATAAAACACAACTCTTGACCTCAAGGAACTCCTAGTAGAATGAGAGAAAAAGGATTTTACAAAAAGAGAGGGACAGAGAATGTACAAACAATATGGCGGCTGGTAATAAAAGAAGGCACAGGGTTCTGGGGGCACCGAGGAAAGGAGCCTAAAGTGCATGTTTGGTGGGGGGAGATGGGTGGATCAGGAAAGTCGTTTCCTAGGGGAAGCAAGTCCTCTCCTAAAGAATGAGAAGGAATTAACCAGACAAAAAGGGGGAAAGGGCCTTTAGGCACATATGAGGAGGCAGCAGATGACATGCAGTAGGGGACTATGCAGCAGGACAGCTCCCAGGTGACACTGCCTGACTTTACAAGCTTGAGATCAAGGAGGTTTGACCTAGTCCCACTCAAGATCCAATAACCAACATATATCCCTTTCTTCCAGTCAGGCTGGAGTCAGACAGGTTCTATGTGACCTGAGTGGAAGCTCCAGGGAACGGCTGCCGGCTCCACATCCAGATCTTTCCAACAGTTTTCTCCAAAGTGCAGTGGGACCACGTGGGAGGTAAGGCATGATTTTAAAAAATGAATTAATACGAAACATGCCATTCTCATTTTCTACAGTTTTGCTCACGGTTTCCTCATGTTCTGTCTGTGCCTTTCAAAGACCACCTCAAGTGCTCTCTCTGCAACAACTGCAGCCCACACAGAGAAAGGCAGCCTGACCTCTCTGTGCTCCCCTACCTTACTGACAGACTCACACTTGGGGATAATCTGTCTTATGTTCAGTTTTTCCCCTAGCTATATTCTAGTCTGCTTAAAGACAGAGACTATGCCATTTTTTCCCTTATTGTCTTTTTGGCGGTAGTGGGGCACGGTACAGTAGACCAACACAGGGCACAGCGTAACACACAAATACTTAAGAAGTTATACTTTGGATGAATAGGATCAGAAAATACTATACATAACTAGAAATGTTATCCAACTAGTAATTTTCAAATTTCACCTGAAAGCAATTTATGAAGTCTGGAAATTCTTACCTTCCCATTCTCACTCAGGGGGTAAATAGGTCATAATAGAAATTAGATCCAAATTCTTTGCTATTTCAGCATTATAAATTAATACTCATACTAGATGAGTATCTATTTAAAGGGCATATAACACAAATATCTAGCAGGCTCATGAAGACATCCATTCTCCTGAGGAGAAACAACAGATATGTTTCCACTGACAGATGTGGAGCCAATGAACATCTGCAAATCCTGTAGGAGAAGAAGATTCAACATGGCAGTTTTCACTACATTTTTGGATCTTGTCCTAGAATTACTACTGATTTATGACATCTCTGAAAACCAACCTTCCTAACTCCACAGATATTTACAAATAGTAAAATTAAATTCTGTGCATTTTGAGCAGCACAAAAGAGCTATTCCCTGTGCTATTAAAAAAAAAAAAAAAGAATATTCACTGAACAGTAATAAATGGACCCGGAAACAAACATAAAGGTGTTAGAGGACAACTCAAAATGTATTACGAGACAGTTAGAAATTAAGCTAGAGAGAGAGAACCATTTGGTTTTGATGGAGTGAAAGAAGGCAATCATTCATATAAAGTAAATAACTGAGAACACGTCTACACTTCGACATCATTCTTGAAGGAGGGGAAGAAAAAAAATCGAATTACATTATAAAACAACTAGACCTCAGGTAGCTGCCTCAGATTAAGTTACCTGTTAACACTGTCATTTGCTAGCTGGATTCCGCAGTCTATTTGCAACACTGTTTTGTAATCCACATAAGCTTTCTGATACTGCTCTAAAGTTTCATAGGCCATTGCTCGTCGAAGAAGAGGTTTGATTGAGAAGGGATGAAGTTCCAGAGCCCTAAAGGAGACAAAAATATTACACGTCATTTGTTTTACAAATAAGTCTTTAACTTATACTAACTATAGTACTGGACTCCCCAAAACATACATATCTGATATTTCATCGTGGAGACCTGGCAACATACCAGAAAGGCAAACCCAGAGTAGCAGAGCAATCAAACCTGCAGTCACTCCCTTTCTTTTAGACCGGCACCAAAGCACTCACGATTTACTTCCCCCACCAGGCCCGAGCTCCCGGCAGCAGGCAGCGCGCCTCACCCTCCTCAAGGCCGGCACAGAGCTTGCCGCGGCACCAGGCACAGAGTAGGCTTTCAACAGATTCTTGTTATTGACAGATTAAAAAGAAAATTTTTATTTGCATTTATGTGTTTAATAGCCAGCCCTGGTGGTCTAGTGGTCAAGATTCGGCGCTCTCACCTTGGTGGCCCGGGTTCATTCCCCAGTCAGGAATGACCACCCGTCTGTTGCTGTCTTACTGCGGTGGCTGAGTGTTGCCATGATACTGAAAGCTATGCCACCAGTATTTCAAATACCAGTAGTGTCACCCATGGTGGACAGGTTTCAGTGGAGCTTCCAGACTAAAACTAGGAAGAAGGACCTGGCCACACACTTCTGAAAAAATTGGCCATGAAAACCCTATGAATAGCAGTGGAGCACTGTCTGATATACCGCCAGAAGGTGAGAGGATGGGGAAAAAGACTGGGCAACATTCTGCTCTGCTGTACACAGGATCGCTAGGAGTCGGAACTGACTCAACAGCACTAACAACATATTTAATAAAGCACCTTAGCACAGAACCACAAAAACTTGCATTACATTTTGAAAATCAGCTTTCTTAAACTTAATATAGTTTATCATGATTTACTTGCTGCCAAAAGTCTTCAAAAATAGACCAGAGGGAATCAAGGAAGCAAGCATACAATGATTTCTTGTAAGTCATGAATTTTCGTCTTGCACTGTTTAGTTTATGAAGTATTTCCAATATCACTAGAGATATATTCCAAGGTTATGTTCCTTGATTTTGTTTGAAGTAACTGTTTACAGCTACTTCACTACTTAATGTACTTCATTGTATTCTGAAATAAAGCATACAATCAAAAGACCAAATTTACAAATGAAAACTATTGTACTCTTAGTTTTAACAAAATGAACTGAAACTGCAAAGAAGGACTTTGTGCAGAGATGCTATGAAGAGCCTGCTTTCTGTGTAACCCACTAACGAGATCCGCAGCAGACTCTCCACACGGGGGACTGCAGGTTTGCTTTCCGGTTAACTCGATGCTACAAGCAGCTTACATATCAGATACTTAACTTGCTGCAGGAAAGCATGAGTGAGGGCTGCTTTGCTTTACTTTTTTCCAATAGTCTTAGAGATCTGCTATCTATTCCTGTCTACAGTGACCTGGCAAGGAGGAAGCTCTGATAGAACATTTGCTATGTGCTAGCCACTGTAGACTTTCTCATCTAATCTCACAACAAGTCTGAAAGGTAAATATTAGTACGTTCATTTTGCAGGTGAAGAAATGGAGAGACACATGGAGCACTCTGCCCACATGTCAGTTCTTTTGAATTTAAGCTTCAAAAAGGCAAGGGCATTGCCTATCCTGAGTACCACTACATTCCCAGTGCCTAGATCAATGCTGGGGCCATGAGAGGCACTCAGCAAGCACCTCCGGAATGAACCCTCAGAGCCCACACTCTTTCTACCACAAACACACACAAAAACACTACAAATAAGGGGATTGGAGTCATCTGCCACTCAAACTCCTCCACAATTCTCCACATTGTACAGATACTCAACTCCATGTGTGGGTGTGCTCCTGAAATCTGAAGTTGTTCTACAAATGTCATTAAACCTAATAAGCTTCATCTCTCTGAAAAAGAACCAATTTTGCTCTGCCTAGGTGTTAAGATTATGGGTGATTTTAATGACCTCCTTTGTGCTGTCCTGGGTTTTAAAATTTTTTCTATAATAGCTATGTGTTACTTTTGTACTAGTAAAAGTTATTTAAAAAATAAAATTAAAATCAAGTAAAAACACTTAAAACATTAGAAAACAGATCTCTGGGCAACAGGATCTATCACATGTACCATTGCCTTAAATCTAGCTTAGTTTAATGCTTAGCGGATATTAATAACACGAACAGAAATTAGAAATTGTAAATATATAAATACTTCACAGCCACATGACTACCCCCATTTCACCAGACTTCCACTGACCAAGACGCTATTTATCCACTCAAGATGGCCCTGAGAAAGGTGTGGAATCTAAAATTGAGATGATGCATATAATTTTTAGCACCCCTGACTAGTATATGCAAGGCTTTTTCTCTTTAACGACAATCCTGAAAACGAATATGAGCTTATAAATGGAAATTCCA
Organism: Diceros bicornis minor; assembly: GCF_020826845.1. Classification (NCBI taxonomy): domain Eukaryota; kingdom Metazoa; phylum Chordata; class Mammalia; order Perissodactyla; family Rhinocerotidae; genus Diceros; species Diceros bicornis. The sequence goes on along the minus strand of NC_080760.1, from coordinate 18,788,359 downwards.
CTAGGAAAAAAAAGCATCTATTCATAAAAACAAACAAACATAGAGAACTTTTAAACCCGAGTTTAGAAAAGTTTAACTATTCAAGTTAACACAGTTAAGACCCTAGAGAGTCTTCTAATTTCAAGTCTGTCAGAGAGCAGCAAAGACGAGCAAGACCAGAGAATTACTAGGCAACATTCATTCGCATTGAGTCTGTCAAAATATCCTCAGTGGAAAGTCACTGAAAGATTTTCCGTGTGGTTTAGTTAACCTAAAAAGGTTCTCTGACAGATGGGAAAAGTGAAGATTTTTTTTAGCTGATAATTATGAGAGAATAAGAAGTAATTTCTAGAATAATGGTTTTAAACTTTTGCTTAGGCATCATAACCCTGTTCCACATTCCACCTGGAAGCCTGTGGTGAGGAGAGGGGCAGGGCGGAGCCCCTGGAGCTCCTCAAACACTACCCGCCCAGCAGTGACTCTCTCTTGACATGCCCCTGGGAAACCTCTCAGGAGTGCTTCAGCGTGGGCCCCGGGAGTTCAGACACTAAAAATCAAATACTTTTCCCCCACAATGCATGGTTATTTCATAGGTTCCCACCTCCCCCTTATTTAAAATTTTGCCCCCATGAGTTTTTCTTTTTTGATGTTTGACTCCTGCTACCACTTGTCTTGTAATAAGGGCTCCTGGAACACAAAACAACTCTCCAAGGAGCAAAGATAATGAACTGAAAAACTAAAAAATAGGCTTCCTTTAAAATGTATGCAATCTTTTTGAGGTAAAGAGAAACACAGTCATATTTCTGCTAATAAATGATTCCTAGTTCATACAGATTTAAACATATCCATATTTCAACATGTTCACAAAAGCAAATCATGGTTTCTTTGGCATTAAAATGAGACTGAGAATCACTGTTTTGGAGTAAAATCATCCCAGGCCCCTTACGCTGGAACTCAAATGCCAGGGACCAAATAAAACACCTAAGTAGGCCGATCTCTAGGGAGGTCAGTACCAACGAGCAGAGCCAGATTTCTCAGCCTAGAACACAGCTCTTATCTCAAGACACCTTACCTAAAGCACTGCCCACCTCCCTCCCCCGCAGGCCATCTCCTGCTCTCCCCCAGGATAAACCTCCATTCTAGCCTCCCTAGACACCAGGGCTGGAGTACCATCGTTGACTACCTCCTGGGCCCACACTGAAACACAACACATTTTAGCAAGAAAATGTCTGCCACCTTAAATGATCTCACTGAAAGACAAAGTGAGTCCACTGTTTTAAGTAGCCCCTAACTGTAGGGGTCCCAAGTTTTAACTAAAGAGTTCTGAACTTGCTCACTGTAAGAAGACGTAAGACAAGTCGGAAGGGTAACGTATTAGCAACAGACACTTGAGCTGAAAGGTTCTTGGCCGCAAATCACAACGTGCCTGATATTCTGCAAATTCACATGGTCTTATTTGTTAGTTATGGGCAGTGGTAAATGTTTAACAACCAGCTCTCCTGGGAAAAAAGCCCAGATTTGTGGCATTTGCCAATTTTCATGGTATTAGTACTCCAACCACGGCAGATCTCAAGCTACCAGCTTGACTTCAACCAGCTCACGAAATCCTGAAAATGTAACACTTAGCTAGTGTGAGCTAGCGCAACAGTGGATGGGATCTAAAGACAGGCCAAAGTGAATATAAATATTATTTATTTTAAATTTGAATACGTAAAATTCGCAAAAAATCCAAGCACCTCAAGGCATTCTTTTTAGACTGTACACACACAGATACTAGCAAGTTTTTACCCATATGGGTAAACTGATACGACCAATGAAAAAAATAATAAATTGTTCACCTTATAATCAGGGTGTCCACATAAGTTACTGTCCAAACTAGGGCTTCAGAGAGTGAAAAGGGGTGATATTAATAATTATACCAGATAAGAGGAGTAAACCAAGACTGTGAAGGTCAAACCAGGACATACGACTTCTTATTTTGTAGATGCACTAATAAAAGCTTCTTTCCAAAGGGCTCCTGAAGCAGGCTTATTACTTAATGGTTAAAGAACACAATACTTTTTACTCATGTAAATATATTCATCCATCTCAGCATGTAACTTGTTGAGTACCATGGGTGACTGCCATGCTTGTGGGATGCAAACCTGTGTAAAACATGGTTCCTGACCTCAAAGAGCTTACAATCTGATGCAGTGGATGACACAAGTACCTACACGTGTAACAGTGACAGTGCAAGCATTATAGACGTGCCAATGACCAGGGACCTGAGGTGACCAGGAAGACAGAGGAGAGAGCAGCTGAGCAGGGATTTCAGAAGCAAAGATGTACAGACAGCATTACAGACAGTGGACCAAATGGGAGCAGAAAGCTTGTTTTGGGGGCAACGCGGTGACAGAGGAGTTCATAATTGTTTGGAAGACCATACTGAGCCACTGAACACCTGTTTGAAACAGTCTGGACAAAATAATGCTTCAGGAAAAGTTATTCTGATGCTACAGTGGACTGGAGGAGGCAAAGAGAGTAGGTAGAAGGCTTCTCCAGGAGTCTAGGATTGCTATGAAGAGAGCATGCACTAACGTAGCAGCAGTGGAAATGAAAGGAGTGTGCACAATCTTCTATAACTGTCTTCATATGTGAAACAGAATTTATGATTTTTATGTATTAATCAATTCACATACCTTAAAACTGTCTTAAGAAATTAGACTCTTATGCAGAAAATTTAGAAGGATATTAAATGCTGCACTCATCACACTGAAATGATAATCTCTCGACAAACCTGAACACGGGCAGTTTACCTGTTACAATCTTGAATACATCCACTGCAGTTTCCTTCTTTCAGGTAACACGCTGCTCTATTTGAATATAAGACACTTAGATCATCTGCACTTCCACTTCCTAAAATCACATTTAATTAAACACAGTTAAAATCCATTAGCAAAATCACAGTTCACCAGAATGAGATGACAACAGAGGTCTCCAGGGGCACCGCAGTCCTACAGACTGCTGATAATGCAGAGCTCCGAGCAGCTGGCTGTGCCCGCACTGGCCACAGGGAAAGCCCGTAAGGGACACACCAAACCTGCCTCGCCCGGGCACATGCTACGCATTCCAAGGACTGCTCCCGGCGATCAGGTCACACCGCGCTGGGTCACCAGGAAGGAATGTACAGACGCAAACGCCTGTCATTCAGGAAGTGCCTGCGCCTCTCCCGCGGTGGAGCTCCCTCACCTGCAGGCTCCAGCTGCGCTATCGCCGCCGAGTACCGGAGGGCCGCCTCGGCGAACTGGCCGCTCTTGAACAGCTCGTTGCCCTGGCTCTTCAGGCCGGCGGGGCTGACCGGGGCGGGCGGCGGCGCGCCGGAACCGGGGAGCGCGGCGGCCGCGGCGGGGTCCCCGGCGCCCCGCCCGCCGCCCGGGTGCCCGTTGGCGCTGCCCGGCGTCGCGGGGGCGGGCGGGCGGCCCCGCTTGTCCGCGCCGGCCCCGGGCGCCCGGCCCCGCCGCGGCGCGCCCCTCTCCGGCCGCTTGCCGCCCTCGCTTTTGCCGGTCAGCTTCTTCTGGATGTTGCCCATGGCGCCCGGCTCGGCGGCGCGCCCGGCTCCCGTCGGCTCGGCGGCCTCTGTGGGAAGTAGATGCGGGAAGTGAGCGTTTGCATCATCAGGAGAAACTACCCGAGGCCGCGGGGGTGCCCGGCGAAAAGGCGCGGCGCCGCCGCCCGCAGGGGCGTGTTCGCCGGGGAAGCCGGGCTGGCGCCGCCCCTCGGCGGAGCGCGGCGGTTCCGGCCCTCCGGGGTCCGTCCGCCCCAGCGCTGGCTGCGGAGGCCGGGGGCTCCCGAGCCCCTGGGGCTTCCCCGGCCAGGACAGCAGCCAAGCCCGTATTTAACTCTTTAAACGCTGAAGGGCTTGTGACGTGAAAACCGGCATTTCGAAATCCTAACTTCATCAAAGCATTATGTGCCGAGATAGATCTTAGAAAATATATACTTTTTTTCTATTTATAATTTATGATTGAATGAAGTTATTAAAACTTGAATACACTAATTGCACCCAAGGTTAGGGTACCCCCATTTTAGAGGACTGGGAGAAAAAGATCATTTGAAAGAAAAATAAAGTCCAAGTGATTTTTAAGTCATTTTAAAGTGAATTTAGCAAAGAAGTCACATAAAATAAGTACCTAATATTTTGAGCTTCAAGTGAGCCTTAAAAAGATTGTAAATTTCTTTGATCTTGATTGAAAGATTTCATGTATTAATCATACCTTTAATAATTGATTACTGAATCTACTATTTTTAAAATATGAAAATGATGTATAAATATTTCACTGATGGGTGGTGTCTTATCAATACTTAAAGCAATTCATCATTTCAAAGCACTGTTAAAAAGCACTTAAAGACTACAGAGATTTCTAAGCTTTTTTTAACAAGTTCAAATCTGATTCTTAATAGATATATTTTCCATTCTGTTTCATGAATGGTAAAGCCAGGATTTGAAGCACAGACAGAATAGAAAAACCACAAATATTTAAATGAAAATCAATGGATCGTCACCATAAGGCAAGCATTGAGTATAAAAACACACTAATAAATAGAGTTTTCTGTACAGCGGAATAACATCCAATTTTGGATCACTAACTAAAAGGGGCTTAATTATTAAAACAATAAAAAGATCTTGTTATAGCCATAGGTCCCCAGACTGGACCCAGTAGGAATATTAGAGCAAGGCGCCAGTCCTCTTCATCTGGTATCTGCTACTCAAGTCCCCACCCGTCATAAAAACATGTGGGAGCACAAGTCAGTGTCAGCAGAAACAATGGACAAATTCGTATTATTTTCCATCCCCTTGTCTGACCAATACTATTACTAAATAGTATTGTTTATTTAGAACTTAATATGGGTCAAGACCTTTACATACATTATCATTTTTCATTATCATTAATCCTCGTACCAAGTATTATCATCTCCACTTTACAAATGAGGCAAAAGAGACACAAGGAAGAAGGTAAGGAATTCGCTTAAACAAAGAGCTAGAAACCAGCATAACTGGGATTCCAATGAAACGAACTGAATACAAAGCTGCACCTCTTTCCTTAAGATTGAAATGTCCCTGGACACCTTTGCCAGTCTCTGCAAAGGTAAGCAGAGGTCCGAACGTGAAAGACCTGTGAGTCCTGTTGGGCACTGCACTACCTGTGGGACATTCCAGAGGAGTTGTTCAGGAGGTGGCTCCAAATGTAGATCAGAGGAGTGGCTTTATCTAGAGACACTGACTTGGGAGTTGCTGGCATTTAAAGGATCATCAAGGTTTGGGTGTGGATGGGGTCACTCAGATCTTCTAAAGGATCCCTGAGAAATACTAACACTTAAAGAATGACCAGAGGAAGAATCTCCAGTGGAGACAGAGGAGTACCTAGAAATGTATTCTGCCTCAGAAACTAAGAAGAAAGAGTATTTCAGGGAGAAAGGAGTCAACAATAACAAATATCAAAGGAAGGGACAGCCAACAATGTTGACTGCCTAAGGACTAAAGGGAACCATTAGATCTAAAGACCAAAGGACTTCAGTAGCCTTGGGTGGGGTAGTTTGGGTAACTGGTAGATGCAAAAATCTTCAACAAAATACTAGGAAACTGAATCCAACAGCATATTAAAAGCATTATAGGGCCGGCCCTGTGGCTTAGCGGTTAAGTGCGTGCACTCCGCTACTGGCGGCCCAGGGTTCAGATCCTGGGCGCGCACCGACGCACCGCTTCTCCAGCCATGCTGAGGCCGCGTCCCACATACAGCAACTAGAAGGATGTGCAACTATGACATACAACTCTCTACTGGGGCTTTGGGGAAAAAAAAAGGAGGAGGATTAGCAATAGATGTTAGCTCAGAGCCGGTCTTCCTCAGCAAAAAAGAGGAGGATTGGCATGGATGTTAGCTCAGGGCTGATCCTCCTCACAAAAATAATAATAATAATAATAATAATAATAAATAAATAAAAGCATTATGTACCATGACCAAGTGGGATTTAACTCAAGAATGGAAGAGTAGTTCAACAGTGGAAAATCAATCTATACAACACACCACATTAATAGAACAAGGGGAAAAACCACATGATCATAACTGACACTGAAAAGACATTTGACAAAATCCAACATGCTTTCATGATAAAAACACTAGGATAAAAACTAGGAACAGAAGTGAAACTTCTCAACACAATAAAATACATTTATGAAAAACTCACAGCTAACGTTATACTCAATGGTGAAATCCTGAAAGCTTTCCCCTGATAATCAGGAATAAGACAAGGATGCCATTTTCACCGCAGCTACCAACATTACACTGAAAGTTGTAGCCTGATCAATTAGACAAGAAAAAGAAATAAAAGGCATCCACATGGAATGGAAGAAGTAAAATTATCTCTATTCATAGATGACATGATTATATATAGAGAGAGAGATTCTTTGGGATTACATATATATAATATATAAAATATTGTAATATATATGTATGTATATATATTCCCAAAGAATAATACACACACACACAAACCACTACTAGAGTTAATAAGCAAATTCAGCAGAGTTTCAGGGTACAAGATCAACATACAAAATCAGTTGTTTTTATACACTAGCAATGAACAATCCAAAAGGAAATTACAAAAACAATTCCATTTACGATAGCATCCAAAGGAATAAAATATTTAGGAATAAATTTAACCAAGGAGGTGAAAGACTTGTACACTGAAAACTACAAAACATTGCTGAAAGAAATTAAATAAATGGAAAGATATCTCTTGATCATGGACAGGAAGACTTAATGTTGTTAAGATACCAATACTACCCAAAGCAATCTACAGATTCAACATAATCCCTATCAAAATTCCACAGCCTTTTTTGCAGAAATGGAAAAGCTGCTCCTCAAATTCATATGGAATTACAAGAGGCCCAGAACAGCCAAAACAATCTTGAAAAAGAAGAACAAAATCAAAGGACTCACACTTCTGATTTCAAAACACACTAAAAGCTACAGCAATCAAAACAGTGTTGTCCTGGCAAAAGGATAGGCATAGAGACCAATGGAATAGAGTTGAGAGTCCAGAAATAAACCTATACATCTATGACCCATTGATTTTTGACAAGGGTGCCGAGTCCATTCAATGGGGAAAGAATAGTCTCTTTAACAAATGGTGTTGGGACAACTGGATTTCCACATGCTAAAAAACAAAAGTTGGACTCCTTCTCCCTCATTCAAAATAAATCAATGACCTGAATGTAATAACTAAAATCATAAAACTCTTAGAAGAAAACATAGGGGTAAATCTACATGATCTTGGATTTGACAATGGATTTTTATATATGACACCAAAGGCACAAGCAACAAAAGAAATAATAGATAAAATGGACTCCATCAAAATTAAAAACTTTTGTGCATCAAAGGACATTATCAAGAAAGTAAAAAGACAACCCACAGAATGGGAGAAATTATGTACAAATCATATATCTGATATGGGTCTAGTATCCAGAATATATAAACACTTACAATGCAACAATAAAAAGACAAATAATCTAATTTTAAAGTGGGCAAAGAACTTGAAGAAACATTTCTGCAAAGAAGATATATACAAATGGCTAATAAACACATGAAAAGATGGTCAACATAATTAGTCATTATGGAAATGCAAATCAAAACCATAAGGAGTTACCACTTCACACCCACTTGGATGGCTATAATTAAAAAGGCAAACCATCACAAGTGTTTGCAAGAACGTGGAGAAATTGGAATCCTCATATATTGCTGGTGGGAATACAAAAAGGTGTAGCCACTTTGGAAAACAGTCTGGCAGTTTCTCAAGAAGTTAAACATAGAATTACCATATAACCCAGCATTTCACTCCTAGGTATATACCCAAGAAAATAAAAAACATGTTCACACACACACACACAAAACTTGCATGTGAAGGTTCACAGCAGCATTATTCATAATAGCCAAAAAGCAGAAACAACCCAAATGTCCATCAATTGATGAATGGATAAAGAAAATGTGGTATTAGCCATGCAATGGAATATTATTTGTCCATAAAAAGAAATGAAGTACTGATGCATGCTGCAACATGGATGAACTTGAAAACACTACACTAAGTGAAAGAAGCCAGACACAAAAGGTCACATATTGTGTGATTCCATTTAATTCAGAATAGGCAAATCCATAGGGACAGAAAGTAGATTAGTGGTTGCCAGGGGAAGGGGAGACGGGAGTGACTGCTAACAGGTATGGGATTTCTTTTTGTGATGATAAAAATGTTCTGGAATTAGACAGTGGTGATGGTTGCACAATCTCGTAAATATACTAAAATCTACTGAATTTGAAAAGGTTGAATTTTATGATACATGAGTTATATTTCAATTTTTAAAAAAGAGTGCTTATTTCAGCTTACCCTTGACAGCAGAGGATACTTCAGTTTTTTTTTTCTATCTTGGCCAATTTGATGGGAGAAAAAAATCTATATTTAATTTTCATTTTTTCATTAGTAATACAAAATTTATTGATCATTTAATTTTTTCATTAGCAATTTATCTGTTCATATGCTTTGTTCATGCTGGTACTGGGCTCTTTAACTTTTTCTTATTGTTTCATAAAAGCTCTTCATATTATAAGGTTATCGACTCCTTGCCATTTTTCCTAGTTTGTCATTTGCCTTTTAATTTTTTTTATAGCATCTGACTTATACAGGTTTTTCATTTTTACATAATCAAAATCATTCACCTTTCTGTTTATGATTTTGTCTATTGTTTTAACTCTTTGAAATCCACACCCTTCCACCCTCCTGATCCTGCCAATTCTAGGACAAGAGAAATATTTATCTATATTTTATTCTTTGGTTTGTGACTTTATTTTCTTATATTTCATTTTTCAGTGGGGAATAAGCAACAGCACTACAAGGGACCTAGATGCTTACTTTCCTCTGATCACTGCTCACAGACTCTATAAAGAGACAGAATAAATACCAAAGTCTCTGACAGCTACACTTGTATGATGATGGCCACTTCTAACTGCTCTCTACTAGGGAAGGAAAACATAAATAAATGGAGAGTTTCTGTGCAAGCCATGAACTCAAATCCCCAGATCTAATCAGCCTGGCAACTAGGCATATATTTCTCATCCTTAGAAGGACAGGTGAGAAAGCCTATCAATTGTCTTATCTCAGTACCTGACACAGAGTAGGTGCTCAGTAATTGTCAGCTGCTAAATTAAATCCATTGGTTATGCTATACCTCAGTCTGGGTGAACTGGGCCTGGCCAACCCAAGTGGAGCTCGCAGGGGAGCAGCACTGTCAGTCAGCTAAGGTGACAAAACACTAATTGCTGCATTTTCCCACGGTCTTCAGGACTCCCTACATCATACCCCATAATGACTAAGAATTCTTTCTTGGAATGTGGTGGGATAGGGAAACACATGATTCCAACCTGATAACATCCTTCTGGGCTTTCACATTTTCCTAAAAGTGACTTGGATTTCTCCTGTCCTGTCTAAGACTCCAGAAGCTCTTTTTACATGTCATCTAACAATGGAACTTGGTAGAGCTGAGCATAAGATAATTCTATTGATGTTATTTCATTTTAAAAGGACTACTTCTGGGCTGGCCCCATGGCTTAGCGGTTAAGTGCGTCCGCTCCGCTGCTGGCGGCCCGGGTTCGGATCCCAGGCGCACACCAACACACTGCTTCTCCAGCCATGCTGAGGCCGTGTCCCACATACAGCAACTAGAAGGATGTGCAGCTGTGACATACAACTATCCACTGGGGCTTTGGGGGGTAAATAAATAAATAAAATCTTTATAAAAGGACTACTTCTGGGGCCGGCCCCATGGCCTAGTGGTTAAGTCCGCATGCTCCGCATCAGCAGCCCAGGTTTGCAGGTTCGGATCCCAGGAGTGGACCTACACCACTCATCGGCTATGCTGTGGCGGCGACCCACACACAAAATAGAGGAAGACTGGCACAGATGTTAGCTCAGGGACAATCTTCCTCAGCAAGAGAAAAATAAATAAGAGGCTTACTTCTGAGCTTCTAGCCATTTATTCCACCTAATCTTGATTTGCTTTCCTGATAGAAGGGAACCAACCGGTCTTAAAATTTATATTCTTCCAGAGATGGCCTGGTGGCACAGTGGTTAAGTTCATGTGCTCTGCTTCAGTGGCCTGGAGTTCATAGGTTCGGATCCCGGGTGTGGACCTATGCACCACACATCAAGCCATGCTGTGGTGGTGTGCCACACACAAAAATGGAGGAAGATGGGCGCAGATGTTAGCTCAGGGCCAATCTTCCTCAGCACAAAGAGGAAGATTGGCAGCGGATGTTAGCTCATGGCCAATCCTCCCCACCAAAAAAAAAAATTTATATTCTTCCCATCAAGGTATTTTTGTTTTCTGAATCTTACATATTTTTATTTATTTATTTATTTATTTATTTATTTATTTATTTATTTTTGTGTGTATGTGTATGAGGAAGATTAGCCCTGAGCTAACATCTGATGCCAATCCTCCTCCTTTTTTTTTTTTCTTGCTGAGGAAGATTGGCTCTGGGCTAACATCGGTGCCCATCTTCCTCTACTTTACATGGGACACCACCACAGCATAGCTTGACAAGCAGTGTGTTGGTCCACACCCAGGATCCAAACCTGCGAACCCTGGGCCTCCAAAGCAGGAGCATGCTAACTTAACCGCTAGGCCAACGGGACGGCCCCTGAACCTTACATATTTTTATTTATTCTCTAATTTACAAAATAATTATCGGGTGGCACAAATGACTGGATCAGAAATGGTTCTCTTAAAGCTCTGGCTGCTTGGATATCTGAATGGGAATATTGCTTCTCTATGGGATTCACCTTAGGAATAACCACCTAACTCAGAGAGAAACATCTTATCAATCTGTTAAATGATATTACACTACAACAATCTTGACTCAGATTTCAAATCATAGAAGTAATTTTAATGATTAGGCCTTTCCTGTTTGTTTATCTCTATTTGTGAGGAGGGCCTTTTAGTATCTTTTTTGTCCTCCCAGCTTTATTAAATTATAAACATACAAAGTTGTGTAAGTTTAAGGTGTAAAACATGATGATTTGGTACACATATATATTGCAAAATGATTACCACAATAACTTAACACATCCATCACCTCACATACCTCCCTTTTTTTTTGTAGTAAGAACATTTAAGATCTACTCTCTCAGCAACTTTCAAGTAGACAATGCAGTATTGTTAACTATAGTTACAATGCTGTATATTAGAGCCCCAGAGCTTATTCATCATATAACTGGAAATTTGTACCCTTTAACCAACTTCTCTCCAATACCTCCATCCCCCAGCCCCTGGCAACCAGCATTCTATTTCTAGAGTTTGGCTTTTTTTAGATTCCACATACTACAGAATTTTTATAGATTCCACATACTGGATAGAAATAGATCATACAGTAGATCTATTTCTAGAGTTTGGCTTTTTTTAGATTCCACACGTAAGTGAGTTCATACAGTATTTCTCCTTCTCTGTCTGACTTATTTCACTTAGCATAATACTCTCAAGGTCCATCCATGCTGTTGCAAATGGCAGGATTTCCTTTTATAGCTAAATAATATCCCTCTGTGTGTGTGTGTGTGTGTGTGTGTGTGTGTGTAACATTTTCTTTACCCATTCATCCATTGGTAGACACTTACGTTGTTTACAAGTCTTGGCTATTGGGAATAATGTTGCAATGAACACTGGGGTGCAGCTATCTCTTCAAGATAGCGATTTCATTTCTTTTGGATATATACCCAGAAATGGGATGGCTGGATCATATGGTAGTTCTATTTTTAATTTTTTGAGGAAACTCCATACTGTTTTCCATAGTGGTTATACTAATTTACGTTTCCACCAACAGTGCACAAGAGTTCCCTTTTCTCCACATCCTCACCAACACTTGTTATCTCTTGTCTTTTTGCTGATAGCTGTTCAAACAGGTGTGAGGTGATATCTCATTGTGATTTGATTTGTATTTCCCTGATGATTAGTGATGTTGAGCACATATTCATGTAACTATTGGCCATTTGAATGTCTTCTTTGGAAAAATGTCTGTTCAGTTCCTCTGCCCATTTTTTAATCAAAAATTCTCACATTAGTCATTAACTCACTTGCTCCTTCAACATAGGTTCAGCCTCTGATAAGAGTTCTTGGTACAATGTCAGTGAGCACAACAGTGGATAAATGCCAAATTATATCTGTTTCTTTGACAGTGTAGCCTGGCGATGGTCAGCCTGGGTTTTAGCGAAGCTGTACTTTCTTAGTTGGCATCTAGTAAGGACTTATAAGAGATAAACTTAGGAGTCACACAGATTTGGGGCCATACCCTAACCATGTGACTTACAACCTGGCAAATGCGGCAAATAACCTTTCTAAGTTTCCAATGCCTAATCTATAAAGATATGGATAGTTATAGCTTCCTTGAGGATTAAATAAAATAACCTATGTAAAGCACTTTCATAGTTCTTCGAATGTGCTAATCTTTCAAAAAAAATAAACAGTAACAAGAAGGGCAGTTCCTGGCAAGAGGGAATAAACACACTCCATCCTGTGTCTCCACTGAATATAACAATAAACCTGGACAGAATCCATGAAACAGCTATATGAAGACACTGAAAAGTAAATGGTAGCAGGCCGACTAGGGAAAGGAACTAGAACTTGAAATAGAACTAAACCAGCAGGGAATTTCTAATTTTTCTTTCCTCTGATTTGTCCTAGCCTGGATCAGAGGCAGTCCAAAACCCAAAACTGTGCGCTGGGTGTGGACAGAAAGAGCTTCAGGAGAAGTCTTCTATTATTTACCTAAAGCAAAAAGATAGTTGACTCCTATGGATAAAGAAAATGTTACACACACACACACACACACACACACACACACACACACACAGAGCGATATTATTTAGCCATAAAAGGAAATCCTGCCATTTGCAACAGCATGGATGGACCTTGAGAGTATTATGCTAAGTGAAATAAGTCAGACAGAGAAGGAGAAATACTGTATGAACTCACTTATGTGTGGAATCTAAAAAAAGACAAACTCTAGAGAGTTGGGGAAATTTCCTGTTTCTTTTTTGTTTGTTTTGTTTTTCTATTCTTTCCAATCCTAGCTCCTAGGCAATCCTGCAACAGCTGCAATGGCAGTAGCAGCCAAGTAGATAACTAAAATTTTGAAGGAGAGAAACTCTTATCTCTGGCCAGAGAAACTGTGGTCCCAAGAATGTCCCCATTGTTTTTTGGTCTCTCTCTGTCCTCTTGCTGCCCAGTCCCAGAGGCACACAGCCATGGGAAGTGTGCCATAGAATAGGGAAATTAAAAGCTTGGCTTTCTAGCCAGAGGAAAAGGAAGGAAAACCCCGGGAGCCAGAAAGAGTATAGAAGAATCACAGAGAGGAGGGAACTCAAGAAAACAATCGAATAAAATTGTATACAAACTGGGCTCACCCTCTAGATGATCCATATGCATAAATCTGACCCTAAACATCATACAAAAAATTTCGAGAAGTGAGTTACAGGAGAAGACCATTGCCCAGACCCCAGCTGGTCATGGGATGGTGCACAAATGGAACAAATGCAAATAGCACCACAAAGGTTTTGAAACTAAACTGACATTAGTACCATAGTCCACAGAAGTCAGATAGGAAAGCTGTTACCCAAACCTACCTAGATTGATTAACTGCTTCAAAAAAATTTTTCCATAGGATTTAAACAAGACTGAAAATCACATATCATAATATTAAAAAGTGCTAGTATACAGTGCGAAATTATTTAACAAATGAGGAAGAAAGAGAATCTCAATATTTGGCGAGGGAAAAGACAATTAAGTAATGCCAAAACCTGGATAATATGGATGTTGTGAATTCTCGGACAAAAACTCGAAAGTGGCTATAATAACCATGCTCCAAGAAATAAAGGCAAACACTCTTGAAAGGAATAGAAAGATTAAAAAGCTTTGCAGAGAAATAGAAGATTTCAAGAAAAAGAACCAAATGGAAATTTTAGAATGAAAAAAATACAATAACCAAAATAAAAAAATTCACTGAATGGGTGCAATAGAATTGAGATGACAGAGGAAGAAGTCAGTGAACTTAAATATAGATCAATAGAAATTTTTCAATCTTAACAACAAAGAGAAGAAAAAACTGAAAAAAAAAAAAAAAAAACCCAGAGCCTCAAGGACTTGTGGGACAATACTAAATAGTCTAACAATTGTGTCATAACAGTCCCAATAGTATATAGGAGAAATAGTGTTGCCCAGAAAAAACATCTGAGGGAATTATGGCTGACAATTTCCCAAATGTGGCAATGACATAAACTTAAAGATTCAAGAAGCTCAGCATACCCCAAAGGGATAAATTCAAAGAAACCCACATCAAGACATATCATAATCAAACTGCTAAAAAAATACAAACAAAGAAAAAGTCTTGAAAGCAGCCAGAGAAAATCAACGCATCATATATAATGCAACAACAATTTGAACGGCAATGGATTTCTCATCAGAACCATGGAGGATAGAAGGCAGCAGAACAAAATGTTTAAAATGCTGAAAAAAGAACTATTAATCTAGAATTCTATATCCAGCAAAAATATCCTTCAGAAATTTAGGTGAAATAAAGACATCCTCAAGAAGGAAAATGAAGAGAATTCATCTCTAGCAGAACTTCTTTAAAAGAAATGCTAAAGGAAGTACTTCAGATGTAAAGGAATTGATCCCAGAAAGAAACTTGGAACATTAGGAATGAAGGAAGAACAACAGAAATGGTAAAATCTGAGTAAATAAAATAGACTGTTTCTCTCCTCTTAAATTCTTTAAAATGTGTAGAAAGATTGAAAGCAAAAATCGTAACATTGTCTGATGGAGTTTTCAATGAATGTGGATGTAACACATATGATAACTACAACATAGAGGTGAGGGTAAAGGGACTGATTTGGTGGTAAGGTTTCTACATTCCACTTGAAGTGGTAAAATATTAATTCTAAGTAGAATGTGGAAAGAAAAGTATGTGTATATAAATCCCTAGTGGGACCACTGAAAGAATGTGTAAAGAAATATAGTAAAATAATCAATAAATTAAAATAAAAAACTAAACAGAATTCAAATAATCCAAAAGAAAATATGAAAGAGGAAACAGCAGAACAAAAACCAGAGAGAAGAAACAGAAAAACAAATAATACAATGTTAGACCTAATACAAACATTTCAATATTTAATTAAGTGTAAATGGTGTACACATACCACTTATAGGACAGAATTAGTAAGACTGGATTAAAAACAAGAGCCAACTGTATGCTGTCTAAAAGAAACCCACTTTAATGAGGTAGGTTAAAAGTAAAAGGATGAGAAAATATATACTATGCAAATATGAATCCAACAAGAGCTGAAATGGCTATAGTAATATCAGACAAAGTAGACTTAAAAGCAAGTAAAATTACCAAAGATAGAAGGATATTATATAATGATAAAAGGATCAATTGACCAACAAGTCACAGCAATCCTAAATGTGTATGTTCCTAACAATACAGCCTCAAGACGTATAACACAAAACCTGATAGAACTAAAAGGAGAAATGGACAAATCCACAAATGTAGACTACAATACTCCTCTCCCAGTAAGGAATATAAAAAGTAAACAAAATCAGCAGGGATAAAGAAGAACTGAGTAGCACCATCAACCAACTGGATATAACTGATATTTATAGAACACTCCACCAAAGAAACTGCAGAATATACATTCTTTTCAAGTGTACATGGAACATTCATCACATATCCCGTGTCATAAGACAACCCTTAACAAATTTAAAACTAATGACATAACACAAAGTACATTCTCTGATCTTACTGGAAGTAAACTTAAACCAATAACAGAAAGATAACCAGTAAATCTCAAAAATATGGAAATTAAATATGCCTTATGGTCAAAGAGAGAGTCTTGAGTGAAATCAGAAAATACTTTCAACTGAATGACAATGAAAATACAACATCAAAATATGTGGAATGCAGACAAAGCAGTGCTTAGAAGAAAACTTATAGCATCAAATGCTTATTTAGGGGAAAAAGTTTCTATCTTTCTATGATAGAACATTATAAACATTCTAAGCCTCTATCTTGAGCAAGTGTCTTAGAAAAAGAGGAGTAAAATAAACCCAATACAAGCAGAAAGAAGGAAATGATAAAGAGCAGAAATCAATGAAACTGGAAAAGAAAAAAGCAGAGAAAAACCAATGAATCAAAAGCTGGTGTTTTTTGAAAAGATCAACAACATTGATAAACCTCCAGCCAGACTGACAAAACAAAAGAGAGAAAACACAAATTACCAATATCAGGAAGAAGAGATATCACTAGAGATCAATCAGACATTCAAATTATAATAAGAGAGTACTATGAACAATTCTATGCAGATAAATTCAACAACTTGGATGAAATGGACCAATTTCTTGAAACTACCAAAGTACTAGGATTCACCCAAGAAAAAATAGACAACCTAAATAGTTGTATATCTATTAAAGAAATTTAATTTGTAATTTAAAATCTTTCACAAAAGAAACTTCAGGCCCAGACAGTTTCACTGGCAAATTCTATCAAATATTTAAAGAAGAAATAACATCAATTCTACACAGTCTCTTCCAGAAAATAGAAGTGGTGGAAACACATCCCAACTCCCAAATTTTATGAGGCTGGCATTACCCTGATACCAAAATCAGACAAGTACAGTACAAAGAAGAAAAACTATATTCCAATATCTCTCACAAACATAGATGCAAAATTCCTCAACAAGATATTAGCACATAAAATCGAGCAATATATGAAAAGAATAACACATGATGATCCATGGGTTTATCCCAAGAAGTCAAGGCTGGCTCATTTGAAAATCAATCAGTGTAATCCAATATATTAACAGACTACAGAAGAAAAACCACATGATCAAATCAACTGATACAGAAAAAGTAGTTGAAAAAATTCAACATCAATTCAAGATAAAAACTCTCAATCATCTAGAAATAGGTTACCTCCTTATTTTGATAAAGGCCATCTATCATAAACTCACAGTTAACATCAAATTTGATGGTGGAAGACTGAATGCTTGTCTTCTAAGATGGAGAAAAAGGCATGTATGTCCACTCTCACCACTCTTATTCAACATCATAATCCCTAGCCATATCCCTGTCCTTATTTGCAGACAACATAATTGTCTATGAAAAAATTTCCAAAGAATTTACAAAAAGAATCCTGGAACTTGTCAGTGAGTTAGCATAACTGCAAAACATATTTTTAAAAAGTCAATCATATTTCTATATTCTAGCAATGAACAGTTGAATTTTCAATTTTCTGAAATTTTAATAAAATTATTTATAATAGCTCCCCCCAAAATTGAAATACTTAAATATAAATCTGTCAAAGTATGTGCAACATCTGTATCCTGAGAACTTCAAAACACTAATGAAATAAATCAAAAAAGACCTAAATAAACGGAAAGACATACCATGTTTATGGATTGGAAAAATCAATATAGTTACAATGTCGTTTCTCCCCTAAATTGATCTACAAATTCAATGCAATTCCAATCAAATTCCCAGCATGACTTTTTCTAGATATAGAAAACCTGATTTAACTACTTCATATTTTTTATCCTATTATACTCAACTATATATTATCGTGATATATAGAGGAAAATTTCTTGTGTTTTGCAGTGAGTAGAGATGTAAATTTTAGTAATATAACAGAGATTTGTAGTAAAATAGTCATCAAATGTATGTGATTTTTTAAATGTAATAAAGAAATATACATGAATATTAAGAGAAATGAGAGGAATGCAGACCATGAAAAAGAAAATGTAGGGACCTGCCTGGTGGCACAGCGGTTGAGTGCGTGCGCTCCGCTGTGGCAACCCAGGGTTTGCAGGTTCGGATCCTGGGTGCGCACCGACGCACTGCTTGTTAGGCCATGCTGTGGCGGCGTTCCATATAAAGTAGAGGAAGACGGGCACGGATGTTAGCCCAGGGCCAATCTTCCTCAAGAAAAAAGGGGAGGACTGGCATTGGATGTTAGCTCAGGGCTAGTCCTCCTCGCAAAAAAAAAAAAAGAAAAAGAAAATGTAATTGGAAAAAAAAAAACCCGATTTTAAAACTGTGTGGAAAGGCAAAGGAACTAGAATAGCCAAACAATTTTGAAAAAGAAAAATAAAGCTGATGGAATTATACTACCTGATTTTAAGACTTTCTATAAAACTACATTACTCAAGACAGTGTGGTATTGACAGACGAACAGACACTCGGGTCAGTGGCAAAGAATTGAGTCCAGAATTAGATTCCACTGGCCATACAAATATAGCCAATTGATTTTTTACAAAGGTGCAAAGGCAGTTCAAAAGAGTAAGGATAGTTTTCAACAAACGGTTTTGGAACAATTGGACATCCGTATGGAAAAAAATGAAACTCAATCTAATCCTCACTTTATACAAAAATTAACTCAGTGTGCTAAGGGAAATAAGTCAGAGAAAGACAAACACTGTATGATCTCACTTATATGCGGAATCTAAAAAACAAACAAACAGAGCTCATAGTTACACAGAACAGTTTGGTGGTTGCCAGAGGCAACTATGTAACTAACATATGTAACTATGTATGGTGATGGATGTTAACTAGACTTATTGTGGTGATCATTTTGCAATATATACCAATATTGAATCATCATGTACACCTGAAACTAATATAATGTTATATGTCAATCACATCTCAATAAAAAATTAACTCAGAATGGATATATATCTAAGTGTAAAACATAAAACTATGACACTTTTAAAAGAAAACATAGGAGAAAATTTTCATGATTTGGAGTTAGGCAAAGCATTCTTAGACATAACACCAAAAACACAGTACGTTAAAAATTTTTGATAAACTGGACTCTAACCAAATTAAAACCCTTTTTTCTGTGACAGACATTGTTTAAAGAGTGAAAAAACAAGCTACAAACGGGGAAAAAAATTTGCAGATCTCATATCTAACAAAGGACTTGTTATCAAGAATATAAAAAGAACTGTCAAAACTCAACAGTAAGAAAACAACAACCCAATTTAAAAAAACTGGTGGAATAATTTGAACACATACTTTACCAAAAATGATATAGAGATGGTAAATAAGCACATGAAAAGATGTTCAACATCTTTAGCCATTAGTAAAATGCAAATTAAAACCACAATAATAAACCACTAAACACCTAATAAAATGGCTAAAAAATATTTAAAAAATGAACAAAACCAAATGCTGACAAGAATGTGAACCAACTAGAACTCTAATACGCTACTAATGGGAATGCAAAATGGTACAGCCATACTAGAAAAACAGTTTGGAAATATTTTATAAAGTTAAACATACACTTGCCATATGACCCAGCAATCCCACTCTTAGGTATTTACCCTAGGGAAATGAAAACATATGTTCACCCAAAATCCTGCATGTGAACGTTAATAGCAGCTCAATTCATAAATAACCAAATACTGGAAACAACCTAAACGTCCTTTAACAAATGAAAGGATAAACAAACCACAGTATATCCACATAATGGAATACTACTCAGCAATAAAAAGGAATGAACCAAAGATACATGAAACTACATGAATGAATCTCAGTGACATTATGCTAAGTGAAGGAAGCTCATCTCAAAAGGTTACATACTTTCTGATTCCATTTATATGACATTCTGGAATAGGTAAAACTATAGGACCAGAGAACAGATCAGTGGTTACCAAGGGTTGGGGTGAGGGAAGGGTTTGGCTAAAAGAAGAACAAAAAGGAGTTTTTTGGCATGATGGAATTGTTCTGTATCCTGATTGTGATGGTAGTTACACGAAATCATACTAATGTTAGAACGGTATACCAAATACGTCCATTTTTACTATGTGTAAATTCTTTGAATAATAATTTTAAAATAGTAGCAATTGATATAGTTTATACTATATCTTGTTCCAGACAAGATTCCAAACTATTTCCATTAATTGTAAGCCACTTGGCTAATTATCTTAAGCTAAATATAAATCCTAAGAAGAACATTTGCTGCCAGAACTTACTTAAAATCCGGTGGAAACATGAACGTCAATCCTTGAAAAACTATTTACCTTAATTTCTCCCTTTTTTATCCTTTTGATGCTCTCTCTTCCTTTCCTATCTCTCTGGTGCTCCTACTCTCTGTCTCCTCTTCTCTCTCCCCCACTTCTTTTCTATTCCTTTGTATTTTTCCTTGCTTAACTGATCATATTTTAACCAGAGATATATATTTTACCTTATATTTTTTGTCATTAAAAAAAATTAAAACTTATACTTCTTGTTCTTTATTTTTTTAAGTTGATGAATTGAACATTTTATATTTCTCTCTCAAAATTAAATATTCTGTCAAATTACTTAAAGTTGATTTTTTCCTGTGAATAATTTTCAAAATTGATATCTTCCCTTTGGTTGCTCAGGGGCTCTCAAGAAGGGGGAAAAAATATTCCTCCCTGGTCAAGAGAGTAGGCAGATCTTTCCCCTTAAAGCTGACGTAACTTTCATTGCTTCACATTATGAAGATTAAGCTTTATCTAGATGCTTTCTAAAAAAAGATATCAAAGGTGAAATTGCATATTTAAAAAATTTTTTTTGAGATTCACCTATAGCAATTTTCCAACACTGCATTCATTTTAGGCATATACCCCCTTTGAAGCCAACATATTTGTTTGCAACCAAGTAGCTATATACAAAACAATCATCTAAGAAAAAGATCTAAGGATAACTTAAATGGTTGATGTCGCATAGATACAGCCATTTACATTTAAAGGTGATCATCAGGAATTACATTGAGCACTAGAAAAAGGTGTCAGGTTAAGAAGAAAAATGGGTTTGGGAGATTGTATTAAGAAGATGAGCTGTGTTAACTAGACTTATTGTGGTGATCATTTCACAATATATACAAATATCGAATCATTATGTTGTACACCTGAAACTAATATGTTATATATCCATTATACCTCAATAAAAAGGAAAAGAAAAAGATGAGCTATATTAAGAAAAAGATTAGGGAAAAATTTGCTTGTGGATTTACAAAGCACAGCTAGAAACAGTTTGACAGACTAAGAATTTCTATACAAATAGAAAATTTGAGCCAGCTCATCATATAAAAAGGTAGCTTTTTGCATAACCAAAAGAGAAAAGATGTTTTACTCTTATCTCCACTGCCATCTTCAGGGTTTTTTCCACTGTCCTTTCCATCTTCATTTTCTGCGTCTTCTACCTCCTGAATAAACATCCTTTTCCCTTTCATTTGAGTCTTAGATGCAGGTTCAGAATTTTTCAGATCTCTTTCAACCTCTGACAAGGTTTTCTGCAACATAAACACCATTAAAGAAAATGTTTTCCTTTAATAAAAAAATATAACCATTCTTTCAGGTGAGAATATGAAGATAGTATTAAAAAGTGAATAAAGATAACTAAGATAAGGTTTTTATGGTGATCTTTTTTTTTTTCCCAAACAACTTCATTGCTTTGTTTGATTATAATCATACATGTCTACTGTAAAAAACTTAAGGCATATCAAGTACAAAAAGAAAGAAAAAATCATCTGAAATCCTACCACTCAGATAACACTATTGAAATTCTGATGATCGTCTTCCTAGATATGTTCTTAGTGTCAAAATTGACCATATGGAGCCATTTTAAGTGAAGTCAGAGCTGCCTTCCCAGAGAAACCGCCTTGCTGTCTTGAACCTGGCCTGAGCCAAACCTTTGGACTGGGCCAAAACGGCAATTGTTTTATAAGCAACTGTTTGAGAAGCCAGCAGAAGAATGGACATCCTGACCACAAAGACTGAGGATTGTGGACTTGCTGAAGATAGAATCGATATCAATCAATGTTTAGCCATGACTAGCTCTCTGCCTCCAACTCCAATTAAAATGCTTTCTAATACAACCTCCCTTCTTTGTCTTTAACAGCCCCTGACTTTTACTCCCTAGCAGGACACTACTTGGGTTTCTACCTGAATCTGTGCTCCCCAAATTGCAATTCTTGAGAACCCAAATAAACTTTTTGCTTCTCTTGTAGTTTATGCCTCTTATTCGTTGACATATGTATATATACATTCAGAGATATACAGTACACAAATTAAATCATACTACATATGATTTTTTTAAAGTAATTGTTGAAAGTTCTTTAATATTTTATGCCAACTAGAATGAAAAATATATACATCAAACAATTTTCCTTCCCCATTTTTAACATCTTACTGAGGTATGTATAACTGACAAACTGCACCTACTTAAAACGCACAAGTTGATAGGTTTTGACATAATAATAAACATATCCATTATTCCCAAAAGTTTTTTCCTGTCTTTTTGTAATATCTTCCTTTTGTTCCTCCCTGTAACGACTGTTCTGTCAAGATAGGTTAGTTTGCATTTTCTAAGATTTTACATAAATAGAATCACACTGTATGGACTCTTTTTTGTCTGGCTTCTTTCACTCAGCATAATTATTTTGAAATCCATCCATGTAGTTGTGTGTCTCTATTACAGTTCATTCCTTTTTATTGCTGAGTCGTATTCCATTGTATGGCTATAACACAACTTGTTTATCCATTCACTTGCTGAAGGACATTTTAGGCTGTTTTTAGTTTTGGGTGATTACAAATAAAGCCATTATGAACATTCGTGCATAAATCTTTGTATGGACATACACTTGCATTTTTCTTGGGTAAATAGCTGGGAATTGGATGGTTGGATCATATGGTAGGTGTATGATTTTATATTTAACTTTTTAAGAAACGGTCAACCTGTTTTCCAAAGTGGTGGTATCATTTTTATATTCCCAAGAGTTTCAGTTCCTCCACATCCCTGTCAACACTTGGTATGGTCAATCTTTTTAATTTTAGCTATTCTAACAGGTTCGTAGTGGTACCTCTTGTGGTTTTAATTTAGATTTCTCTAGTGACTAATGATATTGAGCATCTCTTCATGTGCTTATTTTCCATTTACATATCTCTTTTTGTGAAGTGTATGATCAAATATTTTGCCTATTTGTTATTTACCTGTTTGTTTTCTTATTATTGAGTTTTAAAAATTCTTCATAGGGGGCCGGCCCTGTGGCGTAGCACTTAAGTGCGCGCGCTCCACTGCTGGCAGCCCGGGTTCGGATTCCGGGCGCGCACTGATGCACTGCTTGTCAGGCCATGCTGTGGCGGCGTCCCACATAAAGTGAAGGAAGGTGGGCACAGATGTTAGCTCAGGGCCAGTCTTCCTCAGCAAAAAGAGGAGGATTGGCATGGATGTTAGCTCAGGGCTGATTGTCCTCACAAAAATAAAAAACAAAAAACAAAAAACAACAAAAAAAAAACAGTGAACTATGAAAAATAAATAAATAAATAAAAATTCTTCATATATTCTTGATACAAGTCCTTTGTTGGATACATGATTTGCAAACATTTTATCCTAGCCTGTGGCTTGTCTTTTTATTCTTCTGATAGTGTCTTTCAAAGAGCAAAAGTTTTTAATTTTGATGAAGTCCAATTTATTGACTTTGTCTTTTATGGACTGTGCCACGTGTCACTATCTAAGGAATATTTGTCTAACCCAAGTTCATAAAGATTTTCTCCTATGTTTTCTTCAAGAACTTTTATATTTTATGTTTTCCATTAAGGTATATGATCTGTTTTGAGTTAATCTTTGCATATGGTTAAGATCAAAATGCATTTATTTGGGGGCGGCCTGGTGGCATAGTGGTTAAGTTCACACTCTCTGCTTCGGTGGCCCAGGGTTCGTGGGTTCAGATCCCACGCGTGGACCTACACACCACTTGTTGAGCCATGCTGTGGCAGCATCCCACAAACAAAAATGGAAGAAGATTGGCACAGATGTTAGCTCAGGGTTATTCTTCTTCAAGCTAAAAGAGGAAGGTTGGCACAGATGTTAGCTCAGGGCCAATCTTCCTCACCAAAAAAAGAAAAAAAAAGCAAACATTTGTTTGAAGCCTAAAAGTTAACATGTAATCATGAAATGTGTTGGGTAGTGAAATTTAAGGTAGTTTTCCTTATTTCCAATTTTTTCTTTTAGAATAGTTACATTAACTTTTCAATAAACATACCATTATAAAAAGGAAATACTACGGGGAAAAGATGTGTTCCTAAGCCAGGCCCTAAACCTAATCCACTTAAATGCTGACTTGACAAATGTAGCCGATACACTAGGGACGTTAGCTGCCACTCAGAGAGAGTGAGATAACCCAAGATGTATGTGGAAACAGTGACAACTTATTGTTGGAAGCCAGTTCTCCACGGGTTTCTCACATTTCTGAATATATTGTGAGCAGAAGCACTAAACAACCTTTGTTCTGGGCTGTCTTTTTAAGGATGTTTGTACTGAGAACAGCCTTGGAAAACAGAGACAATATTTCCCTGCAGAGGAGAGAGCAGGTTTGTTTGCTCTCCAGTAAAATAATGTTTCCCACCAGAACAGAATTTTGGGAAGATTTGCTTATATCCCATTATAAAAGATGGGGGTTTCCTAAATTTAAGATTCCTAAACTGTGACACAAAACCACTGAGTGTGTAGCATCTATCTGGGCCACTCTGCACCACTCCCATGGGACTTGGGGGCCAGGGGAACTGACATAAACTTGAAGCTTATTGGCTTGCCACGCTGTGAGTAACAAAGTCTTTTGTGTCTGTTCCAGGAGTCTTGTATCTTCTCTCAGGTCACTTCGTTAATTTGCAAGTAGGGTAAAATCTCAGACCCTTCACAGTTCTCGACACTTACCTCTACTCTTTAGGCCTTAACATGGATCCCTCTAAGTGCATAGCTAAGTCAGTCTACTGAGTCAGGCAGCACATGCTGCCAGTGCTGCTATGCTTACCACGCACTCTTTTATGGCCATGGAGCTCGTGCCTAATCCTATCTAGGAAACTTCTATACCACTCTGCACAATAAAGTGAGATTAGCTCAGAGAAAAGCATTGCCTACAACACTGCAGGACAGAGAAAAATTAAATATTTGTCCCTATTGTATGATATCAGTTATATGTGGAATCTAAAAAAGCTGAACTCACAAAAATAAAGTAGAATGGTGGTTATCAGGGCCTGGGGGGTACGGGCACTGAGGAGATGCTGTTTAAGGGTATAAATTTGCAACTAGTAGATACATAAGTCCTGGAGATCTAAGGCACAGCATAGTGATTATAGTCAACAACATTGTATTATAAACTTCAAAGTGTTTAAGAGACTTGATCTTAATTATTCTTACCACAAAAAACAAATTATAATTATGTGACGTGATGGAGGTGTTAGCTAATGCTATGGTGGTAATTATACTGCAATATACAAATGTATCAAATCAACATGTTGTACATCTTAAACATACACAATGTTACATGTCAATTATAATAAATAAATAAACAAATATTTGTCCTTCAGAATTAGGTTTATAGTTTTGGGAAATTTAAGAGCCTGCTTTCTTCCACTTCAAATTTATGTTAACACTTCAGGCTGTCTGGGATATACTTTTTAGAGCTGTGACCTAATCCTCAACATCGTTTATCCAGCAAGATTAATATCATAAATACAAAAATAACAAACTATAGAATTAGGTGAAGAATCATTTTCTGTACTTACTTTGGCCAACTCATTATCAGGTTCAACCTCTAGCACTTTCCTCAAATCTTCGATAGCTTCCTGGAGCTTGTTTTGATGTTTATATGTAGTGGCACGGCGCAGAAGAGCTAAAAATTTACCAAAATAAAAGTTACATTTTTTAACATATGCCATCATGGTTATAACATATTTTTCAAGTGAAAGAATATAAGTAGCACTGAACAGTTTAGGATGCAACTGTACAAAGCTTAACTACACCCATTTTCACATTGTTGCACATAAAGAAGATGACACTAAGGTAAACAGAAGAGGCTGCATCAGGCAACTGTCCCCACCAACAGCCTGGCCCTCAGGCAGCCCCAGGCCCTGCCAGCTCCTCCAAGGGCTGAGAGACCCCCTACCTCCACCCTTCAGAGGCACCATGCTGTGCTGCAATATTGGGAAGCTTTTCACTAAACAATAACATTTTTCTCCTTATAATCATCACTAGTATTATTTTATCACTTTGTGAAAACTTAGCAAATCCTTTATTCAAATTTAGTATATTACTGACCAGCATCTGGCTCAGAATATAGGGTCATTATTGAAGTCTACAGCAATCTCTAAAATGATTAGAAGGAGGTATTTCACACAGGGAGCTGAGAGAATCCTGATGATTAAGTCAGCTAGGTTCAGAAATTGAGCACTTTGGTAATTTGCATCAGATTTTTTCATAGGTTTCAATGTATAATTTGATAATTATTTTATACTGAAAATGAATGTCTTTCTAGTCTCATCATTATCCATTATATAATGAGAGAACTTGGTGTAATAAGTCATTACTTTGAAAATAATTACACTTGGAAATTCTGAAAAGTGAGAGATTTATATCTGATATATTTTAAAACACTATTTTAAAACATAAATTTGACCAATTTGATTTTAGTCTTAGAATGAGCCATGAAAATCCAAAGGATAAATCATTTTGTCATAAATTTAATCAAAATTGTAGTGCTATACTTTAAGCACAAGTTTAGCTATTATTATTACTACTTAGATTTCAGAAAGGAATATCTATCAAGAAATATTCATGATATAACAATTATCATTTTTTTAAACTTTTCATTTTGGAAATAATTTTAGATTTATAGAAAAGTTGCAAAGATAAAACAGAGAGTTCTCACATACCTTCACTCAGATTTCCCTAATGCTAACATCTTACATAACTATGGTATTTTGTCAAAACTAAGAAATTAACATTGGTACAATACTATTAACTAAGCTACAGGCTTTCTTTGGATTTCACCAATTTTTCCACCAATATCCTTTTTCCATTCCAGGATGGAAACCAAATACCACCTTGCATTTAGAACAATTATCTTTTGAGTAAAAAATAAAATTTTGAAGAGGAAGTTATTCATTCACTTAAGCAAACATATTAATGTTTTATGGCCATACTCATTACTAGATTTGGCTCTCTCAAATTTGTTTTTTAAATAGTGAAGTTTCTGGTGCTTAAGAAATTACTCGGGGGCCAGCGCAGTGGCTTAGCAGTTAAGTGCGCACACTCCGCTTCGGCGGCCTGGGGTTTGCAGGTTTGGATCCCGGGTGCACACCCTTGCATCGCTTGTCAAGCCATGCTGTGGCGGCGTCCCACATAAAGTGGAGGAAGATGGGCATGGATGGTAGCCCAGGGCCAGTCTTCCTCAGCAAAAAGAGGAGGATTGGTGACAGATGTTAGATCAGGGCTAATCTTCCTCACAAAACAAAAAAAAAAAGAAAGAAAGAAAGAAATTACTCAAACAATGAAGAATGACAACATAAGGCCATTCTAGTCACAGAAAAGTAGCACAGTGGTTGAATGTGGGCTCTGGAGTCTGTTGTCCAGTGCTGAGTTCTGGCTCTGCCATTTGCTAGCTGTCTGCTCTTGGGTGAGTTGCTTAATCTTTTTATGTCTCAGTTTCCTCTTTTGTAAAGTGAGTGTACTAATAATAGTATCTGCACCTCTATTGAGCTGTTGGGAAAATTAACGGAGGTAATACACGTAAAGTGCTTGGCATAGGGCCTGGCACAGTGGTGGTGTGGGCCTATCAGGAGATCGTAAAACCTTTACCAGGCATCCGCCTGAAGCTGGGAGCCCACTCACACTCTGCGGCAGAGACAAAATACAGGCACAAGAGGACTTCACTGGTGAAAGGAGGGCAATCCATGATAATGACAGTCGGCGCTGATGCACCAAGACCCCCCTCAGCACACCCACGGTTTCTGCTCACTCATGTTTGTAAGCACAAAAGGGTACAATCTACGTGAAAAAAGTGTTTATATTTAGTTGAATCCATAAATGTTTAATGAAATAGAATGAGTGTCTTGTAATCTATGCCACTCCCTCTTGGAAAGATTCTTTGTTGTTAACAGAAAACTAGAGTGGAGTCTGACTTGCCTATTTCAGGCTTGGACCATGGCAAGGTGGTGCAGTCACAGAGACAGGAAATCAGGACAGAGTACAAGTTTTGGTGGAAAGACGTAGTCAGTTTTGCACACGTTTCGCAAGTGAGCAGAAATGAGGCCATCTTGTTACACTAAATGGCCCCAGCCCCTCCTCTGTGTGACTACTCACTGCTCTGCACGTACTCCAAAAAATTCACATGCTCTCCTGATTTATGGCCTCCACTTACATATATATTCTCCAATAGCTTGATAAATTAGAAACTTTGTTCTATGAGTTTCTCTCCAGGAACAGGCTGACCACAGGTGGGGAACACACCTATAAGGTATCCATCACAGCCGACAGAAGAATGGAACAATGTGATGCCTGGAGCCGGTCACACCTGGAGATCAACATCCCTGGACCCCCTCCTTACTGCCCATTTTCCCTATATAACTGCCTCAAGATTCTGTAATCTTTGAAGATGGGTCTTTTGAGACATTAGTTACCTGTCTTCCAACTTGCCGGCTCATCTAATTAAACTTCATTTCTCGATCTCTAACTTGTTGTGATTAATTGGCTCAGATCGTGGCAAGCAGAGCAAGCCCATTGCTCAGTATCAGTTTAATTTAAAATGTCTATGGACATCTAGGTGGAAATGCCCGCAAAGCAGCAGGTAGAAGATTCTACAGCTCTGGTGTGAGCTCATTATAGTATATTAATAAATATCGGAAAATCTATATTAAGTTATACTTAAATATTTTTTAGATAAAAAGATACAGTTCAATAAGCCAGTAACAAAAAGATAAATGTATGATTCCACTTATATGAGGTACCTAGACTAGGAAATCATGGAGACAGAAAGTAGAATGGTGGTTGCCAGAGACTGGGGGGAGGGGAGAATAGAGAGTTGTTATTTAACGGGCACAGAGTTTCAGTTTTGCAGAATGAAAAAAATTCTGGAGACGGATGGTAGTGATGACTGCACAACAATATGAGTGTATTTAATACCACTGAACTGTACACTTAAAAATGATTAAAATGGTAAATTTTACATGTATTTTACCACAGTAAAAAAAACTGAAAGAAAAAAACAAACCACAGTTCAAATGCAAGCTTGAGATATTTCTTTAGAAACACATACATTTTATTTAATCTTCTGGGATTATTAGCTACTTCAGTGCAAATAATCAGGAACTTAAATTCCAAGTTAAATTGGAAATGAAAAGTAACTTCATGAAGGTAATGATTCACATATAGAAATTCGAGTTTATGTGAAATATTTTTAGTGTAAACATAATGAGTCTCTAACAGATCCTGCTATAAATTTAAAAGCATTCTATGAATATTTTTACCCTTTAAGTTTCCAGGTTCTAACTCCAAGACCTTTCCACAGTCCTGAAAAGCACTGTTCCAGTTCTGTAGTTTGATTTCTGCTTGAGCGCGATTGTTATAGGCCGCTATGGTGGGAAGCACTGATATGCTCCTATAAAAGAGACACTTATTGGCAATAAGCAGACCAGAGGGAAACATAAGATAGAGAAACTCAACTAAAGTTGTAAATAAAACAACTACAGCCTGTGTTATAGGCAGAATTGTGTCCCTCAAAATTCACATATTGAAGTCCTAACCTCCAGTATCTCAGAATGTAACTATATTTGAAGACAGGCTTTAAAGAGATGATTAAGTTAAATGAGGTCATGAGGGTGTGCCCTAATCCAGTATGACTGGTGTCCTTATAGGAAGAGGAGATTATAACACAGATAAGCACAGGGAAAGACCACTTGAAGATACAGAGAAAAGATGGCCAACTACAAGCCAAGGAGAGAGGCCTCAGGAGAAACCAACACTGCCAACACCTTGATCTCAGACTTTCAGCCTCCAGAGATGTGAGAAAATAAATTTCTGTTGTTTAAGCCACTCAGTATGTGGTACTTGTTATGGCAGCCCTGGAAAACTAAAACTGCCTGCATCATCAAAAGTCATAAAACACAATTCTATAAACACAGTAAATCAATATTTAGACAGATGCTTAAATATCCAATTAAGAGGCTTAAAGTTGACTCTGGCTTTAGAGGAGACATGGTATTTCAATACCCATAGACCTCCTTAAAAACCAGTTACGTTAACATCAAATATCAGATACATTTTTCTGATTCCTTGGGGACGATTTTCTAGGACAAAAAAAACAGAGCAATCGACCACAACTAATATCCTTTATTAAGTTGTTACTGTGTTAACAGACACAAATTAGTTTGTAATCTAAAAGTAGATTTAACTCTAAGGAAATGATCATAAGTTAATCAAAGGAATTTAATTGAAGGAAACAGAGGAGAGTAGTAGTCATTGAGGAAGACAGACTTTAAGAGAGCAAATTTTGCTACATTAAGGGTATGAATGCAAAATAATAAATAAAAAGAAGAATTTAAAACCTACTTGGCTGTTACTTAAAAAGTTGATTTGAAATGCTGTGAAATAATGTATTCCACTTAAAAAGTTGATTTGAAATGCTGTGAAATAATGTATTCCTAGACATAGGAAAGATATGGGTATTGGTGCATTGAATTTTCTAAACCCAGAAGAAGAACACAAGATGAAAACGGAAAAGTCACAAAAACTGTCAATTTACTAAGATCACAAAAGATGAATATAAAGAAATAACATGGTTGGGTAGAGACCAAACATGGAAAACACATGAAAGAATAAATAATCCAAGTCCGTGACCCTGAGTACTTCCCACATGCCAGGCACTCAGCACTAAGCTCATTTAATCCTCATTACAATTGTGGAGGAGGTATTACTGCTCCTCCCATTCTACAGATGAGAAAACAAATGCAACAGAAAGGTTAAGTAACGTGCCCAAGGCCACAGCTAGTAAATGGTCGAGTCAGGATTCAAACCCCAACAGTCCACTCCAGCCCTGCTCTCTTTACCACCACGTTATCCTGCTTTTTGACGTGTTGTTTTATTTAATCTCACAGCTGCTCTGAGGTAGCCTTATCACACTGAGAAAACTGAGACAAGAGAGGTGAAGAATCTGCTCAAGGTCAGAACGTCTGAGTTCCTCTAATCATTATGCTATACTGCTTTAATTCTTCACCTCTGTGATTTCCTAAAAGAAGAAGACAAGAATTTTGTCCCCTGTAACAGACGAGATTCTCCACTTTCTACAAGAAGAGAGAGAAGGATATGGGAGCTGACAGCCACCTGCCTGAACAGGAGAGGCTGTACTGAATGAAAGATACATTAATATCCTCTTTACCTTATATGTTCACTTAAACAGTTGAGACAAACTTCTTTGGAGACACAAACAATGTGAAAAAAAAATTGGTGGAAGGAAAATTGTACAGAGTTTAGTTTTAAAATTAGTGATTCTATAAGCGCAGTTTGTCTACAACAATATTTTAGGAAATTAGTCTACTTTTCATAAATTGTAAGAGCTTCAAAAGTTCATGCAAGTATTCATTGAACATCTACCATGAACCAGGTACTTTGCTGGGCGTTGGAGATACAGTGGTATAAAAAAACTGACAAGTGGGCTCTGCTCTTACAGAGCTTCCAGTCTAGTTAGTATCAAACCACATAAACTTAAATTATACCTCCAACAAGTACTAAAAAGGAGAAGTAAGATTGCTATAAGAGACTATAAAAATTGGAGGGGGTGGTATAGAGTGGGAGGAGATTTAACCTAGTCTGGAAGGTAAAGGAAGACTTCTCCAAAGAAGTGAGGCAAGGGCTGAGATCTGAAGGATAATTTAGAATTAACTAGATAATGAGAAGAGGGAAGAGTATTCTAGACAGAGGACCCATCATATGCAAAGGCCCTGTGGTGGGAGGTAGCAGCACAAGCACTAGGAGTAGATCCAGGCAGTCTGACTGCAGAACTTGAGTTCTTAACCTCTATGCTATGTGGACTTTCCGTCAAGTTCCATTCAGATGGCTTCTATTTTCTCTGTAAAACAGGAAAGTTAGGACCTCTGTCAAAAGTGGGATTGGGGTGGGAGCTTAGGGGTTTAAGAAAAGTATTGAAAAAACAAGGCAAACACAAGTGAATTTATGATAAATCACAAGTACAATATCTGGATTGATTCTGACAGACTTTTTAGCTTATTTATATCATTTCAACAATTAAATTTAAAAATTATCTTTTTTTAAATGTTAAGTTTAAACCACAACAAAAATCTGCTTACCTAGTATAATACGTCACAGCCTCTTCATAATCTCCTGAGTTGAAAGCTTCATTTCCTTTTTCCTTTTCATGAGTAGCAAGAAAATCTTTTTCCTTCTCAGTTAGACCTAGAAATAAATGTTATCTGCTATACATAAAAATATAATTTAATATAATTTTTTGAAAATTAAAATCCAAGAATGCTTATTTTAACAGAAGCAGAAAATTGTAAAATAAATAAAAGAAAATAAAAGGTTTTCTAAGTTTAAGAATGTTTCTTTTCTTTTTTTTTTAATCATTCATAATTTTTGAAGGTTTAGATTTTTTTGATTGGTTTTGTTTCACTTTAAAGGTGCTATATGCCTATGGACTTCAAATAAAAACAAACTGTTTCATTTTTTTGAGGCAAAAATAAAAAAATTTGAGGGATTTAGAAGAAAAAGATGCTTTGAAAAAAGGAATGAAAAACAAGAATTACAGTAAAAAAGTAGGTTTATATTTTTAAGTCTTACTAAATTTAAGTAGTATAACTATTACTCATATAAAATTAAGCAGTTAAAGGACAGAACTGAATTTGTTGGAGGTGGTCAACTCTAGGAGAACATCCATAAACTTTTTTTCTTTTTTTCTTTTGTGAGGAATATCAGCCTTGAGCTAACATCCATGCTAATCCTCCTCTTTTTGCTGAGGAAGACCGGCTCTGAGCTAATATCTATTGCCACTCCTCCTTTTTTTTTCCCCCCAAAGCCCCACTACACAGTTGTATGTCATAGTTGCACATCCTTCTAGTTGCTGCATGTGGGACGCGGCCTCAGCATGGCCGGAGAAGCAGTGCATTGGTGCACGCCCGGGATCCGAACACAGGCCGTCGGTATCAGAGCCGCGCACTTAACCTCTAAGCCACGGGGCTGGCCCCATCCATAAACTTTTAATGGAAATCTGCAGCACTTAAAGAGAATGTCTTCCAGTTTGAAAGCTTTTATTATAATTCAAAAAATTTAAAGAGTACTAAATTACTCTTATTTTCCCCCAATTACCTGCTGTGTCTATTCTCGTCTCAATTTTAGACAAATGTGACTTGTTGTTTACTATAGTTTTTTCTTTGTAATCTTCATCAATTTTTGAACATTCCTTTTCCACGTCAAATCTTAAACAAAAGAATAATAAAAACTGAAAAAAAGTACAATACAAGCAAGAAAATAAACTTTATTATTGACAATCTTGTATTTGTTTCACTGTGCCTTTAGAGACATATTCCAAAAACGCATAATAAGTTTGTATTACAAGTCATCTGTATTCTCTCTTAGAAACCATGCAATTTAGTAAAGACTCATATATTAATCAGACCTAAACTGTTCAGAACTTTGTAATTAAAATTATGACCAATTTCTCTCAATTTAAAATTTTTATTCTTTTTTATTGTGGATGGGTATTACATTAGTTATTTTTGTTTGCTCTTATAAACAAAAGGATGCAGTTAATTTTTACTTAATTAAAAATCAAGATCAAAAAGTGCTTAGACTGTATACTCCTAGTACTGTATTGCAGTAACTTGGTACTCTTGATATGTTCAGGTTTGTAATAATTAAGAAGTTATTACAGTATTTTATGGTAGAGAATTATTCAGTGACAAATTTTATATAAAGAAATATAAAACATACTTATCCCACTCTGCATAATCCCTTGGAATTTTCTTTTTAGCTGGCTTACTTTTAGAGTATTTTTCCTGAAAAAATAAAATCATATTTTATGAGATATTTAATATAAGATTAGCAGGTTTTACTATAAATGCAATGTAAACTATTGGATTAAGATATATGAATTGAATGGATAAGAAACATAGGTACTCTTGTAGCTAAAATAACTCCAGTATTATAATTATTAACATAATATACAGCAGGTTAAAAGAGGATTTTAAATTTGTAATTAATTCTGGGAGCAATTTACAGGACTTAAAGTACATACACAAAATTTAAAAACTCACATTTGTGAAATGTGATTATTTGTGATTTTCTTAAAATAAAAAAGTACTAAACTATCATTCATTCTTTTAAAAGTTACACACTGGAGAAATAAGAATAACTTCTTTGCTGTATTAGAGCTGTTTTGTTTGCAATGGCAGACACCGAACTTGGGCTAATTCTATTAAAAAATAAATAAATTATTGGCTTACGTAACCAAACTGATGAAAGGGCAGGGATATTGCTAGACCAAGGATTCATATGCCTTCTCTCTCCTTCTCTCCTTCAGCTCTCCTTCTCTCCCCCTGTCCCTAGTCTCTGCTTCTCACTGCCTACTGATTTCGTTTTCCCCGCTGGCTACTTGCTTTTTCCATGTAGTAGGAAACCTGGCCACAAGCAGTCTGGGATTATAACCTCACGGGCCTCCCAATCAGAAAGGAAAAAGAGAGGTACTCTTCTCTCCATCTTTAGTTAGAGAAATCCCAGGGAAGGACTCTGATTGGCTAGCTTGGCTCATGTACCCATCCCTGACTAAGCACTAGCTTGGTGCTATTAAGTGGCCCAACCTAGGTCACATGCCCACTGAGAGCACCATAAGGGAATGGAGGAAAGCAAACAATAGCCATTATGTTTACAAATAGCTTCTTAAATTGTTTCTTAAAAGTCAGTCATAATCTGAAACCATTTTGAATGGGCTATTTACCCACACACAATTTTGTAACATTGTGCACTGGTCATTTGGAGTTATGCACGTCTTCCAAATATTCATACATTTCATTATACAATTAAAAAATCATATCTGTTAATATCTTCTTGGAGCTTGTCAGAAAAGACTTTAAGTATCCCCCTTAAGGGGAAATTTTCCTGTTACAAGCAGGTATTCAAGAGCCACATAAGAATATAAAATACTCTAAATTGCACTTGAAAGCTCAGATTTTATCACTGGCAAAAAATACTGTTGGTAGTCTTCCTTAAAGTGACAGGCCCACTTTGTTCATTTTCAATACAATGCCTGCCAAAAATCCAAGTTTGAATAACTATAGTTTGTCTGTCACTCTTTCAAGTAAAAATTGTTCCAGAAAAAAGCAGCTACTTAAGCTGGCAACTCAATCATACAAGTGCTTTTCTCGAGATAACCATCATATTTCACTTCACAGCAAAGTCCTTTCTGTATACTTCCCATTTTGTTACACAGAATATTAAAAAGACATGTCCTCAAGATTCAAGATTTAACAAAATAAATAAGGTTTATTGTTTCACCACAGACATTTTTAAGTTAAACTGGAATTTTTTACTGTGAGTGCACAGCAGTGGAGAAAACAAGGATCACTAGTACAGTTTGGCACCACTGCCTTGATTTGTGCTAAGGCACCTGAGCAGTTTTACTCTCAGTGCAAATGTCAACACAGTGAAAAAGACAAAACATTAGCATTATTTTTTAAAATACCATTGACTTTCTGGACCCCCTAGAAGGATCTCTGGGACAACCAGGGTCACAGCCATACTTTGAGAACCACTGTACCACCAGGCTGTCTACCCCACTGGACTATAAGCTCCTCAAGGGCAGAAATCAAGTCTTATTCATTGTTATATTTTCAGGGCACAGACTTAGCACATAATGGGTGTTCAATAAATACAAATTCGTTGACTACAGATAGTGGCATCCTTACCATATTACTGGGTACATCAATTACCTGAGTAATTTCTAATGGGGAGTAAAAAGATCCAGGAAGGTACATTATCAGAGAGCAGAGTGATGAAGGGCTATGGGTGTTTTTTAAATAAAATTGAGGATTCAAAGAAGAGATGAGAATAACAAGAACGAGTTAACTCAGAATGAAGAGACTTGAGGAGCCATCCTTTCTAAAATGGTAGGCATAAAAGAAAAAAAGGAGGGCAATGGGAATAGAATGTGTGATCCAAGTGAAAGCCCAGAGACTCCCAATGCCCAGGAGACACGGGCTAGATTCCGTAATATCAGGGTCAAGTGGACGCCTAGAAGCTCAGTGTCAACTTGAAGTTAAGTAAAATGGACCTGCAACTCCAACAGGCCCCTTCTCTATGGAACCCAAGGGTTAACAAGGAGAGGTCTACATGACAAAAGAGGGATCAACCACAGAGAAATAATCATAAAGGGCTGAGTATAAGGGAAAAACACATGCACTAAACAGAGGAATGTCATCTATAACTGCTTGAAAGTATCTGTTGAACACTTTAAATCCACAGCTAATTATGTAATAAATTATTTCCTCGCTGCCTCTACTGGATATATAAAATTATTCCCTCAAGTTCTCACACACTGAATTGGATCTTATGTGCTCATCAAAACTGGTCAGAGTAGAAGAGACAGAACAACAAAAGAAAAAATGAGGAAAGGCAGTAAACCCAAGATGCAAATCTTCTAAGTAAAACGCTGTTTCATTTTGATCTCCAAGTGATGAAATACAGCCTACTCAAGAAGGTAATAGCACATGCCAGCTGAAAAAAATCCCCAACTCTCCTACAGTACCTTACATTGTGGCTACTCTGATTAAACTGAGCTAGCTCCCTTAATAAACAACAACCTTCTCCCCTACCACCCACACCCCACACCAAAACAGCCTACCTTACTAACATGAAGACGGCTGTTTGAACCACGAACTGGAGGCAGATTGTCTTCCATTGCTGAAAATGTTTCAGTTTCATGAAAATGTACGTTATTTTCTTCTTTTTTAATTTCTGATACCCAACTCTGAGAAGAAGGGAGAAAAAAGAAGGTAAAAACACAGTTTGAAATAATTAACCAGGCATTAGAAAGGACTATACATCATCATAGTTTCCTAAGGGTCAACTTTTTAGGTGACAATTTGATCATGCCATTCTCTCTATCTGGAATGCCCTTCCTACTATTTTATTTTAATTGTGGTAAAATACACATAACAAAATTTACCATTTTAACCATTTTTAAGTGTACAGTTCAGTATGTATATTCATATGTTGTTGTCCTTCCTACTTTTATTTATCTTGCAAGATCTTACTCATCATCTCTTCCAGCAAGCTTTCCCTGATCTTTCTGGTTGGGTTAAAAGTGTTCCTCCTCCACGTATTAGCATAAAGATTTAAAATCATCTGTTTATTGTTCATGTCTCTCACCATACTGTAAGTTCCTTGAGAGCAGAGCCTATGTGTTAATCTCACCTTTGTGATTCAAGAATGTGGCACAGTGTCTGGCATATAATAGGTTCACAATAATGTTTATTAAACTGAACTGTCACAGGTTCCAGGAAAAATTGAGTAAGAGATTTCTTTATTATCTGTGAAATTCTATTATTTATTATTCAGTGAATCTATAGTGATGATCTAATATTTGTCAGACACTTAGAATAGGCACTGGGATATAGCAATAAACTGTATTATCCGTCCTATCTGTACAGGAGGCAGGGAGGATGAAAAGGGGGCACGAAGGAGAAACAGGAGGAGAAAAAGAAAAACATAAGGGAAGAAAGGTAAAAGAAAAGAGGAGGAGTTATAGAGGAAGAAAAAGGATAAGAGAGAATGGTGACGAGGGAGAAGAGGCAAGGAGAGGATGAAAGAAAGGGAGATGAGAAGGAGACTAACTCAGGAAGTGACTGGGAAAGAACACACAACGGGGGGAAAAAGCAGGCTCTGCAGCTAAAACTGAAAACAAAGCCAAAGAACTCTGGACATAAACTGCTACTTTAACTTGTAGATTAATTACCAGACTTTCAAATGCAAGTCAATAAAATGGTAAAATGAGAAAGCTGAAAGTTTAAAAAAAACTCAGCATTCTGAGTCAGAGAATACATACATCTCAAAATTGTTTTCAAATGTATTATTCACCTCAGTAAAATACGCTGAATAAAATAAAGTAAAACAGAACAAAATGTTTCTCCAGAGTCTGTTTAAAAACACTATTTCTTAAGCAAAATGAAACCACAAAAGAACTCTGAGAAAATACAGGTAAATCTGGTAGAGAGAAAGCTTTCCCAAGTATAAAAGAAAGAAAAGATCATAAAGGATAAAATCAAGAGGTGTGATTACATTAAATTTTTCTAAATGAATAAACATGAAAAACACCACATACAAAGTTTTAAAGGCAAATAACAAACTGATGAAAAATGTAGAATATATAGGACAGAACTCTTACAAATAAATAAGAAACACATTAATAGAAAAATCAATAAAGGGACATCTCCTGGCTCTGATGGAGTAATGGAGGCTGGATTTACCCTCCTGCCTAAACTCTAGAAAACCGGATAAAACATATGAAACAATGGTTTTCAAACACTGGACAATAGGTAGCACAGGATAATGATCCTTGAAAGAAGGGAAACAAATGTGGTAAGCCCTGCATCTGCCCCACCTTACTGCCTGGAATTTCCCGGCTACAGCATATGCAAAGGAAACTCAACCAGCTCTGTGGTCCTGCTGAATTCAGAAGAACAGAGTTCAGGTTTGGGAAGGCCAAGATTGCAAAGATTTGGGGCGCAAAATATCCAAGAGGAGAGAGCTAGGCAGAGAGCTCTGAAGATAACCTGAATAACTCTATATCTATTAAAGAAATTGAATTCATAGTTAAAACCTTTCTATAAAGAAAACTTGAGGCCAGGATGGCATTAATGGTGAATTCTAGAAAACATTTAAGGAAGAAATAATACCAATTATACACAAATTCTTCTAGAAAATAGAACAGGAGAGAACACTTCCCAATTCATTCTTCTTTTTTTTTTTTTTTTGTGAGGAAGATTAGCCCTGAGCTAATGTCGTTGTCAGTCCCCCTCTTTTTGCTGAGGAAGATTGGCCCTGGGCTAACATACATGCCCATCTTCCTTTACTTTATATGGGAGACCATCACAGCATAGCTTGACAAGTGGTGCATCAGTCTGTGCCGGTGCTCTGAACTTGCAAACCCTGGGCCGCCGAAGTGGAGCACGTCAACTTAACCGCTATGCCACCAGGCCGGCCCCCCAACAAATTCTATGAGGCCAGCATTACTCTGCTACCAAAACCAGACAATGATATTACAAGAAAACTACAGACTGATATCTCTCATGATCATAGACACAAAAATCATTCACAAAATTTTAGCAAATTAAATCCAGCAATATATAAAAAAAGATACATCATGACCAAGTAGGGTTTATCCTGGGATGCAGGGCTGGTATAACATCAAAAACAGTGTACATAATTCACCTATTTAACAGACAACAAAGAAAATCTTATATTTCTCTCAATAAATGCAGGAAAAGCATTCCATAAAATTTGATACCCATTCACGACAAAAATTCTCATCAAACAAGGAATAGAAGGGACCTTCCTCAACCTGATAAAGGGTCATCTATACACAATCTAAAGCTACCATTACACTTAATGGTGAAAGGCTGAATGATTTCCCTCTAATATTAGGAATAAGACAAGGATATCTGCTCTCACCACTTCTATTCAACATTCTACTAGAGGTCCAAGCCAGTGCAAGAAGGCAAGTAAAAGAAATAAAACACAGCCAGACTGGAAAAGGAGAAGTAAATCTCTTGTTATTCACAGATGACATGATCCTGCATATAGAAAATCCAAAGAATCAACAAAAAACTACTAGAACTAATTTGTGAATTTAACAAGATCACAAGACACAAAGTCACTATTAAAAGATCAATTAGATAACTATAAACCTGCAATGTACAAATTAAAATTAAAATTCCACTGATATGAGGTATCTAGATTAGTCAAACTTAGAGAAACAGAAAGTAGAACAGTGGTTGCCAGGGGCTGACAGGCGGGGGAAGTGGAGAGTTGTTATTTAATGGGTACAGAGTTTCAGTTCTGCAAGATGAAAAAGCTCTGGAGATTGGTTGCACAACAACATGAATATACTTAACACTAACAAACTGTACACTTAAAAATGGTTAAGATGGTAAATCTTATGTGATATGCATTTTACCAGACCAAAAAATAATAAAAATTCATAACCAGAGTGACTTAGAATGAAGAAAAAACTAAAATTAAAAAACATTAACTTTTGGGGCCGGCCTGGTGGCGGAGCAGTTAAGTGTGCGCACTCCGCTTCGGCGGCCTGGCGTTCACAAGTTCAGATCCTAGGTGCGCACCAACGCACTGCTTGTCAAGCCATGCTGTGGCAGTGTCCCATATAAAGTAGAGAAAGATGGGCACAGATGTTAGCCCAGGGCCAATCTTCCTCAGCAAAAAGAGGAGGATTGGCAACAGATGTTAGCTCAGGGCTAATCTTCCTCACACACACACACAAAAATTAACTTTTACGATAGCATAAAATATATGAAATACTTAGGAATAAATTTAACAAAAAATATGCAAGCACTATACACTGAAAACTACAAGACACTGTCACAAAAAATTGAAGAAGATTTAAATGAACAGACAAATAAAATAGATGATGTGAATGGATCAGAAATTTCAATATTGTTAAGATGTCAGTTATTCCAAAATTGATCCACAAATCCAACACAAACCAAATCCAAATACAAGCAAGTTATTTTGCAAAAATTGGTAAGCAAAGGACCTAGAATAGCCAAAACAACTTTGAAAAAGAAGAACAAAAATGGAGGACTTACACTATTTGATTTCAAGACTTACTGTAATCAAGACAATGATGGGGGCTGGCCCCATGGCTTAGCGGTTAAGTGCGAGCGCTCCGCTACTGGCGGCCCGGGTTCGGATCCTGGGCGCACACCCAAGCACCGCTTGTCCAGCCATGCTGAGGCAGCGTCCCACATACAGCAACTAGAAGGAGGTGCAACTATGACATACAACTATCTACTGGGGCTTTGGGGAGAAAAAGCGAAAAAAGGAGGAGGATTGGCAATAGATGTTAGCTCAGGGTCAGTCTTCCTCAGCAAAAAAGAGGAGGATTGGCATGGATGTTAGCTCAGGGCTGATCTTCCTCACACACACAAAAAAGACAATGAGGTACTGGAGTAAAGATAGACATTTAGATTAATGAAACAGAATGGAGAGAGTCCAGAAATAGACCCACACATACATGGTCAATTGATTTTTGACAATGGTACCAAGAAGTTCAATGGAGAAATGATCATCTTTCATTAAAGAGTGTTTGAACACTTGGATATCCATATTGTGTATATGTGTGTATCCAAAAATTAAAACAGATCATAGACCTAAATTTAAGAGTTAAAACTATAAACTTTTTAGAAGAATCATAGGAGAAAATGTAGGGATCTTGGGTTAGACAAAGACTTCTTAAATAGGACAAAAAGCATAAACTATAAAAGAAAAATTGATTTCATCAAAATGAAAAACTTTTGCTCTTCCAAAGACACTGTTAAAAAAATGAAGAGTGACGTCAGCATCATGGCAGAGTGAGCTTTCCCGTGAACTCTTCCCCCAATAAGATACAACAAAAGGGTCAATCATAGAGCAACAAGGGACACTCAAATAGCACAAAGGGACATCAGAAAGACCCACGCTGCCACACATCTGAGTGGATGTACTGGGGTCCCTGGAGGAAGTGGGGAGAGGTAAGGAGAAATCCTCTCCCTCCCCACTAGATCGGCAACTCCAGTTGCGTGGCTCCCAGGGAGGGGGGAGGCATGGCCCTCTGCGGGGAAACCATAGCTCTTCGGGCTCTCTCAGCCAGTGGGAAACTCTCACAGAGAGGACTCAGAACTGCTGCAAGGGTGCCATCAACACCTGAGCACTCTAGGAGGGCAGATAACGAGGGGCGAGCGAGAAGCCCCCCACCAGGGACCCACCAGGCAAAAGAGAGATCCCCTCCCCCCCACACGCGGGACACTGCAGCTTAGCCAACCAGTCAGAGCAGCCAGGGCGGAGTGAGGGCAGCCCGCAGTGGCGGAGCAGCCAAGGTGGAGTACAGGGTGCACAGATTACACAGCCGGTGACCCCTACACAGTGACAGCAGGTGGAAACTGCAGCCAGATGTTTGGAGGATGAAGAAAAACAAAGCCAATATAGCAACCACGATGCAAAAGTACATTAAATCACCAGACCAGAAGGAAAATAACAAGCACCCAGAAATCAACCCTGAAGGCACAGAAATTCATAATCTAAATGACAGAGAATTCAAAATAGCTATCATAAAAAAGCTCAAAGAAATACAAGAAAACACAGATAAACAATTCAACGAGATGAGGAGTTTCTTCACAAAAAAGATTAAAATCATAAAGAAAAACCAATCAGTATTGATGGAGATGAAGAACACAATGGAGGAGATAAAGGAGAATATGGAATCTTAAAAGAACAGAGCTGACAATATGGAGGAAAGAATTAGCATTATAGAGGATAGGAATACAGATAGGCTCCAGGTGGAGGAGGAGAGAGGACTAAGACTACAAAGAAATGAAGAAAGTCTCCAAGAAATATCCAACTCAATTAGGAAACGTAACATAAGAATTATAGGTATTCCTGAGGGAGAAGAGAGGGAAAGTGGAACAGAGAGCCTATTCAAGGAAATAATAGCTGAGAACTTCCCAAATCTGGGGAAGGAGCAGGAAACACCAGTAAGTGAAGCCAATAGGTCACCTAAATATGTCAACAGGCCGAGGCCCACTCCAAGTCATATAGCAGTAAAGCTGGCAAAAGTCAGTGATAAAGAAACAATATTAAGGGCAACTAGACAAAAACAAAAATAACGTACAAAGGAACTCCCATCAGGCTCTCAGCGGATTTCTCAACAGAAATTTTTACAGGCTAGGAGAGACCGGAATGATATATTCAAAATACTGAAAAACAAAAACTTTCAGCCAAGAATACTCTATCCAGCAAAAATATCCTTCAAATATGATGGAGAAATAATAACTTTCCCAGATAAACAAAAGCTAAGAGAGTTCATGGCCACGAGATCCCCACTATAAGAAATGCTCAAGAAGGCCCTTAGGCCTGAAAAAAAGAAGAGAAAGGGAATACAAAGCTTGGAGCAAGGAGAAAAATAGATAGACAAAATCAGAAAAATAGCAGATCTTTACTGGAATAGGTTAGCAACCAATTAAATACCAAAATCAAAGATCAAAGGAAGGAATTCACCAAAAAAAAATATAACCTCATCACTTTAAACACACACCCACAACACAAGATAGAATAAGTTGTGACAAGAATAACTTAGAAGGGGAAGAGGAAAGAGGTCGAATTGACTTAGTATAAGGAAATAAGAGGCCATCAGATAATGGACTATCTCATACACAAGATTTTTTATATAAACCTCAAGGTAACCACTAAATAAATAACCAGAACAAAATCACATATGATAAATCAAGAGAAAACTAAAAGAGTCATAAGACAGAACAACCAAACTGAATTGGCAGTCTGAAACACATGGGACAAGAAACAAAGGAAATCCAAAAGAACTGGAAAATAAGTGATAAAACAGCAACATTAAGCCCTCATATATCAATAATTAATCTAAAGGTAAATGGATTGAACTCTCCAATCAAAAGACACAGAGTGGCAGATGGATTAAAAAGCAAGACCCAACAATATGCTGCCTCCAGGAAACACATCTGAGCTCTAAAGACAAACACAGGCTCAGAGTGAAAGGATGGAAGACAATACTCCAAGCTAATGGCAAACAAAAGAAAGCAGGTGTTGTCATACTCATATCAGACAAAGTAGACTTTAAGAGAGACAAAGAGGGGCAACATATAATAATAAAAGGGACATTCCACCAAGAAGACATATCAATTATAAATATACATGCACCCAACATAGGAGCACCAAAGTACATAAAGCAACTACTAACAAATCTAAAAGGAAATG
Organism: Diceros bicornis minor; assembly: GCF_020826845.1. Taxonomy (NCBI): domain Eukaryota; kingdom Metazoa; phylum Chordata; class Mammalia; order Perissodactyla; family Rhinocerotidae; genus Diceros; species Diceros bicornis. The sequence continues at coordinate 18,744,450 of NC_080760.1, read as the reverse complement.
TTAACAACAACACAATAATAGTAGGGGATCTTAATACTCCACTTACATCAATGGATAGATCATCCAGACAAAAAGTCAATAAGAAACAGTGAGCTTAAAAGAAAAACTGGATGAGATGGACCTAGTAGACATAAACAGAGCACTCCATCCAAAAACAGCTGACTACACATTCTTCTCAAGCACGCATGGAACATTCTCAAGGATAGACCATATGTTGGGAAACAAGACAAGCCTCAATAAATGTAAGAAGATTGAAGTCATAACAAGCATCTTTTCAGACCATAATGCTATGAAACTGGAAATCAACCACAAGAAAAAAACTGGGAAAGTCACAAAGATGTGGAGATTAAATAACATGCTACTGAACAACCAATGGATCATTGATGAAATTAAAGGAGAAATCACAAAATATCTGAAAACAAACGAAAATGAAAATACGCCACACCAACTCATATGCAAGGCAGCAAAAGCGGTCCTGAGAGGGAAATGCATAGCAATACATGCCCAGCTCAACAAACAAGAAAAAGCCCAAATATGCAACCTTAAATTACACCTAACAGAACTAGAAACAGAAGAACAAAGCCCAAAGTCAGCAGAAGGAGAGAAATAATAAAAATTAGAGCAGAAATAAATGAAATTGAGCCCCAAAAAAACAGTAAAAAGGATTAGTGAAACAAAGAGTTGGCTCTTTGAGAAGATAAACAAAATTGACAGACCCTTAGCCAGACTTACTAAGAAAAAAAGAGAAAAGGCTCAAATAAATAAAATTAGAAACTAAAGAGGAGAAATTACAACAGATACCACAGAAATACAAAGGATTATAAGAGAATACTATGAGAAACTATATGCCAACAAATTGGACAATCTAGAAGAAATGGATAAATTCCTAGACTCATACAACCTCCTCAAACTGAACCAAGAAGAAATAGAGAATCTGAATAGACCAATCACAAGTAAAGAGATTAAAACAGTAATCAAAAAACCTCCCAAAAAATAAAAGTCCAGGACCAGATTGCTTCTCCGGTGAATTTTACCAAACATTCAAAGAAGATTTAAAACCCATCCTTCTCAAACTATTCCAAAAAACTATTCCAAAAAAGAGGAAGATGGAACACTTCCTAACTCATTCTACAAGGCCAACATCACGCTGATACCAAAGCCAGACAAAGACAATACAAAAAAGGAAAATTACAGGCCAACATCGCTGATGAACATAGATGCAAAAATCCTCAACAAAATATTGGCAAACCAAATACAGCAATACATTAAAAAGATCATACACCATGATCAAGTGGGATTTATACCAGGGACACAGGGATGGTTCAGCATCTGCAAATCAATCAACGTGATACACCACATCAACAAAACGAGGAATAAAAACCACATGGTCATCTCAATAAATGCAGAGAAGGCATTTGAGAAGATCCAACATCCATTTATGACAAAAACTCTCAACAAAATGGGTATAGAAGGAAAGTACCTCAACATAATAAAGGCTATTTATGACAAACCCATAGCCAACATCATACTCAATGGGGAAAGTCCAAAAGGCATTCCTGTAAGAACAGGAACGAGACAAGGCTGCCCACTCTCACCACTCTTATTCAACATAGTACTAGAGGTTTCGGCCAGAGCAATTAGGCAATAAAAAAGAATAAAAGGAATCCAAATAGGCAACCAAGAAGTGAAACTCTCACTATTTGCAGATGACATGATTTTGCATATAGAAAACCCTAACGAATCCATTGGAAAACTATTAGAAATAATCAACAACTACAGCAAAGTCACAGGGTACAAAATCAACCTACAAAAATCAGTTGCATTTCTGTATGCTAATAACGAACTAACAGAAAGAGAGCTCAAAATGATAATACCATTTACAATTGCATCAAAAAGAATAAAATATCTAGGAATAAATCTTACCAAGGAGGTAAAAGACCTATACAATGAAAACTAGAAGACGTTATTGAAAGAAATCGACAATGACATAGAGAAATGGAAAGATATCCCATGCACATGGATTAGAAGAATAAACATAGTTAAAATGTCTATATTACCTAAAGCAATCTACAGATTCAATGCAATCCCAATCAGAATCCCAATGACATTCTTCATGGAAATAGAAAAAAGAATCCTAAAATTCACATGGGGAAACAAAAGACCCCGAATACCTAAAGCAATCCTAAGAAAAAAGAACAAAGCTGGAGGCATCACAATCCCTGACTTCAAAACATACTACAAAGCACTTGTAATCAAAACAGCATGGTACTGGTACAAAATCAGACACACAGATCAATGCAACAGAATTGAAAGCCCATAAATAAAACGAAAATAAAAAATTTTCGACAAAGGAGCTAAGAACATACAATGAAGAAAGGAAAGTCTCTTCAATAAATGGTGCTGGGAAAACTGGACAGGCACATGCAGAAGAATGAAAGTAGACCATCTGCTATCACCATTCACAAAAATTAACTCACTGGACCAAAGACCTGAAGGCGAGACCTGAAACTATAAAACTCATAGAAGAAAATACAGGCGACACACTATTTGACATTGGTCATACAGGAAACTTTTCAAATGACATGCCTACTCAAACTAGAGAAACTAAAGAAAAAATAAGCAAGTGGGACTTCATCAGATTAAAGAGCTTCTACAAGACAAATGAAACGAGGATCAAAATGAATAGACAACCCACCAGCTGTGAGAAAATATTTGCAAAACATATATCTGACAAGGGGTTAATCTCCATAATACATAAAGAACTCACACAACTGAACAACAACAAAAAAAAACAACCCAATCAAAAAATGGGCAGAGGAAATGAACAGACACTTCTCCAAAGAAGATATACAGATGGCCAATAGGCGCATGAAAAGATGTTCAACATCACTAATCATCAGGGAAATGCAAATCAAAACAACACTAAGATATCACCTCACGCCCGTGAGAATGGCTATAATCACCAAGACAAAAAACAACAAATGTTGGAGAGGATGTGGAGAAACAGGAACCCTCATACACAGCTGGTGGGAATGCAAACTGGTGCAGCCTCTATGGCAAATGGTATGGAGAGTCCTCAAAGAATTAAAAATAGAAATACCCTATGATCCAGCTATCCTACTACTGGGAATCTATCCAACAAACCTGAAACCAACAATGCAAAGAGGCTTATGCACCCCTATGTTCATTGCAGCATTATTCACTATAGCCAAGAAGTGGAAGCAACTCAAGTGTCCCCTGACTGATGATTGGATCAAGAAGATGTGGTGTATATATATACAATGGAATACTACTCAGCCATAAAAAAAGACAAAATTGTCACATTTGCAACAACATGGATGGACCTGGAGGGTATTATGTTAAGTGAAATAAGCCAGCAAGAGAAAGACAAACACTGTATGATCTCACTCATATGTGGAATATAAACCAATACATGGACAGAGAAAACTGTATTGTGGTTACCAGGGGCAAAGGGGATGGGTGGTGGGCACAATGGGTGAAAGGAGACATGTATATGGTGATTGACAAACAAAAATGTACAACAAAAATTTCACAATGTTATAAACTATTAAGACATCAATTAAAAAAAAAAACAAAAGGCAAGCCACAGAATATCAGAAAATATTTGCAAAAGATGTATCTAAACAGGGACCGGCCCAGTGGCGCAAACGGTTAAGTGCATGCACTCTGCTGAGGAGACCCGGGGTTCGCCGGTTCAGATCCCAGGCGTGCACCGACGCACTGCCTGGCAGGCCATGCTGTGGCGGCGTCCCATATAAAGTGGAGGAAGATGGGCACAGACGTTAGCCCAGGGCCAGTCTTCCTCAGCAAAAAAAGATGAAGATTGGCAGATGTTAGCACAGGGCTGATTTCCTCACAAAAAAAAAAAAGATGTATCTAATGAAAGACACATATTTTGCAACTCAGTAAGAACACAAACAATCCTATTTTTTCAAATGGGCAAAGGATTTGAAGATCCTTCACAAAAGAAGATATACAGATGGCAAATAAGCACATGAGAAGGCATTCAACATCATTAGTCACTAGAGAAATGGAAATTAAAACCACAATGAGATACCACTACATACCTAATAGAACAGCTAAAATTAACAAAACTGACAATACTAAGTGCTGACCAGGGTGTGGAGCAACTGGAACTTTTATCCATTACTGGCAGGATTGCCACTTTGGAAAACATTTTGGCATCTGTTCATCAACTGGTAAGTAGATAAACAATTTGTGAGATAGCCATACGATTTAATACTACTCAGCAGAGAAAGGAAATGAACTACGGACATGCAATAACATAGATGAATCTCAAAAGCATTATGCTAAGTGAAAGAAGCCAGACACAAAAGACAACATACTGTATGATTATATGAAAGTCTACTAAAGGCAAATCTATAACTATAGAAAGTAGTTCAGTGGTTGCCAGGGGCCAGGGTGTGGGGTCGGCATTGACTGCAAAGGGGCACAAGGAAACTTTTACGGATAACAGAAATGTTTTATAGCATACACATTCATCAAAACTAAGTGAAATGTGTACCATAAAATTGCTAATTTTTATTGAATGTAAATTCAATAAATAAAGCTGATTAAAAGAAATCCGTAGAGACACAAATAGGCCATTAACAAAAGAAGAAATTTAAGTGACAGACAGATGAAAAAATTTAACTTTGCTAGTAATCAAACAATACATTATTATCATTTTTTCAATTATTTAGTTAATTAAAAAATGATTACAGTATCCAGTGAAGAGTACCTGAAATGGGCATTCGTATACACTGCTGGTGGGAGAGAACAAACGTACGACTTTTCTGAAAACATGGAAATGTTTAACAATATTCAGATTCTTTGATCAAGCAATTTGAATTCTAATAATTTATCCCAAGGAAATAACTAGGGTGATACAAAAAAAAATTATAAACAAACATGTTCGAATAGCACTATTTATAGGAGCTAACTGAATTATGTTTCTTTCGTAGGATAGAATAGTATTCAGCCATTTAAAATACACAGACGTGTGTGTGTGTGTACTTTACAATATTCCCCTGGGTGTAAGAAGCAAGCAATACTACCTAAGTAATTACCACTAAAAGCCCTTTACTGACAAAAAAGAAGCCTAGGATATCGGAGAAGTGAAGCAGACATATACACAATGTGACAATGTCACAAAAACTGGTGTTACTCCATACCTTTATATCACCATCAATTTGTTCCCATTCTTCTGCTGTAAAACTAGATGCTGTCGCTGCAGGTTTCTCTTTCCTTAAAGCTCTACTTTCAGGAGCCAAGCTTCCAAGGCGCTTTTCACAAAATTCTGTAAGTTCAGGATAATATCCTTCCTCACCAGACCTTCAAAAAAATTCAGAATTTTAGAGCTATCACTTTATTTAGAGATCATCTAGACCAGTGATTGGCAAGCTGAGTTCCATGGAGCCCAGGGGTTCTTCGGAGGTTCAAGGACTGCCTGTGCACAAGGTGAAGGCTGGGCTGCTGGCTTCCCACTCACCTTCCTCAACCAGCAACCTCCCTTTTTATCTGTTAATCTCCCAAGTGATGCAATGATGGAAAAAAAGGAGCTCCAAAGACATCAATTTCCATCATACACTTTAAAAGTTGAATAAACAGCATTTTCTCTCCTCTTTAACACACACGTTCATTTTGTACATAAGGTAATTTTAAACTTAAAATGGAAATTCAATACTAGAGACAGGCAGAAAGTGAGACTTGGGACTTCCTTTCTAAGGAGGAGTTCACGATTTTTTTTTTTTCCAAAGGAATAGAAAGAAAATGGCAGAGGCATAGTATAGAACAATATGCCTCTAAATTCAACCACTCAAGGAACAGAATTCCTTCCTTAGAGACTTAAATGGAGACATCTGTTCTTTTTAGTTTTTTTAAGGAAAATCAATCTTCTCCCCTTCTCTTGTGTGTCTACTCTTAAATTTTTAGAAAAATTGAAATAAATCTCATTTTCAAATTAAATTTTAAAAAATAATCGTAAGTCAATGCAATATAATTTAATTAGGCTAATGATAGAATTTCTTAGAACCAACATTATCACTGTAGCTTTCAAACCCTTCCATCCCATGAACTTCTCATTTTCTTTATCAGTCCTTGACCAAATATAAACGAAAATGTCCTATACTGCTGAGAAACACAAAAGGGAAAACAATATGATGTGATGTTTCATCTCTCCATTGTAGAAATGATGAAGTTAGTACATCAACTCTGGCTGGGGACAAGCAGGGATGCTTGGGGAGGGCAGGAGGCTGAAGGTGAAGAGAGAGAAAAAGGAAAGGACACAGTGATGAGGGCCAGAGGGAAGAAAATACAGAACTACCACCGAGCAGAAGGAATACTACCAATGTCCTGGAAAGGAGCAGTTCACGCTCCACAGGTGCTTCTGCAATAGTAGGCTACTCTCCAAATGAAAATTCCTCAAGAAATCCAAAATAGTGGCACAGGCTGGTATGCCCCAGGGCAGTGTTTCTTGTACTGCGTTCCCTTTACCACCTGCATGTCAATCAGCCAGCATGCTTGCTAAAATCACAGGTTTCTGGGCCCTCCTGCAGATTTCCTGAAGTGGAATCTCTGGGAATGGGACCCTCAAATTTGCATTTTTAACAACCATAGTTGATGTATGTTCGAGTTTGCCAATCACGGCCATGGGGCTCTTACCCAGAGAAGGCCCTGATTTCCTGCCTTCTGGTCCTACCTCCTAGCCTCCCCACCATCCTCCGCGTGACCAGCTCCCAGTGAGTCACCCACATTTGTTGGCAGACAGTATAAAGAGGGAGAGTGTCAAAAACTTTATCAGCATAGGCTGGTGAGCTAACCTTACTTCCTAATGGCTGCTTTACCTTTTCCTAATAAAGCTACTTTATCTTTTCCTAGAAAATGCGGAGGAAGCAAGAAAAATGTCCTCTTGGATAGTAATTAGCCTAAGTCTCATGCTGGAAGCAGACCTAGCCAGAACCCTCCAAACTAGCCACAGGATCAAAACCACTATTCTGGAACTTAACATGGACAAAAACAACAATCTCAATATTTGAAAATTTGCTCCAAATTTGCTATTTGTAATGTAGTTTTGACCTTTAGAAATCAATAACAATATAATTAACATTGACACACCAAAACATGAAATGATTTTTAAATGCTTACCTAAGCACACAAAGAATTTTTTCCAAGTGTTTAACATCTGAACATTTTTCAATATATTTGAAATCCAAATGTTCAACAGGAATTTTAAATGTTTTTGTTGTTCCAAAGCCCCACAATGATGGATAATCTTTGGCAGTCATGGCTGAAATATAGTATAGGAAAAGTTATTAATCTTATATATACATAAATAAGATGGTGTGTTTCTTCCAAAGAGGAAGGCTACTCATTTTAAATTCTCTCTCCTTGATAATAACAGTTAACATTCATAGAGCTAAATTACTATGTACCACACATGGATTATTTTGCTTAATCTTCACTTAAGCAAAGATGGACTACAATGACAAAGCAGTTTTTGATGCTGTAGAAGAGGGAAAAAAACTTTTCCTCTACCCATTTAGATTCAGTACCTAAGGCCTGTGAATTAAACTGGCAAAAGACAGATTAACAGGAGAAAAGTTTATTTTATATGCACATGGGAGCTTCACAGAAAAGTGAAAACCCAAAGAAACTGTTAGGCTGGGAATCTACATATCATTTTAACAAAGGGTGATAAACTGTAAAGTGATTAGAAAAGAAAAACCGGTTTTGGCTTCTAGGAGAAGGTAAATATACGAGAGAAACTAATGGAAGATAAGGGTTCTTTTAGTAAGATTTGTTTATGCAGACTCATCTCAGTGCTGACTGTCCATCTACTATGATAAGAGTTGATCTCTTCCTCCTAATACGGGAGAGGGGAGGAGGGGACACCTTCATAAAAGGAAATTTATGCCCTGCTTTTAGGCAGAAACAGGGAGGGCAGAGAGTTCTTCCTGTGTCTGCTGTTTCTTAATTGCCTTCAGCTCAAAATAATCCTTATGCCAAATGGCCTATTTGGGGGTGGCATATTCTGATCGCCTTTAGTGCTCAAACTGCTTTGTAAGATATTTTTTAATGTTAATTTGAATGACCTTCTTCTACTTCAGTTGTATGTTAACATCCCAACCATCCTTTGTGATTCAGCACATAAATCACATCCTTTCTGTAACTCTCCTTAGCATCACCCTCTTCCCATGCCCTGCCTCCTACTTCCATCAACGAACAGCTCCCAGATCTGTGTTCCAATGGCACTCTGTACATAGCTCTCTCATAGCATATAGCACATATTCTAACTATGTTTCTTTGTCTTCCCTTCTAGATCGTGAGAGATATTACTTTATTCATCTTCATATATTCAGGAATAACATAATAAGTAGTACCTTATACCCCTTAAGTAACACTTGCTGAATTGAATCCGGAATAAGGCGGCCTTGGACAGTTTCACTCCAATGATACGCTGCTAATGATGATGATAATAATAACAGCAACAAATACATAATTCTTCATGTGTGCTGGGCACCACTGTCAGTACTCTACATATATTACCTCATTTAATCCTTCAACTACTGTATCAGGTAGGTTTTATTTTAAGTAAACAGCAGTAATAACAGTTAACATTTATGGGGCTAAATTACTATGTGCCATGAATTATCTCATTCTTCAAAACCACTCTCATGAAGGATATTAATAATTACCCTCACTTTACAGATGAGGAAGTTGACGTTTCAAGTATGTAAACCGCTCAAGGTCATATAGCTATTAAGTAGCAAACTGAGGATTTGAATCTCAGTAAGCAATTACAGAGCCTACATACTTATCATATCCGTGCTTTTCAAACTGCAGGTGGCAACCCATGAAACCAATTTAGTGAGTTGCAATCAGCATTTTTTTTTTTTTATGAGGAAGATCAGCCCTGAGCTAACATCCATGCTAATCCTCCTCTTTTTGCTGAGGAATACCACCTCTGAGCTAACATCTATTGCCAATCCTCCTCCTTTTTTTCCCCAAAGTCCCAGTAGGTAGTTGTATGTCTTAGTTGCACATCCTTCTAGTTGCTGTATGTGGGACGCAGCCTCAGCATGGCAGGAGAAGCGGTGCGTGAGTGCGCGCCAGGATCCGAACCCGGGCTGCCAGTAGCGGAGCGCGAGCACTTAACCGCTAAGCCACGGGGCCGGGCCAACATTGTTTTATAATGAGATAAAATAACAAAACAATCAGACTACCTGACACATACCATTAAAGCAAATATTTTTTGTAAAAATTTTTATTCACATCTACGTAAATAAAAATTATATATGTGTGTACATAAATGCACATGTTGCAAAGAAAAATATATTTCTTATTGTGAGTTATTGTCAGTTTTTAAAAAATCACTGCCCTAAAACATACTGGGTGATAAATTTTAAAAGAAGTAGCAGCAATGGGTCTAATTCATTAGAGGTATTTCCTTCAGCATGCCTGCTCTCTTGGATTTTGGTCTTATACGAGACCTCTGCAGAGCTTCTCCATATTCCTGCAGGCTTTGACTTGAGGATAGGATCCAGATGACAGCTTTTGGATGAGATCCAGCTGAGAAATGAGAGTGAGGCTTTCACACCACACAGGCAGGGCCCAGTAGGATGAATGTCTCCCATCACAAGGATAGCTTTAAGTGTAGAAGTTACAGGAAAGCAAGATGAAGATCTTTTAAATTATTGCTGCTGCCCAGAATAGAATGGGTTGCCTTAGGAGAATCTTTCCAAAGAGCTGGAGGATCTTTGATGGGAGAGATTTAAGCATCTAATGGGATTAAAATAGATTACCTCGAATTGAACGTTTCTTGCAACCCCTGAGATTTTATGATTTGAATAAAATATAGTGAAAAACATTTGAAATGGCAGAAGCATCTCCTACCTAATCAAACGAGTTTAACTCTGAACACTGTTTTAACATTTCTCTGAGAATTCTTTTTGAAAACTACGATTTTTTTTTTGGTAGGATACACATTCTCAAGAACACTAAACGTTAATTCTCAAGTTCCAAAAAACAAATTATACAATATTTTATTTGCTCTCTTTAGAACTCTTCCACATCTGTTTGTAATTTCTTTGTCTCTGACCAAAGGAAAACCTTTGGTCCTAGTTGGATTTTTATTTCTTCTCCATCATCCTGATCCACACCCATTTCCCATATTTCCTAATCAGTTTATCAGTAATACCTTCAAGGTAAACTGCTATGGATTAGTAACACGGAAACCAGTTTGCTTCCATCTAGGCACGTTCTTTCCAGCAACCACAAGGCCAAGCGCCCCCTGCAGCCGGAGACCGAAAGGACATGTCATCCTCCAGCCGTAGCAACGGTTTCTATGTACAGCTCTGCCCGAGAGGGCGGCGCGGTCAGGTACGGGCCGGCATCCGGGAGCTCTAGAGCAAACCCCCAACCGTCAGGGGGCACTTCAGGACCCTATGAAATTGCTCCCCACTCCCGGGCTTTGGTCACCAGGACTGGTCGCCGCTGGCGGACCGCAGGAACCCCCTGGGGTCGCGACTCCGTCCCAACATCAGCCACACTCAGCCGCGAGAAGCAAAGGGCCCCAGTTCGCCTCCCACGACCGAGAAGGTTGTCTATCCCACCATACGCTCCCTCCCACTCGAGTCCGACGGTGCACCTGCTCTGCCTTTCCCTCCGGCTCCCTAGAGGAGAGACTGCGACAGGGAGATGTAACTTACTTCTGGCCACCTGGTTCTCAGACCCCGCGCTGTGCGGAGGACACCCGCCGCCGCACACCTCACCAGCTGCCCCGCAGGGAGGGGCGGAGTCGCCCTCCTGCGCGCCCAGGGGCGTGCGATGGACGCCGGGGGCGGGGCTTAGGCCCTCCGCGGTCTCATTGGCTAGTCCTGGACCTGCCTTCCCGCTGATTGGCCTTACAGGCCCCAGCTTCACCCGGGCAGAGGACCATTAAGGGAGAAGTAAGAGCAGAAGTTGGCGAGTTCCCCTTCCTCTCCTTTGCGTTTGAATTCGTTTTAGATTGAGTTAAAACGCTTTAATTGTTCTGGATTGTTGTACTACCTGCAAGGTAAATTGATAACTACTTCTACTTAACTATAGAAACATATTAAACGTTCAGGATAGCTACATTGCGACCTAGATTTACTTAGCCCCTCCCCCTTATACAAAAGAGTAAACGACAGGCAAGATTCTCTCTTCTCTTTCACGCAGTCAACCTTTTCTGAGTGCTGGTTATGAGTCAGACACTGTACTGGGCGCTGGGATACAAAGGAGAATAAGACATAATACAATTCAGATGAGTAAAACAGTAGAGATCATTTGTGAGGAACTGTATTTCAGTTTTATTATTTCAGACTAGTTAAACATAAAGCATCTCATACAGTGCTTGGCACATAATAGTTCAATAAATGTATTTCTCTTCCCCCTTTGCACTTAAATTACAGAGCTCCAGTCTTTGAGCAGGCACTAATAGTGATAAAAATTCTAGTGCTCAAAATATGACTAATTATATTTACATTATTTCTATTGCCAGTGCTAGAGATCGTTAAATTTGCATGTTTATAGACACAGATTCAAACTTTAGAGTAATCCTTAGGTTGCTTTACTATATTGTCATGGGGAATGGCATCACATGTGGCTCTGTAATGTCACTTCACACCTCATTCCAGCCAGCAAACTTCGCTCAAAATTATGTGCTAAGTGTAAAACACTCAGCCTAGTGTAACTTCACATCATTTTACTTCCAGCATAGGAAGAAATCCTTTAAATGCTTGGGGAAATGGTTGTAAATCCACATGCTCTGTATTTTTCTTTTCACTCACACTTAATGTTTTCTTCTGGTTATAATTATGTACATAAACATTTACGCTTAATAAACAAGCAGGATAAAAAGCAACTTGAAGGAAAGAGACTATGAAGACAAATGAAAATTATCACTATCGTCTTGCTTGGAGATAAGACATTGCATCCAAGAAACAAGGGGAGATTTTATGTGTGTGTGTATCATATATACACAAAGAAATCAGATCAATCAAAGAAAACCTAAGCTCTTAGAAATACAAAAATATTATGTATTGGGGAAAAGAAAACCCCAATAGATGGACTAGAAAGTAAAGTTAAAAAAATCTACAGAGCAGAGCAAAGAAAAAAAACAAAACGGAACAAAAGAAGAGAAAGTTAGGTCAATGAAATCTAATACTAAATTTTAAAAAAAGATGTAGAGAAGAGAAAATTGAGGATAGGAAGTTATTAAATAATTCAAGAAAATTTCCCAGAATTGAAGAACTTTAGTTTCCAGATTGAAAGTCCCACCAGGTGACCAAAACAGTGGAAGAAAACAGACCCATAGCAAGGCACATACCGCAAAGATTTCAGTACACTGCTCAAGAAAATTCTAAGTTGCCAGAGAGAAATGGTTACATACAAAGGATTAGAAATAAGAATGGTAATAAAATACCTAGGAATAAACTTAACCAAAGAGGTGAAAGATCTGTACACAGAAAACTATAAAACATTGCTGAAAGAAATTGAAGAAGACACAAAGAAATGGAAAAGATATTCCGTGCTCTTGGATTGGAAGAATTAACATAGTTAAGATGTCCATACTTCCTAAAGCAATCTATAGATTCAATGCAATCCCTATCAAAGTTCCAACAACATTTTTCACAGAAATAGAACAAAGAATCCTAAAATTTATATGGAAAAACAAAAGACCCCGAATAGCTAAAGGAATCCTGAGAAAAAAGAACAAAGCTGGAGGTATCACACTCCCCGATTTCAAAATATACTACAAAGCTATAGTAAACAAAACAGCATGGTACTGGCACAAAAACACACACACAGATCAATGGAATAGAATCGAAAGCCCAGAAATAAACCCACATATCTATGGACAGCTACTCTTTGACAAAGGAGCCAAGAACGAACAATGGAGAAAAGAAAGTCTCTTCAACAAATGGTGTTGAGAAAACTGGATAGCCACATGCAAAGTAGACCCTTACCTTACACCATACACAAAAATTAAATCCAAATGGATTAAAGACTTGAATGTAAGACCTGAAACTATGAAACTTCTAGAAGAAAACATAGGCAGTACGCTCTTCGACATCGGACTTAGCAACATATTTTCAAGCACCATGTCTGACCGGGCAAGAGAAACAACAGAAAAAATAAACAAATGGGACTACATCAAACTAAAAAGCTTCTGCACAGCAAAGGAAACCATCAACAAAACGAAAAGACAACCTAACAATTGGGAGAAGATATTTGCAAACCATACTTCTGATAAGGGGTTAATCTCCAAAATATATAAAGAACTCATGCATCTCAACAACAAAGAAACTAACAACCCAATTAAAAAATGGGCAAAAGACCTGAACAGACATTTCTCCAAAGAAGATATACAGATGGCCAACAGACACATGAAAAGATGTTCAAAATCATTAACTATCAGGGAAATGCAAATCAAAACTACAATGAGATATCACTTCACGCCCATCAGAATGGCTATAATTAACAAGACAGGAAACAACATGTGTTGGAGAGGATGCGGAGAGAAGGGAACTCTCATACACTGCTGGTGGGAGTGCAAACTGGTGCAGCCACTATGGAAAACAGTATGGAGAGTCCTCAAAAAATCAAGGATAGAACTACCATATGATCCAGCTATTCCACTGCTGGGTATTTATCCAAAGAACTTGAAAACACCAATGTGTAAAGATACAAGCACCCCTGTGTTCATGGCAGCGTTATTCACAACAGCCAAGACTTGGAAGCAACCTAAGTGCCCATCAAGGGACGAATAGATAAAGAAGATGTGGTATATATACACAATGGAATACTACTCAGCCATAAGAAATGATGAAATCCAGCCATTTGTGACAACATGGATGGACATTGAGGGTATTGTGCAAAGTGAAATAAGTCAGAGGGAGAAGGCCAAATACCGTATGATTTCCTTCATTAAGTAGTAGATAATAACAACAATAAACAAACACATAGAGACAGAGATTGGATTGGTGGTTACCAGAGGGGAAGGGGGGAGGGGGGAGGGCGAAAGGGATAATTCGGCACATGTGTGTGGTGATGGGTTGTAATTAGTATTTGGGTGATGAACATGATGTAAACTATGCAAAAATAGAAGTATAATGATGTACACCTGAAATTTATACAATGTTATAAACCAATGTTACTGCAATAAACAAAAAATTAAAAAAAAAAAGAAATAAGAATGGTTTTGGACTTCTCAACAATAATACTGGAAGCTAGAAGACAATAAAGCAATCCTTCAAAATTCTGACGCTGGTGAAGAACACCAGAAAAGGTCATTTCAGGCAGAGAAAACCATGGGAAAAGGCACAGGCAAGAAAGAAATAAGGTCTATTACCTGCTTCAGGAACTGCAAACATCTCCTTAGAACCAAAGAATTAAGTGAGAGGTGGTCGAAGTGGTGACAGCGGTAGGAAAGGAGTCAGATTATCAAGGACCAAATGTACTATTCCCAGTAGTTTTGATTTTATCAAAATGGGCAGCCGCTGAGGATTTTCAGCAGGACAGTGACATGAAATTGGTATTTTAGAAAAGACAAGCTGAGGAGTATGGAGGTCAGTAAGGCTGGTAGCTGGGAGACTAATCCTAAAGCCAATATAATCATGTGTGGAAAATGGTAATACTTACCCTAATGATAATAATAATAGTTAACACGTATTAGGCTAAGAGAGTTTTTATGGAGAATTTCACTTTATTTTGCAACAAATCTTTTAAGTAGGTGCTATTATTTCATGCCATTCTTACAAGTGAGGAAATGAACCGTGGTAAAGTCACACTGCCAGCTAACAACGGACACTGTGGGTGGACCCAAAGCCTTTTGCCAAAGTCTGTACTGTTTACTGAGCTCCTAAGTACTAACCAATCCATCAATAAATCCTGTTAGCTCAACTTCAAAACCCATCTCACAGCGAGTGATGTCTCACTCCCTCCACAGCTACCACTCTGGCCCAGACACATTATTGTTTGTCTGAACTATTACAGGTGGCCCCTAACTGGCCTCCCCACTATCACCTGTCCCTATGTTGTCATTCTCACAGAACAGTTCAAATAATCTTTTAAGTCTTAAACTATGTCACTCTCCTGCTTACTCCCATCACAAGGCCCTAAGTGAGCTGGCCTCTGTCCACCTCGAAGTTTGAGTCACATGGGCTTCACTCTGAAGTGGGAACAAGGCAAGCTTACTTTCCACCTCAGAGCCTTTACACTGGCTGTTCCCCCTATTTCGGGAATGCTTCTTCCCCTGGTCTTCCTATGGCAAGTTTCTTCCCACCCTGCTTCCCTCTGCTCAAATAACCACTCTCTCTTGACTAATTTTCTACACAGAAGTTATTCTAGGAGGAGCAGGGATGTGTATGTTATTTGTATTTGTGAGGAGGCAACTTGTTTTTACATCTTCTCAGTTTACACTTCCTCACCTTATATATTTTATTCTTCCTTAGGACCGGTCATTTCTGATTTCCTCTACTATTTTCGAATTTTTCATAACTTCAGTCTCTGAAGACAGCTTCAGAGTCTCAAAGCACTGTACAGACCATCACGAATTCCTCCACTTTGATAACGAAGCTGAAGTAAAAAAAAATGGCTGGCCAGTCATTGAGTAGCAGGGCTGGATCTGAACCAATTTCCATGCTTTTCTCAGAGACATGCATGTCCATAATCTTCGGTGAGCAGTTTAATAGGGGACAAGTTATAAGTTAATTTCAAGCTCAGATTTACTGATTTTTATATTTATAGAGCACTATTCAAGAGAAGCTTTTTAAAACAATTTTATATATTTTTTTTCATTTTTTTTTCTTAAAACTGTCCAGATAGGCAAGAGGTAAAATTACTTCCATTTTATAGATGAAGGGGACACAAAGAGGTAAGTGACTGACTAAAACAGTGGTCTTGAGTTCCAGTGGTAATACTTTTTCCATTAAACCACGGTATAGTTAACCAAATAACAATGTTGTATTTAACTACTGATAGGCAAAAGACCTATGACGAAAGTAGAAGTTAAGAGAAACAACGTTATCCAGTGAGTTGGGGTTTGTTTGGGGGCTGTCATAAAGAGCTACTGTATTTATTGAGATTCTTTTGTCCAAAAAGGACAAGATCAAGAAGGAATGCAGCAGATACAAAATTATGAAAGCCATAGCTAAAGGAAAACCTGGACCAAGGAAGCACTCTTTAAAAATTTGAGCATGGCAGTATTCTGTAGAGCACGTAATAAATTTATAAAACTTAGTATTCAAGGATGGTAGTAGAAATACAGGTGTTTTTTTAAAATGGCATAGTTAATTTTTTGAATGTCAGAGACACACATAGCTATTAATAAAGTGGTAGTATATCTAATCTTCAAAATGAATGTTAGGGAGGCCAACGTGACATTCCATAATGATGGAAACCTGGAACAGATGGAGTATGAGTATCCACATCCCTAAGATCAAGGCAAAAGTTTTAAACATTTATTCAATAATTCAGTGTAAACCAATCCCTATTCTTTTTATATCCTGAAAGCAGAATTTTTTTATTTTGCTAAGGAAGATTGGCCCTGAGCTAACATCTATTGCCAATCTTCCTCTTTTTGCTTGAGGAAGATTGTCCCTGAGCTAACATCTGTCCCAATCTTCCTCTATTTTTGTACATGGGATGCCACCACAACATGGCTTAATGAGTGGTGTGTAGGTCTGTGCCCGGGATCCCAACCCGTGAACCCCAGGCCGCTGAAGCAGAGCGCCCAAACTTAATCACTATGCCACTGGGCCGACCCCAGAATTTTTTACCTTAATGAATGATTACATGTGGGAACTGCACCTGCCTTAACAGACTGCTTCATCCACTTTACTTGGGGTTGATTTTGCCTTACAGAGAGCAACCATTAAAATTTCTTTTCCCTCACCCAAGATTTAAAAAATAGTCAAGCACGGGGCTGGCCCGGTGATGCAGCAGTTAAGTTTTCACGTTCCACTTCGGCAGCCCAGGGTTTGCCAGTTTGGATCCTGGGCACGGACCTACTCACCACTCATCAAGCCATGCTGAGGCGGCGTCCCACACAGAAAAACCAGAAGGACCTACAACTAGGATACAACTATGTACTTGGGCTTTGGGGAGAAAAAAAGAGGAAGATTGGTCTCAGATGTTAGCTCAGGGTCAATCTTCCTCAAAAAAAAAAAAAAAAGATAGTCAAGCATTATATACAAATACAGAAAGGTCTATGCCAAGTAACAAATGAAAAATATAACTCAAAATGAGGTATGCACACTGACAGTAAGTGCATTGATACACTCTAAAACAAAATGATGCAAGAAGGTTAACAAACAGTTGGTGATGTTAAACAGTGGTTTCCAAGGAACGAACTTAATCACACCTTTAGAGGGCCGTAGAAAACTTCATTTTTAACAAGGGCCCCAGATGATTCTAAGTTTTGATTGAAAGTGCAATTTGGGGAAGCACTTTTAACCTCCATTGTGCGTCAGATTACATACACAATAAAATTAAATTGTAAATCATGTAATCGAACAGAAGTAATTTATTTATATAAACTATTAATAGATACTAAATACAATATGGTTTTAAAATGAAATCATGTGTATACAGTTGTCTTCATAAAGAAAAGTATACTAATCAAAAGCTATACAACAACATTAACAGCAAATCCAAATACAAATGAAGATATTCTTCTGAATTCCATGTCTCATCGAGCATCAAAAACCACCACTGTATTAAACTGAGTTAAGGACAAAAAAAGTATTTAAAAATTGATCTAACACTTCCAAGTCACTTTCTCTTTGCAATAAGCTTGTTTGTTATTTAATCTAAAATGCACAAAAAAATGGAATTCACTATTTACTATGACAAGTGGAAATGAACTAAAAAAACTATTTCTATTTTTATTAGTCCCCTTTCCAAAGTGCAAAAGACCAAAGCACCAAAAAACACTGAAGCAATGTTAAAGGTGATAACTTATTGATTTAAAAAACATTGTTAGTTACCACATAACAATTTACTCTCTTTCAGCTAATTTGTAAGCTTCACTTTTTCCATCAGGTAGCATACATACACAATATTGTGATTTCTCCTTGTATAATTTAGTTTGTTCATAAACTCAAGCTCAAGAATGAGTACTTTGTGAAATAGAGAATCCCTGAAAAACAGACTTAAGAGAACCAAAATCAACTAGTATTTAGATTATTTAGTATATGCCTATACATTGGCATACTGGTCCATGAAAATGCTAATCATGCCTTTTTTGGTAAGTAATCCAAAAGTTATTACCATTTTACCAGAAATTAGTCTTTGACTCGCAACCCAAGCATTACTCTTCACTTCCTCCCATCTCATATTTAGAAAGCATAGTTAAAAGGATACATCTTTTAGTCCTTTTCTTATACATTATTCTGTATCCACATTCTCTGCATCTGATTGGATCTCTGGATTTTATTTCATTTTCTGTGTGACATTCTAGAAAAGAAAACACATTTATTCAATGTCTAAAGGGAAATATTACAGACAAACAAATTATCTTAACCATATTTTTCACCCAGAACACCAAAATATACTCCATCTCAAGGGAATGTTGCTATCACCAATATATTAATGGGGAAAGAAAAAAAGATGTGGTGCAATGCACTTTTTCAGGACAGAAATCTTAATGAGAGGATTTTTTTACGGTTGCTAAAGTATTCTGCTTTATAACTTTAAACTTGAGCGACGCATTTAAGCCAAAGATAAAAGTAGAAATTTCAAAAAACTGAAATAAAATACCCTTACTTTATGTAAGTGCTACTCTTACCTCCACAGATATATATCATTGGCTGCTGCTTTGGGGGTTGAACGTCCTTCTGGGTGTCCATTGTTAGTCCCTGAAATCACAGACTTAAATACTGAATATCTCAAAGGGGCTCTTCACAAATCCAACCAGCCCTCATTTTTCTCTGAAAGCTAAAAACGTCCCAATTCCTAATCTGTACTTTTTCAAACCCTATGAGGTGTAAAGCACGAAACAAAAAAACAACATATTGCGCAATTACCCCCAAACTGGACACAAAAGTAAATACATTATACGTGTTATTTCATTTATACGTCATTTCACTACAATCTTTACAACACTCCTAGGAGGTATTACTCTCCTTTTACAGATGAAGAAACCGAGGCTTAGAAAAGTTAATTTGCACAGGATTATTCAGCTATTAAGAGGCAGAAAGATTCAGATCGACTTTAGCAGGAGATGGCCACAAAAATAATACCCCTCAACAGGGGAACAAGCGAACCGAAGATAAGGGAAGGATAATGAAACAACCCCCAATAGCCAAACAGCTCAACTGAAAGAAACCAGGCAAAGGACTAAAGCATTGACTCTATCCCCAGCCTCTCCCAACTCTAAATCCACACCAGACCTGTTTAACCCGAGTATCTTGCCAGTTTTGGCCCAAAATCCCAACCCGCCAATTCCCTACCCACCTAGCAAGGAGAACGTTCTCACCCTACGGTTCCACACAGATTCCGGCTCGTCGCTCCGTCTCAGCCAACTTCCGGCGTTGGTGTATGACGCGGAGTGGAGTCTCCGCCCCTTCCGCCCTGGGCGTAGCCGAAGAACCCGGATTGAATACAGGCGGTCAAGCCGGGCGTTTTGCATATTAGGCTTAGCGGGCAATAGTGCATGTTAGCGTTACAGCTATTTTCATTTTTCAGCACGTCAAAGCATTTTAACAGTTCCTCAAGTCAAAGGAAGTTCGTTTTCCTGACTAATGTAGTCTGTAGAAAGTAACACTTTTCCAGAAGGGCGGGGGGTTAGAAGAGAAACCA
This sequence comes from Diceros bicornis minor, assembly GCF_020826845.1. Classification (NCBI taxonomy): domain Eukaryota; kingdom Metazoa; phylum Chordata; class Mammalia; order Perissodactyla; family Rhinocerotidae; genus Diceros; species Diceros bicornis. The sequence continues at coordinate 18,724,605 of NC_080760.1, read as the reverse complement.
AAATGACAAGTGCCCGTGGAATCCTAGGCTAACCATTATTCCGAGGAACGTGGGAGAATCGACTTCACTGCTGATTTTTCACGTGGAAAAACACTTTTCAGATTATGTTTTTCGAACGGTTTGATATCTGTGCTGGGGCGGTGGAGCAGACGCCTCCTATCCTTCACATAATTTCGTTTTTGCTTTTCGACCCTTTCTGTTCTAGGCTCCTGTCATCCCTCTCACCCACTCCTTTCACTCATTTTAAAGCAAAGGCGGGCGTGAGGGCAGCTACGTCAATTACTCCCACCTACAGCTGAGGGATTTTGGTAGCGGTGGCTATCCACTGACGCTCCTTCCGTCACATGTATTGTCCTCCAGAACAACAAAGTAACCTGCCATGTAAGGTTGGGTTCTTTCAAAGATCAAAATTTCAGTGAGATTAATGTCAGTTGGTTTTACAACATTTACATTCATTTGCTTCTTTCACAGTAGTATTTTACTTACAACAGAAGGAGGAAGAAGAAAATGAAGTTATTAAAATTTAGAAAATAACCAGTCGTTAACAACTATTATAGTTAATCGGAGAAGCAGATTTCTTTCTCCCCAACATGCACTACATCTTTGCTTTCTCACTAAGCAGGCTATACTGCTTTCCCATCTTGCATCCAGCAACTTGAGAACTTTGAGCTTAACCTGTCACTTTCAGAAGGAGTTCCAGCTGGTTGCACCTCCACAGACCAACTTGTGAGATTTAACTTGATATTCCCAGTCTTCCTAGCTGCCAATTTTTTAAATTTCCAGGGAAACACACCGGAATTTCCTGCTTCTTCCTCCACAGACAGGCTAATATAGAGCATAAATATTTGGACCATCAGCTCTCTCACAACATACTTCTCCTCTCAACCAAAGAAAAGAGGTAATCCAATAGAAGAGTCAAAATAAGCTTCCCTACAAGCAGTGTTAGATAAAACCATTGTTATCATGAGAGAAAGATAATGGAGTGATCCAGAAAGTGTAACTTTAATCATTGGAAGCTGTCCTGGATTCTGACTTCCCAGTTAGGGTATCAAGATGATTCTGGCAGGGCCGGCCCCCTGGCTTAGTGGTTGGGTGCGCACACTCGGCTACTGGCAGCCTGGTTTGGATCCCTGGCGCGCACCGACGCACCACTTCTCCAGCCACGCTGAGGCTGCTTCCCACATGCAGCAACTGGAAGGATGTGCAACTATGACATACAACTGTTTACTGGGGCTTTGGGGGGAAAACAGGAGGAGGATTGGCAATAGATGTTGGCTGGGAGCCGGTCTTCCTCAGCAAAAAGAGGAGGATTGGCACGGATGTTAGCTCAGGGCTGATCTTCCTCACACACAAAAAAAGATGATTCTGGCACATAACACAGTCTATGAAGATCAGAGTGGATCAACACATGTAGAATACAAATGGGTGCTGGGACGCTACAGAGGGGTAGGGTAATGCGAAGTGGTAGCAAAGAGATCCAGAATTTCAACAAGAGTTCATGTTGATGCCAGTTCCCAATCCAACTCCCTCTTTCCTATCAGCAGGAACCAGTAATTTTAGGATCACTGTGGAGCATGGTCAGTGGAAGCTATTATCAATGGTAACAACTAACTTTTCTTGAGCACTTACTATGTACCAGACATTATTGCATTGCCCTCTCCTAATGAGAGTATTTGTCTTGCCATCTTAGATACTAGTGCTTTTAACTCCTTATTATATGGTCATAGAGATGCAAGTTGCTATTTTTCCCCTGAATCTTTGTTTTCCTTTTTCCTTGATCATATTCATTAAAGTATACTTGCATAGCTTGAATGTCTTGGTGACTGGAAAAGTCTTCCATTATGTTTTACTGGATGTTCCCCCAAAAAAGCATTAGATCTTGTGGAAAACAGATGGATTTTAGAATTCTGAGGTCAGTAATGGGATGGCACCCAATTCAGAAGGGAAGCAAAAAGGCCAAAGACTGTGGTGGGTAAAGAAGAGGAAAATATAGCTCAGTGGCTTAAATTTGGGGTATATGAGTTAAGCTAGGACAAGCTACATGTAACTAGGTGTCTTTTTTGCCCTTTTTGGGGGAGTATAAAAATTATTCTTCTTTGAATGATGGAAGGGAGTTATAATATGCTCTTTTACTCTTCAGTCATAAAATATCTAGAGAAAAATAAAATAGCTGGAGAAACAGAAAAGGACAGTGTTTAAATGGTGTTTGGGGTTGTGTGGATTTTGTTTAACCATAGGCAAAATTCCCTGCCCTGTTTACATTATGGTGGGAGTGGGGAGAGGACATTAAACAAAATAAGTAAATAATATGGTATTTTAGAAGGCGATAAGCTACACGACGCAATTCAGCAGAGAAGGAGGATTTACAAATACTAGGCAGGGAAGGGCAAAGTGGCTGTAACAGAGATTTGTTTGAAGAATTAGAGAGGGCACTACTCACTCTACTGAGTGTGTGGAGGAGGCTTCCAAGAGGTGCAGTCTTGGGGAATGTGTGATTCACCAATTCCTTACCTTAAATCCTACAGTTTCCTCAAACTTAACAACCTCATACTAAATTCATCTTATTTTCTCCCAAACTTGTACTCTTCACTCTCTTACCCTCTGCCCCATGCAGTTGATTTTGTCAACTGAATATGTCGAGTCCAGGTTCTTCCCCACCCCTACTATCTTCCAGAGTAATGCAGTAGCTTCCTAACTGGTCTCCTGGCAGCCACCCTCACCTCTCTTCCTCTGTCCTCCATTCTGCCGCCAGAGTGGTCTTTCTCAAATGCTCTGCATTGCCTAGAGGATAAATGTCAGACTCTTAACGTGCATCCAAAACTCTCCATGACTTGACTTCTTTCCCTTCTCAAGAATTTTCTTTTCTTTTTCCTCAAACAAGTCTTAGTTTCCAGCTATAATCAATTATTTAGTTTCTCTGATGTGCCCAACTGTTTCAATTTTCCTGCTCTTGCACATTATGTTTGGAGTTTGGAATCACCTATCTGCCTTTTAAATTGCCACTTGTCCTTCAAAATCCATCTCACATCATGGTCTTGATGAAGTTAGCTCTGCCCTTTCTTCTCCGATAGGGTTAGTCCATCCGTCTTTCTTTTGTGCTACTACCGTTCCTCTGTTACAGCACTTACAGCGGTCAGCCCCTTAAGGACAGTAACTGTGCGTCACTCATCTTTGTATTCCCTGGACCTAGCCCAATAATTGGCACATAGGTGAGGCTTAATCATTGTTAGTGAGTTTGGCTTTGGATATATGGCATTTAGGATGACTAAAGGGCATCCAGATGGAGAAGAGTGGTGGTGGCACCTGTTACTGGCTTAAAAGTAATGGTTGAAGCTCTGAATGAGAATTATGTAAGCACAGACCGGTAAAGTAAGAAAAATGCTGAGGTAGGACAGCTCATTTAGGGAATAGACAGACGAAAAGAAGCCAGAAAAAGGAGATGCAGAAAGAAGCTGCCAAGAGCAGAAGGAGGGAGACTGGCATATAATAGGTGCCCAGTAAATAAAATATCCGTTTTTAGATGCTTAAAAAAGAAGCATAATCACGTCTAAAGATACTGTAACCGAGTTAGTCATACCTTTCAGACCTTATCCTGTGTACATCGATACTTCTAAAAGGAGTCATTCGGTTTGTAATCTGCTTTTTACACTTGATTATCTCAGGAAACATTTTCAAGTGAATCTTCTCCTACATTATTTTTGATTATTTTAATGGCATCCCACTGTAGGACTTATCAGCCTTTCTCCATAATCCTCCTCACAGTGAGAATGGGGAGAGGAAAAGCCTATCAAATTAGGAGGTCCTCGCTGTGCTTGGGGAGGGCTGGAAGGGCGGGAAGGAGAGGACGAGACCTCCTCTGGCGCAGGCGAGGGCCGGGGACCTGCAGGTCGCGGGGCGGCCGGCGGGGGCGCAGCGGAGCCGGAGGAAGGGGCGGCGCGGGGCGGGGCGGCGCGTAGCGGTTACTCAGGGCGGGCAGTTCAAACCGAAGGAGGGAAACGCGGCGGCCGCACGCGAGCGCGGCGTGGGGGTTGCCATAGCCGGGCATCCCTGGGGGCGAGGCTGTGGCTCCTCCCCGGCGCAGCCCGCAGCCGCTGCCCCTCTCCCCTCCCCGCCCCGCGGCCGCGCCTCGGGCTCCAGGTGGACGGGAGCGGGGGACCCCAGGTGTATGCTGGCTGGCGGGCCTCTGGGCGTCCCCGGCCCCGCGCCCACTTTGTTTTCCAGGTGCTGGGACTAGAGAGGCGCCCGAAGCCGTTCGCTTCTCCGCTCGCTCCGCTCCAGGGGCCGCCCGGCCGCCCTCGGCCTGTCGGTGTCTCTCTGGGCCCCGGACCGCGGCGGCCGAGCCGAGCGAGCCTCCCCCGCCAGCCTGGCCCGGGGAGGGTCCGGGAGGGCCGAGCGGGCTAGTTGACGCCCTGGTGAGACCGTTGCCCACAGCGCCTCGGGCCGGCCTGACAGCGCTGCGGCTGCCACTGCGTCGTCTCCGAATCGGGGAGTTGCCTCAGTTCCAAGACTGGCTGGAGAAAACAGATATTAAAATTACTGTTGTCTGGAAGGTGAAGGAAATTCAAAGTGATTTAGGCCTTTTCAAGTGTTAGAAGTAACCCCTGCAGCGTGTCCTTTTGGTACCCTTCAAATTTGAGCGGTCATCGTGCTACGGCACGTTTCAATTAATCGTTCAAACTAAAGTTTTCTCTTTGAGTAGCATTACTTTGGCATGAATTTTAAAGGCAAAGTGAGAGATTTTCTTGTTTGGAAGCCTACATAACTTTGACATCTAAGAGCTCAAGATTTACTGATGGTAAGATTTTCCACTTTAACAACTGAAGGAAATTTCGTTTTAATATAGTTAAATGAGTTTCATTCTCTGATTTGACAAGCGCTTTTTTTTTAAGAGCACTGTGGCGATAAGTGTTCTCAACTCTTTTATCAGGAACCTGGTTAAAACAAAAATTAATATTGAGGAGATTGTTTGATTAATCGGTGAACTGGTGAATCGGTAAAATTAAATGTCAGCGGGCATTCCATAATTTTGCATGAATAATTTAAAATAATTAAAAAATTAAGTTTTGAAGAGCTAAGTTTTGTTTGAGACTGACATCTTGGAGTAGTAGAAAGATGAACATGATGACAACAGAGAAAGCACGTTGGAGACAACTTCAAATGTGTAGATGAACAGCAAAAAGTACTAGAAAGTTTTTATGTTTGTAACAAGTGGTCTATGGTTTTTTGGGAGGGGGAGAGGATGATATCTGCATCCCAGCCCTGTTTCTGTTTACCTCTGTTTCCCAAATTCTAGTATGATGAGACACCTAGTGGAGAAGTAGCAGAATAGTTATGTTTGTTTTAACTTTTTAAAAGGACGCCTTGACCTAATTTTACCAAATAACATGAGTGAAAACTGTTACTTAATAGAATGATTCTCATAGAGGGAGAAACATTCGTGGGAGGAGGTGTAATTTGAAGACATATTCTATCTTATTAACTTAATATTTTGAAAACAAAAATTTTTAAAAAATATAATACAAATTACAGAAAGCAAAGTTTGATGATCTTGGCCGGTAAGCATGTACAGAAGATATAGCAGTGATTCTCACCGTCTGAGGGGATGTAGATCAGAAGGGTACATGTGGAAGATTTACCAAAAAGGGGTATAGGTTTAAAAGATTGAAAAACACTTAGATACTTGGCCCAGTAATAATGATCTTCTAATGATCATTATACTGTAAAGAAACTATTTCGTTTTGTGGTTAGAGTAGCAATTTGGTTTTTTAAAAAAACTCATTCACTCATATATTTAAATGATGTAACTTAGGCATAAATTACTTTCCTATTATAGTCACTAAACTATATCTTCCCAGGGTCTTTTAATAGAGAAAAATTGTGTATTTGGTCTGGAGATAACTTTGAAAGAATGACAATTTTCTTAGTGTCCTTTGAGTAATCTGGAGAAATATCAGAAACTATGATAACTTTCTTATCTTAGCTTCCTTTGAGTTATTTAAATTGAGGTTCTAGAAAGAAGGAATGTGATGATACTGTTGAAAAGGCTAAAGAGTAAAGTATTTTCTAGTGTCATTCCTTACAAATATAATTACTGAGTCACATTTCTTCTTTAAGTAATTTACTTGAATTCTTTATTTTCAATTTCAAGAATATTATAAAGGGTGGGTTTCCCACAAATAGTTGCCTGTTACCTGTGAATTCACGCCTGCAACTGGACCTTATGTCTCAAAATATTTAGAAGATGAGACATGAATGAGGGTAACATGCCAGGTTTGAAATGGCCTTATATCTATGGGGCAATGGTTCATTTTGGTTAGTGCATGAAGAATGTGTTAGTAATTTGTCAGTGAGCCAAAGAGTCTTTGCAAAGGTATAAGTCTGGGAATTCAGACTTTGTGAATGGTCGTGGGGACTGGATTTCTGCGACGGGTCTATGTTACAAGTATGAATAATTATCCTGGAGTTGCTTAGCCAAATTGCAGTGAAATCTAGTGGCAGCACTCATTTGACACATTTCCCAAAGATATGTTTGAAAATTAGCATATAGTTTTTTTAAGCAGCTTTATTTACATCCCAGAACTTTGAAAGGAAATATCCAACTAACTAGATCTAGGCCAGCACAAATAAGCTAGAATATTAAAACTACAGTTATGTACTTTAGTGCTGTTAAAATCATTAGGTAATAACATCATCTAAAGATGATGCTTCCAGATTTTTTTTCTCCTCAAGTGTAGTTCAAGAAAATATTTGTGCACGGTGCTTAGACTCTGCTTAGTCAAATAATCTGTGAATATTTATAACCTGAAAGTTTTGTTTTTTATGATGTCAAAAAGTTGTTTTAAGTAAGATACACATAAGTATATTGTAGAATAGATTTATTTTTTAAAGTAACTTTTTTTATTGCCATAAAATTTTCTATTATTATCTGTACTCATAACAAATAATGTATTTTGCTGTAGGCTGTTAGGCTGCTCGTTTCAAAGGAAGAATGAAATTTGTTTTCACTTTGTAGAAACAGAGATTTTGAAGATGTCAGAAAGTCATTCAGGTCAAGCATGCACTGGAGCAGGAAATGAGGTGGACTCTCCTACTGTCGATTTCAAGTACTCCAGCTTCAGAGATTTTTGTTCCACATCTTCATTTCAAGATAGTGGCTACAAAGAGTTGTTAAAATCTTGCAGCTTTGATAATACAGATAAAGAATTTTTTGGAAAGACAGAAAAAGGCCCAACATTAAACTATGAACATCCAGAAACTTCAAATCTGGGCTTAACACATCCTTTAGAGTCTCCCACTCAAAAAAAGAGATTTGTCTTCCCTAGGAAGGAAAAGAATAAAACCCCAGAACTTTGTGAAACTCCTAAAGTCAGTGGGAAAAAATTTTTACTGCGCAGAAGGCTGGACATATCTTTCTCTCTTCTAAAGGGGGACTTTGAATCACAAAATAGTTCTCTAGAAAGTAGTTCAAGCCAAGTTCTCAACTTAGGAAAAAATATTCCAAGCAGTGCTTTGGGTTTTCCAGGGCAAAATAATTTTAGTCCTTTAGTTACTAGCGCTTTGAAAACAGAAGAAGCAACTTCCAGCAGTCAAAAATTGAGACTAAATTTTTCTCAACAGAAGACTTCCACAGTTGATGATTCCAAAGATGCTTGTAGCCTATTTGAAGTTGAATGTATATCTCCAATTCAGGGCAATGATTTTAAAGACTCTATCACACGTGACTTTAGTGATAGCAGTCTATGGTTTAACGATGAGAATACATATCCCGAACTTCGGGGCTCCTCTGTTAGTGGAACAACTTGTGGAACAGATGAGGACATATTTGTGACTCCAGTAAGTAATCTTGTAGCTAACATTAAATTTAATGCAAGTCAATGGCTTTCTCCTTCAACTGAAGTGAGAGGCAATATTTCAACACCTGAAGACAGTGGTTTTAATTCACTTTGCTTGGATAAATCAGAAGATTTGCTCTCTGACAAGGAGAGTTCTTTTCAAGAACTACATAAGGGAACTCTCAAAGTGAGGGACACCATAAAAAAGTCAAGGCGTCTTGGAAGGTTGAGAAGACTGTCTACCCTTCGGGAGCAAGGCTCACAATCTGAGACAGAAGAGGAGAAGGAGATCATCCATTCTGACTCTGAAGCAACACCAGCAGCTGCTTCAGACATCTCAGAGAGCCAGCCAAGCAGTGACAATAAGAATGGGGATTTGATTTTAAGCTTTAAGAATTTATCAAAGACCCCAGCCTTGCAATTAGTGCATGAGCTCTTTATGAAAAGCAAAAGGAAACGATTCCAGCAAAATGGCACACATGAATTCCTAGAAGAAAGAGATGAGGGGAAAATTGCTGTACTACAGTGTGTACTTGCAGGACTAATTGGCAAGAAAATGGGTATAGAAAAACTGGACATCTTAACAGAATTAAAATATAGAAATTTAAAGCATATTCTTGCTATGGTTTTAGATTCCTTGACTACAGAAAGCCTATGCAGGTAAGAAATAAAATTTTTTTCTGAAATAAAACTGCCTTTTATCACTTTTTTTTAGTTGAAAAGCTTTTCTATCAGTGGGGTAGTCGTCCTGTTTTTTGTTTATTTGTTTTATTATCTCTGTCTTTGGTTGTCCTACACTTTATCAAAGGTGGTTTAGTGAACTACTTGGTAGAGCTTACTAGTATAGTCCCTTCTATTTAAAAGCCTGCTTTAGAAGCAACAGTATAATCTTCTGGATAAAGTTCATTTCACTGTCCTTTGGGAAGAGAGTTTCTGGAAGTTGAACTTTAAATTTTCAAGATGGCAAACTTCCATGAAAGTTATTAAATGATTTAATAGTTCACATCCTGTTGTCAGATTGCAAATTGTACTAAAGTTATGACACTTGGTCAGAAATAATGAAAAGCATTATGGAGACTAAGAAATGACAGCATACGAAGGATACCATGTAGTTATTTAATCTAAGTTCTAGAATCCAAGAACAATGGTTAGCTTTCATTTTAGAGTTTGGTCTTTTCAGAGATCAAGGGAGACGAGGATTATTTCATTTTCATTGCTAACACAGCAGTGGAAGTTAATTACTTTGGAGAACTTCAAGGAATTAGAAACGAAAGAATTTGTGTTCACAGAGATTTCAGTATATTGAATGCTGTTACATAATTAAAGAGAAACTAAGTCAGACATTTAGGAGTATTGAGGGTGGGAACTAGGGCTACAAAGACTAAAGTGAGACTGTGTTCATACTGGCAATTTTGGGGAGTTGCAGGACTCCCGGAAGACAAGACCCTTGGGAATGCCATGACCAGGAAGGAGGGAAGCCGTGTGGAACAGGATTTCTGCAAGGTGATGGTTAGAGGAGTACATGCAGGAGAGAGAGTGAACCTCTTTTTCAATAGGGATATGTCAAGAGTTTGGTTCATAGAGTCTTTGCTGTTTTTATGGCCACTACTTCTATTAAAGCCCCTCTTCACCTTTCTCCCATAAATTAGTTGTGCGCTATTGTAGAGAATTGTAGAATTTCGTAGCTGGAAGCCTTCTGAGATATCTAGCCCAATCACATATTTTGCAGATGAGAAAACTGAACTCCAGAGAAATTAAGAGACCCATCAACAGTCACTCAAGGAGACAGGAATATATCTAGGTCTATAACTGAGCTCCTTGATTTCTAATCCAGTTTTTCCTAAAAACTCTTACTAAGGTTTAAGGGCTTTCTGGATAGACTTGATTGGGTGGAACCCAAATAGGATAATAAACAGATTAGTGCACCTATATGTGTGTGCCTTTAAAAAATGTTCAATTGAGGGGGCCGGCCCGGTGGCATAGTGGTTAAGTTCTCGTGCTCTGCTTCAGGGGGGCCCCAGGTTTGCGGCTGGGATCCCGCATGCGGACCTAGACACTGCTCATCAAGCCGTGCTGTGGAGGTGTCCCACATACAAAATAGAGGGAAATTGGCACAGATGTTAGCTCAGGGACAGTCTTCCTCACAAACACAAAAAAGTTCAAATGAGATAAATTATTTGTTTAAAAATTGAAGATATGGCTAAGATATAGGAATTTTATTTTTATATGCTGGAGTAGTTGGATACAGACCAGCCAAAATAAGAAATTGGGTGATACTTTTGGGTGCTCACTTGTGGAAGCAGTTGATATTCAGTCATATTTCAATACTTACCTCTCTTGCTCAGCCCTCCAAATTTATAGTATTTGTACTACAGAATGCATGTATAACGTTAGCAGTGTTTATTGTTGGTAATGTGAGATTATGGTCAGTTGAAATAGCTGTAGCAAATACCCAGTTATATGGTTCATTTCTTCTCCATCAATAGGTGATTTTCTGCCTATTCCTCCCCATCAATCTGATATAAGGCATATGTATCAGTTTAGGGAGAGGCAAGGGCAACTGAGGCGGGCCATGGTAGCTGGAAGAATAGTAGTGCTGACAGCTCAAGTATTACTTGGGGCCCTCCACAACAAGTAACTTTTTCTTCCAGCTGTCTGATCTTATTCACTTTGATGATTTGTGATGTTAGAGTAATAAAAAAGACCAGATTAACAGTTGAAGAAATACCTTTTCTTTAACAATTAGTATAGTCAAAGTTATTGATAAATAAGCAATCAGTGGACATAAATTGTGTTTTTTCTTTAGCTGCTTCATTCTCATAAACTTTGGTTTATAAAACGGGAACTTTTTAGTGCTACTCATAATAATATTTATCATTTAGCCCTTAGTACATCCAATGAAGGATTGATTATTCTTGTGTTTGTTTAATCAAAATGATAGATATGTTAAATACATTAATAGGATAAATTGGTAAAAAAAAAAAACCTCTTGTGCTATAGATGATAATCATTTGTTGCATGTTGTGTTCCAAATTTTTAATATTAGTGTCACATTTGAAGTTAAATCCTCGTAATCAGTCTCCCTGTGGACTCATATTGGCTCTATATGAAACTGTGTTTTTCCCTTAACCATTTATGAGATGATAATCTATCAATATAATGCTGGCATATATTTAATATTTTAATAGGAATTCTTTCATATGGTGAAACAATGATGTAGATTAAGTCTTTTTTTTTTTTTTTTTGCTGAGGAAGATTAGCCCTAACCTAACATCTGTTGCCAATCTTCCTCTACTTTGTATATGGTTGCCACCACAGCGTGGCTGACAAGTGGTGTAGGTCTGCACCCGGGATCCACACCTGTGAACCCGGCTGCTGAAGCAGAAGGCACCAAACTTAATGACTACACGACGGTGCCAGCCCCTCAAGTCATGTTTTTAATGTAAATTTTTAGGTTTAAATTTACTGTCCAAAATCTTTAAAACCAGTTTTTCTTATTAATTGCCATATGCAAAAAATGTTAATCCTGTGGAATACGTACAATATGAGGACTGATCTTTTTGTTGTAGTGTTTGGAAAGTGAGCAGAAATTGGCGTGAAATTGTTGTTCAAGATAAAAAAGCAAATCGGAGGAGGAAAATTTATATCACAAAACTGAAAACATATTCTGAGGTAATGTATATAATATTTTTCTAAAATGGATTTGTATAAATATCTGATAATCCCATATTGCTAGACAGCCTAATTTGGTTTTCCTGCTATCTTTTAACCTTTTCCATTTAGTAAACATTCACTCATAAATTCTTTACTTTTCCCAAAGTCCATTTCCATCCAGTCCATAAGTGGGGTAGACTACCTAGCATCAAGAACAACTTGTTGAGTTTTGTTGTTGTTTAAGTGTATGTGCTGTTAGCAGTATTTGAATACCAATGATATACTGGACCCCATTCATAATTAGATATCCTTATAGCACTTTCTATCCAGTCTTTTGAGTAGATATTACTGCCAGTTGCTCAGATTATGATGATGAACACTTCTGACATGGTCCCTGCTCTCTTGGAGCTTGTACCCTGTGGGTGATATGGGTAAACAAGTGGTTACAATACAAGTGTGTTAGGAGAAGCCCAGAGTTAGTTCTATTGGAACATTTAAGAGGCATGTTTGATACTTGGGAATCAAGAGAAGGTTTCTCAGAAAAAGTGCATCTTAGCTGAGACCTGAATCATGAGTTAGCAGTTAGCCAGGTGAAGATAGGGAAAAGTGTTTCAGCAGAGGGAATAGCATACATGAAGGCCTGGAGGTTAGTAAGCATAGCAGATTAGTGCTAGTAAAATACATTAACTTGTATTCCCTTGAAGATCTGAGGTCCAGCTTTGAAGTTACAAGAAAAGTCCTACAGAAGCTGATTAATTCTTCCTAGGAATGCTACTTTATATAATAGGCATCTGCTGACTCTGGCACCCATATTTATTGTATATTCCACTTTTAGACCTTTCTTAGGCATCATTACCAAAAGAAACTCTGAGAGTTTACTCCCTTATTCTTGTTCTAGTAAAAAGTATTTAATAACATAAGTAAATTTCTAATTTGACTAAATATAGTAATTGATGTAAAGCATGGCATAAACAAATATGAACACCTAGATACAGATTGGTAGGTTTCTCATTACAACGAAATATTAGAGATTGCTGTTAACTAAAATGTTGACTTTCTACTTTACTTTTAAGAAAAGTTTTACCTTCTCACCTATGATGTTGCCTTATGACTTAGTCACAGCTCCTGGCTACTTCTGCAGCTGCTGGCTCTGGGAGTTTCTAATAGTGAAGATATTAATTGCCTTCTTAGCATTTCTTTTTAGAGTGCTTCCCTACATGCTAAGGACTTAATTTTTTAAGCAAGCACCTGTTAATATTAAGCTTTTACCTCCATGTACTCCTTACATCCTATAAGGAAGAAAATGTGGTTGTTTTTGGTGACATTTCAGGTAATTCTAGATAAAATGTTCTATCTTCATATCCTGGCCACCAGTTTTTTTTAACTTGGTTTCTTAAAGGACTATCCTGTTTTCCTTACTTGGACTTTTTTTCCTATTTTGATTTGCTTTTTAAATTTTTTTTCAAAGTAAAACAAGTACATGGCTAAAAAAGTCAAATTGGACAATAAAGCTTATGACAAAATACATATTCTCCTGCCCTGTCCCTTCCTACTCTGGATTCTTGCCCCATCAAGGCAATCACTTTCAACTCTTTAGTTGTTCCTTCTGATATTTACCTCTGCATTTCTAAGGAGCATACCTTTACTGCTATTTCTTTGCTTTTTTTTTCAAGAGAGAGATTAAGTGTGTTTTCTAACCTCTCACCCCTGCTACCACTACCTGTCTACCCACCTGTCTCTCTGAATCCCTCTCGCTCTTTCTCCTATCACCATCATTTGGGAGTGAATCAGAATTAAGTGCTGACATTATTAAGACTGAACTGAGATTATTATGACTTTTGACAGCTGCAATGTGTAGTACACTATGATTACACCTTTTTTCTCATATAACTTTTTTTTTCCAGAGTTAATAATTGCCCAGTTTCTTTCTTTCTTTGCTTAGTGTTTCTCTATACAGATCCCTGATTCATCTCCTATTATCCACCAGAACTGGAAATCTCCTCTGTGTAAGTCCAAACAAATCAGGTATTCTACCTGTTCCTTCTTCTCCTCAGAGACGTCCCTCCTGGTGCCTTTTGCCCTCCTATTCTGATATGGACTGGTTGCTTTCTACCTGACCTGTCCTAATGTATATCGTTAATCAAAACAGAAAAGTCATAAAACTAAGTTGTTTGACAGTTTTCCTCACACTTGTATAGCATCACTGAAAGCTCCTTATGTGTGAAAATTAGAAGGCACAGACCAGCTACATATAATAGGATCTCAATTTTTTCTGTTTGCTTTGCAGCAGTGAGAATGAGCATTAGAATTGGGATACCACATCTTTTCCATTGAAATTCTTAATTTACTGTATTCTTCACTGTTTTGTTATAAGCATGGAAATGAACAACCATAAGGTGACTTTACTCTTTTCTGGTAACATGATGATGACTATGTTTTGAAAAATTTTGGCATTCATAAACATATGCCTTTGTTGACTGCTTTGCCTCCTATGGTTGAGATATTAGCACACATTTTAAGCTCCAGGAGGACAGGGATTAGACTGTTTTATTCACTTGGCACCTTTAGGTGTTCTATAAATATTTGTTAAATGAATAAATGTTTCTTCTGTGGCTGAAATTTGCTTCAACATATCCCTATTCATTTTTTTGGTGCATGCACAATCACTGTGCTTACCAACTGTGTTGAAATCCATCAAAATTTTAGTATGCTCTTGTGTCATGTGCATGGCCTAGGCTGCAAATCATTTATACAAATGTAATATAAAGAGATGTATGGAGTCCTTGAAAAAGTTCAACTGTATTCATTCTAATTTCTGAAAACCAATATTCATTCATTACACTTATGCATATGTTGTTAAACTGTTAATCACATAATTTTTCGTGAACAGCTATCCTCATTTCCTATACTTATCCTACTGTGATTTTTCACGTTTTAGCTCTCCCCACTGTTGGAGCCAATTGTGGCAAAGGGAGACTATCAAGGAAGAGGAAACACAATCATAGTTGGACACATGAGAAAATTCACCCACAGTACATTTTATTTTGATAACTGGTTAAAAATGCCAAAAAAAAAAACCCCACAGCTTTCCTATTTTTTTTCTTTTAGCAACCTTAACAAAATGGAAAGCTATAAGGATTAATTGTTGAAAATAATACTTGGCTGACTATTTGAGTGATGTGAAAATCCAGTTCAGATAAGAGATTTTTTTTCTCCTTTGAAAATACCAAAGCTGTTTAAAACTTAACTGTAAAAATGAATCAAATATTTACAAGTATTACAAAAACCAGCCAAACAAATTGGGTTTCATGGTCTAACCAGGCCCATTCTTCTGACGTGTGGCTAAGGTGAGAAACCTTCAAAGAATTCCATGATATCCCACAGCAAACTTTAAAAAGATTCACCGCTTCTTAGACCTTGGCTTAAAACAGGGGTTGGCAAACTCCAGTCTATGGGCCAAATCCTGTCTGTCACCTGTGTTTTTAAAGTAAGTGTTATTGGAACACAGCCCTGCTCTTTTATTTATGTATCTCTACAGCTGCTTTTGCCAAAGTGGCAGTTGAATAACTGACTACCTGGCCTGCAAAGTGTAAAATATACACCATCTGGCCCTTTTCAGGCAAAGTTTGCCCACCCATGCAAATAGCCAATCATGTAAACTTAAACCTAGCATTATTGTTTTAATTTTTTCTTTTTATATTTTCTTGACTTTTAAATGTTAGATGAGAGAAAAAAATTTTTCTAAAAAGGAATGGTCTAGGGAGAAAATTCTAGTGGTATGAAACCACATCCAAACGTTTAAATACATGTGCATCAGAAAGCTGTCCTGGAGCTCTTGATATTCCAGTATTGACCCCTCTTGTCTTTTACCACAGGGGGCTATATTAAATGTTGAAGATGCTGCCACTCGGCTCCGTCTTTTAAATCGATCAGCTCTAAGATCTGTACAAGCTCAGGCTAGGACACCAGGTTCTCAGAAAGAACAAGTTTCAACGTTTTCTCCTTGGGGAGAAGTTTTGACACCTATAGCAAGCTCTTCTGTTTCTCATTTAAGTAGTAAACAGGAAGAATATGTTAAGGTGAGTATCATAAGGTATTAGGAATAAATATTTACAGAGTTTGAAATAAAGCAATTCTCTGTATGAAACTGGAAGATTTAGTGTGTATGCTTTCACTGCAGGTTGCCAAAACACTTTTTATTGATGAAGCATTAAAACCTTGCCCAAGGTGCCAGTCCCCTGCTAAGTACCAGCCATATAAGAAAAGGGGACTGTGTAGCCGCACTGCCTGTGGCTTTGACTTTTGTGTGTTATGTTTGTGTGCTTACCATGGGTCTGAAGAGTGTAGTAGAGGAACAGCAAAGCCAAGAAATAGAAAAGATGCTCTTCCAGGAAGTGCCCAGAGTAAGCGGAATTTAAAACGCCTCTAAAGAGACTTTAAATATAAAAGAAGCATTCCCCCTAAGCAATGTTTTTCTGATTTAAAATTATGAATATTTTGAAAGCATGCAAATTTTCCCATTAATGACAGATGATGATTTATTTCCTATTTTGTATATATTGTAATCCATGTCATTTTATGTTTTCTTTAAAGTGGTGAGTTTTGAGAAAATTTTATTTTACTGTGTCACTTTTATCCATTTTAATAACTGTGTTTTAAATAAAGAATTTTCCATGTTATCATATATATGTATTTAACTGTTTCGTGTAGCATTAAAAGTTGTGCATTTCATCACCATGTGTTGAAATGTTCTTCAATCACATTTTAAAAATAGTTTTCCAAATCATATTACAAATTTTGAACTTGAGGCACATGGCCTTATAGATTTGCAAAATGAGTATTTTGACTGAAATGAAATATAAATAAAATGTTTTCAGAAGTTCTATTGAATTTACTCCATAATTTCAATCTTTCTCTTAATTTAATGAGTGTCATTTTTGGGCAGACTTCTGGTTAAATAAAATTTACTTAATATTGATAACTAAAAAGATTTAAAAAGTAAATTATTAGACGTTTGTGGTTATTTACAATGGGAATCTTAGTCAGTTAGTAAACCTTTCTAAGTCACACCTTTCATATAAGTATTTTTTAAAATTCCAGAACTATATTCACAGATTTCATTTGTTTAATCTAGCCATGTATCAATATTGTGACAAATTGGGGCTGGTTTTGGAAAAGATAGTTTTTTTTTTTTAATAAGAAAATTCACTAAATTGTTTATAATGTACCTCTTTCCAAAAATGTTTTGAGGTTGCATATTCCATTTATAGAATAGCAGCAAGAAAGAGATAAGTTCTATTGTTGAACAAATTACTAAAACCAGGGGAAAATTTGAAGATAGTTGCATAATTTCTTTGTGTTTAGGTACCTGATGTGTGCATGCTGTGTACACACTATACACGTAGATTTAAAATGTAGCTCTTCTTATACGTTATTTTAATAAGACAATTTTAAAGTGTGGATTAGATATAGATATATTTAGAAAAATTTGCCTTAAATTTTAATTTGCCATTTAACTCACTAAACAATTTTCATTAACTGCTAAATATTAAATTTTACCTGTATCCTAATTCCACAAAGAATTTTTGGAGGCTAAATATAAATATGAGTAAATTGTTAGTTGTATTTAATGTTACACAGTCCATAAATTTCATATCACATTTTCTGGTTTATTTGATTCTAACCAAGTTTTGTTCTTAATGTGTATTTAATTTCCTGAGATATCTTCCACATCAGGATCAATATACTTATTAATGTTGTTCAATTAAGGCTTAACTTTTTTCCTCCATCAGAGAAATTTCTCTGTTTTTAGGAAACTTATTCCCAGTCTTGATTCTCTTAATTTATGAAGTCAACTCTTTGATTTAATCCAAACTACTTGTCTTTGGCCTCTCTTTCTGTGGCTCAGATCAGATCATATCTTCTGTCATGTGAACATTTTTGATATTTTATGCTCTTGATTTCTGCCTGGCCTAAATGCCATTCTAGAAGTGAGTTTTTAGGTCTTAAAAATCACAGATCCAGTTCCATGATATGTTTTTTAAAAATGAAATGCAAGATTTTCTAGTCTATATAATTTTAAATGTTTACATTTCCTAATATTATGAATTTTTACTATTTTGTTACAGAATAATGGAAAAGGAAAGATAAGCATTTCTTTTACCTCTTTGCACATGAAATTGTCATTAGTGCAAATGTAGGAATCTGGAGTCCTATTTCCAGTCCCTTATGAGGCATGTTGTCATTGTCTTGTGTACTGCAATTGCAATGCCCTCTCAGTGTGATCACCTGTATCATCTTGTGATTACCCAGTCTATTAGGATGTAATGTTTTATTTCACTCTGGTGGTGAAAAAGTAGATTTCAGCACATTTAGTTTTAGAAATCAATAAGTTACATGTGTTCTTTTTACTGCAGGTACTGTTAATAATGGAAGTTCAAATTTTTTATATCTGTTTTTAAGTGGGATTTGAGTATTATGATCAAGCAGTTATGAGTGAAATAGTATAAGGACTTAATACCTCATATTTTAATGACTTTATAAAACTTTCTGAAGAAAAAAGATCAGAGTAGGAATTCATAAGGAAAGCTTCTTATTGGTGGGTTTTATATTTGTGATGGGGTCAAGAGGTAGGTAGGTTAACTGGAAGAAAATCATACAGTATTCATGAACAACTTTATTAAACAAAGGCTCCAGGTATCCAGGAAATAGCCAACATTGTCCTAATTACTGTAAATTACTATGTAGTATAGTAACTGACTGGAGCAGTGACTCTAGCTGTCTGCTCCCAGAGCAGCTTGTACTTCCTCTGTCGTGGCTCTTAGTTCACTTGACTTAAATTGCTTGTGTAATTTTCATTCCCCATATGCTCTGTGAAGGTCTGGACTATCTAATGTTTGATTTAGATACTGTTTCACCCCGGTACCTAGCCTAATGACAGGCAAGTAGAAGGTGCTCAATAAATATTTATTGAATGAGTAGACTTTTTTAGTGCTACTAGTAATTTTTATCTAAGTATACCATTATAATTCTATCCTAATAATTTGTTAGTTTCTTAATGTTTGATTTCAGTGATTAATGCTTCATTACACAAAAAAGTAGGATCTAAAGGATTGCTTAACTTTCTTTTAATATGCAATCAGTGGATTTGTTTGGTTTACTTATTCTTTTAGTTGATTTTTCTTTCAACTAGATAAAGTGTAATAGAAGGCGCGCTAGGCTAGGAGTCGAAAAGCCTGGGTTGGTATCCTGAACTACTTACTGTGCCCTTATGCAAGTCACTTATTGATTCTGAAACTATTTCTTTTATCTATAACTAAGAGAAATTAAAAGAGATGATGTATTGTGAAGTCACTCTTGAAACTCTGTTCTACCAATCTGTGTTACTACACGTTTGGCTGAATGTGAATAGAATAAAACGAAATAGCATTTGTGGAGATAGAACATATGACCTTGATATATCATTAGCATTATGCTGAATGAAACTATAAAGTCAATTTCTAACTTGCTTGTAAAAAATGTCTAGTTAAGGGGGCTGGCCTGGTGGCGTAGTGGTTAGGTTCACGCACTGTGCTTTGGTGGCCTGAGGTTCACAGGTTTGGACCCTGGGCGCGGACTTGCGCACCACTCCTCAACCCATGCTGTGGTGGTGTCCCATATACAAAATAGAGGAAGAGAGGAAGACTGACACAGATGTTAGCTCAGGGCCAATCTTCCTCAGCAAAAAGAGGAATATTGGCAATGGATGTTAGCTCATGGCCAATCTCCCTCATCAAAAAAAAAAAAAAGTCTAGTTGAAAAAAAAATGCAACCAATCATGAATTGAACATTTGCTATGTATAGGCACTCTTCTAAATCCTTTGCATGTGTTAACTCATTTATTCCTCACAGTGACTCTATAAGGCTGTTATTATCTTATTCCTTTTATGTGTCAGGAATCCAAGAATCAGGTTAGATAATCTAAGATCACACAGACAGTAAGTGGGGGGAGCCAGGATTCTAGCAGAGGTAGTCTGCCACTTGTACATGACAAAGCTCTTTGCAGAACCCCTGTTGATAAATTCAATATACATATAATGACCATGTCTTAAATGGAGGATTGTTTTGCCATTTAAGAAAAATCTATTGGTATACTAGGAAAAAAAAATCATTCTAATTTACAGCAATTCAGCCTGAACAGAGTAGTTCTTTAGCTCATGAGTGGCTTAAACAACTTTATCATTTGGAAAACTAAATGAATTTCATGAATATACTATAATCTGAGCGTTCAGTTCAAGAGAAAGGCCACTGCTCCAGTCCCGAGGTCTTTGTAATCTAAAGACACAAGGCATGAAAACAAGAATAAATATTATCACATTCTAGTACTTACTACGTTCTTACAGGTTCTTATTATGGAGTGAGACAAAGTAATAAGAAAAAGTTTACCAACATTTATTGATGAGTCTCCTCTATGTCCCCAAGAAGATTCCAAAACAAGAGAGATGATTAAATTTGGCACTTTATTTTTGTGTTTGTGTTTCACTTATTAGTAAGGACATAAGGAAAAGAATGAATGTTGGTTCTGGGGAAAACCAATAAATGCTTTACCTTCTCTGATTTAGGATAAGAACCTCTCTATCTTTTCCCCTTGTGGTCTGCTCCCTTGACATCCTTGTTAGCTAATGGGCGGGAATATTCTTTCTACATGACTTCTACTTATTTCCATGAAGGACAGGTATTTCCTATTTCTGACACCCTAGTTTGGAAAAAAATGGTCAGAAGCTTGTGATAAGTCATATAAAGACAAACAACACTCTTAAAAGTGATCTGATAATTTTACACTAGCATTTATATGAGCACAAATAAGGATGTTTACATTTATTCCAGCTATTTAAATACTTAATAAAGTCATATTATAGATTTCTTAGCAATAATTTAAGGATAGAAATGCTGTTGAGAAAACATGTTTGATACTTAGCACTGTGTAAAGCTAAGTTTTTCCATTACCTTTGTTTAATTTATGACACAAAGCAAAATTGTCATAAATTTATGACACAAACATTTACTGAACATTTCCAACATTTTATCTTTTATGTTCCTTGTTTGCATTAAGTTATTTACATGGCTTTATTTTAAAGTGTGTCTCTTAAAAATAGAATAACATATATAGCAAATGTTTTAAGTGTCTTAAAAGAGAGAAATAGCCATTATGTTTCTGTGTGGAGGAGGGTAATATTTCAAAATTCACACTGAACATTCCACAAGGGGGCACCAAAGACTCACTTATGGTGATTTTGGCTACCCTTCAAAAAAGTAAATTTAGTTTTTACGTATTTGATATTGATGTACTGTGACATTGCCAGATAGGGGAAATGTTCCTTGACTTAGTTTTTAAAGTGTGTATAGAATAAATTTTGGTAATAGCTATTACTCAGAGTTGCTAATTAAAATATTTTAGCTGGCTTGCAAGAGTGCACTGTTTTCTGGGGTGACTTTTAACAGAACACCTTGTCAGCGGCTAGGTCTGTGCCTTGGCCATCTGCCCTCCTGGCTCCCTCATCACCAGCTGTGGAGCCAGAGGAGTGGAAGGAGCAGTAGAAACGTGGAGGTGAGTGCTGGTTGTGAATGGTGGTGATGCACTACCATTTATTTCCCTCTGGCATTCTCATTTCTCCAGAAAGGTGGTGCTTGGTTCAGGTCCTAATCATGTCCTGCCTAAATTCTGTAAATGCCTCCTAATGGGTCTTTCTGCTTTTACTTTCTCCCCATCTGAATCTGTCCAAAATATCCATTGCCAGGTTATTTGTACCAAAATGTGGCTCCAATTACATTGCTTCCTATTAAAAAATGTAGCAGAATTTAGGATCTCCTAATGGTCCTAACTTTCTAGCAATTTCTCTCATCATTCCACTCTGTACACTTTGTTCTAGCCAAACTAGATTCCTTACTGTTTTCTAAACTTCCCTTGTGCTTTCTCCCACTTCCTCTTTCTTTTGCCCTACTAAATCCCATCAAATCCAGCTAATCCTTTGTTTCTTCCATGAATCATTTTCTCTCTCTCCAACAAGATGAAATTTATAGTTCTTTGAATCTAGTGTTTATTTATACCTTTCTTGTGGTATTTCTGGCATGTCTTGTTTGTATTAAATTCTTTACTTGTCTTCCACAATTAAGTTGCTTAAGAGTAGAACTGTTTTACTCACCTCTCTACCTCCTTTAGCAGAGTCTTATGCATGATAGATAATGCAGCAAGGATTAATTGAATTGCTGAATTGATAATTGTCATGTGATATGATAACGAATAATGATAATGGTATGGTGAATAATGATAATGATATGATTGGGGCTGGCCCCATGGCCTAGTGGTTAAGTTCGGAACGCTTTACTTGAGCAGCCTGGGGTTCAGTTCCTGGGTGCAGACGTACACCACTCGTCAGTGGCCATGCTGTGGCAGTGACCCACATACAAAATAGAGGAAGATTGGCACAGATGTTAGCTCAGAGCGAATCTTCCTCAGCAAAAAAAGAAAAAGAAAAAAAGATAATGATATGATGAATGAGAATTAAAGTATGTGTGTATGTGGTATATATACACATATGTTAGGTGTTTAGAGGCAGAGGATATTGGCCTTTAGAGGTGAAATATGCATCATTTTATGATTAAGTGGTATATAACTACATGCAGAAAGTAAACAATGTGACATTCAAATTTTTATGTGCTAGGGTGGCAAAGATATTTTTTTTTGTGTTGGTATTCAAAAGAGACAAATGTGTGTTTAAGACATACTACTTATATTAAATTAAAGGAAGAAAAGTAATTTTCTTTTTTTTCCAGCTGTATTGAGATGTAATTGACATATAACTTTGTGTAAGTTTAAGGTGTACTATATGTTGATTTGATACACTTATATATTGCAAAATGAGTACCACATAGAATTAGCTAATACCTCCATCCCATCACATAATTACTATCTCTTTTTTTTTTGTGGTGAGACCATTTAAGATCTACTCTCTTGGCAACTTTCAAGTATATAATACAGTATTATGAGCTATAATCAACATGCTGTTAATCTTATAACTGGATGTAATTTTATTTCTTGAATGTTTTCATTCCTTTTGGTAAATATCAATGACTTGATGCTTATTTGAGTGTCACCTGAAAAAAGCTACATAATCTTATTTATTTAAAATAAATACTGGAGCCAGCCCCATGGTGTAGTGGTTAAAGTTCAACGTACTCCGCTTCAGCAGCCCAGGTTTGCAGGTTCAGATCCCAGGCACGGACATACACTAGTTGTCAGCCATGCTGTTGCGGGAACCCACATACGAAATAGAGGAAGGTGGGCACAGATGTAAGCTCAGGGCTAATCTTCCTCAAGCAAAAAAAGAGGATTGGCAACAGATGTTAGCTCAGGGCCAGTCTTCCTCATCAATCAATCAATCAATCAATCAATATTTAATAATAAAGTCAAGGGTTAAGAACAAATAAATTACAATCTGGGTGATCTTACTGATGTGCAAATCTGAGCGTGTCTCTCATTAGTTTAAAATCTTAATTGAACTGCTGAATTAATAATTATTGGTTGTCACATGATATAAATATCCAAATCTCAACTTTACTTTTTCTGCTGATATTGTAGGGAACTTCAAATATAGTTATTTGCTTTTGAGAGAGCTAACATTGAGACACCACCCCCTTCATACTCCCTTTGCTCTAACCCTCCAGCTACTTCGAGTTTGCCTATGCTGCATTCTCCCTCGGATTGTCATTCTCTCCCTTCCCCGTCGCCTCACTTCTACTTGCCTTTCAAGACTCTGCTGAGTGGACAGTGGGGCTGATCACCTTCCTCTACTCCTAGCTGGTTATGTCACTCTCCAGAGCCGCTTTCTATCTGTATCATCATCACAGCATTTATAAGAACTTTTGTTTTCCTCACTAGACGGTGAAGTCCTCTGACCCGAACAGAAGTTCAGTATTTGGCAAAAGCCTTCCCAGCCACCTCTCCCATGCCCAGCCTGGGCCAGGTGTACATGGGGTAAAATGGGGGCAGAGGGCGGAAGCTCCTAACTCAAACAGTTCTTCTGTATCGTTGTTAAAAATGAAGAAGTGTCAAGTCTGCCGACATGAAACGCCTCTTTTTTTCTTATTTTCTGCTGCCAGAGAAGTGTACGCTGCTGTCTCTCTCCTTATGTACTGACACAGGGGATAATTTGCACTCATTTTCAAGTTACTTTGTAAGTGCTCTTGAATTATTTCGTGAGGAGTGTAAATATTCCAAGGGCAGGGACTGTTCTTTCTTACCTCTCTCTAGTGCTCTAGTGTCTCCTACTATAATCATGTAGAGACGCAGTATATGTTGACTAAAAGGGCTGGGGCATCCTGAGCAGTGACCCCAATGTGAAATATTTATAGATCTTTATTATTGTCAGCTAATATTTACTTTGGCCAGGAAGTAAACTATGTGTCTTACAGACATTATCTTGTTATATTAAGAGCAGTGCTATGAAGATGGTACCATTATTGCATTTTTTTTCCCATATGAGACTTAGAGGGGCTTAAAAATAAGTTTGTCCCACACTAGTGAATTTAGGACTGGGGTTAAAATGGTGGTTGTTTGACTCCAGTCTTGGCTTTCTGCCTGCTCACACTGACCTGAGCAGTGCCCTCTCCCGTGGCAGCAAAGCTTTGGTTCTGCTCCTCTCAGGTTTATGAGAGAGTTGCTCGCTATTGGTTGGGCTTCAGGTAAGGAGATGGGAAATTCAAACTATTGGACTTTTTTTTCGTAACCACTGATACCTGATTAGGGGATTAAAAATTAAAAGATCCAATGTTCTTTTATAACTTTTTTTAAATGACCATTTTTTTAGAGCAGTTTTAGGTTCGTAGCAAAATTAAGAGGAAGGTACAGAGATTTCCCATAAACTCCCTGTCCCCACATTTGTATAGCCTCCCCATTATCAACATCACCACCAGAGTGGTACGTTTGTTGCAACTGATGAACATACATTGACACATCTTAATCACCCAAAGTCCATAATTTACCTTAGGGTTCACTCTTGGTGTTATACATTCTATGAGTTTGGAAAAATGTATAATGACATGTGTCCATCGTTACAGCATCATACTGAGTAGTATCACTGTCCTAAAAATCCTCTGTGTTCAGCCTGTTCATCCCTCCCCCAACCCCAACCCCTGGCAAGCACTAATCTCTTTACTGTCTCCATAGTTTTCCCTTGTCCAGGTATATAGTGGTATCTCGTTGTTTTATTTTATGACTTTCAATAATATAATCTTTATTTCTTCATGGAATATGGTTCATTCATTTAACACATATTAATTGAGCATTTACTTTATCATGCCAGGCTTTGTTCTAGGTGCTGGGGCTACAGGAGAGACCAACAGAGGTTAAAATATCCCTTAGAGCTCAAATTCATTAAAAAAACAAAGTGGGAGAGGAGAGGAAGAAAAAAAGGAGAAGGAGGAGAAAAAGAAAAAAGAACATATTCTCTATTTGTAAAAATTACAACATCTTAGAGGAATATTAGAATTTTAAAAGTTTACAGGAGGCTTAAAAATTGAATTATTGCTTTGTGCAAAAAACAAAGTAATGGCGTGGAATATATTGACAATTAGAATAAATCTAAACCAGTATATCCAGATGGTAGTTATCTTGGATAAATTAAGAAATTGCCTAATGAATGTATTAAACTAATTATGTTCCTTCTTCAAAAAATTATGAACTGTTAAGTGAAGAAATAGGGAAAAAATGCTGTTTTCTACTTAAATGTGATATGGACGTGTGGAGTTGTTATCCAATATAGATAAGATATGTAATTTCACAAAAAGGAAAGATAATAAATGATTATCAAAAAAAAGAATGGAAATAATATATAAATTTTATAACCTGTGTTTCTGATCTCCTTGCCACAACTGCAGTTACTTTAGGGATTGGAGTAGGGCATCATACATCGTTAGATGTTGACTTGCCATCCAGCTCCTAGGAAAAACATTCTACTGCACTGTCCTGTCATTCTGATTCATCTATGTGTAAAAAATTAAAAATATAGTTCAGCTATGTGGAAATAAATGAAAACAACCCAAATAAAAGCAAGTAAAGGCTATTTATTCAGAGCTTGCTATAGTAAGGAAGTCAGTCACCGTCACTTGCATTTGGCAGAGACTGAAAGGCAGGCAAGAGGACAGGAAAGCTGTGTAGTTAAAAAAGGGGAAGACTTCAGGTATGGGAGGTTGTTGGCCTGGGGAAGCTGGAAGCAGGTTAACTAGAATCAAGTGGGTATCCTATGTGATGGGGTTTGGGAAGCATATTTGGTTTTCTCTGGTTGGTCCTGAGTTGGAAGTGGGGACAAAAATTAGGGAAAGTGGCAGTTACTGACCAAGTCCTGACCATTCTGGGCCTATTACCCTGGAGGTTGTGGTTTGGCTTCCAAGGCTGGTTGTTGCAGAGGTTATGAGTCAGAGTTTCATTGTACATATGGTCTGGCCGTTGTCCATGTGTATATTCAGACTCTCAGCCATATAAAATATCCCATCACCAACAAAAATTAAAATTACAATGATAATACGAATTTTGGCCTTTGGTGCTATTCCTGTTCACACTTAGAAAAGTTTAGAACTAGACTTAAGTTGGACCCTACCACACAAAACCCAAGGAAGGACTGGTACTTTTAAATCATTAAAGAGGTAGGATGCCTGAAATTTTGCTTTTGATTGTCAAGGAGGTATATACAAATTTATGTACTAGCCAGTCTCTCCACCAGTACTTGTGAGAATCATTAAATAAATCCCTTACCTTCTCACCCTGAGCAGGGTACCTGGAGGAGCCCTAACACAAATTAATCCTTGCAATTCACGTTAGCCCCTGTGCCATTTGGTTTCATTTGGTTCAAATATGTGCCATATTTGAAACCTGATCATTTTTCCTTGTCCTTAGCAGCTTAACATGACATCACTTCTGTTCTCTTCCATGGTTGTGTTGCTTTCTCATATCACAGTTGTACCTGTTTTGCAGGGAGACTGTCTGAGATGCTCTCTGGGGTTCCCCAAATTGAATTGCAGGTATACTACAAAGTCTGTGTTTAAGTAAGGCCATCTCTAACACATCCTTCAAATTTGCTAACAATATGTCTAGAATCAGAAGAGAATAAACAGAAACTTAATTCCTTATAAATATATGTAGGTATATTTCACATAATAAACTTTTGGTT
Organism: Diceros bicornis minor; assembly: GCF_020826845.1. NCBI lineage: Eukaryota > Metazoa > Chordata > Mammalia > Perissodactyla > Rhinocerotidae > Diceros > Diceros bicornis. The sequence continues at coordinate 18,697,916 of NC_080760.1, read as the reverse complement.
TTGAACTGCGTTGGTTTTCAACAATGATATAGACTAGTTGTAGAAAGAGGCCTTTTTGGAAAAACTAGCCAGTTTGGGGGACAGAGATAGAATAAAACATTTTAAAAGTAAACAAAATCTATGCAAAATTACAAATGCAAAGAGATAACCACTTTACACCCAGTAGACTGGGTATAATAAAAAAGTTAGATGACAAAATAGACAAATCTGACAATGTAAATCAAGAAGAGAGGGGACAAATAAACAATGGACACCCAGATATAGAAACTAAACTCATCAGCCCCACATGGTTTTATGAGGTAGTGCCACTAAACATCTGAGCAATAATAGGTAAGACCAACAACAGCTCTTCGACTCATAAAAAGGACAATAAAAAACAGAAAATTATGGGCCAATCTCACTTAAAATCATAGATCTTGGAAAGTCCTAAATAAAGTATTTGCAAATTAAAAAAAAAAAAAGTTAGATGATAGCAAGTGTTAGTGAGGATGTGGTGAAATCAGAACCCTCATCCACTGCTGGTGGTAATTAATATAAAATGGTTCAGCCAATTTGGAAAACAGTCTGGCAGTTCTTTAAAAAGTTAAACATAGAGTTGCCAAACAAATATAGGATTACCTTTTGACCCAGCAATTCCACTCCTAGGTATATATCCAAGAGAAATGAAAAAAATAGGTCCACACAAAAACTTGTACATGAGTATTCACAGCAGTATTATTCATAATAGCCAAAAGTACAAACAACCCAAATGTCTATCAACTGATGGATGGATAAATCATGGTATTATCCATACAATGGAATATTATTCAGCAATAAAAAAGAATGAAGTCCTGATTCATGCTACAACGTGAATGAATCTTAAAAACATTATGTCACAACAGACCAGCATATGGTGTGATTCCATTTATGTGAAATGTTCAGAATAGGCAAATAAATAGAGACAGAAGATAGACTAGTGGTTGTTTAGGTGTGTGGGAGGTGGGGATAGGGGATGATAGCTAAAGGGGTTTCTTTGAAGTGATAAAAATGTTTTAAAATTGATTCTGGTGATGGTTGCACAACTCTGAATATACTACAAACCACTGAATTGTACACTTTAAAGAGGTGAATTGTATGATGAATGAATTACATCTCAATAATGTTACCAAAAAAATAAAATCACCAAAACATTAGAATAGTTTATAATCTATGCTTTGGGTTCAAGTTATAGTCTTTGTGGTTCTTGTGTTGTTGTTGTTGTTGTTTGGTGAAGAAGACTGGCCCTGAGCTAACGCCTGTGCCCATCTTCCTCTATTTTGTATGTGGGATGCCTCCACACATGGCTTGATGAGTGGTTCGTAAGTCTCCACCTGGGATGCAAACCTCCGGGCCGCCAAAGCAGAGCATGTGAACCTAACCACTATGCCACTGGGCTGGCCCCTCTTGTGTTGTTTTTTAAATCTCATGAGATTATTTTTAGAGAGAGGCTGCATAGCATGGTTGTTGAAGAGCAAAGGCTTTGGATCAGACAGACCTGGATTAGCTTGTGGCTTCACTTTCAAGCTGTTTGTCTTTGAGCAAATTATCTCACCTCTCTAAGTCTCAGTTTCCTAAATTGTTGAGAATAATAGTACAAATCTCTTAGGGTTATTACTAGAGGCTCATGTTCAACTATTGACTTCTTATTGGTATAATTATCTAAAACATGGATAAACAAATCTTTTCTGTGAGTAGAGCACAGTGCAGAATGATTGCAATGGAGAGAAGATATTGCAACAAATGTGTACTGAGTGGTAGACACTCAGCGGAGGGTCTGGGGGTGGGGGTGGGAGATAAAACAAGATGTATCTCCTTCAATCCCTGGTTTACTGTTTGGTGGATGGCAGTGAGGATAGAGGGTGCACCTCCCTGTACAGATTATTGTAATATTAATATAATTTTAAGATACAAGTTTGTACCAGGTATACAGGAGCCAGAGGAGAGGCCAATGAAAGGAATTTATGGGGAGGTATACTAGAGAAGATGACACTCAAGCTGAGTATAGTACTGAAGAATGAGAAAATTTTGCCTGATAAAGCCCAGAAGGGCTTTTCCGGTGGCAGAAACAGCACAGGCAAAGGCCTAAAAAGCCTATTTATATGTCAACTCTCAAATTTATGTCTCCCAAGTTCCAGGCTCCTATATCAACTGCAAACTCAAAGTCTTCACTTGGATGGCTAATAGGCTTCTTGAACTCTCCCCACAACCTGGTCCACTCACGGCTTTCCTCATCTCCGATGATGGCAACTCCATCCTTCTGGTTGCTCATGCCAAAATCCTTGGAGTTATTCTCAACTACTTTCTTTGTTTCACTCTCATATCCAACTTGTCAGCAAATCCTCTTGGCTCTCCCTTTAAAATACATGCAGAATCTGAGTCCTTCCCAAACCTGTTACTGCTACCAGCCTGGTCTGAGCCACCATCAGCTCTTGACTGCCTCTATCTGTGCCCATCTACATTCTCTCTACGGCACCCAGAGTGAAAGTTTTCAAATTAAAGTAAAATCATGATACTTCTTGCTTCAAAACTCCCATGGTTTGCATTTCACTCAAAATGAAAGCCCAAGGCCTTTACAAGGGCCAGCAGAGCCCTTCACGATCTGTCCTCTCACCTTTCTGTTGTCTTCCACTACACTCCCCAGACTTCATTTGGCCCTCTGATTTTGTTTGGCCAAGGTAGTGGTTTATTGTTTTATTTTTGTCTTTGCCGATGTAACATGGAAAAGGCAATAAATATAACTAGGCAGGTGTTATGGTTCCTTGCAATACAAGCACCCATTGTTTTACTCCTTGCTTGCTTAAGCATTTACATACCTGCAGGCCCCTGGCCAGCTGTGGAACAGCCCTTACACTGTAGGAGGCAAATGTGGAGCCACTGAAGGTTTCAAGTAGGTCAGATTTGCATTCAGATAGATTATTTTGCTTTCAGCATGGAGAATGGATTTAAGGGGAACTCCACTGGAAGCAAAGATTGGAAGAGGGACAAGTTAGGAAGTTTTTAAAACAGTCCAAATGGCAGCCTGTGCTAAGGCTGTGGTTGTTAGTGGGAGTGGAGAGAAGATTCCAGATTCCAGAAATACTTTTAAGGGAGAATTGGCAGGACCTAGTGCTTGACCGAACATGGGATTTCTGCCTTGAGTCACTTGATGGATGAAGGTACTACTTACTGAACATGGAATTTATATAGGAAGACGAAATTTGAAGATAAGGAATGGGAAAAAATGTAGATTTCTTTTTGGACATTTTATTTTGAAGCATCCAAGGAAGAGCCACTGCTCTGTACAGCAAGCAACTGGATTTAGGGTTCTTAGGCTCAGAGGGAGAAGTCTGGGCTGGAAATATGAGTTAGCCATGACTTTTTGAAAACTGTTCATTTTTTTTCCTAATTAGAAGTATCCTTTTTCTTTTTTCAAACTTCACTTTTCCCTTAAACTCGTCCATCATAACTCTTTCTGGAATACACACTACAGGAATCCTCAATTTATTATTCCCCTGTCAACAGCCTTCTCAGGTAATTTTTAAAGCTTAAATATCTTGAAAATGCAGCAGTCCTAGCCGATTGGGGCAAAAGTGTGAGGAGGATCTGGTTCCTAAAGCACGTGAATATTTAACTTTTTATACAAGTGTAGGGGAGGAAGACTATCCTCTACCCACTCTGGGTCCTTTCTGGCTGGGCTACAAATTAAATTGACATGAGACTGAGTAGCAGGAGAAAATCAAACAAAGCTTTATAACATGTATACATGGGAGAGACCCAGGAAAAACTGGGTAACTTGACAAAATGGCAGAGGTTCTCCTCTTAAATACTATCTTCAGCTAAAGACAAAGGAGGATGTTGGGGGTGCGGGAAGTCAGCTATAGGAGATTACAAGAAAAGCACAGTAAACAAGACTAAGGTTAATATACAGATTTAAGTCCTTACCTTCTGCACTAAGAGTTTCTAGAGATAAGGTCATCCCCTTTTCTTTCTGGTACAAAGAGGGAGATACCTTTACAAATGGAGATTTCCCTATAAATGTAAATGTCTCTTACAAAGGATAACTTCTACTTTTACTTGGTTTTCAGAGCTTTGATAAGAATGGCTTTAGCAAGGACCCTCCCAGTCTATCCATACCCTGAGTTATCTATGGTGATGGCTTGTCCCGGAGTCAGGCCTTCTATCTTAAATTCTTTTAGGCAGTTAGTGCGTGTGGTGGGGGGGAGGTGAAGAGGGGTGTCAAAGTTTCCTTTCCACTCTTTTGTTCTTGAAAATAATCAATGAAAAGAGAGATATTTTGAGGTGGCCAATTCCAACTCCCACACAGGCATTTCATACAACTGGGAATCAGCTCAAGAGCGGCGTGTTGAATGTCCTCCTTCAGTATCAAGAAAACCCTGAGGACCGATTCTTCCCTTTCTTCCTCGTCTCAGGACCATCCGTCTGGCCCCCCTCTCCCGCCCCCGCTTGCCAGCGGGTCTTTTTTTTACTACTGGACGTCGAATTTCCTGGACGGTGCGGGCGGGGTCTTGTTGAGGCAGAACAGGCCTGAGCGGCGGTCAGTCACCACAGTAACGAGTCCTGGCCACTTCGGTCTTTAAGGGCGACGCGCGTCTCCAGGGCCGTCTCGGGTGGCCGCGCCGGGGTCGGGGCGCGCGTGGCCCCCCCAGCCGTTGGCGGCGGCTCACGCCCTTGGCCCTGAGGAGGACGGGCAGAGCCGGCCCGCACGTCCTTTCCTCGGCCCTGAAAGCCACGGGCCGCCCGCCGGTCAGCGCCCGCATTGTCTAAGCTCCATAGCAACTCGGGCGCGGCGCGGGCCACAGAAGCCGGCGCCGCCCAGGCCCGCGCGCCGCTCTGCGTCCGCGTCCGCGTCCGCGCTCGGGGAGAGACGGGCCGTCAGGACGGGCGCCGGGCCCGCGCGCGGATGGGGCCCTGACGGCACGCGCGGGCACCGGGCGCGGGCAACGGCGGCGGCATGCCCAGGAAGCGGCTCACTACCGGTAGGGGCGGGGGCCGGCGCGCCCGTCGACCGGGACGAAGGACGCGGCGCGGGGCGTCCGGGCCCGACGACGCACTCGCCGCGGGATTTCCCTTCTCCTCGCCCGGGCGTCCCCTCTTCCAAACATTCGAAAACCTGGTCGCACTGCCCTCTCGTAGCCTTTTATTACGAATTTCACCCCCGCCCCTACCCCCTATTTATATTTCCTCATTGGCACCGTCTTATTTTATCTTGCTTCCTTCTCCATTTTGCAGCTGGAATAATGGAGGCCTCCATCTATTAAGGTTAAGTCCAGGGTCACAGTGAATTAGTGATCAAGCTGGATTCCAGAGGCCTTTCCTTCCCGCTTCCACCTTGAATTCCAACTTAAAATTCAATCCATGTGCAGAGAATGAAGAGAGGGCCAAAATTTTACGGAGCTTGCCCATGCATAAAGCAGGGCTAGATGCCGTCTCAAATTATTTCATTTACTTTAAAGGAAATCAGATTTGAGTGAGATAACGTAATATTTTATCGTTTCAGAGCCACCAGCTATTACAGAGGAAGAATTTGTAAGTACAATTTAGAGGGCTACTTATTTTTTTTCCTTGGCTTTATTTTAAATAGAAAATCATGGGTGGGAGAAAAAAGCTGTGTATTTTCTTTTCTCCTTTTTGCCAAATGAATATAATAGAAGCTGTGGCTTAGTAACAACGGTGCTGAATACAGACTTTTTTACATTGTTTAACAGGTACATTTTTAAGAAGGAGCCAATTGATTTTTATGGTGGATTCTATTCACTATTAGAGTTCTTTTACATAAATGACCTCATTTAATTTCTCTAAACTCTGTAATGACTCCATGAGAGGTAGGTTTTATCTCCATGGTTTTTTTGTGATGTGGCTGTGGAGTTCCTGGTTGCAGTAAACATTGGTAGATAGCATTGATTGATTGATAGTAAGTGATCAATTTATAGTTCTAATTCCTTTAAAAATGTACTAAATGTTGTTTTCAGGACAGACTTCTGGAGAGTTGAGTAATGGTAAGTACTAAGGTCAAGTACATTACATACATTGTCATTTAGGGCAGTGCTATGTTTAGGGTGGGTTATGTTGTAATTCCTATTGTGTATTTAAGGAACTTACCCAAGGAGGTAAGTTAGATAGGAGGTAGCAGAGTCTAATTCCTACTAAGGTGTGAGTTTGATTCCAAGAGCTCTAACCACTTCTCTATATTATTTGCTTATGTCCTGCAGCACTTATCTCTCTTGTTGGGTAATTGTCTTATTTGCTTTTGGCTATTTACTCAACAAACATGAGTTCTTCTATATTCGTAGTGCAGTACTAGATGCTGAGGACAAGCCTCAAGAAGTTTGCAGTCTAGCAGGGGCTGTGAGAGGAGAGGGCTAAGGCTGCATCTGCTAGCAGCTTCCACTTTTGCCCTTTCAGACCTTTGGGTGAGAGAGAGACCAAGATAGAGGCACAAAGAGCATGTCAGAAACTCCATCCATCTTCTTGTTGTCTTGGTATAACTGTGTAGTGGCAAATTTCTTTAAGCTGCTTCCTGAACTTTCCTTCATTCCAGCAGGAGGTCAGCATTTCTGGAGCTAGCTAATCTTTTCCATAGAGTTCCAGCATAAACTCTCTGAAGAGCACTCAGCAACTTTACACTTCAAATTTGAGCAATCTGCTAACTTCTTCAGGTCTTCGCAACTGTCTGAGAACTCATAACAGCTTGAAGACTCTATTAGCCACACCCCTTTCTCTTGGTTTCTTTGATACTACTATCTCCCAGTTCTCCCATCTTTCATTTTTGTGTCCCTTTTTCTGGCTTCTCTTTTTCTTTGCCCATGAAAGTGTTGATCTTTCAAGATTCTGTTCTACAGGCATTCTCTGGGTGAGCTCTTCTCTTACTGTAGTTTCAGCTATTGTTATTTCACAGCGCTTCCAAATCTACACACCTCCAGCCTAGACACCTCTTCTGATGCCAGAACTCTGTATCCATTGGGTTATTGGGCACCTTCATCATCTGGATGCCCCTGCATCACCTCAACAGTCTAAACTGAACTTATCTCCCCTCCTCATTTTGTTTTTCTTCCTCTTTTTCTTATTTTGGTTAATGGTGCCACTAGCCGTTCGGTCACCCAAGCCAGAATCCTTCTTCCCTTTTCTTCACCTCCTGCCTGCAGTCATTTACCAGGTTCCTTTCACAGCCAGATCTTTTTCTCCATCCTCACAGCTACTGTCTTATTTCACACCCTCATCCCTGGGCCTGGACTTTGGCAGTAGTCCTGACTGATATCACTGCCTCCAATATTCTGTCTGCCAACTCCAATTTTTCTTTGCTTAAAGCATAAAGTGCAAACTCCTGTGCATCAACTGTGCTGGATTACTTGCTATTGCTTTGTTCTGTCTACCTTGAGATTTTTCCTTCCCCCATCACTCCACCCTGGCTATCAGATTGCTATTAACTCTTTAAGAAATTACCATGTTACTCAATTGCTCAGCGCTTTTATTAATCCTGCTGTTTATTGAATGCCGACTATATGCTAGTATTTAACCTCAAAACAACCCTATTAGGTGGTTATTAACACCCACATTTCACAGATGAGGAAGTCAAAGTTCACACATCTCATAACTGGCAAAGCCAGAATGTGAAACTGCTCCCTTTAGCATTCAGAATCTTCTCCATAACTTTTCAGCCTTCTTTAACGTTACCTCCCACTACTTTCTGTGTGATAAAGACAACATTCATACGTTTTGGGTGTGTAAAGTACTTCCACATGGCTTCTCCTCAGCCAAAATGCCCCACTTGCCTCCTTGCCTTTGCTGTCGAGCTTCGTCTCAGTTGCCCTCCCCTGTCTATTTCACAATCTTGCGCATTCTTCAAGGCCCAGGTCATCTCCTCCATGAAACCGTTCCAACCTAAAATCATCCAGACTACCTTTGAGCTCTGTGCAGCTTTCAGCTGAGACCAGTTTGTGACCAAATCCTCAAATTCATATGCTCACCAAACATTGTCTGTAGATTAAATGATTCATGTCTTGCACATATATTTCCCTCTGTTTTTCAAAAGCGTAAACACATTTTTTCTCATTAATATTCTTAGAAAAAAGTGTGTTGCAAAGATCTCTAGCTCCCCAAAATACATTCCACCCTTTTCCATGATATATACTAGACATATTGCTCTCCAGAATAAAGACTACGTTTTCTAGCCTCTCTTGCAGCTAAATGTGGTCATGTAACCAAATTCTTATCAATGGAATGTAAACAGAAGTGTTGTGTCCTACTTCTGAAAAGCTGATATTTACAGAGATTGAATAACTGACCCCTAGGTCACACAGCTGGTAACTAGTTGAGCCACAATTAGAACCTGGGTCACTCTGATTCGAGTACTCACATAAGTGTAAAGGGAGAGAACATGCCCTTTTTCTTCTTTCCTGCTGGCTGGAATGCAGATGTGAAACTGGAGCTGAAGCAGTCGTTTTGAATCATGAGGTAGAAGTGGCATCTTGAGGATGGCGGAGTCACAAGATCAAAGAGGCCTGGGCTCTTGATATTTGGGAAGCCATGATGCCAGTCCTGAACTGCTTATGATTACATGAGAGAGAGAAACTTCTGTTTTATTTCATAGCCTTATTTTGGTTTTCCATCATTAACAGCAGAGTCATATACTAACATAAAGTGCTCCTATATTCAAAGGAACTATTTTTATATTGTGTTTTCTCAATCAATGGAACTAAAAAGTACAGTGCTGTTGTGGGCATCTGCAAAATATTTTAACCTTTACATGGAGTCTTCATTCTCAAAGGAGAGAATAACTTATTTAGTTATGTTGTCAGAGACACATTGCCTTATATATATTTTAACATTTTGTGTGTAAATTTTACAGTTTCTTAACAAAATTATGCTCCTGTAGAGATGGTGCCATGTAGCACAGTGTGTAGCACAGTGCCCAGAATATGCTATTAGATGGTTAATAAATTTTGGTTGATAGATATTTTAATATATAACAATTAGTATAATTTGTTTCACTTATTTTTTTTTTTTTGCAAAGCTTTATTTGATATATATTCTACATTTCTTAAGCACCTCCCTCCTGACATTTTTCTACTTTAATATCTTTATTAACTTTGTATTTGATTGGTCTTTGATAATTCTCTTAGGGAAAATATATATAAAAAACTTAATATATTCAATTCTTTCATTAGTTCCTTTGGGCAATGTACGAATACATTCTTGTAAATAAGTCAAACAATAAAAGTGATAAAGTGAATGCTTCTCTTCATTACTTCCCTCAATTCCAGCCTCTCTTGTTTTCATATTCCATAAAAACCGAAATATAAATCATAGCTAGAATAGTAGACTTTAGACTGCTTTATGATACGTTGGGATTTGATTATGTGTTAAGTATACATTGAGAAAAGTTTAAAGTGAGAGTGACCCTTAAAATTCTTTTTAACTTTTAAATAGAAAATAAATTAGTATTAAAGCCTTAAGTACTTGACGCTTAAATCCAAAATAATCATATTTTTTTCTTGTGCCTTAAAAATCATTTGAAACGATGCAGGTAGGTATGTCATGCTCAAAAGTAGTCTTTGTCAGAGTAAAACTGTGGAGTATAATCATCTATTTTATTGAAGGTTTTCTGATATAAAAAACCCCCACAGTTTCATTAACTTAAAAAGCAGATGCCATTTAAAAAAGAAAACAGTAAAGGGGCCGGCCCGGTGGCGCAAGCGGTTAGGTGCGCGCGCTCCGCTGCGGCGGCCCGGGGTTCGCTGGTTCGGATCCCGGGCGCGCACCGACGCACTGCTTGGTAAGCCATGCTGAGGTGGCGTCCCATATAAAGTGGAGGAAGATAGGCACAGATGTTAGCCCAGGGCCGTCTTCCTCAGCAAAAAAAGAGGAGAATTGGCGGATGTTAGCTCAGGGCTGATCTCCTCACAAAAAAAAAAAAAAAAAAAAAAAAAAAAAAAAGAAAACAGTAAAAAAATAAAACCAAATCCCCTTTATTTTACCATTAAATTAAGAGAGACTGTAGTTTCACGCAATATTTACTGTATTTTACTTGTTAAAAATGATGTTCATTTTTAGCTAATCTTTAGTCTGTTCAAATTTATATTCTGTTATTTGTATAGGTTGAATGATGTTATAATAAACACTGGCATTTCCCACGTGTGAGGATATTCTTGTTATTCTAATGTAATATGCAAAAAGATCCATATTTCCAGTCCTCATGAACAAGAGTATCTAATTAGATGAAAATTAATGACCACTTGGTGTTTATTGTTTCAAATTGTAGATATGGTAGACTGCGCAGCAATTGGGTTGGATGAACTGTGAGCATGCCCTTGGGTTGACACACTAGGTGGCATTATATGGAAATGATGGAGGGCAGGAGCAGGTGGATGTAGGTACCTCTCCTACTTTCCCCCTGTTCCCTTTCTTTCCTTCACAGAGTGCAGAGCTAGATGCCAGAAGCGTTTTGAACAAGTCATTTGGAAACCGAGATGGGTCCCAGAGGTCCTTTGGAAAGTGTTAGGCTGTTTGGAATTCATTCATCTCTATGCAGTCCAATTCTCTGGTTGGAATCAAATTCTCTTATGCTTTTTGGAACTGCAGAAACTGCATTAAAAGTTCCGTCAATAAGTTAGTCAACAAGTATATTAAGCAACTACTTGCACTTATTGCTGTATTAGGCGCTATTGAGGACACACATTGTCAGTCACTATTCTCAAAAGTAATATACCTTCTGATTGGAGAGATAACCTTTAATATGAAACATTAAGAGGATAAGTGGTTTATATTTAAGTGAATTGTGAAGGTTTGAAACAAACTTGCATTTGGTTTGGTCTTAGAGAAGCGTTTTACCCATAGGTAAGGTGTAAAATTGGAGAAAAGGTGATTAAAGGTGTGAGATAGTCTCTCTTTTAAATTAGAATATCGGATTATAAGGACCTTTGTACAGGGAGAAAACCTTAGGGTATTTGGCCAAATGAATTGACTGAGGCCAAGTAGGTATGATTAGAGAGTATGATTGGACAGAAGGGAATTGAGAACTTCCTCCAGGAGAGAGAGTCAGAACAGAAACCAAATGGAAAAATACTTCTGGGTAGATTCTAACATGTGATGATAACCCTTGGGAATAAAAGGAGGAGAGTCCATACTTTTGCTCTTTATTACATGAGCCACTCTTATTTTCTCCCTCCTTCATAGAATCCATTCATAATACAGTACAGTTTTGTGAACCGGTGAGGATCTGATAAATTTAAGAAGGTTTTGCATCTTAAATTTCCAAAACTCCTTTGATCTAAGCAAGATACTTTCAACAAGCCACTTGTGGAGCTTGTTTCACCTTGTGTTCCCTTTTTCTGACTGTTTTCCTCTTTTGGCAACATCTCTCCTTTTTATTAGTATTGTTTTATTTGAGTCTTTATTAGGCCATCAGTCTTTCCTCTTCAGGTTTCATGTCCTCAGTGTAATCATTCTAGCATTCATTCAGCAAAAACGTTGTATGCATCTATTATCTAAAGGCATTGGGAATTTAAAAAGTGAGTAAGAGGGGCTGGCCCAGTGGCGTAGTGGTTAAGTTCGTGCGTTCAGCTTCGGCGGCCCAGGGTTTGCCATTTCGGATCCTGGGAGCAGACCTGCTCACCGTTTGTCAAGCCTCATGGAGGACCTAGAAGGACCTACAACTACGATATGCAGATGTGTGCTGGGGCTTTGGGGAGAAAAAAGAAAAAGAGGAAGACTGGCAACAGGACCAGTTAGCTCAGGGCCAATCTTCCTCAAAAAAAGAAAAACATGAGTAAGAAACAGTCTTTTCCCTCTAGAAGTTCACAATCCAGTGGGTGAGACATGTAAACAGATAATTATAGTATGAAGTGTTAAAGGTTATGATAGGGAAAACATAGATGACCACTACTACACACTTTTGGAAAAGAAAGTTTGGGTAGGTGAATAAGGGGAGAAAAGATTTTCTGGGTAGAATAATCAACATGTGCAAAGGTGCAGGACTATAAAAAAAATCTCTATGACTGGAGCATGGTGGTATGAGATGGGAATAGACAGCTGGGCAGGAGCCAAACTGCGTTCATTATAAGCCTTTTTTGTGGTAGAAAAGGATTGGGGATTGGGGGACAGGTGTAACTGTTGTATTAATTGAAGTATGGTTACGAAGACTGATCCATAATGTAGTGTGGGTAAGGAGGAGTAGGAAAGATGAGGTTTGGCATCAAACTTGAGGAGGTTTGAGGAGGGTGAAACAGAGGAACTTGATGGTGTTTCCTTGTACATAAGACCCCATCCCCAACATTTTATTATGAAAAAATTTAAACATATGAGAAAGTTAAAATAATTCTGTAGTGAGCACCTGTATACCCATCACCAAGATTCCTCTTCCTTGTTTATATGGTCTTCTTTGTGTATCTTGGATCTTTTAGTGTTGTGAAGGAATTGTAGTTTATCTAATTTGAGGGTGCAGCAAAATTATTTTTTAAGCAAAAAAATTTTACCTACCATAATTAGCAAGCATGTATAAACTGTTTTGTTTAACCTTCTTTCAGGAAGAAATTTGAGAAGTTTGGACTAAAAACGGAAAAGCTGACTTCACTTTCACAGATGGCACACCTGTAATAGATGAAAAAACAGGTTTCTAGAGTGTATTCAATTCTGAAAAAATGTTCCTACCTTCCATTGCATCATTCAGTAGAGAATCTGTGTTGCAAGTTTGCAGTCAGGTTCATGTGATGATGTAATGGAGGAATTGATTGTGACTCAGTTTCCTTCTTGATTGTACCACTAGCCAGTTTATTGGTTATTTGGAAGATATTCAATCTGAATATGGAGACAGTTCATTTTAATACGGCCATGTGACTAGATTGTGGAAACTTATTGAGAGTAACTGAGCTGCTTCTCCAGATCAGAGCCTTAAAAAAAATCTTTTTTAAATTAAAGGACTTTGAGAATAAAGGGTTTATCAGATCCTCATTGGTTCACAAGACTTTGTTACTGATGTGACAAGATTTCTGAACACATTGAACTAGAAACTGCAGTGGGAAAATGTGCTCGTTTATTTAGAGAAGTGGTGTCCTTCTCAATAAAGTGTGACAAGGGAGTTGAGCAGACGGCACTTGGAAGTACACCTATTTCCATTGCAGAACTGCCCTGATATGAGCAGAAGCACTGATGTTTAATATTGGTAGAAATTAAGATACAATTTCAGAAAAGAAATACAGATTTTGATGTATTTGAATAATACTTGACGTTTCCATAGTTGTAAGTGCAAACTTGAGGATGTGACTGAAGGCCAAGGAAAGGCTCTTTCAGTGTGGTTCGGTTTCAGGGGGACTGAGGGAGCTGAAAACAAACTGCTCACCAAGTGGTTAGGGCGGTGCTACTTGATCAGGGTCTGCCCACTGGTGGGCCTGAGACTCATCAGTCCAGGTTGAGATGAGTTCAGAAATCGAGAGAAAACATATAGAAACTTATAGTAATTTGACAGAGTGTGTTTGTATCCATTGAATTTAATGGTAAAAAGTTGGGCTTGTATTATGTATATCTTTTATTTCATTTTCTAGTAATTCAGTCTTATTGTATTTTGTGAAAGATATCTGTCTGAAATGGATTGGGGAAAAAACAAAACAAAACAGGTACTTCATCACAGATAGTTTAGAATGCACTGAGAGTCTCTTAGAAGTGTGAGGCATTTAAATGAATATATGAATCTGAGGATTATCTAGAAATTTCTGGCAATGCGGCTGGTCAAATTCTAGGCAGTATTTAAGTCCATCTGATTCTATGAAGTACACATTCTCTTTTATAGCTAAAAATTAAAAATAAAATGACTATTTTAGAAAAACTAACAAGGGCCTGTACTCTACTACGTTGTTAATTAAAAATACTCACCCTTCCCATCTGTGGATTTCTGATCATGAGCGCAATAGCGCAAAATTTAGCCACCTGTGTTGTAGCACAATGCCTTCTGCCTAGTGAGATACCAAAAATATCTATTCACTTCAGTTGATTTCTCCTAAGAGTTAGGAGAAACTAGATAATTCACTAAATAAAGTCCAGAAAATTAAAGTAACTTTGAAAGGTAAAATTTGAAAGGTTATGAGCCTTATAGCCTCCACCAAATGTTATCTCCCTGGTTCTGCTTTATTAGACCTTTGTCAGTCAGAACTTTGAGAATATATTACTAAGGCACCACTACAAAGGTAGTAGATTTGTGTGAGTCTTAAGTTTCTTGTTGTTGTTTTAATCAGTTGAGATTTTTAGTAAACTAAATCCTTAGTTTGTTGTTGTTTTAATCAATTCAGATTTTTAGTAATTTTCTTGATATAAATCTGATAAGTGACTGTTTATAACTCTATTCCAATACAGCAATTACTTAAAGAAATTACCGTGAAGATCTGTTTTCCAAAGTAGGTGTTAATATACTGTAGTATCTTCCTTGTACTTCAATACTATGCTTCAAGAAATTTTGAAAAATTGGCCAGTATAAGGAGAAAATAATCAGCCATATGGAAATAATAGCATTGTGTCATATTGTCAACTTTCATGTTAGATTTACGAAATTGAAATATAATTATGAATAACAAAATAAACACATGTACTGTACAACAGAGTATGCCATGATGTGCTTTTGACACAATGGAAACAATTACTAATAAAATAAGGTGTTTTATTTGGAAGAGAGAATTTGTTCTTGGCAGTGGCTTTCCAATTTTACCAACTTTAAAAGTGACTATGTCAGTGGATGAGATAGTTATGGAAAAAATGTATACAATCTTTATGCTTAGAACACATGCACTGTCAAAATTTCTTCATGCAAAATTTAAACAGGACCCGGATTACTAAAACTATATCATTCTAAGAGGGAGGCAGTAGAATATTTTCTTTACTTAGCCTATCACTTCCATTAGGCAATTTAAGAAATTTACATTCTGAATTTCATTTTAACCACAAACACTGGTTCTGTCTTTATTGACTCTGCCTTTATTTTTATGAACTATATGGGTATTTTAATATGTCAGTGGGAAATTTACCATGCGTGGTATTTTGTATTTGTTGATGTTTCATTTAAGTGTTGTGCTATATTTTTCATGTATTCTGTTTTCCAGCTAAGTACAGTAGCAAGGTCTTTTAAGAGTAAGCTCCACTCTGTTTTCTTATTTCTTCCTTCCAAAGATTGTAGAACTGTGTTCTGTTTATAGTGAAGATTCACTGTTGACTGACTGAAAAAGATTTGAAGATCTACGTTGTAATCTATTGATAGCAGAATTAGAGAATAATATTGGCGTGTTTTAAAACATCTTAGTATAAGCGTAATACTGTGTTTTATATTTTTGCAGGAAGATTCTTTGGCAACAGATGATTTCCTTGTGGACTACTTTAATGAATTCCTAAGCCTTCCAGTGAGTGTATTGTTATGTTCTCTGGAATATATTTTCAAAGCAAAATATTGTAATCACTGGATTGTCTTGTAAGACAAATTTATCAGGGATAATATTTTTTTTTAAATATTAATTAAAGCATTGAGGTAAAGTTTGTGTCTTTTTATGGAGTTAATCATTTGGGTTTGAATCATATTTAGGAATTATTCTTACTGAAGAAAGCTGTCAGTTATACAACAATAAAAAATTTTTCAAAAAATAAATAAAAGGGAAAAAAAAAGAAAGTTGGAATTTTTACAACCATCAAAAGCATTCTGTACAAAATCTGATACGGTTGTATTTGGTGCTGTTTCAGTCTTTGAAAAGAGGTGATAAGGACAGAATATTTAAAAATTTAAGAAACTAAATTTCTTGCCTTGAGGCAATTATTGTCATCCTCTTGGACAGATATTAAAGTGGAATTTGTATTTAAGTCAACTGGAGTTTTATATTAATGGTAAATAAGACATAGGTGGATGCCAAATAATAGATTTTCAGTCTTAGAAGTGACTGATAGAGTAAGTATTGAGGGGTTCAGGAAAAGTGAAATGGGGGCACATAAAAACGCTTATGTTGTTGTATGTAAATAAAGTTAATCAAGAATGTCAGATAAAAGAAAGATAAGGTTTTCATTATTGTTATGAAAACTTTTTTCATTAACATATTTCCCAGGGAAAATTTGGAATATGAAAGTCACAAGTAATTTTAAAGGGAGTCGACCATAAAATGTGAACTCTCTTAAAGCCTAACCACAGAAAATGTCTTTTGAAGGGAAAGTACTAGATGTCCTTTCTTGCCTAGATTGGTTTTTGTATATATGTATGTATCTAGGCACGCATGTTTGTTGTTTTGTGATATTTTCTTTTTTCCAAAAGAATTTGTGCTTTCTCTTCCATTTGGCACAGCTAGGTCTCTGGAACCGTTACAGAGGTTAGGTTGAGAAACCAAGCTACCCTCTCTCTTTCCAGCAACAGGCCTAAGCCACATTACAGGATGCTCTGGCAGGTTTTTGTTTGAGCTGACTCTTCAGCTTTTGTCATCCAACTGTATATTATAAAAAACCCAGCAGCATCCCAAAATTGTCAGAATTTTGTTCTTCCGGGTTATGTAGTCTTTTCTCTAGACTCTACATTCTCCATAAAAAGTACACTTTTGTGACATTTTAAAAAGACAAATCTCTGTATTGGGTCTGATTTCAGTTTCTCAAGATTAACATTTCATTGTCTCCAGATTTGTGATTATTTTGAGTTTTACTTGCTACAGAAAGTAAATTCCCCTGCCTAACTTTCTTTTTTTTAAAAAATCTATTTTAATTCATAAAAGTAATATAACAATAGTAAAGAAAATTCATTTAAAATGTAGGAAAAATTCAGCTATAGTCCTGTCATCCAGTCAGAATAGATGTTACCATATTTGTGTGTTTTCTTTCAGGCTTAGGTGAAATGAAAGAGTGTAATTTCTGTTGAACTCTGTCTACGCAGTCATGTGTTCATCCCACCCCAGGAGATACCTGCACTTTGACCCTTTCATATGTCCCAGGAGGCCCACCTGGGCCACTTCTCCCTTCTTTCTGTCTCCAAATCCTTCTGCTTTTACATTCTCTCTCTCTCTCTTTTTTTTTTAGCTCCTTTGCATCTACACTTGGTACCACACAGTCTACCTATTAACTACCCATGCTTCATGCCACAAGATGGGGGGAGGGGAAATGTTGTTACAGGTTTCCAAAAGGAATTTGGGAGCAGGAGGGAGAAAGAATGATGGATTCTCAAAGCAAGTTCCTGGCAAGATTCTAGAACAGATTAGTAATGTTTGGTTTTTGAGCACTCAGCTAAGAATTAGAAGCCAGTGTGGGTTGACTGAGAATAAGTGTGCCAAACTAATCTCTTTTTTTGGATGGTTATCCACTGGTATTTTAGGGAACCATAAATTTAATGTATTATGATTTCAATAGAGTATAATAATAGTAATAATAATAATAAATGGAACCATGTTACTTCCTGCTCAAAACACTGTCTAGTGACTTCTCATTACACTAAGGATAAAATCTAAAATCTTATGTGATCTGGCTCTTGCCATCTCTTAGTCTTTATTTCCTATGCCTCTTCCCCTTGTTAATTCTTTTCCAGCCTCACTGGCCTTCTTTGTGTTTCTAAACATGAAGACACCAACTGTATTCAGGGCCTTTCCGCCTGGAATGCTTTTCCCCAAGATACTTATATCACTTTCTCCCTGATTTAAATCACTTCTGTTCAGAAAGCCTTCCCTTCCAACCCTGTCTAAAACAATACGCCCAGCGCATGTTCCACTTATGCTGCTTTATTTGTCTCCAAAGCCCTTATCATTATCTGTGAAGTTAGTTTTCAAATATTTGAATGGGTTCACTAACCATAGCTAGTAGGAATTGACTCTTAATAGCCTACAGATTAAAGTCCAGATTCCTTAGTATGGAATTCAGGACCCTTTGCAATTTGGCCTCAGCCTACCTTTTCTAGCTTTATCTCTAGCTTCGTACTACTGGTGTCAACCTTCACCCTCTTTCCTGCCTCCTCTAACCCGCACCCACTCACCTTGACCACACGTATTCTTCCTGTGCTCATCTCCCAGGGTAATGGTTAGTAACAGGAGTGAGATGGAACTGCGTTTGAGCTTAGCTCCTCCATTCATTACTGATGTGATCTTAGACACATCCCTTAATTACTTAATTCCTCAATTTCTTTCTCTGTGAAAACAATATAATTGTCTTACAAAATTGTTGTGAAATGAGGTAATGTATATTAAGTGCCTGACACAGAATTAGTGCTTCTCTGTCCTTTTCCTTCACTAACTAGACCATCTCATCTTTCATTCCTAAAACATGAGGGGCAGTCACTCTTTAATTAGATTGGTGGGTCATTGTCAATTTAAAGGATAATCTTCTGTGCCACACAAATCTGTCATTGGCTTTGAGTTTTAAAAACTGTTTTTATCAGAGACTTGGATAAAACACTGCAAGTGAACTAGTGTTTTTCCAACTTAAGGTCACTCAGCTAGAAAGTGACAGAGTTCACCCAGGCCCATATGGCTCAAAAACTTGTCCTACTACACGGTAATGACGATAGTAGTGGCAGCAGAGTAGTAAACTGATAATTTGGATAACAGAATCTGGTCTCATTTTTATCATGATAGTCTGAGATAGACTAAAACAAAACTAATGTGTTTTAAGGTGCATTAATAGAAGTATAGTTAAGATCAAGAAAAATAGGAGTCTGGAGCATAGAAGGCACTCAATAAGTGTTGTTTTGAATTGGATTGAATTGTCAGACCACGTTTAGAATATTGTGTTCCATTCTTGGGGCCATGTTAAGAGTTGCTCTGCCAAACCGGGCTTGGGGAGACTTAGCCAATGAACGCTCTGAAAGCCACGTCAGATGAAGAAGGGTTGAAAGAAGTGTGGGTGTTGAACCTGGCTGGGGAATGGTAGAAAGGTTGGAATGGAGTAGCTCTTTCCAAATGTTTGAAGATCTGATTGAGAAAGAGGGGTTAACATATTCTGTGAAGCTAGCGGGCAGAACCAGGGCCAGCATTTATGAGGAAATTGATTTTCACATTCACTATAAGAAGGACGTTTACAGTTTGTTTTCTAACAATAGAATGGGCTGGCTTGTGAAGGAATAAACTCCCTGTGATTGAAGATATTCAGGTATGAGTTAGAAAATCTTTTGGGGGAATATTTTATAGGGGACATACGTATTGGGTGAGATTATAGTTTTCCAACTAAAGAAAATTTGATTAATTCCTTCTTCTCTGTTTATTTTATCTCAGGAGCTACATTGTAAATTTCCTGAGGCCAAGGATAGGTCTCTTTGTTCTCTGTCTCCCAAAGCTTCTTGAGGATGATTCAGTTTTTATTTCCACATCTTCCGTGTAAGATTCTTGAAATAAACGAATAAACCTTCTAATCTTTTCTTCTGCCTCCTCTCCTCTACCACTTGCACTCTTCCAACCCCCCAAAAAACCCAACAATCTAAGCCTGAGAGTGTAGGTATATATTATAACATTCTCCATCTGAAAGGCCCTTTGGTCATCTAGATTTCTGAGACTTCTGTCACTACTTCCACATCTTTAGTGACATGCCCAAGGTTCTATAACTGGATTATGGCAGAAATGGGCCTAGGAATCAGGCTTTCTGGCTCCTACACTATTTCTTTCCATTACACCATTACACCCTTGGGATACATTGTAAGATCCAGAAATTGATGGCTAGTAGCCTGCCTCCATGTTATTTTTTGATGAGGGGAATCCAGGACAGTTGCTGCTGTTGTAACTGATTATGGCACTTTCCAAATCCTAGCTTTCATAACTTCATTCCGTTTGTTCTGGCGCCAGGTTCACATTCAGATATTGTTTTCATTTGGTGTCTGGGAGGTTTTTTTGCTGTCAACTCTTTATGGACAAATGTTTGCTTATTAAGTGTTCTTCTGTGCTATAGTGTGAAAACATTTTTTTCTTCTTTTGGTTTTGTTTTCTGTGTTTTATGCTCAGTGACTGTTGTGGGATTGAGTAGATGAGCCCCCATACAGATTTAGGTTGGTGCTCTGTGGGTGGTTTAGAATGTTTGTGACCTTTATGGTTTGCAGAAGCTGAAGGGGTGGCCTGTTCTATACCCTCCTTGCAAGGATAGGTATGTCATATGTTTGCCAGACCATGCTTAGCTATGTGCCTTTGGAATTTTACCATAACTTCTTTTTTTGGACTGATTCTCCACACTTTTTTAAAATCTGTAAACTATTATAATTTCTTGCAGCTTTATGAAGGAGTTATATGTTAGATGGATTGTTGAGTAAGGGGAGAGAGAAAGAAAGAGAGAGTTTAGATTTGGGGAATGAGTGAGATGAAGAGGGATGAAGGACTTAGGTCTTATCCTGCCAAAATTTAAATACTCAGAGATTGGTTTTTAAAGGTGTTGATGGAGCTGTAGGTAGTGCTGCTTAGTTCAGCGTTTATTTATACCTGTGGACATTTTGACAAGCCTTGTAGCTCAAACATAAAGCACTCAGATTACCTAATGTAACTCATTTTATTAACCAAGGATATTTTCTATGCATTTTGTGTGGCACGTTATTCCTTCCATTCCATTGGTGAATATGTCCAGTGAATAGTTTATAGTTAAACATCTAAAATGATAATAAAACTTAGATTAAAAGAAGTTGTTATTGGTAACTGACTTGTTATATTCAAGTAGTCAGATGTTCTTCATTCACTGACTCGAATGCATGTTTAAAATACATCTTTGGAGCTCAATTAGTAGAGACAGAGTTGGAGCAGAGATGACCATGTATTAAATAAACCTAGTCATTAGTTTTTAATTTAAATACTGTTCAGCTAAATAATTTGGCACCCAGTAAGTTTCAGTGGTGCTGGGCTGGCAGTTTAAGCACATCGCTAATTATTCACAGGTTTTTTTTCCCTCCTCTTTTTCAAAGAAATGTGGAACTAGCAATTTATTGTGGTAAAAATATTTTCATGCACTTGCTTTTTCTGTGAAAATATTTTTCGCACATGGATGACTGGTACTACAAAGTTAGCTTTCACCACCTTCAGGTCAATTCATTTTAGAACATTTGGAAAATGATAGCCTTGAAATAAGAAAATTAAGTAAGGGAAAGAGCGGTCTGTAACAGCTTGTGGAGGATTGGGTTTGAGGCTCAAACTTTTCCCATCATATGATTAAAAGCTGAGTGTTCTCTAATTCAGCCTACTCAGCTTTCTGGGGGAAAGGCTTCCTACATCATTCATTTCTATCTCCTCCACCTATGTGTCTTTTATTGTCGCATACTAAACTAACTTTAGGAGTTTTGTAGATAAGCTAGGAAATGGTAAAAATAAAGGACTGGATGTGTGAGAGAGATTATTTTTAAGCAGACAACAGGACTTTGTGTAATAATTGAAGACCCAGGTCTTTCTCCTATGCCTAGAATATAGATGGCCACACCCCTCCACCATACGATATGAATACAGGAGAGTCAGCATGAAGTAACGGACAGAATGTGGGCTTTGAAATTTGTCTTAACCTCGATACTGTCTCTCTCCAGCTAAAAACTTCAGTGGCTCCCCATCATTCTGAGCAATGATTCTCAAACTTGAGTGTGCATCAGAATCGCCTGAGGGCTTGTTACACACTGAATATTGGGCCCCACCCCCAGAGTTTCTGATTATAGAGAGGGGCCTGAGAATTTGCATTTCTAACAGGTTCCTAGGTGATGCTGATGCCACTGGTCCAGACACAACACTCAGAACCACTGACTCATCCTCTGCCTTTCTCTCCAGGCTTATATCCTGTTATTATCCCCTTGAATCTTAAGCTTCAGTGATTTTCACCTGCTTGCAGTTCATCAAATGTGTCCTTTTATTTTGTGCTCCTGTGTCTTGATGAACTTGCTATTTCTTTTGCTGAATTTCCTTCTCTCCCTTGTCTACTTGATTAGAATGCCTATTCATTCTTCAAGACGCAACTTTCTCTATACAACTTCCCTAATTTCCTGAAGATAGTCAATGAATCTTCTGTGCCATCACTCTGCTTTGTACATAATTCTGTCATAGTTATTATGTGTTCAAGTGGAGTTTCAGTATACATGCATTGTTACTCAAAATGAATTATTCATGCTCTGCAGAGAGAATGAGGGTGATTTAAAGAGTGAGGATGGTTGTGTCTGTTGTACCAATGCATAAACACACATATCCCAATCCATGAACATCCTGGAGAGGGTGTGAGATGGAAGATGAGAATCTGCTATTCCCTCAATGGGTCTCATCCTTCTTGCCTCTCATAGTGTAGTCATCTTATAATGCTGAGGGTGATTCTAGTGTTAAACATATATATTTTTGTATAAAATGAACTTTAAACACAAGGCCACCACTACATCTGGTCCTGAACTGAAGAATCAGTGACCCATTTCAATGCCAGAGGAAAAAATGGCTGTGATCAACTTCTTGAGAGATATGACAACATTGTACTTTATGGGTGTTTTCAAGAGTTTTAAGGGATAATTTTGAGTAAATATGATTTCACCTTATGTACTGACTGTAGGGTTCATTCTCTTTCTAGGGTGAGTCTTTATTGTCTCTGTGTATTTACACATCTTTCTTCTTCTGTTAGATTAGCATACTCTGAGGCCTGGTCTGTGTCTTATTCATTTCAGGGTTTTGTGGAGGATGCTCTGGATGGGCTCACTCAATGGAGCAATATATCATCTATCATGATATCTCATTTAATAAGGATTTAATAAATAGTTATTGAATAAATGAATGAACTAACAAAGGAACAGTGGAGTTGGGTGATCTTATTAAACAGCAGAAGATATAGACTCTTTTTTCCTGGAGAGACAATCATGGATTGATGGAGTATCAAACATGGAAGTCATCTTGGAATTATTTGTTAAAACCCCTTTTTATGATGAAACTCAGAAAAGCAAAGTAATTTGCCCAAGATTTCTTCCAATAAGTCATTCTGCTTAACCTTTTCTGGATAGATTCTAGTTTAGCCAAATCCCTTTTAAAGTACAATAACTAAACTAGATATAATATTCCAGTATTACTACTGTGGTCTTTGTGGACAAATTTCTCATTTAGCATTTGTATGTTACACTAATTTTAACTTATTTCAGTATGTCATTGACTCTTTTCGTCATAGAGAAAAATGAATGACCATGTACTTGTTCCTTCAAGGGCAGAAACAATGTTTTGTTCATCTTGTATCGTCTTTGCTTAGGACAATAATTGGCACTTGGGCATTCAGAAGTTTTGTTGTTGTTATTTAAATAAGTGAACTGAGGGAAGCTTTGAATCAGTTATTTGCCACTTCTATAAACTTAGAATCACAGTGCTATTAAGGACCTTCAGTGGTCTACTCTAACTCATGGCTTTTTACATAGACAAATGCTTATTTACCCTTGGCAAAGACTGTATCCCTATGCCATTATAATTCAGTGGAAATAAATTCTTAAATTTAAGAATTATAAATATTTTAACAAATCATGTAGCTACATCTCTTTATTTATATAGGAACATTTCATGTTGTTTTATCGTAAACGCGATTAATTATAGTTTTCTTTTTGTTGTCTTTCTTTTTTGTAAAGTACTTCTTTTTGACCAATTGTTCTCCTCACTTTCATGTGTTTACATCCTTCAGCTTTTCTTCCTCGGAGTGGATATACCCTGTCTCTTTCTCCACTTAACTCGGTTCAGAATTCAAGAATTTTTGTTAGTGCCTATGAGTAGCAACACCTAAATCACATATGAAACTGTAGTTACAAGGGAGTCTGGGTAATATAGTTTTTAGTTGTCCAGACTTTGCATTTCAGGAGGTTGGAATGGATCCTGACTAAGCCAATCCATAGCATCCACTGCAAGCCCTACTGAAATTATGTATCAACCCTAGGTTTAAAGCAGTTTTGTAGTCATAAATCCAGAGTCCTGTAGTAAGCTCATTAGGGGACTTGCTGTAAAGCTATGAAGAGATCATTTAACTTTTCTCAGTTGCAGTTTTGCTTTGTGAGTTGAAAATAAAAACAATTGCTAATTACCTGCCTTAAAACCTGCTCTGGCCCCTATGTGTAATGGGGACAGTAACCCATCTGGAGAGTTGATAATTACCCCCCAAAACCTAGTTATGATAGCAGTAACTCTGAGGTAACAGCCAGCCTCCCCAGAGCATGGTGATGGCCCTGCTTGTGGGTGTGAGCAGTCTGCCTCACCAACTCCTGAGATGGCAAGTGAAACTCCAGATTGCTACCAGGAGAATCTTCCTAAAACATAAATCAGACTATGTTACTTCCCTACTTAGGATTTTCCCATTCCACCCTCTTTCCCAGAGAATCAAGATAAGCCTCTGCTGCTTAAAATGGCATGCAAAGCATTCCATGATCTGGTCTTATCTACCTTATCTATTGCAAGTCTTTCCTCTGTTCCTTAAACTATTCCAAATATAAACTATTTTAGTTATATTCCACCTGCACTGAACTGCTTAAAATTACCCGTATACACCATACTTCGTCATGCCTCTGTGCCTTTGCTGGTAAAACCAGAGCACAGGCTTTGGGAACAAACTCCCTTGGTTTGAATCCCGGCTCCACTAACTTCATAGGGTTGTTACTTAGCACAGGGCCTGGCGTAGAGAAGGTGGTCAGTACATGCTAGTTTTATCATATGTGAGGCAACATAGTAAAGAAGGGGAAATGTGCTGTCTTAGGGACCAGATAGACCTCTTTCTATAGCCCTGATCTAGCACTTAATAGTGCTGAGTCCTTGGGCCATCACTTAACCATCCTGAGTGTCCATTTTCTGTAAAGAGCTATCTCAGGAATATGGAAAGATTCAAGATAGTGCATTTAAAGTGTCTGTCATATGCCTGGCACATGGTAGATGTTCAGTAAACAGTAGTTTGCTTATCACTCCTGTTATTTCTACCAACTGTACCTTAACTATTTACTACTAAGATTGGCTGCTGAGGGTCTCAGAGCATCACGGTTCCTCTAAAGTTTTTTACTTAAGCGTTTTTTACTTGATTTGGAGGAAATATTTTATTTGTCCATAGAGCTAACTAATGGCAATCTTTGCTTTGGACTGTCACAGCTTTGTGTTCCCCTGGCTACCAGGTATGAGGGTAGGAGGCAAAAAAAGAAAGAGAATAATAAATAAAGGTCAAGCTTGCTGTCATATTCCATGGATACTCAAAACGAGAAGAAATCTTTTCCAGATGGTCTTTCACGTTATACTGCTCCATTTTCCCCACTCTAGTTACTTTTGATGTCCACTCTCTACCAAGTTTAGTTCCGTTCCTTTTCCCAACCAGATGAATCTAGTCTCTGATATCAGCAGACTTATTTATCTGTTTGGTCTAGTGATAGTATAATTCAGAGGTAATATTTGACATTTAGGTAAATGGAGCCTGTTTGAATCCTATGTTTGAAAGACAGGTGCAGTGGGCAACCAATGAAATATATTTATTGAAGAAACCTATACACAGTTTACTGCTAATTATAGTTATTTATTCATTGAGCTATACTTGTCATTTTGAGGGGAAATCTTAGCCCCAAGGCCTTTTGGACTGACATTCATATTGAACTCGATTGTCGATGCACTTTAAATCCCTTAGAAGGGGAGACAGTCAGACTTTAGAGATGTGGTTTAATCTGACATGAAATATACACACACACACATACATATATGGGTATATATACATATACACATACATATTTCTAACTCCAATTTTATGATATCCTGCCATTTATTAAATTTTAACTATAGTATATCTAGCAATCTCTTAGTAAAACTTGAAAGAATTAGTGCTCTCCCTAAGACACTTACTGATCCAAGGGGAAGAGTTTAATGTCTTCTATCTCCTGGCTAAAAATATATAAATTAGTATACATGAGTAGGCAGTTCGCTGAAGGTATCCTAAAATAAATTAATATTCTGAAAAAGGGACCTGATTCTAGATTTGGAGGGCAAAATGGGAAAAGACACAGTCAATCCACCATTTACTTGTTATGGAGATGAAGGCCCCTAACATGTTCAATGATTTACCCAAAGTCACAGAGCTACTTATTGCCAAGCTGGCATTCAAACTCTAGATTCCTGACTGTTGTATATTAACTGACTAACTTTAAATAATTAAAGTTGGCAGCATTTAGTAATTACTGAGAAAAGCTCAGAAATGTTATTGTCTTTCACTCTCTTTTTTTTTTGGTCACAGTGAGAGGAATGGTGTTGAGATAGTCTTAAATGAAGAACACATTGTACTTAATTTTCTCCTTTTGGGCAAGGGAGACTTTAGCTTTTATGGCTTCTGGGGATGAAAAAGATAATGTTATTTCTTCTTCCTTTACTCATTCTTCCTTATTTTCCACCTCCTTCTAAGAGGATAACCTTGTTTCGTAGAGACCAGGTGTGTATTTCTTTCCAGTTCCAAAGAAGCACAGAGGTTAGATGTTTATGCAAAGGGAATTTCTGCCATAACATACCGTCACACTTATCTCATGGCGTAAATACATTGGGAAGGAAGAATTCAGTGGGTTCCCTTATCTGTAGTCAAGCGATTTCCAAGCTCCTAAAAGGAAAGAGATAATGATTAAGAACACAAAACTTGGTGTATGTATCTATGCATATATGTAAGTATCAAGTCCTCTTGGAGACCATGAATCTCTGGTTTTTAAAAATTTTAAGACATATTTCCACAAATTTATTTTGCAGACTTTTTCAGAGGCGATTAGATTTAATGTGGATTATGGAGTTTTTGAAGTAGTTAACAATGCTCCACAACTTCTGGAAAAGCAACTGAAAAAAATTCTGCAAAACCAGCAACCTCGAAATCCCATCTATGATGTTGTAAGGAAAGGAAAGAATGATGTTAAACCTGTTCAAATGAATGCTCGCTATGAAGAGGAGACCATTAATGTCAACTACAATGTTATGGTAAGGAAGTATATTTGAGTTTATATCTTGCTAGATAGGTAAAGCATTAGGTGAGATTAATATGAGGTTCCTTGGGCTTCCCTTTCTGAAATGTAGCTATATTTATTAAATTTTATTGTACTTACACATAGTATTTGTTAGTTGCACTATCATCTTATTCATATCAAATGACCATTTTAGTCTAGCAGTTTTGTTGATGTTTGATTGTCAGTATGGGAAGGTTTACATAATTTACTTTGAATATTTAGAATATCAGGTTAATTTGGGGTGGTATAAATATGTGTGTCCTTTACTTTATAGTTTAGATGCGTTCTAGAAAATGTGGATATACAGTGAATTTATTTCATTTGGGTTCCATCCTATCAAGCAGTTGGGAGTGGAGATTTCCAACTCGCAAGTTACATTGTGTGGCTCTTACCTCCCTGGCCTTAAAGTCTAGTGCCAGCTTCTGGATTTTGTCTCCTTAGCATGAGATAAAAAACCTGGGTTCTTTTTTTTTTTTTTTTTAATTACGGTAACATTGGTTTATAACATTATATAAATTTCAGGTGTACATCGTTATGTTTCAATTTCTGTGTAGATTACATCATGTTCACCACCCAAAGACTAATTACAATCCATTACCATACACATGTACCTAAGCACCCCTTTTGCCCTCCTCCCTCCCCCCTTCCCCTAACCGCCAATCCAATCTCTGTCTCTATGTGATTGTTGTTTTTTTTTTAACTTTTCGAAAATTATATTTTTATTTTTTTATTATTATTTTTTAAATTTTTTGTTTGTTGTTGTTTTTATCTTCTGTTTATGAGTCAGATCATATGGTATTTGACTCTCTCCCTTTGACTTATTTTGCTTAGCATAATACCCTCAAGGTCCATCCATGTTGTCACAAATGGCCAGATTTCATCCTTTTTTATGTCTAAGTAGTATTCCATTCCATATATACCACATCGTCTTTATCCATTCATCCCTTGATGGGCACCTAGGTTGCTTCTAAGCCTTGGCTATTGTGAATAATGTTGTAATGAACACAGGGGTGCATGTATCTTTACACACTTGTGTTTCCGTGTTCTTTGGATAAATACCCAGCAGTGGAATAGCTGGATCATATGGTAGTTCTATTCTTAATTTTTTGAGGACTCTCCATACTGTTTTCCATAGTGGCTGCACCAGTTTGTGCTCCCACCAGCGGTGTATGAGAATTCTCTTTTCTCCACATCCTCTCCAACACTTGTTATTTCCTGTCTTGTTAATTATAGTCATTCTGACGGGAGTGAGGTGATATCTTACTGTAGTTTTGATTTGTATTTCCCCGATAGTTAGTGATGTTGAGCATCTTTTCATGTGCCTGTTGGCCATCTGTATGTCTTCTTTGGAGAAATGTCTGTTCAGATATTTTGCCCATTTTTTAATTGGGTTGTTAGCTTTTTTGTTGTTGAGATGTATGAATTCTTTATATATTTTGCATATTAACCCCTTATCAGATATATGGTTTGCAAATATCTTCTCCCAATTGTTAGGTTGTCTTTTCGTTTTGTTGATGGTTTTATTTGCTGTAAAAAATCCTGGATTCTAATATTGGCTCTTCAACTTACCAACTCTGTGTTCTTGACCAAGTCCTTTTGATGAACCTCATTTTCATAATTTGTGAAATGATGCCTTCACTACCTACTACTTAGGTTTGTTGTGTGGATCAAATGAAAATAATAATGAATGTTTAACAATACTGTTTTCCATTGATTTAAAATGTTTGATAGAACTAGACTAAAATATGTCTAACACTTAAGACGTAACTATTCTCCAGCCTGAAAGTTCTTCAATTCTTCTTTTACTGAATTCTACTATATTTCTATCTTTCTTGTTTACTTCCATCAAATTAAATGCATTAATAATAATAGTATTTATAAATACTTTTATAAATACTAAAAATGAAAATATTAATAATAATAACTATAATACAGAATTGCTTTGGAGTTAAAACAAGGAAACATATTCCAAACTATATAGTACTACATAAATTGTTAAAACATTCTTTTACTAGGTGTAACAATGATATTTATTGGTTTATTCACTTCCTTCAGTGAATAGAAATTTTTTATTTCACGGAGGTCTTTATAACCTATTTCTTTATTGTTAAACAAAAATTATTTAGGAACTTCTTAACTTGAGTTATGTGTTTTGACACAAGTTTCTCAAAAAGGTCTACTAGGTGACCTTATTTGAAGGTACACTATGATTCATTAAGTATATATATATTGTAATCAGTAGGGCAACAATTTAAAATTTTTTAAAAAGAGGTATAAATAATATAATAATAGTGGAGATAAGAAGGCATAAAAATGTACTCAAACCAAAAACAAACAGAAAATGAGGGAACAAAAAGGAAAAAAGAATATATGGAACAAATAGCAAACAAGATGGTAGATTTTAAACAAATCACATCAATAATTAGTAGCACATTATTAATTTACAAAAATAATTATATTAAACTTAAATGGCCTAAACACTCCCAATTAAAAGCAGAGTCAGATGGGATAAAAAAGAAAGACCCAACTATTTTCTGTCTGTAAGAAACTCACCTTAAATATAATACATAAATAGGTTAAAACTAAAAGAATAGGAAAAGGTATACCATACAATTACTAATTTAAAGAAAGCTGGAGTGACTGTATTAATGTCAGACGAAGTAGACTTCAGAACTGGTGGTGTAGTGGTTAAGATTCAACACTCTCACCACTGTAGCCTGGATCTGTTTCCCAGTCGGGAACTACACCACTCATCTGTCAGTTGTCATACTGTGGTGGCTGTGTGCTGCTGTGATGCTGAAACCATGCCACTGGTATTTCAAATACCAGTGGGCTCACCCATGGTGGACAGGTTTCAGCAGAGCTTCCAGACTAAAACAGACTAGGAAGAAGGACCTAGCCACCCACTTCTTAAAAAAATTGGCCGTGAAAACCGTTTGAATAGCAGCGGAGCACTGCAAAAAGACCAGGCAGGGTTCAGCTTTGCTCTACACAGGGTCATTAGGAGTCTGAATCAACTCGACAGCACTAACAACAACAAAGACTTCAGAATAAGAAATCTTGCTATGGATAAAGAGAGGCATTACATAATGATAAAGGGTGAATTGATATTCACCGAGAAAGCAAAACAACCCGTAATGCTTATGCACCTAACAACAGAGCTTCAGAATACATGAAATGAAAGCTGATAGCACTGAAAGGGGAAATAGATAAATCCATAGTTATAGTTGGAGACTTAAACATTGCTAAGTAATTTAGAGAAAAAATAGACAGAAGATCAGTAAAGATATAGGAGATCTGAACAACACTAGCAACCAAGTCAATGTAATTGATGTTTATAGAACACTTCACCCCACAACAGCAGAATACATGTTCTTTTTCAAGTACACTTGATTTACCAAAATAGACCATATTCTGGGCCATAAAACAAATTTCAACAAATTTAGAAGATTTAAAACCATAAAAAATATGTTCTCTGACCATAACAAAATTAAACTATAATGTAACAGAAAGATATCTGGAAAATCCCCAAATATGTAATTAATTAAACAACACACTTCTAAATAGCCCATAGGTTAAAAAGTAAGTCCCAAGGGAAATTAGAAATTATGTTGAATTGAATAAAAATTAAAATACAACATAACAATTTGTGGAATGCAACTAAATAAGTCTTTGGAGATAAATTTATAGCATTAAGTGCTTATACTAGAAAAGACTAAAGATCTCAAATCAATGATCTAAGCTTCCACCTTAGGAAACTAGAAAAAGAAAATTAAACCCAAAGTAAAGAAATAAATTAAGAACACAGTAAATGAAATTGAAAACAGAAAAACAAGAGAGAAAATCAATGAAAATAAAGGCTAGTTCTTTGGAAAAAAATCAATGAAATTGATAAACTTTTAGCCAGAGCGATGAGGAAAAACTGAGAGAAGATACAAATGATTAGTATCACAAATGAAAGAGGGGACATCACTACGGATACTACATACATTCAGAGGAAAATAAGGGAATTTTACAAACAACTTTATGTCCATAAATGCAACAATTTAAATGAAATGGACATATTCCTTGAAAGATACAAATTACCAATGCTCACTCAAGAGGATATAGATAATCTGAATGGTCCTAAATCTATTAAGGAAATTGGATTCATAGTTAAAAATCTTCTGAGATCATACTTAATGGTGAGAAACTCCAGCTTTCCCACTAAGAACAGGTACAAGGCAAAGATGTCCCCTCTCAGTACTCCTTTTCAACTTGATAGTAGAAGTCCTGGCTAATGCAATAAGGCAAAAAAAGGAAATAAAAGTTATACAGATTGGGAAGGAAGATGTAAAAGTGTCTTTGTTCACAGATGACATGATCATCTATATAGAAAATCTGAAAGAATCGAAAAAAATTCTGAGACTAATAAGCAGTTGTAGCAAAGTTGCAGGATACAAGGTTAATATACAAAAGTCAATTGCTTTCCTGTATACTAACAATGAATAAGTGGAATTTGAAATTAAAAACACAATACCATTTGTCATAATAATACTATCTACCATAGTAACAAACATAATATGATTAGCACCTCCAAAAATGAAATACTTAGATATAAATCTAACAAAATATGTACAAGATCTATATGAGGAAAACTAGAAAACTCTGATGAACGAAATCAAAGAAGAACTAAATAAATGGAGAGAGATTCCATGTTCATGTATAGGAAGACTCAGTAATGTCAAGATGTCACTTCTTCCCAACTTAATCTATAGAGTCAATGCAATCCCAGTCAAAATCCCAGCAAGTTATTTTGTGGATATTGACACACTGCTTCTAAAGTTTATGTAGAGAGGCAAAAGAATTGGAGGACTAATGCTACGCAACTTCAAGACTGATTATAAAGCTACACTAATCAAGACAGTATAGTATTGGTGAAAGAACAGACAAATAGATCAATGGAACAGAATAGAGAGCTCAGAAATAAACCCCCACAGATAGAGTCAACTGATCGTTGATGAAGGAGCAAAGGCAATACAATGGGGCAAAGATAGTTTCTTCAACAAATGGTGCTGGAACAACTGGACTTCCACATGCAAAACAATGAATCTATATTACAGACCTTACACCCTTCACAAAAATTAAGTCAAAGTGGATCATAGTCCTGAATGTAAAAGACAAAAACTATAAAACTCCTAGGTGATAATATAGGAGAAAACCTAGATGACCTTGGGTATGGTGATGACTTTTTAGATACTATACCAAAGACACGATCCATGAAAGAAATCATTGATAAGCTGGACTTCATTAAAATTAAAAACTTCTCCTCTGCAAAAGGCAATATCAAGAGAATTAGAAGACAAGCCACAAACTTGAAGAAAATATTTGCAAAAGACCCTCGGATAAAGGACTATAATCCAAAATATACAAAAATCTCTTAAAACTCAACAATAAGAAAACAAACAACCCAATTAAAAAATGGGCCAAAGACCTTAACAGACATCTCCCCAAAGAAGATATAGAGATGGCAAATAAGCATATAAAAGACGCTCCACATCCTATGTCATCAGCGAAATGCAAATTAAAACAGCATTGAGATACCACTACACAGCTATTAGAATGTCCAAAATCCAGAACACTGACATCACTAAACGTTGGCAGGGATGTGGAGCAACAGGAACTCACACACATTGCTGGTGGGAATGCAAAATGGTACAGCCACTTTGGAGGACAGTTTGGTCACAAAACGAAACTTACTCTTATTATTTGGTGGTGTTAGTGCCCTTGAGTTGGCTCTGACTCCTAGCGACCCCGTGTACAGCAGAGCAGAACTCTGCCTGGTCTTTTTTGCTCTATCCTCTCACCTTCCAGCGCTATATCATACAGTGCTCCACTGCTGTTCATAGGGTTTTCATGGCCATTTCTTTTTAAGAAGTAGACGGCCAGGTCCTTCTTCCTAGTCTGTCTTAGTCTGGAAGCTTTGCTGAAATCTGTCTGTGTCAGTGACCCTGATGGTATTTGAAATACCAGTGGCATCACTTTCAGCATCACAGCAACACGCAGCTGCCACAGTAGGACAACTGACAGATGATGGGTAGTGTAGTTCCTTGTCTAGGAAATGAACCAGGGCTGAGGCCAGATCTTAACCACTAGACCACCAGGACTGGCAGTCTTATCGTATGATCCAGCAATTGCACTCCCTCATATTTACCCAAGGGGCCTGCGGTGACTGCAGTGGCCTTACCAAGTGTTCTGGTTAGCTTTTTTTGTTTGCGATTATTTTTAACCCATTTTATAAATGTGAAAATACTGAGACTGACCGACTTTTTCTCATCCCTCCTCTTTCCATAAGTTGCTTAACTTTTCTGGACTCAGTTTGTTAATCTGTAAAATGGAGATAATAATTGATGTAGGGTTGTTGAGAGAATTAAAGAAGTACCAGAAGGCAAGAAGTGGCTTCAAATTTGTGCCTCAGGGTTCTTGCTCTCTCTTGTGCAAATAGAAGGTAGAGGCAGGGCTCCTAGTAATAGCTAGACATCATTATTGCTCTATTGATTAGGCTTTAATTGTCCTAAAAGGTGATTTTCTTTGACACTCTGTTTCTTTTTCACTGTCCTTTAATAGTGTCTCAGTCGTGAACAAGGTATTCAGTGGATCAAAAAAAAAAGACTTCCAGCATTTCTGGAAAGCGATTGCTACTTTGAATACAGGTATTATAGTCCCATCAATATACATATTTTTAAATGCCGATTTTTTTCACCTAAAATCACTTTTCTGTACTTTCTTAATAAAATTGTACACCTTTAAACCCATTGGAGTTTGTATTCCACTTGCTATAGTTTGAGAATGATAGAGCGTTTGTAAAAATCGCTTAACTTTTCCAAAGAGATTTCACAGAAACAGTACTTAATAAATGTACTTCAGTTGTGCTTCTTTGATCATTATATTTTAAAAATCGTCTACTTGTGATAATAGTATTTATGTGCAGGGTGTTCAAAAATGAATATAAGTGTGCCATGAAAAAGACAGATGTCATAGTGGAGGGCAAAGTTTTTCTTTTATATTCCCTGACTTTTAAAGTGTTAGTACCTAAGGATTCTGAAATTTTACTAAAATTTGACCTTTGCTTAGAACAACTATTTTTTAAATTGAAATAAAATAAATTGAAACAGAATAATTATTAATTAGTAGTTCTATGAATAAGCCATTAATTTTAGTAGATCCTGAGAGAATCATCCTGTAGAGTTAGGAGGGGAAATTGGCTTAATATAGAAAATAAAATTTTAGCTATTTTTTTTTCTGAATTCTACCATATTTGAAACTTATTCCAAGTTTGTATGATTTCTAAAATGCAGGTTAGCCAAATTGGTCTCACAAGTACAATGGAGCAGATCAGGCATGAATATCACACTAGGTACAGACTTTTCTCCCTGGGTCCTGAAAAAACCACCCAGTTCACCACCTCCTGCCATTGAAGAAGACAACGTTATAATTATGAAAAAGTTCTACATTTCTCTTGGCGAGGTAAAAGTATGAGTGTTTCTTCATGACTTGGCACTTCAGAGAAACTTTTTTTTTTTTTTTTTGGTGAGGAAGACCAGCCCTGAGCTAACATCCAATGCCAATCCTCCTCTTTTTTGCTGAGGAAGACTGGCCCTGGGCTAACATCTGTGCCCATCTTCCTCCACTTTATATGGGACGCTGCCACAGCATGGCTTAACAAGCGGTGCGTTGTTGCGCACCTGGGATCCGAACGGGCAAACCCCAGGCCGCTGAAGCGAACCACACGCACCTAACCACTTGCGACACTGGGCCGGCCCTGCACTTTTCATTTTAGGGATGTGAATTTCATTTGTACCACTTGAACAGGGAGAATGATTTCAAATACTTCTAAAGCAGATTTAGTAGAAATTCTTGTGGATTTATGCTGAGTCATTTGCTCTGTACTCTATCACCTGAAATGTAATTAGAATTATTATCTTTGCAAGATTGAAGAACATGCTCAGTGTCACCTGGGAAGCAAGGGTAACTTGAATTATGGTTTCGTTGTTCATTCCAAAATTATTATTTAGATTCTATAACTTTTGTGAAAAAGATGATAAATTGGGTCTTCTCCTCCATATTATCAAGATTATTCCTCAGTAGTAAAATGCATTACTGTTTAACTCTTACATGACCTAAATTTGTCCTCCATGATTGGAGAATGGGTGGATTTGGAGAGATCTAAATTAGAATCAAATGTCCTTTGGTAGAGTCATGGTGTAGTGAAAACTTTTGTTTGGTCTTTGCCCTCTAATTATCAGATCTTCTCTCTGGGAACACATTTCCAGTACACAATTCTGTACAAAATCAGGAATTGCAAATATGTAGCCCATGTGTTGCTATTCTTCTAGTTTCCATTTCATGACAGACATTGCTAGTCAATCATGGCAATTTTCCTGCTGAGCTAGGCCTTGGCTCCAAGTTGTTTTCAACACAGCACTCTAGGCAGGCACTTGCAGTTGATCAGAGGTGTCTTGCAAGGGGAATACTGTTTGCCATCTCTGTTGGAATGAATTGACATCCTATCTTACTTTAACATTTTTTTTCATGTTTTCATGTAGTTTGGCATTTCTATCAGTAATATTTGGCAAAAATGTTTAAAGGTATGCCAGTTCCATTATTTCCACTGAATAAAGCTTAGAGATGTACCAAAGGCACATTTTTCTTCTCTCTTATACTTATTTTTAAGCATTTATTTCTTTTCTTAACTTATATATTATAGAAATGTCAGGAATGTCATAAAAATATGTACTGATAATAGAGGTCAATAAACATGCAAAGGGAGGAATCAGTCTGGGGAATAAGTTCTGATTACTTACATGTAAATTTAATCAAGTATAAGACAGTAAAATCCAAATGAGTTTACTTTTGCTGGTTTCTGTAATGAAAAAACTCATTTCTGGGGCCGGCCCCGTGGCTTAGCGGTTAAGTGCGTGCGCTCCGCTGCTGGCGGCCTGGGTTCGGATCCCGGGCGCGCACTGACACACCGCTTCTCCGGCCACGCTGAGGCCGTGTCCCACGTACAGCAACTAGAAGGATGTGCAGCTAAGACATACAACTATCTACTGGGGCTTTGTGGGGAAAATAAATAAATAAAATCTTTAAAAAAAAAATCATTTCTGTCCACTTGATTAATACTTTAACTGTATATTATCTTTTTAATATCTTTTGAACTTTGAGGATTCAAAGTTCTTTGGGCCCTGAAATCGTTTAAACCATGACTATAGATAGAGATTGATCTTTATGATAATTGGTAACATTTCTTTGAGTCTTCAGTTATACCATCTAAACATGAGCAACTGACCCATCTCTTAAGAGTATAAAGTGGAATAGTTAACTGCTTTTGTGTCTGACTACTTCTTTCTCCCCCATCTTCTACTGTCTTATCATTTTTGTGCAGTTAAAATAGCAAGGACTCTTGTATATTGGTCTCTCTCAATTCCTTGAAAGTTCCTTAATTATTTTGGCCTCTTCTTAGTGCTTAGGATACTACTGGAATAGAGTAGTCCCTCAATAAATATATGTTGAATGAATGTATAATTAATGATAAATGACATGGTTTTAAAGGAAAGAAAAGAGGGAACAAAAGGAAAGTAGCGTCTTTTAAAGCTTTTATCCACCCAGGAGACCTTACTTATAAGAGGGGCAGTGACTACACAGATGGCACCTCTCATTTCTCTCTCTTGCTTTTGGTCTTGTTTTGTGGCCTGACTTGGCCTGCTAATACTGCGTAATAGTTAGGGAACAATATCTATTCCATTTGAGCCCAGCCTCTTCTGTGAATGTTCCTTAGGCTGAGAGCCAACCAGCTGACTCAGTTGGAGAAAGGAGAAATGAGAGTAATGCTGGCTACTCTCTTCTCTGCTTCTGTTGAACAACTTGGATTATCTTAGAAAAACAGGTGAGGACATTACTGAGAGAGGCAGGCAGAGGGATTTTCCCAGGAAAACTGAGATAGGAGCTTCTTAGGACTGGGGTTCTAGAAGCTGAGGGTCAGCTGGCTCAACAGTACACAAGCAAAGGAAAAATTGAAGACTACATTCAGGGGCAGGTGGAGTCAGGAAACAGTCTTCAGGAAGTATCCAATCCAAGCAAAGTTGTGAAACTTGAGTCTAAGGCAAAGGGGCAGTTGACCGTGGAGAGGTTTCCAGTGCTACTGAGAGTAAGTCTTTGTTACATTAGGGAAGAGTTGTTAAAACACTGAGCCAGGTCAGACAGAACTGGGGCATGAAATAATTGGGAAAGTTGTAAGTGGGAGTAGCTGGCAAAAGATGTATTCGAGGACTGATGTGCCATGGTCACTGCCAAGTTAAAGTTAGATGGCATGACTTTGTAGTGAATCCAGGAAGTGTGGTTGCATACCTCTGGTGGAAGAGTGGAGAATTTGATGGGTATTGGGCTCATTTTTTTCCTTTGGTCATCTAATGTGAAAATAATCTGAATTGAAATTTCCTCCCCATTATTCTCTTAGCTAATGAAATTTTTTGTGTACAAAATTCTTTTCTTTCATGGCATAATTTTTCCTTTGCATATTGTACTATGCAAATTGAATATTATCATAATGATTTGTCCAGGTTTGTGACTGGAAGAATACTGCTAATCTTACGTTAAATGGATGCTCCTTTCTTCCTAGGCCTCTTGTACTCAAACAAAAGATTGGTTTGCTTTAGCAAAACAAAGTCAGCAAACAGTGTCAACCTTTTCATTACCATCTTGTGTACTCCACAACAGAATTGAATCACCAGTTATTTCATCTGTTTCTGGTAAGCAGAAAAGGATAAGAATGACTTCAGAATTCCTCTTTAAGTCGTCTGTTCTTGATCTAATCATACAGTACAACCTTTAGTGGTTGGGGCGGGGGAAAATTATCTCCTCCTCCCGACCCCCAACTCCACTTTCTACTGTTTTTTGAAAGGCAAGTTGGTATAGTGAAAAGAGGATGAGTTTAGAACCCAACTCTGATACTTACTGGCTGTGTAACTTTTGTACATTATTCCACTTCTGGAAGCCTTGCTTCTCTCATCTGTAAGATTAGAATAATGGTACATACTACATGTATAGAAAATGCCTGGCCTCATGCCTTGTACCTAATAGGCAGTCAATAAATGTTTGTCTTGTCTTTATTTCCTATCACAGTTTACAAATTCTTATTATTAAGCCTTTGAAATAAAGTGGGTGCAACCTTTCTCTCCTCTTAAAAGTAAATAGTCATTGGGGCCAGCCTCGTGGCGTAGTGGTTAAGTTCAGGACATTCTGCTTCGGCAGCCCGGATTCCCAGGTTTGGATCCCAGCTGTGGACCTACACAGCCACGCTGTGGTGCCAACCCACATATAAAGTAGAGGAAGGTTGGCACAAATGTTAGTTCAGAGCTAATCTTCCTCAAGCAAAAAGTGAGGAAGATTGGCAATAGATGTTAGCTCAGGGCTAATGTTCCTAAGCAAAAAAAAAAAAAAAAGTAAATAGTCATTCATGGAACTTGAGTTTTCCTTCTGTTTTTAAGTTCAGACTGTTTTTCACCTTGAAAGGCAAATAAATTTCTACTGTGGGGAACTTTTGTGGGTGATGCAAACTTTTCGTAAAAAAAAAGGAAACTTCCAGAAATGGGAGTCATTAACATATGATGTTGCTAGAAGCAAAAATCTGGCAATGTGATTCAGGAGAGGAACTCAGCAATTTGCTAACAGTTCTTACCTAATTACTTTGAAAAGTATAAGCCACCTCTGGGGACAATAAATCTGGATTCTCTAGAATTGAACCTAAATCTAGGTAAAGAGGAAGATAATCTCCCTAACTGAAAATGGCTGAGTTTATAGGTTTCTTGCTATTTCCCCAAGGTAGTAAAGTAGGAAATTGGAGAATAAAGATAGTGAAGATAGTAAAGAGGAAGAGAAAGGGTAGCAGGAAGGTGGTGAGCAAAAATGCCAGCCTTGGGGCCGGCCCGGTGGTGCAAGCGGTTAAGTGCGCGCGCTCTGCTGTGGCGGCCCGGGGTTCACCGGTTTGGATCCCGGGCGCGCACTGACGCACTGCTTGTCAAGCCATGCTGTGGCAGCGTCCCATATAAAGTAGAGGAAGATGGGCATGGATGTTGGCCCAGGGCCAGTCTTCCTCAGCAAAAAAAGAGGAGGATTGGCAGATGTTAGCTCAGGGCTGATCTTCCTCACACACACACAAAAAAAATTGCTGGCGTTGCTCTCTACCTTCACTTCTGTGGGATTGAGTGTATACCCAGTATCCTTTCACAGGTTTGCGAAAGTCTAATCTCTCAGTATTAGGGAAATTTGGTATATTTGTTTTCAATAAAAATTTTAATAAAACATTTCCAGTTCATTGAGATTTGAAATCTATTACTGAGAAAATGCCCATTGAGAGTAGGACACAGATGACAACAGAGTTTTCCTGATCCATGGCATTTCAGGGTAGATTTGCCATGTGAAATCACTGACATCAGATATTTCACTGATTTCTGAAAGAAAGAGAAAATAGGAGCTAAAGACTATACCTTAAGAAAATGTATAAAAGCAATCCATATGTATTTGTCAGCTTTCTTTTTTCTCCTTTGGTGAGGAAGATTGTTCCTGAGCTAACATCTGTGCCAACCTTCCTCTATTTTTTGTACGTGGGTTGCCGCCACAGCATGGCTTGATGAGTTGTGTAGGTCTGATGTCTGTGATCTGAACCCGTGAATCCCAGGCCACTGAAGCAGAATGTGTAAACTTAACCACTATGCCACCGGACCAGCCCTATTGTTAGCTTTCATATGTACGTTATGCCATTTTGTAACTTTAATGATAGGTTGTAAGTATGATAGTAATTGAATCTTTCTGATAAAATAGTGACTTTTTTTAAATTGCTGATAGGACTCCAGTTCTGATCTGTTCATCTATTGTCTCATCATCTATGGTAGCTAATTTAACATGAAATATTAAAGCACATATAATAGTTTAATGTACATATTCTAATTCTTTAATAGAGTTGGCCCTTATATGTTGACATTCTGTATCAGCCTGAAATATTACATTTTAACAGTGTATAAAGTCATTTTGAAGATCCTCTGTATTAGGGATGTCAAATATTTAGCTCATCTGCCACCATTATCACCTTGTAGGTCCAGGGAAGACACAGCTAATCCCTGTTGGCAGTTTTTTCTCTACTGGTCCCAAATGTGGCTTTAGACTCCTTAAGACACTGGTCCATGCGGTCACGACCTGTGATAAATCCATTTGCCATCATGTCTCTGTAACATCTAGTTAATAATAAAAAAAACTTTTGTATTCATATTTGATCTAATAGCCTTTTATGATTTAATACAGAGAGTTTTATCTTTGATGACGGAGTTCACCCCAGGACGAAAAAGGACCCATCTAAAACCACTAGATTAATTTCTGAATTTGAAGAAGAAGAAGAGGGGTCTATATCTCTACAAGATACTCCTTCTCAAGCTCTTCTGAGAATATACCTTGAAGAGCAACAGGATGTTGATGAAAGCCTGACATTGCATTTCTCAACGTGTGAAGAATTTTTAAGATCTTATATAACCTTTATTTTGAGAGTAGCAATTCATCAAATTCTTGGAGAGCCATTTAGAGAAAGCCCAGGTTACATAAATTTCAAAAATGTAACAGAGGTGGTGTTTGATGAGTGTTGTGAGCCTATCCCTGGCAAGAATGTTTTAAGTAAAACAGTTCAAATTACAAAGGAAAAGTCAGAAGAGATGTTGGAACAAGCAAGTTCAAAGAGTGAGAGCATTGGGCCAGAAAGCAGGGCTGATTGGTGTATTTCTCACAAAACTTATGACATTGGCAATAGAAAGGAGTTTGAAAGATTTAAGAAATTTATAAAAGGTACATTAGGAGAGAGATATTGGTGGCTATGGATGGATATTGAGAGGTTAAAAGTTCTTAAGGACCCTGGAAGACATCAAAGGTATTTCTATTTTTTATTTTTCAATAGTTTTAAAAACAAATTATAGAATATTAGTTTGAGTCATTTAAGCCCAGGCAGAAAGCCTGAAATAAATATAAAAAATGTATACTTTTAGAGGAATGAATAACAGTAAAATTTATTTAATTCTAATAATGTTGATTTCATTGCTTCTATGATTTCATAGCTTTCAGATACTAATAGGAGCAATTATTTGGGTTTGCATAATGTTTCTTCCCATAGATTTTAAACTTGCTCTCAAATTAATTATTCCATTTCATTTTTATAACACTCTAGTGATATATTTTTATAGAAAAAAATAATTTATCAGTTATATAACCACACTGGCTAAGCTATCTTATATAAAAGATACGTTATGCTAGTGTAAAGGCCTACTGTTCCTAGCAGCCTGTTCGGTTAACAAATTCCATGATCTTCAGTTGAATGCCACTCAGACATTCATATCTGAATGAGATAGCCACTAGATATCACACTGGATATCCTCTAGAGAGCCTCTTAGAGGTCTGATGGGGTGCAGGTCTTTTTTTTGGATGCTCCATATGTTTTAGATTATTGTAAGTCTTAAGAACATTAACAAGACCCTGTTTTAGGAAAGTCTTTATTGTGTCTGTATTCTCCTGACCTGCCCTGAAGCAGATCAGTAGGAGATTGCAGTTCCCATTAAGGGTTTGACTGGGTATATCCTAGTAACTGGATTATTCCAATTATTTCAGTGGCATTCAGATCATAGAGCTCATTGTTGTGCATACTTATAAGAGCAGGGATTACCAAATGATTGATTATGAAGCATAGCTTGATTGATCATGGGGTGGAAGGCCACTATACTACCACGTTTCAAGACATGTTAGGGAAGTTATATGCAAGTAACCTACATACATTCTTCAGGATCAATACTGTATTAGTTCCTATTGTTGCTGTAACAAATTACCACTAATTTAGAGACTTAAAGCAACAAATTTATTATTTTAGGATTAGAAGGTTAGAAGTCTAAAATGAGTATGCAGGTCTGCCTTCCTTCTGGAGGCTTTAGGAGAGAATCCATTTCCTTACCTTTTCCAGCTCCTGGAGGCTACCTACTTTCCTTGGTTGGTCGCCCCTT
Organism: Diceros bicornis minor; assembly: GCF_020826845.1. Lineage (NCBI taxonomy): Eukaryota > Metazoa > Chordata > Mammalia > Perissodactyla > Rhinocerotidae > Diceros > Diceros bicornis. The sequence continues at coordinate 18,655,964 of NC_080760.1, read as the reverse complement.
CCTCCATCTTCAAAGCCGTCAGCATAACATCTTCTCTCCTCTGACCTCTGCTTCTATCCTCACATCTTTTCTCTATGACTCAGACTCTCCTGTCTCCCTCTTAGAAGGACCCTTGTGATTACATTAGGATCACCTAGATAATCCAGGATAATCTCAAAATCCTAATCACATCTGCAGAATCCCTTCTACTATGTAAGGTAGCATTCATAAATTCTGGGGATTAAGACATGGACATCTTTGCAAGGCCATTGTTCAACCTACCAAAAATACCCTTCCCATTCCCATAACTGTGAGAAATATTTTTATCTCCACGTTGGTACCCCAATAACTCAGTGTTGGTTTTGAGATAGTTCATTACTTGTGTGAAATATTTTAGAAGTGAAAATATTTGGCTAGTTGAATGTTGTATCAATGTGTGTGTAGATGTGTGTATGTGTTTTATTTCAGACATCTTGAGAAGATGAAAAAATGCTATCTAGTGAGCAGTGGAGATTACTACCTTTCTGCAGAAATCTTATCAAAATTGAAACTGTTAGATGCATCTCAATGGAATGAAAAACACTTAAAAAATATTCAGACTGAGGTTGTGAAACCCTTACTTCTGTATTGGTAAGAAAAATAACGTGAATCAAAGTTATCTGCTTTCACTTTTCTTAGGCTAGTTACAAGTTATGCTTTTTTGTCTTGTGGATATATAATTTATAGAAATTTAAAATGATAAAATTATTATATATTTGCCTTTATTAAAGTACTTATCCTGTAGATAATTTGGATTTTGGGGGACTTTAAATCCAAAATAAGGTTGGACAGTGCTCAATCTCCATTTTAACTTTCTGAGCCCATCCTTCTACACCTGACTTTTTTATGGTCGGTATCTCATCAAATTGATGTATATTTGTCTGTGTAGCTAGAGTTACAGATTTATCATCTCAAACTTTTTTTTTTTTTTGTGAGGAAGATTAGCCCTGAGCTAACAGCTGTTGCCAGTCCTCCTCTTTTTGCTGAGGAAGATTGGCCCTGGGCTAACATCCATGCCCATCTTCCTCTGCTTTATATGGGACGCCTGCCACAGCATGGCTTGATAAGCGGTACGTAAGTCTGTGCCCATGATCCGAACCTGGAACCCCAGGCTGCTGAAGCAGAGTGTGTGAATTTAACCACTACGCCACTAGGCTGGCCCCTCAAACACTTTTTGAGCACTTACTGTAGGCCAAGTGCTGTGCTAAGGATGCAAGAGTAAAACATGGTTCAAATCTAGTGATTATAGTCTAGTGGGAGGAACATGCATACGAAATGAGTATAATAGAAGAAAGTGTGGTAAATGCACAGGATACAGAGAAGAGGTAATATTTCACCTGCGACTCGAGGGGCTCTAAGCAAGGGAAAGTGAATGGACGTAGTGGAGAAAATATGTGCCATTTGAAGGTCAGTGAGCTGTCCATTGTGGCTGTGATGGATCTGAATATGTCACTTCTCTGCTTTGAATCTTTCACTGTTACGCCAGAGTTTTCAGTGTAAAGTTCAGATTCCTTAAGTTAGCAAATAAGGTCATCATGATTTGTCCCTTGGCCAACTCTCTGGCATCATCTCTCATCTAGGTATTCCAGATTACTTATATGCTTTGTACTTTTCCATATATAAAGAGAATGTTGTTTTTCTCTTTCTTTCTTTAAAAACGCCTATTCTTGAATATTTAAGATATACAGAAGGGTATAAATTATACTATAGTGGACACCCGTGTCCATACCACTCAACTTAATAAAACATTACTAATATAGTAGCGGCTTTCTTTTTTTTAATTTAACATTTTGTTTTGAGATAATTGTAGATTCATATGCAGTTGTAAGAAATAATACAAAGAGATTTTGTATACTTTTCAGCCGGTTTGCCCCGATGGTAACATCTTGCATAACTGTAGTATAATATCACAATGAGGAAATTGACACAACTTACCAATCTTTTTCATATTTTACTGGTTTTACATGCACTTATTTGTGTGTATACAGTTAGTTCTATGCAATTTTATCATATTAGAGATTCATGCATTTGCCACTACAGTCAAGATACAGAACAGTTACATTATCACAAGCATCCCTTGTATTGCCCTCTTATAACCACACCTACCTCCCTCTCCCCCCATCTCTAACTCCTGGAAAACCACTAATCTATTATATAAGTGAAATAATACAATATGTAACATTTGGGAATTATCTTTCATTTAGCATAATGCCCTTGAGATCCATCCAAGTTGTTGTGTGTATCAATAGTTCTTTTTCATTGCTGAGTAGTATTCTGTTGTATAAATATTATACATCCATTCACCCATTGAAGGACATTAGGGTTGTTTCCAGTTTTTTACTGTTACTAATAAAGCTGCTATTAACATTCATGTGCAGGTTTCTGCATGAACATAAGTCTTCATTTCTCTGGAGTAAATATCCAAGAGTGAGATAAATGGGTCATATAGTGAGTCTGTTTTTAGCTTCAAAAGAAACTGCCAAACTATTTTCCAGAATTGATGTATCATTTTACATTCCCACCAGCAATGCAATGATCCAGTTTCTTTGCATCTTTGCCATTGTTTGATGTTGTCACAATTTTCTATTTTACCCATTCTGATAGGTGTGTAGTGATCTATCATTGTGGTTTTACTTTGCAATTTTCACTGGTTAATGATGCTGAACCTCTTTTCATGTGCTTATTTGCCATTTGAATATTCTCTTCAGTGAAATATTTGTTCATATCTTTTGTCTATTCTCTAATTGGATTGTTTTCTTTCTTATTGTTGAGTTTTAGAGTTAATTTTATATTCTAAATACTAGTCATTAGTCATTTAATGTAGTTTGCAAATATTTTCCCCCACTCTTGAGCTTGTGTTTTCAAAGATGAGCTTTCCAAAGACTTCTTAAAAGAGTCTTCCAGAGCTTCCAGGTGGGTGAACATGTGGAGATTTGGGGAGAGTGGCACACTCAAGGAACACGGAAGCTCCACGCCCCTTCCCACATACCTTGCACTATACATCTGGCTGTCTCTGAGTTATATCCTTTTATAATAAACCAATCATTTCGATTAAGCAAGTAAGTAAAAATATTATGGATAATGGGAACCAGAATTCTCATCAATGTGGAAGAAAGTTACAAATATAGAAGCAAACAGAGTGAACCCTGTGGTGATGGACTGGAATTGGAGGTGCAAATGGAAAATGCAACTTTCACAAACTCAAGTTACAATACTCAGTTATGAAGACTGTAATCCACTGAAAAAAACAGGGCCGACCAAACAACAGAAGATCATGAGGACAAGAAAGAAAAGAACTTTCAAGAGAAATTCTGAAGTTAATCACGTGTGGGATTTTCCCTGGGAGGGTGGTGTATTGCAGACTGTCTTTAAATGAAGGGTTCCAGGTAAATTTTACTCTAAACATCTCATTAGGGTGAGAGCAAATAGCTCTTGGGCCAAGTTTATTCAACTAATGCAAAGTATCCTATGTCAAATGTTTCTGCCTGCTTCTACTGTTAAGAATAAATATATCTGTAGCTGAAAGACCAAAAAAATGGGGGTCTTTCATAGAGCAAAATTTTTAAATTTTGAAGAGGTCCAATTTTCAACTTCTTTTATGGATTATGCTTTTGGTGTCAAACCTAAGAACTCTTTGGCTAGTTCTAGATCCTGAGGGTTTTCTCCTATGTTTTTCTAAGAGACTTACAATTTTATGTTTTACATTTAAGTCCGTGGTCCATTTAGCGTTAATTCTTGCATAAGGTGTGAGGTTTAAGTCGAGGTTCAGTTGTTTTGACTTCTTTTTTTTTCTTGCTTATGGATATCCAGTTGCTTATCCTTATTTATTGAAAAGGGTATCCTTCCTCTTTCCTTTTTTTCTATGTTTTATATTAACATACAGTAAAATCAAATTGTGTGGATTCATATAACCACCACAACAATCAAGATACAAACAATTCTATCACCCCAAAAAACTCTCATACTGCCCATTACACTCTTCCTTCACTCCCAACCCCTGGCAACCACCGATTTGATCTTTGTCACTATAGTTTTGTCTTTTTGAGAATGTCATATAAATGAAATCATATAGTATGTAACCTTTTGAGACTGACTGGTGTTGGTCAGTGTAATGCCTTTGAAGCATAATGCATAATGCATCCCAATTACTGCATGTATCATAGTTCATATTCTTTAAATTTAGCTTTCCAGTTGTTCATTGTTGGTAAATAAAAATATAATTGAATTTTGTGTGTACTCGCTCTGTATGGGAGAGGGCAAAAGCCCTTCCAGTCTCAGCTGCTGATCTCAAATTGGCCTGCTGTTCTTTTCCGGCTATTTTGGTGGTTCTCCATTCTCAAGTCCATCAGTCCTTCTTTCTCTCATCTACACACCAATACCATGCAGGTCTTATGGCTGATAGTAGTCTATACCCACCTGCTCATATTTTAATGTTTGTGGGGATACTTTGTCACATTAACATTTTGTTGTAAATGTCCATGAGTTTTTGGTTTTGCTGTCTAGTTGTCCTGTCCATTTTTATGAAGGGATTCTGAGAGGCGGAAAAACCAATATTGCTGACATTGCCATTTTCCCAGAATCTTTTCTTCCATTTTTTCTTGATCTAGCTAAATCCTATATACTGTTTACAATTCAAACTGAAACATAAACAGTTTAATGAATATTATAAAGCAAACACTTACATAACCACCACGTGGATTGGGAAATAGAATATCACCATGACCCCTGAAGGTCCTTTCCTCATCACAACATTCCTCACTCCCCCTCGGAGCTAACCCCTATCCTGACTTTTGTGATCATCATCTTGCTTTTCTTTATAGTTTACCAACCATGTATGCAAATAAACCCCTAAACGTATACTTTCATCTGCCTGTCCTACGACTTCATGTGAATGGAATCATGTTGTATGCGCTTTTGTGTCTTCTGTTAACATTATATTTGTGAGATTCATCTGTAATTGCACTTGAGTTTTATTAATTTTCATTGCTGTATATGGTATTCCACAGCATGGATATACCATAATTTATTTGCTGTTTTTTAACATTTGGGTTGTTTTCTACTTTTCGCAATTAGAAGCAATGCTGTAATATATATTCTTGTACATATATCCATTTTTCCAAAGTAGTCCTATCAATTCATGCTCCTACCAACAGAATATGAGAGTATCTATTGCTACAAATCCATGGTAACATTTAATATTGTCAGACTTTAAAATTTTTGCCTCTGTTTTGGTGTGTCATTAGTGTCTTGTGGTTATAACTTGCATTTCCTTGATTACTAGTGAGATAACTTTTTCAGTGTTTATCGGTCATTTGGATTTCAGCTTTCATGAATTGGTTGTTAATCTTTTTTGCCCATTTTTATATAGGGAGATACACATACACACATACACATATACACACATATACGTATATATACACACATACATGCATACATGTATATTGGATACAGTTCCTTTAGTGGTAGTATGTGGCAAATATCTTCTCCCACTCTCTAGAGCTTGAGAATTAAGATGTGTACAATCAATGTACATGAGAACTTACATGATGAAAACATGAAAAATGATAGAATGCCAGTTTAGGATTGACTGTGAAATTTATTCCACAATATTTGATGAATTTACATAGTGGACAATAAAAAATTAATACAATAAATGAAATAAGAACACAAGATTAAAATAATAGGGGCAGCAGGGAATTACGGGGTTATATGAATATACCGTAATGATGGGAATCAGAAAATTGAGACACTTACATTTCCTGGCCAACACGTGTATGATTTATTTGATAAGTGTCTTATAAATATGCCCACTTACTGGCTGACCTGCAAATAAGAGGTAATTTTGGATATTTCCAAGACTACAAGTAAAGATTCTGAAATACGGTATAGAATGGCCACCCAGATCTATACAGAGTGCTTTCTGACCCTAAACTGTTATGGACTTTGGATTCTCTTCCATTCTCAACCTGTGTTCACGTCAGGGAAATATCTACCTTCTTCCTATTTTAAAAGGAGGCAGTTTTCTACCAGGATCTGAAATATGGAGTGGGAATTAGTCTTTGGGCTGTGGCATCAGGAGGAGAACCTGGTCTAAGCAGCAATTAGCAACAGGCCCTGACAGCTGGAGTTAACCCTATAGCCAATAAAGAGTTAGCCCATAGACTAAATAGCAGGATATTCATCCAGTTAACTGTGGCCTTGATATTGTGCCAAACTTTTTTTTCCTAAGTTTCTGGCAGTAGTGTTGGTCTTTCATTTTTATAAATTGTTGTAAAATTAATTGTTACCTTCAAATTTAAGGCTTGAAAATAGATTAGATGAATCAGAATCCACTTTAGTAGTATACTTGAGCATTATAAAAATGTTTATATATTTTAAAATGTTAATTTTATATACCAGTTTTTATTTGATATTATAGATAAATACTAAACGGCCTTAAAATGATCACAGACGCATTTTATGTTGATTTTACTAGAAACTGTAAGTTATTTTTAAAAATTCCTTCATTGAATAGATTATAGATTTCTTTTTCTTATCAAGCAGATAATAATTTGAATGTAATTTTATTAAGTGTTTTTTTCCTGATGTATATTGCCTCTTTATATGAGTGAATGTGATTTCAGGCAGTTGGTATATCATAGAAAAATATTTTTTAAGGCTAGGCAGGAGAAAAAGAAGCATAAATTATTAGAAAAGGGGTATCACAAGACTGATAATTGTGAGCTTGGGTATTATACATTTTGTAGGCTTTTGATTTTTGAGGCTTATTATCTAGTTTAATCTTAAATTTGTTTTTCCTCTCACTAGGGCACCAAGATTCTGTGTTACTCATTCATCCTCAACAAAACATGCTGTTGCTGAACTGAAATTCTGGCACCTCCGTCAAGAGATACCAAGGAAGGATGTTGACCCTTTTCCACAAATGGCAACCCTCTTGCCATTAAGACCTAAATCTTGCATTCCACAGATATCTGAGATGCAGGTAGGGTGTACATTGATACTTTAATCTCTTTATTAAGTTGACAGTAAAATATCCATGCTTGGGTTTTTGTACACTAATACTTAAGTTTCATCATAAGCTTTTTTTTTGGCTGTTAATGTACGTGCTGTAACAATTAGGAAATAAGAAAACCTATAGTCTGTTCTCCATCAAGTAGCCCAAGTGATCCTTTAAAAATACAAGATCGTGTCACTCACCTGCTCAGAATTCTCTAGTGGCCTCCTCGCTCACTCTGAATAAAATCCAAGGTCTTTACACAGCAGTGCACGCCCCTGCTGACCTCCTGACCTCACTCCCTCCCACTCTTCTCTACCTTAACTACGCTTCAGCCCTCCAACCGCCCTGGCCTCTTTGCTGTTCTTTGAGCACACCAAGCGAAAACCTGGGAGCATTGCACTTGCTGTTCCCTTCACTTGGAGCACTCTTCCTCCAGACATCCACATGGCTTGCCCCCCTCATTCACTTTAGGTGCCTGCTCAAGTGTCACTTATTCAGAGAGACTATCCGTGACTCTTCTATAGAAGCACACTTGTGAAGGCTAGCACAGATGCCCTCCATCACTATCTAAGCCCTCTGCTCTGCTTTATTGTATTTAGGACCACGTGATTTATGTTTAGTGTCTTTCACTCCTACTAGAATGTAAGGGACTTTTCGTTGTTAACCGCGTATCCCCAGTGCCAAGAACAGTGCCTGGCGTGTAATAGTTGCTTAATAAAATTAAATGGAATGAATGAGTGAGAAGTAGCAACAGCAGAATTAGAAGTAATGAGCAGTCTTTCACAATGGGGAAGAAGAAAACAGTACAACAAGGTAAGGGGAAAAAAGTCTAAAAAGTGAAGAAGAGTTAACCAGCTATAGAGAAGTAGTAAATAACCTTTCATACTTTGGCGTACAATAACTGTAGCTGAGACCTGCATTTCAGAAGAAAAGAGCCGTATTAATCTCAGTAGCCTTTAAAGGTGTCACAGAATGTTAAGTGTTATTGGCCATAGTCACACACACAGCCCCTTCAGAAAAGATCACTGTACCTTCAGAATCTCTGATTTAAGAGGCAGGAAGATGTATAATATAGTTTTTAAAGTTTTACTTCTATGAGTGGTGTTTTAGAGCCAGAGGGACTTGACACTTTTTCTCTGCCAGTGGTTTCTTAACCTTGGATAAATATTAGAATCACACAGAGAGCTTTTAAAACATGCCAGTGCCTGGCTCACACGTTCAGAGATTCTGTTTTAATTGATCTGGAATGGGTCAGAGTCACTCTGTAAAATCAGAGGAGTGGCTTAGAACCGAGGTTCTCAACCTGCCTGAACGTTAGAGTCACATTTATTTATTTATTTATTTATTTATTTATTTATTTATTTTTTGTGAGGAAGATCAGCCCCGAGCTAACATCCATGCCAATCCTCCTCTTTTTGCTGAGGAAGACCGGCCCTGAGCTAACATCTATTGCCAATCCTCCTCCTTTTTTTCCCTTTTTCTCCCCAAAGCCCCAGTAGATAGTTGTATGTTATAGTTGCACATCCTGCAAGTTGTTGTATGTGGGATGCCGCCTCAGCATGGCCCGACAAGTGGCGCGTTGGTGCACGCCCGGGATCTGAACTCGGGCCAGCAGCAGCAGAGCGCGCGCACTTAACCGCTAAGCCACGGGGCCAGCCCCCCTAGAGTTGCATTTAGAATGTACATTTTAATAAGATTCCTGGGTGATTTGTATGTGAAGCACTGCTGGTGTTCTCAAGCTTCAGCATGCATAAGAGTCCCCCGAAGAGCTTGTTAAAGCAGATTCCTGGGCTCCATCTGGAGATCAGAGTCAGTAGGTCTGCAGTGGGGCCCAAAGATTTGCATTTCTAACAAACTCTCTCCCAGGTGATGCTCTTGCTGCTCGTCTGGGGACCACACTTTGAGTTAGTGTCACTTTAGTGCACTAATGGTTTATTATCCATTGTTTTGACATTTTCTTGACCTCCGTTGCACCTTGTGGCCTTTTTGTATGCTACTCCACTGATTAATTTTCCCGTTAGCCATTGTGACTTAGTGACCCAGTCACCAAGTTAATACACATCTTAGAGGTGTAGTGTAGGGAGCATGTCGTCTGATAATAGGTAAACATTTGTACAAATAACATTGTACAACATTTGAAAAGTAAGTGGTGTGGTTAATGAAAGGCACTTGAATAAGAGATCAATGCCAAACGAGTGGGGAGAGATTGGCTTGTGTGAAAAAGTGTTATAAACATGACTATGACCTCTCATCTCTTGTCTTCCTTTGGCTTCCCGAGTGTCATTGCTATATGCTATCATTGAAGTTTTCTAGTTGGATAGCTCATTCTGATCTCACTCAGTTTTTCTTTGGCAGAAAACACTCTAAGGAATGGAACTCGAATCTGTTTTCTTTATTTTTCCTATTTTAAAAATTAGGGTACAATGTATATACAGTAAAATTCACCCTTTTTAATGCACAGTTCTGTGAATGTTGACAAATGTACACATTGTATAGCTACCGTCATAATCGCAGTTGTGGAACAGTTCCTTTACACACACACACACACACCCCCACTGGATTCTAGTGCCCTTTTCTCATCTTTTTTCCTCATCAATTACTTTCTGGCTACTCTTCCAGTTTTCACTCAAGCCAGAAAGCGCAAAAGTTCTAACTTAGGCCTTTCTCTGTATAATACACTTAAAAAAATTTTTTTTTTTATTTAAAGAAAAGTTTTTTTATTATTTTTTTTATTTTAAGTTTTTTTTTTATTTTAAGAAAAGTTTTTTTGTTGAGGTAAAAAACACATAATATAAAATTTACCATCTTAACCATTTTCAAGTGTACACTCCAGTTGTAAGGATATTTGCATTGTTGTGAAACAGATCTCCAGAACTTTTTATCTTGCAAATTTGAAACTATATACCCATTAAACAACTCTCCTTTTCCCCTTCCTTCAACCCCTGGTAACTACCATTCTCCTTTCTGTTTCTATGAATTGGACTGCTTTTGTATGACACATTTTTTATAAGCTCAGCCCCCTGTGCTGCCATTCATTTACTGAGTGTTGTGTAATGTCATGCTGTGTTCTGAATTACTAAACAGATGCAAGCACAGATACCTAGGAAGTTATATGTAAAACATACTTAAGTGAGTAATTTTGTCTATGGAATTCTTAAAAAAATAGTAGTAGTTGTTAGGCACCTAGGGAGTATATAAGATTTTATTGTTTGTTCTGGTTAATAAAACATCACAAATATATTCCTTGCTCTCCAGCAACATATATTCTAATAGAAGTCGACATATAAGAAAAGTTTACATTTGTTTCTCAAGTTATAAAAATAATAAAACTACTGTAAATTTGGAAACTGAAGAGACAGATCACCTCTGAGCTCATATACTGCTAGACAACTATTAACTTATTTTCTCTTAGGCTTGTTGCAAATTTTTAGTTTTAATGCACTTTTGTATTCTGATTATTTCTTTTAACATCTTCATCAGCATTTTTTCATGTGTCATAATTTTCATAATCTTTACTTTTAATTATTATATAATGCTACGTTTATATATATCCAATTCTCAGATAATTGTTTCTTTCTGCTCCATTTGGACATTTAGGTGTTTATACTTTTTTGATTCATGCATGTAGCATCTCATATTCTGGATTTAAATAGTTAACTTTCACCATAAAGAACATTTAAGAATAGGAATAATAACCATGAAAATAAAAATGTCCAACAATGGAAGGAGGTAGTTCTTTTAAGATATAGGTCTTGATTATGAACCAATGGTATCCTTGCTTCCTTTCCCCACTCTGCCACCCCCTATTCCCCACCCACCACACACACACAAGCACTAGCACTAAAACCTATTCAGTTATAGAATAAAGAAAAATTTTGCAAAATTCTTCCTCCAGGAAAAACTCTACTTTCACAAGGACGTTAGTAAGCATAGACAAGCCTCCTGCCTTTCTTGTCTTATAGTCTAAATAGCTGTAGGAGTTTCAGCCTCCTGGTTGCATAAAATTGGGACTTTGGAAAGCAGAACATTGTTGTTCTAGTGGGAAACATAGGAGATGGTAGAGTGAGGGAAGAAATTCTCTAGGGATCAAAAGAAATTTGAGGTATATTTGCAGAGCTATGCTTTACTCTTTTGTTTTTTTGCTCATTTTTCACTTTGTTCATTATCTTACCACTTTTTAGAAAGAAGAATCCAGTTTATTACAATCTCCTAAATCTCCTAAGAAACCACCTAGAGTGAAAACAGCAATTCAGAAACCTTGGACGAGCAAGTCTTTGTATCCAATTTCTTCTAAGGATGATGTGATTGAGAAAGGGTAGGTGCAGTGTTTTATGTGCCAAGTGCTTTTCTGTCCTTGCTAAGATTTTTGAAGAATTTAAAAATTAAATAGAAATTGAAAACTAATACACTGATTTTTTTTTACATGAGTTTTTCTACTTCAGTGATAGATATTAGAGGATTATACTTCCCGTACATACTCTAAATTAGGATTAGAACTCCTGAGATTAGTAATTTTAAAGAGGTGGTGCCTTTGATCTCTAGCTTCTCATGAGCTATACAATCAAAAGACTTCTCTGAGAAGATTGCCCTCCAATTCTTACTTGGCCCTTTTCAATAATTCAATATTTCTCAAACTTGAGACTTGAGAACTCATAAGACTCTCAAGAATATTGTAATTATTTAATATAGTATATTATTTTATTCATTTAGATATGCCCACATCTTTACCCCTTTCATTGTTCTTTTTTTCAAATGGGACTATTTTGCTTCAGTCTGAAAAAATACCCTTTTTATTAACTTTGGTGTGGTGTCTGGTGGTAAATAATTCTTTACGTAATAATTTTATTATTTCACTTTCATTCTTTTTTTATTGAGATAAAATTCACACAACATGAAATTCACCATTTTTTATTTATTACTTTTGAGTTTTTGATTGTTGTGGGCTGTCTCTGCGCCAAGGATCAGCCTAAGGTGTGAACTTATGGTCTTCTCAGGTTTTCTCTAGTATGCGCCTTTCCCTGGGTGTGCGTGGTCGCTTTCTAATTTTTCTCTGACTATGTAGTTGCTTTTTATGTTTGTTTTTTTGCTTTTTGGTGAGGAAGATTAGCCCTGAGCTAACATCCATTACCAATCCTCCTCTTTTTGCTGAGGAAGATTGGCCCTGGGCTACTTCCTCTACTTTATATGTAGGACACCTGCCACAGCATGGCTTGATAAGTGGTGTGTAGGTCCATGCCAGGATCCGAACCTGCGAACCCTGGGCCGCAGAAGCGGAACACGCGCGCGCTTAACCACTACGCCACTCGGCCAGCCCCTGTAGTTGCTTTTGAACTCCTAATCTTTAATGTCTGGTTTCCAAAAGGGGGAAAAATGAAGAGAGGGAAAGAAAAAGGGCAGTGTCTCTTTAAATTCCCTGGAAATCACTTCAGGCTGAGGGAGACCGTCTTGCAACAGTGAGGGGAGATGCAACAGCAATGGCCACCTGCCTCTCTGTCTGTACCTCTGTGATCAGAAGCAGCAATCAGAGATCAGAGCACAGATCCCTGATATTTGGAGAACAAGGTCCTTGTTGCTCACCCTGGTTCTCACATGCTGTGTGCAAAATGTTCCAGGAACACATACCCAGCTGTCTGCCACAGCAGTAGGGGTGGGGCATGGGTAGCTGCTACTGTGCTAAGAGCTCTAATTGACCAAAATTAACCACAATTTACTGTCCAAGCCTTCCCCTGACGCTGAAAGCCTTAACTAGACTCCAGAGTTCCGAAACAGTTACATTAGATTCTGCCAGTGCAATTGTTATCTGGGGGGAGAGACAGGTTCCTGGTGCTTCCTGCTCTGACGTCTCCCCAGGATCCTCACCTCTGGGAACTTTTATCCTCTGAGTTTTGGCCCAATAGTTCTTGTAACTACATTGTTAGCACTCAGATTCCTTCTAGCAGATTAATTTTTGTAGTTTTTTTAGCTTACCTAGTTGTCTTCAGTGGGAGAGTTGGTCTAAATCACCTCATCTGCTATTTCCACAAGTAGCAGTTAATGAGCTTTAGTGTAGATACTTTGCTTGCATCTTATCAACTCTTACTGCATCCCAATGAAGAAGGCATTATCGTGATTTTTCAGGTGGTGAAAGAAGTGAAGACATATAGGTATGAGTTGAGAGAAAAGTTGAATTTTGAGAACTATGTATTGTTTTCATGTTCATGTTACAGCTAGAGAATAGAGTATTACAGTGAAAAGGCAAGTGACACAGGCTAAAACAATAAATGAGGTTCAGATAGTAAAATTTTTTGTATCACATTAAGGAATTTGGAGATTATTCTCTATGCAGTGGAGAACATCTGGAGAGTTCTCTGTGTTATTTATTAAAATTAAATTATTTTCAAAATTGGAAATATATATATAATTCAAAAATAGTGGCATGCTATGTACTTATTCTGTGCCTTTTTTTTTGCTGAATATATCTTAGAAGGTTTTTCATAGCCGTAAATGTACTATAGCAATAGATATACAATAATTTATTTTTTCTGTTGTTTCTTGTTCTTGTCATCTTGTCTCTTCTTATATCTGATTGTCTTTCATTTTATACCAAACGTGTACTTGTACTCTATTGAGGGACATGGATACTATTTCCAATATTTTTTGTTATTACAAACAATGTTGCAATGAATGTTCTTGTACATTTGCTATATTCCACATATATGCATGTCTGCAGGATAAATTCCTAGAAGTAGAATTTCTGAGTCAAAGTTCATGTGCTTTTTAAATTTTGCTAGATATTATCAAATTGTATTTCAGAGGAGTTGTAACAATTTATACTGCTTGCAGCATGTATGACAGCGTGTGTTTTACCATACCATCAACAACACAGTATGTTTAAGAACTATTTTTATATGATTTTCTGTGAACTCATTCTCCTCAGAAGGAGGAAAAGCAGGATTAGAGGAGGCAGATGAGTTCAGTTTGGGGCACTGTGTAGGTGAGTGCTCCAGTGTCTAGACAGTGTCTGGCACACAGAATGTGTTCAATTAATATTTGTTGAATGAATGAACATGGATCTTAAGGTACACTTGAGGGAAGAGAGAAAACTACGTTGGATCTGTGATTCTCCACATCCTTGACCCCACAGATTTTTATGTTAAGTGAATTATATCTTAACTTTAACAACTATGATAAATTTTAAAAATATAGTAAATAGTAAAATATAATAAATTATACATAAAATTAAAATAATAACTACATTGGCATATGCATATCCAAAAAAGTTGAATATAGGTCTGGAGCCCAGAAGAGAGATCAACTAGGAATAAAAAGATTTGGGAAGCATTACACTTTAGGGGGTAGTTGAAGCTATGGGCATGGATGAAATGATCATGAGAGAAAGAGTAGTATGGAATGAGAAGAACTAAGTTATCAAGTTTTAAAGTAAAGGCAGAGAATAAGGAGCCAGAAAAGATGGCGAAGAAGGAGTAAACTGAGAGATGGGAGATGTACATACAGGAAAGGATTGTGTCAAAGGAAAGGAGAAGTTCAAGAGGATGTTAAATATTACAAAGTAGTCAAGATAATGGCAGTAAGTGTTCATTGTATTTGTCAATGACAAAATCATTTTGATAAGGTTACAAAGTCAAATTTTAAGAGTCAGAAGCCAGGTAACAGTAGCTGGAAGAATATATTGAAGGTGAAGAGGAACCAATTGGTATGGATCACCCTTCTTTTAATTTTTTATTTTGAGATAATTGTAGATCCACATGTAATTGTAAGAAATGATATAGAGAGAGCCCATATACCCTTAATTCAGTATTCCCCAGTGGTGATATCTTGCATCACTATAGTACAGTATCTGAACCAGGAAACAGACATTTATACCATCCAGCTACCTTATCAGATTTCACCAGTTTTATATGCACTCATTGTGTGTGTGTGTGTGTGTGTGTGTGTGTGTGTTCGTGTGTGTTCTATACAATTTTATTACATGTGCAGTTTCATGTGACCATCACCACAATTGATATACAAAACAGTCTCATTACAAGGAGCTCTCATGCTAACCTTTTATAACCACAGCCCTTTCCCTACCTTTCCCTTCCTCCAGCCCCTGGCAATGACTAATTTGTTCTCCATCTCTATAATTTTGTCATTTTGAGAATGTTATATAAGTGGAATCATGCCGTGCAGTCTTTTGAGATTGGCTTTTTTCTTCACTCAGCATAATTCCCTTGAGATATATCCAAGTTGTTGCATGTATCCATAATTTGTTCCCTTTTTTTGCTGAGTAGGATTTCTTAGATTACTCTTTTAAAAAAATTAGATATAAAGATTTTGAACAAGTCAGAATAATAGTTAAAAGTCACTGGATTTAGGGGAAAACATTTTTGTTAAAGCTATTTCTAAGTATTTTTTTCTTTTTTAAGCTACTGTGATTGGAAATGTTTTCTTAATTTTATTTTTGGACTGTTCATTGCTAGTATATAGAAATACAATTGATTTTTGTATATTTATCTTGTATCCTGTGACCTTGTTGAACTTGTCTATTAGTTCTAGTAGTTTTTTAGTGGATTCCTTGGGATTTTCTATATCCAAGTGCATATCATCTGAGAATGAAGACAGTTTTTAGCTCTTTCTTTTCTATCAGGTTACATTTTATTTCTTTTTTTTTTGCCTAATTGCCCTGTGTAGAACCTCCAGTACAATGCTGAATAGACATGATGAGAGCATATATCCTTATTTTGTTCCCAATCTTAGGGGGAAAGCATTCAACCTTTCACCGTTGTATTAGCTGTAGGTTTTTCAAGATTGTCTATCATGTTGAGGAAGTTCTTAGTTTGTTGAGGTTTTGTTTTTTTAATCATGAATGGGTGTTGGATTCTGTCAAATGCTTTTTCTGCATCTATTGAGATGATCATGTGGTTTGTTTTTTATTCTATTGGTATGGTATGTTGCAGTAACTGATTTTTGGATGTTAAACCAACTCTGCATTCCTGGGATGAGTCTCACTTATTCATGTTATATGATCCTTTTTATATGTTTCTGGATTCAGTTTGCTAGTATTTTGTTGAGGACATTTGTTTCTATGTTCATGAGGGATATTGGTCTGTAGTTTTCTTTTCTTTTTTTTTTTTTTGTGAGGAAGATCAGCCCTGAGCTAATGTCCAATGCCTCTCCTCCTCTTTTTTTTGCTGAGGAAGATTGGCCCTAGGCTAACATCCGTGCCCATCTTCCTCTACTTTATATGGGCCACTGCCACAGCATGGCTTGACAAGCAGTGCATTGGTGTGTGCCCAAGATCTGAACCTGCGAACCCTCGGGCCGCTGAAGCGGAGTGCGAGCACTTAACCACTACACTACAGGGCTGGCCCCCTGTAGTTTTCTTATCATATCTTTGTCTGACTTTCATATCAGGGTAATACTGCCTCATACAATTAGCTGTGAAGTGTCCCCTCCTCTTCTAATTTTGGAATAATTTGGGAAGGACTGGTATTAGTTCTTCTTTAAGTATTTGGTAAAATTCATCAGTGAAGCTATTTGAACCTAGCCTTTTCTTTGTGGGAAGAATTTAAATTATTGGTTTAATTTCTTGTTATAGGTCTATACATTTATGGCAATTTTTTTCTTTCTAGGAATTTGTTAATTTCATCTAATTATCTAATTTGTTGGCCTATAGTTGTTCATAGTATTCCTTCATAATTCTTTGACTTTCTGTAAGGTTGGTAGTGATGTTTCCTCTTTTATTCCTGATTTAAGTAATTTGAGTCCTCTCTTTTTCTCTTGGTTAGTCTAGCTAAAGGTTTGTCAATTTTGTTGATCTTTTCAAAGAACCAAGTTTTGGTTTCATTAATTTTCTTTTTCTTTTTTTATTTTCTATTTCATTTATTTCTACCATGATCTTTATAATTTCCTTCCTTCAGCTTGCTTTCTTTGGGCTTAGTTTGTTCTTCTCTTTCTAACGTCTAAAGATGGTAGGTTAGGTTACTGATTTGAGATCTTTTTATTTTCTAATACAGACATTTACAGCTCTAAGCACTGCTTTAGCTGCATCCCAAGCATTTTTGTATGCTGTGTTTTTGTTTTCATTGGAAAGGGTATTTTCTAAAATTGAGATATAATTGACATATAACATTGTATTAGTTTTAGGTGTAGAACATAATGATTCAATATATGTACATATCGTGAAATGATCACCACAAGAAGTCTAGTTAATAACCATTACCATACATAGTTACAGTTTTTTTTCTTGCAAAGGGAACTTTTTTTTAAAAATAATTTTATTTATTTATTTATTTATTTCCCCCCAAAGCCCCAGTAGATAGTTGTATGTCATAGCTGCACATTCTTCTAGTTGCTGTATGTGGGACGTGGCCTCAGCATGGCCGGAGAAGCGGTGTGTCCGTGTGCGCCCAGGATCTGAACCCGGGCCGCCAGCAGCGGAGCGTGCGCACTTAACCAGGAACTTTTAAGATCTCTCTTATATGATACAGTGTTATTAACTATAGTCACCATGCTGTATATTACATCCTCAGGAATTATTTATTTTATAACTAGAACTTTGTACCTTTTGACCATCATCATCCATTTTGCCTACCCCCTACCCTCCACCTCTAGCAACCACCAGTCTGTTCTCTGTATCTATTAGTTTGTTGGTTCTTTTTTTATTCCACATATAAGTGAGATCATACAGTATTTGTCTTTCTCTGCCTGACTCATTTCGCTTAGCTTAATGCCCTCAAGGTCCATCCTTGTTGTCACAAATGGCAGGATTTCCTTTTTTATGGCTGAATAATATTTGTGTGTGTGTGTGTGTGTGTGTATGTGTATTATCCATTCCTCCATAAATGGGCACTTAGGTTTCTTCCATGTCTTGGCTATTATAAGTAATGCTGCCGTGAAAGGGGGTGGGGCGGATAGGCTGATATCTTTTTGAGTTAGTGTTCTCGTTTCCTTTGGATAAATTCCCAGAAGTGGAATTGCTAGATCATATGGTAGTTCTATTTTTAATTTTTTGAGAAACATCCTTACTGTTTTCCATAGTGACTACACCAGTTTACAACCCCACCAGTGCACAAGGGTTTTCTTTTCTCCACATCCTTGCCAACAGTTGTTATTTCTTGTCTTTTTTGATAATAACCATTCAAACAGATGTGAGGTGAAGTCTCATTGTGGTTTTGATTTGCATATCCCTGATGATTAGTGATGTTGAGCATCTTTTTGTGTACCTGTTGGCCATTTGTGTGTCTTCTTTGGAAAAATGTCTATTCAGATCCTCTGCCCATTTTTTAATTGGACTTTTTTTTGCTATTGAGTTGTATGAGTTCTTTATATAGTTTGGATATTAGCCCTTTATCAAGTATATGATTTGCAAATATTTTCTGCCATTCGGTAGGTTGCCTTTTTATTTGGTGATGGTTTCCTTTGCTTTGGAGAAGCTTTTAGTTTAATGTAGTCCCACTTATTTATTTTTGCTTTTGTTGCCTTTGCTTTTGGTGTCACATCTAAAAGTTCATCACTAAGATTGATGTCAGTGAGCTTGCTGCGTTTTCTTCTAGGATTTTCTTCTAGGATTTTTATGGTTTGAGGTCTTACATTCAAGTCTTTAATCCATTGTGAGTTGATTTTTGCGTATGGTATAAGATAGTGGCCCAGTTTCATTCTTTGGCACGTGGCTGTCCAGTTTTCCCACTACCATTTATTGAAGAGGTGGTCCTTTCTCCATTGTATATTCTTGGCTCCTTTGTTGTAAATTAAATGACCATGTATGTGTGGGTTTATTTCTAGGCACTCTATTCTGTTCCATTGACCTATGTGTTTGCTTTTATGCCAATACCATACTGTTTTCATTCATGTAGCTTTGTAATATAGTTTGAAATCAGGAAGCATGATGCCTCTAGCTTTGTTCTTCTTTCTCAAGATTGCTTTGGCTGTTAAAGATTGCTTTGTGGTTTCATACAAATTTTAGGATTGTTTGTTCTATTTCTGTGAAAAATGCCATTGGAATTTTGATAGGGATTGCACTGACTTGACACATTGATTGCTTTAGGTAGTATTGGCATCTTAGCAATATTAAGTCTTCCAATCCATGAGCATGAAATATCTTTCCATTTATTTGTGTCTTCTTTAATTTCTTTTTTGTGTGTGTGAGGAGGACCAGCCCTGAGCTAACATCCAATGCCAATCCTCCTCTTTTTTGCTGAGGAAGACTGGCTCTGGGCTAACATCTGTGCCCATCTCCCTCTACTTTATATGGGACACTGCCACAGCATGGCTTGCCAAGTGGTGCTTCGGTGCGCGCCTGGGATCCGAACCGGCAAACCCCGGGGCGCCACAGCGGAGCGCACGCACTTAACTGCTTGTGCTACTGGGCTGGCCCCTTTAATTTCTTTTATCAATGTCTTATAGTTTTCAGTGTACAGGTCTTTCCTCCATGGTTGAATTTATTCCTAGATATTTTATTCTTTTTGATGTAATTGTAAATGAGATTGTTTTCTTAATTTCTTTTTCTGATAGTTCATTGTTAGTGTATAGAACCACAACTGAGTTTTGAATATTGATTTTGTATCCTGCAACTTTATTGAGTTCATTTATTAGTTCTAACAGTTTTTTGGTGGAGTCTCTAGTTTCTTTTATATGTAATATATCATCTTCAATAGTGACAGTTTTACCTCTTCATTTCCAATTTGCATGCCTTTTATTTCTTTTTGTTGCCTAATTTCTCTGTCCAGGACTTCCAATACCATGTTGAATAAAAATGGCAAGGGTAGGCATCTTCGTTTTGTTCCTGATCTTAGAGGAAAAGCTTTCAGTTTTTCACTGTTGAGTATGATGTTAGCTGTCGGCTTGTCCTATATGGCTTTTATTGTGTTGGGGTACATTCTCTGTATACCCACTTTGTTGAGAGTTTTTATCATAAATGGATGTCGAATTTTGTCAAATTCTTTTTCTGCATCTATTGAGATGATCATATGATTTTTATTCGTAATTTTGTTAAAGTAATGTATCATATTAAGTGATCTGCACATGTTGAACCATCCTTCCATCCCTAGAATGAATCCCACTTGAGATTTAGTGTATTATCCTTTTTAATGTGTTGTTGAATTTGGTTTTCTAATATTTTGTTGAGGACTTTTACATTTGTCTTCATTGGGATATTGACTTGTAATTTTCTTTTCTTGTAGTGTCTGTGTCTGGTTTTGGTATCAGGGTAATACTGACCTCATAAAATGAGTTTGGAAGTGTTTCCTTGTCTTCTCTTTTTTGGAAGAGTTTGAGAAGGATTGGTATTCTTCTTAAATATTTGGTAGAATTCACCAGTGAAGCCATCTGGTCCTGGACTTTTGTTTGTTGGGAGGTTTTTGATTACTGGTTCAATCTCCTTAGTAATCTGTTGGTTCAGATTTTCTATTTTTTCATGATTCAGTCTTGATAGATTGTATGTTTCTAGAAATTTATCAGTTTCTTCTGGGTTACCAATTTGTTGGAGTATAATTGTTCATAGTAGTCTCTTATGACCCTTTGTATTTCTGTGGTTATCAGTTATAATGTCTCCTCTTCATTTCTGATTTTATTTATTTGAGTCCTCTAACTTTTTTTCTTAGTGAGTCTAGCTACAGTTTGTCAATTTTGTTTATCGTTTCAAAAAGCCAGCTCTTAGTTTCATTGATCTTGTCTGTTGTCTTTTTGGTCTCTATTTCCTTTATTTCCACTTGGATCTTTGTTATTTCCTTCCTTCTACTAACTTTGGGCTTCGTTTGTTTTTTTATTCTAGTTCCTTGAGGTGTGAAGTTAGGTTGTTTATTTAGGATTTTTCTTATTTCTTGAGGTAGGCATTTATCACTATGAACTTTCCTCTTAGAACTGCTTTTGCTGCATCCCATAGGTTTTGGTATGTTGTACTTACATTTTCATTTGTCTGAAGATATATTCTGAGTTCTCTTTTGGTTTCTTTTTTGACCTGTTGGTTGTTCAGTAGCATATTGTTTAATCTCCACATATTTGTGAATTTTCCAGTTTTCTTCTTGTAATTGATTTCTAATTTCATATCATTATGGTCAGAAAAGATGGTTCATATTATTTTAATCTTAAATTTGTTAAGACTTGTTTTTTGGCCTAACATATGATCTATCCTGGAGAATGTTTCATGTGCACCTGAGAAGAATGTGTATTCTGTTGCTTTTCATGGAATGTTCTTTAAATGTCTTTTAAGTCCATCTGGTCTAACATATCATTGAAGGTAATGTTTCCTTACTGATTTTCTGTCTGGATGATCTATCCATTGATAAAAGTGAGGTATTAAATTTCCCTACTCTTATTGTATTGCCGTTTGTTAATACTTGCTTTATATATTTAGGTGCTTCTATATTGGGTGCATAAATATTTACAAATGTTATATTCTCTTGTTGGATTGACTCCTTTATCATTATATAATAACCTTCTTTGTCTCTTATTACAGTCTTTGTCTTAAAGTCTATTTTGTCTGATATAAGTGTAGCTACCCCAGCTTTCTTTTGGTTTCTGTTTGCCTAGAATATCTTTTTCCGTCTTTTCACTTTCAGTCTGTGTGTCCTTACATCTGAAGTGAGTCTCTTGTAGGTATCATATAGATGGGTCTTGTTTTTTTAATCTATTCAGTCACTCTATGTCTTTTGATTGGAGAATTTAGTCCATTTATATTTAAAGTAATTCTTGATAGGTATGGACTTATTGCCATTTTATTAATTGTTTTCTGGCTGTTTTGTAATTCCTTGTTCCTTTCTTCTTCTCTTGCTCTTTTAATTTGTGATTTGATGCTTTTCTATAGTGATAAAGGATATTTTTAAGATGGAGGAGACTTGAGCCTGTTGATATGCCTAGAGCAGGATCTAGTGGAAAGGGAGAAGTTGAAGATACATAAGAAAGAAGAAGGTCTCCGTTTTCAAAGGAGAATAGAAGGAAGGGTTCAAGAACCAAGGCAATGAAATTAACCTTGGATAGGAGACGGGAAGGAAATGAGGATGGGTGTACGTGGATATATTTATGGGTAGATAATTTAAGAATGCTTTCAGCTGCAAATAACAGGGAACTTGACTAACACTAGCTTAGGCAAATTGAGCTTATTTTTCTCACAGAACAAGAAATCTGAGGGTAGGCAAATGCCAGTATTGGTTCACTGGATCAGAAGTATTAGGGCCTAAATCTTTGTAATACTCTTGGCTAGTTCTTCCTAGTCAGTGATGTTACAGCTCCTGACATCAGGCTTTCAAATCATAGAGAAAGAGAAAGGGCAATTTTCATTAATCCTCTCTCTTTGGTCAGGAAAGCAAGCTTTCTTAGAAGCTCCCCAGCAGACTTCATTTTATATCTCATTAGTCACAACTGTGTCACATGATTATCTCTCTCTGCAAGAAAGTCTTGGAAAGTGAATATTTAGCTTTATCAGTATCTCAGTGGTGCTGATTAAAGAAGCGTGTTGCTGGGAATGGGTGTTGAGTTGGCCAGTCAATCAACAATGTCTGCTATGGGGAGTGGAAACTGAAGCAAGTTGTACCTACCTTTTGTCTGAGAAACTGAAGCATGTTGTACCTACATTTTGTCTGAGAAGAACTTGCAAAGTAATCTCCTGGTAGACTGGAGTAGAGATACATTGGTGAGGTGGAACAGGTGTGTTTTGTGGAGCTGGAAAATAAGGTTTAGAATAATTGCAGTAGGTTGTGGGAGAGGAAGCTGGATAAGAAAATATAAAAAGATGTCCCAAGTCATTAGTCTAACTCCAAAGTCTTTCATTCTCTCACCCCAAGCTACCATATATAAATCCTTATGAATCCCACTCGTTGTGAGGATTAAATATGATAATATGAATTATATTTAGCACAGTGTTTAGTATGTAGTATATAGTGTTAACTTAACTGATAGTGTCCTCTTGCCTTAAGCAAATTAGTTAAATTGCTGCCTTTTAAACAAGGCTTTCCCTACCTACCTTCATATGTTGCTCACTATTCTCCCCATCTAAAGAACCCTTCTAAACACACACACACACACACACAAACATATATACACAAAATATACCTCTTACTCATTTTTCAGGAAAAATCTCATTTCATTAATTACTAATATAGCTTGAAGGGACTTCTAATTCTTACAATCCCATAGTATTTATTATTCATCCCAGTCATTTGGGATCTGTAATATATTCTTGAATTCATTAAACCAGCAGTTATTTTATTGCGAGTTGTCTTTCTGTAGGACTGTGCTTCATTTTCTCTACTACCTCTTGAGGGCTAGACCTGATGCTTATACTTTTTTTTCCTGATTCTTTCATATGCTCAGAAGCACTCCTAAGATTTTACCAGAGGTTCTCAAACTATGTTTGTTGATCAGTTAGTTCTCATCCCTATAATTTAGGTCAAGGCACATGTCAGAAAGCAGCAAAGTTATTCGTTTAACATCTTTTACTGACATTTCTGAATGTCTGAAGCCCCAGCTGGATAGAAGATATACTTATACAGAAGAACCTTTGGTAAGTATTTTGAGAACTGATTAATATGATTCCTCATTTAACTGATCAATGTCCCCTGATTTTAGAGAATTTTTATTGATTTACCATTATCCTTTTTCTTTACTAAACAACACATTTAATTTTTTCCTTGCAAGAGGATTTTTACACAAAAATTTCCTCTGTGTTTCCTTTTGCAGTACTCTGTTGCTATATACTCCATTGATTACTGTTTATAAAAATAGCTGTGTTCTGGTTTTGGTATGACAACTCAGACAACAAAACAAGACCCTCTAGGATTTTTATTAAATTTTTAACACTTGATAAAAAAATAATATTTGATGTTATGTTTTAGAAGCTTAGAATTTTTATAAAGCATAGTATTTCCAGAGTGTGGCTACCTTGATAATATGGATTTAATATACTTGTTCTGGATGACATTTCACATTCCCTAAGGATTATACTTTGGGTAGAAACCTTGGTAGTCCCAATATAGTCTAAACACTTAGATATAATTTTGTATAACTATTTATTTTATTCTAAGCACACAGTTCTTCTTTTCTTCTAATTAGGATTTTTTTTTTCCCTAACAAAATAATGATTTTTTTAGTTTTGGAATGCGAGTAGTTAAACATCATAAAAAGATTATATTCTCACCTCAGAATTTGTTTAGTTGGCGATAAAGAAAGAGGCAGAGAGACACTATAACATAGAGAGAACAAGAAACTTACACTTTAAATTGTTCATGGCACAGTTATTTTAAGATTACAAAGAAGTCTGAGTTCCACACAACAAATAGCAAAGAGTTCGTGTGAATAGTGGATGCCCTTTCATGTTCTAAAGTCACTCTGTGCTTGGAGAAAGAGCCAGCTTGCTGTGTTTCAAGAATGGGACTAGGGTTGCCAACATTGTTGGCAGAGAAGCCCATAAATAGAAAGTTTTATGAGAACTTATACTGCCATTTACAGACTGGAGGCCATGACCTGTGTGGGGGGAGACTGTCCAAAGAGGGACCCCCTAAGGACAGTTAATGAGCAGCACTGAAAGGCCTTGAAGATAGTTCTTTTTATAACTCTCTTGTAGCTATTATAGCAGCACCTCAAGGCTAAAATAACAGTAAACATGTAGGAAAGAGGCCACCAACAGAGATTTGGAAAACTCCTAAAATGGTATCACTGTGTCTACAACATGAAAATAATTGAGGTTTAACATTTTTTGAAATCAGATTGGTTTATAAGAGAAGGAAGTCTGCTGCAATAGTTGGCTCCATAAATGAATCTTATATGACAGTCAGATGCAAACATGCTGCATTAATTACATATATGGTACAAAAATATAATGAAATAGTCCAGTGGGAGAAGGACAGCCTGGCAGAATTTATGAACCCTTCTGTTGTACAATGTCATAAAAAAAATTACAGTGTTTCTGGGTGGATAATGGACTTCTGTTTTGTTATCTAGGTTAAAACCATGGCAGATGGTGCCTTGGGAGGATTTGACATGGAAAATTTGTTGCAATCTCTTTATGTAGAAAATAGAGCTGGATTCTTCTTTACTAAATTCTGTGAGCATTCAGGGAACAAGGTAGAAAATAATTATTTTAAATCTAATTTTGTACTTTTACTTCATTTTACGATAAGAGAGGTTAAAATAACTCAATGCTCAAATAATTATATTTGATGTTAAAAGTCCATCTCCTGTGGTAATTTCATACTAAATATTTAGTAAAATTTAAACATCTCAATTATAATTATCTTTGGTTCACTATCCTAATAAAATTATAAGTAAAAGTAAAATACAGATAGACAAGGGTTGACTTGGATTATTAACAATAGTATATTATCATATAATTTTGTTTCAATGTAATATATATTAAATTCAGAGTTGGTTTCTATCAATCCTTTAATTTTTATTTCTAATAATTCTAATGATTACTAATTATAATTGATAGTGGCAAACTATTTAATTAACTAGAACACTTGCTATTTTAATGACCAATTATGTGAGTGTCATACATGCAAAAATATAATGTTTTAGTGACAATACCAATTAATGTTTTGTATGTTGCCAGTTTGTGATAGAAGACAAAACCATCTTAAACTGAACCTGATTTATGGTAACACCAAGGAGCTAAACAATTATTTATATTTGAAATTAGAGCTTTGTAGAGCTTTAATAATTGGGTGGTAATAATTTATGTACTTTTTCCGTCTGCAGTTATGGAAGAACAGTGTGTACTTTTGGTTTGACCTACAGGCTTATCATCAGCTTTTCTACCAAGAAACGCTTCACCCTTTTAAAGCATGCAAGCAAGCCCAAGTAAGTAGTAAATAACGTTGGTTCAATGTGAAGCTCTAAGTGCACAGAGAAATGAGAAGTTATGTCCAGCCCTAAACAAGAGAAATCTGGGAGCACAGGCAAAAAGGCACCAGTTAAATTGTTGCTATGGGATTACGTTATTTAAATGTCAGCAGAATATTGTTTCATAATCTGATTTGTGGATTCTCTGTTTTATTTGGTTTGCTTTGTTTTCTCTTTGCTGCCAATTAGTTGTTCTTCCAATAAAGGACATCCCATCTTTTTTTCTAATTTATGCCTTTTTGGTTTGATTGTGAGTGACTTAAAAGAGAACCCTAAGAGAGGACTTGTAATGAATCATTGAAGTGATTGGGAGCAGAGGCATTGACCGAAGCTGTTCTCTGAGCTTCCTGCAGAAATCAACTGTTGGATACACTTAGGCTGTTGACCTGTCTAAGGAGCGGGAAAGGATGTTGACTGACTGTGTGTGGTATAGGCCCTGTGTCATCGCCTGGTCTGTGCTACACACCATATAAGATAGATACGGAGAGGTGGAGAAAAGAACATCTCAAGACCACCCTGAAGCAAAATAAATGAGGAAGAAAAAAACAATAAAGGAGGAAGAACAGAGAATTCTCTGCAAAGGGAGACAGAGAGAGTGGCCTCTTTTGAGGGGAGAAGGAAAGGGAATAGAATTATGACTCAAACTGACTTATCTGGGCTGGCCCTGTGGCTTAGCGGTTAAGTACGCGCGCTCTGCTACTGGCGGCCCGGGTTCGGATCCCGGGTGCGCACCAACGCACCACTTCTCCGGCCACACTGAGGCCACGTCCCACATACAGCAACTAAAAAAGGATGTGCAACTATGACATACAACTATCTACTGGGGCTTTGGGGAAAAAAAAAAGGAGGAGGATTGGCAATAGATGTTAGCTCAGAGCCAGTCTTCCTCAGCAAAAAGAGGAGGATTAGCATGGATGTTAGCTCAGGGGTGATCTTCCTCACAAACAAACAAACAAACAAACAAAAACTGACTTATCTTTTCAGTTTTTTATTCGTAGGATCTTTTATGGAAAGAA
Source organism: Diceros bicornis minor (assembly GCF_020826845.1). Lineage (NCBI taxonomy): Eukaryota > Metazoa > Chordata > Mammalia > Perissodactyla > Rhinocerotidae > Diceros > Diceros bicornis. The sequence continues at coordinate 18,629,120 of NC_080760.1, read as the reverse complement.
GTCTTCAAGCCTAGAAAACTGCTAATCACTTCTATATCTGTTGACCACTTAAGTAGTTCTTATAATCTGGAATAACCCCGTTCCAGAGACCCTCTTCCTGAACAATGTGGAGGAGATTAACTTTGTCATATTATTTATCTTACTATAATCTTATTCAGGACATCAGAGAGTACTGCTGGATTTTTATTGTTATTTCCACCACCCTGACTCTGGCATTAATAACTATGCTTTGTAAATCAGCTGACAGAGCTTTGTACTTTTTACCATGAGAGTAAGGGCTTCAGCTCCTACACAGCCCAGATCTGGCTCCATGAAATCATGAAATTATATGTCTAATTTGCCAGTACCATTTTCTGAGACCACACAGTTGGCTCTTCTGCTTGTTAATCCTTTACCTGTTAAGTCTCTACTTATCCTCCTCCCTGTAACCTATTGCCCCTGTCTGCTAAAGTACCATCTGTTATTTTTATTGTGTTTTCACTACTACAAAGTGTACTCCTCCAAAAATCTTCAGCTGCTCAATTACGTGGGCTTTTTTTATTGTTGTAATCACCATATTTTCACGCACTTGTAAAAGCAGAGATTTTATTTGAACTTGGTAGACTTATTAATTCTTAGTAATGATATTATTCAGCCAGCTATAAATGATTGTGAAACAGGATAAGTCAAGTTTTGGTTATTATGAGATGGATTATTCTGTTTAGGAATTATCAAAGCCCTTAAGCTTTTTATTCTCTCCTAGCTTCTCTTTTGATGAGTCAAAGCAGAGTAGGGGGAGGGGAGCAATGGAGACAATGGCTTTTAGGTGAATAGGGGGAAATAAAAGGAGGAAATCATGTGATTTTTTTTTTACTTGTTTGCTTTTTGCACCTATGATTACTTTATTTTATTTTTTGGTTAGTGGAGCAACTGTCTAAATTGGTTTAGATTTTAATTATCTAATATTTCTGTGCCTCCAGATACAAGAATTGCCTCTAATACCATAATCCTGTAGATTTGTTTCACAGTATGAAATGCCATTCATTTCTTTATAATAGAAGTGCTGTATGGCTTTCTTCAAGGTTACATTTACAATATAGATCTTTGGATTCATAACGCCAATGGCAGAATATAATCAGCTGGCACTATCTTCAAGTTGCTGTGACCTTGATTTTATATTGTTTTTATACACCTGCAAAGCTGTGTGGTAGGAGATCAAGAGTTGATTCGAAGAGACTCCCATGCTTTCCTGTATGCTAGTAGGCAAATTATGTACCTTGAAGTTTTATTGCCTTGTGAAGTATTACAGAAATATCTACAGGCAGAATAGATGTTGGGTTAGTGACAGTGATTTAGCATGACTAACTGTGGTTCAACAGTTTGAACTACAATCTTGGGCATGCCCTGAAGATTTCACTGCATGGCTTCAAGATAGAATAGTGCGCAGTTAGAAACCAACTAAAATTGTCTTGGAAGGAGAAAAGGGATCACCACCATAGTGCAGAGATAAAGTCTGTGAGTCTAGCAGCAGCTTTCCAGGGGACCATCTATCACGGCTAAGATTTGGAGCCTAGATTGTTCACAGATGGTCCTATAGCTTTTTTTTTTCCTTTTTACTTTTTTTTTATGGAGGTCATATTGGTTTACAACATGGTATAATTTCAGGTATACATTATTATATATCAGTTTCTGTATAGACTGCATCGTGCTCACCACCAGTAGTCTAGTTGTTATCCATCACTGTACATGTGTACCCCTTTAGCCCTTTTGGCCGCCCCCCACCTCCTTCCCCTCTGGTAACCACTAATCTGTTCTCCTTATCCATGTGTTTATCTTTCACATGAGTGAAATCATACAGTGTTTGTCTTTCTCCGTCTGGCTTATTTCGCTTAAAATAATACCCTCAAGGTCCAACCATGTTGTTGCAAGTGGGAAAATTTTGCCTTTTTTATGGCTGAGTAGTATTTCATTGTGTGTGTGTGTGTATATATATGTGTGTGTCATATATATATCTATGTATGACATCTTCTTCATCCATTCATCCGTTGATGGGCACTTGGCTTGCTTCCATGTCTTGGCTATTGTGAATAATGCTACAGTGAACATAAGGATGCATACATCTATTTGTATTGTTGATTTCATGTCTTTGGATAAATACCTAGTAGTGGAATTGCGAGATCATATGGTATTGCTATTTTTAATTTTTTGAGAAATCTCCATACTGTTTTCCATAGTGACTGCACCAGTTTGCATTCCCACCAGCAGTGTATGAGGGTTTCCTTTTCTCACATCCTCTCCAACATTTGTTTTTTGCCTTGGAAATTGTAGCCATTCTGATAGTTGTAAGGCGATATCTCGTAGTTTTGATTTACATTTCCCTAATAAGTAGTGATGTGGAACATCTTTTCATGTGCCTGTTGCCCATCTCTGTATCTTCTTTGAAAATATGTCTGCTCATATCCTCTGCCCATTTTCTGATTGGGTTGTTCATTCTTTTGTTGTTGAGTTATATGAGTTCTGTATATATATTGGAAATCAATCACTTGTCAGATATATGATTTGCAAATATTTTCTCCCAGTTGATGGATTGTCTTTTTGTTTTGTTCCTGGATTCCTTTGCCTTGCAGAAGCACTTTAGTCTAAAGAAGTACCATTTGTTTATTTTTTCTTTTGTTTCCCTGGCCCAAGTAGACATGGTATTCAAAAAGATCCTTCTAAGACTGATGTCAAAGAGTGTACTGCCTATATTTTCTTCTAGGAGTTTTATGGTTTCACGTCTTACCTTCAAGTGTTTAATCCATTTTGAGTTAATTTTTTTGTATGGTGAAAGATAATGGTTTTCTTTCATTCTTTGCATGTGGCTGTCCATTTTTTCCCAGCACCATTTATTGGAGAGACCTTCCTTTCCCCATTGTATGTTCTTGGCTCCTTTGTCGAAGATTAGCTGTCCATGTATGGGTGGTTTTATTTCTGGGCTTTCAGTTCTGTTCCATTGATCTGTATGTCTTTTTCTGCCAGTACCATGCTGTTTTTATTACTGTGGCTTTGTAGTGTATTTTGAAGTCAGGAATTGTGATACCTCCAGCTTTGTTCTTTTTTCTGAGGATTTCTTTGGCTATGTGGAGTCTTTTGTTGTTCCATATAAATTTTAGGATTCTTTGTTCTATTTTTGTGAGGAATGTTATTGGGATTCTGATTGGGATTACATTGAATCTGTAGATTGCTTTGGGTAATATGGACATTTTAACTACGTTTATTCTTCCAATCCATGAGCATGCAATATCTTTCCTTTTCTTTATGTTTTCTTTGATTTCTTTCAATAATGTCTTATAGTTTTCAGTGTATAGATCTTTCACCTCCTTGGTTACATTTATTCCTAGATATTTTATTCTTTTTGTTGCACTTGTAAGTGGGATTCTATTCTTCACTTCTCTTTCTGCTAGTTTGTTGTTAGTATATAAAAATGCAAGTGATTTTTGGATGTTGATTTTGTATCCTGTAACTTTACTGTATTTGTTATTTCCAATAGTTTTTTGGTGGATTCTTTAGGGTTTTCTATATATAGAATCATGTCATCCACAAATAGTGACAGTTTTACTTCTTCCTTTCCCATTTGGATCCCTTTTATTTCTTTTTCTTGCCTAATTGCTCTGGCTAAAACTTCCAGTACTATGTTGATTAGGAGTGGTGAGAGTGGGCATCCTGTCTTGTTCCTGTTCTCAGAGGAATAGTTTTCAGTTTTTCACCATTGAGTGTGGTGTTGGCTGTTTATCCACCTTTATTATGTTGGGGTACTTTCCTTCGCTGTCCATTTTATTGAAAGTTTTTATTGTAAATAGATGTTGGATCTTGTCAAATGCTTTCTCTGCATCTGTTAACATTATCATGTGATTTTTATTCTTTATGTTGTTAATGTGGTGTATCACATTGATTTATTTGTAAATGTTGAACCATCCCTGTGTCCCTGGAATAAATCCCACTTGATCATGGTATATGATCCTTTTAATGTATTATTGTATTCGATTTGCTAATGTTTTGTTGAGGATGTTTGCATCTATGTTCATCAGCAATATTGGCCTGTAATTTTCTTTTTTTCTGTTGTCGTTGTCTGGTTTCAGTATCAGGATAATGTTGGCCTTGTAAAATGAGTTAGGAAGCATCCCCTCCTCTTCAATTTTTGGAAAGAGTTTGAAAAGGATGGGTATTAAATTTTCTTTGAATGTGTGGTAGAATTCGCCAGAGAAGCCATCTGGTTCTGGGCTTTTGTTTTGGGGGAGGTTTTTGGTTACTGTTCACTCTCTTTACGTGTGATGGGTCTATTCAGGTTCTCTATTTCTTAATTCAGTTTTGGGAGGTTGTATGATTCTATGTATTTGTCTATTTCTTCTGGGTTATCCAGTTTGTTGGTGTATAGCTTTTCATTGTATTCTCTTATAATTCTTTGTATTTCTGTGGTATCTGTTGTTATTTCTCCTCTTTCATTTCTGATTTTATGTAGTTGAGCCCTCTCTCTGTTTTTCTGGGTCTGCCTAAAGGTTTGTCAATTTTGTTTATCTTTTCAAAGAATCAGCTGTTAGTTTCATTGATCCTTTCTATTGTCCTTTCAGTCTTTGTTTCATTGGTTTATGCTGTGATTTTTATTATTTCCTTCCTTTTACTGACTTTGGGCTTTGTTGTTCTTCTTTTTCTAGTTCTTTTAAGAATAGTGTAGGCTTGTTTATTTGTGATTCTTCTTGTTGCTTCAGGTAGGCCTGTATTGCTATAAATTTCCTTCTTAGTAACACTTTTGCTGCATCCTGTAAGTTTTGGTATGTTGTGTTTTCATTTTCATTTGTCTCCAGGTATTTTTTTGATTTATCCTTTAATTTCTTCATTGACCCAATAGTTGTTCAGGAGGGTGTTATTTAGTCTCTACATGTTGTGACTTTTCCAGCTTTCTTCTTATAGTTTATTTCTAGTTTCATAACATTGTGGTTGGAAAAGATGCTTGATATGATTTCAGTCTTCTTAAATTTATTGAGGCTTGTTTTGTTTCCCAGCATATGGTCTATCTTTGAGAATGTTCCATGTGCACTTGAGAAGAATGTATATTCTGCTGTTTTTGGATGGAATGTTTTATATATATCTGTTAAGTCCATCTGGTCTAGTGTTTCTTTTAAGGCCACTGTTTCCTTGTTGACTCTCTAGATGATCTGTCAACTGATGTAACTGGGGTTTTAAGGTCCCCTACTATTATTGTGTTGCTGTCAATTTCTCCCTTTAGGTCTGTTAATAGTTGCTTTATATGCTTTGGTGCTTCTGTGTTAGGTGCATGTATATTAATAAATGTTATGTCTTCTTGTTGGAATCTCTCTTGTATCATTATATAATGCCCATCTTTGCTCTTGTTATCTTTTTTTATCTTGAAGTCTATTTTGTCTGATATGAGTACAGCTATATGTGCTTTCTTTTGCTTGCCATTTGCTTGCAGTATCATCTTCCATCCCTTCACTCTGAGCCTATGTTTGTCTTTAGAGCTGAGATGTGTTCCCTGGAGGCAGCATATCGTTGGGTCTCGTTTTTTAATCCTTCCAGCTACTCTGTGTCTTTTGATTGGAGAATTCAATCCATTTACATTTAGAATGATTATTGATATATGAGGGCTTAATTCTGCCATTTTATCTCTTGTTTTCAGGTCGTTCTGTATTTCCATTGTTTCTTTTCCCTTGTATTTCTGACTGCCATTTCAGTTTGGTGGTTTTCTGTGATGGTTTTCTCAATTTTCTCTTTATTTATGATTTGTGATTCTGCTCTGATTTTTTGTTTTGTGGTTACCATGAGGTTTGTATAAAATATCTCATAGATGAGATAGTCCATTTTCTCATAGCCTCTTATCTCCATTAGCGTATGCAGGTTTCATCCCTTTCCTCTTCCCCTTCTATGTTTTTGTTGTCACAAATTATTCTTTTTTTGTGTTGTGAGTTTGTGACCAAATTGAAGTGTTTATAGTTATTTTCGATGCTTTCTTTCCTTTTATTCTTTATGTTATAATTAAGTATTTGCTAACTTATTCTGATATAGAGCTGCAATTTTCTGATTCTGTCTGTCTATTTATCTCCTTGCTGGAGGTTTTGTAAATGTTTGCTTTTTAGTTTCAGATAGGAGGGCTCCTTTCAACGTTTCTTGTAAGGCAGGTCTAGTGGTGATGAACTTCCTCAGCTTTTGTTTGGCTGAGAAAGCTTTTATTTCTCCATCATATCCAAAGGATAATTTTGCTGGATAGAATATTCTTGGCTGATAGTTTTTGTCTTTCAGTAATTTGAATATATCATTCCATTCTCTCCTAGCCTGTAGGATTTCTGCTGAGAAATCTGCTGAAAGCCTGATGGGGGTTCATTTGTAGGTTATTTTCTTCTGTCTTGCTGCTCTTAATGTTTTTTCTTTGTCATTGACTTTTGACAGTTTTAATATCATCTGCCTTGGAGAAGGTCTTTTTGCATTGAAATAATTAGGAGTTGTATTAGCTTCATGTACTTGCATGTTCAGTTCCTTCCCCAGATTTGGGAAGTTCTCAGCCATTATTTCTTTGACTAAGCTCTCTGCTCCTTTCTCCCTCTCTTCCCCTTCTGGGATTCCTGTAATCCTTATGTTACTTTTTCTAATTGAATTGGATATTTCTCAAAAAATTTATTTCTTTAAAATCTTAATTTTCTCTCTTCCACCTGACTCATTTCTAGGTTTCTATCCTCAAGCTCACTACTTCTATCTTCCATACGATCAGCTCTATTTTTTATGCTTTCTACATTATTTTTCCCCTCATTTATTGTGTTCTTCATATCCAGAATTTCTATTTGTTTTTTTTTTTTTTTTAGAGTTTCAATCTCTTCGGTGAAGTACTCCTTCTGGTCATTAATTTTATTCCTGAGCTCATTGAACTGTCTTTCTGAGTTTTCTTGTAACTTGTTGAATTTTTTTATGACCGCTATTTTGAATTCTCTGTCAATTGGATTATAAACTTCTGTGACTTCCAGTTTGCTTTCTAGAGAGCTGTCATTCTCCTTCTTTTCTGCTGTGTTACTGTGGTTCTTCATGGTATTTGATGAATTGATCCTCTGCTGATGCATTTGTGGTAATTTGGGCACAGGTTTAGTCACTTTCGTTCTGTGCTGCTTCTGGTTGTATTTGAGAGCCTATATTTTTCCTACTCCACTGCCTCTGCCAGAGGCATTGTCAGTGCCCTCCTTGTACTGCTTGTGCCTCTGGTGTTTCCAGTGCCTTCACTTTAGTCTCAGTGTCACCACCAGGGTCACCAGGCACGAGCACTTCTACTGCTTCTGGGGTCACCTGGGTCTCGTGTTCCTCCACTGGCTCTCCGTGGACTCTCCACAGGCTCAGATGCTGCTTCCCCATGCACCTGTGCTGCTGCTTTTAGGTTGTCTATGGGTGCTGGTTGCACTGCTGCCAGGGGTGCTGGCTTCACAGGTATCACTGTCACTGCTGTGGGCCTAGTGGCTGGGGGAATTGTATGCAGCCCCCGGCTGCTGGTAGAGCTGGTGTCAGGGATGCTGCCACTGGGGGCTGGGTCAGCAGTTCTGCTGTGATTCCTAAAGCCTCTGGTTACCGGTTCCACCTGGCACTGCCAGCAGAGGAGCTTGGGCTAAGCAGGGAGAGATTTTTGTTGTTGCTGGCTATGCAGCCTCTGGTCTCTGGTACTTGCTGGTGTGCTTTGAAAACTCAGGTCATAGCACCCTGCCCCAGCCCAGAAAATCCAAGTTTTGTATACTACCCCCACTGTTGGAAAGACCTGGCCACTGCCGGGAGAGAGGGCGTGCACAATGTATCTGTTGAGAGATGGGCAGGTAGCAAGCCGACCCGCCTTCTCCACCCCTGCTGGGACCACTCACAGGTAAGCAGGCTAAGTCTGCTAGGAGACTAGGGAACAAGCCGGCCCGGCTTCTCCAGCCCCTCCAGGACTGTTCTGGGGTGAGTAGGCTGAGTCTGCTAGGAGATGGGCAGGTAGCAAGCCGGCTCACCTTCTCTGCCCTCTCTGGGACCACTCACAGGCAAGCGGCTAAGTCCTCTGGGAGATGGGCAGGTAGCAAGCCGTGCCTGTTTTCTTGCAGGTGTGTGTGCCAGTGTGGGGATCCGCGCCCTTGGATTGCTACTGCTGGGGGAGGGGGAAGGGACTGTTCCCCTAGTTCCACTGCCTCCTGGGGGTCCAGTCCACCCACCTTCAGCTATATAGATGCCTGGATATCTTATGTGTCCTGTTGTGTGGTGTAGGGAATCCTCTGCTGATCAATGGATATCCAATTGGTTGTAACTTAGAGGGGAGAGACAAAGGGAACAACTCGTTCTGCCATGATGCTGACCTCACCTCCCAAGTTTTTCCATCTTTTAATGTTGTATGTTGTAAATGAAAATAGATCAGTTTCCTTTGATCTATTTTCCAGTTCATATATTATTTCTTCAGGAGATTTCAGTCTGCTGTTTAACCCATCCATTAAGCTAAATCATTTTAGTAATTATGTTTTTTATTATTAGGCATTCTACTTGTGTTTTTCAAATCTTTCTACTTTTTTTTGGTCTTATTTTTTTCTCCATGTATTTCATTTCTTCTTTTATGTCTTTAAGCATTTCCAACATATATTATAGTCTATAGCTGTGTTAGTTATCTATTCCTGCATAACAGTGGTATCGTAACTGTGTGGCTTAAAACAACAGTCATTTATTATCTCACAGTTTATATGGATAAGGAGTCTGGGCATAGCTGTTCTGAGTCCTGTTCAAGGCTATAAATCAAGGTGTCAGCCAGGGCTGGTTACTCATCTGGGGCTCAACTGGGGAAGGATCTGCTTCAGTGCTCACATGGTTGTTAGCAGCATTCAGTTCCTTGCAGGGTGCTAGACTGAGAACTCAATTTTTTGCTGGCTGTCAGCTAGAGGGCACCTCAGCTCTGTGCCATGTGGCCCTCTCCATATGGCAGCTCACAACACTAGCAAGGGACAGAATTTCTTAGTAAGATAGGCATTACCATCTTATGTAACATAACCACATACACATAATCATATAAATCTCATCACTATTGCTGTATTCTATTGGTTAGAAGCAAGCCACACATTATACCCACACTTGGGGGTAAAGGATTATGAAAGGGTTGAACGCTAGGAGACACTGTGTTCGTATGAGCTGCCCTAGAGTCTGCCTTCTACAATATCCAATAATTCTATGATTTGTAGTTCTTGGGAGAACTAATTCTGCTATTTATTCTTTCTGCTAACGTGGTGGATTCTTTCCTTGTGTGTTTTGTAATTTTTGAATTATGAGCTCTTTAGTGAGGTTTTTATCTATGGTGCTTCTGCTAGGCATATTTTTAATGCTAATTTCTCATATTGGGGTTTCCTCATTTGCCAAGTGAAATCTTGAAAACCAAACCCACATGATAGTAAAGTCACAATAATGAATTCTCAGGAGATAATTTTTTCTTTTACGTAGAGTCGGGGCCAAGACAAGCAAGCTTCTTTTTTGTTTCCTGGGTTTGGTAGGTGTATATGTGTATGTTTTTTTCCCACTCTACATTTCACTTTGTGTATACCCCTTCAAAGACCTTGGTGTATGTATGCGTCTCAGTGTAACTTTTTCACCGTGTGAGGGTCCAAGGCCTTGTCTCCCATACCTGGGGCTCTTATAACCCACATCCTTGGCTGGTAGTCCCATCATCAGCTCGTGCTTATCACTCTGGTTTTCTGTATACTCCTTAATTTTGGCAGGTGATTCTCCTTACTATCTCAGCCATGCATTTAAAAGGATATTTGTATGCTTTATCTAATATTTCTAGGCATTTTATAGAGGAAGAGTTTTCAAATAATCTAGCCTGCCAAAGTAGCAGAAAAGGAAGTCTCTGTAAGAACCAATCATGTATTTTTCCAACTTAATATGCATAGTAAATATATGAGACGTTTTTATCCTATTTTTTATAGATAAAAGGAAACTAGATGTCTGAAATGTTAACCTTGCTAGGATTTCATAGCTAGAAATAAAATTAACCTCAAACTTGAGATTCAGAACCTACTTCAGTACTAAACTTTGCCTCCTCTCCTATGAAAGTTCTCATGTCTACCTCATGGGACTTTTGTAAGGATTGCATAAGATAATGTAGGTGGAAATATTTTGTAGTATAATATAGAGCACTCTATGGAATAAGTAGGTATTATTATTGTTAGAGTCAATACTTAAGTTTCTATCAATTAACTGGATAATGGGGAAGGAAAATAGGAATTTGAAGAAAATAGGATGAAAGAACAGTAGCTCCTAAATCAATAACTATTCATTTGACCATTACTATAACTTATTCTAAGTTTCAAAATACAACTTAAATCAAAATATACTTCATAGAATCACAACCTTTTAAGAATATCTTTTGCAGTGTTCTGTTACTTATTAATTAACATTCACTGAGAGCCTGCTATGTGCCAAGTAATGTTTTGTGAATACAAAGACAATTAGGACAATTTCTTGGCTTAAAGAACTCACTCTCTAGTCAGGGAGAGAGATAATTACTGAATTACTTCAACCATGTTTAAAGTAAACCCAGATATTAGCATCTTAACTGGAGCTTAAGTAACTTCTTTCTTTACCAGCAGATAACAATTGGTTATCGCTTTTTAAAATAATCGTCAGCTTCTTTTCAAATACCTGTAGGAGGGAGGGAACTACTTTTTCCCCCCTCATTTTTGAGCCAAAAGCTTTCATCCTTTAGTCTTTTTCCTGCCCTGTGAAGAAATACAAAATAAATCTCTCTCTTTTGAATGACAGCTCTTCAACCAAAAAATTATACTGTCCTGTTTTATTCATATCTACAACTTTAGACTTAATCTCAAATCTTTTCAGTATCTTTAACCATAGGTAGATGCAATCATGACATTGGGAAGTATCTTACTCCTGACGTCTGCACTCAATAATTTGACAGCCTGGAAATATTCTGGCCTAATGCTCTAGTGAGAGACTTTTGTTGCTTCTATTTATATACATTTCTATAAAGAAATCACTTGATGGGTTCCATGGCAAATAAGTCACTCTAAGACTACCCCTATCTATCCAGGCTCTATAGTACTGTCACTGGTTTACTCTTGTGTTAGTGAAATTTCACGAGAGAAAGGAAACACAAAAACTGAGTCGATAAATGTCATCAGACCTATACCATACATTGGTGTTTTTAGAAAGCCATAAGTTGTGGTGTAATAGTAATGCAGAATTCATTAACGTATTCATTCATCAATTATTTATTGCTATCCTTCTCATCCTCTCTGGCCCTCAATCATTTCAGTTTCCTCTTAGGCGATCTTAGATAGATTGTGGATTCTAATGAAGTGCATACCAGGTTGTGCAGCATAGCCCTACCTGAGGATTCCTCAAGTTTGTCCATGTATCTGGCCCCTTTGTTCCTGCTCCTGTTTCTACTATTATAGCAAAAGGAAATCAGTAAAAACTGGATGGCAGTTAGACCAGCAATTACAAGCATATCTTCCCTAGTCTAAAACTTTACTGATGTTTCCACAAACATTTATCAAATATCTGGTATATACTAGGCTCTGATCCATGCTGGGAGCACTTTGGGGAACAAAGCACACACAGGTGCTGCCATCCAGGTGCTATCAAGGTTCAAGAATGTGCTCTTCTGCCTACTTTTCCAGACGTCAGGGGTAAGAAAAATCTAGAAAGACTGAGAAAGAAGAGACCACGTAGCTCTTTTCCCTTAAAATTTACATTGTCCTGACCATGTTTTCCAATGCTGTCTGAGCTAATTTTAGGCAACCAAAACCTTGGGTGTTAACCACAGATTCCTTTGAAAAAACTTTTTATGGCATAAGAGGGGCAGTGTTGAAGATTTTTCTGATAGTCAGCTTAGTTTTTTCTTTGCTTGCTGTCATCCATTGCCTTAATTGTTTAGCTCCTCTCCTTACTTGGCATTTACAGGACTTAAATACTTCAGGGTGGTCCTGACATTTTCATTAAAGTTCTATGAGCTAAGTGCTCCTTCTCTAGGCTGATGGTGTATTTTCAGGTGCACTAACAGAGCTCATTATTTCTTTATACAGCAGCAGCATTAAGAATCAAGCTGTGTTTTCTAAAAGATGAATGGGCATGGGTGAGGGGTGAGGGGTGAGGCTGGGGTAGGATTAAATGTGGAGAATCATGTACCTCTTTATAGCTTTATGGTAAAATTCAGTGTCTTCATAATTAGGTTGTTTCTTGCGTGCTGGGCAATTATTATTCAGGCTTTGTTACATTATTTGTTTTTGTTACCAGAGAGATGGTGTCCCAAGTAGCAGTCAGGCTTGGACTCCTAAGCACAATGAATCACTGAGCACAGAATCAGCAGAGTTCTTGTCTTGCATCCCATTTTGTTGTGTTTGCTAGTGAAGTGGATTCAGGAAGAACACGTATAGCAGCTAGCTTTCTGGCTTACAGTTGTTCATTCATTTCCCTTATTCCTCATGTTTATACCAGCTACCCACATTTAGTCTTAAGATTTTGAATATTATGGGTTTATGGACCAAAAAAAGATCTCCAAAGATCCTCTTTTAATCCTCTTGTTTCCAGAAAAGTCAACACCTTAACTTCTCTAAACCATATTTATCATTATACCTGACATTTATTTAATATTTACTATCTGTTAGGTTCTGTGGTAATCACTTTACATGGATAATTTTATTTAATTGTTGAAAATCCTAAGAGGTAAATATTGGCATTATCTCCATTTTATAGATTAGGAAACTGAGATTTAAAGATGTTGAGTACTTTCCTAAGGCCATCCATTTATCAATTAGTGAGCTTGGAATTAGAACCAAATATTCTGACTCCAGACTCTATACTTTTAACTTCTAAGTCATTACTTTTTCATTAATTATTTCTAGAAAAAGGAGTATCTATCACCTTGTTTAATCTTCACTTTAATATCTTAAAACATCTTTATGAATATTAAATATCAAACTTCACACCTACTGTTTCCCCCCACTGGACTGTAAGTTCTGTGAAGACAATCTGCTTAGTTTACCTTTGTATGTTCAGAACTGGAGCTGGCACATAAAAGACGCTCTAATTCTTATGGAATGACTGAATGAACTCATTGGCATATTTATATGCTTAGCAACATATTATAAACCTAGTTATTAATAATCATTGGTTATTGACTACCAGCCAGATGTTTTCTTTAAAAAAATTTTTTTAAAGAAAATAGTTTAAAGAGCCCCCCATATGCCATCACCCAGCTTCAGCAATGATCAGCATTCTGTCTTTCCAGATACACTGTTTCTAGTCCCAGTTTGCTCTTAATAAAGAGCTCTTAACAAATTTCACTGGCGCAACAGTGAATTCTCCCTGTCCCCTCTCACCTTACCCGAGGAACTTAAAAATAAGCTTGCTTTCTGAAACTTAAACTATGAAATCAATGTATGATAATTCAGAACAGATAAGAGCAGTTGTCTAGAGACAGAATAGCTTCAGAGGTCTGGCAGGCTTGTAGTGAAGGTAACAGTACATCTAAAGAAAGAATGTTCCAGTCAAGGAGAGGCATTGGTCATCAGTGGCATCCCAGAAAGGGAAGTGTCTTGGAGGCAGATGTTGCCTGTGCACTTGAGCACTATCCCAAGCTGTCTACTCCTGGGAGCACCTGGTCAGCCTGATGGATCCCGAAGGAGAGAACATTCATAGGAATCATACTTAGCATCCCTTATTCTAACTCTAAGCAACCTGCTACATTTAAGCTTGCTTTCCAAGGTGATGTGCTATTAGCGTAAACATCCAACCTATGTGGTAGTTGATTTTCTCATTGTAAAGTAATCCCTTGATGCTCTGTTAGGTTTTAGTCTCTCGTGCTCTGTTAGCATGGATTGCCTTTCCTGTGAGACAGGTGTTTTAAAGCCAAAAATGTTCATATAGTCATGCTTTCCTCATTGAATTATTCATTGTTCACAGATTTTCAAGAAATTATTTTTATTTGGAGATTAAATAATTCCATTAGTTTAAAATACATATTTTGCTTTCGTCAGTTAAAAATTTTTTTTTAATGAATCCAAAAATTATTAAAATGCTTATTTCTTCCTTAGATTGCTTTAAACTGCTTGGTAGTAACTCTTTTTTGTGTAATTGTTTATTTTGTTCCATCATATATTAATCAGTTTTGCTTAAAATACCTTAAGCAATGGCCTGAGTCAGTCTTAAGCCTAGTCTATTTTGTCCCTTCAATTTGTGGTTTGTTTTTGGCTTTACTTAACATGTTCTGTTTTCCCTTCTGATTTTTCATTCTGTCCAAAATGATTCAAGTTTGTTTTATTCTTTTATCCTATTGGCATTTTCTTAGGTTTTCTTTTCATTGAGTCTCCTTAGTAAATCTGAATAATTGCCAGAAATTCTCAGTTTGACTGTCATCACATTACCTTTTTTGTGCAACTCCATCTTGTGTTGATCTCTGTAGAAGTTTGCCTCTCAGTATCAGGATGTTGCAATCTCTAGATCCCATCTTTAAGATTCCTAATTGAAAAATCCCAGGGTCTTTCACATGAAAATTCATTTGTGGAAAGCTCCATCTGTAATTTATTCCCTCTCAGCATAGCTCCTCAGTAATGTTTTTGAGCTGCTAGTGGGATATGAGAGGTCATTAAAAATCATCATTTTTTCCTCCTTTTGCAAAGAAAAGAAAACATTGGATTGCTTGAACTTGCTCATTATTTTCTTTTTCTGCCTCATATGAACTCAGATAATGATGTTCTATGCCTGCTAGAGCTGTGAATGGTTATGAAAAGAGACTTCTCTTTTTGCTGAAGTAAATATTTTGTGATTTCTGAAAGTGTCCTATATCAGGGCATTTATATTCCTTTTACAAACCCCTCTAGGGACTCTTTACCTTTAGCTTCTTGGAGCACAGTTTCATCTTACTGTTTCTTATAAATTCCAAGGATAGAAATATCAAGCCCAGTTGAGAAGATCCCACATTGCTTGCTATTCGCCTTCAGGTGCAGCAGTATGTTTTGTTGTCGTTGTTACAGTGTAGTGGACATCTGTTCTGCTGTGTTTAAGATGATCTGTGAAGTGATTTTGGTCTCTTTGGAGTCCAGACACTGCATCAAGATCCATTAGTACCAATTTTATTTCTCATGATGCTTTAATGTTTCTTTTTTGTAGCTGCTCCTTGTAGTTTCTCATGAAGACAAGTTAACAAGTTTTTCCCCACTAAACTCTTACCTCTTCTGATGTACTAATCAGACTGAAGTTAAATTTAACATTTGAAACTTAGCTTTGCCGTTTTCTAAATAAAGACTATTCAGAATGTAAACAATTTCAGAGAAAAGCTCTTGTGCCCTCCTCTTGTAGTTCAGCTTTACTCTGATTTAACTATTAAAAGGAACTTTACTGTATCTATATTTTAAAAAATAGATGTCAGTTAAACAGTATTTTAAGTAAACTGTGTTATAAATTGGCATATTTTGGTGTGAATTGTTATATTCTGGTATATGGCTTTGCCTCCAGTGAATATTTGAATTAGTTGGTGTCATTTGCTTTTTTCCTACTTTATTTTTCTTTCTTTAGTGATCATGATAGGAAAAGAGAAATATATTTGCCTTATAATCAGGGGTGTGATGATAAATGTTTTAACAATCAGCTCTCCAGAGAAAAAAGCAGCCCTGATTTGTAGCATTTGCTGATCTCTGGGTATAAATACTCTCACCATGGATGATTTCAAGCTGCCAACATGACGTCACTGAATGCAGAGTTGGGAAGAGATGTTCAGTAGCCCACCTTCATATAGTATTTTCACCATACAGATCCAAAAGAGGTAAATAACCTTGAGTGTGGATAATCATTAGGAAGTGATGAATTTTGACTATTCATTATCTTTGTTTTTTTGTGTTTTTTGTTTCTTTGTTTGTTTTGCTGAGGAAGATTGGTTCTGAGCTAACATCTGTGCCCATCTTCCTCCACTTTATATGTGGGACGCCTACCACCACATGGCTTGATAAGCGGTGTGTAGCACCACACCTAGAAGCCGAACCTGCTAACCCCGGGCTGCCAAAGTGGAGTGCCCAAACTTAACCGCTGCGCCACTGGGCTGACCCCTATCTTTGTTTTTAATATAATTTATTTAATTGTAAGTTTACATAATTTAATTTTTGATAATGACTGAGTTTAACAACCTGCTCACAAAATTTCTGAAAATTCATGAATTGGCTCTTGTGAGCTGATACGAGCTGGTTCCAGCATACCATTGCTTATAAAGGAGGAAGAGAGATAATGACAAGAGAACTACCACTCTGATCTTCTCCATTTTAAGTTTCCCTAATGTTCCATCTGGAGACAACAGACCCTCCACCTTCGAATTTTTCTTCTACCCTTTGGAGACTGTTTATGAACCCCTTGCTTGCACCTACCAAGGAAGGCACCTCACCTCTGCTCCAGAATCTCCAGGTCCAAAACTGTTTGTTTACTATGAACTGAAAGAAGGCACTGATGAAAAAAACTTGGTGTATTTCAGTAGTCAAAGGTTTTTTTCTTCTTTTGTTTTTAGAGTGTATGAAATATGATATATGTCTTCTTCCCAGGAGGCCACTAGGTCTTTATTGATACCACCCTGTCAGTCCATCCGGCAGAACTCTAATGCTACCTCCCAATAAATAGAAGGAAATAGCAACAGCAGACAACTTTATATTTCCTATGCTCTCAGCGCGCATCTTGGACAATTACTAGAAGAGTGTGAAAGATACATATCTTTCTGTGGCCTTACTAGCTACAAGATTAGAATTCCTTCTTTTACCATTGCAGTGGAGTAGTGGGTCTAAGAAAAAAGGCCTTGCTAATGACACCAAATGCTGAAGCATGAATGTTTTCTCCTAATCTCTGGAATACTTTAATGTTATATTGAAAATTCACTTTTTAAATGTCCTCAATTTTAGTTAACCTGGTGATATGCTCTGCTGGATGTCCTATAATCTAGTATTAAGATCTCACAGCATATAGGTTTTGACACATTTTGTCCCTAGTGTACTGAGGGAGTCATTTTAAGTCACACAGTTCCAAAGTTGAAGTTTTACATTTCTCTTTCTTACTTCCAGTGCTGGCCTGGTGGTGACAGCAGAACCTCATGCAATCAGTGTTACCAGGCAATCATAGAAAGATACATACACATGATCATTAAATGAATATATCAAAATGAAGTATGTGAAACTGTTCCATTAACATAACTAACAGCTGAAATGTAACATAACAAATCAACACATGTGCTACAACATTTGGTATTATTCTTGACTTTGCCTTTTAAGGCTATGCAGAAATTGTTCTTGTTTTCATTGGAACACAGATGAGTGTCAAGCTGCAGCTCATCAAATGGCCCCCACTTATGGAAAAGATGCTTTCCCAAAGACTGTGCTCACCTTTGGCACAGTGAGAATACTTTGCTGGGTATTTCTACAGCTTGATAATTAGAATCTAACCCCATAGCTGTCGTCATTTAGTCTTTGGTACAAAGAGAAATCCAAATAGCACAGACAGTTATGGAAAATATGTCATTGTTTTTTTTGCTTTTGACACTGTTAAAAACAAAAATAAATTCAATAAACCCACAAGTCTCTTTTCTCAGGTATGTTTATCTAGGCTTTATGATGCAGTAACAAAACATCAATACATTCCAGGGTCAATGAAAATGAATAAAATGTGGGAAAACTAAGCCTGGAATGCATTATGATATATTTGAAAGGACATGAGGATCCACTTCCATCCAAGAATACACTCATTGATGTACACTTTAAAAATTATTTTGAAAACTATTAAGTGGCAATGCTGAAATCTTGCATGAAAAATATCTTAGGGTTGGAAAAAATATAAATTGCAATGGGAAATGTCATATTTTAATTTGAGCCATTTCCTATGTAGTGTAATACAGCTGTTTTGTACAGGATATTGGCTCTAACTAATGAAGCATCTGAGATTTCCTTGAAGAGGCAAACATAGAAACATTTTTGTGTTTTTTTCCTATAATGCCAACAAGCTATTGTATATTAAATGTAATTTAAATTAAATATTGTTCGTCATTTTAACATCCCTTAGAAAGCAAAATGTTTATCAAAATATTTTTCTCCTTTTTTTTTTTGGTCTTCATTTCTCCCAATTTGTTTCTCCATTCCATTTTCCAATTCAATTCTTCCTCCTGTCTCCATGGTATCCATCCTACATCTTTTTCTCTTGATAGTCTTGTTAACTATCATATGGTCTTGAGAGTTTAGTTAAACAAGAAGGTTCACTCTCAGAATTTCAAGACTTTGCTTTTTTGCCCTGATAACAGATGCCAAGAAAGTGAGTCACAGGCACAGGTGTAGAGCAGGCCGGGCAAGCTGCCCATTGTGCATTTCCTGATTACATAACCTTTGAGTGTCTCCAGGAGAGATGGGGTTTAGAGCTGTGCTGTGTGCAGTGCCAGGCAGTCTGATCACAGACAGGCAGTGCTTGTATCCCTTCTCAAAAACTTTCCCGCTGGGCTGTTAAAGCATCATAGGTTAATGTTTAAATTGGAATCATGTCGGCCACAGCTGTGTGTGAGTGAATCTCTGCTTTAATGTGAATCAGAGTAGCTGACTGGGATATGAAGGGAGCATTTTCTTCAACATTAGCTACATTGTTATTTACTCAGTGGCTAGAAGGGAAGAACTGGGTGGCCAGTAAAAAAGCAAATGAACCAGGATACTTAAACAATGTTTCTAACCCACAATTAGACTATCTTATTTAGCTATCATATAGCATAATCTTTATATTCCATCTTAAAGTCAGTTTACATCAGCTTAAAAATGATTTTCATCATCTTTATAAAGATTTTAAAGGTGTTTAATTTTTTAATTTTGGTTCATATATATGACTACATCCCTTTTAATTTTGGTTCATATATATGACTACATCCCTTTTGTTTGTTATTATAGTCATTGTCAGTTATCCACTTATAGATTGTCCCTGGATTATTAGAAACATATATTAGAAAGACATTCTCAGATTTTAATGGCATATTTCAGTTTAAGTACTATAAATTTACTGTGGGTCTAAGAAAGGATTAACAATCAAATCAATTTTCTTCTCCTTACCCCCTTAATGACTTTTGTCCCTGTCGCCCTGGAGAGGTGAGGAAGAGTGGAGAGACCAGAGACCGAGCCTCAAGGAAGACAAAAACTGTGCATTTTGTGGGCTTGTGACGCTAGGGGGAGGATGACCTTTCAAGCCCCTTTCTAATGCTTCCAGTTCTGTAATTTTATAGAAAGACTGGTAAAGAATCAGGGAGGTGGGAGAGAGAATATTGCTCTTAAGGATTATGCTGGTTATCATAGTGGGAGTTGATCCTTAACCAAAGAGAAATTATTTAGATGATAAAGAAAAATGTTCTGATATAGTGGCTGTGAGGAAGCCAAAAAAAAAAAAAAAAAACCCGGAGGGCAAACAAATATTTAAATTTAGGTGCAATCAGAGAGGGAAAATATTTTAAAATTTCTATTAAGATTTTCATTTAGTGTGTTTATTCACAGGGAAATCTGTGAAGCTTCAATCCAAGTTCTAAATAAAATAATCTTGGTTTGGGATTTTGGCTTTTGATAACAGCTATTCAATTCATATGATTGCAAATTAGACAAATTGTGTTTCTTAGCATGGAAAATCTGTTTTTCTTTCTTTTATTTTCGGCTTTAAATATGTGTTGAGCACTTCTAGAAGTCTTTTAGAAAAAGTTCATAATTTCATCTAACTGGTGTCGGTTAAATATAGGGAGACCATATGATTTATGATCTAAACCAGGACTCTTTTGATTCCTCAAAAAATTAAGGATAGAACTACCATACGATCCAGCTATTCCACTGCTGGGTATTTATCCAAAGAACTTGAAAACACAAATGCGTAAAGATACATGCACTCCTGTGTTCGCTGCAGCATTATTCACAACAGCCAAGACTTGGAAGCAACCTAAGTGCCCATTAAGGGACGAATGGATGTAGAAGATGTGGTATATATACACAATGGAATACTACTCAGCCATTAGAAACGATGAAATCCAGCCATTTGTGACAACATGGATGGACACTGAGGGAATTATGCTAAGCGAAATAAGTCAGAGGGAGAAGGTCAAATATCATATGATCTCACTCATAAGTAGAAGATAAAAACAACAACAAACAAACACATAGAGACAGAGATTGGATTAGTGGTTACCAGAGGCGAGGAGAAGTGGAGGGGCCGGAAGGGATGATTAGGCACATGTGTGTGGTGATGGATTGTAATTAGTATTTGGGTGGCAAACATGATGTAATTAATGCATAAATAGAAGTATAATGATGCATGCCTTAAATTTATACAATGTTACAAACCAATGTTACTGCAATAAAAAAATAAATTAAAATTTTTAAAAAATACATAAATAAATCTCAAAAAAAGTAAAGATAAATAAACCAGGACTCTTTTGAGAGTGAAAGGAGAACTGTTAATAATTATACCAGGAGAGTTGGCTTAAACCGGAATGGGGACATACGGCTATCCTAATTATAGCTCCTTAAAACTATGGGATATGCTGCTAAATAATATGCGTGGATCTTTGTGGCTTCATAGAGCAAAGAAAGAGTGTGAGATCAGGAAGGAAGGTAGTAGTAGAGAGTAGCCTGGAACGGGTCTGGCCTTGCTTGGTCAGAGGCTGAGTTTTATTTTATAGTTGTTGGGATGGAAGTGCTGCTGCTTATTTCCTTCTCATATTTTTATACTTGTTGTCAAGTTTCTCCTTGCATTTGAAGAGGAAGGAGAGGGGAAAGTGGGGAAGGGTCAAAGATTGTGCTATGAATGGTATGTTATTAATGAAAACTGGAAACAGGAGGAAGGGAGAGGTTTGGGAGACTAGGAAAAGATAATTCATTATGTTATTGAGTCAGTGAGTTTGAGGGTCTATAGGCTATCCATGTAGCTATAACAAGTAGGTAGCTAGAAGCAAAGGTTTTGCGTTCAGGAAAGAAATCAGGTCGAAAGCTATACATATTAGGGTTTTTTCTGCATATACTTGACTGTTAAGTCTTTGGGAATGGATGAAGTCTTTCATTCATTCATTCTAAATTTAGCGTTATGCTATATGCTACGGATAGCCAGCCCTGATGGTCTAGTGGTTAAGATTCGGCGCTCTCACTGCCGCAACCAAGCTACGTTTCCTGGTCAGGGAACTACAGCACCTGTCTGTCAGTTGTCATACTGTGGCACCTGCTTGTTTCTGTGATGCTGAAAGCTGGGCCACAGGTATTTCAAATACCAGTAGGGTCACCCATGGTGGACAGATTTCAGTGGAGCTTCCAGGCTAAGACAGACTAGGAAGAAGGACCTGGCCACCCACTTCTGAATAACGTGGCCATGAAAACCATATGAATAGTGGTGGAACATTGTCTGATGTAGCACTGGAAGATGAGAGGATGGTGCAAAAAGACCAGACAGGGTTCCACTCTGCTGTACACAGGGTCACTAGGAGTCAGAATCCCGACGGCACTAATAACAGATATGCTAGGGATATGGTAATAAACAAAGTAGACCCATTCTCTGTCTTCATAGAGCTTATCGTCCAGTGGGAGAAACATACAAGTACAGGGTCTCATGGGAGCACATGAGAACAATACCTAAGCCAGACTTCAGGAGTCAAGGAACACTGAGTCCTTTAGGATGAATGGAAGCTCAGCAAAAGGGGGAAAAGTGGATAAGGGTGGAGTACATGGAGGGCATGGAGTGCATAGTGTGTGAAAGTCCTGTGAGAGAGTGCCTGGCACGTGAAAGAAACTGAAAGAATGTGAAGTGGAAGAAAACATAATTGAACACAGAATGTACCCCATTTAAGGGGGGACGGAGGAAAAGGAGTCAGCAAAGGAACCTAAGAATGGAAATAGGCGGAGAATCAGGAGAAAGTGTTGGAAGCGGAGGGAGGTTGGAAGGAGAGGGTAATCAACAGTGTTAAAGCTGCACAAGGAATCAAATAGGATGAAGATTGAAGACAAGCTATTGAATTGGTGATTACGTGGTTGTTAGTGATCTTAGAGATCAGTGTCGTTGGCATGAAAACCAGATTGCAGTAGATCAAGGAGTGAGTGAAAAGTGAGTATGAAGATTTGTAGAGAAGGGACAGATAAAAGAGGGATAATAGTTTGTGGACAATGCAGTCAGAAAAAATATTTTAGAATGGGAGAGACACTTCACTTGAACACCTTTGTAGCATAAGGAAAGAGATTGAAATCAATGGAAAGGTAGATTAAGGAAACAAGGCACTGAGGAAATAGTTGATGTTGCAGGGTTCTGGGGGAAGGTAGCCAAGAGCACACATGAATGATTTAGCCTTGGAAAGGAGTCATCCTTTGAAATCTCAGAGAAAGAAAAAGATTTAGAAGAAAGGTCTTGAGATGAAAGTTGAGGGCATTCATCCTGGTTATTTTTCCTGGGAGATAAAGGAAAGTCTACTGAAAATGAAGAAGTAAGGGTACAGTTGGGAGCTTTGAGGAGGATGACAAAGTTTAGAAATGGGAAGATAGAAATGGGAAGATGGAATTGATTACAAATAAGCAAAAACTTGCCAGACTTTGCAATCACAGCTAAGGATGGCTGTGTTTTTTCCAAGTCTACTTATAGTGGAGCCAATTATCATAGTTTTTATTGAAAGCCCATATAAATAGCATCTAGAGTCTCTCATGGGACTGTGGGTAGCAGTAGATCTGAGAGAAGACATGGGCAATGGAGGAGGACTGGAAGTGAAAGGGAAGGGAATAGTTTCGATGTCCACCAGAAGCCAACAGTCAGTATTTTTATCACTGTTATTCTAGTCACCATTTCAACGTCTTTTGTACTTTATCTTCTTCACTGTTATCGTGTTTTTAAATCACAGGAATCATTCTGATTTCTATACAAAGAGTTTGATCTGTGGCACATCAGGTCTTTGTGAACTACAGCTTTGAACGTAGCTGACCCAATGACAAAGCAGTTGCTTTATTTTGCCTTTAGAGGATATTCCTGCCCAAATATAACCTGACTACTTACTGATTTTTGTGTGTGTGTGTGAGGAAGATCAGCCCTGAGCTAACATCCATGCTAATCCTCCTCTTTTTGCTGAGGAAGACCGGCTCTGAGCTAACATCTATTGCCAATCCTCCTCCTTTTTTTCCCTTTTTCTCCCCAAAGCCCCAGTAGATAGTTGTACGTCACAGTTGCACATCCTTCTAGTTGCAGTATGTGGGATGCCGCCTCAGCATGGCCAGACAAGCAGTGCGTCGGTGCGCGCCCAGGATCCGAACCCGGGCCGCCAGTAGCGGAGCACACACACTTAACCGCTAAGCCACGGGGCCGGCCCCTATTTATTGATTGATTGATTGATTGATTGTGAGGAAGATCAGCCCTGAGCTAACATCCGTGCTAATCCTCCTCTTTTTTTTTTTGCTAAGGAAGACCGGCTCTGAGCTAACATCTATTGCCAATCCTCCTCCTTTTTCCTCCCCAAAGCCCCAGTAGACAGTTGTATGTCATAGTTGCACATCTTTCTAGTTGCTGTATGTGGGACGTGACCTCAGCATGGCCCGACAAGCGGTGCGTCGGTGCGCGCCCGGGATCCGAACTCGGGCCGCCAGTAGTGGAGCGCCCACACTTAACCGCTAAGCCACGAGGCCGGCCCCAATTTATTGATTTTTAACTTAAGTAATTTGAGGAGTCAAATTTACTTTCCTCTGAGGTAAATTTGAAATTATTGAGGCAAATTCTAGAGATGTTTTTTAATGTTGCTAATTCAATCATTTTAATCTCTCTAGTTTCTTAATTTACCTTAGGACATTATTTAATTAGTGCACTTTTTAAAACTTCTAACTTAGAAAAAGAATAGATTTGAATCTGTTACAATCTTAGCTTGTTAGATTTACTAGTTAGGCTAGTTATGTTTACAGGTCCTTCTAAATAACTCCCACGGTTAGAAAAATTTGCAGTGAGTGTGTATAAAGCAAATTTTCATTTTAAATATTATATAATCATTTGGTAAGAGTATGATTCACTTTGGACTATTCTACCCAGAAGACTATTTACCTATGCTTTAGGGAAGGAATTTTCCAGACTGCAGATTGCCTAATTAAATAGAACATCCAGAATGGCTCTTATGTATGCCCCTTCTCCCATATTTCACAACACTCAGGAAGAAAGAGATATTGTCTGCTGCTGCTTGAGACTCAGCTTTCAAAACTTTTGAAGTTCTGTTCCATCTGCTAATTTCCCCTCTCCTAAACCTCATTAATGTTATCTAAAGATCTTTTAAGTTCTCTTTTTCTTACTAGAAATTTTCAATACATGACTCATGAAATTTCTCCCTACCTTTTCTCTTTTATTATCTTGAAGCTTTTTCAACATCCACCATAATAACCCTTATAACATGTGTGCTGTAGTGTTTCTTAACTTACCCAATTCCAATGTCTGGTATTCCCATTTCTCCTAAGTTAACTATTGGATGGCCATATATATGTTGAAATCCATCATAATTTGGAACTACTTCAGCTTTAAGTTTTTTAACTTTGAAATTCCCCTTTTAGAGCATAATTTTACTTGTGGCCACTAATCTCCCATTTATCCATTTAACAAATATTTATTGAGTGCCTGTTAAATACAGAACTTCATAGTCCTCCCTTTTAACCATTCTACATGTCCTTTTCCGTTATTTTCACCTCTAGTTCTTTGATACTCCACCCTGCATATTATTGTATTACTACCCTATTCTAACCTCATTTGCTTTCCTACCTATAAGGCCTCGTGGTAGATCATTTCAATTGCACTTCAACCTGCACCTTCAATTCTTTTGTTGCTTTGACTTCACCTTACTTGACCTCTTCTAGTTTTGCATATATGTATATATGTGTGTACATGTGTATGTATAAAACTATTTTGTATCATTTTACATGTGTATATATATGTTTTTATATATAAATATTGTATATAAATATATATATGTGTATAAACACTATTTATTACTGTCTCTGTCTTTAAACTAACCCCTCCTATGGCTTCTGCAGCATCACTCTGCTTAGGTTTACTTTCTATCTCTCTGACTTCTCTTTCTTAGGCTCTTTTACTATTTCCTCTGATTTCATTCATTATTATATTTTACAATCAATATTTACCTACGTATTTATGCTTTCTGTTATTCTCTAGTCCATCCTGCTTTTGTCTAGGGCCTCCCTTTATTTTTTTTATTTGTTTAGTGCAGGTCTGCTGGTGATGAGATCTCTGTTTTTGTTTGTTGATTTCTTGCATCTTTAGTTTGTTTTCATTCTGGAAGGGTATTTTTGCTGGGTATAGAATTACAGGTTAGCAGTTGTTTTGGCACTTGAAAGACTCAAGGCTGGAGTCTATGTCTGGTCTACCCCTGCTCTTAGGCTGTTTTGAAAGCCTAGGGTGTTTACAGGGGCTTCCCCACAGGCAGGTCCTGAACTATAATCCTTGTCCCCTCAGCACTGAGAAACTTCCAAAAACTCCACTTATAGGTAATTATAAGGACTTTGGCTTTTATTCTGTGAAGGATGGGAAGTCACTGGAGAGTTTGAATGGAGGAGAGATATGCAAAAGAGTTTTTCTGTTCACTGTGATAAGAAAAGGCTGTAAGAAGCAAAGAGAAACCTGGGAAGACTAGTTAAGAGGCTCTTGCAAAGAAGCAGGCAAGAGATGAAAGTGGCATATAATTTCTTCTCTGGCTATTGAAATAACTTCCAAGCTACTTGAAATCTTGATCTACTCAAACCATTTCTCCCTCCTGATGCCAGATTGATTTATTTCTAAAATTCATATCCAGTAATGTCACTTCTCAGAGATTCCCCATTATATATCTTTAGGTAAAAATTCAAATTCCTTACCAAAGGATAAAAGCTCATATCCATGCTCTGGTGCCTGTCTCCCTTTATAGCATCTCTCTTATTATACCTCTTTCCTTTAGTCAGTGTTATCTACTTGGAGCCTAGAATCTCTCCATAGGTAAAAAATCCCTTAGGCCTCCATTCCTTGGCCTATGTTTTCCTTCTTCTTGAACTATCTTTCTCATCAACTCCCTTCTCATATCTGATTGACTACAATTTATCTTTAAAGATTCAGTTTAAGGATTAAGGATAACAGAAGCTTATCTTCTCTTGGAAGAGTTTCTGAACCTTTTCTTTCCCCATTCCAAGACACAAATGAGTTTTTTTCTGTGGATTCAGTACAATTGAATAAACACTTATGGCATCTACTCTCTGCCAAGAACAATTTTTAAGAGTTGGAGAATCACAGATGAATAAACTGCAGTATTTGCCCTCAAGGACCTCATTCTCGAAGAAAAGACACTTAAATACATAATTGCATTATAGTATGATAGGTGTAGCAGTAGAAAAGTATGATCTTGCACTGATTTTCTTCTCCATGTCACCACCAATGGGCTTCTTCAGGGCAGGCATTCGGTCTTATTCATTAATCTGTGCATACGTAGCACCTATTCAAGTGTCTAAGATGTAGTAGATACTCAGTAAATGCTTATGTTATTAATGTGGACCCTTTAAAACTTTTAAAAGATTATTTTACATAAGACTATTATTTGGTACAAATCTATGTCTGTCTGTCTGTCTGTTTATCTGTTGCCTGGGTTGAGTCTAGACATTATCAGGTCCAAAGTCTAAGTATAAAAATAAAATTGAAATAAAATGCAATTAATTGGAGATTCTTAGTAAAACTACATTTAAATCTGATGTGCAGGGCCTGATATATCCAGTATGTAGCATTTTAAAAATAAAATGTTATTAAATTGCTTATCAGATTTAAATAGCTATTATTCAGAGATAAGATAAATTAGGTGAATGGAATAGACATTTATGCAGATTTGTCTAGGAAGATAAAAGTTCCAAGTATATCTTTCCTTTCACTCTTATTTCCTTCTTATATCTCTTCCACAGCATTGGACACCAGATGGAAACATTTTTATAGCAGAAAGGGATAGTTAGCAACAGTCTTAAGGACTCTGCAACTCAGTTAGCCTGAGCAGGTAATCTGTTGGGTCTCTAGATTAGAAGACTAATAGCTGGTTTTCAGCTTAGTGTATCCTTGCCTCTTCTTTCCAAATGGGCATTTCAAATTGCTTTGGAAAGTAGCACAAATGTGTTAGAAATGTCATGAACATAAGGAAAAAAAGAGACATATAACCTGGAATCAATCATAATAACAGTAGAAATCCGAGAAAAATTGGGTTATCCAAATCACATACTCTTGTGCAAGATCCGCTGGCTAATTGACTAATAACCAATGAAGAAATAGGAAAAGAAAATGGAAAGCAAAGTCTTTTGAATAAACACGTTGCTTTGTCTTGAGTAGTTTTACATGACTTCAAGAAAAAAAAATCACTTGAGCTTGTTTGCCATCTCTTACCTTTTTTAAAATGCCTTTGCCGAGGAGTCTGCTAACCGTTATGGGTTTCTCTTAACAACCTCTCCTTTCTCCGCCTTCTCCCTTAGTATCTTTTTGCCACATACATTGCTCCTTCAGCCACTCTTGACATTGGACTCCAACAGGAAAAGAAAAAAGAAATTTACATGAAAATACAGCCACCATTTGAAGACCTTTTTGACACAGCAGAAGAATATATCCTTCTCCTCCTTCTTGAGCCCTGGACGAAGATGGTAAAGTCAGACCAAGTTGCTTATGGAAAGGTATTGTGGCACTGATAAATTGTTTGTGAACCGTTCAGGTTTACTACAAAACTGATGATAAGCAGCATTGTTTTTTTGTTTGTTTGTTTTTGTGAGGAAGATCAGCCCTGAGCTAACATCCATGCTGATCCTCCTCTTTTTGCTGAGGAAGACCGGCTCTGAGCTAACATCTATTGCCAATCCTCCTCCTCTTTTTCCCCAAAGCCCCAGTAGATAGTTGTATGTCATAGTTGCACGTCCTTCTAGTTGCTGTATGTGGGACGCGACCTCAGCATGGCCGGAGAAGCCGTGTGTCGGTGGTGTGCCCGGAATCCGAACCCAGGCCGCCAGTAGCGGAGCACGCGCACTTAACCGCTAAGCCATGGGGCCAGCTCGGCAGCATTGTTAACTCACAGGAGAAAAACTAAAAAGGGTCTCACGTGGGCCGAGGATTCAGAGTTAAGATTTGGGCAGGCTCAAATTTGGGGCAGGGAAAGTGTTTGTTAACTTTATTTTTTGCCAGTTTCCATATTGTCTCCTAACAAAAGACTTAAATCGTTGTCATTTTTAGTTCTCTGTACAAATATGTTAGCAGAGAGAAATCTGAGTTTTGGTTTCCTGTGAACCAACAAAATGTGCCATGATAATATACTGGCCTCGTCCTCCTTGCCATTTCTCAGCAGTGGCTTTAATTTTGATTAATGGAAAAAGCCCATTTAATTTTATGCTTGATGAGTTACAGTAAATATTATACCCATGGAAAATATAAACGTCTCCTATATATTGTGGGAAGCACATTCCCTTACTTCAGTGCTGCTATTTTAAAGCACCCCCAGATGTTCATCAGGTCAGACTGCTTGATTGGATAAAAATTTCAACACATCTTTTTTCATTCCAAAAGAGGTCATTTTAAGCCTCAGTGCTTGAATATTTTCACTATTCTTATTGATGGGTGGAGGAAATTTCTTTAAATATTTATTTTGAATCACAAATTAAAACCATTCATGGATATTTTTTATATTAAGTTAATGCATATACCCTGTACATGAGGTCATTTCAGGTGGAACTCTGCTGTCTTTATATTGTTATTCTTTGTTCATATCTCCTCAGCAACTTCTTAGATAGTCATGTCTTCTACCAGAAAGCATAGGTTAGGTAATTAAGATAAAATTAATACCGAAACACCTTGGATAGAATTAGTTTATTGGATTTTGACTAAAACAGCCCTTATGGTTTACTAAATTAAATGACCAAAATAATTAAATTTTTATTCCTGATTTCTCTTTGTCCTGAAAAACTAGCATGGCATCCTTTCTCCTACAAAAATACATATATTACACTAGGAAAATTAAGATATCATATAAAATTCAAAAAAAATTTCTGCAGTCATTAAAAATATAGTGTATGGTATAGAGAAAAATGGTCCTGAGATAGGGTCCTGAGATAATAAAAAGGTTAAAAATTATAACTAACTTCCCTAAACCAAAAAGTTTTGTTATTAGTAATGATTCTTATAAAATGCATGGGACAAATTATACACTCTTTTTAATAAGAAGAAAAATAAATCTCTCTTAATTCTAGAAACTTCCTTAAATTCAGCCCAGAGGACTTCTCTGAAAGTCCAGCTGATTGGATTACGTAGACTCTTTCCCAAAAAGGATAACCAAGGAGACTACCAAAACTAGCTATTAAATACAGAAAGTTCTCAGTGAGCCAAACTAATTTTTCCCTGCAATAGAGAAATGGAGAATGATCTTGTTCTCCTGACTCTGAAACAGTGCAATACACACTCCGAAGGCTGAGACCTACTATGAGGTTTAGATGATTGACCCTCTCCTCTCTTGCTACAGCAATAAAACCTTTGCTCACCGACTAATAACAATGGAGTCGGGTCATTTCTTGTTCTCCTGTGGATTATTTGGTCCCTAAAGCTAGCAGTGCCTGCCTTCATGACTAATATCCTGCTATAGTGAATAGAAATTGGAAATGTGACCCAACATGTTTGCATTGTTTGTTAGTTCACATGGGGTGTCCAGAAAGGAGGAGTGATCTTTGGTGGCACTATATCATTACATAGAAATGTATGTATTTTTTATTGTATGCACTTAAAGTCTGACTTTGCTGTAGCTAATATTTTTTACTATGTTGGTCTTCTTGCTTTTGTCTCCAAAATAATTTATTGGCAAGTGTATTTGTTTTTTAGCCCACTATTACTGGCAAATTGTACATTCTTTCCCCACTTTTTCATAATGCCATTCTATTGATGTTATACACTTTATTATTATTTTATTAGGTGGAGCTGGTGGAAGAAACTCGACAGCTAGACTCTACATACTTCAGAAAGCTACAAGCTTTGCATAAAGACGCATTTTCCAAGAAAGCTGAGGTAAGACAACGAAAAACAAACTTTTCCCTGGAGAAGATAACTACTGCATATATGGGAGGTGGGGGTGGGAATCATATATTGAGGAGATCATGTATTGATAATGTAGGGGTTAGGTCGTTTCATTTTTCTGCCGTTCCTTTGCCTAGCAAGCTGCATTTGACAGGTGTCACATCTTACTGACGCATTTAATAACAGAGCCAGAAAAAAAAGCTGATGAGGTAATATAGGAAGCCAAGCTACTCGCTTGCCTTAGCTAAGAGCCTTCAAGCCACATTACATTCCTTTGAATGTTACTGGTTCTTTCCTGTATGGCAGCAGCTCTATTTGTTGTCAAGTCACAAAAGAGTTAAATTGAGTTTTCCAAACCAAAAAGGAACTGTTGTGTGACAGCAATAGGCAAAACAATAAAGAAAAAAATGTGGAAAAAATTTGAAGGAGTCAGTAAAAAGATCATAGTATTGACTAAGATATTAAAGTGTTATTTTGATTTATAAATTTGCAACTTTTGTATTGGCTAAGTAAATCATGATAGATCCATAAAATCATAAAATTAAATGTGTGTTACATAAAATTGACAGTTTAGATTCATATTTTTTGACATGGAAAATGCCCAGGACATATTATATAAAAATGTAAGGAACAAAAATACTGGTATCGTATGATCCTATTTATATAAAATTATATATGTATTTCTATATGTATACAAATATGCAAAGAGAGATATCTGGAAAGATGTTCACCAAAATGTTAAAGATAGCTCTGAGTGGTAAGGTTTCAGGTGAGTTTTTCCTTTCTTCTTTGTTCCTTCTGAAATTTTATTCTTTTAACAATAAAGTTTTACAAAAACAGTGAAGTTATTTTTAAAATGGAACCTTCGTGATCGTTGCCCTTTATTAACATAGAAGTTCTCTATTTAAGACACTACTAATTAATACCTTGGAAAGGTTACGTAAAAATCCATAAAGGTAGCACATTATAAAGTTGTATTTTAAACTTTATGAACTAAAATTTATAACACTCCGCATAATGCTTCTACTTATGTAAAACTGATTTTTTAAATATTGGTAGTTTATCTCATGGTCTGATGCTTTTCAAAAACAAATAGGGAGATGAATTAATTACATAAGAAATTATATAAGGATGGGATTTTCAAAGAATAAGCATCATTAGCTCTTTGCCCTATAGGGCTTGTAAACTGTCCACAAAACATCAGAGGTCTTAAAAATACCTGAAAATTAACTTTTATATGAAGGTGGTTACATTTAAAGAATGTACTATTACAAAAGTGTCTTGCATTACTCTATAACTTTTAAAATTAAGTTATAGGTAGAAGAATGTTTTATGTTCATGATATGTTGTTAAGAAAAAGAACCAAGTTATAAAACTATACCTAGGTATAAAGTCCTATCTTCATTTTTAATAAACTACGTGTGTGTATACAAAAAAACCCAGAAGGATGTACATAAAAATGTTAATGGTGGTTATCTCTGAATGGTTATATTATGTATGCTTTTTCTTTTCTTATTTTTATTACAAAAGACATATTACTTCTATACTAAGAAAAATGATAAAATTAATATTTTTTTAACAAGTATATAGTAAATGTTGACTAAATGTTCCTGAAAAGAAAGGAATGGAATGGAAAGGAACAGAACAGAATTTGATATGGTTTAGAACTAGATTCTAGATTCTTTACCCAGTTCTACCATTGAATTGTTAAATGACATTGGCCTAATAGTTACTTTTTATTTTGGAACATAATTTGGAAAATAATTTGTTATGTTTAAGAGATTTTTACGAAAAGTATTATTTCACTAGGACACTACTTATGAACTTGGCACTGGTATTTCGCCACTTGCTGATGCCTCTAAGCAGACAGAATACTGGAATAATGTTCCTGAAGAATATAGGCATTTTAACTTCAATGATCTGCTTAACAACAAACTGGAGTTTGAACACTTCCGTCAGTTTCTTGAGGCTCGTTCTTCAAGGTGAGGAACACAACATTTTAAAATGTATTTGTCTCTGAAAACATCATTTTTCTAAGCTACTTATTTTTTAAACTACTTGTTTTGATTCAACATATTATAGGGCGATTTGGTGCTAGATTTTACCCATATCAGTAAAAATTAGTGAGCATAATTATCTGAAATCTGTATGGATAACTTTTTGTTGGAGAGTGTATTCTGATAATAGCAATGTTAAAGTAGTTAAGCAATATTTCTTGATACTTTTAGCATTGGCTAAATTAAAACACCAGTATGTTTTATTCTTTCCCTTTTCTGCTGTTTCTTTCTTTTGCATTTTTCTAAACAGGTGCTTTAATTACTGTTTCTGAGAAGTGTCTCTTTTACATTTCACTAAGCTATTGAAATTACTGCAATATTTCATAATTTTTATTATCTAATACATAAATGAAACATTGTAGTTTTGCAAAGAATCTTGGAAGCTTATGACATATTTATCTAGTATAAACTGAACTATTGATCATATTTTTTTCCAATAATTTTCTCCCAAGTTAACAGAAACTGGTTAGACCTGGGAGCCAAATTTCGCATATATAGTTTCCCTTCTTTGTGATGAGGATTACTCTAAATTTAGCATGTTGCCAAATAGACATGCAAGAGGTGGAAATTTTCCCATATTTGAAATTGACGATGCTAGTCCATCATTAATGGGAGAACCCTGAGAGCCTACCAGCAATGGTGGTAGATTCTTTTCTGATTCCAGTACTCCTTGTATTCATTTATATTTTTAACCAGGATGAGGAGTAGAATTGAGTCAACCTAACTGGCCTAGAAAGGGATCAGAGACACAATATTGTGCTCATTAGTTCCACGGTCTAATCAGTCATGCTAACTAGTCAAGACAACCACTTTCTAAGTTCTGTCAAAACAACAGCTTGTTTGGTGTTTAGTAGAATTGAGAGAAATAAATAAGAAGGACTGTATTTTGTTTTCGTTTTCATTTTAGCATGGACCTTATGTGCTGGACAGATATTGAGCAGTTCCGAAGAATAATTTACAGAGATCGAAAGCAAAGGGAGGCAAAATCTATAAATATTAAAAATAAATACCTTAATAAAAAATATTTCTTTGGACCCAACAGTCCAGCTTCTCTGTATCAGCAGAACCAGGTATCAACATATAAATATATTTGTTGTATTGAAGTATGAAAACCAATAATTTATTTCTTTTTGGCAACAAGCTGAAAGTCATCTTTTTTTCTTTTGCTTTTATGGCTTATATTAGACACTTTTGATATCTGATTTTGCTAGGTATTATAGGTATCTACAAATTAAATGTCTTTAAAATTCACTCAAGTATTACATATTATAAAAAATGTGTTATTTTAAAAAGTAATTTATAGAATAAAGATTACTTGTATTCATCCACTCATGCATTCACTCAGCAAATATGAGTGCCTGTAATATGCCAGACATTGTTCTCAGTGCTCAGATACATGGTGAACAAGGTGGACAAAGTCCCTGCACCCTTCAATAAGCAGGAAAAAAGCCATCATCAGCCCTTAAGCCTCGTCTCCACCTCTTTTCTCTTCTTCTCTGAACTGATATTACTCCAGACATAATCGATCTTTGAAAAATCCTGTTTGCCATTGCATTGTTTCCAGAAACTGTTTTCATTGACTAGGAACATAGGTTTGGCCATTTTGCTGGACCAGAGTCAGATGGCCTTAATCACAACTTATTAATAACTACAGTGTCATTATTTACAGCAAAAATGTCTGATTTGGATTCAGCAATGGCTTTGAGTGTTTCTGTAACACTTTGATCACATGAAATATGGCTCAATTTTTATGCTTTTGAAATATGAATAATTATGTGTTATGATTTATTTAGTTTGAAGTTTGCTAGTACTATATTACTACTTAGAGATCAAATTTATAGCATTTGACCTTTTCATTTTGGTAGTTTAAAAGGATGCATATCCTAATGGCATACATTTATAACATACAAATCTCAGATTAATGCTAAATTCAGGAAATTAAAGAAAAATTCAGAGGTGTTCACAAGTAGGGCATACCAAATTAAAAAGTTAGATCTTTGGGAAAATAAGCAAAAATCTTCGAGAGTAAGAGGGAGAAGAAATTCTAGAATTAAGCAACCTTGACAAAAATGTCTTGCCTTTAGTTCTCTGCAATACAAATCTGGGATGTATTAGCAAAAGTGGTTGGATATCTCAATAAGCACAACTATGAAATAAACACATGGAAAGCATTTGTTTTCTATTTGGCTTGTGCTACATTGCGTGAGGTTTCGTGATATCTGATGCTACTGTGTGAACCCTCCATAGTATAATGTTCTGGAATTTAAAATTCAGTGGAAAAAGTTACCCATTGCTATCATAGCAAATAGTTGTGCTTACTACAGAGGAGTTTTCCCAATGACCCTTCTTCCTCATCTTTGTCTTTACTTTTATTTTTATTTATTTGTTTTATACTTAAGGATAGCCACATCACATTATGTTTTGTATAGATTATGCTAGTTCTCATTTCAGTTGTGTGGCCGTTTGCTCTTTGATTAACAAAGTAGTCTTTTCTCTTTTTTCTTCTTTTTTAATACAAAAACATTATTGTTAATATTATTTGATTATTATTATTAAAGGATGGCTAAGAGGGATTCTCTTTTGTTTTTATGTGAAACAGTATTCTTATTACATATTATTAGTAAGATTTGATTAATCTTATTAATCAAAGGAGAGCTAAGAAGGAGGTAATTTTTCCAATTTTTCCTTTTATTTCATAAAAGATGCTACCTGTACAAGTAGAGACTATTGTTTGAATAACCTGGCCTTTCTCTACTTCCTGCTGCCTGTTTTCTTCTTACTAGTTGTGGGAACAGCCCTACATTGCTACCACCACCATCTCCCACCATCTCCAACCCAATGTTTGTTGGTAGTATACATATTTATAATATCTGAGTGAAGGTTGTCTCAACTAATTAATGCTTCATTTTCCTTGTACACAGAAGAAAATGCTTTCTCAAACAAGTCAGTTTGACCAGAATCACAGATTCATAAATATTAGACCTAAAGGGGAACTTAGAAAACTAATAGCCTAATGCTTTCATTTTACAGTGGAAGATACTGAGGCCGTGGAGGAGAAAATGGCATTGCTTGTGGTCATACAGGATAAAAATCTCATTCCTGTCTTCTTTGAAATATATGATAGGCAAAATCATATATCTAAAACAACCATCACATAAACCACGATTCTCTGTTTGATATTAGAGGAGTTCTCTGTCTTTATATACAAAATACAGCCAGGAGATATTTTATAGAAAATGAAAATTGTGGCACCTATCAGGTGCTCAGCAAATGGTTTTGGGGTGAATGAATAAATTAATGACCATTAGTGTTTCTTTGCCAAAACAGAAGTTTGTAGTTTCTATTTCATTTTTGTTTTCTTAGATAATGAATTTAAGTGGTGGCTGGGGAAAGATTCTCCATGAGCAGCTTGATGCATCTGTTCTAATTGAAATTCAGAAGCATGTCCTAAATAGGCTAGAAAATGTGTGGTTACCATTGTTTCTTGCAAGTGAACAGTTTGCAGCACGTCAAAAGATAAAGGTATGAAAGTTACTATAATCTTTGGATAGCAATTGACGATACCTCTCAAAACATCAGATGTGCATACCCATTGACGTAACCATTGTTCTTCTATGGCATAGTGGTTAAGAGTGTAGAGTCAGACTTTCCAAGTTTTAATCTCAACACTGCCACATATTAATTGTACAACTTTAGTTATTATAACCTTAGTTTCCTCATTTAAAAAAATGGGGTTAATAAGAGTAATTGCTTCATAAGATTGTTGTGAAGATGAAATGAAGTGATGTGGTTTAGTTTCATAGCATGCCTGGCACACAGCAAAAACTCAAATATTATCTATTAATATAGTTGTTATTTTTTATATTATTATTATTAAGTCCTCACATAAATGGGTAAGGATGTAGAAGGGGGAATAGTTAAATTATGATAATTTCATACTATGGAAAACTATGCAGATTTCCAGATAAAATGAGATTATAAAAATGAGATTAAAATATAAAAATGAGATTTCCACATGTACTGGTATGAAAGATGTTATTTGTTGAGTGAAACAAGCAGGATACAGAACAATATATAGAAGATAATCCCGTTATATATACACTTATATCTCTATATCTATTTGTGCATTTCTTTCTATATCTGTCTGTCTCTCTAGCTATGTATGTATGTATCTATCTATGTATCTATCTATCTATCTTCATGTTTATGAAAAAAGACCTAAAAGGATCTGCCTCCTGCGAATGGGTTTGGGGATTGAGAAGGATTTTTCCTTTTTCCTTTGTAAAGTAGGGTTTTTTTTTTTTCCTTTGTTTTGTTTTTATTTCATAAGAAGCATGTATTACTTTGATAATTTAAAATGTCATTATTATACCTGAAAACAGGCAAACTTGATCTTCACAAAAATCACACAAGGAGCAGAGCGCATGTAATTTTGGACTTTACTATGCAAAGCACATGCCATTAGTACTGATCAGGAAGAATCTAAAAAAGCTGCCCTCTATACTCAGTTTATCAAACACTTTGAGCCTTACTTATCTGGAAATAGCCTTGGTCTTCTGAGCACTTTAAGTTATGGAAAACACAGTACAGCTGGGAACATAGAAATTACGGTATGGAGAAGAAGAGCTGACTTGTTTTAGACAAAAAGTTCCTGGAAATAAGCTTTGGGACAACTCAGATTTCCTCATTTCCTTTCTTCAGGCTAACTCCAATTCTCTATCCAAAGCCAAGTAAAAAGTTGTTTGGCTTACTAATATTATTTGCCACATTTTCTCACTGTGTTTACCACAATCATTTTATTGTAACTTACAGCCATTTCCTGCCTTAGCATTCTTTGGGTGGCCAACAACATAAATTGATTCTGGCAACCTTAAGACAAAGACAAAAGTGACAGGACAGAATTTATTATAAAATGGTGCTGGAGCATCTCACACACTTAGCGGAAGAGTTGACACCCAAACTTCGAATGGCCGGGGACCAGGACAGCCCTGGGCACCCAGCAAGAAGAATTGTCAGATCTTTTCTTCAGGCTGTGACTATCAAAAAGACTTGGCAGCAGTGATTCTAGTCCCTGTCTCTCTAGGTCTGCTCTTGGATCTCTCTGCTATGGACAGGGGAGGTACAGTCACATAGCACAGATTTAGCAGAAGTTGTTCCCAAAAAAGGGAAAATATTGTGAATAGGCAACAACCTCAAGAAATATCTACTGTATTTCCTTTCTGCGTTGAATAACTTGCGTTCTCTTCTAAAATTAGTTGTGGCTAGAAAATAGCACAAAAATGTGGGAAATCTTAATTATCTCTCCAGCTTCAGTTTCCATGTGACCCAAAGTGAAACTGTCATCTACATTTGGGGCAATACAGACAGGTATTATTATCTCCACTTTGCAGATGAGGAAACTGTTCAGAGAATTTGAGTGACTTGCCTAGGGACCTGGGCAGGGCTTCCATTTCTAAGTCTGATCCTCTTTCTCCTGAACTGCACTGTCTCTTATCCAGGCTGACCTTTACCTCATTTTTTAAAGCTATTGAATTAGTAAATGATTTCAAAACTTTAGACACTCTGAATAACTGGGACAAAATAATTGGTTTTGCTTTTAGGTACAGATGAGAGACATAACTGAAGAGCTCTTACTACAGAAGCGTGAAAGGAAAATCGGGGTCTGGAAGGCAAGTAACATTTGTTATATTCTTCCTCTTGTAAGTTCCACTCTGTCAAATTATTATATTTTTCTTCCCCTTCTTGTTCAGAGACCCTCATTGTAGACACTGCTTCCTAAGCCACCAACTACTGACACTGTTCTTATTTGGCTGATGGCATCTGGAGTAAAGTGATTCTGCCAGAGCCCTCTCCTTAGAGGCTTCCTTGACCTGCTTAACCCTAGAAGTGTGCAATTGGACTTTAAATATGTATTTTTAGGTGCCGGCCCGGTAGCGTCATGGTTAAGTTTGCACGCTCTACTTCAGCAGCCTGGGGTTCGCAGGTTCGGATCCTGGGTGTGGACCTACTCACTACTCATCTGGCCACGCTGTGGCAACATCCCATATACAAAATAGAGGAAGATGGGCACAGATGTTAGCTCAGGGCTAATCTTCAGCAAAAAGAGGAGGATTGGCAACGGATATTAGCTCAAGGCTGATCTTCCTCAACCCCCCCAAAAATATATGTATTTTTATTTATTTTGCTTATGATGGGTTTATTGAGACAAGCTGTTCATCCCAGCGTATGGTAGCTTATTTATTATTGAGGGTGAATTACACAAAAAGAATGAGAAGTATGCAGCAGAATCAGCAGGTTACTTATCCTCTTTGTTTAGATTTATGTTTTAGCTTTAAAAGAATTTAAAACCATCCTATCATTTTGGTGATTATTTAAACCACTGTAATATGATACCTTACTAGAAATTGCCTATTTTGCTTATCATAACACATATCATAAACATAGCCTTCTTCATGAGCCTACAAATTTATGTGTATTCATCTTTCTACAGGTCTTGATAGAATGTGAAACTAAACCCAGGTCACCCCCTACAAACTAACAAACAGAGACAAAAGTTTATTTGACTGTTAGAGGAGTGTATTGATCTGTTAGGATGCTCTTTTTCTGCATTTTCCTCTTGAAAGGAAATAAACTGTTCTTATGTTTGTCTTTTGCTATATTTTTTATTGAAATACTAAGTAGAATGGGCTTATATTTCATATTATTGTGCATTATATATTATTTTATTTTCTGTTTAGTTAAATTACAGATTTTAGTTAAATTACTAAGTTTTAGTATCTTAAGATGCAGGTCTTAAAACATTATTTGCTGAGTGGATTTTAAATAAACATCCCAGTCTAATACATAGTTGCTTGTATTTATAGGGCTATAATTTTAATATGGACCATATGGTGAGGGTCTTAACTTTTTGTCCAGAGAACGCGACATGTGCCTCACTAAAATAGTGATAGACATCTACCCGCTTTATCTGGGTTAAAGGCACCACTGTTCTTCTAGACTGCCTGGAGTTGCCTTCACTTTTCAGTTTCCAACTCAGTCATCGTCCTCAAGGCACTTCTCTGTAAAGCTTTTACTCCTCAGGCAGAATTGGTTACGCCTTCTTTAGTGTTCGCATAGCACTTTTTACATAACTCTTTTAAACACTTACATTGATGGTCACGTATGATTTGTTTCAAGAAACTTATTTTATGCATTGTCAGTAATGGATATTTATCGTGTGTTTTGATTGATACTGTAATTCCTAAATTCATCTAAAACATTGCCTTTGGAATGATGCTTCCTTGCATGGTTGTAGGCCAAACTCAGATTTGGGGAACTTCAATAAAATTTGTCCAGTAAAAAAAAAATCTATTCAATAAACTCCCTTTCTTATGTTTTTGAATCTGAGAGGCTAAAGGGGGATGAATATGTGATCTAAAATGATCAAAGTAAAAAACGTAGACATGTTATATTTCAAAATTGTGAAGATATAAAATAAGTAATACCTTTAAGCATTGCTAAAACACCATGGGTCCTTCTGGCTTTTTTGTTTTGTAAAGTGAGTCCTCAGTCAGAGGAAGTTTATTATAAAAAATAATGTATTAATAATTATTTTTTTCTTGTTATTAATTATTAATAACAATTTGTTATTAAAATAATATACAGATACCTCACCTAAAAACATGATTTTTCCTGGATAGAATAAATTTCCTATTTTAATTAATAGGATTAATTTGTAATTTTTTTCTAAAAATTTTGAAAAAATACCTTAAATGTTCAAGTGCTTTTACTTTTTAACAAGCAGGAGAATTATAGGTTAATATATAACATATAACATATATAATATATGTAATTATAAAGTAAATAATAATTTAACAATATATAATCATAACATTATGATTACCTTTTTCTGTTTAAGCACAGAACTCATACTCTGCACTAAAATGTAGTTTTTCACCATATTCCCAAACTGTAGTGACTGTTAACGTTCTTAAACAATGCAGTCATGTGTTCTAAATCATCCAATCATTTCTTTTTCTCTCTACCTCTTAAAAAGATGATATAAAAATGTAAAGGAGACAAAGGGGAGAGGAACAGAGGGGAAAAAAATTGTCAAACTCTGTTGTATCCATGCCATAAATTTCAACAGCCAAAAAGTAAAGGAGGTAGAAGTTGGTAATTTTTAGCCTAATAAATGACGTTGTTATTACTTTTTAGAACACAACTAATTTCCTGTATTCTCTGTTTTGGACAGCCTGTGGAGAGTAAGTGGATATCTTCATCTTGTGAAATCATCGCTTTTCGTAAAGCATTATTGAATCCAGTTACTGCAAGACAATTTCAACGGTTTGTGGCTCTAAAAGGAGATTTATTGGAAAATGGGGTACTCTTTTGGCAAGAAGTACAAAAATATAAGGTATTATATTGGAAGCTGGAGAAAACCACCTCTTTTTGAGAAGGAAATGCATTAACATATCAGATTCTTAACTGTAACTCTATGGACAAGATTTGTATAAGATATTCCAGTTTTGCCATCTTCATACCAATATGTAAATATTGAGATTTTTAGTGTTATATGTTAGATACATTTATCATCAGACAGTGAAGAGTAAGAGTGAGCCCTGAAATGATAGTATTAGGTTTCTCAAGGTATTCACATATATTATGATCTAATGAAAACTTTCCTGAGAAGAGTTTTAACTATATTTTTGCATATCACTTATCTATAAATGTACTATACACATTTTTTCCTCAAGATATCCATATTTAGCACTTTAACCAAGACCTCCTTACAAGAATTCCTCCCAACCATATTTACAGTAATAGTAATCAGAGATAGTGGATTATAGCTAGATAAACCAACAGAGATGAGAGAGGCTTTTTTATTAGAAAGAGTGGCTAAATTCTTAACAAAATATATAAGTGAAAGAACAAGTGGTTAGGTGCAAAAGCAGTTTATTTTCAGGTTTAAGTGTTTAATGGAATCATGTGGAATCTTTGCATTGAAGAGGAGGAAAGGACTTTCTAGGTTGTATAATCTAGACTTAATATAGGAATGTTGTCTAGAAATACCTAAGAGTAGGCATCCAGCCTCTACTTAAATGCTCCCAGGGGTAGCAGGCTCATTTCCTTGCAAGCAGCCTATTTTATCCCATTATAAAAGTGGGGAATGAAAATAAAACTGGAATTAAGGGGATAATGCTTTCAATTGACCTGTAAGTATGAGTTATGCAGTACTAATACTCTGCAGCATTATAGTCTATATAGTTAGTAATTGCTCAATAAAATCTATTTCCAAACTGCCTCTAACACACCATGAAACTGTTTTCTGCCGTTTTCTATCAACAATTTCTGTACTATTCTCAACTTAGAAATTTTCTCAGAAAAAAAATATTTTGAGACAAGTTTTTCAAAATCTGTCACAAGATAAGTAATCTTTAAATTTTTTTTTTTTTTTTTTTGAGAATTAGAAAGGAGGTAGAGTCTGTTTTCCAGGATAGGCAATTATTATGACTGGGCAGAACGATCTTTAAACTAATATGAATATGAGTAAGCCCAACTCTGCTAGAACAAGAAATAATGAGATAAACCTTGCAAAGTAGTATTTAAAAAAAACATAGACTCCTACATAGTCAACCCTTGGTTTTGTGACTGTTTCTCCTTCAAGGCTGCCCTTGGTCTTCATTTAAATATCTTTTCTGTGGTATAGAATGTGGGACATATAATACTAGGTAGCTGTTGAAAGTCATGCTATAGGAATGAATTTATTCATTCAATAAGCATTTATTAAGTATCTATTGTGCCAGCCGTTATGCTAGATTGTTGGAATACAAAGAAGAATACAACGCATTGCCCTCCCTCAGGGAGGGAGACATCCATGAAAACAAATATGAAATAGTGTCGATTATGATCCATGTTCTAACTAGGTATCATTTTGGCACAGAGGAGGGAATGATGCAGGGAGGGTGGTAGGTCAGGGAAGTCTCAGCAGAAGTGATGATACTCGAATTGGGTCTTGAGGAAGCTTGCCAGGTGGAAAGCATTCCACGTGGCAGTCTTACTGAGCTCACTTGCATATGGCTGACTCTTATTAAGTGTTTACTATCTGCCAGATATTGTCTTAATGCTTTTCATGTAATAAGTAGTTTATTCTTCATAAGACTCCTATGAAGTCAAAGCTGTTATTCTCACCATTTTACAGATGAAGAAGCTAAGGCACAGAAAGGTTAAGAAACACCTGATATCATACAGTTAATTAAGTGGTAGAGCTAGACCAAGGCATTCTGTTGCTAAAGCTTGTGCCCTTAACAACTAAGTTATGCTCCCCCCAGCAATGATTGTAGTAATATGCAAAGAGATGGCTACAGGGATCTTAATCAAACATTATTCTGAATTGTGAAAAATTGGCAAGAACTCAGATGTTCAACAATAGGACACTGGTTACTTAATTATGATACATGTATAGATGTATACTCTGCAGTCATTAAAAATTATGCTGTAGGAGAATAATCAATTATGGGAAAAGATATTCATCATATTGATTTTTTAAAACCCACCTACTAGAAAACAGTATGATTTAATCTGACGTGTGTGTGCGCTTGTGTGTGTGTCCACAGAGAAAAGACTGGATGGATATATTCATCCAACAAATACTTATTGAGCACCTACCAAGGGCCAGGCTAAATCCTGAGGATACAACTGTGATCAGAACAGTCTTCCCTGTTAGAGCTGACAGTGTCATGGGAGGGAACAGACACGTGATAGACAGGCAGTGATGGGTGTGGTTGGCGCGGTGGTGGATGCTGCACAGGGTGTAGTGGAAGTACCTAAGATGGCCATCTCTCCTGGACTGAGGGAGTCACAGAAAGCTTACTAGAGAAAAGTATGCTTCAACTGAGACCTTAATAATAGGTAAAAGTTAATTAGGTTAATGGTATAATAGGGCAGAACAATTAGAAAAAAATATCAATTCTAATTCTGTCTAAATTCTATCCCTTCACTGTCAAAATTAAGACTGTATAACTTCACAAATTTGTTTTTATTTCACAAGCCTTATATTCCATAACCATAAACCAGGCTCACAAATAATTATATATGATAATCTCACTAGCAATGACCAAAAAAATACATTTTTGGTAACATAAGAAGCACATGTGGTATATAAATAGGCATTTTCTGAGGGGATGCTAAATTGAGTAAAAGAATGCTAACTGTCTCAATGTAACATTTATATCAAGCTTTTTTCATATATAACTTATGCCAAACTGTATGTAAAGTTTTATATGGTAAGCACTAGAATTTTTCTTTCTTTAATAGTGTCCATGAGACAGTTATTACAATGCCCACCATACACTGAGTACTTAATAAATGTTGGCTCATTTCTGGCCTAGAATTACAAATATCCAAATTTGTTTGCTTTCTAGTAACTGAGAGAACAATGTCTTTGACAGAGAAATGCCATAATTCAAGCTAAGCTACCTCTTTATTTTAAAAAATGACAGCCCTACATCTGTGATATAAAACTGGGTCTTTTTAATGTATGATCACTATTTTTAAAGTTCTTTGGCTATGAAGAGGATAATATAGGGCCGGCCCCGTGGCTTTGTGGT
Source organism: Diceros bicornis minor (assembly GCF_020826845.1). Taxonomy (NCBI): domain Eukaryota; kingdom Metazoa; phylum Chordata; class Mammalia; order Perissodactyla; family Rhinocerotidae; genus Diceros; species Diceros bicornis. The sequence continues at coordinate 18,585,421 of NC_080760.1, read as the reverse complement.
TAAGTGCGCACGCTCCACTACTGGCAGCCCGGGGTCGGATCCTGGGCGCACACCGACGCACCGCTTCTCCGGCCATGCTGAGGCCGCGTCCCACATACAGCAACTAGAAGGATGTGTAACTATAATGTACAATTATCTACTGGGGCTTTGGGGAAAAAAAAAAAGGAGGAGGATTGGCAATAGATGTTAGCTCAGAGCCGGTCTTCCTCAGCAAAAAGAGGAGGATTAGCATGGATGTTAGCTCAGGGCTGATCTTCCTCACAAAAAAAAAAAAAAGAGGATAATATAAAAGGTTAACTGAAAAAAACATAGATACTCAGAGGTACATAATGACACACTTGTCACCACCAGCATTCCTGCTTATGTTGTTAGTCTTTTTGAGCCTGAATCACCTTGGTGTAGCAGAAGTTCTGGTCGGGAAAGCTTTTGCATCCACCTGATAATTGAGTTAGGTGCTTGTTCTCAGTGCTCTCTTAGGACCCTGTGTATATCTCTATCATAGCACTTATTAACTATCTCAGATTGAAGTAACGTGTATTCATGCTTCACCTCCAGGAGAGATTGATTGAGCCTTTAAAGGGTAGGTACTGTGTCTTGGGGCTCAGCTTAGTGTCTGGCATATAGCAGGCACGCAATATAAATTTGTTAAATGAATCAAAGTAGACACTACAGCTGTTCCTTTGCCTAGGAGAAGAGGCAATCAGGATTAAATGAAACCTGTATTTACGTAAGGAATTTGCATCAAAGTCTTAGTTTCCTCAAACCCAAGAAAAACAAAAGCTATAATTTTTTAAGATAGCCTTGATATGTCCTAGTGCCCTCTTGACTTGAAGTTACAATGTATATATTAACTGAAAGATGTAAGGACACAATTCTGTAAAGTGTTCTAGTAATGCATTAATCATGTATTGTTCTCTCTTTCCTCCTTGTTCAGGACTTGTGCCATTCTCATTGTGACGAGTCCATCGTCCACAAGAAGATCATGACTATTATCAACTGCTTTATTAATTCTAGTATACCACCAGCTTTACAAATTGACATTCCATTAGAACAAGCACAGAAGATTATTGAACACAGGAAGGAGTTAGGACCATATGTATTTAGAGAGGCACAGGTAAGAGATCAGGGCATGTTGAGCATATTTTAAAATAGATTGACAATCTAGATATTCTTTTAAAGCTTTTGCATTATTCATATTTGGCAAGGTTCCAATCCTCCTAATACTAGGATTTATTCTATTTAATTAAAAAAATCTTTGCATATGCCACAGAACATAAGAAACTAGTAACTTACTATTTCATTGATGATAATGTACAGCAAATACAATTATTTAAATACTGTACTTTGACTTCCATGGTTATCATTTTTGTTTCTAACTTATAAAATTCCAGCTAATTCCTTGTTCCTTTCCCACCATTCATATTTCCTTTTAAAATATCTGCTAACACAAAAATGTGTAAAATATGTGCATCCCAAGCTTTGTGTATTTTTAGAGATTGGAATATTCACATAGCTTATAAAATAAGTGAGAGGAGATTTAAGTACCCAACCAACATAAAGTACACAAGCTCATGAAAGGAAAATCATGCCTGTTAACCTGCTCAAGTTACTTCTTTTTAAGATAAATAATAGAAAACAGTGATTTGGTGAACATAATTTATTTGCATTTTGAAAAGCCTTTTAGTGATTGTTGTCCCTGAAAAATGATTAAGAAAAATAAATTATAATACGGGTAGTAGAGAAGGCCATGTCATGGTTTAAGTGATATAAAACAGAGATTGAGGGTATAATTGCTCTTGAGCATGGAAAAAGGCCATTATTCCTTAACATTCATTTGTGAGCCAGCTGTATTCTTAGTCTTCTAAGGAACTGAAAGTGGACTCACAATCCAAATTATGCGTTAAAATAGGCAAAAATATAGAGGAATGATTGAGGATGTGCTAGAGAGATATAGAGAAAACATGGTGCCAGAACTGTAGCATCTGTTAATAGAAAGATCTTAGAAATCACTTAGCCTAGGTCTCCTGATAACCAGGCCAGGGCTTGCCCACCTAGATCAAAGACTGAGTCTGACAGTGAATGTCTGGAGATACTTAACGTTGGTTGGTTCCGGCACACTCTCCAGGGATTGCAGCCAGTGAACTTTATTAAAGTCCTCTAGTTTATGCCTTCTATCTGATTTCATAAAACGGAGTCCTAGACCTATCTTAAATCTGGACTTTGAAGCATCTGAAAATAAGAGAATCTTGATTCAGGGGCCTCATTCCACCAAATCAACTATTCCTCCTCTGTTTCCTAAGGAAGCTCAGAGGATGGCATCACCTCCTGCCCAGGTATAAGCTGGAGATCTGGTTGCCATCTTCTTGTGTTCCCTCGCCTTCATTCCCTTATCCCCATATCTTCAGTCCCTAGAATGTATCTGTCTCCTTGTTATCTGTCATTCTATCTACTTTTCTCCAACTCCATGCACTACCTCAGTTCGCATCTGCAACATCTCATATTGATTGCCAAAACTCCCTGCCTCTGGGCTCTCTCCAAACCATTTAACTCACTGCAGACAGAGCCATCTTTTTAAAAATGTCTGTCTGATCATGTCACTTCTCTGCTTTGAGTTTCAATTGCTCCCCATTGTCCTCAGAATGAAGACCATACTCCTACATATCCCTCCAGCCACATCTCTTACCACTCCCTGCCATCTCTCTCCCCGTCTTACTGAAATATATACTTCCATAAAGGGGCCTTATTTTCTTCCCTCCTGAGCTTTTTGCAGTATCATCTTCTCTCCCTTTTGTTTCTACAGTATCCTATATTTGTCCCTGTCAGAACACTTATCACACCAAATTGAAAATCACTATTCCCATGCCTGACTTTCTCATTAGACTGTAAAGTCTTTGAGGCCAGGGAATATTTCTTCCTTATCTTTGTGGCCTGAATGCCTGGCACAGAATAGACACTCAGTAACATTTTTGAACACATTAATGAATGATGTGAGAAGAGTTCTATCGTGACAGAAAGGAGTGAGATCAAATTGGAAATGAGAGTAAAGTTGAGTGAAAGGGCTAAAGTGAATAACAAGCTGTTGCCTATTCTAGTGTTGTTATCAGTATAGCCTTTGCCTATCCCTCACCTGAACCCCTAATAGCTTGAAAGTTTTCATCATTCTGCCAAATTTTCACTGGCTCTTTTTACTCATACTAAAGCCACTGCCCATCTGCTGACAGTGAGCAAAGTAGCTCTATATTTATCATAACATTTTCTTACCCACAGTTTGGTTATCCTTTAAGGTTCTGGACATACAAGGTAATTTTCATGAATAACACATATGTTATTAACCTAAGATCTTAATTGCAACTTTTAGGAATAGAGCAATTTTATGTCTGCCGTTGAAAACTTGTATCCCAATTGGGACTTGGAAATAAATATATTTGAGAGCTGAGAATGACTAAGATTTTAGAGAGATAACTGAGACATAGGGTCAGTAGTTGGTAAGTAGAGGAAGAGGAGAAGTATTTAAGTTTAAGAAGTTCATATAAAGACTACCGTGATCCCTTAACATTGAAATAGGAGATTACTTAATTAAATGCATGGCGGGGAAATGTAAATGAAATTTTTTTAAAGCCTGCATTTCATCAAATAAAGTATCTCTAGTTTTTGTGTTCACAAGAAGAGGCTATAGAATTCAATGAGAATATTGTATTTTAAACAGAGTAAATAATTTTAGAATTGCTGATAATATTGATGTACAGAAAAGAGGAGTAATGAAATATACCATTTCAGGACTCTTGTTGATCACTGCAGCATTTACTTTTTTTTTTTTTTTTTTGGTGAGGAAGATTAGCCCTAAGCTAACATCTGTTACCAATCTTACCCTTTTTTTTTGCTTGCGGAAGGTTTGCCCTGAGGTAACATGTGCCAGTCTTCCTCTATTTTGTATGTGGGATGCCACCACAGCATGGCTTGACAAGTGGTGTAGATCCGTGTCTGAGATCTGAACCCACGAACCCAGGCCACCGAAGCGGAGCACACCAGACTTAACCACTACACCACAGGGCCAGCCCTTGCAGCATTTACTTTTTAAAAATTCCTCTTTTCCCCTGAAGACTTGGCTTAGAGCCTAATGGGATGGTTCATTTTTCTCCAGGGCATTAGGTAAACGCCATTTCTAGGAACAAGATGTTGAACTTAATCTGATGTAGCAAGTCCTACCTTCTTGGAAGTAATGTATGCCTCTGAAACTAATGGAAAAATTTGGCAGGAAAAATTTGGCATGAGAATTTGAGCAACAAGTCTTATCTCTGTAAATATCACAATTAATCACTTAATGTAGAGTGTCCTCATAGAAAGCATTTGTCCAGGATACCACTCTGCTTTTTAAATGTTACTTTTCTTGCTCTCACATAAAAGAGAGATTATATCATTTAAAAGTTACTCAAGATTTATTCTTAGATCTGCAGCTTTGTTTAAGAGCTTTTCCAGAGGCAAAATGGTATTTCCTTTCTCTAAAAGAAAGAAAAGAGGGGGTGGAGAGGAGTTCCCCTTGATGAACAGAATATTTGGAATACTTGCATAAAACAGCAGAATGTGTGGCGGATCAACTAGTGTACGTTTTTAAAGAAAATATAAATTTATTATTTAAAAAGACCTAATGGATTTTTATTAATACAATCAATTGGTTAGGGAAACATAAAGAATAAAGTGACTTTTAAGTGTGTCTAAGTGTATTTTTTTAAAAAGAAAGACTTCTCATTGGTAGTAAAAAAACATTGATCATAAGCATGTGCTGAGCTAAACTATACCAAGATGTCTGGAGACAATAAGTTGGAGGAAACATGCTGTATATTAAAGGTAGAATAGTTAATCCATTATTATGGTGAATTAGAGTTTAAATCGGTACATTTGTATAAAATTGTAATCTAAGACATACTTTGTTTTTTACACAGATAACAATTTTTGGTGTTCTGTTTAAATTTTGGCCTCAGTTTTGTGAGTTTAGGAAGAACTTAACTGATGAAAAAATTATGAGTGTTTTGGAGAGAAGACAAGAATATAATAAGCAGAAAAAAAAATTGGCAGTCACAGAAGACGAAAAATTTGCAAAGGTGAGACAAGACTCATTTTGGGTTTAATCAGACTTTTGAAAGGTATGTGATATGTGTGAATTTATAGAAGAACTTGGGCTGAGGAAAAATACAGAGAAGTTTTAGAATACGGATTTTAGTGGCTTTTAAGCCTTCAGTCAGAGGTTTCAGATTTGGTTTTAAATTCCTCAGAATGTCATCTCTTCTATGTGAAAGCTTCCTTGACCCTACGAGGCAACACAATCAGCTTGTATCCACTGTAGTAACATTCCTGCCTCTGTTGGAGTATGCTTTATATTGCCTTGTGAATAAGTTTTTGCATCTGTCACCTTTACTGGACTGAAATCCTCCAGGAGAGTATCTGTCTTATTCATCTGTGTCTCATAAGCACATACACCAGTGTCTCGCACATGCTCAATTATTAAACGTTGTTTACTGACTAAATCAGGAATGAGTGAATGAAAAAATATTATGTACTGGGGGCAGCATTTTCAGTATTACAATTACAAAATGATACATTGACTGTAAAATTTGTAAATATGAATCATAAATTGCCCAGCCTGCCTATTTGTTATTCTGTCCATTTATTCATCCATTCATCTGTCTCTCTTTATATTTGTCTATTTTCTTTGAATTGAAAAGGGATAATTGTTCCCAAGTCATGTATTTTATTTATTAATAAGTTTATACCTATTCTATTTTTTATTTTTTATTTTATTTTATTTTTTTTGTGAGGAAGATCAGCCCTGAGCTAACATCCATGCCATTCCTCCTCTTTTTGCTGAGGAAGACTGGCCCTGGGCTAACATCTGTGCCTATCTTCCTCCACTTTATATGGGACACCACCACAGCATGGCCTGACAAGTGCTACGCCACGGAGCCAGCCCTCTATTTTTTAAAAGAAATTTAAAATATATCAAAATATACAAAAGTAATGTAATAAACACTCATATTTGCACAGGTCAGAATAAATACTGTTAACATTTTCCCTCGTTTGCTTTTTTTTCCCTTAAGAAATAAAATATTGCAGAAAGAAGAAACTCGCTTAACCCCAGCCTAAGTTCTATTACTCTCCCCACCCCCAAGAACAACCGTGAAGTTTGGGATATATTCTGCTAGCTCTTTTTCAACATACTGTTTTATACATGTATGTGGATTCATAAATAATACAGAGGACTATTTTGTATATATTTTAACTTACGTAAATGGTACCATATTGTATTAGTCTGCTTGGGCTATCATAACAAAACACCACAGACTGGGTGGCTTAAACAACAGAATTTATTTTCTCACTGTTCTGGCGGCTAGAAGTCCCAGATCAAGGTGCCAGCTGATTTAGCTCCTGATGAGAGCTCGCTTTCTGGCTTGTGTATGGCCACCTTCTGGCTGTCTCCTCGCAAGGTGGGGAGAGAAAGAGATCTCTCTTCTCTCCTTCTTCTTATAAGGCCGCAGTCCCTTCAGATTAGGGCTCCACCCTTATGACCTCATTTAACCTTAATTACCTCTTAAGGACCCTATCTTCAGATACAGTCACACTGGAAGTTACGGGTTCAACTGTGAATTTGGGTGGGGGACATAATTCAGTCCATAGCACATATTGTGCAATATGTGTTTCTACACCTTGCTTTTTAAACTGAACTTTATGTCTTTTAATTCTGCCCATGCTGTATACTTAGATCTAGTTTATTCAGTTTAATTGCTGCATACTATTCCATCACATGAATAAATATACTATTTTTATTTAACTATTTCTCTATTGTTGGATGTTTGTTTTCAGTTTTCACCTTTACAAATAGCACTGCAGACAATATTCCTGTAAATGTCTCCATATTCACATGTATAAAAATTTTTTTGGAATTGCTGAGTAATAGAGTATGTGTGTTTTTAGTAGAGTAGGTGCTACCATTTTGTTTTCCCTGTGAATATGTCAGTTTATGTTCCTACCAGCAGTATATGAGAACACTACTTTGCCCCATTTGGTAGTCCCCATCTGGTATGTTTAGACTTTGAAATTTTTGCCAATCTGATGATGACAAATAGTATGGCATCATTCTAATGCATTTATTTACATTTTCCTAATTATTAGTGAGGTGGAGCAACTTTTCACGTGTTAACTGACTATTCATATATTTTGATCAGGATGGTAAAGAACCTACACATCAGTTTGGGGAGAATTGACATCACAACAACATTGTATCTTCCAATCCATGAACACAGTATATCTCTATGTAGTTCTTCTTTAATTTCTCTCAGCGATGATTTGTAGTTTTCAATGACAGATCTTGAATGTATTTTGTGAAATTTATTCCAAAATAGTTCATATTCAAAATAATGCTATTGCTGTTATATTTTTTAAATTTCAAATTACAAGTGATTTTTTGGAAAAATTTTTATTTTGAAATAATTAACAATGACAGAAAGTTGCAAAGATAGTAGAGAACTCCTATCTACCCTTCCACTCAGTTTCCCCCAATGGCTACATCTTACCTTAACTGTACTACAGTAGTAAAATCAGAAAAATGACATTGGTACAAGGTGTGTGTATAGTTCTATGCCATTTTATCACGTGTAGATTCAAGTAACAAACACTGCATTCAAAATATACCACAAAGGGCCGGCCCCGTGGCTTAGTGGTTAAGTGCACACGCTCCGCTGCTGGCGGCCCGGGTTCGGATCCCGGGCGTGCACGGACGCACCGCTTCTCCGGCCATGCTGAGGCCGCATCCCACATACAGCAACTAGAAGGATGTGCAGCTATGACATACAACTATCTACTGGGGCTTTGGGGGGAAAAATAAATAAATAAATAAAATCTTTAAAAAAAAAAAAATATATATATATATATATATATACCACAAAGATCTCCCTAGTGACCATGAGTTATATCCACTCCCCCACCCTTTATTCCTAATGTCTGGCAACCACAAATCTGTTCCCATTTCTATAATTTTGTCATTTTCAGAATGTTATATAAATGGAATCATACAGTTTGTGATTTTTTGAGATTGGCTTTTTCCACTCAACATAAATGCCCTTGGGGTCCATCCAAGTTGTTTTGTATATCCATAGCGTGTCCTCTTTTTTGCTGAGTAGTGTTCCATGGTGCTTTTATACTATACTTTAACCATTCACTCATTAAAGAACATTTGATTGTTTCCTGTTTTGGGCTATTACAATAAATAATACAATTATGTGTTGTTTAACAGCAGGGATATGTTCTGAGAAATGCGTCGTTAGGCAGTTTCATTATTGTGCAAACATCATAGAGTGTACTTACACAAACCTGGATATACCTAGTAGGTATAGCCTACTACACACCTAGGCTATATAGTACTAATCTTATGGGACCACCGTCGTATGTGAGGTCTGTTGTTGACTGAAATGTCGTTGTTTGGCGCATGACTCTATAGTCACTCCTGCTTTCTTATTCTTTTTTTTGGTTTGAGTACTTTTATTTAATAACAGCTTTATTGAAATTTAATTCACATACCATAAAATTCACACTTCTAAAGTGTACAATTTTGTGATTTTAGTGTAGTCACAGAGTTGTGCAGCCATCACTACTACTTAATTTTAGCAGTCCCTCCCTATTCCTCCCTCCCCCCAGCCCCTGGTAGCCACTAATCTACTAATCTACTTTCTATATCTGGACATTTCATATAAATGAAATTATACAATATATGGCCTTTTGTGACTGGCTTCTTTCACTTAGCAGAATATTTTCAAGGTCCATCCATGTTGTAGCATTTATCAGTACTTCATTCTTTTTATGGCCAAATAATATTCCACTATGTGTGCATTTTGTTTATCCATTCATCAGTTGGTGTACATTTGAGCTGTGGACATTCTTGTACAACTTCATGTGTGGATATGTTTTCATTTTTCTTGGGACCTAGAAGTTAAATTGTTGGCTCATATGGTAACTGTATGTTTAACCTTTTGAGCAACTGCTAAACTTCTCCAAAGATGCAGAGCTAGCTTTCTCTCTTTTGATGTTTGCAAAGTATATCTTTTTCCATTCCTTTACTTTACTACCTGTATCATTATATTTGAATTAAGCATATAGTTGGGTCATGGTTTCTTGTTGTTTTTTTATTTAAATATACTCTGTCAATCCCTGTCTGTTAATTGGTGTATTTAGTCTATTTATCTTTAATATAATTATATTGATATGTTGGTTTCTAAGTCTGTCATTTTAGTTTTTGTTTTGTTTGTTCCCATTATTTTTCATTTTTTTCTCTTTCCTTTGTCTTGCATTCCTGTGGATTACTTGAACATTTCTTAGAATTTTGGTATATCTTTGTTTAGATGTTGTAGTGGTTACTTTAGATATTACATTATACATACATAACTTAGCACAGTCTATTGGTGTTGACATTTTACCGGTCTAAGTAGAGTATAGAAACTACCACCTTTTAAGTCCCTTTCTTCTCACCTGTTTATAATTATCTTAAATATTTCCTCAACATACATTGAGAACCACATCAGACAATTTTATAATTTTTGCTCTAACCATCAAACATAAATAGGAAACTCAAGGGGAGAAGAAAAGTCTATTATATTTACCCATACTTTTGCTCTTTCCATTTTTCTTCCTTCCTGATGTTCTAAGATTTTTTATTTTGTCCTTTCTTTTCTCTGTAATAAGGTATTGTTTCTCACTTACTGCTCTCAAGATTTTTTCTCTGTCTTTAGTTTTCAGAATTTTTATTATGATGCGTTTTGTGTGGATTTATTTGGGCTTATTCTGTTTAAGGATTGCTCAGGTTCTTGAGACTGTAGGTTTATGTCTTTTTCCAATTATCAGGGGGGATTTATAAACATATTACATATGTGTGTGTATATATCTGTATATATACACTTTCTTTCTGATCCATATATATGATTTATACACACACTAATGTGGCTTAAATAGCTTCTCAATAGAGCTTTCCATCCCAATCCTTTTTCTTCCTTCTTTTACCGTACTTTTATTGATAATCTACTACATAGAGGTTTATTGATCATCCACTAGATACTGATCCATACTACATATGCCAGGGATATGGATATAATTTACATATAAGGCAGATAGACACACATATACACTTAACTGCAAATGATATAAACAAAAAAAACTGAAATCACAGAAAACGAGCAATTAATTGTTTTGGGGGGAGGAAAAGGACCTTACAGAAAAGGTAAACTTGAGTTAGTCTTAAAAAGTAGGATTTTAGCAAATGGTTCTAAATATATATTTATTGAATAAAGTAATATAGAAGTGAGGAGGATATAAAGAAGATCTCTTACTGTACCCTAAACTCTGAGGAAAAACTTCACAGCTTTCTAAGTGTAGTCCGAAGTAGTCTTCGTTTGCTTAGATATATGGTACACATATTGTCTGAAACAAAAGTTGGGACATATGGTGTGATGAGAGTAGAGAAAATCTTAAATTGCTATTTCTCCAGAAAATTCAGGATGTATATTTATATCATCTGTATTATAGTTTGGTTATGGAAATGCAAATGTCCTTAATTGATCTCTTTATCTGTTCCTATCTTTTAACTGGTAACTACTAACAGGGTTAGATACAAAGTGAAAAGCAACCCTTTTGTAGGGTGAATGATCCTAAAGAAAAAAAAGGAATTCTAGCCAACAAATTGGATAACCTAGAAGAAATGGATAAATTCTTAGAATCATACAACCACTCAAAACTGAATCAAGGAGAAATAGAGAATCTGAATAGACCAATCACAAGTAAAGAGATTGAAATAGTAATCAAAAACATCCCCAAAACAAAAGTCCAGGACCAGATGGCTTCTCTGGTGAATTATACCAAACATTCAAAGAAGATTTAATACCTATCCTTCTCAAACTATTCCAAAATATTGAAGAAGATGAGATGCTTCCTAACTCATTCTATGAGGCCAATGTTACCCTGATACCAAAACCAGACAAGGACAACACAAAAAAGGAAAATTACAGGTCAATATTGCTGATGAACATAGATGCAAAAATCCTCAACAAAATATTAGCAACTCAAATACAACAACACATTAAAAGGATCATACACCACGATAAGGTGGGATTTATTCCAAGGATGCAGGAATTGTTCAACATCTGTAAATCCATCAATATGATATACCACGGTAACAAAATAAGTAATAAAAATCATGTGATCATCTCAATAGATGCAGAGAAAGCATTTGACAAGATCCAACATCCGTTTATGACAAAAACTCTCAGTAAAATGGGTATAGAAGGAAAGTACCTCAACTTGAAGTTTGTGTGTATTAACAGACAATTCACAAAAGAAATACAAAGGATTAAAAGCATTAAAAGATGTTTAACTTCCTTTCTAACCAAAGACATGCAAAAGGGCAAGGAGGAAAATATCCAGTGTTGGTTAAGGGTATGAGCCTACAAACTCATATGTTACTGGAGAAAGTGTAAAATGGTCATATATTGTTTAAAATATTCATTCTTTTTGTGTGTGTGTGTGAGGAAGATCAGCCCTGAGCTCACATCCATGCCAATCCTCCTCTTTTTACTGATGAAGACTGGCCCTGGGCTAACATCTGTGCCCATCTTCCTCCACTTTATATGGGACGCCGCCACAGCACGGCCTGACAAGCGGTGCAGTGGTGCGCGCCTGGGATCCGTACGCGGGCCACCAGCAGCGGAGCGCGCACACTTAACCGCTACGCTGTGGGGCCGGCTCAGTATTACTTCTTTTTAATCCAGCAAATATACTTCTAGAAATTTATTTTAAAGGAGAGAATTTGAGAAATGCACAAAGATGTATGTACACAACATCACTTATAATAGTAAAATATGAAAAATGCCCTAAGTTTCTAATAGCAGGCATTATCTATGGTCATCCCTTTACTAGAATATTATTCATCTGTTGAAATGATGATATAGTTTATTCTTTTATCAGTCAACAAATATTTGAGTGCATAAGATCATTCATCCATTGAAAATATGATGTATTTTATTCATTTAATCATCCAACAAATATGCGCGTTGTATCCTCTGTGTTCTACAGTAGGCATACGTGGTGAATGATACAAAGGCCCTGCCCTTTACATTCCCGTTCTACTTTTATTCACATGGAAACATTTTTTACAACATTTTGTATGAAAAATCAGATTTTAAAAAGAGCACATATACTGTGATTCATTTGAATGAAATTTATGCAATAAAATATAAATATTAAAATTATAGATTATATCTATGCATTTCCCTAGTGAGAAATTGGGATGGATGCTCATGAAAATGTTTGTAGTGGTTTTTCTTGGATGCTAGAATTTGGGGGTGATTTTTACAGTCAACTTCATAATTTCTATCATTTATTTTTTAATATTTTCATAATAATATGAAATAAAATTAAAGATTTAACAGATTATATCACATTAATGATATTGACTTGATGAAACCTCAGGTGTAATGCTCAGCACAAAATACTTTTTCATATGATGGTATGACTCCTTAACTGTATGTTTATATTAATATAGCATTATCCCTTTTTTGGAATAATTTAATTTAATATAATTACAGGATGGGATCAAACAATCTGCAAGTACTTCAGGGTCTGCTGTCAAAACCTCTGCTTTAGTTAGTGACCCAGTTTTAGGCCTACAAGCATACAGCCCACAGGTAAGCAGGAAAGGTGTCACAGATCGCACTTCTATAGAGCATTGGGTAGTAGAATGCAGTAACTCAGTCATTTGACGTTAGCAGAGGAGTGTTTGAAAATGAAGCTAAAATTACAATAGTAGGAGAGATTGGAAGAGAACTTCCTTGAGCCTTCGGAGAACATTAAAATTTCAGCTGATCTTGGACAATATAATCAAGGAAAATAATTCTTGAGACATATGAAGAAGATTTAAGTGGCAGAACTTGAAATGGCTATGTTATTGGAAAAGAGAGAATAAGTCAGATATAGAACAAGATACAATACATATAGGTTGATATGTTCTTGGGTTAAGAGAAGAAAGTCAAATGCTTAGTCTCAGTTTTTTAATTCTTTGAAGTGGTCATAAAATTGGCCAGTACATGACCATCAACTAATATATTTACAATTTTTATGTTTATATTTACATTTATAATTGTACATTAATATCACTTCCCTGAAATTTCATCAGTTTAATTTATGTCCCTTTTTAATGACTTGTATTGAAAGTGTTTGTATCTTAGGATAATACTAGCTCAAGAAACAATTTTTTGATATTTAGGAATGGCAAATCAGTTCAGCTACCCAGCTAAGATAACTGATTGACTATGAAGCTATTATTGAGAGAAGTGAAATGTCCAATTTTGTGGAATCATACATTGAAAAAGATATATCTAAAAGTGTATGATAGTTAGTAGTGCCATTTGGAAGTACATTCATTAGCAAATGACTAGCATTAAATTTCAAAAACATGGTATAAAAATAAAAGGGGAAAGGTGGAACTAGAGACACTAGGCTTTTAATTTTTACACTGTCTATTACAAGTCAATATTACCTTGAAGTGGGGAAAAAAATCACTTAATCTCCTTTGAGCCTGTTTCCTTCTCTCTCAAAAAGAGAAAGAAAGGGATGATGATGATGATGATGATAATGATGATGATGTTGATGATTTCCTGTCATATATCTCAAGATTTTTGTAAGAAACTCAAAAGCTTTAGGAAACAAAAGGAATTTTATAAATATAAATTATTATTATTGCTGCTGTTGTTGCTATTTAAGATATACATGTTGAATTACTCTAGCTTTTGGTAAAATAATAATACACTGCCATTTTGTAAGTGTGGATGTTCTGTATATGCATTTGTTTCACATAGATTTTGCACATTGAAGAATTGTAATGAATCCAAATGTAAAACTACCCCCCAAAAACTTGGATCTTTCCTAAGCACCAAAATGCATAATCAAACTAAATATATAAAGGTGATTGAATAGCTGTCAAGAAATCTATAAAGCTTTTGCGACATTAATTCACTGAGAAATAGTGCATCATCCTCCTCACATCCCTACCCACCTACTCCCCAACCTGGGGCCAGGGAATTAAAAACTTTAGGTTAAGGCTACGGGAAAAAGTACCTTTACTTCATCATAAATCTTCTTATTAAAACGGAGTAAGGTAGATTGATAACAATTTGTGGTACCCAGTTAAAAGGTTAAATGGGTTACTTCCGTTTGTGAAAATTCTTATAATTATAAATTTATGATATGTGCACATTTCTTTATATGTGTTATATTTCAATAAGTTTAAATGAAGGGGCTTATCTAAGCCATCTTACCTTCAGTTTATTTCCTGCAGCAAATATTTTCAAAATTAACTGTGAAAATTGTCTTTCTAGCCAACTTGGTGCTACTCAAAGTACATAGAAGCCTTAGAACAAGAAAGGATTCTTCTTAAAATTCAAGAAGAAATGGAAAAAAAGTTGTATGCAGGTAGTTTTGCTTTTTGTTTACAGGGTTGCTTTGTTATCTTCTGTCATACATTAATTTTAGAGGACTGTGCCGATGATTACTTCACTGTTTTCCTTATTTCTCTTATCTTTGTGCAGCCACACCATCTTTTACAAATTTTAAGTCTACTGCTTCAGCTATGTCTTTGAAAAAGTCTGTATCTTCCTACAACATCCAGAGTGAGTTTCCGTGACAGCCTATCTTCAGTTCTTTTTTCCTTATTGTTACAGTTCTGCCTCTCACCTGGCCATCCAGAATATACAGGCCAGGGAGAGATGAGGACTGCCTCACTCTCAACTGCCCTGACCCCCAAATTAGGAGAATTTCAGTGTGCGGGGGGTGTGTGGGTGTGGGTGTGGGTGTGTGTGGCCTGTTTCTCTCTTTCTGTTTTTTCTCCTCTGCTGAGGAGGAAAGACTGAGACATGTATCTAACACTTCATCCCCTTTCCAGAGTGACAGCTCTAGTGTGAGCATGTACCCTGTTGCTGATAGGTGCAAGGTAAGTCATAGACTGAAAGTTGATCATACCGTCTATGTCCCTCTAGCACACACACTCATGCACATGCACACTCACACATGCACACACTCAAAACACATGCACACACACACATACACACCCAACTAACAAACTAATGGGTAGGAGCCTCTTGCCTCCCTTCTGAATGGCACAGTCTCCTGAAAAGGAAGGCCTCTGGGGAATGATCATTTATTGCTTCTATTTATTCCTTATCTGTTCTTGTCTTCCACAAAGAACATGTATGGAAGAATGCGCTTGAGCTCAGTCCCAAGTTTTCCCAAGTGGAGATTTCCAAGCTCCATTTTCCCAAGTTGGGAATATAAGAAGGAACTGAAAATCAAGCTGGGGTCCTTCTCTCATACCGACACTGATGTGATTATACAGTTTTGATTGGACACTAATGTTAGAGTTTAACAGTGCCCCTACTAAGGAGTAGGAGAGAATAATGTGTATAATAGAATAAGAGAGTAGGGTATGTGTAACCCATTGACCCAATACTTGAAGAACTCAGTAAAAGCCCCCTTTCTCTTATCTTGTCTTGCAGCTTAGCTTTTTGTTTCTCACAATCTTTAGGTTTCTGGTTCTTGGGTGGGTGTGATGAAAAAGAAATCATCTTTTTTCTCTTCTGGTTGATCCTGGCCACTGCTCCCTTCTGCCAGTTCCCCCACCCCTTAGACCAACCTGACCACAACCCCAGCATTTAGGGTTTGCTGACACATCTGTTAACGTTTTTAATCCTTATTACAAACGTGTAAGTTTTTTGTTGTTTTGTATTTATATTTTCTATAGCTGCTTATGTTTTCAGCCATTTATTTTTCTTTTGCAGAAATTCTTTAAACCAAATTTAACTGTCATGGAAGCTCAAGTGATTTTTTGATGATCTGCATTAGAGCACGTCTACCATCTAAATAAAGTTTGGTTTGTTTTAATCCCACAGTTTTAAAATTACAGCTGTTCTGTACACATGACACACAAGACTATAAAATTTTAAAAAACTTATTTAGAATAAAATGACTTCTATCTAGGTTAGAAGAATCAAAATGTTTTGCTTATCACAGACCTTAAAGAAGTATAATGTTATGCTCCTCAAGTAATCTTTCAACAAATATTCCTTGAGCATTTACTATATTTGACTACCAGATATATTAAACAGGTAGTTAGGGGACTAATATTCCTAGCAATAAATTGACCCAAAACGTAACAGGAAGAGCCTTCGCCACCCCATCCCTATCCTCAACTCTAAAGGAGCCATATAGTAAAGCAGTGGTTCTCAAACTTTAGTGGGCATAAGACTCACTTGTGACATTTGCCAGCAATGCAGATTCCCGGGGCCACTCTCTGAGAGTCTGATTCTTGAGCAGTCGTTCTTGAGCAGGACCCGGAATCTCCCTCTTAACAGACATCCTAGGTGATTCTGATGCAGGTGTTCCACAGACCACTCTTTGTGATAAACTGTTAGGGTAGCAAGAGAAGAGATTTAAAAGGTAAAAGCCCTCTTATTAACTGGAGTTATACTTGCAGCAGAGAGAACCCAGACATATACCCACCTATCCGCTTCCCTGGAGGGGCGGGGGAAAGGAGAGTGTGTAAGAAATGATGTGGGAGGATGAACCTTCACCATCTGTAGACCTCAGGACTCAGAAGCTTGAAGGACCGTGATCTGGATTACTGGATTGGAGGCATTGGACTTCAATTCTAGTGTAATCCCAGAAAATATTTTCAAAGTAGAAACTGCCATTCCTAATTCTCTAAAGAGTGAGATGTTTTAAAGAGGGAAAGCATCAGGTGGCACACTTCAGAGCTCTTTTTTTTTTTTTTCCTAAAGCAGTGGTTTTTGGACACTTTAAAAAAATTTTTTTTTGGTGATAAAGATTAGCCCTGAGCTAATATCTACTGCCATCCTCCTCTTTTTGAGGAAGTTTGGCCCTGGGCTAACATCTGTGCCCATCTTCCTCTACTTTATATGTGGGATGCCTGCCACATTGTGGCTTGATAAGTGGTGTGTAGGTCCGCGCCTGGGATCCAAACCCGCGAACCCTGGGCTGCCGAAGCAGAGCACTCAAACTCAAGACTGTGCCACCGGGCTGGGCCCTGGACACTTTCTTTTTCTTTTAGAGCATTGGAACCCTGTGTTTTCCTCTGCTTCCGTACCGCCACATGCCCCATAGTTGCTGTGAAGTTTGTATCTGTTTTCCATTTGTTGCCCTTGTTCTTCATTTCTTTTTTTGTGTTCCACTCTTTTTCTGCCTTCTCTTGGTTTTAATTGAGCATTTTATGTGATTTCTTTTTCTCTCCTCTCTTAGCATATCAATTATACTTCTTTTTAAAATTTTCTTATTGGTTGCTCTAGAGTTTGCAATATACATTTACAACTAATGAAAATCTACTTTCAAATAACACTATACCGCTTCATGTAGTGCAAGTACCTTATAATAGAGTATGTCCAGTTCCTTCCTCCTGTCCATTATCACATTGCTGTCAATTCATTTCACTTATCCTAAGTTATAATCACTGAGTGCATTATTGCTGTTATTATTTTGAACAAACTGTTTTTTGTTAGGTCAATTAAGAATAAGAAAAATAATACATACTATTTTACCTTAATTTATTCCTTCTCCAGTGCTCTTCCCTTCTTTACGTAGATAGATCCGAGTTTCTGACCTATATCATTTTCCTTCTTGCTGAAGAATTTCTTTTAACATTTCTTGCAAGGCAGGTCTACTGGAGACAAATTCCCTCAATTTTTGTTTGCCTTAGAAAGTCTTTATTTCTCCTTCACTTTTGAAGGATAATTTCACTGGATACAGAATTCTAGGTTAGTGGTTTTTTTCTTTCAACACTTCAGATATTTCACTCCACGCTCTTCTTGCTTGCATGGTTTCTGAGGAGAAGTTTGCAATTCTTATCTTGTCCCCGGCTTCTTTCAAGATTTTCTCTTTGTCTTTGATTTTCTGCAATTCAAATATGATACATCTAGGTGTAGATTTTTTGATATATATCCTGCTTGTGTTCTATGAGCTTCCTGGATCAGTAGTTTGGTATCTGTCATTAATTTTGGAAAATTCTCAGTCATTATTACTTTAGATATTTCTTCTCCTTCTTTCTCTTTCTTCTCCTTCTGGTATTTCCATTACACACATGTTACATCTTTTGTAATTGTCCCACAGTTCTTGGATGTTCTGTTCTTTTTCATTTTTTTTTTCTCTTTTCATTTCAGTTTTGGAATTTTCTGTTGACCTCTCTTCAAGCTCACTGATTCTTTCCTCAGCTGTGTCTAGTCTACTGATAAGCCCATCAAAGACATTCTTCATTTCTGTTACAGTGTTTTCAATTTCTAGCATTTCCTTTTGATTCTTTCTTAGAATTTCCATCTCTCTGCTTACATTACCCATCTATTCTTGCATGTCGTCCACTTTTTTTTGGGGGGGGAGGAAGATCAGCCCTGAGCTAACATCCATGCCAATCCTCCTCTTTTTGCTGAGGAGGACTGGCCCTGGGCTAACATCTGTGCTCATCTTCCTCCACTTTATATAGGACACCGCCACAACATGGCCTGGCAAGTGGTGCCTCTGTGCATGCCCAGGATCTGAACCCGTGCCGCCAGCAGCAGAGCGTGTACGCTTAACCGCTACGCCACAGGGCTGGCCCCATTGTCCACTTTTTTATTAGATCTCTTAGCATATTAATCATAGTCATTTTAAATTTCTGGTCGGATTATTACAAAATCTCTACCATATCTGAATTTTATTCTGATGGTTGATTTCTCACTTCAGACTGTGTTTTGGGGTTTTTTTTTTTTTTTTTGCCTTTTAGCATGCCTTGCAATATTTTGTTGAAAGCAAGACATGATGTATCAGGTAAAAGGAACTGACGTATATGGGCCTTTCATGTGAGGATTTTTGTTTATCTGGCTAGGAGTTAGGCTGTATTTGCTGTACCTGTGGTATTAGAAGCTGAAATTTCCTGTGTCCTTGTTTTTGTCTCCTCTGTTGTTTTGGTTTTTCCTAGAGTTCTTCATAGGGTCTGAGGCTTGCAGTTCTTTTAGCTGTAATGCCTGTTATTATACAGGAGCACTATTGATATGGCAATAGAATATGAGAGGAGAGGAAGCATTTTATAGTCCTGTGATTAGATCTCAGTCTTTCAGTGAGCCTGAGTTGGGTATTTCCCTTCCCCCAGGTCATTGAGGCTTTGGTAAAACCCCAGTCTGTTAGGCTGTGGTGAAATACTTTCCCTTGAGGGCAGGCCTTGTTAGGAAGAACAGAGAACTCTGGGTGTATTCCAAAATGCTTACTTTACTCCTCCCCCTACCAGAAGCAGGAGGGAGTTTTTCTCTGATCTTTACAGTGAGAACCTGGTAGAGCTCCTGGAAGTAAAACTTAAGAATGTGGGGGCCCCTGGAAGTTTTTAACTCCCAAGATAGTCTACACTGAGCCTCAAGCAATTCATCAGTTAGAATTTAAAGTGTTCCTGCTGAAATTAGCTCTAGCTCCTGGCTTCTGCCCCTGGACTTCTGCTCCCAGTAAGCTGTGATGCTCTGTCTCCTCTGTTTTAGAAAGCCTGTCTGTCTCTCCAGTTTTAGAGGCAGAAGTTTGCCCTGTTACCATAATTCTTTGAAGGATCCAAGAAGAGTTGTTGATTTTCAGTTTGTTTAGCTTTTTTCTTGTTGTGAGGATGGTAGTGATGACTTCTGCACTCTTTACATGTTGGATGGGGCCCTGAAGTTTGACACCAGTATTTTAAAGTATTCTGTAGTCAGTTTTATTAAGATAAAATTAAGAAAACTTGGTTTATTAATTTAAAATTTTTATTGTGTTATATGTATATATTAAATTGATTGCAATTTTTATATTATATATGTTTAAATGTTCATTTTTGGCCTACCCTCAAAGCATCCCACAGCGTGGGCTAATCTCAATTTTTGCCACTAGAGGCAATTTCCTTATATTAGTGTGCTCAAGAAATATCTTCTGACTGTGGTTCTACTGATTCTTTTTAACATCTCTTCAATACATCTTCTTCTCCTTCTTCCTCTCCCATTGGATGACTGCCTTATTCCAGATTCTTATCACCTTGGATCTGAGTCCTAATTAGCATCTCTTTCTCCTGCCTGGCCACCCTCCACCTGTTCTCAGAGCAATCTTTCTAAAATGCACACCTTACTATGATATTACCTTGCCTAAATGCTTCATTGAGATGATTGGTAAACCTGTTATTGATAAAATAGAAGTTTCTTACTTAGGATGACATATGTATAAGGCCCTCTTGTCTTATACAAACATTCAGATCAGGTACTTATTCCTCTAGGAAGCTGTCTTTGATATTCTTCTCTTATCCTAGATCCCTCAAACAGCTACAGAAGTTATCACTCTTTCTTCTGTCCTACCACTATAGCTTGTTCATTACTCTATAATAACACTAGTCACATTGATTGTAATTTTTTGTTCACATGCCTGTTTCCCCAATAAAACTGTTACTTGAATTTTCATTCCAGCACCTTACATAGAATATTTAGAAAAATAGATGTTCATTAAATATTTGTTGAAAAATGAAGGAAATATCTCCACTGTAAAATCATAGGAAGATAAAAATCACTGCTCATCTAAGAAAGTTCAATATAATGCTATTCACAAAAATATGCCATTAGTTTTTGTAATTATAAATACATAGTAATATGGCAATTTTATGTAAAGTGTATAATCTTTGTTCTATGTACATCATTTTTCATATTTATGAAAATACATCTATGTGTCATCATGTCTTTCAGAGAAGAAATTAATGCTTATTAAATCACTTAAATCACTTTAGGCCGGGGTTTCTCAACCTCGGCACTATTGACATTTTTGGCCAGCTAATACTTTGTTGTGGAGGGTTGTCCTGTGCCATGTAGGATGTTTAACAGTATCTCTGGCCTCTATGCACTGTATGCCGGTAGCACCTCCCCAGTTGTGAAAACCCAAAATAACCCCAGACATTGACAAATCATTCCTAGTTGAGAACCACTATGTTTTATTTTTTGAAATTTCTGATTACAATGGAACTTTAACTTCTAGTTCCCTAGCGTGTCATTTTTTTAAAAAGGTTTCACACCTGCTGGCTCCATAACACTACCAACAGTGCCTTCTAACTAAGAATAACTTATTTGTTTTATTGAGTATCTACATTACACCAATAATTTCTCTTCTTTTACATCATCTTTGGAAGTATAATGCCTAAGTTAGATGCTCAGCCAATGTTTGTTGAATTAATAAAACTTAAATTCTTTACTTACATTTACTATAACATATACTATATTTTAGGTAATCTTAAAAGTGCCCTTAAATCTGACTTGGGTTTGTACACATAAATAAATAAATTCTAATTGTGCTATATGTTTGCATCTGATATTTCTTGATTTTATGAGTTCGCATAAAGAAAAGACAACTTACTTTTGGAAGAGTCCTAGGTTTTGAAAACACACAAATTACTATGTATACGATGTTAACTTATACCCTTCAAAAGATGGGAAAATTAAGCTCTTACTTTGTTTACATTATTGTTTGGGGTGAATAAATGTATTTTGAAATAAATATAATAGTGAAGTAATACAAAAGTAATTTGGCCAGTTGGGTCAGATTCAGCTTGTGTATATTATTTTTTAATAAACAAATTTAGTGTTAAAGGTATAACCTACTTCATGTTATAGTTCTTAAATGTGTATCTTTATCATTTATCACAATTGAAAATTTCTTTATAGTACATAATCTGTGAATAATTGTTTTTTTCCTTAATTGGCATACTATTTTAAAAATTACAGTGATCTTTCTGCTTCAAAAATATCTCAGTTGGTATATGTCCGAGGATTCAGTAGAATTTGGTTCTAATCTTGGATCTGCTACTACCTTTCTGATTTGGGGCCATTTATTTTACTTCTTTGAGTCCCAGTTTACTTATGTATAAAGAACAGAGGGTCCCTTTTTTTAGCTTTAAAATTATGTGATTCTATGAGTTTCTAATATTGAAGCTTTTTAATGTGTAACTGTCTATAGAGTTTTGGTGTATTCCTAAATAAGCAATTATTTCTATATTTTGAATTAGAACCTTAGATCAAAAGATGAAAAGAAAAATTCTGCTTCTATGCTATTTCCTTTTCCATAGTCAAATACTTAGAGTGAAGGCCTGGCCTGAAATAGTTACTGTTTTAGAAACTTCTTTATTATTATAATTATTATAAAACTCTAGTGTACGTACTTAGTAAAAAAAAAAAAAAAATTCAACAGTACATGATGATATTGAGTGGTAATCTCCCTTCTTACCCCCTTTGTATAGAGACTGCTGTTTCCCAACATCTTTCCTACTCTTATTCCTTTTAGTAATGGAATCCCCAAGTTTTAGCTGTGCCCATAACTACCTAACTAGAGTCAATTGCCATTTCCCAATTTACCTCACAGGTAGATATGGCCATGTGACCAACGTCAGGCCAAGAGGATGTGAGCAGAAGTGTGAAATGTCTATGCAAGTCTTTTAAAAATGAAAATGCTTGCCAACCATTTTCTCTTTCCTCTTCCTGTAAACTGGGTCACATCTGTGGTGCTGGCTGACAACGTCCCACCGTATAGTTGAGGGCACCTCTCTAAGCAATTATGTAGCTTGGGTCTCTTGATGACCTTATGAAGGAGAGATGCCTTGCTCTGGACTGTTATGTGAGAGGAAAGCAAATCCCTGTCTTGCTTGAGTCATTTTATTTTTGTGCCTTTTTGTCGCAACATCTTATCCTCTACCTTATCTATACACAAATTACTACCAGGATTAGGGTACTGCCATAACAAAAATCTAAAGTATGTGACATTGATTAAGCAGTCCATCAGTGTGCGGCAAAGAAACAGATAATCAAAGGCTAGAAAGCTGGTGACTTTTGTAATGTCATAGCAGAATATTTGGTGAAACCGTTACTTCTGATAACTTGAAAGGCAGACCGTGTGCTTGCTGTGCCCATAGCTTTCTAAAGGAAGTGGTCCAAAAGAAAAAAAAAAAATATTGGTGTGTGTGTGTGTGTTGGATGGTCCTTGCTGCTTTTAGCAAGGTACCATGAAGTATATATCAGGCAAGAATTAACCTGTTCACAAGTAGAAATGGAAGTTAAGGGAGTCACATTCTCTGACTGTGGCTTGCAATTAAAATTGATATAAAATCTAATAATTTGGACCATCAAAGTTGGGAATGTCAACTGCAACTATGCCCCATAAAGTAGAACCTTTGGTAAGTGCCCTTTTCAAAAGTTTTTCTTTAAGACTTTTCATCTGCAGTGGTGGCCCTGTAACAAAGGTCAAAATAGAGGTGTTGCCTTCCTAATCTAGCCCATTGTTTTAGATGACCTTAGAAATAGCCACCATTAAAATAAGAGATAGAAATGTGCTAAGCACAGAAATGAATAAATAAAATAAGAGGTTGGCAGGTTTAAGAACTGTGACCAGAAGAGATTTTGACATGGAACCAACTGGTAGTAAATAAACTGAAAACTTACTAAATTTTAAATGGAATTGTATTCTCAACATAACCACAAACCTGGCCTGAAAATGCCTGTAGTTTTTCAATCTATAAAACAACCTCCAGGCCCCCCAAACTTGCATCATCATAAGCAGGCTGTGAAATTTGTACAGTCTCCAAAGAGGTCTACTTTCCAATGCCAACTTCAGATGTGGCCTAGAGAATAATAGATAAGGAAAATTTTCTCAGAAAGCAAAGCCAGGGGCCCCAGAGGACTAGGGACAAAGGAGTTCCTCCTGTAGAGTAGAATCAGGATCTAACAAAGGGTCTTAGTTCTGGCTGCTATAACAGAATACCATAGACTGGGTGGCTTATAAACAACAGAAGTTTGTTTCTCACAGTTCTGGAGGCTGAGAAGTCCAAGATCGAGGTGCTAGCAGTTTCTATTTCTGATGAGAATCCTGGTTCATCGATGGCTGTCTTCTTACTGTGTGCTCACATGGCAGAAGGGAGAAGGGAGCGCTTTGGGGTCTCCTGTATAAGGGCACTAATCCTACTCATATAGGGCTCTACCCTCGTGACCTAATAACTCTCAAGGGCCTATCTCCTTTACCATCGTATTGGAGATTAGGATTTCAGCATATGAATTTTGGGGAGATATAAACATTCAGTCCATTGTACAAGGTGTCTTCACAATTCCTGCTGAGAGGATGAATTGTGACTACTATGTGTTGCCCACTCTTCCCTTTTCAAACTATCATAATTGTATTGTTTCTGTTCTCTGCTCTGGTTTATATGTCAACATGATCCTATCAGCTTTCCACCTTATAAATATTGTCAAAATCTCTGGTGCACTGATGAGTTGCTTTTCCATCCTCAATACTGTTACACATTAATTCTCTTTAGGATTCTTTGTTATTGTATCTGTGGGATTTTCAGAAGGAGGTGTTATAAAGCATATACAGTCGAGAGAAGTCAAGATTGCAGCATAGGCAGACTCTGAACTCACCTCCTTCCACGGACACAGCCAATTTACAACTACTCGTGGAAAAATTACCCCTGAGAGAGAACTGAAAACTGGATAAGAGGAACTCCTGCAACAAACGACAATCCTAATTGAGGTGGAAGACACAGAAATTCCTTTCTGGAGAGAAAAAAACGTCACCTTCACAAGCCACAGCATTTCACGGCTGCCCAGGAGCAGCCCAAAGGTATGCAGCCCTCCCTGGAGGAGTGGGGCCCTGAGCCGGAGAGTGCCCCCGCTGTAGGCATTTTTTGGACCCAGCACAATCAAAACAAGTGGTATAATATCTGACTTTGCTTCCTACTAAAACATTTGAGAGTACCCCCCAAAAAACTGGTTCATAAAGAAATTAAAACCAGCTCTTAAAGGGCCCATGCACAAATTCACTCATTTCAGAAAGCAACCTAAAGTCACCAGAAAGAAAGGTGCACAGTGCTTTGGTGAAGAGAGACTCACCTGATAGGCTCTGAGTGCATCTCAGTGAGAGGTGAGACCTCTCCAGGGACTGGGACAGTGGCATTGGCCATTGTAGTGGCATGGTGTGGGTGTGCTGACATAGACGCTGGCAGATGCCATTGGAGTTCTCCTTGGGGCCTGCTCGCCCAGGGTCTGCCCCACACACTAGAGCACCAATTTAATCCAGCTCAGCCAGGGCAGGCAGCCCACCTTAGGGACTGGACCCACCCAACAATAAGCCCTTAGGTAACATGTGGGCCTGCTAAGTGAGCTGCCTGGATTCTTCACAGCCTGGTGAGTGGGTCCACCTCTGTGGGGCAGGACGTGTGCAAGGAGTGGGTGGAGAGTGTGGGGCTCCCACCTTGGAGAGACAGGGTCCACTTCAGGTGTCGGGGCATTCACACGGGGCAGCACTGTGTTGACTGTGTGTGTGGACCTGTGGGCGGTGGGGCTTGCCAACTGCAGAAGACTTGTGCTTCTCAAAGACCCACATAGGGGGTTTGCCTCACTGTCCAAAGCCTGAAACAATTGGGTACTCCCATCCCTGAGGCCAGCCCCACCCAACTGCAATCCTCAGGGAGTTGACAAGAGACCTAAAGGCTGGAGGCTTATAGCAATTATAAGCCCCTGAACCCAACAACCTGCCACGCTGGGGGCCTACTCACTTAAAAGAAATATTGCAACACAAATGTGGTATTAGAACTTGCAGCCAACTGTGGTGGGGCTCCCCACACCTGATAAAGAGACTGAAGTGCCCACAACAACTACAAGCAGCTGAGTATTGCAACAGCTCACCAGGGGCACAGCTCACCTTCCTGGGCACCTACAGTGAGAGCAAACATGCCACAACAGAAGGACACACGTAGCCCACATAGGGGTCACTCCTGGAACATTCAGAACTGAGGGAAGCACACTGCAGGGCCTCCTAAGGCATCACTTATATAAGGTCACCTCTCCAGCAGCAGAAGACGTAGCTGACCTACCTAATACATAAACACAAGCACAGGGAAAGAGGCAAAATGAGGAGGCAAAGGAATATGTTCCAAGGAAGGGAACGGGACAAAATCCCAGAAAAAGAACTAAGGGAAACAGAAATGAGCAACCTACCTCACAGAGAGTTCAAACAAAGAGTGTTAAGGATGCTCACTGATCTTGGGAGAAGAATGGATGAGCTCAGTGAGAACGTCAACAAAGAAATGGAAGATATAAAAAAGAACCAATCAGAAATGAAGAATACAATACTGGAAATGAAAAATTCACTAGAGAGACTTAAAAGCAGAGTAGAGGATACAGAAGAATGGATCTGCGAGCTGGACGAAAGACTAGAAGAAATCACCCAAGCTGAACAGATAAAAGAAAAAAGAATTAAAAAGAGTGAGGACAGTCTAAGGGACCTCTGGGACAACATCAAGAGCACTAACATCCATGTTATAGGTGTCCCAGAAGGAGAAGGGTGAGGCAAAGGGGCAGAGAATCTATTTGAAGAAATAATAGATGAAAACTTTCCTAAGCTAAGGAAGGAAATGGACGTTCAGGCACAGGAAGCACAGAGAGCCCCAAACAAGATAAACCCAAAGAGGCCCACACCAAGACACATCATAATTAAAATGTCCAGAATTAAAGATAAAGAGAGAATCCTAAATGCTGCAAGAGAAAGACAAGTTACATACAAAGGAAACCCCATAAGGGTATCATCTGACTTCTCAGCCGAAACCTTACAGGATAGAAGAAAGTGGCATGATATATTTAAAGTGCTAAAAGGAAAAAACCTACAGACAAGAATAATCTACTCAGCAAGGTTATGACTCAAAATGGAAGGAGAGAGAAAAAGTTTCCCAGACAAGCAAAAATTAAAGGACTTTGTCACCAATAAACCAGTACTGCAAGAAATGCTAAAGGGACTTATTTAAGGGGAAAAGAGAAGACCACAAATAGGAAAAAGTATCTATTTCCACGATAAGAGCATAGTGGATACAAATACACAAAGAAGAGGTTAGATATGATATCAAAAACATAAAAGGAGGGAGGAGGGGAGTTAAAGAGTAGAGCTTTCAGACAGAGGTCAAACTAAAGAGACCATCAACTTAATATAGATTCCTATATACGTAGGTTACTGTATATGGACCCCATGGTAATCACAAACCAGAAACCTATAATAAATACACAAAAAACTAAGAGAAAGGTACCCAAATGTAATACTAAAGAAAGCCATCAAACCACAAGGGAAGAGAGCAAGAGAAGAAAGGAACAGAGAAGGACTACGAAAACACTAAGAGAAAAAAGTTAAAAAACAGCAGTAAGTATATACTTATCAATAGCTACTTTAAATCTCAATGGACTAAATGCTCCAATCAAAAGGCAAAAGGTGGCTGATTGGATAAAAAAACAAGACCCATATATATGCTGCATACAAGAGACACACTTCAGACCTAAAGACACTCACAAACTGAAAGTGAAGGGATGGAAAAAGATACTCCACGCAAATGGCAATGAAAAGAAAGCTGGGGTAGCAATACTCATATCAGACAAAATAGACTTTAAAACAAAAACTATAACAAGAGACAAAGAAGGGCACTACATAATGATCAAGGGAACAATCCAACAAGAGGATATAACACTTGTAAATATCTATGCACCCAACGTAGGAGAACCTAAATATATAAAGCAATTACTAACAGACATAAAAAGAGAAATAGTAAGACAATAATAGTAGGGGATTTTAACACTCCACTTACACCAACGGATAGGTCATCCAAACAGAAGATCAATAAGGAAACATTGGCCTTAAATGACACACTAGAACAGATGGACCTAGTAGATATATACAGAACATTCCATCCCCAAACCAAAGAATACATGTTCTTTACAAATGCACATGGAACATTCTCCAGGATTGATCACATTTTAGGCCACAAAACAAGTGTCCATAAATTTAAGAAGATTGAAATAATACCAAGCACCTTTTATGATGACAACGGTATGCAACTAGAAATCAACTATACGAAGAAAATCAGAAAAGCCACAAATACGTGGAGATTAAACAAAATGCTACTGAACAACGATGGAGTCAATGAAGAAATCAAAGGAGAAATCAAAAAATAAGTGGAGACAAATGAAAATGAAAATACGACATGCCAGAATTTGTGGGATACAGCAAAAGCGGTTCTAAGAGGGACGTTTATAGCAATACAGGCCTTTCTCAACAAACAACAAAAATCTCAAATAAACAATCTAACAAGGCACCTAAAGGAATTGGAAAAAGAAGAAAAAACAAAGCCCCAAATCAGTAGAAGAGATAATAAAAATCAGAGCAGAAATAAATGAAATAGAGACTAAAAAAAAGATAGAAAAAATTAATAAAACCAAGAGCTGGGTCTTTGAAAAGATAAACAAAATTGACAAACCTTTAGCTAGACTCACCAAGAAAAAATAGAGAAGGCTCAAATAAGTAAAATCAGAAATGAAAGAGGAGGGGCTGGCCTGGTGGCGCGAGCAGTTAAGTGTGCACGCTCTGCTGCAGCGGCCTAGGGTTTGCCAGTTCAGATCTCAGACGCGCACCAACGCACCACTTGGCAAGCCATGCTGTGGCAGCGTTCCATATAAAGTGGAGGAAGTTAGCCCAGGGCCAGTCTTCCTCAGCAAAAAAAGAGGAGGATTGGCAGATGTTAGCACAGGGCTGATCTTCCTCCCCAAAAAATAGAATGAAAGAGGAGAAATTACAACAGACACCTTAGAAATACAAAAGATTATAAGAGAATACTATGAAAAGCTATATGCCAACAAATTGGACAATCTGGAAGAAATGGATAAATTCTTAGAATCATACAACCTTCCAAAACTGAATCAAGAAGAAATAGAGAATTTGAATAGGCCAATCACCAGTAAGGAGATCGAAACAGTAATCAAAAACCTCCCCAAAAATAAAAGTTCAGGACCAGAGGGCTTCCCTGGTCGATTCTACCAAACATTCAAAGAAGACTTAATACGTATCCTTCTCAAACTCTTCCCAAAAATTGAGGCAGGGGGAAGCTCCCTAACTCATTCTACAAAGCCGACATTACCCTGATACCAAAACCAGAGAAGGACAACACAAAAAAAGAAAATTACAGGCCAATATCACTGATGATCATCAATGCAAAAATCCTCGACAAAATACTAGCAAATCGCATACAACAATACGTTAAAAAGATTATACAGGGGCCGGCCCGGTGGCGCAAGCGGTTAAGTGCGCGCGCTCCGCTGCGGCGGCCCGGGGTTCGCTGGTTCGGATCCCGGGCGCGCACCGAGGTACTGCTTGGTAGGCCATGCTGTGGCGGCGTCCCATATAAAGTGGAGGAAGATGGGCACCGATGTTAGCCCAGGGCCGTCTTCCTCAGCAAAAAAAAAAAAAAAAAAGAGGAGGATTGGCAGATGTTAGCTCAGGGCTGATCTCCTCACAAAAAAAAAAAAAAAAAAAAAAAAAAAAAAAAAAAAGATTATACACCATGATCAGGTGCTATTTATTCCAGGGATGCAGGGATGGTTCAACATTCGCGAATCAATCAACGTGATGCACCACATTAATAAAATGAAGAATAAAAATCACATTATCATCTCAATAGATGCAGAGAAAGCATTTGACAAGATACAGCATCCATTTATGATAAAAACTCTGAATAAAATGGGTATAGAAGGAAAATACCTCAACATAATAAAGGCCGTATATGACAAACCCACAGCTAATATCATCATCAATGGTGAAAAACTGAAAGCTATCCCTCTAAGAACAGGAACCAGACAAGGATGCCCACTGTCACCACTCCTATTTAACATAGTACTGGAAGTCCTAGCCAGAGCAATCAGGCAAGAAAAAGAAATAAAAGGGATCCAAATTGGAAAGGAAGAAGTGAAACTGTCACTATTTGCAGATAACATGATTTTATATATAGAAAACCCTAAAGAATCCACCAAAAAACTTTTAGAAGTAATAAACGAATATGGTAAAGTTGCAGGATACAAAATCAACATGCAAAAATCAGTTGCATTTCTATACACAAACAATGAAGTAGGCGAAAGAGAAATTAAGAATATAATCCCATTTACAATTGCAACAAAAAGAATAAAATACCTAGGAATAAACTTAACCAAAGAGGTGAATGATCTGTACACAGAAAACTATAAAACATTGCTGAAAGAAATTGAAGAGGACACAAAGAAATGGAAAGATATTCCGTGCTCTTGGATTGGAAGAATTAACATAGTTAAGATGTCCATACTTCCTAAAGCAATCTATGGATTCAATGCAATCCCTATCAAAGTTCCAACAACATTTTTCACAGAACTAGAACAAAGAATCCTAAAATTTATATGGAACAACAAAAGACTCCGAATACCTAAAGGAATCCTGAGAAAAAAGAACGAAGCTGGAGGTATCACACTCCCTGATTTCAAAATATACTACAAAGCTATAGTAACCAAAAGAGCATGGTACTGGCACAAAAACAGACACACAGATCAATGGAATAGAATCAAAAGCCCAGAAATAAACCCACACATCTATGGACAGCTAATCTTTGACAAAGGAGCCAAGAACATAGAATGGAGAAAAGAAATCTTCAACAAATGATGTTGGGAAAACTGGACAGCCACATGCAAAAAAATGAAACTAGACCCTTACCTTACACCATACACAAAAATTAACTCCAAATGGATTAAAGACTGGAATGTAAGGCCTGAAAACATGAAACTTCTAGAAGAAAACATAGGCAGTATGCTCTTCAACGTTGGTCTTAGCAACATATTTTCAAGCACCATGTCTGACCGGGCAAGAGAAACAATAGAAAAAGTAAACAAATGGGACTACTTCAAACTAAAAATCTTCTGCACAGCAAAGGAAACCACCAACAAGATGAAAAGACAACCTAACAATTGGGAGAAGATATTTGCAAACCATACATCTGATAAGGGGTTAATCTCCAAAATATGTAAAGAACTCATGCATCTCAACAACAAAAAAACTAACAACACAATTAAAAAATCGGCAAAAGACCTGAAAAGACATTTCTCCAAAGATATATAGATGGCCAACAGGCACATGAAAAGATGTTCGACATCATTAACTATCAGGGAAATGCAAATCAAAACTACAATGAGATACCACCTCACACCCCACAGAATGGCTATAATTAACAAGACAGGAAACAACAAGTGTTGGAGAGGATGTGGAGAGAAGGGAACTCTCATACACTGCTGCTGGGAGTGCAAACTGGTGCAGCCACTATGGAGAAAAATTAAGAATAGAACTACCATACCATCCAGCTATTCCACTGGTGGGTATTTTTCCAAAGAACGTGAAAACATGCATGTATAAAGATACATGCACCCCTATGCTCACTGCAGCATTATTCACAATAGCCAAGACTTGGAAGCAACCTAGGTGCCCATCAAGGGACGAATGCATAAAGAAGATGTGATATATATACACAAGAATACTACTCAGCCATAAGAAATGATGAAATCCAAGGGGCTGGCCCGGTGGCGCAAGTGGTTAAGTGCGCCTGCTCCGCTGCGGCAGCCCCGGGTTCGCCGGTTCGGATCCTGGATGCACACTGACACACCGCTTGTCAAGCCATGCTGTGGCGGTGTCCCATATAAAGTGGAGGAAGATGGGCACAGATGTTAGCCCAGGGCCAATCTTCCTCAGCAAAAAGAGGAGAATTGGCAGATGTTAGCTCAGGGCCAATCTTCCTCAAAAAAAAAAAAAAGAAGGAAAGAAAAGAAACAATGAAATCCAGCCATTTGTGACAACATGGATGCACCTTGAGGGTATTATGCTAAGCAAAATAAGTCAGAGGTAGAAAGTCAAATACCATATGATCTCACTCATAAGTAGGAGATAAAAACAACAGCAAACAAACACATAGAGACAGATTGGATTGGTGATTATCAGACAGGAAGAGAGGGGTGAAAGGGATGATGGGGTGTATGTGTGTAGTGATGGATTGTAATTAGTCTTTGGGTGGTGAGCATGATGTAATCTATACAGAAATTGAAATATAATGATATACACCTGAAATTTATATAATGTTATAAACCAATATTACTGCAATAAAATAAATAAATAAAATATAATTCCCATCTCCAAAAAAAAGATCTTTTGTTTATGTGGTTTATGTCTATTGATATTTGCTGAATTAAAAATGAAACCAGAGTTTTCAAAAAGATTTATTAAAATATCAATAATAAACATATTAAACATAATAAATGTTAGCATAAATTATACATTTTTCTTTTTAAAAACTATTTTTGAAACAATATAATTTAGGGAAAAGAGTGGCATTGTTTTACATTTTTGCAAGTCTTTTCAGTGTCTAGTTTAATAAAAGATGGCTGATTTCTTATATCTGCTTTTCCTTTCAAACTGTTGTGTGATATGTTGTTTTGGTCAAACTATATGAAGAAAATCTAGCCACACAGATATGTAGTTGGAAAAGGGAGAAGTATTTTAATAGCCTTCTCAGATAATTATGGCTATTCCTCTTTATACTACACCAACACTTAAAAACTGGTACATTCTTAAAGGTTAGTTGCAATATGGAATCCGAAACCGTATCAATACTTTCCATACTCTGCTATGTGAAAATCCATTGGTCTATGTTGCTCTTGGAATACATCTTTTCATTCACGTGGGATTTCGTAACCTTATGCATTGGTCTTTTGGGAAAAAAAAAAAAGTGGTTCACTGAGTTATGCAGATGTTTCAAATGTTGACATTTTATTTTACAATATCAAAAAATCACCACCAATCTCATCAGAAAAATCTTTAAGTGTTGAGAAGCTGTCAAACTCACAGTGGTAGATATAATTTTTTCAGAATTCTGATTTTCACTTGTAAGCTTTTATTTTATTATCGGGAAAAATACCATCTGTTGTATTCCTCAAAGTAACAGTCTCACTTTGTACATTTTTGAGAATACATCTGCCAAGTACCCAAATCTGAATAACTATAATTTGTATGTCAGTCCTTTCAAGTGAAAATGATGTTCCATGAAGCAGTGATTAGGTCAGCTGGAAACTCAAACAATTGCACAAGTGCTTTATCTGGCGATAACCGTTATACTTTGGTATGCAGCAGGCATGCTTTCTGTTTACTTCCCATTTCATCAATTTGAATATTAAAAAGCTGTGTACTCAAGGCTCAACGTTTAATAAAGTTAATACTTTTGGGCATTCTTAAGTGAAACTGGCTTCTTCTTTCTTTAAAAGTGAAGAATACATGGGGGCTGGCCCCGTGGTGTAGTAGTTCAGTTCGCTTGCTCCAGGATTCACAGGTTCAGATCCTGGGCATGGACCTATGCACTGCTTCCCAAGCCACTCTGTGACAGGCGTCCCACATATAAAATAGAGGAAGTTGGGCACAGATGTTAGCTCAGGGCCAATCTTCCTCACCAAAAAAAAAAGTGAAGAATACAATCATTTCAGTGCCGCTGCCTTGATACATACAAAGGGGCCAGCGGTTTTACCCAAAAGTGCATTAGCATCATCAGGACAAATATCAGCACAGTGAAAAAGGCACACAACACCTTAGTATTATTATGAAAATAGTTTTGACCTCATGGACTCCCTGAAAAAGGAGTCTACAGACCACACTTTGAGGACCATTGAACAAATTACTTATAGCTCACAAGTAGGTCATGGAAGTTTCATACCGGTTCCGTCTGCCTGGGATTGCTTTCCCTCTTCCACCTACAGAGCTGCTACCCATTTTTCGAAGGCCCAGTTCAAACATTCTCTCCTTAAGCTTTCCCTGATCCTTTCCTCCCAATCCACCGGCCCCCCGCCGCCCCCCTGAGCTGATCTTTTTCCCTTGTGTCTTGCCGTGGTAGCTTGCACATATCTTGCTACAGTACTTATCAATTGCGTTGCATTTTTTCTTTACATGTCTTATTCATAACCTCAGCACTTATTTGACACTCAGTAATTTAATGAGGCTGAAATTTTGTAATTACATATCAAAAAATCATAGCAATGACTTTTTCTTGTTACTCTTAGACATTTTTTAATTAGACATTTTTAGTGTCTATTAGACATTTTAGACATTAGTGTCTAATTTTAGTGTCTAATTAGACATTAGTCCCTAATTTTAGTGTCTAATTAGACATTTTAGACATTAGACATTTTTTAGTGTCTAAATACAAAAGCGCTGCCATCACGTCACTCTGCACTGTATATGTGGCACACTCTATTCCTATATAATTGTAGTTCTTAGTTGGGTGCCCTTATTTGTTAATTATTCATATATACATTCTATAAACGAATATAAACCTACCTATTCAATTCCTATCATAAGAGCACTAAGACTGTAGTATTTTTAATCAAATCTGTTTTAGCGTTTATGTACCCTTCTTTCAAAACTAAAGTAACATTTATATACTAAACTTCCATTATCATCAAAAGAGGAGAATAGCTTAAGTTTCTTTCAAAGAATAATTAATTTGACTGATATGAAAAACAGTTCATAACATAGTGATAACACTTATTCCATCTGAGGATTTTAAACGGATTGTTACAAAAATGCAGCATACATTTTTTCATTTTGTGTACTATTCATTTTTAAGGCTTCTCAGCAGACAAGAAGAATGCATTTAGTGGATTGTGATTCTAATTGCAGAATTTTTTGTCCATTAAGACTATTATGGGCATTTTTTTTTATGCCATATGTGTTTGAAGTTTCCATCCTGCCAGAAATATAATTTTTTTTCAAATCAAGAGAATTATCTCTCCTCAGAAAAATATTCTTGCACACAGAAAAGCAATCATCTCATTAACTAAAATGTGAAATGAGGCAAATGACAGGACAAACAAGGAACAAACACATTGTCATACAGGAAGAATGTGCTAGCGTGCAAGAGCTTATGCATTACTGCTGTTAAGACAAATAATGTGACCTATCAACAAAATGTAACATACTGTGTAAAAATTTTTGTGTGTGTGTGTGTTGAGGGGGGCGGTGTAAGTGTTTGGAGGATGACTATTCTCATTGATAAGTATTCATTATTATATTTCACAGTGAGGAGAAGGATGATTTTAATTCAGATGTAATTCGGCAAAGACCACTGTGTAATCAGTACAGCCATCAACAAACTGATTCATGTGCAATTGGTCGAAAATTACAAAGGCTGTTTCTGAGTTCTTGTTTGTACCCACCATCTTAAGATTACATCACGATTAAAGCATGCAAGACTTGAACTGACTTCAAAGACGAAACTTAGACTTGTAGCTAGTTTAGCTTTTTTCTTTTATTGGTTCATGTTTTCCATTTGGCTTCCATATCCTGTTCTAGCTTGATGCCCCTTCTAGAATTTCATTTACAAATCTTACAGCCTTGGTTGGTGAAACACACTAATTAATGTTGTGGTAGAGCCTGAGGATTTTAGCAATCTCATGCCTCCTGCTTGGAAAAATATCTGCTGTTTTTCCACCCATGTCTAGCACCATATTGAACATGGCAAATGCATCTTAAGTGGAACTCTAAATGCATTTAATCAAAATGCATTTAAGGAGGACTGTTTATACTATCTGCTGCCAATACTATTAATCATGAAGCTCAAACCTTTCAATGCAACAGAAACATGAGATCTGCTTTTTCCTAATTAGATTTTTTCAAGAAAAAACAATAAAGTAAAAATAGGTCATTTTATGATTTTTTTAAAAAGTCCCAAGTAACACTTAAGCCAACAGCATTCCAGCTTTATAAAATGGACAATTCTGTGGGCTTTGTAAATCCCTTATGAATATATTAAGCAATACTAGTCTAAGGGACAAATTCTAGTTCCATAGGTCTTTGGCCTGCCTGGGAATCCTGCACAGGCAACAAAACTCAGATTTACAGCTTTATGCTTGAAGAAGCTTTGTCTGTGACCACCTTCTCAAAAGATTTTGGTTAGTGCTGTGGTATATCCATCATATTTTAGTTGGAATTGAATAAACCTAAAATTACTTGTGCTAATTTGCCTACTAAACTGTTAGCAGATCCAGAAGGTGCCATATATTTTTGGTTGATTCTAAGATCAGCTTATCTGCATGCTGTTTTGTGATGGTGCCAGCACACATCAATTCAGTGTTTTTTGAGCAACATGTAGGGGGCAGCCTTTTAGTAGGTGTAAAACCTTCGAAGAAATAGCTGGGTAGTTTTATAAGCACTGTACTTTGTAGCTCCTGAGGTTATAGTTAAGTTTTTGACTCTTGGATTGCTCCAACCCTAGCTAACTGATGAAGAGGAAAAACAAGCTACTCTTGAAACTCCAAATTCAGCGAGCCTGGAACATAACACCCTTGTTTAGTGGCCTGACTTGGCCACATTAGTTGGCTGTCTGTAAACCAAGGGAGATGGAAAGGATACTTTGTGAATCTGTGCTGTAGATGGAGCAGACTACACTGCCAAGTTCAAAGCTCTATTTGCCAGGTTGCCTTATTATCCAAATCCTCATATATTTGAAAGCTTTATGTGTCCCTTGAGACGTTCTGATTAATGTGATTTCACCATACTTCCAAGAACCTAGAGATTCAGGATTAACTAATGAAAAGATAATTTATAATACATTTACCTTGAGCTCTGATTGGCGATATTTGTGTTAACATAGCCCGTGTTCTGTCAAATGTGTATGTGCGCAAACACAAAGGAACGACAAGTTGGTTCCAAAACAACAGTTTAAAAAGTATGAGGAAAAAGCTTGTATGTGGCTTGCTTAAGCCTGTTTTCCTCATAATTTAAAAATATCTTTTCCAAGATGGCATGCTCTGATTTTTCTAACATTTAATTCAAAGTTTCTTTTGAAGTATAGAGAAATCTAGTTCAGAAATGCATTTCTTGACTTTTACTTTTAAAACACCCATCAGAGGAGAAGTCAAGATGGTGGCGTAAGCAGACTCTGAACTCACCTCCGGCCAAGGACACAGCCAATTTACAACTACTCGTGGAAAAATTACCCCTGAGACAGAACTGAAAACCGGATAAGAGGAACTCCTGCAACAACGGACAATCCTAATTGAGGTGGAAGAGGCAGAGACTCCCTTCTGGAGAGGAAAAACGCCGCCTTCACAAGCCGCAGCGCCTCACAGCCGCCGGGGAGCAGCCCACAGTTCCGCAGCCTCCCTGGAGGCGCAGGGCCCTGAGCTGGGAGCACCCCCGCGGTGGGCATTTTGTGGGCCCAGCACAATTGAGATGAGTGGCATAATATCTGACTTTGCCTGCTACTAAAACATTGGGGAGTACCCCCAGAAAAGCTGGTTGACAAAGAAATTAAAACCGGCTCTTAAAGGGCCCACGTGCAAACTCACCTGTTTTAGAAAGCAACCTAAAATCACCAGAAAGAAAGATGCACAGTGCTTTGGTGAAACGAGACTCACCTGATAGGCCCTGAGTGCATCTTGGTGAGAGGTGAGACCTCTCCAGGGACTGGGACATTGGCGGCGGCCGTTGTTGTGGCCTGGTGTGGGTGAGCTGACACAGACGCCATTGGAGTTCTCCCTGAGGCCTGCTAGCCCAGGGTCTGCCCCACCCGCTAGAGCACCGATTTAATCCAGCTCACCCAGAGTGGACAGCCCACCCTAGAGACTGGCGCCACCCAACAACAAGCCCTCAGGCAACTTGTGGGCCTGCATAGATTGGTGACTGGATTCTCTGCAGCCTGGCAACTGAGCCCACTTCAGTGGGGCAGAGCATGCACAAGGAGCGGGTGGAGAGGGTGGGGCGGTGGTGGAGTGTGTGGGGCTCCCGCTGTGGAGAGACTGGGTCCGCTTTGGGAGGTCAGGGCATGCACATGAGGCAGGACTGTGTTGACTGTGTGTGTGTGGACCTGTGGGCTTGTCAGCTGCAGAAGACTTGTGCTGCTCAAAGACCCACATAGGGCGTTTGCCCCACCTTCCGAAGCTTGAAACAATTGGGTGCTCCCGTGCCTGAGGCCAGCCCCACCCAGCTGCAATCCTCAGAGAGCTGACAAGAGACCTAAAGGCTGGAGGCTTATAGCAATTGTAAGGCCCTCAGCCTAACAACCTGCCACGCTGGGGGCCTACTCACTTAAAAGAAATACAGCAACACAAATGTGGTATTAGAACTTGCAGCCAACTGTGCTGGGGCTCCCCACACCTGATAAAGAGACTGAAGGGCCCACAACAACTACAAGCAGCTGAGCATTACAACAGCTGGCTAGGAGCATAACTTGGCCTCCCTGGGCGCCTACAGGGAGAGCAAACAGATCACAACAGAAGGACACATGTAGCCTACATAGGGGTCACCCCTGGAACATTGAGAACTGAGGGAAGCACACTGCAGGCTTCCTAAGGCATCACTTACATAAGGTCACCTATCTAAGAGCAGGAGACGTAGCTGACCTACCTAATATGTAGACACAAGCACAGGGAAAGAGGCAAAATGAGGAAGCAAAGGAATACATTCCAAGTAAGGGAACAGGACTAAACCCCAGAAAAGGAACTAAGTGAAACAGAAATGAGCAACCTGCCCAACAGAGAGTTCAAAAAAAAAGAGTGTCAAGGATGCTTACTGATCTGGGGAGAAGAATAGATGAACTCAGTGAGAATGTCAACAAAGAAATGGAAGATATAAAAAAGAACCAATCAGAAATGAAGAATACAATACTGGAAATGAAAAATTCACTAGAGAGACTTAAAAGCAGAGTAGAGGATACAGAAGAATGGATCTGTGAGCTGCATGAAAGACTAGAAGAAATTACCCAAGCTGAAGAGGTAAAAGAGAAAAGAATTAAAAAGAGTGAGGACAGTCTAAGGGACATCTGGGACAATATCAAGCGCACTAACATCCGTGTTATAGGTGTCCCGGAAGGAGAAGAGTGAGACAAGGGGACAGAGAATCTATTTCAAGAAATAATAGATGAAAACTTCCCTAACCTAAGGAAGGAAACAGACATCCAGGTACAGGAAGCACAGAGAGCCCCAAACAAGATAAACCCAAAGAAGCCCATACCAAGACACATCATAATCAAAATGTCCAGAATTAAAGATAAAGAGAGAATCCTAAAAGCCACAAGAGAAAGTCAAGTTACATACAAAGGAAACCCCATAAGGCTATCAGCTGACTTCTCAGCAGAAACCTTACAGGCTAGAAGAGAGTGGCACAATATATTTAAAGTGCTAAAAGGAAAAAACTTACAGCCAAGAATACTCTACTCAGCAAGGTTATCATTCAAAATG
Source organism: Diceros bicornis minor (assembly GCF_020826845.1). Lineage (NCBI taxonomy): Eukaryota > Metazoa > Chordata > Mammalia > Perissodactyla > Rhinocerotidae > Diceros > Diceros bicornis. The sequence goes on along the minus strand of NC_080760.1, from coordinate 18,546,233 downwards.
CAAGGAGAGATCAAAAATTTCCCAGACAAGCAAAAATTAAAGGAGTTTGTCACCAAGAAACCAGTGCTACAAGAAATGTTAAAGGGACTGATTTAAGGGGAAGAGAAGACTACAAATAGGAAAAATTATCTATTTCCATGATAAGAGGGTAATGGATACAAATGCACAAAGAAGAGGTTAGATATGATATCAAAAACATAAAAGGAGGGAGGAGGGGAGTTAAAGAGTAGAGCTTTCTGACAGAGGTCAAACTAAAGAGACCATCAATTCTGTATAGAAGAAGAAAGGAACAGAGAAGGACTACTAAAACACTGAGAAAAAAAAGTTAAAAATGGCAGTAAGTACATACTTATCAATAGCTACTTTAAATGTCAATGGACTAATGCTCCAATTAAAAGGCATAGGGTGGCTGACTGGATAAAAAAACAAGACCCATATATATGCTGCATACAAGAGACACACTTCAGACCTAAAGACACTCACAAACTGAAAGTGAAGGGATGGAAAAAGATACTCCACACAAATGGCAATGAAAAGAAAGCTGGGATAGCAATACTCATATCAGACAAAATAGACTTTAAAACAAAAACGGTAAAAAGAGACAAAGAAGGGCATTACATAATGATCAAAGGAACAAACCAACAAGAGGATATAATGCTTGTAAATAACTACACACCCAATGTAGGTGCACCTAAATATATAAAGAAATTATTAACAGACATAAAAACAGAAATAAACAGTAACACAATAATAGTAGGGGACTTTAACACTCCACTTACACCAACGGATAGATCATCCAAACGGAAGATCAATAAGGAAACATTGGCCTTAAATGACACACTAGAACAGATGGACCTAGTAGATAGATACAGAGCATTCCATCCAAAAACTGAAGAATACACATTCTTTTCAAATGCACATGGATCATTCTCCAGGATTGATCACATTTTAGGCCACAAAACAAGTGTCCATAAATTTAAGAAGATTGAAATAATACCAAGCACCTTTTATGATGACAACGGTATGCAACTAGAAATCAACTATAGGAAGAAAATCAGAAAAGCCACAAATACGTGGAGATTAAACAAAATGCTACTGAACAACAACTGGGTCAATGAAGAAATCAAAGAAGAAATCAAAAAATACGTGGAGACAAATGAAAATGAAAATACGACATGCCAGAAATTATGGGATACAGCAAAAGTGGTTCTAAGAGGGAAGTTTATAGCAATACAGGCCTATCAAACAAGAAAAATCTCAAATAAACAATCTAACAATGAACCTAAAGGAACTGGAAAAAGAAGAACAAACAAAGCCCCAAATCAGTAGAAGAAGGGAAATAATAAAAATCAGAGCAGAAATAAATGAAATAGAGACCAAAAAAACAATAGAAAAAATTAATAAAACCAAGAGCTGGTTCTTTGAAAAGATAAACAAAATTGACAAACCTTTAGCTAGACTCACCAAGAAAAAAAGAGAGAAGGCACAAATAAGTAAAATCAGAAATGAAAGAGGAGAAATTACAACAGACACCTCAGAAATACAAAAGATTATAAGAGAATACTATGAAAAGCTATATGCCAACCAATTCGACAATCTGGAAGAAATGGATAAATTCTTAGAATCATACAACCTTCCAAAACTGGATCAAGAAGAAGTAGAGAATTTGAATAGACCAATCACCAGTAAGGAGATAGAAACAGTAATCAAAAACCTCCCCAAAAATAAAAGTCCAGGACCAGACGGCTTCCCTGGTGAATTCTACCAAACATTCAAAGAAGACTTAATACCTATCCTTCTCAAACTCTTCCTGAAAATTGAGGAGGGGGGGAAGCTCCCTAACTCATTCTACGAGCCAACATTACCCTGATACCAAAACCAGACAAGGACAACACAAAAAAAGAAAATTACAGGCCAATATCACTGATGAACATCGATGCAAAAATCCTCAACAAAATACTAGCAAATCGCATACAACAATACGTTAAAAAGATTATACACCATGATCAAGTGGGATTTATTCCAGGGATGCAGGGATGGTTTAACATTCCCAAATCAATCAACGTAATACACCACATTAATAAAATGAAGAATAAAAATCACATGATCATCTCAATAGATGCAGAGAAAGCATTTGACAAGATACAGCATCCATTTATGATAAAAACTCTGAATAAAATGGGTATAGAAGGAAAGTACCTCAACATAATAAAGGCCATATGTGAGAAACCCACAGCTAATATCATCCTCAATGGTGAAAAACTGAAAGCTATCCCTCTAAGAACAGGAACCAGACAAGGATGCCCACTGTCACCACTCCTATTTAACATAGTACTGGAAGTCCTAGCCAGAGCAATCAGGGAAGAGAAAGAAATAAAAGGGATCCAAATTGGAAAGGAAGAAGTGAAATTGTCACTATTTGCAGATAACATGATTTTATATATAGAAAACCCTAAAGAATCCACCAGAAAACTTTTAGAAGTAATAAACGAATATGGTAATGTTGCAAGATACAAAATCAACATACAAAAATCAGTTGCATTTCTATACACTAACAACGAAGTAGCAGAAAGAGAAATTAAGAATACCATCCCATTTACAATTGCAACAAAAAGAATAAAATACCTAGGAATAAACTTAACCAAAGAGGTGAAAGAGCTGTACACCGAAAACTATAAAACATTGCTGAAAGAAATTGAAGAGGACACAAAGAAATGGAAAGATATTCCGTGCTCTTGGATTGGAAGAATTAACATAGTTAAGATGTCCATAATTCCTAAAGCAATCTATAGATTCAATGCAATCCCTATCAAAGTTCCAACAACATTTTTCACAGAAATAGAACAAAGAATCCTAAAATTTATATGGAACAACAAAAGACCCGGAATAGGTAAAGGAATCCTGAGAAAAAAGAACAAAGCTGGAGGTATCACACTCCCTGATTTCAAAATATACTACAAAGCTATAGTAACCAAAAGAGCATGGTACTGGCACAAAAACAGACACACAGATCAATGGAATAGAATCGAAAGCCCAGAAAAAAACCCACACATCTATGGACAGCTAATCTTTGACAAAGGAGCCAAGAACATAGAATGGAGAAAAGAAAGTCTCTTCTACAAATGGTGTTGGGAAAACTGGATAGCCACATGCAAAAAAATGAAACTAGACCCTTACCTTACACCCTACACAAAAATTAAATCCAAATGGATTAAAGACTTGAATGTAAGACCTGAAACTATGAAACTTCTAGAAGAAAATATAGGCAGTACACTCTTCGACATCGGACTTAGCAACATATTTTCAAGCACCATGTCTGACCGGGCAAGAGAAACAATAGAAAAAATAAACAAATGGGACTACATCAAACTAAAAATCTTCTGCACAGCAAAGGAAACCATCAACAAGATGAAAAGACAACTTAACAATTGGGAGAAGATATTTGCAAACCATACATCTGATAAGGGGTTAATCTCCAAAATATATAAAGAACTCATGCATCTCAACAACAAAAAAACTAACAACACAATTAAAAAATGGGCAAAAGACCTGAACAGACATTTCTCCAAAGAAGATATACAAATGGCCAACAGACACATGAAAAGATGTTCAAAATCATTAACTATCAGGGAAATGCAAATCAAAACTGCAATGAGATATCACCTCACCCCCGTCAGAATGGCTATAATTAACAAGACAGGAAACAACATATGTTGGAGAGGATGTGGAGAGAAGGGAACTCTCATACACTGCTGGTGGGAGTGCAAACTGGTGCAGTCACTATGGAAAACAGTGTGGAGATTCCTCAAAAAATCAAGGCTAGAACTACCATATGATCCAGCTATTCCACTGCTGGGTATTTATCCAAAGAACTTGAAAACACCAATGCATAAAGATACATGCACCCCTGTGTTCATTGCAGCGTTATTCACAATAGCCAAGGCTTGGAAGCAACCTAAGTGCCCATCAAGGGACGAATGGATAAAGAAGATGTGGTATATATACACAATGGAATACTACTCAGCCATAAGAAACGATGAAATCCAGCCATTTGTGACAACATGCATGGACATTGAGGGTATTAAGAAAAGTGAAATAAGTCAGAGGGAGAAGGCCAAATACCGTATGATTTCCTTCATTAAGTAGTAGATAATAACAACAATAAACAAACACATAGATACAGAGATTGGATTGGTGGTTACCAGAGGCGAAGGCGGGAGGGAGGGGGGCGAAAGGGATAATTCGGCACATGTGTGTGGTGATGGGTTGTAATTAGTATTTGGGTGAAGAACATGATGTAAGCTATACAGAAATAGAAGTATAATGATGTACACCTGAAATTTATACAATGTTATAAACCATGTTACTGCAATAAACAAAAAATTTAACAAAATAAAATAAAATAAAAGAATAAAGGCAAAAAAATAAAAAATAAAACACCTATCACATTCTCAGGTGCTTTAACATGCATGCCGTTTACAGCAAAACTCATATTTTACTAAAGGAGGTGTGAAGAAAGACCCAAAATGATAAAACTTATTGCTTATATTCTTTTTCACATTCTTATGCAAATTGAATGACGGAGTTGTGGTCAGTACTTATAACATCTGAATTTCCTTACTATAGTGATGATGATTTTGATCTTAATGATGATTGCTAACATTTATTAAATCGTTATTATGTACCAGGTTATTCTATATTCCCCGCCAGAACCAGAACCATCAGTAAAAATTATTATTTTACAGATAAGGTTACTGGGGTACAAAGAGGTTAGCTGGTCCATGGTTATACTGCTAGCAGCTTATTTCATTAAACCATGATGCCTTCCAGCATTAGTTCCCTTTTGAGCTCATCCAAGACCAACTCAAATTTGCATCATTGTGACACCCAGCCTCAGTGTCAAGGGAGAATTAAAGTCCAAGCTTCACATTAAGCAAATTAATCTTCTCATTTGACATTAATAATAACATTGCTTATTTCCAAGAAATGGAATAGACTATTAAAGAGTAAGTGCAGATTTCATCCCTTTGTGGCAGATAGGTGGAATAATCTCTTTAGAAGCATTTGATTTTTCTAAAATGTGATGCTTGGCTTTGGTTTTAGACTCTAATACTTAGCCCAAAAACACTGACTTTGAAGACATAATTTTTTTCTTCATTATATTTTGATAATACAATGCTTGTGAGTGTAACTTTGTATTGTTGATCATGTAAGAATTGATTAGCTGCTTGAACTCTCAAAGTATGAAGTAATAAAGTCAATCTTTTTTTTTAATTTTTATTTAATTTATTTTTTATTGCAGTAACATTGGTTTGTAACATTGTATACATTTCAGGCATACATCATTATACTTCTATTTCTGCGTTGAGTACATCATGTTCACCACTCAAATACTAATTACAATCCATCACCACACACATGTGCCTAATCATCCCTTTTGCCCTCCTCTTGCCCCTCCGGTAACCACCAATCCAATCTCTGTCTCTATGTGTGTGTTTGTTGTTGTTTTTATCTTCTACTTATGAGTGAGATCATATGGTATTTGACCTTCTCCCTCTATAAAGTCAATCTGTTTTAAATGTAAAAGTTATTTATTTATTTTTTAAACCCAACCCAGTGATTGTCTTTTTTTTCTTTTTTCTTTTTGAGGAAGATTGGCCCTGAGCTAACATCTGTTGCCAATCTTCCTCTTTTTTACTTTTTTCTTTTTTTCTCTCCAAAGTCCCTAGTACATAGTTGTGTATATCCTAGTTGAAGGTCCTTGTAGTTCTTCTATGTGGTACACTGCCTCAGCATGGCTTGATGAGCAGTGAGTAGGTCCGCGCCCAAGATCCCAACCAGCGAACCCTGGGCCACCAAAGTGGAACACGCGAACTTAACCACTGCGCCACTAGGCCGGCCCCCTAAAAGTTATTTTTTCAACAATCTCTGAGATCTACTTTAATGGCATAGCAACTTAAATATGTATGTATATATGCACACATGTGTAAGTTCATTTTAATCTAAATACTAACGCATATGCTCATGGTATTGTTATTTATGGGTGATAACAATATGTATGCTATGTAGCTTCTTTTTAACTTGTTAAAAATAGTCTTATTACATGGTTTCATTGGTACATGGTCAAGATAGGCCAGGCTATACTATTGTAATAAACTCTGAAATCTAAGTGGCTTAAAATCACGAGGTTTGTTTGGTTTTTGTTTTGTTTTGTTTTAACCAATCACAGTCTAAGTGGGCCAGTCAGCTTTCCTTCATGGCTCTCCTTCAAGTAGTGACTCTCATTTCTAGGCTCCTTTCATCTTGTGATGTGGCCATCTTAAAAGCATGACCTCCAGGGTCACTGTGGAAGGGGAAGAGAGATTGAGGCAATTATATAGAGGTGGAAGGGGGGGGTAGCATTTTATGGCCAGGCTTGGAAATAGTACATTACTTCCACCCACATCCTATTGGCCAGAATTCAGTCACGTGGCCCTAACATAATTGCATGGGAAGCTGGGAAATGTAGAAATAGAAATCCAGTGTGCCTACTAAAAGGAAAATGAAATGGAGTTTGGTGAACACATAGCATTGTCTCTGCCACAAATAGGAAGGAATCAACTTCTTGGAAAGCAGAGCAAAAAGGTAGAAAGAACAAATGGGTTGTGACTACCTACAGTTTTGTACAAAATGTAAAATGTCCCTAATTGAGTATATACATTCCCTCTTCTACCTAAGGGATTATTAGGGTTTAGTAGTTTCCTGTTTGCACGAGATTTAGTCTAGACTAGATTTAGTCTTAAAGCCAATGGTCAAAAGAGAATGGAGTTATTAAATTGCCCACACATTCCAGAAACTGAATGGTATTTGGATACTGCTTAAGTAGACTTTTGATGTTTTATCTCTATTTTTATGAATTTACAGATCATCCTCCATGTATCCTCAGTGTACGTGGAGATTACTAAAGTTATAGGAAACAGAAAGATAAGGGTCACATGTGTTTCCTATCATGTAAAGAACTAAACTGGAAATCACATGATATAGGTTTGCCTACCTTTAATTTCTCACTATATAAAAATAGGTTTGGTCTATAACAATTTAAGAAATATCTGTGGACTTCTGGTACTGGGCATGATAGGGTAACTAGTATCAGACTTCCTCTCCTGCTGTAAACAGTATTAAACTGAACAAAATATACAGAGCAACTGTTTCTTAGGCATTGGACAATATGTAGTGTATGACTGCAATCCTTGAGAGAAAAGAAGCACAAAACAAGAGCTCTATAGTCAACCTGGGGGCATTTTCGAAACCATTTGCAGGGAATTAGAGTAGACAAATAGATTGGAGATTGGGGTTGCTAAGGTGGCTGGAAATTGCAGTACAGGGTACATACAAAGTAGGGAGCCCCAAGGAAGTAGCTCAAGGACTCTGCATAGAGGTTTCTTTTGGGCCCTTGGCCAAATCCTAAGCTGCATATGTGCTGGGTAAGACGTAAGACTCTGTAAGGCATATCAGAAAACAACAGCTAGAGAAGCTGAAAGCAAACCTAGACTTCAGAAGCCGCACAATGCTGTGAAGACATTAGAGTTCTGACCCAGTCAGAGTGGAGAGACTTTGTTGAGACTCCAAAAGGGCCATGCCCTAGGAGCAAGCACCATACCATATAAGTAAGGGCTAAACCCTAGAACTAAGGAAAATCTGATATAGACCCACAGTAAAAGCCTAAAATAAGCCTTAACAGGCTCAAAGTGATTCACACTAATTTAACTCTTTGTCAGAACAAAATTCAACACTCTTCAGAGGAAGATAACAAAATCCAGGGTCTTTCTATGTGCAGCATAAGATTAAAAAATTACTGTACATGTGAGGAAGCTGGGAAAAATTGACCCATAATCAAGAGAAAAAATGGTCAAGTGAAGAGACATGCAGATGATCAAGATTTTGGAATTAGTGAAGAAAAACTTTAAAATTAGAAACATGTTTTAAAATTTAAAAGATCTTTTTCCTGTTGAGCCTTTATATGAAACCATAGCCCCAGACAGCAGCTTGACTACACCTCATGAGAGAGCTTGATCCACAGACAGCTAGCTAAGACACCTAAGCCAGACTCAGATTCCTGACCCGCAGATACTATGAGATAATAAGTGTTGTTTTAAGCCACTAAAATATTTATAGCAAAAGACTGAACAAATTGCTGAAGAGATGGATTAATTACAGCAGATAAAGGGAAACTCTTATAAAGAACCAAATGAGAATTCTAAAACAGAAAAATACAGTATCTGAAATTAACCCACTGGATTAGCTCAAACAGATGGACACAACAGAAGAAAAGATGAGTAAAATTAAAGATAGGCCAATGGAAGTTATTCAAATTAAAGCATAGTGGGCCAGCCCCGTGGCTTAGCGGTTAAGTGCCCGCGCTCCGCTACTGCAGACCCAGGTTCGGATCCCAGGTGTGCACTGATGCACCACTTCCCTGGCCATGCTGAGGCCGCGTCCCACATACAGCAACTAGAAGGATGTGCAGCTATGACACACAACTATCTACTGGGGCTTTGGGGAAAAAAAGGAGCAGGATTGGCAATAGATGTTAGCTCAGAGCCAGTCTTCCTCAGCAAAAAGAGGAGGATTAGCATGAATGTTAGCTCAGGGCTGATCTTCCTCACACACACACACACAAAAATTAAAGCATAGTGAGGAAGTAAGAGGAGAAAAAACAGGACAGAGTGGTAGAGACCAGTGGGACAGTACCAAATGATCTAATGTGTATAATGGAAAATGGGGTAGAAGAAATATTTGAAGATATAATAGCCTGAAGTTTTACAAATTTTATGAAAGATAACAACCTACAGATCCAAGAAATTCAAAGAACCTCAAGCAGAATAAACTCTTTGAAGACTATACCTAGGTACATCATAGTCAAACTGCTGAAAACCGAAGATAAAGATAAAACCTCAGAAGCATCCAGAGGAAAAGACAGAATACATTTAGAAGCACAATAAGAATGATGGCTGACTTCTTATCAGAAACAACAGAAGCCATAATGGAATGACATCTTTCAAAGTGATGAAAGAAGAAAAGAATTTGTCAACCTGAAATTCTGTATCCAGTGAAAATGTCCTTCAAAATTGAAGGCCTTCATTTCAACTTTGTCAGAGCCAAAAATTCAGCTGGCACAATCGGTGGGGCTGGGGTGTAGGATTTGGCTGTCATGGTTGAGGAGGGTTGAGGAGATGGCCTATATGATTAGGAGATTGACTACATACAGGAGGATTGACAATATATTGAGGATAATGGGAGGCAAGTTTTCAATATTAGAGAAAGAAGTTATAAATATGATAAGTACAAAAGACTTATTAACTTTATAGTGGAGAAACACAGCATATGCCATTTTTTGTATTGTGGTAAAATCTATATAATATAAAATTTACTATTTTAACCATTTTTAAGTGTGCAGTTCAGTGGCATTAAGAACATTCACATTGTTGTACAACTATCACCACTATCTATTTCCAGAAACTTTTCATCTTTCCAAAGTAAAACTCTGCACCCATTAAAGAATAACCCCCACAGCCCCTGGCAACCACTATTCAACTTCTGTCTCTATAAATTTGATAATTCCAAGTACCTCATATGAGTGGAATCACACAGTATTTGTGTTTTTGTGACTGGCTTATTTCAGTTAGCATAATGTCTTCAAGGTTCATCAATGTAGTAGCATTTGTCAGAATTTCTTTTTAAAGTGAAATAATATTCAATTTTATGTATATTCCACATTTTGTTTATCCATTCATCTTAGACACTTGGGTTACTTCCATGTTTTAGCTATTATGAATTTTTTCATATGTTTATTGGCCATTTGGATATCTGCTTAGAGAAATGTCTGTTCAAATCCTTTGCCCATTTTTAAATTGAGTTGTTTGGGGTTTTTTTTTGTATATTGAGATGTAAGAGTTCTTTATGTCTTTATGTATTCTGGACATTAGCCCCTTATCAGATATAGGATTTGCAAATATTTTCTCCTACTCTGTAAGTTGCCTTTTCACTCCGTTGATTGTGTCCATTGATGAACAAAAGTTTTAAATTTTTATGTAGTCTAATTTATTTAATTTTTCTTTTGTTGTCTATACTTTTGATGTCATATCCAAGAAATCATTACAAATACAATGTCATGAAGCTTCTCTTATGTTTTCTTCTAAGAGTTTTATAGTTTTAGCTTTTACCTTTAGGTCTTTAATTCAATTTGAGTTAATTTTTGTATATGATGTAAAGGAAGGCTCCGATTTCATTCTTTTGCATGTGATTATCCACTTTTCCCAACACTATTTGGTGAAAAGGCTATCCTTTCCCCATTAAATGGTCTTGGCACCCTAGTGGAAAATCATTTGTATATGTGAGAGTTTCTTTTTTGGCTCTCTGTTCTATTCCATAGATCTATATGTCTGTCTTTATACCAGTACCACACTGTTTTGATTACTGTAACTTTGTAATTGGGAAATGTGAGTCCTCCAAATTTGTTCTTCTTTTTCAAGATGGTTTTGGCTATTTAGAGACATACAGCATCTTACCCAAGTAGTAAAAGTTAACATCACCAATAATGAGGACAATTGACATTGTGTATTTACTGATAGGATGCACTGAAAAGGACCCAGCATCACTTCTGTGTTATTCCTATCAAACAAACAAAAAACTTCTCTTAAAAAATGAGGATATATCAGACAAACCCAAACTGAGTGATATTCTGCAAAATAACTGGCAGGTACTCTTCAAAAATGCCAAGGTCATGAAAGACAAAAACAGAGGTAATCTTCCAGATTGAAGGAAATTAAAAAGACATGATAGGGCCAGCCCCATGGCTTAGCGGTTAAGTGCGCGCGCTCCGCTGCTGGCGGCCCAGGTTTGGATCCTGGGCGCGCACGGACGCACCACTTCTCCGGCCATGCTGAGGCCGCATCCCACATACAGCAACTAGAAGGATGTGCAGCTATGACATACAACTATCTACTGGGGCTTTGGGGGGAAATAAAAAAAAAAAAAAAAAAAAAGACATGATAACTAAATGCAATATGTGATCCTGGATTGGATTGTAGACTTAAAAAGAACATTATCAGGACAATCAGTGAAATTTGAGTGGGATCTTTGGATTAGATGATAGTATTGTTTCAGTGTTAGTTCCCTGAATCTGGGTCATTATATCAACAATATGTTTCAAATGGTTAAAAAATTATGTATAATATTATGTATATTATACAAAATTATATTATGTATAATCTCAAGAATTATAACATGTATAAGGTATATACATATGCCAGCCCAGTGGCATAGTGGTTAAGTTCAGCGCACTCCGCTTTGGTGGCCCGGGTTAGGTTCCCAGGCGTGGACCTACACCACTCATCAACCATACTGTGGCAGCAACCCTCATGCAAAATAGAGGAAGACTGGCAACAATTGTCAGCTCAGGTCAAATCTTCCTCACCGAAAAAAAAAATTATATACATATGCAGAGACAGAGGGACAGAAAGAAAGACAGACAGAAGGATTAAGCAAATGCGGCAAAACGTTAACAATTAAGTGTTACCAGTTAAAGAGTACTTGGGAGTTGAAAGTAAAAATTTAAAAAAATAAAAAAATGATGGCCAAATATAGGCCTTTTCAGAAAAACAAAAGCCAAGAGAATTTGTGGCACTAGACCTGCACTGTAATAAAATACAGTACTTAGGAAGCCCCCAGGACGCAATAGAAATGATCCCAGATGGGAGCCTGCATCTGCAGGAAGGAAGAAGAACAATGGAAATGGTAAGATTTCTAAACTACACTTTCAAACTTGTAATTCAATGTGGTGGATTAAGCACATTGTAATTCAATATGGCGGATTAGCCCCTCTCCCTCCAAACCCCTAAAAATTACTATAAGGATCAAGTTATAAACCCATAAAAATATACAGAGAGCATTGGTTGATCAGAGGTTTCAACAAATTTCTGGAGACTGAAAAGTGGGTGATGGACTAAGTATTGAATGAGGCAGGGAGGAGGAAACCTCACTTAAAAGAATGCATGGTGGATATTGTATTTGAGGAGACTGTACAACTATCCTTCAGAAGCCTGGAGAGCCCTAGGACTCAGAAGTGCCAGGTCTGCAGAGACAGCAAAATATGGGTCTGAAAACAGAGGAGTTACTGGAAAGTCTGTAGGCAGAACATTCAACACATACACATCTCTGCAGAGAATAGTCACCATGCTGTACATTATTAGATCCCCAGAACTTATTCATCTTTTTTTTTTTTGCTGAGGAATATTCACCCTGAGCTAACATCTGTTGCCAATCTTCCTCTTTTTTTGGCTTGAGGAGGATTAGCTCTTCCTCAACCTAATCTTCCTCAAGATGTTAGCCCTGAGCTAACATCTATGCCAGTCTTCCTGTATTTTGTATGTGGGTCGCCGCCACAGCATGGGGGACAAGTGACGTAGGTACATGCCCAGGATCCGAACTCACCCACCCAAGGCCACCGAAGTGGAGTGTACCGAACTTAACCACTATGCCATGGGGCTGTCCCCCTCATGCACCTTATAACTGAAAGTTTGTACCTTTTGACCAGTATCTCCCCATTTCCTCCAACCCTCAGCCCTGGTAACAACCATTCTTCTCTCTGATTCTATGAGTTCAAGTTTTTTTAGATTCCACATAGAAATGAGATCATACAGTCTTTTTCTGTGTCTGTTTATTTCACTATGCATAATATCATTCAGGTTTATCCATGTTGTCACAAAGAGGAGAATTTCCTTTTTTATGGCTGAATAATATTCCATTGTATACAATTTCACAATGTATACATATATTAAAGCATTCACGTTGTACACCTTAGAAAAATAAAAAGATCACATCATACAACCTAAGTATATACAATTTGTATTTGTCAATCACACCTCAATAAATAAAGCTGAGGGAAAAAAGAATTTAAACAAATACATAAAACCAAAAAAAAAAAAAAAAAAACCCCACCAAAAACCAAACACCAAAAAACCAAAAGAAATGGAAAGAATTGTCTGGTGAGAGATTTGGCAGTGAACATGTGAGTTAGTGCCTCGGTTACCACACAGTCCTCCACATTCCATTTTATAAACTCCAAAGCCTAATGGCTGTTCCCTGTCTGTTCACTTAAAGTGACACCTGCCAGTTGACAAGCCCTGCCATGACACAGAGCTGATAGTGAGCTTTTATATTGCCTCATTCTTAAATATGGATGGGCAACCAAAAATCTTTAGAGACAAGTGTGCAATATTAAAGAAAAACAAAACAAAAATTACTCCCTAGGAGTTGATTCCTGGAACAAAAAAAAAACTTTAAAAATTTATAGTTAGGGGCCAGCCCCGTGGCTTAGCGGTTAAGTGCGCACGCTCCGCTACTGGCGCCCGGGTTCGGATCCTGGGCGCGCACTGACGCACCGCTTCTCCGGCCATGCTGAGGCCTCGTCCCACATACAGCAACTAGAAGGGTGTGCAACTATGACAGACAACTATCTACTGGGGCTTTGGGGAAAAAAAGGAGGAGAATTGGCAATAGATGTTAGCTCAGAGCCGGTCTTCCTCAGCAAAAAGAGGAGGATTAGCACAGATGTTAGCTCAGGGCTGATCTTCCTCACAAAAAAACAAAAAAAAACAGTGATGTCAATTAAAGTATTAACAGTAGAACCCAGTTTACTGAGTAAGACAACCAATGATAACTGCAGCCTTATAGGGGTCAGAGTTATATTTCACAGAAAATAAGCTTTAAAGTTCTGGGTTCTTAAGACTTCTTTGTACAAATAGGTTACAAGGAAAGTTTTAGTAACAGAAAACAGAATAGGATTCTGTGTTTCTACACAGCTTTCTACATTGAAGAAAGTAGGATAGGTGCTTAGGGGATGTTGTCAACTCACCACCTCAGAGGAGCAAGCTCTGTGATGGAGGAAGGAGACTTCTGCTTTTCTCCAGCCTCCAGGGAAGAGGCGGGACTGGCTGACATTGAGCGCTTGGGCCCCCAGCAAGGTCTGCGAGGGCTGGATCTGCTTGATCAGGCCGTGGTTCCTGGTCATACCATACCCTACTTGGCATGAACAGGATACTTTGTCCTAAATAGTTTTACTATCTCCTCGGGGAAGAAGGAACAGTTTTCTTTTTCTTATCTTAGATTTCTTTCAGCAGCAATTTCAAGGGCAAAAACTTGGAATATCCTTGGTTACCACTGATGGGGAAAATCAGCTTGAGGAGCTTAAAACAGGCATTATGAAAAAAGAGGAGGCGGGAGAAGCACGTTTAACACATGGAATGTGTTATTTTTGTATCAATTAGCATATATTTTTGTATCAATTAGTAACCAAAAGGGGGAACTGAAAAGGTGATATTGGGGGAAGCAGGGGAAGGGTCGTGAGAAGGTGTAAGTGAACTCAGTGCTCCTCCATCACAGCAGGAAGTCAACAGACAATTTCTTATATTGATAAATCCAGAAATTTGTTTGATAACGTTATGCTCTCATATGATAACACATCATTACATAATGATAGCATATTATTTATGCTTTCACATGATAGCATGATTGCATAATAATAGCATATTATTCATAAATGTGAAGATAATTCAAGAAATGGGTAAAAGTAGTTGCTTCTGGAAAGTAGGATGACAGTGGGGCATATCAAGAGAGCGGACTGAAGCTTTTCATTGTAAGCCCACCTGCAGTATTTGGTTTTACAACCATGAGCATGGATTAGTTTCATTATGATCAGGTGACTCTGAACAAGAAACTGAAAAGGTGGACTAGAGCAGACTAGAACCTGCTCTTTCACTATGTTAGGAGCTTGAACTTGACCTGCAGGCTATGAGAAGGCACTGACGATCTTAATCTGGGGGAGAAACGGCCAGTTGTGCAGGAATAACCGACATAGTAGTCCCTGATGAGGCCTCCCTCAGACTGGGAGGGGGCCCTGTGTGTGACCTTTCCAGCTCTTGCTTCTTCCCAACACTCTCTCCCTTCCTTCTTTGTTCTTTCTTTCCTTCAACAAGTATTATGAGCGGCTCCCATGTGCCAGAAACTTTAGTGTGTTACAGTTATTGACCAGAGAGTCAGTGTTCCCTGAGATGTGGGGCAACTTTCACTGCAAGATGATTTTAAGTGGTACACGACTACTATATTTAAAAAAAATAACATAAATTGCAAAAAGGAAAAAAAAAGAGAGATAGAGGGGAACCTACAAATTAAAAGACATACCAACCAATTGCAATGTGTGGCCCTTATTTGGATCCTCATTCAAGCACTTAAAAAGAAGATATATTTAGAAATCTGAACTCTGGATATTTGAAGATAGTAAGGGATTATCATTGTTTCAGGTGTGATAATGATATTGTAGTTATATTATAAAATAGACTTGATCTTTTAGAGATATGTAATGAAATATTTACCAATGAAATTACGTGATACCTCAAATTTGCTCCAAAGTAATCAGTGACGGGAGAGGATAGGGGGTTGAGATGAAACAAATGTGTGTCGTTCAGTTGACCATTGTCGATGCTGGATGATAGGGCCTTTCATTGCTCTACTCTGTCGACTTCAAATGTATCGGAAATTTTCCAAATTTAATAAAAATGTTGAATCATACAATGAAGAAGTTAATCCCTTTTCAATACTCCTTCAATCCATCTGATTAGTCAAGCAGAAAGTCTCTAATTCTTTTTATAAAGTCAGACTCAGAGCCTTCAATTAGACATTAATAAAACGGTTTGGTTCCCAAGTGATCCTGGCTTATGTTCTGTAGTGATATAAAATTTATATAGAATTTGTTTTTAAAATTATAAAATATATAATTCATAATATATGTTATAAAAATTTTAAGTAAAAATTTTAGCAGGGGCCGGCCCGGTGGCTTAGTGGTTAAGTGCGTGCGCTCCGCTACTGGCGGCCCGGGGTTCGGATCCCAGGCGCGCACCGACGCACTGCTTCTCCAGCCATACTGAGGCCGCGTCCCACGTACAGCAACTAGAAGGATGTGCAACTATGACATACAACTATCTACTGGGGCTTTGGGGGGAAAAAAAGGAGGAGGATTGGCAATAGATGTTAGTTCAGAGCCGGTCTTCCTCAGCAAAAAGAGGAGGGTTAGCACGGATGTTAGCTCAGGGCTGATCTCCCTCACAAAAAAAAAAAAAAAAAAAAAATTTTAGCAGGTATAAATTTTACATATTATGCTTCCATGTGCAAAAGTTGTCATTTTATTTCTCTATAACTGAACTCAAGGTAGTTCTTGAGCCCTATTTCTTCCTCAGCAACAGAAAGTGTAACCAAATTCAATCAACTCTGATTTAAAATTCAATCTTTTGGGGGTGAGTTCAGGATTCTCCTTAGAATTGTGCCTCCTCCCCCTTCCCTTTTCCCTGGAGTGACTTTTATTCTGGCATCAGGGAAGAACGGGGTTCCTTTACTGCGTGCAATACAGTCTCAGTGAGTCCTGGACACCATGCCTGGGCATCGCCTTCTGAAGACTACTATTTGTTCTTCTCACCAGTCTTCTGGCTCCTTCAGGCTCACAGCTCAATCTCAGAACAGATCCCCCTAGGAGACCATGGGAACTTTTAGGATGTTCTATAGCTTTGCGAATCAGAATATAGTCTGTTGGTCAGCAACACCAACATCATCTGGGAGCTTGTTAGAAATGCAAAATCTCAGATCCCTTACGACCTGCCACGTCAGAATCTGCATGCACATTAAAATGTAAGACACACTGCTCCACAGCACCTGCTAGAACTGGCCTGAACCCCGTCTCTACCACCCAGGAAGCATCTAAGCTCCAGTGACCTCTGACCTGATTCTCCCCCTCCCATCTCATTTTATTTCCCTTTGAGTAGGGAATCGTGCATACTTTGGATTGATTGCTTATAATGCACTCTCTTTATACCCCTGCTTTATACCTCTGATGGACTTAGTTGACTCTCGAAAACTTTCTTTGTCCTTAGAAAACTCATACTGATCCACAGCTGCGGATTTTAAGACTATTTGCTGACCGTGAGGTTTAAAATCACTTCAACAAGTTGACCACCCTGAGGACAGGGTGTATAGAAAGTTCTTCCTGGGGCCGGCCCTGTGGTGTAGGGATTAAGTGCGCGCGCTCCGCTGCTGGCGGCCCGGGTTCGGACTCGGGTTGGGCGCGCACAGATGCACCGCCATGCTGCTGGCCATGCTGCTGTGGTGTCCTGTATACAATAGAGGAAGATGGGCACAGATGTTAGCCCAGGGCAAGTCTTCCTCAGCAAAAAGAGGATTGAGCATGTTAGCTCAAGGCTGACCTTCCTCACACACACACACACACAAAAAGAAAGTTCTTCCTCCCAGGTGAACAGTCAAGGTATGGACAATGGGAAAGCTCAAGTTAGCATCTCCAAATATTAATGCCTACATTGTTTTTTTTTAAAATGAGTCAATTTAAAGAAAAATGTTAAATAAATAATAGTATAGGAGTGTGCAGATAATTGAAGCTGGGAAAACTCTGGATTAGACTTCATGTGCACTAAGACTCTCTCTCCTGGGGCTGCATCCATCTTTACGTGTCCTGATTCAGTTTCTCTCTCTAGAAGGCAGAGGGGAAAGCACAGGTACTTGATACACTGAGCTTAATTCTACCAATAATGAGAATAGCTGGTGATATTAAAGAGATGGGAAGCTTAGAGAACAGTGTTTGGTGTTCAGAATGAGAAAGGAGGGGTCTGCAGGACTTTGGGAGCTCCCCACGGTTTGGGACTGAACCATGTTTATTTTTGCTTCAACAGAAACTGCCACAAAAGCTGTCCCATAGCAGCCTCTGTAAATACCTGTTGAATTAGCACCTTAAACTGAGAGAAAGCAGAATTTTTATGTTTCTTAAGTTATTTAGAGAAATGCTAGGTGTGGTCTGATTCTACTTAAAATGGGAGTGGCTTAAGAGGAATAAAAGAAACAAAAAGTGTAAATAAAATAAAGGTTTAAAAAGAAAGATATGCTTACGGATAATCTCAACATGGCAGAAAATAGAGAGGCCAAACTGAAATTAATGTGGTTATTCAGAGAGCTCTTAGGTGAATTTGGCATCTAAAAGCCTATATACAAAAGGGGAAATGAAAGGTATGTGATCCAAGTCAGATATAAGAGCAACACTCACCTGCAAGAATAATGCCAAAAAGGCTGAAGAGCAGGCTGAGGCTTGCAAATAATGCTCAAGACATTCACTTGTTTTAAGTATTTTATTATGAAAAAAATCAAACATGCAAAACTAGACAGAATAGTATAATGAACTTCCACATTAACCATGATCTAGCCACAATAATGATCACTTTACTAGGGGTCATCAAATTATGGCCCAAAGGCCAAATCCAGCCCACTACCTGTTTTTATGAATAAAGTTTTATTGGAACAGAAACTTATTTCTTTGTATTTTGTCTGTGGCTGCTTGCACGTTACAACGACAGAGTTGAGTAGTGGCAACAAATACTTTGGCCCACAGGAACTGTTTGGCCCTTTATAGTAATAATTTGCTGACCCTTGATTTACCTCTCCATAATCAACACAGCCCACTCCTGTCCACCTGCCTGCCAACCCCACTTGTATTATTTCAAAGCAGATAATAAACATCGTGTCATTTGATTGGGAAATATTTCAGTATGTATTTCTAAACTGTAATTCCATTACCACTCCTAAAAGGAGATTTCACGATAATCCTTTAATATCATAAATAGCCAATTAGTGTTCAAATTTCCAGTTATCTCCAGGTCATAAATCTTTTCAGTTTTTTGTCTTTCCTCTTTACAGTCTGTTTGTTTGAGTCAGGATCCCAATAAATTCCACAATTGTAGTTGGTTGACATGCTCCTGAAGTCCCCTTTCATCTACAGGTTTTCCCTGCATTTCTCACTCTCTCCTTTTATTTGTTCCTTGCAATTAATTTTTTTGAAGAAATCACGTTGTCTTATAGAGTTTCCCACAGTCTAGATTCTGCAACTACATCCCTGTGGTGTTGTTTGTTTTTGTTTTTTTGTTTGTTTTTTTTAATAATTAAGCCCCTTTGCTTCTTTTTTTTTTTAATAATTTTATTTATTTATTTTTTTCCCCCAAAGCCCCCGTAGATAGTTGTATGTTATAGCTGCACATCCTTCTAGTTGCTGTATGTGGGACGCAGCCTCAGCATGGGTGGAGAAGCAGTGCGTCGGTGCGCGCCCGGGATCCGAACCCGGGCCACCAGCAGCGGAGTGCACGCGCTTAACCGCTAAGCCACGGGGCCGGCCCCCTGTGGTGGTGTTTAATGTATTTCTCTGTGCCTTGTATTTCCTGTAAATTGGTAATTGAATTTAGAGGCTTTCAAAGGGATTTTAATGCTCTTCAAAGAAGCAAGACCACAGCTGCTGCTTACAGAAGGTAGTGTGAAGACAGAATTATTCATTCCCATTTTGCTCCCTTTATCATCATCAATCTAAGAAGGGTTAAAAAAAAGTACAAGCAATTAAACCCAAATAAAATTAAAACCCAAATAAAACCCAATTAAAACTCAAAATAGTTGATAAGGGAGTAAATGATAGATTGTGCTGTAAGAGGTGTTAACTTGAGTCCTCAAACATAAGCCCTATGGATACGTATGAAATGTCACCCTCTAATTCTCTGTACTTTTCTCTAATCAATCTAATTATAAGTCCTCATGCCACTAGGTGGTGGAAACTTAACTAATTGGCTGGAATGCTCTCCCCACTTGCTCAGCTTAACAAACTAATCCCATTAAAAATCCTACCTCCTGGGGCTGGCCGGGTGGTGTAGTGGTTAAGTTCAGGTGCTCCACTTCAGCAGCCTGGGGTTCGTGGGTTCAGATCCCAGGTGTGGACCTACACGCCGCTTATCAAGCCATGCTGTGGCAGGCGTCCCATACATAAAGTAGAGGAAGATGGGTACAGATGTTAGCCCAGGGCCAATCTTCCCTAGCAAAAAGAGGATTGGCAACAGATGTTGGCTCAGGGCTAATCTTCCTGACACACACACACACAAAAATCCTACCTCCTGAGTGAAGCCTCCTGGTTCAGGTTGGACCTCTCCATCATGCTTACTCAGCTTCAGTCCCATTAGCCTTTTTGCTGTTCAGAAACACAGCAACCTCATGCCACCTCACTTGCCATTGTCTTTGCAGAGAACACTCTTCTCCCAGATCTTCACGGGGCTCGCTTCCTCACATCAGTAGAGACTGCCGAAAGGTCACCTTCTCAGGAGGACTTTTCTGGCCCCTATCTAAAAGGGCACCCCACCAGCACTCTCTTTCATTTCTTCACAGCACTTACCACTGTCCGAAGTTACAGTGTGTATTTATTTCTTCGCTTGTGTGCTCTGTGTCTCTTTTGAGAACATAGACTCCACGAGAGCAAGACCTTTGTCTTTTTCACACTGTATCTCTAGTGTGTAGAACAGTGCTTGGCACACAGTTAATGTTTGGTAAATATTTGTTGAATGAATGAATGATCTCACACTGATCTCTCATCTTCCAAACTTTCTTCTGCATTAACTATTTCCATCTCAGTTTGGTGCTGAACTCTATTCTCTTGTGTTGGGTTTCATGACTCTTCTTAATGAAATTACCAGCTACCGGAGCACAGGGGGCTGGGTTTTACAATTCCTCACCATCTCCCATAATGGTTGGCCCAGATCGGGGAAATAGTAAGTGCTCAGTAAACACTTTTTGAATTATAGTGAGAGGATTTGGTTTAGCTTATACTTTTTTTTGTGTGTGTGTGTGTGCGGAAGGTCAGCCCTGAGCTAACATCCAATGCCAATCCTCCTCTTTTTGCTGAGGAAGATTGGCCCTGGGCCAACATCCGTGCCCATCTTCCTCTACTTTATACGGGATGCTGCCACAGCATGGCTTGACAAGCAGTGCATCTGTGTGCACCCAGGATCAGAACCTGTGAACCCTGGGCCACCGAAGCGGAGTGTGCGCACTTAACTGCTACGCGACTGGGCCGGCCCTTGTGGTTTAGTTTATTCTTTAAAATGAAGCTTAAAACATCACTCATAGGGCCGGCCCCGTGGCTTAGTGGTTAAGTGCATGCGCTCCACTACTTGCGGCCTGGGTTTGGATCCCGGGCACGCACCAACGCACCACTTCTCCGGCCATGCTGAGGCCGCCTCCCACATACAGCAACTAGAAGGATGTGCAACTACAACGTACAACTATCTACTGGGGCTTTGGGGAAAAAAAAGGAGGAGGATTGGCATAGATGTTAGCTCAGGGCTGATCTTTCTCACAAACAAAACAAAACAAAAGAAAACATCACTCATAGATTTGTTCATCTTTCATATGCTGTAATTTGAATATTGAGTACATTTTAAATTCAGGCTATTTGTAATCCAGAGAAGCTAAAGGTAAGTGTGAGGGAGGGGGTGTACTAAAGGGGCCAGGTCTACACATTTTTCAGGCAGTAATGGGTGACGTAGTCCTTTCCGAAAGGTTTGCTTGGGGACCCCCGATTTTAAATGTGGCCAGTGTCAGGGTGACCATGCAGTCCTCTGATGGCTGTGTGCTGCTAGCACACAGTGATTATCTACCCAGAGGAGCATCTGGATGCTAAAGACATCCATGTTTATTGGATTTGATTAGTTCACCACAACCACAAATTAAAACCAACACAAGTTCAAAGTGGGATCCCAAAGTAACTACTAACAGATCCTCTTTTTCAAATCAGTTAAAAATTTATCAAGTGCCCTATCTTAGAATGATAATTTATATCTTTTGGCTTTGTTGAGTCCTCTTAGAAGTTAAAATGTGGTATTTCCTCCTTCTCTTGATTTGTTTTTTTTTTCTATCTAGTAAACTTTGATTTTTGTTTTTGCTCTCTCTGTATTCTTAATGCAGCTGAGTTTAACATGACTCTTTCATTTAACAGCTTCATTTCATAAAGGCCTTTATGAGGCCAGGGCATCTCTGTGTACAGATTCTGTGATTGATTTCAGCTCAATTCTGGGAAAATTGTTTTTAATTATTGCTGGACTCTGAAATGGCCAGAGAAGCACCAATATCTGGTATTTAGTTATTGTACAGACAGACCTCATCACTATTAGTCTGAATAAATAGTCTCTTAGATTTTCTAAGTGGGACCTAGGAGGATATATCTGTTCAGCTGAAGTGAAACAAAAGGTTATAAAATAATCTACTGATTTGAGGAGTGTCTTCAGTGGCTTCTTGGGACTATACTGTCAGCCATTAGGGACAGCAACACATAGCACACAGTAGGTGCTCAACAAATCATTGTAGGCTAATGAGTGGTGTCCACTGAAGTAGATTTGTTTCTCTGGAGGTGCTCTCCACAGCCTGGGTGTGGGACAAATCCCACTCCAATTCTATTCCCAGTTCTGCTATTTTCTACCACTATGATCCTCAGTTTCTTTATCTAAAAAATAAGAATCTCTGCTCATCTCATGGGATTATTGAGAGGACAAAATGAAAACACATATCCGAACATGTTTTGCAAACTACTAGGTGTTACATAGGTCTTGCAAATAGAGTGAAGCAGCAACTCAGCCTTGGAGTGGCCAGAAGTCCCTGATCCACATACAAACTTCGGGGGAGTCCAGAGTCCCCTAGAATACAGTACTGTATCAGCCTAAGTCTTGGGGAGCTGATGCCTCAGGCACACCCCTCCTGAGGGGCCCAAACATCCAGAGTTCCCTCGGGCCAGCAACTGGAAGACTTTTAAGCAGCAGATGGGTTCTATTGTAAAGCTCAGGGCTTCCCTGAGAATTTCACAGCCTCTCTAGAGGTCAGGTCTGGGCTCAGGGATGCTCGTAACCTGGAATGGCCATTTTGTTTTCAACCTAGGAGAAATAGTGGTGATCAATATAGCTTATTTCCAGTGCCACCTTAATGTCATCATCTCTTTTTCACACTCTTGCTGTCTCTATCACTCATTTTATCTGTCTCAGCATTTACACACACACACACACACACACACACACACCCCTAACTAAAACAGATACATTTTTTTACCACCTGTACCAGTCAGGACAAGCTAAGTTCGTCGACAGAACCAAACAATTCCCGAATCTCAGTAGAATAACACACTACCACACTGCTTATTTCTCACTCCGCGAACCTGGCTAGTGCAGGTTAGCAGGAGGGCTCTGTTTATCTTAGTCTCTCACAGCCCCAGGTGACATAGGTGCCATCTCAATCAATACTTCCTCTATAACAAAGGCAGGGCAAAGAGAACATGGCATACCACATCCTGGGTTGTAAACCTTCTACCCATAGGCGACACATGTCACTTCCACTCACGATTCATTGGCCAAAGCAAGTCATGTGGCTGTTCCTAACTTTAAAGGGATCAGGGAAGTATAACCCTACCATGTGCCTTAGAGGAGAATAGAAATCTTTAGACAGTACTAATCACGACCATACCTCCTGTGGTAAGCAGAATAATGACCTTTCAAAGATGTCCACATCCTAATCCCTACATTATGTTATGTTACATGGCAAAGGGGAATGAAGTTGCAGGACAGTCAGAGAAAGAGATGTGATGTTAGAAGCAGGATCAGAGGGATGCAGTGTAGCTGACTTTGGAAACGGAGAAAGGGGATCATGAGCCAAGGCATGCAGGCAGCCTCTAGAAGCTGGAAAAAGCAAGGAAACAGATTCTCCTCTAGAGCCTCCAGAAGGAATGCAGCCCTGCTGACACATTGATTTTAATCCAGTGAGACTTGTTTCAGACTTCTGAACTACAGGACTATAAGATAATAAATTTGTATTGTTTTGAGCTACTAAATTTGAGGTAATTTGTTACAGCAATGATAGGAACCTAATACACCTGTCTTTTAAAAAATCATATTTATTATTTGCTTTTTTCCAACTATAAAAGAAAGACATGATCAAATACAGAACGCATAAAAGTAGAAAAAAAATATATAAAAATTATCCACAATACCAGTTTTTGGTGTGTGCTCTTGCAATATTATTTTCTGCATATACATATGAAGGAGAGGAAGACCTATCCTCTACCCACTCTGGGTCCTTCTTGTTGGGGTATGAATTAAATTGACATGAGACAGAGTAACAGGAGAAAATCAAACAAAGCTTTATAACATGTATACATGGGAGAGACCCAGGAAACTGGATAACTCGACAAGATGGCAGAGGTTCTCATCTTAAATACTATCCTCAGCTAAAGACAAAGGAGGATGTTAGGGCTGGGGGGAGTCAGCTATAGGAGATTACCAGAAAGCACAGTAAACAAGAGTATGCAGATTTAAGTCCTTGCTTTCCACACTGATAAGAGTTTCTAGAGATAAGGTCATCCCTCCTTCTTCCTGGTACAGAGAGGGAGATACCTTTACAAATGGAGATTTCCCTTATAAATGTAAATGTCTCTTACAAAGGATAACTTCTACTTTTACTTGGAATGGGCTTAGCAAGGACCCTCCCAGTCTATCCATACCCAGAGTTAAATTCTTTTAGGCAGTTAGTGGTGGGGGCAGAGGGGAAGGTCAAAGTTTCTTTCAGAGAAAATAATCAAGGTAAAGAGACATATTTTGAGGTGGCCAGTTCTGATCTCCCACACATATGTACATATATTTTCAGTCATGTTATAAAATTAGATCATGCAGCATAGTTTTGCAGCCTGCCTTTTCGTCTATCAATAGATCTTGAACATTTTCCTGTGACTAAAATGTTATAATTGTGCTATGCAATATGTTCACATGTGGCTATTGAGAACTTGAAATGTGGCTAGTCTGAATTGAGATATACTGTACGTGAAAAATGCAAACCAGATTTTGAAGACTTAGTATGAAGAAAAAAGTGAACTATCTCATTAATAATTTTCATATTGATTACATGTTGAAATAATAATATTTTGGCTATATTGGTTTAAATATAATATTTAAATTAATTTTACTTGTTTCTTTTTATTTTTTTAATGTGGCTACTGGAAAATTTTAAATTACCCCTATGGCTAGCTTTATATTTGTATTGGACAGCACTATGCTAACATGTAAGGTTTTAAATGCAAATGCTTGCTCATAGTACAGCTGATTTAAGAACTAATTTGGAACTTTCACCATGTCTCTCTTACTTAGGGTGAGGTGTGGGATTGTCACTGACTAGTGCCCCGAGGAACTCAATGGTGGGTTTGGAACCAGTTAACTGTTTTTATGTTAAGGAGACACAACCAGCAACCACCCTGAAGCTAACCAAGCCTCCCTACACCCATGACCTTGCCTTAATTTTAATATGAAGATCTCTTCAGGAGGAGATTAAGCCTCATTACCTTAATCTGCAGTGTATGCAGAAGCATGTTTTCCAACTAATCCTGAGCAAGGGAATACCCACCTCTCACTTTTGAATATTCATTCCCCAACCAAAATAAAAGTTCCTGCTTCCCTTTGTTCCAGGACACCATGACTTTGGAAATGATTCCTCATGGCCTCCTATTTGCTGCAAATACACTTTACTTTGTGAGACAACTTCCACTGGTGTAGAGTCTTATTTAACTTACCAGGAGGCGAGCTCACTTGGTTCTGTAACACTGGCTCTGCATGCTCCCGGAAAGGCAGCCTCTGTGGGGGAGATACTTCACTGTCACTGATGCTGGCTGGCACAAAAGGACTCAGTGTGGTTTAAGAAGGGGAACGGCTGAGTATTCTAAGCTCCTCAGCAGACTTTGCCTGCAATACCTACAGATTTGGGTGAATTCCTCTCTTCTTGAGGTCCTCCAAAGTATTGAGGTTCCTTGCACCTGTCAGCTAAGTGATATTCTTTACTCACCCAGGTAAGATTGCTCAGAACTTCTGTAAACTAGGTATCAGGCCAACATTTCCAAGTGGCTTTACTCCAGAAAGTCAACCTTTATTTCTCAAAAGCTTGGGCCGGCCCCGTGGCTTAGCGGTTAAGTGCGCGCGCTCCGCTGCTGGTGGCCCGGGTTCAGATCCCGGGTGCGCACTGACGCACCGCTTCTCCGGCCATGCTGAGGCCGCGTCCCACATACAGCAACTAGAAGGATGTGCAGCTATGACATACAACTATCTACTGGGGCTTTGGGGGAAAAATAAATAAATAAATAAAATTATAAAAAAAATAAAATTATTTCTCAAAAGCTGTCTTGTCATATCTGAGTCTGTATGTTTCTCTTAAATATGACATTCCAGTCAAAGCCTTCATACTATAACCAATGATTCCAATTGTGTCCTATTATAAGAAGAA
This sequence comes from Diceros bicornis minor, assembly GCF_020826845.1. NCBI lineage: Eukaryota > Metazoa > Chordata > Mammalia > Perissodactyla > Rhinocerotidae > Diceros > Diceros bicornis. The sequence continues at coordinate 18,520,037 of NC_080760.1, read as the reverse complement.
CAGATTCTTATTGAAATTATGCAAATAACTATATTTCCATGGAATAAAACTATTCACTCACTAAGAGTTTCCAAATTCTAGAGGGATCAGATAGAGAGAAAAAAATAAATGTTTCAATTCTACTCACAAAGGTATAATTTACCAAATTGCTATAAGTCATAGCTAGCTTGACAGAGAAGAGAAAATAAATTTCCTTAAATCTGAAAAAATAGAACAAAACATTTGAAAAAAATCAGCAATATTTCAAATGAAGTTATAAAAATTATAATCATCCTCATCAGTTCATTCTGACCTGTGTAATCGATTCTTGATCTTAATTTTCTGTTAGCAGTTTTATGGGGCCATTAGTTTCTCCATTAGAGTTTTATAATTTCTTACCTAGTTCAGTTTTATAATCTGAAAGTTTATCAGAAACCTGTAACCTAGAGTGAGCGCCAGAGCCCTCTCCATGAATTTCTCTGAAGATGAAATATATTTTGCAAACGCATCAAACAATAACTGTCTGTAAACAACAAGACCCCAAAATGGTAATTGACAAAGAAATTTGGTTAATTTTGTGACATACAATACTTCAAAATAATAACCAGAACTGAACTGATAACCAGGACAGATCAGAATTTCAGCAATGTTATAAAATTTCAAAACACATATGTCAATAACCTTCACCCACGTAAGACCATCTAAGAGGCTTATCATCACTTATTCGACAATGCTTTCCATGTAATTTAACATACTGAATAAGCCTAATAAGTTTAGTATCTTCCTCCTGATAGGAAGAGAGCAAATTTCTTTGAGAAGTCCCAGGACCCTTTGAAAATTCTTAAAGGAAAAAGTCAAAAGAAAGACTTTATTTAAGATTTGAGGGCTGGCCCCATGGCTTAGCGGTTAAGTGCACGCGCTCCACTACTGGTGGCCCGGGGTTCGGATCCCAGGCGCGCACTGACACACCGCTTCTCTGGCCATGCTGAGGCTGCTCCCACATACAGCAACTAGAAGGATGTGCAGCTATGACGTACAACTAGCTACTGGGGGGTTTGGGGGAAAAAAAAAAAGGAGGAGGATTGGCAATAGATGTTAGCTCAGAGCCGGTCTTCCTCAGCAAAAAGAGGAGGATTAGCATGGATGTTAGCCCAGGGCTGATCTTCCTCATTAAAAAAAAAAAAAAGATAAGTGTCACACAGACAACAGTTTCTGCGCTGAAGTAACTCAACCCCAAAGGATAGTTTACAGAGTACAGGTCTCTTGTCCCCATAACTGACCAGATTGTCAGTCAAATGGCTGACCCAGGGGCCAACCTGGAATCACTCCAGGTGCCCACAAACCAGAGGAGAGCCCCAGAGGTGGAGCACGGACTCTCTGAAACCAGAACCCAGAGAAGAGCTTTCATTAAGACCACTAGAGGAGCCGGCCCAGTGGCTCAAGTGGTTAAGTGCGTGTGCTCCACTGCGGCGGACCGGGGTTCGCTGGTTTGGATCCCGGGTGCGCACCGATGCACCGCTTGTCAAGCCATGCCGTGGCGGCATCCCATATAAAGTGGAGGAAGATGGGCATGGATGTTAGCCCAGGGCCAGTCTTCCTCAGCAAAAAAAGGAGGATTGGCAGATGTTAGCTCAGGGCAGATCCTCCACACACACACCAAAAAAAAAAGACCACGAGAGGAGGCTAAGACTACAAATTTGATGAAGCTAAGGATGGCAAGGAAAAAAGAAAGACCTAGGAGTTCAGAATAGCCAGACTGTGGAAAATGGCGAGCATCCTAGACCAAAACACACAAACAACCAACAACAACAACAACAAAGCAGTTCAGCAACTCCAGAGGGATTTAACCCCATGCAAGTGGACCCCCGCTCCGATCACAGTCACAACACAAAGACTCAGGGACCTCAGGGGGCCTCGAACCCCCACCTCAACACTCCAGATGAGATTCAATCTCCAGAGGGGATTTGACCCCTAGACAGACAGACTCAGTGCACTCCAGGTGAGATTCAATCTCCAGATGGGGTTTGACCCCTGACTAGTCACCAGGGATTGCTCCCATTTTGCCAGAACCAAGCATTGGCCCTTCCGGAGTGGCTGGGTTGTGCAATCCTTCCAGACAGAGGGGACTCTCACTCCCCTGAGGCAGGCTACCACCAGACGGGGACTCAAACCCTGAAGCCAGGCCCCAGACAGGCTTTGTGAGACAACTTAAGAAAATAACTCTTATAGCTGTGCCGTGGGGTTGGTGCCACTCACCTCCATGGAGAGATCCTCTGAGCAAAGCACTCAGTGTGGCCGCTGGGTCTCCCGATGTGGCAGCGATGTCAAGCCGGTGGCACAGGCACCATGAAGGGGTGTGTCCCATCTGAGTCGCCTGAGTTACTGAACCAAGTGGGCTCTCCTCCTGGTGCCTTACATAAGACTCTACACCAGTGGAAGCTGTCTCACAAAGTAAAGTGTATTTGCAGCAAATAGGAGGCCATGAGGAATCATTTCCAAAGTCATGGCGTCCTGGAACAAAGAGAAGCAGGAACTTTTATTTTGGTTGGGGAATGAATATTCAAAAGGAAGAGGTGGATATTCCCTTGCTCAGGCTTAGTTGGAAAACATGCTTCCGCATACACTGCAGATTAAGGTAATGAGGCTTAATCTCCTCCTGAAAAGATCTTCATATTAAAATTAAGGCAAGGTCAAGGGCATAGCTCTTGTAGGGAGGCTTGGTTAGCTTCAAGGTTGTTGCTGGTTGTGTCTCCTTAACATAAAAACAGTTAACTGGTTCCAAACCCACCATTGAGTTCCTTGGGGCACTAGTTAGTGACGCTACTATATAGCAGAGCCTGATATATAGTAAATGCTCAATCTGTATATGTTGAATCAATATCATGTATCTTTTGTGTCTCAGTGTATCTTCCACAGTGCTTGCTGAGTTGACTTAACACCACATAAATCCAGGTTATTTCAATAATAACCAAGCCCATGTCGACACAAAATAACCAATAACCATTCTATAGATGAGAGATAAAGTGAGTTTTACTTGAGCCAGGGTAAGGATTATAATCCCAGATGGCAGTTTCCACAAAGAAAGCAAGCGGGGCCTGCCTGGTGGCACAGCAGTTAAATGTGTGCGCTTCGCTCCGAGGACCTGGGGTTTGCAGGTTCGGATCCCAGGCGCACACAGCCGCACCGCTTGTCAAGCCATGCTGTGGTGGCGTCCCATATAAAGTAGAAGATGGGCACAGATGTTAGCTCAGGACCAATCTTCCTCAGCAAAAAAAGAGGAGGATTGGCATCGGATGTTAGCTCAGGGCTGATCTTCCTCACACACACACAAAAATTGAAAGAAAGCATTCTGGAGAAGCACGGTTTTCAGTACAGTTTTATACCTTTTTAAAACAAAGAATATACATTAAACACACCCAGGATACATATTCATCAAAGTTTCCAAGAGGTATTCAGTTGTAAATTAGTGGGTCAACATGACCCTGATGTCAGGAAAGGGACTAATATGGGCGTTACCTATAGGGCTACCAATAGGGCGTAAGAGGGGAAGTGTGCATTCTTATCTTAAGAGAGTGCATTCTTCATTTAAATAGTTAACACAGATGTACAACGTATGTTTGATAGGCCTAAATAAAGTTAAGCTTCTTTAGCTCAAGTCAAATCAGTTTTGAACCCAAATAGTTACCCCATATACCTCAATACGTGAAAATCTCTTGTCACCTTACACACCACTTTCCATAAACTTCCAGTAGTCTTCCTTTAAAACACTTGTCTTTTACTAAAAACCCCACCAAATACTTCTATCAAACTTGCTCGGGGTGGGGGTGGGGGCATGGCGTAGCGGTTAAGTGCGTGCCCTCCGCTGCTGGCAGCCTGGGTTCGGATCCCCGGCGCGCATTAATGCACCGCTTCTTATGCCATGCTGTGGCGGTGTCCCACATAAAGTGGAGGAAGACAGGCGCGGATGTTAGCTCAGGGCTAGCCTTCCTCAGCAAGAAGGGGAGGATTGGCATGGATGTTAGCTCATGGCTGATCTTCCTTACAAAAGAAAAAACAAAAAAAACACCTTGCTCAACTCTGCCAGGTAGGTAATTAATTGCTTCTGCAGTAGCTGGGTCAGGTCTCTAGGGTAGCACCCACTGTTTTAGATTGGTATTAATCTGTTTATGTCTGTCTCATCTGCTGGGTTCAGAACTCTGAAGAACTCTGCTGTCTTATTCACCCTTTACCCAAACCAAGTAGTTATTCTTATAAGGGTAGTTATAATGAAAATGTTGGTTTGTGCATATGTTTAGGGCAATCCATGGGCCCAGGATGATTTGTACTGCATTTGTAGAGTATTACAGAAAAAAAATTCACATATTAAATATCTTCGAATTCTCTAATAAAGTCATATCAACTCTGTATATGCGTAAGATTAATTTCTCCAATTTACTAACAAAACCGACTCAGAAGGTCAGGCCCTAAGTCTAAAGTCACACAGGAAAGCCAACCACAAGTCAATTTCAGCAGTGACCGGCGAGAGGCATGCTGGAGGTCTTTTGAACTCCTTCGGCCACCGTCGCCGGGTCTTCTCCGCTCGCGCTCTCTCCTTCTGCGCCTGCGCGCTGCTGGAGCGTCGTCCATTTCTCCATCAGTCAGGAAGGACGCTGGTGTTGAGGTGAGTCGAGTCGTGCCCCTCGTTCGGGTTCTCGTAAGTGCCACCTCCCGCTGCCTGCTCTCGGTCTGTCTTGGAGTTGAGTCGTGACTGCATCTCTGCGGTCGCTGAATCTCGGACGTCTAGCCTGCGTCGACCCCTGTACGCCCCCGCCGCGACCTTGGGAGGGCCGCGGGCTGGCGACCGGGGCCCCCCGGGGCCAGATGGGTGACGGGGGCCTCGAGGAACCTGCTGGGCTTCGGAGGCGGCCGGCCCGGGCCCAGTGCCCGCTGTGTCTTACCCCCGTCAGTGTGACCTTGGCTAGGTCATGTGACCTGTCTGGCCTAGTGTTTTCACCTGTAAGAAGGGGGTAGGGGTTTCTTCTCATCCAGGCCTGACGCGTAAGGGCTGGCGCTCGGCGGGTGTTGGCTGTGGTAGCCTTTGTGGCTAGACAAGGGAAGCTGGAGACGGGTCAGCGTGCCGGCGGCAGGCGGGAAGGGCCGGGCCTCCTGCGGCCTCTCTCCTCTCGCCCCGGGCCTTTCCGCCGTAGCCCCCCGGCCGCGGACAGTCTGCGGGCCGGCGCGCGCCCCGCTGCAGTGGGCCCTCGAGGCAACTGTTGGGTTCCTGCCCGCGGTCTGGTCTTTTACCGCGTGACCTTGGAGAAGTGACGTAACTTGCGTGTGCCTCAGTTTTCTTATCGGTAAAATGGGAATGATGACTGTCTCAGGCGGTTGTCTGCAAGATTAAATGAGTTGATAGTAAGCTTGTAGAGGAGTGAATGCTGTAAGTGAATTTGCGCTTGTCCGTCTAGAGCCGCTGCTCAACTTGCCTGTAGCTGGGAGAGATTTTGTTTCTAGTTTTTGCTCCCCGCGTACTATTGGCCGCAGTTATCTTGCTTATTTAGGGTAGTCGTTCAGTATGTGAGAGGAGAAGACGAAGGAGGCCGAGCCATTCAACACCTTAGGCTTTGTGGGAGGGATCCGTCCCCCATCCTGCCTTTGCCTCTCTAGGTATTAGAATGAGTTGTGCATGAAAATTCTTTAGATATCTTACTGTGTTCTAAGAGTTTTCCTGTGTTATTATTTTACCCAGCAAGGAGAATAACTACCATGGCTTCCAGTGCTCTGACGAAACCCCAGATGCGTGGCCTTCTGGCCAAGCGTCTGCGATTTCATATTGTTGGAGCATTCGTTGTATCCCTGGGGGTTGCAGCTTTCTATAAGGTATGTATGTTTGGTTTTTACTTTGTGCATATGGTCCAAAGATGTGTGTTTTAAATTCAGAAATGTTTTATTTTCATAAATAGTTTAGAGTCTTTTTTTTTTTATTGATATTTTAATGGTTTCTAACATTGTGAAATTTTGGGTTGTACATTTTTGTTTGTCCATCACCCCATATATGACTCCCTTCACCCCTTGTGCCCACCCCCCACCCCCCACCCCCACTTCCCGGGTAACCACAGTCCAGTTTTCTCTGTCCATGTGTTGGTTTATATTCCACATATGAGTGAGATCATACAGTGTTTGTCTTTCTCTTTCTGGCTTATTTCACTTAACATAATACGCTCCAGGCCCATCCATGTTGTTGCAAATGGGACGATTTTGTCTTTTTTTATGGCTGAGTAGTATTCCATTGTATATATATACCACATTTTCTTAATCCAATCGTCAGTCGAGGGACACTTAGGTTGCTTCCACTTCTTGGCTATGGTGAATAATGCTGCAATGAACATAGGGGTGCATAAGCCTCTTTGGATTGTTGATTTCAGGTGCGTTGGATAGATTCCCAGTAGTGGGATGGCTGGATCATAGGGCATCTCTATTTTTAATTCTTTGAGGAATCTCCATACCGTTTTCCATAGAGGCTGCACCAATTTGCATTCCCACCAGCTGTGTATGAGGGTTCCTGTTTCTCCACATCCTCTCCAACATTTGTTGTTTTTTGTCTTGGTGATTATAGCCATTCTAACGGGCGTGAGGTGGTATCTTAGTGTTGTTTTGATTTGCATTTCCCTGATGATTAGTGATGTTGAGCATCTTTTCATGTGCCTATTGGCCATCTGTATATCTTCCTTGGAGAAGTGTCTGTTCATTTCCTCTGCCCATTTTTTGATCGGGTTGTTTGTTTTTTTGTTGTTCAATTGTGTGAGTTCTTTATATATTATGGAGATCAACCCCTTGTCAGATGTATGTTTTGCAAATATTCTCTCCCAGCTGGTTGGTTGGTTGTTCATCTTGATTCTGGTTTCATTTGTCTTATAAAAGCTCTTTAGTCTGATAAAGTCCCACTTGTTTATTTTTTCTTTAGTTTCCCTAGTCTGGGTAGGCATGTCATCCGAAAAGATTCCTTTAAACCCAATGTCAAATAGTGTGTTGCCTATATTTTCTTCTATGAGTTTTATAGTTTCAGGTCTCACCTTCAGGTCTTTGATCCATTTTGAGTTAATTTTTGTGAATGGCGATAGCACATGGTCCACTTTCATTCTTTTGCATGTGGCTGTCCAGTTTTCCCAACACCATTTATTGAAGAGACTTTCCTTTCTCCATTGCATGTCCTTAGCACCTTTGTCGAAAATTAGCTGTCCGTATATGTGTGGTTTTATTTCTGGGCTTTCAATTCTGTTCCATTGATCTGTGTGTCTGTTTTTGTACCAGTACCATGCTGTTTTGATTACTATTGCTTTGTAGTATGTTTTGAAGTCAGGAATTGTGATGCCTCCTGCTTTGTTCTTTTTCTTTAGGATTTCTTTAGCTATTCGGGGTCTTTTGTTGCCCCATATAAATTTTAGTATTCTTTTTTCTATTTCTGTGAAGAATGTCATTGGGATTCTGATTGGGATTGCATTGAATCTGTAGATTGCTTTAGGTAATATAGACATTTTAACTATGTTTATTAGTTTAGAGTCTTTTAAAGAAACTCCTGTAATATGCTCCCTTCCATTTACTCTGCTCACCTCAGTACCTCATCTTCCTCAGATAGCTTGTTCTCTATCTTTAAATGCAGGTGGGGCTGCCATAACAAGGTACCACACACTGGGTGGGGTAAACAACAGAAATTTGTTTTTTGTCCGGGAGGCTAGAAATCTAAGATCAAGGTGGCTGCAGGGTTGGTTTCTTCCGAGGCCTCTCTCTTGGCTTGTAGATGGCTTTCTTCTCCCTGTGTCTTCACATGGTCCTCTGTGTATTAGCGTGTCTCTGTCTGAATTTTCTCTTATGAGGAAGCTAGTCATTGGATTAGGACCCACCCTAACGACCTCATTTTAACTTAATTATCCCTTTAAAGACTTGATCTCCAAATACTGTTAGGTTCTGAGGTACTAGGAGGTTAAGACTTCAACACATGAATTTAGGGAGAGACAATTCAGCCCGTAACACAGGCTATAATTGTTTTATTTAAGCAGCGGGATGGGGAAGGCAGTAGTTTTGTTTGGCACCTTTAAGAATTGTTGCCACAGAATTGCATTTTAACTCTGCCTTCTGTGGATTTTAGTGTTCACCGTTTTGATTTTTTTCTAATAAATTTTTTTCTTGTAAAATACACATAAAATTTAACATGTTTTTAAATGTACAGTTCAGTGGTATTAAATACGTTCATGATGTTGAGTAACCATGACCACCATCTCCATAACTTTTTGTCTTGTAAAACTGGAACTCCATTAAACAATAACCTTCCATTCCCCGCCCCCCCCACCCCCAGCTCACAGAACCACAGTTCTGCTTTCTGTCTCTGATTTTCACTACTGTAGGTACCTCATAAAAATTAAAAAAATATAAAATCCATTTGCTTTTATTTCTCTGGGTTGTTTACTGAGCCTGTTACCTTATTTCTCTCTGCCTTATTGTTCCATATTTTTAAAACGAAAAAGATTTTTCTTATAACAAAATGCTCACAGTTGCTTTGTGGGTAATGTGTCCCAGCAGACCTTGTTCAGAGGGTTGCACTGGGTCTCCTTCCTGCCTCTTGGTCTTCCCAGAAGAAGTTGGGAATTCACGTAGGAGGTGAAGCAGTAAAACCGGCCAGGTAGAAGGCTCTTACTATGTTAAGGTGAAGTATCATGATTCCATATGTTTCTGCAGCACCTTAACTGATGTGGATTGGCACTTGAAGAATTTTTTACTGGTTTTTCTATGCAGGATGGGATTAGAATTTGGATTATAATACACACATTGAAATCTATTAGGCAGTGTTTTGTGGAGAGTAAAACCTTTGCCAGATGACAGACCTGAGTTTGAATACTGATTGAGCCACCTACCAACTAGTGCTTCTTCCTAGATCTTAATCAAGTCACTTAAACTCTGAGTCCCTTTCCTCATGTGTAAAACAGGTCAATGTCTATTCTGAGGGCTTAAATGATGTTGAAGTCTAAATCACCCAGGACTGTTCTTGCCAGATAGAAAGCTTCTTGTGCCTTTCAGAGGCAGATGGTTAGTGAATCAGTCTCAGACTCTTTTGAAATTAATATTATAACTTAAATTGAATCAGAATAATGTAGCAGGTCTCAGCTGTGGGAATATTTAGGCTTTGCCAGAGGGAAGACTGCAGACTGTCTTCTCCCTAAACCTTTTAGCTTTCTGGGTATCTTTCTTTGGCTCTTGCCAGTCTGCATACACCCCACTCCCCCAACACTCACCCACATATCCAACAAAAGGAATAATCCGTTCCTAGGTAAGGAAGACTCCTCTTGCTAATTAGTTTCCCTAAGGCTGCTTTTGCTTTCCTTGCATCTATCTCAATGCCTGCACCCTTCGTCTTAGGAAATATAGATTTCAAGTTAAAGGTGAACACACACAGACATATTGTATTGTGATTTTGTTGTCTTTAGATATTAAGTTTCTAATAATCTAAAAAATAAGTTCTAATGGGATATGTTACTTTTTAGTTTGCTGTGGCTGAACCAAGAAAGAAGGCATATGCAGATTTCTACAGGAATTATGATTCCATGAAAGATTTTGAGGAGATGAGGAAGGCTGGTATTTTTCAGAGTGCAAAGTGATTTTGGAATGTAAAGGTAATATGGTTATTTGAAGTTACTGTTTAGTATTTTTTTTTTAATTGTGGTAAAATACACATGAAGTTTACCATCTTAACTATTTTTAAATGTACAGTTCAGTATTGTTAAGTACATTCACATTGTTGTACAACCAATCTTCAGAACTCTTTTCATCTTGCAAAACAAACTCTGTACCTATTAAACAACCCTCCATTCTCCTCCATTCCCTGGCAACCACCATTCTACTTTCTGTCTCTATGTATTTGACTACTCTAGTTACCTCATGTAAGTGGAATCATACAGTATTTGTCTTTTTGTGACTGGCTTTTTTCACTTAATGTAATGTCCCCAAGGTTCATCTGTTACAGCATCTGTCAGAATTTCCTTTTTAAGGCTAAATAATACTTCATTTTATATATACCATATTTTGTTTACAGCCATGCTTTGCTTGACAGGGATATGGTCTGAGAAATGCATCATTAGGTGATTTCCTCATTGTGTGACCATCATAGAGTGTACTTAATACAAACCTAGATGGTATAGGCTACACACATCTGGGTTATATGGTACTAATCTTATGGGATCACCGTTGTATATGGGGCTCTGTTGTTGACTGCGACATCATTATGCTGCACGTGACTGTATTTATTCATCTATTAATGAACGGATTGCTTCCACTTTTTGGCTATTGTGAATAATGCTGCTATGATGTGTGCGAATATCTCTTTGAGACCCTACTTTAAATACTTTTGAGTATATACCTAGAAGTGGAGTTGTTGGATTATATGGTAGTTCTATTTTTAACTTTTTAAGGAACTGCCATTCTATTTTACATAGCAGCTGTACCATTTTACATTCTACCAACAGAGCACAAGAGTTCCAATTTCTCCACATCCCTGCCCACACTTACTGTTTTCTGTTTTTTTAATAGGAGCCATCCTAACGGGTATGAGATGGTATCTAATTTTGGTTTTCATGATGTTGAGCATCTTTTCTTGTGCTTGTTGACCATTTGTTTATCCTCTTTGGAGGAATGTCTATTCAAATCCTTTCCCCTTTTTTTTTTTTTTTTTTTGAGGAAGGTTGGCCCTGAGCTAACATCTGTTGGCAATCTTCCTCTCTTTTTTTTTCCCCTCCCCAAAGCCTCCAGTACATAGTTGTATATCCTAGTTGTAGCTCCTTCTAGTTCTCCCATGTGGGATGCCGCGTCAGCATGGCTTGATGAGTGGTGAGCAGATCCGCATCCAGGATCCGAACTGGCGAAGCCCGGGCCGCCAAAGCAGAATGCGTGAACTTTTTAATGTTTTTTTTTTTGGTTAGGAAAATTGGCCCTGAGCTAACATCTGTTGCCAGTCTTCCTCTTTTTGCTTGTGGAAGATTGTCCCTGAGTTAACATCTGTGCCACTCTTCCTCTATTTTTTGTATGTGGGACACTGCCACAGCATGGCTTGATGAGTGGTATCTTGATCTTCGTGCGGGATCCAAACCCATGAACCCCGGGCCACTGAAGTAGAGCGTGTGGACTTAACAACTAGGCCACTGGGTTGGCCCTCCTTTCCCCATTTTTAATCAGATTGGTTTTTTGTTGTTGTTGAGTTGTAGGAGTTCTTTAAACTCTTTGTCAGATATATGATTTGCAAATATATTTTCCCGTTCTGTAGATTGCCTTTTCACTCTGTTGATTGTGTCTTTTGAACAGAAATTTTAAATTTTGATGGAGTCTAATTTATGTAATTCTTTTTTTGTTGCCTGTGCTTTTGATGTCATATCCAAGAATTCATTGCGAAATCCGATGTCATATCCAAGTGATCATTGCCAAATCCAATGTCATAAAGCTTTTCTTGTGTTTTCTTCTATGACTTTTACAGTTTTAGCTTTCACCTTTAGGTCTTAGATCCATTGAGTTAATTTTTGGATATGATGTAAGGGAGGGGTCCAACTTCATTTTTCTTCATGTGAATATCCAGTTTTCTCAACAGCATTTGTTGAAAAGACTGTCTGTCCTTTCCCTATTGGATGGTTTTGGTACCTGTGTTGGTAGTTTTTTGACTGGATATGTGAAGGTTTTTTGGGGTGCTCTATTCTGCATTGGTTTATATTTGTCTTTTTTTTTTTTTTTGTGAGGAAGATCAGCCCCGAGATAACATCTGTGCAAATCCTCCTCTTTTTTTTTTTTGCTGAGGAAGACCGGCTCTGAGCTAACATCTATTGCCAATCCTCCTCCTTTTTTGCCCCCAAAGCCCCAGTAGATAGCTGTGTGTCATAGTTGCACATCCTTCTAGTTGCTGTATGTGGGACGCGGCCTCAGCATGGCCGGAGAAGTGGTGTGTCGGTGCGTGCCCGGGATCTGAACCTGGGCCGCCAGTAGCCGAGCATGCACACTTAACCACTAAGCCACGGGGCCGGCCCTGTATTTCTGTCTTTACACCAGTACCACACTATTTGATTACTGTAGCTTTATAGTAAGTTTTGAAATCAGGAAATGTTAGTCCTCCAACTTCTTTTTCAAGATTGTTTTGTCAGGGTCCCTTGATAGTCTATATGAATTTTAGGATGAATTTTCCTGTTTCTGCAAAAATACTGTTGGGATTTTCATAGGGATTGCATTATATATGTAGATCACTTTGGGTAGTATGGACGTCCTCATAATTATAAGTATTCCAGTCCACGAACATGAGATCTCTTTCCATTTATTTGTGTCTTTAATTTCTTTCAGCAATGTTTTGTACTTTGCCTCCTTGGTTAAGTTTATTCCTAGTATTCTTTCTGATGCTGTTGTAACTGGAATTGTTTTCTTAATTTTCTTTTCTGATTATTCATTGTTAGAGTGTAGAAATGCAACTGATTTTCATGTGTTGATTTTGTTGATTTTTTTGATTTGTTCAATTGTTGATTTTTTCATGTGTAGCTTTGCTGAGTTAGTTTATTCTAACAGTTTTTTTGGTGGAATCTAGGGTTTTCTACATATAAGATCAGGTCATCTGCCAACAGAGATCATTTTACTTCTTCCTTTCCAATTTGGATGTCTTTTATTTCTTTTTCTTGCCTAATTGTTATGGGTAGGACTTCCAGTACTATGTTGAATAGAAGTAGTAAGAGTGGGCGTGCTTGTGTTTTTCCTGATCTTAGAGGAAAAGCTTTCAGTGTTTCATCATTGAGTATGATATTAGTCGTGGGCTTTTTGTATATGGCCTTTATTATGTTGAGGTAGTTGCCGTCTGTTCCTAATTTGTTAAGTGTTTTTATTATGAAAAGGTATTGAATTTTTCAAATGCTTTTTCTGTATCAATTGAGATGATCATGTGTTTTTTTCTTTCTTTGGTGTCTTACGTTGATTTTTGTATGTTGAGTCATCCTTGTATTCCAGGAATAATTCCGACTTGGCCGTGGTGTATAATCTTTTTAATGAGCTGTTGAATTCTGTTTGCTAGTATTTTGTTAAGGATTTTTACTTGTATGTTTATCAGGGATATTATTCTGTAGTTTTCTTGTATTTTCTTTGTCTGGCTTTGGTATCAGGATAATGCTGGCCTTATAGAATGTTTTGTATTCTTTAATGAGATGGTCAGGTGTGGCCACAAAAGGAGACATAGAGAGGCTCAGGAAAACATGGTAGGGGCCATCTCTCCCCACCCAGAAATGTTTTTCAGGATGTTAAAGTATAGAAAAAGGATATGTTTAATACATATAGTGAATTTGGAAGTGTTCCTCCTATTCAGCTTTTTTGGAAGAGCTTGAGGAGGATTGGTGTTGATTCTTTAAATGTTTGGTAGAATTCACCTGTGAAGCCTTCTGATCCTCAGCTTTTCTTTGTTGTAAGGTTTTTGATTGCTGATTCAATCTCCCTACTACTTATAGGTCTGTTTACATTATCTATTTCTTGCTGATTCATTTCTTGGTAGGTTGTGTGTTTCTAGGAAGTAATCCATTTCATATAGGTTATCTAACTTGTTGACATACAATTGCTTATAGTATTTTTGTAATCCTTTTTATTTCTGTAAAATCAGTTGTAATATCCCCTTTTATTTCTGTTTTTAGTTATTTGAGCATTCTCCCTTTTTTCTTAGTCGGTCTGACTAAACGTTTGCCAATACAGTCGTGTGTCCCTCAAGTACCATATAGCCTACTACCCCTAGGCTGTATGGTGCTAATCTTATGGCACCACACTTTTGTATATGCAGTCTGTCCACTGAAATGTCCTTAATGCAGTGCATGACTGTATTGATCTTTACAGATAACCAGCTCTTGATTTTGTAGATTTATCTTATTATTTTTCTATTCTCTATTTTGTTTATCTCTAATCTTTATTGTTTCCTTCCTTCTGTTAGTTTCGGGTTTCATTTGCTTTTCTTTTTCTAGCTTTTTAAGGTATAAATTTAAGTTGCTGATTTCAGATCTTTCTTCTTTTTAAATTTCCCTTGTGATATCCTCTTTGACCCATTAGTTGTTAAAGAGTATGTTGTTTAATTTTAACATATTTGTGGATTTTTCTGTTTTCCTTCTGGTATTGATTTCTTTTTTTTTTTTAATTGTTTATTTTTTGTGAGGAAGATCAACCCTGAGCTAACATCCATGCTAATCCTCCTCTTTTTGCTGAGGAAGGCCGGCTCTGAGCTCACATCTATTGCCAATCCTCCTCCTTTTTTCCCCCCAAAGCCCCAGTAGATAGTTGTATGTCATAGTTGCACATCCTTCTAGTTGCTGTATGTGGGATGCAGCTTCAACATGGCTGGAGAAGCGGTGCGTCAGTGTGCGCCTGGGATCCAAACCTGGGCCGCCAGTAGTGGAGCGCGCGCACTTCACTGCTAAGCCACGGGGCCAGCCCCCTGGTATTGATTTCTAGTTTCATTCCATTGTGATCAGAGAAGATACTTTATATTTTAAATCTATTAAGTCTGTATATGGTCTATCCTGGAGAATATTTCATATGCACTTGAGAAAACTGTGTATTCTGTTGTTCGGTAGAATGTTCTGTATCTATTAAGTCCATTTGGTCTGTAGTGTTTTTCACGTCCTCTTATTTTCTTAATGATCTTCTATCTGTTTCTTCTAGCCAGAAAAAGTGGGGTATTGAAGTTGCCTACTATTATTGTAGAGTTGTCTATTTCTCCCTTCAATTCTGTTAGTGTTTGCTTCATATATTTGGAAGCTCTGGTGTTTGGTGCATATATATTTATAATTGTTTTATCTTATTTTTATATACAGTGTTCTTTGTCTCTTGTAACATTGTTTGAATTAAAGTCTATTTTGTCTGATAATAATATAGTCACCCTTGTCACTCTTGCTCTGTTTTACTGTATGGACTATCTTTTTCCGTCCTTTCACTTTCAAACTGTGTGTGTCCTTAGATCTAAAGTGAATTTCTTGTAGACAGCATGTAGTTGGATCCTGTTTTGTATCCATTCTGCCACTTTTATGTCTTTTGATTGAGAGTTTAATCAATTTACATTTAAGGTAACTACTGAGAGGGAAGGACATACTATTGCCATTTTGTTAATTGTTTCTGTATATCTTATAGCTTTTTTGTCCTTCATTTCCTCCCTTAATACCTTCCTTGGTGTTTAGTTGATTTTTTTGTAGTGACATGTTTTGAGTCCCTTCTCATTTCCTTTTGTGTGTATTCTATGGATATTTTCTTTGTGGTTACCATGGGGATTACATAAAACATGCTAAAATTATAACAATCCATTTCAATCACATTAAAAGTGGAGTTATGAAACAGTTATAATAATACTGGCTTTTATATTGGTCCATATATTTACCTTTACCAGAGACTTTATATTTTCACATGGCTTTGAGTTTCTGTCTAGTGTACTTTTGTTTCCACTTGAAGACCTTCCTTTGAACATCTAGTAATAATGAACTCCTTATCCTTGAAGTTTCGTTTATGGAATGTTAGGTTATGTCCTTGTTTTTGAAGGACAGTTTTGCTGGATATACTATTCTCGGTTGACAGGGTTTTTTTGTGAGCACTTTAAATATATCATCCAGCAGCCTTATTACCTGCAAGGTTTTCGCTGAGAAATCCACTGATAAGATAATCCTACAGAGGCTCCCTTGTGGGTGATGAATTTATTTTTCTCTTGTTGCTTTCATGATCCATTGTCTTTGGTTTTTGACAGTTTGATTATAATGTGTCTTGGTGTGTCTCTTTGGCTTCACCCTACTTCCAAATAACTTCTTGTATTTGTATATCCATTTCTTTTCTCAAGTTTGGGATGTTTTTGGCCATTGTTTCTTCAGTTTCTTTGTAATTTTATTTATTTATTTTTCCCCCAAAGCCCTAGTAGATAGTTGTATGTCATAGTTGCACATCCTTCTAGTTGCTATATGTGGGATGCGGCCTCAGCATGGCCGGAGAAGCAGTGCATTGGTGCGCGCCCGGGATCTGAACCCGGGCTGCCAGCAGTGGAGCGCGTGCACTTAACCGCTAAGCCATGGGGCCGGCCCATTTTAAAGAGCCTTTTTTTTTTTTTTTTTTTTTTGAGGACGATCAGCCCTGAGCTAACATCCGTGCTAATCCTCCTCTTTTTGCTGAGGAAGACCGGCTCTGAGCTAATATCTATTGCCAATCCTCCTCCTTTTTTTTTTTTTCTCCCCCAGAGTCTCAGTAGATACTTGTATGTCATAGTTGCACATCCTTCTAGTTGCTGTATGTGGGACGCGGCCTCAGCATGGCTGGAGAAGCAGTGCGTGCCCGGGATCTGAACCCGGGCCACCAGTAGCGGAGAGCGCGCACTTAACTGCTAAGCCACGGGGCTGGCCCGACATTTCTGTTTTCTTGTAACTTTGAAGTTTTCAAATTTCCCACGGTATACATTTCATGTTCCGATGTTAACAGGATAATTTTTAATATTTGTTAGACTTTTTTATTTTATAAGCTGATTGTGTTCAAAAATCAGTAAGAAAAAACAGAGTTGGAGGTAGGAATAGAAATATTGTTTAGGGAGCTGGCCTGGTGGCATAGTGGTTAAGTTCGCGTGCTCTGCTTCAGCAGCCCAGGGTTCGTAGGTTCGAATCCTGGGGCAGACGGATGCAGTGCTCATCAAGCCATGCTTTGGCGGCATCCCACATACAAAATAGAGGAAGATGAGCACAGATGTTAGCTCAGAGCCAATCTTCCTCACAAAAAAAAAAAAAGGAAATATTGTTTAGAATAGATGGGCAGCTCTTTGTAAGAACAGTATGTGAGTATGAGAAGGGAATGGAGGGGGGTGAGCTTGAGAGAGAAGAAGGCAGCAGAAGTTGGTAAATGAAAGCAAGAAACCAGAGTAAGGGGTGCTATGGCCAAAATGGAAAAGTGGGTGGTCAGGGAGCTTGGCGGAGAATGGACTCGGAGCCCAGGCAGCCTGAACTGGGTCTCCTGCGCTAATGGTTAGTGAGCAAAGTGTGATCTCCATAGAGTAGACCTCAGGTGTTTCAAGGGTGGTGAGGTGTTAAGAGAGATGCTTACTGTTTGTCATTAACTTAGCCACTATGTTTTTCTCCACAGAATCTCTTTGGGTTGAGTTCCATGGAAGTTTGTCACTCACTGACCTGTGTTCCTGAACTATGAAACGTGAATATTTGGGCTAAGGAATAGTTTCTCTTGATAAATAAATAAGAAATACATGGACAGTAAGTCTTTGCTCAATTATTCTTACTGATAATAATTCAAGGCACTTGCATCAGAACTGATTAGGGATTTTAACTGTGTTTATGAACCTTATGAAGAAAACTTGATTTCAGTATTAAAAATTTCATTGTTTTAGGACATTTTTGATTGCTCTGCTGTTTTGTCCATTTCACTGAGATACTGCTAGCTGCAGTTTAGTCCTGGGCCATGGATTTAAGGCCTACATGAGCCCACATGACTATGGTCATCCCTCAGTATCCACAGGAGATTGGTTCCAGGACACCCCCCATAACAAAATCCAAAGATGCCCAAGTCACTTAGCTTTCCATATGCATGAGTTCCCCATCATCTGCAGATTCGACCAGCTTGTAAACATAGTACACAGTCCTTGTGGGCTTCATTGTCACTGTTTGGTAGTTCTGCTCAATCAACACTCAGACAGATAAAATAGATAATTGAAATTTAAGGATCTTTACTCAGTATTGCTTTATTAAAGAGCCAGCAGTATATATATACATTTCAGAATATAGATCAGGTCCAGAAAAGGTTGTGTTAGTTACTTAACCAGAATTGAGTAATGTCTGCTAATGACTAACAGTGTGGTAACTTATTTCGAAGGAGGTCTTAGGACCTTTCTCCCCTTGATTAATTATGCTTTTTGTTGTGATCAAAGTGATACCACAAAGAGCTTTAAAAATTAAGTTTACTTCAGCCACAGCTAATTTAATCACTAACTGTTGCTGTATTAGGATAACAAAAAAAAATTTATTATCCTTTTTAACTCGTGCAAAATTCTTGAGTGAGTCACAACATGAGCTGTATTATACCTGGGTATCACTGAAAAACTGCATTTTAAAAACCCTTGGTGACAATACACATTTATGTGTGCTCGGTAATTCAAGGATTCATTTTAAACAATATAATAATTCTTAGAAGTAGTATGCAAAATTACCATAAAAGAAGAATTAATACATATTTACATTCTTAAAAATAGTTACTCTTGAGGTTAGTTGACAAAACTATCACTTTCCTAAATGAGTACAAAACACAACAAACTAATGGAGGAACCATTTTTTCATATTCGGCCTGAACTGTCATTAACAAACAAACAAACAAACAGTCTTGCTTTCCAAAAACAAAACACTTATGCAGTGACTTCTTATACTCAGTCACGTATGAGACTTAAGTTAAAGGTCAGTGGGCATTTGAAATGAATTTGCTTAGCATCTCACAATTGTAGGTGATTGATAGACTTTAGGTCCAAGTTTGGATGTAATCAATCAGTAAAAATGTGTTCTGATCGGAGTATGAGATATTTACTGACTATTAAAGATGCTATCTGGTGACCCAGGATCTTGAGCCAGACCCCCCCCCCACCCCCCCGCTTAAATGCAGAATTATCAGACACTGTGAAGATCTTTGTGCTTGATCAAGTCAATTCAGCAAAATAAAGTATTTATTTATTTGGACTGATTCACTCTTAAGATTAATGTTGGGGTTCCTGACTGACTCTCCTCCAGTGCAGCAGGGCAGTATGAATTCTGCTCTACCCCTTCCACAGGGAGTGTCAAAGGGAGTTCCTAGTAGTGTTTTGTTTATGAAACTAAAGAAACTCACCTGAGCACTTTGGGTTTGTTTCATCAGTAGACACAAAAGATTTATTCCAAGCTTGCCTAGTAAAATCTAAACTGGAAAAACATTTTTTCCAAAACGTACCTGGACAGTCATCAGAATGTTCTGTAAATTTCAGTAAAACACAGACTTGAAAGTAGGAATATACATAGCAGCTTTGACTTAAAGAATAGCATCCCATTTAAGTAACAAATTTAACTGGTTAAACAATAAAATCCTAAACATTTAATTTCATTTAAAGAACCCAGACCTTTGCAGACAAGGGTATTTATTAGGCAAAGACGGTGTCTCAGCCTAAAAACAGGTATACCTGGGAATGAAGTTTTACTCTGTCTCTCCATTCTAAGGCCTTGACCACATTTTGCGTTAGAGCCGAGTTAACAGATCCTAATTGTAGTTGAAATGTTAGCAAATATAGAGCAAAAAGGAATGCATTTTCTATGTGTGATAGGACTACAACATATAGGATTCTATTAATCAATCACTATTCCCCAAATAGGAAAGACACAAGTTTTTTATCACTCTATTTAAAATTTTCTTCTTCATTATAGGGAGAAAGAAGAATCTGAATTTTAGAAGAGGCTAAAGAATTACTATACAGAAGGCCTTCTGTCCATGTTAGACGTTAGAGCTAGTTAGGTTTCTCTCAAAAATAAGTTAAGTTGCACAAGCAGGAATCAACACCTCAGAGGGGACTCAAGGGAACCCTTTCCTCAGGGCTTTATTTTTCACCATGGTAAATTTACTAATGAAGACTTGAGCAAAATGTGGATCAACCATGTAATGGTATGTTTTCACAGCGGAGGGGAGAGGTTCCACGGCCACCACAGGGCATGGTGTCTGTATGGAAGAACAGCTGGGGGCCAGGTGACAAGATGTCTTTGTGATGTAGTCCACAAGTCTGTTGTACTGTTGTTCTGACAGTCTCTCTCGGACTCCATCCACCTGGGATCCAAAAATAAAGATTCTTTAGTGGCCAGACCCTCAGAAGGAGACTTTTATAACAATACTATTTTTCTTTTGCCTTGATACACTTGTACGTTATGCCTTTTACCTAATAAAGCCATTTTATCCAAAACAGTGCTGGCTTTTATTTTTCCTCTGAGTTGTGGCAGTGATAACACTGCAATTTCAGCAGTATAACAAAAGCTCTGCATGAGAATATTAGGACAGCCTCCTTTGAATAAGCATTTGGTGGTGTGCAGAAGTCCCATGTTTGAAGTTGATGATTTGATAACATTTTACTCAACTATTAAAACATCTGTCACTGCTCATCTGTCACTGCTCTTTACTAACCAGTGCAGGAACAAAGGAGAAAAGTGTCTTTCCTGTGCTTAAATCTAATCAACATTAAACTCGGCACCTTGAAATAAAAGCTGTCTTTGCCTGTCTCCTCAAACCTTTTCAAGACAGAACCTCTTCAGTTTGATTGATAGAAAAAAAAGTAGAGAAGAGCACTTTTTTCAAACCAGTGGCTCTGGACAGAGCATTAAAAAAATAAATACCTTTTGAACTGTAACATTTTCTGTTTTTATAAATACTAGGATTTAAAGCCAGAGAAAATAAAAAAACTGGGCAGAGGAAGGGGAAATTTTTATGGAAAAAAAGGGAGGATGCAAAGTACATTTATGGTTCATAAAAGTCTGGCTCATCTTCAGTGGAGCTCAAATAGAACTAAGATATACTACCTAAGTTCTTAAGTGAGATTTTCTGAGAAAGCACCCATCAAAGGCAGTTGGAGCTATAAATTCTTCCCACCGTGAAATTCTGTAGCTATCTAGTGTGTAGATCAAGTGGAGCGGGAAGTTCTAATGTAAGCCACTGATCTGTGCGAATCAGGTAGCCACTGACCTTGCAGCAGTCTTTACCTGCTAAATGTTGGCAAGACCACTCTGGAAGAAGTATAAACATTTTAACGAGTAGTAATATAAGGAATTTCTATGTATTTCTCTGTAGGGCACAGAAACAGTGCAGCCAAGAGTGTCTTAAAAGCTGTAGAAAGTCAGAGGGATGGTAAAGGGGTCTGCCAGAGGAATAAGGGCATCTGTTAGAGTTTGGGTCTCATATTTTTAAGCTTGGGAAAGAAAATAAAGCCCCCCCCCCCCCCAAGATTCACGACAGATGAAAGCTGTGCACCACCAGGCAAAAGCCAGAGCTCTGATGATATCATTTGATGGGGTCAGGATTCAGCTGGAAAGCTTTGAATACACAGAAAGTCTTAATTGCTCCTCCTGAACAGCAGCACAGGAAAACCTGTGTTGTGAAAGGAACCTGGCCAAGGAATAAATTGACCTTCTGACTCATTTTGAGCCTCTCATAAGGGATTTCAGTAATGTGCCAGGCATATTAAGCAATTATTACCCTAAAAATGGCTGCATTTAAGCAAGAAAAGCAAATGCTCATTTTAAAAAATCTGAGTCCTGTCATATTTAAATATACTGAATGATGTCATCTACAAATTAATTCCTTTTAAAATTCAAAGGAGCTGTGTTTCCTAGCATCTAAAGCAAAAATCCAGGAAAGCCGTTTTATATAAAGATCTTAAAATACTGTTAGTTTTTCCTGGAAGACAGCAGGTAGGCTTCTTAACTCAGCTTTAAGTCGGAGGATTAGGTTGGTATACACTGACATGAGGACAGCAGTTGAGGAAAATTCACTGTGGCAAGCAGCATCCTTGAGCAACTTCCCTCTCCCCCATTTTGAAAATACATTGGATTACAACATTCTTAAGGGTTTACTGTCTCACAGGAGCATTTTGTTCTGCAGCTTGGGTCTCCTTTGGGGTGAGTGGGGCAGGTTAGGGTTTGGACACAGGATTAAGGGGGCAGTTATTTCTTGTTTCTTAGGAGGAGTTGAGGAGAGAGGAATGGTGGAATAGATAGAGAGAAAGGATTTGGAGGCTGAAGGCATACTGGTATATCCACCCTTTCTGTCCAGTACCAGGTGCTGCTGTGAAAGTTCAGTATCTGTCTCTAATAGCTACCCTGCGGTATTCCTGCTCTCAGTCATCTTTTCCTGCCTGTTTTAGTCATCCCTTATAATTCCAACAGTCTGTTATCCCTGAACACCACTGGAAAACCAGTGTTGAGCATGGTGTCCAGTCTGTCAGTGCTTCTGCCTCTAACTCAGGGATCCTCTGGTCTCAATTAGCCTTGGCAACTTCTAGGTGTAGTGACTCCCGCTATCATCTTAATAACCCCTAGAGAAACTGACGTCTGTTCCCTTCCAGCTATGGTAATTCCCCACAGGACCCCCCTCAAACAGGAAAGCCAAAGAGAGAAGGATCACAATTGAAGACAGTGGAGACAGTTTAACAGCAAAAGATGAACCTCCAGTCTCAACGGTTTAAGACCTGAAATATTTCCCTAGCAGCTAAGGAATAACGATGGTCACAGATATTCCTCAGGGCCTTGGAAGTATCTCTAAGGACTAAGGACTTGAAGATAATGATACTATCCCCTGCCAAATCCTGTAGCCAGGTCACCGCTGCTTTATTGTCAACTGGATCAGAAGGTTTTGGCAGATCTAATAAAGTCAGCCTGGACATCTGACCGCTGTTTATTCCCAGAAAGTCATCAAGTCGAAGCAGCAATGTAGTCTTAGTGCCAAGCCCCAGCTTACAGCCTGACTGATTATGATCCAAGAAACTAGAGAAATCTCAGAGTTGTTGTGGTTGGCTGCCTTCCATCTTCTCAGATAATTTTACCCAAACAGTGGTGTGAGGGAGACACAGGCTTCTATAACCAGGAAGAAAAGAATGAAAGGAGGAATCGGGTGGGACCTGCTGGAGGCAGGTTTGCTGTCCTTTCTTGGGATCACTCAGTCCCCAGGTTAGGACCAGCAGGCTCCAGCTTGCCATCTGGGAAAAGATGTCTTTCTGAAGCCAACCCTTAGGGCTCCATGGATCAGGCAGGCAGTGAGGAGGGAGGGGCAGAGCAATTTTCCAGTGGGTACACCTGCTCACCCTGGTGGCGTGCAGGAAGATGGTGCCACTCTTGTCAGGGCTCACCTCTGACCCCTGACACCCAGTGTGCCCCATCTGAGCATCCATTCCACATCAACTTGTGTGGCCAGGAGCCAGCAGCCAGCACATCTCTGGAGCCATGTGGCCAGAGAGCTGTCCCAAGAGCCTAAGCAGCATCCCCAGGAGGTGCCCCATGGTACTTAAGTGATGGGAACCTGTCCATGGGAAAGGGAACATAGAGCCACACAGAATACAGAGCAATGGGTAAGAGAGAGAGATCTATTCACAAAACTTGGACCCCTGAAGTCTCAGGGGTTGGGAATGGCAGAGGGAGTGAGTGAGACCTCCTGGTTTGTGAACTTGCAAAGGTCCATCTTACTGCCTGTGCCTTGTTTCACTCATGACACCCTTCACTTCCATGGCGGTCCTCTCATGTACTCTCAGACTGCTGTAGCCACTCTCAGGCCACATGCAGACTTGGGCCCGCTTTGTGAGTAGTGGCATGGAACTGCTGCTCCGTCCTGGCCCTTCTTGTGCAGACCTACTTGTTTTGGAGCTGTGTTGTCCTATCCTGTCCTGTCTACTCTAGCACCACAGCCCCATGACGACCAAGCCTTGTTCAATTCATGGTGGCTTAGCCCCAGGCTGTGAGTCCATCTGGCTTACCGCTGGGCTCTCCTAATGAAAGTTTCACATGAACACCTAGGTGGGGACTTCACAACCCCCTTATGCAATAGCCCCCTTGCCTCCCACACTCCTTTCTCTGGCAGACCTCCTGGTCTCTGACAGTCACTCCAGGGGCTGCAGGCTCATAAATGCCTGGCACTAGTGGTCAGCTTGCATCTCGACCTCACCAGCAGCTAGCCCTGGTCACCCCCTTTTCTGAAACGTACCTCCACGTCACATGCCACTCTCGGCTGCTTGAGCTGTATGATGAGCAGGTTGTTTTGCTCGCTGTCCTGTGCACAGTCGATCTCCGTGATGGGGAAGGCCTGCTGCTGTGTGTCCTCGCTGATACTCACCACGAAGAGCACTTCTGATGTCAGCAGCAAGCACCCTTCATGCTCCTGGCCTGAGCCCCTCACCAGAATCACATCCAGGGCCATGTGGACTTCTGGTTTGCCCAGAGGCTGAAGCATTTTCCTGTTTCAAAGGAGAAAAGTAAGGCCAGGAGCCAGCTTGGAAAAGATGGTCACATATCAGTGCTCACTGCTTGTACCAAGGGTTGGGGCAATCCCACACAAAGCTCCCCAAGGGCAATGGGCCCTCAACAATCTGATGATTAATTTCTGCTTGAAATGTAATGGTCACTTTAATTCTCAAACTGATTCTGTTCAACAGAACCCAGCTCTTTCTGGGGACAAAGATTTCCCTTGGCTCTGGTTAGCTCCTTTTCTTTCCATTAGAAATGTCACCCTTTATTAGAATGCTCGTTCCATGGAGAATCTCAGGCCCTCTCACAGGCCTGGGCTTCTCTGCCAACGTGCATCCTTCCCTGAGTGGTACACGTGGGGCAAGGGAGTTCTGCTACCAGTCCCAGATCTGGGGATGGCAGCCTTTCCCTGGCTCTAGGATGCCCTTGTGCTGCCTGAGATGCTGAACATGGCTGCTCCTCTTGGGATCCCCTGGAAGCATGGCCCGTCAGCTTGAGAGCAAGCCAGGCCCTGTTAACATACAGTGTGCATGTACAGTTGAGCAACAGCTAGGTAATTTTACCAGACATATTTGACATGGCTATTCGGAGCCTGGTCAGCATGTAAGTCACGTGGCTGATAGCGCTGTTTGGGAAGCTGAGACAGTCCAGCTCCGTGTAAAATACCTGTGGTAAGAGAAGTAAGGGAGTTTTACTAGTTGTTTTCTGGAAAACAGTTCCATGCTATAGTGATGTCATCTGCTTAGAGCCATCCATAAAATGCTACAGATCCAAAAGGATGTCATGGGCTGGTTGGGTGGCGTAGTGGTTAAGTTCGCGTGCTCTGCTTTGGCGACCTGGGGTTCGCAGGTTCGAATCCTGGGCATGGACCTATGCAC
Organism: Diceros bicornis minor; assembly: GCF_020826845.1. Taxonomy (NCBI): domain Eukaryota; kingdom Metazoa; phylum Chordata; class Mammalia; order Perissodactyla; family Rhinocerotidae; genus Diceros; species Diceros bicornis. Next base: position 18,495,190 of record NC_080760.1, on the reverse strand, counting down.
TGCTCATCGAGCCATGCTGTGGCAGCGTCCCACACACAAAATGGAGGAGGATGAGCACAGATGTTAGCTCAGGGCTAATCTTCCTCAAGCAAAAAGCAGAAGATTGGCAACAGATGTTGCTCAGGGCCAATCTTCCCCACCAAAAACAAAAACAAAATAATGGCATATCTTTGGAAGCAAGTATACAGGTAATTATTAAACAGTGCAATGCTCTTAACCCTGATGATCTTACTTTAGCTAAAAACTTAAATATGAATGACCTACCGTTCAAGCAAAGACTAGCAATTAGAAGAAGCATAATGCTCCTGGGAGTAATTGGTCTTGAGCAACAGCTTACGCATCATTTATAATTTATGTGATAAAAAAGTCAAGATTGTTAGTTGACTTCCTTGCTTAATATTACAATACTTCTGTTGTCTCTGCTGTGGCTGGTCAAATAATAAAAAATACAATACATACAGAAACACACAAAGGCACAAGGTTTGCCTAGATACAGAATTTAAGTGACTTAATCCAGCTGTTAAATATGAATCCGAATACAATTATGAGTGCTCCTGGGGCCTCTGGTTTATTACATGCTCTCCCTGGTGCCAGCACCAAATGAGGGCACCCAGCAGCAGCCATGCAGGCCTCCAGACTCGCCAGAACCAAAGATGGTACAGCATGTGTGCTTTCTGAGGGCTTGTAAATGTTTATAAAGGAGGCACCGTCATTAGACTAAGAGTGGTTTGTAAAACCTTCAGTGCGGTAATAAAAGTTTTACAAGAATGATGGAAACCAACAAGGCCATGTGAAGCTCTGTTCTGAGATGCTCTTACATAAGGGAGAGTTCCTCAGCCCTGGGAAACACAGGGTAAGGGACAACGGTGTTTTCAAAACTAAAAGAATTTATGAAGTATGAGTTGACTTTACCTCACTGGAGTCTATAGCAAAAGGAAGACTGTTTTTATTAATGTGTAAGCATTTGATAAGGGAGCATTTAACTTCATCCGCTTACAAGTTACAGCAGTTCTTATTTAGTCAGTTTCCCTGTAAGTGAAAACGTCATTCAGAGAAGGAGAGAGAGACAGAAATAGGGAGGGAGGAGGCCAGGGGAAAAGCGAAGAGGAACACATGTTCGTGTCTGTGTGGTCTCTAATAACCTCTCCGGATGGTTGCTTGAGTGTGGGTTTTCATCTCCCGCTCTCTTCCTTTCAGATACTGTTTTTTATGCCTGATCTGGCTGCCTCTTGTCAGATCTGCTGAGGTGCAGGATGCCTGTAGTGAAATGTACCCCACAGATTTTATGGCCGGATGCCGAGTGCTCACGTGTCTGACAAACGAGAGAGCTCTCCTGTAAGTTTGTGATACTAGCTAGACAGCCTGCTTTGTGACCAAAATGATAACACTGATTTTAGGTAAAAAGGTAACAATTCCAGTTACCTGTTTATTAAAAGTCACTTTAACGTGCTCTGCCAAGAATGCAGAAAATAAGCATGGGAGGAGGTGCTTCCTTTCATATGCACCCATTACTCCTGTGCGCATGCATGCATGGGGAGAGGCCCTGGCACTCCACCACCCAAGTGCAAGAGTGCCACGAGTCCAGTGCTCCCCAGCTGTCTGCTTGGGGAAGGGGTTTTCAGTTGCAGATCATGCACCTTTGCTGCTAGTGGCCAGGATGCTCGGCCTGGCTGCAACAGCAGCATGGAGTCTGCAGGTGAGAAAGCCACGCCAAACGCAAAGCTGTGTTGGCAGTGTGTGCACACCCACATACATGCACACATGTGCACACACACACGCATGCTCCTCTCTCTCTCATTCTCCAAATACATACACATTTTCATTTAAAGATATCTTCCAGCCTTACAACCTCATTTTCCTTTCAAATTGCTCACCAGAAAAAGCAGTAATTCTATTCTCTGCTTCAATATAGTCTACATATTGCCCTCAACCTCTAACAGGTTACTTTTCATTAAAGTCTATTATTAAATGTACTGTAAAAAAATTCTGACATACATATACTGAAATTACTAATTGATTTCCTGGTTCTATAATTTTATTATTATAATTTCTTATTAGTAGTACAATTCTACTTTTTGTGTGAATAAGCATAAGGAGGTAAGAAAGATAGCTATTTATCTATGGATTTATCCATTTTATTTTTCACTCTTTTGCCAAGTGAAGGGCTAGATTATCTTTGGGAATCCTTGGTATAATAACGCAAATTAATTGGTGATGCTGAGTTGGCCTGACAGGTTTCCACCGACTCACCGTAGCCAGTCTGTGACACAAGCTCGGCAGCTCCTCCGATGGGCTTTGTGAACACCCCCATGATTCCTTTCCCAACGCCCGAGATAACACCCTTGGCCTTGTGTCCTGCTGAAGCATGAGCCTCAGACGTTTTCTGAAAGTTTTGCATTGGCTGATCGACTATACCAGCAATTGCACCTGAAAAACAAAAAACCCCAGTAAGGACCGAGGCTTAAAATCCTGAGAAAGTGAAAACCTTCAATCTGGGACACAGTTTTGTTTGAATTGAAAATGAAACCCCACCCTCATTATAAAGTTCTTTACTATACATTTATTTACCAATTATCTAAGTACATTGAGAGCTCTTTAATGCAGACATTTATCATCATCATCAAAACACAGTATTCAGAATGGGTTTGGTCCATCACAGTTAGGATCTGTGAACTTCAGCTCAGAATTTAGTAAACATGTCAGACTACTCCAAAGTGACACCCACATGCCTTTCACCAGAAACCAGGCAACACAGTTTAGAAAAGAGAGCTAACAACTCCTTAGGAGGAGAGTGACCCTGCGCAGCCCAATAAATTTTCACTGAATCAGGAGGATGAAAATACTGTAAGGGCCCAGCCCTTTTCTGAGTTCTCTCTTTTAGTAATAATAAGAGTAATAATTTAATACCAATTTAATATTAATATATTATTTAATAATAAGAGTGGTGATATAGTAATTATTATTTCTATTATAGCTAATCTATTTTGAGTGGTTACTATGTGCTGGGAACTGTGCTAAGAGCTTTACCTGTATGAGATCATTAATCCTCATAATCCTAGGAGTCAGGCATGATTTTTATCCTTAGTTCCTAGATAAGGCCACTGAGGCACAGAGAGATTAAGGAGTTTTTCCCAAGGTCACAAAGCTGTCCTGTGCTTGAGCCAGGATTTCAGTCAAAGGAGTTGCAGTCACAGCCTAGTTCTTAACTGCCAAGCTATTCACTGATCCTGGTTATAAAACAGGCTCTTCCCTTTGCCAGTCTTGGAAAAACTTGCTTCTCTCTCTCTTCAACTACAGTTTGGCCACTGACTCTTCACTTTAGAACAGCTACAAACCCCTGCTCTCACTACTCTCTGCTCTAATGGCTTTCCCTCGGAGAAGCCAGGTCATATACTGAGTGGAGGGTGAATCCCTTAGCCTCTTTTGTGGGTCCATCTTGCTTGCTCCTCTCACTCTGAGGGGCCAATGATGAGATCTAGTAAAGGCCTCACCAGTCCCGATTTTTTTTTCATGATGGAGTAAGAGGTTCCCTAACTCAGTAAGAGGTAAAAATTTCATTACAATTTTTTGGCAGAATTCTGTTTTCAACTCCAACCTGCTAGGATTAATGAAAATGCACAGTCCCCCTGGAAGAAATTTTAGTACATGTCAAATCCCATTATTCCAAATGCCACTAATTCAAAGTCTTTTGGGTAAATGGAGATTTCCAGGTCTCAGTTAATGACCTGCTAATTTCAAGCAATATTCCATTGAACAAAATCCAGTAAAACAAAAGGCCAGTTCCTTCAGATCAATTGTAAAGGGAATGCTCTTCAAGGATTCCATTCCTCTAAATTTGACAGAGCCATTTAAATTTCTGTATTGACAGATTAAGAATGACCTGAGGCAACAGGTCTGTTTCCCAGCCTAGACCAACCCTTCCCAAACCTAAAGAAATGATGCAGGCAGCAGAGGAAGCTGCTCACAGCTGGCCCTGGCGCCCTGGCTATCGAGGGCCGAGGGATCGGGACACCGAGTCTTGGCACTCAGGCTGGGGAGCTCCCCTCACGTTTCCAGTCTGAGGAATCTGATGCTCTGCTCTCCCCCATCTATGAGGTCGGGAGAGCAGCAGAAAAGTATTAACGGAACCAGCCACACGGGGGTGATGGCCACCATCAGTGCTTGAGAGAGGCAAGAACCTTGGTGTCTTCTCTACAAATCATTTCATAGCAGACATAAGTCAGACAGTTCAAAGGGAATAGCATCAAATCAAAGAATAAAGCTTTTATGATTTCATTATCTGATTTCTTTGAAAGGTCTCCCTCCATGCTTAAGAGTAGAAAAACTGGGGTAAATAATTACAAATTCACCAATAAATTACATATTGCCCGTGTTTCTGGTAGAAATGTCTTTCTCAAGTGCAGATTTCTATTGAGACTATTAAAAGTGCGTTGGGGGGGGGGGGCAGGTGGTTACTTCTTTGAGAATCTCCCATTTCCCTTTAATGTGCCAGGCCTAACCTGACAAGGAATACGGAGCCTCGACAGCAGTGACTATCCACACGGGGCTCCAACTTGTATCTGCCTGAGTACAAACAGGTATCGCAGTGAAACTCCCCTTTGATCTTCCACTTTCTCCAGCCACTGGCCACAGTGAAGGCTCAGTTACCGTGGCTTTGATAGATAAACTCTTTGGGCAGCCCGAAAAGTGGAAACCCTGAACCCCATGAGAAGGTGTCAGATTCTAAGAGGGAGAGAAGGAACTGTCAGATCACACGCCCTCGCCCATACCAGACCCTGGAGGGGGAAAGCAGGCCCGTCACACACACCGACACCTCACTGGTCACCAGGTGTGAGCTGGGGGACAGAGAGGCTGTGAGAGACTAGCAGCCATTTCATGGTGTCTGCAGCCGTGCCTTGAGAGAGGCAGCTCCTTTCAGGGCTTCAGAAGACTTTCTTATTAAGTATAATCCAGCTAAATCCCACAACTGGTAAATTATTTACTGTCATATACTCAAACTCTGCTCTAAGGCTTTAAGCAGTGGAAACTGATCCCCAAACTAGTCTGTTGGCGTCAGGCCCACAGGGTGGGCGGCCACATGGAGACGGCTGTGATGTGATGAAGTGAGGCAGGAAGGAAGAGCGTGCCTCGGAGGGGAGTTTCCATGGACTCTATGTGTGCTGGGTGAAGGAGAAATTGGAGGTGTTTCCCTTTCTGCCCTTTCGTTGAGGAGGAGGGCTTTCTTTGTGAAGCAAGGGAACTAGAAGGGCCTTCCCTCACTTCTTCTGAGACTTGCTCCCCAGCCTCAGGCAAAAAACACTGGGGTACTGATCTGTGAAAGTTCCCGCCTGGGTGGCTCTTTTGGTCCTGCCCTGACCACACAGTGTGAGTTTATTTGGGGCAGTTTTTTTTTTTATCATAATAGCAGAGGCACAGGCCTAAGCTGGCAACCACTCCAGGGCTCACCATTCCAGAGACAAAGGAGACCCACAGAGTATATTAGGTATTCCAGTGTGAGGCTAGCTTTTTTCGATCAGAACAGACTAGCAGGCACTCGGCGGCGGCTACTTCGCAGACCCATCGCCACTGGCTCGCGCGCCTCACTCCGCTTCCTCTGCAACCATGTCTGACAAACCCGATATGGCTGAGATTGAGAAATTCGATAAGTCCAAATTGAAGAAGGCAGAAACGCAAGAGAAAAATCCACTGCCTTCAAAAGAAACGATTGAACAGGAGAAGCAAGCAGGCGAATCGTAACGAGGCGTGCGCCGCCAATATGCACTGTACATTCCACAAGCATTGCCTTCTTATTTTACTTCTTTTAGCTGTTTAACTTCGTAAGATGCAAAGAGGTTGGATCAAGTTTAAATGACTGTGCTGCCCCTTTTCACATCAAAGAAGCGAGGACTACTGACAACGAAGGCCTTGCCTGCCTCTCCCATCTGCCTGTCTGGCTGGCAGGGAAGGAAAAGAACTTGCATGTTGGTGAAGGAAGAAGCTAGGGGGACGACAGTGAAATCTAGAGTAAAACCAAGCTGGTCCAAGGTGTCCTGCAGGAAAATGCAGTTTAATCACAGTGCCATTTTTTTGTTCAAATGATTTTAATTATTGGAATGCGCAATTTTTTTAATATGCAAATAAAATGTTTTAAAACCTGAAAAAAAAAAAAAGAACAGATTAGCAAAAATATTAGGAAGCACTTCTTTTATTTCTAGATGCCCTACTAACTGCAAACCATTCTGCTAATGGCTGCAAGTGGTATCAGGGGGCCTACTCATAGCTCTTCACTCACTCACTTGAGGAAAACCATCCTGATTCACCTGGCAGAGGCCTCTTTTGTTAGGATTTCGAATGGCATACCAAGAGTGGCCGTAAAGACAGAGGGTGTGGCTGCTGGGAATCTAGCAATGCTTCATAAGTCAGGCAGCACCCCAAAAGAAGCGTGGGTCAGAGAAGCAAGTCCTGACATCCTGCCTTTGGTATTCACGAGAGAGAAGTCATGTCTGGCAGGGAACGTGGACTGTAGCCGTGACTCAGAGCTCATATCCTCTCTCAGCACAGACTCAGGGTGTAGAGAAAGTGGGGGTGTTTGGGGAATGGACCTGGTAAATGTGGGCAAGGCTGATTCCAATTCTGCAGGCTAAACAGAATTTTTCCAAAAGCGATTGCTTTCCAAAAACTGTTGTGGAGCTCATCCAAGAGCCTCGGCGGCATCTCTGCCAGCCGACACTTCTCCTCGCTGACCTGAGGTGTTGTGGCTGGGGATGGCAGCTAAAGACTTCCTTTGATTTTTCAAGTGCCTCATAACACTCCACGGTGTCCCCATGAGGGCCAAGCAGAGGCAAGAAGGCCCCCCAAACCCATAAACATTTGGGGGACATGTGTTTTTCCTACTCTGGAACTTTCAATTGTTCAGTCTCCCCACATCCTGATTGTTTCCAGGCTTGGAGCCCTCCAGGGTGGGTGACATGTGGAGAGGTCCAGGATCTTGTCCTGGCTGGAAGTCTGACCTGGGCAAGTCACTTAACCTCATCCATGCCTAGAGTTTGAAAATCAAATAAGATGACACACGTGAAAGTACTTTGTCAACCTGAAATGTTCTTTAAATATATTTTTACTAACTGAGTCGTTAATGTTTCTTTCTTGTAAAGGAAGAAACTGAGGAACTAGCATTTTGATTTCACTAGCATGGGTTTCAAACTATTGTATGTTAATAGCTCTAACTTCAGTTAGGCACTTAACTGCATTTAGCGGTTTTAAACACCATTTCTGGGGGATGGATTAAATGGTGATGAATCTGTACTTTCCCAGATGAGGGGACTTGGTTGGTCCTACTCCTCCTCTCTTCTTCTTGCTACATATCAGGTAGTTCTAGGACCAGGCATTTGAGATGACCCAGTGATGATGTGGGATATAGACAGTTCTTGAACTCTTAGAGGAAAGGAAGCTGGTTTAGGCCAACTTTAGTCCAAGGATCACAGAAATGGACATGCTGCTCAGGTGTGCTGCTGGGATGGCACTCCTGAGGGCCCAGGAACAGGCCAGTGTCCGCAGGCGCAATCAGTACACACTGAGGAGGGATTAATGTCACCCCCAGAACTCCTAGGTTTTTGGGAACTGCCAGAGATGCAGAAAGACTCTGAGAACTCAATGCAGTTTCCACAGACAGACTAAATGATTCCCTTGCATGGGTGAGGATGTACAAGACACAATGACTGTACCAAAGATCAAAGCTCTATGACTGTCCACCCTGGTTAACAACAGGAGTCATGCTCAAAAGGGCGACATCACAAAGGCAGAATCACGGCTCCTCACATAACTGATTTCTACCATCAGGCACAATTTGATACAGTGGAAACTGGGTAGTGGGTGTGGGCTTTTCTGGGTAGGAGGAGAACTGGTTAGTCAGGATGGAAACAGCCACATGCCAGCCAGCTCAGGTCTCCTCTGCTGAGCACCTGCAAGCTCCAAGAAGAGCTTGGATGGAGGGGAGGAAGCTCTCCTGCCCAGGGTGGAGGGCATGTAAGCTCACAATTCTGAGCAAAAAGAGGTTCCACAGTCTCCAGTGATGTAAGGTCCCCAAGATAACCTCATTGTCGCTTGCTGCAGTTATAGCAACTTAACCCATTGGACTAAAACTGAAGCAAAAATGCTCCTGCCGTTGCTCACACGTCTCTCTTTGCTGGGACACTCTTTGAAAGCAGGCAACTCCTACAGTTCCTTTGCTCCCCTAATATAATAACGAGAGGTGCTGTTTACCGAACATGGACGCTATGCCTGGCACACTACCGACCATCATTACTTTGAATAATGGTATCACCAGCTCCAGTTTACAAAAGAGAAACCTAGCTTCAGAGAAGAACTTGCCTGAGGTCACAAAGAAAGGACCTGGACACTCCAGCCTGTGGTCTGCTGGCTCCTGAGGAATGTGGCCCCCTCAATACCTCCTTCCCCAGAGCAGTCACCATTGCTTTGGAGTTTGTTCCTTTACCCAGCAGTTCCATCCCAGGTCAGTAGGCTCCCAGTTTCCACGTGTTAGTAAATGACAGTGCCCCACACCACTGAATGTTATGACAAACAATTTCTAGTAACTTAATGTGAACTTGTAATATCTTACTACTTCCTCTCAGAGCCTCAGCTGGCTGCTCTGCGAGTTGAAGGGTTGTGTATAGAACTGCAGACTGGAGAGAGGACAAATCCTTTCAAGCTGACCTTTGCTCTCTCTGCTTTGGGGCACTTTGATCTCTGAGAGATGCATACTCCTTCAGATGCTCGTCAGGCATGCTGCCAAGCAATACAGTTTTAAATTCCTTTGCAAACAAATAAACAAAAGATACCCTTGAAAACTCTGCTCTGCAAAATTTCAGCTCTGAAGCTTCCTTTTTATAGATTTTTCCAAAGCAACTTATTTTTTAAACATTTGTAATATTTGGAAATATCCATAGCAATCTTCACCTCTAACTATACTATCTGGCTGCACGACAAATGATAACTACTCTGAGTCAAGCTGCTCTGGCACTCTTAAAAAAGTAAAAGGAAAAAGTGGGCTCCTAAATGAAGTTGACATGACATTTGCACGTTGCTCAAGCGCTTCTCAAACAAAAGCACTCGGCCGCAGCGTCTGTGGTAGTGAAGGAGCAAAGGCTGCGGAAGGTGTGCCGGTTACTCATGGCAACAAGCAAACAGCTGTGTGCCGTTGCCTCGTGTTGACACCCCACACTCAGGGGTCTTCCTACGGAATGATACCATTTTAGAGAGCCATGCTGAGGCCAGAGAAACGTTTTATACTAGAAGCATTGGAAGGCGGAACACAGGCATCTGTGCAGGTGAACCTCCTACCGGGCTGCTCTCGGGATAGCCCCTGTCACAGCCGCACAGTGGCTCTGGAAGGGGGGTCCTGTTCCAGTGCCTCATGGATCAGGAACCAGAGCGACTGCCTGGTCCTCAGCTTCGTCTGCAGAAAGGATGTAAACTTCACAACCACCCCATGCTGGGAGCCTGCACACCCTGGCCTGCCCACAGAGCTGGAGCGCAGACAGACGTGAGTGCTCGGGTCCCCGGCAGCCCCTTACCGAGCAGGCTGATGCCCAGCCGGGACAGGCCCTGTCGGAGGCCCTCGCCCAGGCTCTCGGGGAGCTGCCGCCGCCACTCCTCCTGCCGGTTGTAGTGCTCCTCATCCAGAGAGAGCCGGTCCATGTTCCGGGCCAGGCTTGTGGCCAAGTTGGTGATGGAGGTGAGGGTACCTGAGGGCACAAGACACATGGGTGGGTTGGCCTCCTGGTCACATACACGGTGGACCCCAGGGGAGTGAGCCCTGGGGGGCTGTGGTGAGGGGAGTGGGTGGGGGAAGCCCACCTGTGCCTCCTGCACATGCCTAGGTGGTGAGTGATGGTGGCTTCCTCTTGGGAAGTTGAAGCAACAGCCTTAAGAAAATGAGGTGAAGATTAACACTTGCTTATGAGGGTGATGGCACTCCTCAAAAGGGGTAGGACAAGAATCTCTGTCACCAGAAAAATGCCTAGAGTTTCATATGAAACTATCGTTCACTATCATTTGATTGTCAAGGCTTGGCTAAAACAGTTAGTTTTGAAATCCTCACTGAGGCCTAGTTTTGAAGGTTAAAATTTTCCTGCTCTGATTTTAAAGGTTAAGGTTATATTGCTGAATTTTAGACAGATTGTAAAGAAATGTTTCCACTTTAGGAATAAAATTTATTCCCTTCTTATTACTCCAGTCATAGTAAAGGGAGACACTAAACTTTATCATTTGACATTGAGAAAATAATTATTGTGTCACAAACATCACATGCAATTTTAATATTCAGGATGTTAACTGAAAAAAGTGAGGGCAATAAAGGGAATAAATCATGAGAATGCCATGATTCCGTCTGGTTTTCCTAAGAATGGCTATTTCAGCATTGTGCTCAAAATAGTCATAATCCCCTCTAGCAAGTCTGCAGAGATCTCAATGAAGCAAAACTGAAAGAATGCAATGGACACATCCTGAAGCTACCACATTAGCTCATCTGTTACTGGAGGTCTAGTTTCAAGAAGAGATGGTAGATGTCATTTTTGCAGCTGCATCTTTACCAGTAATCTAAAAAAAAACAAAATCCATGCACACACACATAGACACCAACAAACCAAAGAGATTTTGCTAAGAGACGCAGAGAACAAGTGTAAAAAACATTCAGTGAGTCAGTGTGCTAAAATTACCACTGGAGTTCAATTTAACAGGTGTTGGTTGTCTTATTTTAAAATAAAAACAACAGAACCACAAAGATTCAAGTGTCAAGAGTGAGAAATCCACCAGTGACTCATCTGAGTTCCTGCAGCTCAGCTCACAGGCCTCCCGGATGACTGGGGCTCGGGGGAGAGGTCCTGTCATTGTCCACAGAATTTGGTTTATTGCTCTTGCTGTTCTCTTGCCAGCCCCCATCTATGGATCATGGGTTCTCATATTTCAAGCTCAAGTCTTCTTTTGAGCCTTCTAGAGACTTCTATAACCTGCCCACTCATAACAGAGTTGCAGCACTGTTGACAGTAAAAAGCCTTTTATGGGGGAAAAGCCCTCTGCCCTGTTTTCCCTGCCTCCTGCTGAGAAGAAAAAGGGACTCAGATGGCCCTTGTTAGTTCCCAAGTCACTGCCAACCTGACCAAAATATCTTCAAGCAAATACACAGATAAAAACGAAAACATTCTCCTTCTTGCGGGCAGCAGTTTGGCTTCTGTGCCTGATGACCCAGCTGGGCCACAAGATGGCACTGTTTACGTGGCGTGCTACAGGAAAGTTGGCTGTTTCACCTCCGTCTCGGCTTCCATGTCAAAATGTATCCATATCCTCACAAAAGTTATGACAACTGTATCTACATTAAAACAATATATGATGAGGCAACACAGTGTAGGATTTCTGATGTTTAGCAGAAGTCCCGAACACCTTTAATATTTCTGTATTTATCACATGGAATAACAGTTGAGCCAATCCTTGTTTTCCCAATGGGAGGTTTAAAATTCTGAAGTTTCTGAAACATTTTCACACACTACAGGCAAGGAGTGATCTGTTTAAAACATAAGACATTATATATGAGCTTTGTTACAAATCCAACATTTCAGTGCAATTTAGCCAAACAAAGCTCAAGGCAAACTTAACGCATTTAAAACTTTAACACATTCTTAAATAAAAAATAAGACGGGAAAAAACGAAAATAAGGCACTATTACAAGGAAACAAAATAGCTACCTTTGGAAATGTGCTTTACAAATGATGTTGTCCCTCTGGAAACTCCACTCACAAAGGCTCCTGGGCCTCGGGTCAACCCCTCATACGGAAGCCTGAAGAAGTCGGCGATCCCATTCCCGATGCTTCGCACCAAACTTGCCGGGCTGCCGAGGATTTCCAGAGATCCAACCACCCAGCCTGTAACGGACCAAAGGGAAGGGGTTACTGAAACGTGAAATATGGCACTTTCAACATTTGGGAAAAGTGACCCATTTTTCCTGCAATTCATTTTTCACACTAGAATTGAGAATGTAATAAGCTTCTTTGGAGCAAAATATGGGAAATAACTCATTCACTGTGAATTCATAAACGGCAAACTTTCATACTTTATAAATCAAAGTGACCCTTTTGGCAGCCTCACAAATAGCTTTAATATGATTTCCCCGCCTGGCCTCCCGTATTCCTGCTAAAAGGGACCCGTGCAGGGGGACACACGCTCCCGTAAGCCCAAGGAAAGCTGGTGTCTCAGGCAGCAGGTGTTTGCAGGCTGGGAAGTTATCCTTAAAACCTCCTTGGGGCAGTGGAGGCAGCAGGGTGAGGAGCAGATGCCTGGTCAGGGGAGGAGGCCAGATGCTAAATGGGGTGTTGCAAAGGGGATGCAAAGTTCTGACAAGGATGGAGGAGTTATTTTTAATCTTTCCCAATCCTACCAAATTGAGTGCTTCCCTTTGGAGCAGAGCTGGAGCCAGACAAATGTCTCCCCCTCAACCCCAGTTTCAGTTGTGTAAACATTGGTGACATGGACATACTGATTAGGTTAGTGAGAGGGGAGTGTTCCCTGTGAATGTCCCAGGAGGGGAGCTTGGATCTGGTTTCCTACTTGAGCTGGCGCTTGCCAGGAGCTGGCCTGCTCAGTGGCCTGATTGCCGTGTGCACTGCCTCTTGGGAACGTGGCTGTGGTGTGGACTCCAGCAGTGGCTTCCCTTCATCTTCCTCCCCAGGGTAAGGGCTTGGGGCTCTCGGCCCAGAGGGCTGGAGGTACAGGCAAGGGCCAAGGGCTAAGGAGAGGAGGATTGTGAACAGGTGACTTCCTCCTGGAACCCACTGACCTGTCCAGCCTGGGGCTGAGAGCACTCTAATGGGGAGGCCATGGGGACAGGACCCATGTGGGAGCCAACCCTCCCTCACCAGCAGGTTCTTGCAGTACAGGCCTATGACAGAGATCCCCAGTCAAGTTACCGATCCCAGGGGACTGGGAAGGTATGGGTAAAAGAGCCAAGCCAGGGCCCTAAAGGTTCCCAGGCCCAACCTTGCAGGGAGGGACATTCTTAAATTTTGAGCCCACTTCCCTTCTCTGATAGGATGATATCATCATTAGGATGATAACACTAGGGTTTAGAGTAAAAGAGGGAATAACTTCCAGAAGAGGAATATTATAAATGGGAGGGCCTATGGGTGCCAGGCATTCAACTCATTTAATTGTCACAGCGACTGTGCAAGAGAAGTACTATTACCTCCCTTCAAATAAATTCAGATTAGCTAATGACTGAGCCCCTCCCTGGGGTCAGGGGCTGTACCAGGCACAGGGGACAGGAAATCTGACATGGTGTTAGCCTGTCTCCACCGTCTCACAGGCAGGCAGGCGGGCAGGCAGGAGGAAATTGTAGCTCAGAGATTAAGTCAATTGCTCACCATCTCCCTGCCAGTCAGGACATGTGGGCTGGGTTTCCAACCCAGGTTTACTTGATTCTAAAGCTACCCTCCATCTTTTCTGTGAGTCCAGGCTGCAACAAGTAGGCAGAGCAGCCTGGAAGGCTGCGGGATATTCTTCCTTGGAGGACTCTCTCTGGAGGTAAAGAAATAGCAGATTCCCTTAAGCCTGAAATAGTTGTAAGGTTTGCCTGGAGGCAGAAGGTTGGTCTAGAAACATCTCAATTCCCTTTCATTCCAAAGATTCCACATAGAGATAAAGAGAGAAGAGTAAGCTATTGCCAAGCAAAGACCACTCTACAATGGGCCCATTCAGGCAGAATGAGCTGAAACCACCCAGCCTGGCCACACGAGGGTGGGGTTAGGATCTCCCGGCTTAGGACCTCTGCTTGATGTGAGGGCTATGTGGGGACCAGAGCTACTTCTCAGTGGCATCTGAGCTGGCCAGAAAAGGGCCTAAAGTATCTGAGGGCACTCCTTCTTTAATTATTTTCCTCCAAAAGCAATATATCTTTGCTTACTTCTTTGGAAATTTAGTTGAAAAAGGGTGTCTGCCTGACTTCCCATCACACTGAGACTTGTGGGCAGAGAGGGACCCCAGAAAATTATAAAGCCCTCATTCTTTTGTTTAAATAGCATTAGTTCCTCATGTCTAATTACTTTACTGTTTCTTTATTTTTTTTTTTTAAAGATTTTATTTATTTTATTTTTTCCCCCAAAGCCCCAGTGGATAGTTGTATGTCGTAGCTGCACATCCTTCTAGTTGCTGTATGTGGGACTCGGCCTCAGGATGAACGGAGAAGTGGTGCCTCAATGCGTACCCGGGATCCGAACCCGGGCCACCAGCATCACAGCGCGCGCACTTAACCACCAAGCCACAGGGCCAGCCCACTGTTTCTTTATTTTTAAAACCTCTTCAAGGGGCCGGCCCCGTGGCGTAGCGGTTAAGTGCGCGCTCCACTGCTGGTGGCCCGGGTTCGGATCCCGGGCGCGCACCGACGCATTGCTTGTGAAGCCATGTTGTGGCGGCGTCCCATGTAAAGTGGCGGAAGATGGGCACGGATGTTAGCTCAGGGCTGATCTTCCTCACAAAAAAAGTATAAATAAATAAAACCTCTTCAAGGTGACTCCACAAACCTCCCTAGAAATGAGGTCAGGGTATTTTGAGCATCCCAATCAGGAAGCTTGTAACCAAGTCCAGTGGGTGCATCCTACATGCACATGAGATGCAGATGCAATTGATTACTCCCAGGCCAGCTGTCTCTCTTTCTCCACCAGAATGCTAGTACGTTCTCTTTAAGGCTTTTCTTCCCTGGGGGGTTGGTAACCTCCTCCATCTTCCCATTTCCAACTTTTTCAATCACTGCTTTCCTCCAGATAATCTTCAGATTGTCCATAGATATTTAGTGACAGAATTCCCAACAGGCTCTAAAAACTTGGCCCTCTATATTAGAATTTCTTGTCTCAGCATATAATGAAGTTGGGACAACAGCTTAGAAGATTTTTAGGTAGATTACAAAAAATACAAACAGAATGTTCTTGTGAAACCTCATTAAAAACATAAAACAAAACAAAGAAAGATGGTTTTTAGCACACAGGCTGTAGGGGTATGGTTCCTTGGTGCCACAGTTGGAGTTTCTCTGCCAGCTCATTACACAGATGGGTGCTCCCCACACCTCAGCGTTCTGTGGTGCCAGGTGGGAGAGAGGCCTCTTCCTTTCCAGGCCCCAGATCAGTAACCCACACACCTGCTTCTCATGTTGAAAGAAAAAACTGCCTGAAAGGGTAAGTTTCTGGAGTTGTTTATAAATATACCCATCTATTAAATGTGAAATGTTAACTGCTGATTTTTAAATGATTTCTTAGGAAGAAGGAAATATTTTCTTCGTTGTTGTGCAAGCTATCAAAACAGTTCTGGCAGGGTCCGCCCCAAATTTTGTCATTTTCACTTAACGTGTTCGGGTAGCCCTATTAATAACTCTATGAATTTCAATAGGGAGAAAATGTAATCTTACCAGCATGACAACAACATGGGTCACTTACTGCTACAATGTTAATCATATATGGGAATACATTCACCAAGTACAAGGTTACAAAGGTTCTCTCCTTTTACTTGCAGAAAGTAAGACTTGTTCTTTACCAGAAAGGGCCCATAGGACCAACTCTGGCTGGTGTTTGTTGCTTGAATTCATGGGAACTTGAGGAGCTGCATTATCAAACTGAAACTGCCTTAGAGTGAATTTAGGTCAGGAACGCGTTTTTTGAATCCAGTTACCATAGAGTATTCTGAGACAACTCGGTCCTCAACACTCAACCTTTAGCACACAGTACTCCCCATACAGCATTCTGCACACATATTCAAGCCACCCCCTGCAGACTTTTCCAGCTCCGGGCTGTGAAGAGGCTGAGACACGGACAGCCTTCTCTTTGCGATCTGTCTAGACAGGCAGGGCTGCACTGGGTAGGTAGAAGGCTCTTTATGCATCTTATGAGCACACAAATCCTCTGAATTTCTCACCTACAGCTATTCATGGACTGTAATGAAGAAAGCTAACAACCTAGAACTGGATTTCTTTTAGACCCGGGGGCTGAGGGCCTGGGCTGGTTTTCCTGGCTGCACTAGAGAGCTAACATAGAGCCTTGTACCTGCAAGGAGCTAAAGAAGTGTTTGCTAAATGGAATTAAAATTCTAAGTTATATAACAGTGAATATAACAGCTACTATTGCTTGGCTATTCATTAAGTGCCAAGCAAAATGCGGGTTACTTTACATACTTTCATTTCATCTTTCCAAAAATCTTAAAACCCATTTTATAGATAAGGAAACTGAGATGTAGGGGGGTGCAGCAACTCACCCTAGGCCTTATAGCCAGCAGTGGCAGAGCCTAGATTTAAATCCACTGCTGTCTAACCACAAAGCCCATGCTCTTCGCCTCTCACCATATTGCTCCCCTTACGTATTGAAATCGATAAGGCACCACCCCAAAGCACTTCCGTTTTGCCCAGGCCCTAGCTCATCACAGCTTGTGTCCTCACCTGCTCTGAAGAGCGCCCCAGCAGCATAGTGCATCGCCAGGGCATGGACGAGCTGCCTGGCCGTGGTGAAGATGGGGCCTCTTTCAAACACTGAGAAGGAGAGCGGAGTGTGGTCGGAGGCTATGTACAGCTTGAGAGAGGCGTGGATGCTGACGAGGAGATTCACCGGCTCTATCACCAGCTTCCGTAACTTCACAGGATTCACCAAGGCCCTGGCGTGCTGTCTGACCTGCACGGGCAACACCTGTTTACCACCTGAGACCATCGTGGGGTGACTGACCAGGTTGCTGTTAGGAAGGTACGTCTCAAACAAAGTTTTGATGTAGTATACAAATGTATCTTCCACATATAACCGGGCAGGTTTCAATTCAAAACTGAACTCATTAATATCAAATAAGCTCTTGCTCTCCGTTAAGGTGAGGCAAAGTCTGATAAAACAATTTTCCTTATATTCTTCCAAATCTTTGCTGGATACAAGGAGACTTTGCATTTTGGAACACTGAGTAGGTTCTGTTTTTTCTCCCTGGCAGACCAAGACAGCAAAGTGGAAATTGGACTTGTTATACAGCTGGTTGTCTAACTGCAGGTCCCCACAGTAGACCTCCACACCGTAAAGCTGAAAGAGGGCTGCAGCCGTCTCTTCCCCGAGGAGGGGACCAGCCACTGGGGCCATTTGGAGGAAAACATTGTCCAGCGTGAGTCTCAGAAGTTCAGATGCTGCTTTGTGGTGGGTGAGGTCATCAAACACCGCCAGGCTCAACTGAGTGACGAACATTTTAAATGTCACAGTCTTCTCCAAAGTTCTAGAGAAGAAAGGGAAAAGAGCATTAGTCTCCCCCAACTTTTCTTTGTTTCTTTTAATGACAATGCCTTACTGAACACCTCCTGATGTCCCATTGGATTCTTATAGGAAACAAATAAGAACTCAACTTTCAGTACATCGTGTCTGGACAGAGACGGTCAGTATTGGGAAATGTTCCCAATGGGACTGTTACAAGTTCTTGTCATGTTTCTGTGTTTCCCTTACCAACACTAGATTTTTACTGCAAAATCCCTCTAGTCTTTGTGCACTAATTCTCTATTGTTATCATCACAGGGCAGAAAGACATAATAAAATAACCAAGACTCCTTAATTTGAAGAAGTAAAGCAAGCGCAAGAAAATTACCACGAACTCCTACCACAATGGTCCATCTACCAGCGTCTCAGCCCGTGTGCTCCCCTCTCTCCACCATTTCTAGGGCTCAGCTGCCCGTGCTCCCGTTTCTGTGAACCCTTCTACTGTGCGCTAAAGCACTCTGCTCTCACCTCCTCAAGGTCATCATTCCAGCAACTCACTCCTCTTCTACATCATTATTGTTTCATCATTACTAGCAGCTTATAAACATGCTGTTATTGCTCCTACTTAAAAAATCGCTCTCGTAACTCCCCTTTGTCCTCTAGCTACCACTCATTTTTCTGATCCCCTTTACATAAAAACTCCAAAGCATTTTCTAAACACATTGTCTCCTATTCCTCTCCTTTCATTTCCTCCTAACCTTGCTCCAAGCAGGCTTCTGCCCCCACCAGTTTACCAAAGCAACTCTGGTCAAGGCCACCAGTGACTTCCACATGGCTAAATCAAATAACAGACTTGCAGTTTGTGGCTCACCTGATCTACAATGGCATCTGACGTTGTCGATAACTCTCTCCTCCTGGAAACATTTTCTTTACATCCTTTCTCTCAGCTCTTCTACCTCTGGCCACTCATCCTCAGTCACCTATGCATCTCCCTCCTCTTCTCCCAGACCTCTTAAAGTTAAGGTGCTCAAGGCTCAGCCCTTGGTTCTCTTCTCTTCCCATCTCCACTCATTCTGTTTGGAGATCTCCTTCAGTCTCATGGTTTGACATGCCATCTATATGCTGATGGCATATCATACAGTACCATAATATACCTTCCAAAGTCATAGTTAACCTAGAACTCCCCCTGAACTCCAATCTTATATCTCTAACTGCCTAGCCACATAGTCACTTATATTTCTGAAAGACATCTCAACTTGTCAGCTCTGTAATCAAACTTTTGATCTTACCCCCAAACCTACATATAGTCAGTCTTTCCCGTCTCCGTTAATGGCAACCACAGCCTACTAGTTGCCTAGACCAAAAATTCTGGAGTCTTCCTTGATGCCTCTATTTTCAACCCTTGTCCAATGTGTCAGGGAAATCCCACTCCCGCTTTTCCTTAAAAGTCTATCCAGGATCTGACCATTTCTTACCACTTCCAGTGATACCACTGCAGTCTAAGCCATCAGCATCTCTAGTGAGGATAACTGTAATAATCTCCTAACTAGTCTCCCTGCTTCCACCCTTGCTTCTTTACAGTCTACTTCAACAAAGCAGCCAACGATCTTCTAAAAATTCAGGTCAGGTCATGTAACTTCTCTCCTTAGAATGCTCCAGTGACCTCCCCATGTCACTCAGAATGAAAACTAAGAGCCCTACAACAATGTGTCCCCTCCTCCCAGCCCTTCCCTCTCTGACCTCAGGCACTACTACTTACATTTCCACTCACCCCAGTTGGCCCACACTCGCCTCTTCTCTGCTCCTCCAATATGCCAGGCACACTGCTTCAGACCTCTGAACTGGCTGTGCCCTTGTCCGCAAAGCTGTCCCCCAGATGACCACATTACTAACCCTGCTGCTTTCAAGTCTTTGCTCACATGCCAACTTCTTGGTGAGGCTCACCTACACCTGTTGTTTTAAAACTACACTCTCTCGGTCCCTACGCTCTGGCACTCCTGGTCCTTCTTACAGGGCTGTTTTTATATCTGCAGAATACCAACCTTCTTTATATTTTATTATAATATAATAAAATAAATTCAGATTTATGATGTACCATAAAAGTCCTTTTTTAATTATTTTTGTTCTCTGTTCTCCCATTCCACACCTATGAGAATGTAATCTCAAGAGCATGGATTTTGGTCTTTTTATTCACTGATGTACTATCCCTAGAACAGTACCTGGCATCTGTTAAACATTTGAAAAATACGTGTTGAATAAATGAATTAAGGAAGTACAAGTAAATACTGTGCCTTCCCTATTTCTACCAATGAATGGATGGATTATTGCTATTGTCATTAACAAGACCCTACTAATGCCCTACATAAAATGTTTCTGAAATTGTTGTGTAGGCTTGAAATTTTGTTATGCAATTAAAAAAATTTTTTTAAAATAATTTTATTTATTTATTTATTTTCCCCCCAAAGCCCCAGTAGACAGTTGTATGTCATAGTTGCACATCCTTCTAGTTGCTGTATGTGGGACGTGGCCTCAGCATGGCCGGAGAAGCGGTGCGTCGGTGCACACCCGGGATCCGAACCCGGGCCGCCAGCAGTGGAGTGCGCACACTTAACCACTAAGCCACGGGGCCGGCCCCTGAAATTTAAAATTTAGTCTTCAATTTAGTTATACTATGAATTTTTTACAAACACTTCTGGGCAAAGAAAATATTCTACTCAACCTTATTTGAAATATTATAAATTCAAGTTAATAATAATTTGGCAGAGTCAAAATTAATGACTTCCTAACCATCTATGAAAAGCAAGGAACTTTTGTTTAAATAAAAGGCTTACGTAGCCCCTTTTTCAGCCCTTTACCCACATCTCTTAACAATTTTGGTTTCTTTCTTTTCTTTTCAGTCTTATTTCTAGGAAAGTTTTCTGTGCATGTGTGTCTGTGAGAATGTGCGTGCATATATGTATTTATGTGTGCATAGATATGTACATATGACACATAACTAGGATCATATTTATATATCCCATTTTATATTCTGTTTGCTTTATTTTTGATTTATCATATGCATTTTTCTATTCCACTAAATCCTATAAACTTATTTTCTGTGGATACACCATTTATGGTACATTTATGTATCATCCATTCTCTTACTAATGGGCATTTAAACTCTGAATATTTTGTCATCATAATTAGCGATGTGATAAATATCTCTCTGCATATATCTTTGCCTACTTCTTTAATTATTGCTTTAACTCTTAAACTCTTAAAAGTGGAATTTCCAGCCAAAGGGATTTTAAAGCTCTTAATACATATTGCTAAAGTGTTTTCTAAAAAATGGTAACAATTTGGGGCCTGCCCAGTGGCGCAGCATTTAAGTGTGCGTGCTCCACTTTGGCGGCCTGGAGTTTGCAGGTTCAGATCCCAGGCGCGCGCCAACGCACCGCTTGTTAAGCGATGCTGGGGTGGCGTCCCATATAAAGTACAGGAAGATGGGCACGGATGTTAGCCCAGGGCCAGATCTTCCTCAAGGAAAAAAGGGGGAGGATTGGCATCAGATGTTAGCTCAGAGCTAGTCCTCCTCACACACACACACACAAAAAAATGGTAACGATTTACACTTCCACTAGAAGACTGTATATGACGGAACATCACTGTTAATTTGATAGGTAATATCTTATTTAAATTTGCATTTCCTTGATTGCTTGTATTTCCTCTTGCTAGAATTTTCTGTTCATGTCTTTTGCCCTTATTTTATTTTTGGAAGGAAGGGCTATCTTCATATTATTCCTACTGAATTATATGAGTTCCTTTTAATTAAGGATATTAACTCTTTGGTTCATGCTTGCAAAATCTGATGGCAACAGTCAGGTTGAAGGGGAAAAAAACATGTGGCTGTAAGAGGTGAATTTATTTATTTATTTTATTCTTCTTATTTTTTTTTGTGAGGAGATCAGCCCTGTGCTAACATCTGCCAATCCTCTTCTTTTTTTGCTGAGGAAGACTGGCCCTGGGCTAACATCCGTGCCCATCTTCCTCCACTTTATATGGGATGCCGCCACAGCATGGCTTGCCAAGCGTGCGTCGATGCACGCCCAGGATCCGAACTGGTGAACCTCAGGCTGCTGCAGTGGAACACGCGCACTTAACTGCTTGCGCCACTGGGCCAGCCCCAGAGGTGAATTTATTTTTGATGTAGCTTGAATTAAGTCTAATTACTAATTACTAGGTTGTCATGTGTATACAGAAGTATTAATTTGCATTTCATGCTAATGATGACATATAATTCTAAGATGCATGTCTTAGTTTGTAAATCAGTTTGTTAAACTTATCACAGAAGAACTGGAAGAGGTACCCAAGGAAGATGATATATTGCTACCTATTATAGGTATGATTTAAGCGAATAACATGGATTATATGATAATTAACCAAAAGCTTTAATGTATATATAGGGATGAGAGAGAATGGTAAACAGTAGGTTTACAACTTTATAATGGGAAAGCTTACTATACTGCCACTGGGATAATAATTAAACCTACCTGTTGGTATTGGTTAAAATAGGTCCTGCTTTTCCTTCTGGGGCCACAGTGATGAAGACTGTGCCACACTGATGGCCAATGTCCACATATACATAGCCAAAGCCAGTGAGGAACACAACCTGCAAAAAGAAGATTCAAAATCTGATTAAAAAGAAATAGGGCCTCGCGTGGTGGCACAAGCAGTTAAGTGCGTGTGCTCCACTGCGGCAGCCTGGGGTTTGCAGGTTGGGTGCGCACTGACGCACTGCTTGTCAAGCCATGTGACGGCGTCCCATATAAAGTAGAGGAAGATGGGCACGGATGTTAGCCCAGGGCCAGCAAAAAGAAAGAGGAGGATTGGAATCAGATGTTAGCTGAGGGCTGATCTTCCTCACCAAAAAAAAAAAAAAAGAAACAAACACTACTGAAATGGTTGACTTCAAATGTCTCAAGTTCTGACTCAAGACCACAAACACTTCCTGGTTATATTTCTTTATATCCATGTGTACAGGCTATTCAGCTGACTTGAAATGAAAAAAAAAAAAAAGAAAGATGAAATCCAGATTTCTCAATATCCAGCTGTAAGGTTCATAGAAAAAAAAAATGATGGATGATGGGGCATGAGTGTCTTCATTCTCTGCTTCTCTGGAACTGCCAAGTAACTCTGTATGGGCTGGAGCCCAGCCATGGGCCAGCTTTACGTGTGCACATGAATCTCTGTGGAAAATAACCCCTAAAACTCAGGACTTGACATGCAATGTGCAAAAAACTTTCAGGCTCTTGAGTGTTGACTTACGACCATCAGGATGCCCTTCTATGCTGGGGACACAAAAATATACCTGAAAACCTACCAAGACGTGTCATAATCGCCCCAAGGTCACTCACATAACTTGTAACAAGAATGTCAGATAACTTCATTTTCTTGGAGTCAAAATTAATTTTTCTACCATAAGAAGGTAGACTAAGACCTAAAAAAACTTCTATCTCAGAAGCCAGGTGCCAGGCCAGCAGAACAGATGTCCTTTCAGCAATAAATACCGATGCTGCTTAAATGGAGAAATATTTGAAAACAGAACAGAGCTATTTGAAAAACAACTCCAAGAACATCATGTTCACAGCCAGCATTACCTGAGGGTAGGGGCAAGAACCTCCTTATGTTTGGGAACGTGGATTCTGATGATTTGCAATATCAATTCAGTCCAAGTCTGGGCCCTTTATTATTGTTAGGACAGCAAATAAAAGAAGCAAGACTGAAATTCCTGGATGAAGGAACACAGCTAGGTGCCTGCCTGACAGGTAATGAATGTATTCTCATTCTGACTATACTAAGAGGTACCAGAAGGAGTGTACACAGAACCACAGGAGAGAGTCACAGATTCAAATTTGGATGTGACTTCAAAGTCACTGAGCTTTTTTCTTGTACAATAGCTCCTCCTTCAGCAATCCTGACCATCTTCAGCATCCGGGGCTCCTGGATGTCATCTCTGCTGGGCCCCCTCATCACCCTCCACAGCCCAGCATTCCTCAGATCCTCCAGCTCTGCTGGCTCCTCCACCAGTGCCTTCTTTGTCATTGAATAGCCACTGCTCTAGCTTAGGCCCTTGTCTGCCACTCAGTACTCCCTGTGCCTCAAATACACTTTTCCCCATAAAGTCCTTTCAAAATCCTATGTATCTTCACATACGTGGCTTAAGGATACCTTATTCCATGAAGGTATTCTCTAATTTTTCTATTCCTTTTCTTGGCTGGATACTTACTCCTACATTCCAAAAGTACTTTAACCATATTTCTATTTGATTATAAAATCATATTGTTTGTATTACAGTCACCTATTTATATACCCAACTCAATCACTAGACTGTCAACTTCTTGAGGGCATGAGTGGTGTCAATCTGTATTCTCTATGGACATGCTTCCCAAATGGATTGCTTTACAAAAATACCTGTTTCAAAAAACTGTATCCTGAATTTGCCTTATTTGTTCCAAGGTAAGAAGCGAACCAGACTATGATAAAATTTGGAATGCAGCCACCTTAAAAAATGGCTCAGCTCATGAATCTAAAACAGGTATTCTTTGAGAAACATTCACATTTATAAAAGCCATTATTTTGTATGATATGTAAAGTAAGTCGATTGCTTTTTTTTTTTTCTTTTGTTGCGAGCAAGATTGGCCCTGAGCTAACATCTGTTGCCAATCCTCCTCTTTTTGCTTGAGGAAGATTGTCGCTGAGCCAACATCTGTGCCAGTCTTCCTTCACTCTATATATGGTATGCCGCCGTAGTGTGGCCTGATGAGCAGTGCATAGGTCCACACCCGGGATCTGAACCTGCAAACCCCGGACTGCCGAAGTGGAGCACGCGAACTTAACCACTACACCACTGGGCCTGTCCCAAGTCAACTGCTTGTTTACTAGGCTTATAGACATGGGATTATTCATTTGGCACAAACCTTTTAAAGGCCCTATGCTCCCATCTATATTCCCTTCTCTCAATGACTGTCCATACTTCAGTGCATACCCCAGGATTTCAGCAGAGAGTGTTAAAAACCAGAACTACCACCCCTCAAGGGAGGCAAGGAGGGGATCAGAAGAGGGAAATATTTATTGTTCTACGCATTCTCAAAGTAATCCTCAGGCATTATGAAATCTTAATCTAAATCTAAACCATTAATCTAAATCTTTAAGGTACTTCTGCCCAAAGACCTGGACTCTGGAGATAAAGTTTTGCTGGGTCTCTTTCACTCACCACTAAAACGGAAGAAACACAGACTTTAATTCTTGGAGCCTATTCTTGTCTCTTCACATATAGAGAAACAACTCACAACACCAAGCCTTTTGTCCAGTGGCAGTTCTAGGGATTAGGAAGTTAGGTACCTAAGTGCCAGAGAAATTAGGTACCTATACCCACATCTCCCAAAGTTTAAAGTAAATCCTTGTTTCGGTCTGATGGTTCAAACATTCAATCATTCAATTATTTGATACTTAAAAAGTACTTACAAAGAGTTGGTCACGATATTAGGCATCAAGAAGATACAATCACACCCTCAAGTTGCTCACAGCTCAGTTGGTGAAAAAGCCAAGTATGCAAATAATGAGATAATAAATAACAGTTCTAGGACAGAGATGTATAAGATACTCCTTCCTCTTAGTGTATTAACCATCACGGTCTCTATATAAGCTCATGAGGGCAATGGTTTTGGTGTCCATTTTATTCAGTACTTATAACCAGTGCCTGGTACTCAATAAAGATCTGAATGGACATCATTGTGGCTCCTGTGGTAAAGACTTCTAGTGTCCACCCATGTCTAGCTGCCCTCTCCTTCCAGGCACAGAGCAGGATTATACTCCTTACCCCAGTGCAGTTAGATATGGCCATGTGACTAGTTTTGGCCAATGGGCTACAGGCAGAATCAACATGTGTTACTTCTGAGCCAAAGCATAAAAGAGCCAGCTTTCTTCCCTTGCTGCAGAGACTGAATAAAGGCTTTATGTTCCAGATCAATGGTGGACCAAATCCGATCCACTCCTTGTTATTGTAAATAAAGTTTTATTGGAATATAGCTACACTCATTTATTTATATATTGTCTCTAACAGCAGAACTGAGAAGTCATGACAGAGATTATATGGCCTGCAAAGCCTAAAATATTTACCATGTAGACCCTGAAGAAAACCTTTGCTGACTCCTGCTGTAGATGGTCATGATAGATTGTTACACAGCCAAGGAAGTGCACATCCCAGTATCCATTCCTTGTTTAGTCCCTTCCCATGCTGACACAAGAGCTTGGCTATGTGACTTTCTTCAGCTAATGGGATATCAGCAAACATGAGGCAAGAAGAAGCCTGACAAGGCTTGCTCACTCGGGTTTGCCCTCTTGCCACCATATGAGGAAGCCTGGTCTAGCCTTCCTAAGGAGGAAAGACCACATGGTGAGAGAACTGCCCAGACCTCCCAGCTGAAATCATCCTTCAGTCAACCCTCCAGCTGCATAAGTGATTCCAGGCTCCTCCTGCAGAAAAATCACCCAACCAAACTCTTAGAATCACGATAAGTTAACCGTTGTTGTTTCAAGCCTCTAGGTTTTGGGATGGTTTGTTACAATGGGGCAAATAGAAGATGATGGCACTTCCATCAACCTGCGTCCTTGAGTGACCATGTAGAACAGAGCCCCCAAATGACCAACACTGGCCACACAGCATGAGCAAGAAGTAAATTCTAGAATTATGACAGGCAGCATAATCTAGCCTATACTAAATAATACAGATATTGGTAATAGAAGTAGAGTTCTAGAAAAACCTAAAATATGAGTCCTTGGATTAACAATCAGGCAGTAGAAATTGATACTGAAAGCTAAAAAAACATGAATTCATGTTACGAAGTAGCAAGACATTTAGCAAAACTCTTGTCTGAGATTACCTGGGAGGTAGATCATAAACCCAATAAATTTGTAGCTCTAGAAGATGAGGTTTGAAAGCAAAATATTAGTAGCGTGTATTGGTTGTTGTTGGCTGTGTCTGGCAATTTATTATGAAGAAGTGAGCTCAGGGAAGAACTGGGCTAGTTTGCAATAAAAATGAAAGAGAATAGAGAGATTCCAGAAATTCAGGGCCTTGCAAAGTTAGAAGTGCTTTTACACCCCAAACAGCAAGAAATAAAATTTTGTTTTTGAACATGAAGATAGATTAATACTCAGCCTTAGGGCTATATGTAGGCATTATACGCACTGATAAAACTTCTTAATTGTTAAAGTGACTCAGAAAAACATTTAGATTAAAACTTTCCCACAGAAGCTCTCTTAAATCCAGAGAGAGGTAAGGAAGCAAGATAGCACAGAAAAATGTCTTAAAATAGGACCATGGATGTGGTTATTAGTACATGGAATTCTCTGGAATCAAATAGATAAGAAGTCTAGTGAGTTTTGAAGAAATCACTACTGCCCAATAAACTCACGAACCTAGACTAAAAGAGACTGCGATTATTTGAGACCCAGTACAAGCTTCAATTGTTGCCAAGGAAGATCTCTGAGGGAGATACAGGGACTGGAAGAATAACAGCAAGAAAGCTCTTCCAAG
Source organism: Diceros bicornis minor (assembly GCF_020826845.1). NCBI lineage: Eukaryota > Metazoa > Chordata > Mammalia > Perissodactyla > Rhinocerotidae > Diceros > Diceros bicornis. The sequence continues at coordinate 18,468,394 of NC_080760.1, read as the reverse complement.
AGCAGAACAGGGCTCAAAGACTATTCCTTGCTTCCAGGGTATAGACCCCCCAAGATGCACCCAGAACAACTGCAGAATTGTTATGGAAGAGAGGCTGCTGTATGTCTGTCATTCTTCCTCTTTCCAATTTGGCGGGGCTATTACTGTTATCCCATCCTGTAACATGGCGGGGAGATGGGGAGCAGATGAGTTCATAGGTTTTCAGATGGAAAGGAGTCACATCCAGACTGAGAGAGAGCATCATTCAGAACTACTTGATTTCCAGGGGGATAGATTTCCAGTGACTGGTTAGAATCCTGGGGAGAAGATTTCTTTGCTCTGTGTGTAGGAAAAAGAATGAATGAAATGATTGATGGCTAAGGGGATTTTTTCTTTTTGAGTAGTTTGTTATTGCAGAATGAGCTGGCCAGTCCTGATCAATGCTGTCATTTAGTTACTTTTTACTTTCTTCACTTCACACTGGTAGTGTGGGGGTGTGTGTGGAAGGCTATAGGCAACATATAGCCAGACACTTGCTGTTTTAACCATAAAACATTTGGGGGATACTCTGTGTTTCACCATCTGTGTCTGTGCTAGAGCACTTTGATCAGTAAGACTTCCTCTTACATATGTGGGTATAAGAATACCATTCAAGGCCGAGGTCCTGCCTTCCACTTCCACATTGTCTTTTACTACAGTTACAAGTAAAAAACACCTTAACATCACTTGTGCTTTTCTATATAGTCAGTCATCTTTACTAAAATAATTATTTACCATATGTCCAACAAATATTTTAAAAAATTACACCAGTTTAATTTTACTGAGTAAATAAGTTAGAAGGGGACACAGGAAATAACTGAAAATATTTTTGAAAGTCTATCTCTTCCTTTCTTTCCCTCTTTCTCTCCACCATCCCCCCTCCCCTCCCAGGCTACACGTGACAATCCAGGGATAATAAAGGGGGAGTTATAAAGCAGCCCAGCATTGCAGCTGAACTAAACTCAAATAACAGGTATCCCTGTTATTAAGTCTTTAAGCTGTCCCATCCTCCAGTTTTTACTGATTCCCTCTTCAACTGGGCTCCAGTTCCCATTATGGTACATCTTGCTGAGCTTCGTCTCTCTCCAACTCTCTTTCTTCTACCTGACTCATTTTGCCCCATCTTAAATTTTCACTTCCTTTCTTGATGGTTAATTCTATGTCAACTTGACTGGCCACGGGGAGCTCAGATTAAAACACTATTTCTGGATGTGTCTGTGAGGGTGTTTCCAGGTGAGATTAGCAACTGAGTCGGTGGACTCAGCAGACTGCTCTCCCCAGTGTGGGTGGACATCATCCAATCCGTTGAGGGCCTGAATAGAACAAAAGGTGGAGGAAGGAAGCATTCGCCCCTTTTTTTCCTGCCTCACTGTTTGAGCTGGGACATTTCATCTCCTCTTCTCCTACCCTAGGAATGGAATTTATACCATCAGCTACGATGGTTCTCAGGCCTTTGGACTGGGACTGATTTACACCATGGCTTTCCTGGGTCTCCAGCTTGTCTCCGGCAGATCATGGGATGTCTCAGCCTCCATTAATTGATCTGAAGATATGCTAATTAAGCATTATATTTGTTCTGCTGACTTTTAGCTAAAATTCATAAAACATCTCACCTCCTATTTTGGGAAGGAATAAATTTAAAATTTACTACTTATATCTCCAGATCAAGCAGTTTGCAAAATAATATCTTAAGAAGGAAAACTATGATATGCAAGAATTCAAGACTTAGACTTTGAAGGGAAGAAGAGATTTCTATGTGTGCTGCAGATTGAACCCTAACCTGTAGAGGGAGTAAGGGAGGAAGAGGTAGTCTGCTTGGTCTCAGGCAGTGGTCTGTTTTAAGCAGTCTAGTGGACTGGAGACCGTTTTCTGGGCTGGACTCTGTGTTTTAGTAATCACTGTGGTGGTAGTTGTGGAGACAGACCTGAGGGTGGGAGGCTGACGACAGAGAGACCCTTTAAGGGGCTACTGCTAAAATCGAGGAAAGGGATGATGAATAAAAGGCCTGAAGCAGACCCTGGTCACAGAGAGAAGGGGCAGATACAGAGACATTTCTGAGGAATTTCTCCTAGAACTTGGTGACTTACTGGATGTGAGGAGGAAGAGAGAGAAAGGAGCGCACTGGGATGCAGTAAGAAAAGATAGGCTTGGAAGATAGACAGTCCTGGGTTTGAACCCCAGGTCCACTTGCTCTGTGCAAGTTAACCTCTCTGAGCTTCAGGTAGCATCTGCTTTTAACGGACATGATAGGACTAATGACAATATTTATAGAGTACTTGACATAAAGCAGGCATTCAATATGAATTTATATCAAAAAAAAATTTTTGTTTTTGTTTTGCTGAGGAAGATTTGCCCTGAGTTGACATTCGTTGCCAATCCTCCTCTTTTTTTGCTTGAGGAAGATTAGCCCTGAGCTAACATCTGTGCCAATCTCCCTCTATTTTTTTGTATGTGGAACACTGCCACAGCATGGCCAGTGAGTGGAGTAGGTCTGTGCCTGGGATCTGAACCCTTGAACCTGGGCCACTGAAGCAGAGCACATGGAACTTTAATCACTTGGCCACGGGGCTGGGCCCTGTGTCAAGTTTTTATACTGGGAAAACTGAAGTAGAGACTCCAGAAGAAGCTGGCTTGGGGAACGGAAAAGGATCACTTTGGTTTCAGATGTGAGTTTGAGATGATTGTAGGTCTTTCAGGTAGAGATGTCTGGTGGGTAGCTGGAAATACAAATCTGGAGCTTGGGAGGGCTGTAGGGGCCAGAGTATATCTGGGAGTGAATGGGTGATAGTCAGCAGCTAAAGTTATTAGATGAATTAGATCTCCCAGAGAGGAAAGCAAAGGAGATGAATTTCTAAGATGACGAGGTTAGAAAAGGTTGGATAAGGATGAAAAGAAAATAGCAGATATTCTGGATGTAATTCTTCCCTCTGTATATTTACTGAAAAATATTTTAGGGAAATCCCTAAATAGGGTACGTGTTCTTTAAGCATTAATGCTCAGTGTTACTTCTGTCTGATCTGCACCAAATGGACTGATTACACATTTAAGTCCTGGTTCATCAAGGCACTTACCAAAGTGTCTCATGATATTCTTGTAAGCAAGATAAGAAATATCTTATCCAGCACAGTTTAAAAAGTGCTTTTAGATGCATTTTCTTATTTAAGAAATGTAGAGTTTGATGTGTTAGTGGCTGACTGAACCTACGCATTAGGGAAGTGTCTAGTGATTCACTACAGCACGTAGACCTTGGACTTGTCCTGTTCAACATTTTATTAATGACTTGGATGAACACGTAGAATGCATGCTTACCACATCTATAGATGACATAAAGCTACCAGGGATACTTAATATGTTCGATGACAGCATCACAAACTTTTTAAAAAAAGTGATTCCAACTAGCTGGATTAGGTGAATGGCAACAAGATTTAATTTATTGGGGATAAATGTAAAGTCCTGTCACTGGGTTCAAAAAGTCAACTGTACAGCATGTCATATGATAAAGATGTGGGGGATGTGGTTGACCACAGTTCTATAATAACAAACAGTCTGAACTCGTTACTAAAATGCTAACTGACTCTTCTACTTTATTAATGGAAGCATAGGGAAGTAATAGCTAGTTAGACCACATTTGGAATACTATGTGTAATTTCGGCTGCCATATTTTTAAAAGGGAACATAACACACTAGTGTGTTCAGACAAGGGTAACTTGGTGATGGGTCTGGAAATCACATTTACTGAAGGAATGATTCAAGGAACCAGAAATGTTTGGTCTGGATAAGGGAACACTTAGAGAAGATGTCGAAGCTGCCTTCATATAATTGTAATGTTGCTGTGTTAAAGGGGAAGTAAATAATCTGTGATGCCCCAGAGGGCAAAACAAGGATGAATGAGTGGATGCTACAGAGGAAGTTTTCAGCTTGATATGAGCAGAAACTTTCTGATAGTCACTGCTGGAATAAGCCATGACTATGGCACTGGGAGTCTTCTGAGGCGAGATGTCATGCAACTCTTGCACCAGGTAAAAGGGGAAATTAGAAAACCTCTTCTAACCTATGCTTTCACGAACTTTCAGGCAGCAATATTTGTAGCTAGGGCGGGACTCCAAAGGACAGACAGTGACCCAGCTCGGTGTAGGAAAAATAAAACTGGGCCACATGTGAGCAGATCCAGGTTCCAGCCTGACCTTGCTTAGTTATAAGCCACCTAGGATTACTCTTTAAGCCTCAATCCCCTCATCAGTAAAATAAACACAAAAATTATTGCCCTATCTTAAAATTTTTGTGGTGATCAAAGGCTCTATCTTAGGACTTACCACAGTTGAGTGCATTTATTTAGTTACTCAGGTCCCTGAAGGCGGGAATTAGGCCTTATCCAGGGCAAAGGGTTTGGCCCTTGACAGGTCCTCAAGAAAAGTTTGTTAAATAAATGACTGCAAGAATGGAGACTGTGGCTGTGAAAGCACTTTGTAAATGGTACAGAGCTAATATAAACATGAAGGACTGTCATTCCCTCCTCGCCCACACACAATTTGAGAAGAAAACTTCAATGACAATGACCCCACTGAACACTTCTGCTAAGAGTCAAAGATCATGAGAATTTACTGGATCTTTTTAGAAGAGAATTCACCTGCAAAGGGATAATTTTTATCTGCTTTTTGGGGTTCAAATAGCTCATTCTTCTTTGCTATTTCAATGGCTCAGAAATTGCTTTTCATAAACAATTCAATGACTTCGCATGGCTCTTAAGATAAAAACCCAAATCCCTTATTGGAGATACAGGATCTTGCCAGGTTTGGCCTTGAATTGCCTCACTAGCCTCCTCTCCCACCCCTGTTTCCTTCATCTGGCACTGTGGCCACACCGGCATTTAGATCCCTGAAAGGACCGTGCTCCCTCTCTGAGCACCAAAGCTTCAAACATGCTGTTCTTTCTGCCAAGAAAAATCTCCTACTCTCTTTTCTACTTAATGCTTGTTCCTCCTTGAAGGCATAGATGCAAGGTCTCTTACCCAGAGATACACTCCTTGGCCTCTCAAACTAGTCTGCTGTACACTCGAACAACACGGGTTATGTCTTTCCTTCATAGCTCTTACCAGAGTTCATAATAATACAATGACCTATATGATTACTTTTGCTCTCTCTTCCACATGTCATCTCCTTGAGGGCAAGAGCTGTGTTCCATATTGTTCACTATATTTTATGTAGTCCCAGCACTAAGTTATAATGTCTGGCACATATTAGAAACTCAGTATTTGTCGACTGAATGACTAAAGCATACTTCACAATGTTTATGTTAAATGGTAACTACTATGTTTTCTTTGTATTTTTTTTGTTTTGAGTTTTTCAAAACAACGTTGCTTAACTTTGACAAAAATAAGGCTTCTGACTATCAGAAATTGAAATCCCATACACTATGACAGGATTCTAAACTACTTCCCTAATAGGCTCAAATTTATGACCTTAAAATGTAAGCTTATTTTTTTATGCCTTTACTGATTTATTGAGAATCTAGATTTTCTTCCCCTACAGTCAGGCTACCACCCACTGTCAAATTATGGATAAGAGAACCAGTTGTCACTTCACAGCCTCTGGCTGAGATGTCTTCTAACCAGATGCGGGCCAGGGACACAGAAACCCCAGAAAATCCACACCAACTTCACAACCAGAATTTTGTGATTCTTACATGTTATCAGGTCTTCCCGATAATTCTTGATCCAAAGAATACTTCTTTGTGTGATTATAAAGTTATTTTCTGCATACTCCCTCTCATATTCCATTTCAAAATTATACAACATGACACTCTCCTATTTACAAAATTGAGGCAAGGGGTATATCTATGACTGACAAAAGCTAAAAAAACTTTCTTCCTTATGGTACAATAGGGATTTTATGGTGTTTTAATTCGGCTTTTTTAGGTCAGCTTTGAAATTCACATCACTTGCCTCAGACCCAGGGCTGAGGAAAGGCTCCTGGAAGACAAAGTCACTCCTACAGAAGGGCTGCTTCCTTTCATCAGAGGACACAGCTCCCTTCACTCCCCAGTGATTTATGTGTCCTTGTGTATTACTGAGGAGATGTTGGTGAGGGTCTGAAACAAATCTTCCTCCAGAATAGGAAGTAAGCCATGGTCTGCAGGACATATGGCACCCAGCTCCTCAAAGATTAATGGGAACATGAGACTTTGCTGGGTCCTCAGTCCAGGGATGATAAGGGTGTTGGAAAGAGTATCTCCTCTTAGCTTTGAAGTGTCCCTAACTACAAAGGTTTGAGGAAATTTAGAGTGAATGGGAATCCCCCAAATAAAGTTTGGCAGGCAGAATGCCTATTGTAAAGAATTCCCTAGACATATATAAGCACGGTTTCAAAAATCTTCAGACCGATGCAAGCAGAGTTCAGGGACGCTTGAGAAGCTTGCAATATTTATTTTGTAAACTAATGAGATCAGGAACACCTCCTGAGGCTGCAGCAGATACAGCCGATTTTCATTGTTCATCAAATGAGCACTGGGTGGAAATCACACCCCTGGGTAGTTTGGGGCCGCTGCAAATGCAGGTCTCCAAGGGGAGTGTGGCCTCCAGGCTGCTTGGCCACTCTTGCACCCGTCCCTGGCCACGTTCTTCACCTGTTTCCATTGCTGCTGCTTTCCCCGGGCCCCCGGGCCCCGACCCCTTTCCCTCCCTCTCTTATAGAGGATTCATTCCATGCTTCACAGCAAACTTAGGGCCACTGAGCATTCACTCAATTTTCCAGTCCCATCCCTCCAAATATCTCTACCTATACCTGCGCCCATCCCCACCTCTTTTCCACTGTCAGAAAAGAGGACGCGGTCGTTTTGTTCAAGCACAATTACACTCCCTGTGCCTTGGATTTGTCTTTCTGGGCAACTGCTCGCTCATAATTTCCACTTGTCTTTGACCAACTCCTCTCCTACAGTACATGAAGAACTTCCTCCCCACTGATCTCATTTGCTTCACGGCCGCGCTCCTTGAAAGAACAATTCGCACTTGTTCCTCCACTCCCTCACTTCCCTTCACTCTGAACTTGTAATTTAATTGTTACCTTGCTTCCCTCTTTCCACCATCTGACACCCTGTACCTTTCTCCTTCTGGGGCTTGCATGTTTCTACCCTGCCCAGGTTCTTCTGCCACTCTGCTTGTTCCTTCTCAGTCTCTTTTACTGCAATACACTTACATGTTGGGGTTCCCCAAGGTTAGATGTGGGACCCTTCTTTCTTCTTTTACACAATCTCTCTTGGTAACCTATCTTCTCATTCATTCAGTCAGTCATTTATTTATTCATTTGATATTTATCGAGATCCTACTGTGTTGACAAGCACTCTGCTGTTGGCTGAGGATGAATAAAGCCGGTATCTGAGTGCCAGGAATCTTGACTTAGTAGGAAATCATTTAAAGAAACAAGTGCAATTAAATGGTACAAATGTTCTGTGAGTATGTAGAGAGTCCCAGGGTTGGGGAGGAGACTTCACAGGGATGAAAAGAGAGAACCTCTTGAGAGATGAGAAAAAATGTGCCAGCAGGACTGGGGAAGAAGGGAGGAATCCCAGGTAACGAAGTAGCATTCATAGTACAGGATTTGGAATCAGGTAGGTCTGGATAAAATCTTTGTTCTTTCTCTTATAATACATGGGAATTAGGCCATATTACTTCTGGAGGTCTCAGTTTTCACTTCTGTAATACAGAGATGATAGTCTTATCTTGTATGGCCATTGTAAAGGTTAGATAAGAATGTAAAGTGCTCAGCACAATGCCTGGCATACAGTAAGTGATTATTAAACGACAATCATTATTATTACTATAAATGTATTTATAAATGTAATATGTGTTTTGTAACCATTACAAAGACTTACTTCACAGGCTTGTTGTGAAGATCAAATGAACTAATAGATGTGAAAGAACATTAAAAAAGTACAGAACAATACTATTCAGCCATAAAATGGAATGAAGTTCTGATACATCTACAATATGGATGAACCTTGAAAATATTATGCTAAGTGAAATAAGCCAGACACAAAAGGACAAATCTTGTTTGATTCCACTTATATGAGGTGCTTAGAATAGGCAAATTCAGAGACAGAAAGTACAGTAGAGGTTACCAGGGGCTGAGCGGAGGGGAGAAGGGGGAGTTATTGCTTAATGGGTACCGAGTTTCTGTTTGAGATGATGAAATAGATAGTGGTGGTGGCTGCACAACACTGTGAATGTATTTAATACCACTGAATTATACACTTAAAAATGGTAAATATGTACAGCAGAAACGAAGTGCTAGGTTCATGTGCCATTTTCAACAAAAATGACACCACTAACATCTACAGTAAGAGACAAATCAGGACATTTAATCTCTTCAGGGTTTAATCTGCTCAGGTTTTTAAAATTGTACTTATATTTGCAGAGTTTTATGTACTACTAGTACAAATATATATTTTTTAAAATTAGTAAACTTTCAAAAGAGGGAATTAATCTAAGGTTGGCATTATGATTGCTGTAAATCTGGACAGTTGGGCTCCCTTCTATATAGAGAAGTCTAACAATTTTATTTCGATTTTCACCTTGGATTAGACCCATGATGGGCCTGCTTTTACCAATCGTTTCTCTCTGGTTAACAGTTGTATAGTATACTTTGGAGATACATACTTGTGTTTGAGATTTTACAACATAATGAGGACATTATGGATAATGTAAAAATGGATACACATGCGCCCTTACAAAGAGACAAGAAGTTCAGCATTTAGAAAATTATGCTTAAAAGTAGACAACCATCAGAATTTTAGAAAAGGAAATTTTTCTTTGGGCCTTGGCAGGACACACGCGGCTCACTGACCTGTGTTCCCTGACTATTGATGTCTACGGCATCACTCCACTCAGTTGTTATTTCATCCAGCAATTCTACTCTCAAAAGGAGGCTAGGAAGTAAGTCTCTGGTCTTACAGTCTGGATAACTGGAAATCTGATGATACAGCTCATGATGAATTGAGCACTCAGAAGGAATTTTTCTGCAATAAACCTCAAACTTCGGAATATCTAAAATGAAAAAAAAGGCATATGCAGACTTAGGCTTGACAACAAAGACTTAGGAATATTAAACATAATGTGGCAAGAGAAACTTCTCAAAGAGGCATGAATAATATTTTTATTTAAACATTCTTCACAGGATCACAGGTAACTTCTGAATCAAAAACCACCAGAAAAAACATAGGTTTTTGTATTACATAAATTCAATGCCATAAAATATACCTTTAATATTTTCCTTTATAAGTATTGTTACTGGACATCTGTTGTGGAAAATTATTCGAGGACTAGGGTCTTCTGAGAGGGTTAAATAAGTCACTCCAAAATGTTCTTGATATGTCAGTGCAATAGCCCTAGAATAGAATCAAATCAAATGACAGAAATGGTTTAGAAAAAAATGAATGCTTTCTCTCCCGGTACATGCCTATTTATTATCTTTTTTTGTGAGGAAGATCAGCCCTGAGCTAACATCCATGCTAATCCTCCTCTTTTTGCTGAGGAAGACCGGCTCTGAGCTAACATCTATTGCCAATCCTCCTCCTTTTTTTCCCCCAAAGCCCCAGTAGATAGTCGTATGTCACAGCTGCACATCCTGCTAGTTGCTGCATGTGGGACGCGGCCTCAGCATGGCCGGAGAAGCGGTGCGTCGGTGCACGCCCGGGATCTGAAGCTGGGCCGCCAGTAGCGGAGTGTGCGCACTTAACCACTAAGCCACGGGGCTGGCCCGGTACATGCCTATTTAGATTTGCAATATTCAGAACCCTACAACAGCTGCTCTTTCATAGATCAGAGGAAATGTTTTCCAGAGAAAGGAGGCCATCCTGTCACCTATTAACTGCTATATACTAATTATACAGTTTACTGATTTTTTTCCCAACAATAGTAACATATATTTATCAAAAAATATTCAAAAAATGGGAAAATTATTTAAAAGAAAAAAAACATAACTCTACCACTCAGAGAGAATTCCAGCTAACCTGTGCTAACCTTTCCTCCTGCTCTTTTTCCCTCTATGCATATGTGCCTTAAACTCTTCAGATAGGATGCTTCTTCCTCAAAAGTGCTTGATAAATTTTGGCAAAGGAGGAGCTGATGTACTTTTAGAAGGATGACTAGAGAATTTGGGTGCTTGCTCTTTTTTTTTTTTTTTTTTTTGATGTATTAATAGTTTATAACATTGTGAAATTTTGGTTGTACATTATTGTCAGTCACCATATAAATGCCTACCTTCAGCCCTTGTGCCCACCCCCCAAACCCCCTGCCCCTGGTGTCCACCATACAGTTCTCTCTGTCTGTGTGTTTATTTATAGTCCACATATGAGTGAAATCATGTGGTGTTTGTCTTTCTCTCTCTGACTTATTTCACTTAACATAATACCCTCCAGGTCCATCCATGTTGTTGCAAATGGGATGATTTTGTCTTTTTTATGGCTGAGTAGTATTCCATTGTGTGTGTGTGTGTGTGTGTCTGTGTGTGTGTGTGTATACACCACATCTTCTTGATCCAATCATCAGTTCAGGGACACTTGTGTTGCTTCCACTTCTTGGCTATAGTGAATAATGCTGCAATGAACATAGGGGTGCATAAGCCTCTTTGGATCACTGATTTCAGGTTCGTTGGATAGATTCCCAGTAGTGGGATAGCTGGATCATAGGGTATTTCTATTTTTAATTTTTTGAGGACTCTCCATACAGTTTTGCATAGAGGCTGCACCAGTTTGCATTCCCACCAGCTGTGTATGAGGGTTCCTGTTTCTCCACATCCTCTCCAACATTTGTTGTTTTTTGTCTTGGTGATTATAGCCATTCTAACGGGCGTGAGGTGGTATCTTAGTGTTGTTTTGATTTGCATTTCCCTGATGATTAGTGATGTTGAATATCTTTTCATGTGCCTACTGGCCATCTGTATATCTTCTTTGGAGAAGTGTCTGTTCATTTCCTCTGCCCATTTTTTGATCTGGTTGTTTGTTTTTTTGTTGTTCAGTTGTCTGAGTTCTTCATATGTTATGGAGATTAACCCCTTGTCAGATGTATGTTTTGCAAATATTTTCTCCCAGCTGGTGGGTTGTCTATTCATTTTGATCCTGGTTTCATTTGCCTTGTAGAAGCTCTTTAATCTGATGAAGTCCCACTTGCTTATTTTTTCTTTAGTTTCCCTAGTTTGAGTAGGCACGGCATCCAAAAAGATTCCTTTATGACCAACGTCAAATAGTGTGTTGCCTATTCTTCTATGAGTTTTATAGTTTCAGGTCTCACCTTCAGGTCTTTGATCCATTTTGAGTTAATTTTTGTGAATGGCTATAGCAGATGGTCCACTTTCATTCTTTTGCATGTGGCTGTCCAGTTTGCCCAACACCATTTATTGAAGAGACTTTCCTTTCTCCATTGTATGTTCTTAGCTCCTTTGTCGAAAATTAGCTGTCCATATACGTGTGGTTTTATTTCTGGACTTTCAATTCTGTTCCATTGACCTGTATGTCTGTTTTTGTACCAGTACCAGGGTGTTTTGATGATGACTGCTTTGTAGTATGTTTTGAAGTCAGGGATTGTGATGCCTCCAGCTTTGTTCTTTTTTCTCAGGATTGCTTTAGCTATTCAGGGTCTTTTGTCGCCCCATATGAATTTTAGTATTCTTTGTTCTATTTCCATGAAGAATGTCATCAGGCTTCTGATTGGGATTGCACTGAATCTGCAGATTGCTTCAGGTAATATAGACATTTTAACTACATTTATTCTTCCAATCCATGTCCATGGGATATCTTTCCATTTCTTTATGTCATCATTGATTTCTTTCAGTAATGTCTTATAGTTTTCTTTGTATAGGTCTTTCACCTCCTTGGTCAGATTTACTCCTAGATATTTTATTCTTTTTGTTGTGATTGTAAATGGAATTATCTTTTTGAGTTCTCTTTCTGTTAGTTCGTTATTAGCATACAGAAATGTAACTGATTTTTCTAAGTTGATTTTGTACCCTGCCACTTGGCTGTAGTTGTTGATTATTTTCAATAGTTTTCCAATGGATTCTTTAGGGTGTTCTGTATATAAAATCACGTCGTCTGCAAACAGCGAGAGTTTCACTTCTTCATTGCCTATTTGGATTCCTTTTATTCCTTTTTCTTGCCTAAGTGCTCTGGCCAAAACCTCCAGTACTATGTTGAATAAGAGTGGTGAGAGTGGGCACCCTTGTTTTGTTTCTGTTCTCAAAGGGATGGCTTTCAGACTTTCCCCATTGAATATGATGTTGGCTGTGGGTTTGTCCTATATGGGCTTTATTATGTTTAGGTACTTTTCTTCTATACCCATTTTATTGAGAGTTTTTATCAGAAAGGGATGTTGGATCTTGCTAAATGCTTTCTCTGCATCTATTGAGATGATCATGTGGTTTTTATTCCTCCTTTTGTTAATGTGGTATATCACGCTGATTGATTTGCAGATGTTGAACCATCCCTGTGTCCCTGGTATAAATCCCACTTGGTCATAGTGTATGATCTTTTTAATGTATTGCTGTATTCAGTTTGCCAATATTTTGTTGACGATTTTTGCACCTATGTTCATCAGCGATATTGGCCTGTAATTTTCCTTCTTTGCATTGTCCTTGTCTGGCTTTGGTATCAGGATGATGTTGGCCTCGGAGAATGTGTTAGGAAGTGTTTCATCTTCCTCTATTTTTTGGAATAGTTTGGTAAGGATAGGTATTAAATCTTCTTTGAATGTTTGGTAAAATTCACCGGAGAAGCCATCTGATTCTGGACTTTTATTTTTTGGGAAGTTTTTGATTACTGTTTTAATATCTTTACTCGTGATTGGTCTATTCAGATTCTCTATTCTTCTTGGTTCAGTTTTGGGAGGTTGTATGATTCTAAGAATTTATCCATTTCTTCTAGATTGTTCAATTTGTTGGCATATAGTTTTTCATAGTATTCTCTTACAGTCCTTTATATTTCTGTGGTATCCGTTTAATTTCTCCTCTTTCATTTCTAATTTTATTTATTTGAGACTTCTCTCTTTTTTTCTTAGTGAGTCTGGCTAAGGGTTTGTCAATTTTGTTTATCTTCTGAAAGAACCAGCTCTTTGTTTCATTGATCCTTTCTACTGTTTTTTTGGATTCAATTTGACTTCCTTCTGCTCCAATTTTTATTATTTCTCTCCTTCTGCTGACTTTGGGCTTTGTTCTTCTTTTTCTAGTTCTGTTAGGCATAGTTTAAGGTTGCTTATTTGTGGTTTTTCTTCTTTGTTAAGGTGGGTACTTGCTCGTTTTTACTGTAAAGGCTCACAATGTTTGTTGTTAATTTTCACAAGATCATCATACTTTACAGGATCTCCATTTTGACTACCAAGAGCAAAGCTGTATTATTTGGCATTAGAAAAACTGCTGTGTGGGCATAGACAATGAAGAGACAGAAACTTTCCAATTTAGATCCATAGACTGCCAAATAATATTTCACATCAAAGCTGGAAAAATAAAAATTCTCTCTGAAGTTTAAATTATATGGACTGTTCAAATTAATCAAAGAAATCAGATATCTGCCAAATGTGGCACTCAGTTTACGCTGATTAAAAGGGGTCAATGAGGCACTAAAGAATTTCCCATTCACCATTTATTCTGTTCACTAGTGTGAGTCCTTCCCAAAGACTGTATTTGTCTGGAATGCCAAAGTGAATTGTCCATTAGCATTTGGAGAAATCACATTAATAACACCACCAAATGTGCATTGTTGGACTGAGGGGAGGAGAGAGGAGGAGATGGGACAGTACGAAGTGAATTCACTTTCAGAATACAGTCCCTGTATTAACAACAAAGTTCTTTTCCCAGCCTAATTTTGAAAGAGCTGAGCAAGCCAACCTTAGAGAATTTCTTTTTGATAGCCAAGAAAGCTGGGGGCCAGGACTAACGTATGGTACTTTCAATCTAATATCTAGCTTAATATTTATAGATAAGATTATTATATTAATAACATCATGTCTTATAATTATTAGAATTTTAAACATAATTTCCAAATGAAATTTTATTTTAAAATTTGTCTTTCAGTTTTAAAAATAAGTTTTGTTTTCTAGGCCTAGGTTCATGTCACTTTAAAAAATACTTCCTTAAACTCACCACACTTAACCTCTCTAACCAGAATATAAGGATAACCATTCCTCTCCAGAGTTAGGGATAAAAAATGTTTATAAAATCGCGGATGTTTGTGAATGTTGTAAAAGAAGAAGTGTGTAGGGAACAAGGCCTTACTATTACGGATAACTTAAGTTATCTTTTAAAATATTACTACTAGAAATCTCTGTAAACATCAGAATGTTAGGATGGCTAAAATCTCAAATGAGTCTATAAATTCATAATCACGAGAATAAGATACCTCTCACAAAGGTCACAATGTTTTCTTCTGCACTTTTTACGTATACAGTAAACAAGGTATTCCTGACAGCTACAGAAAGGACGCAGTGCATGCAAAACAACCACAAAATTCAAAGTCCAGTATGAACAAACCATTATATGTCTCTCGCTTGATTCTGTGGTTGTTATTTGCATAACTGGTAATCGGTAATTGGAGTAACTTGCGTGCAGGAACAACCACAGAAGAGAGTCTTCTGTGACTTTTGTTTATCTAAGTTATCTCTCTTAATGACTTTTTGAGAAAAATTCCATTTTGAAGTAAAAGTAAAATATAGGAAAATAAAAAGGTTTTCCAACTTGACTCTCTCATATTTTAACTGTTATTTCTCATCATTCAACAGAGGCTAAGAAATCATAAAAGAAGGTAACCTTTTCATTATTATGTATTGCTGCTATTCTGTGGTACAAACACCATTTTTTTTCCCCAGTCTAAGCTGCACAAGGGAAAATCTCATCAGCAGTACACTGGGGCCACCCATACCTGATCATAACATTTGCCCAACTGTATACAATGTCTAGAAGCCATTAAAAATGTACCTGGTACAGAATCCATTTTCCCTACAATTCCCGAAGGGCACTGCCACGCTCTGTCTGGGAAACTCTTGTCTGACTATAGCTGGCAGGCTCCAGCACTGTGAGCTGTCGGCACCTGCAGCAGGAGAAAAGGCCAGCAGGATCTGTTTCTGAAGCAGGGATGCATCCAATGCTGACTGACTGATGTCAGGCATTAAGTCCCAGCAAGGAAGAGAGCTGGATTTCACAGCAGGCTGCTCACCACCTGGGCAAATGCTGAAAGTACCACTGTCTGGAACGTGAAAATACTGAGAAAAGAAAAGACAATGCAGAGAGAGCACATTTACTGCAGTAATACAGAGACGTTAAGCTTTTTAAAGCACAGCTTCTATGAAACCATAACTGTGTATTCTCAGGAGGTGGCCAGGTGGGGGATATGGGAATATTAGAAATCCTGTTCCCATGAGAAAGTCCTAATGAGACAATTACGAGCAGTGAGAGCAGGGTCTGCTTTTCTAGGCATAATGAAACATGATAGTGCTGGGGTGGTTTAAAAGGTGATGCGAAGTTCTCAATGTCCCTCAGGTATTGCAAAAACCCAGATGCTGTAGGGGTAGAAACGGCACGTGCTGGGGAGGGAGCCCTCTTGGACAGGTATGGCTGAACTGAAAGGGCATGGCACCCTAAGGCACCTTGGGAAGAAGAGATCTGAGTGGGAGATGGAACTCAGAAGACTAATTTTGTTGAAGGTCCATCCTAAGGGAGGAGGAAACTCTGATCCTACCCCTCAGTTGAGATTCCACATGGTTTCTGATGCATTAGAGAGCGTCAGAATTTTAGACTTAAAAAGACATTTAGAGAGAGTTTATTTGAACCTCCTCTTTCACAGCTAAGGAAGCTACCTTCCAGAGAGCCGATGACCTGTTCAAAATCAGAAAGTCAGCAAGCGGCAAAGCCCAGGCGAAAGCCAGGCCTCCTGCTTCCTGTGTGGTGTTTTCCCCACTGTCCTACACAGTGTCCCTGAGGGGCTAGGGAGTCTAATGTCTTTAAAAACTTCCCACCTCTGCCTGAAGCAGGGTCAGGGTTGAAAACGGGGACACTCCTCAGCTGTAGGGAAGAACATGGGCCCTCCCCTTCTCTCCAGGAAGCTGAAGAAATGAGGAGTTCACTGTGATGCTGGTGGTGTGGCCGCTGCTGGCTACTATCATTTCCTGAATGCCTAGCCTTGTTACTCATATTATCCCATTTAATCTTCACCAAAAACCTGCAAGGAATGCAAAATTATGCCCATTCTCAGATGAGGAAATGTCAGTGTGGAAAGCCCTAACCCAATGTCTCAGGAAGTCCTAGGGTCGGGGGAAGCAGAACTATCAGGACACAGCTGATTCTCTGTCCACTTCTCACCTACAGTGCAAACACTGTTGACCTCTTTCTCCCAACTGGGTACTTCTGGTCACCTATTTATTTTATCAATAGTTCAATGAACCAAGATGAAATTCTATTATTCTGACATTTTTGTAAATATTACAATGTACTGTAACCTTAGAAGATGAGACTTTCATCCTATTTTATTATTCTAATGTAATTTTTAGGAGCTGAAAGTAAGGGATAACAATAAATGCCCACAAAGCTAAAGAAAGATAATACTTTCCTATATGACAGTTTCAATAGCATAAAACAATAGCATACCACTTAGCATATTCTGTTTTTAAGTCCTTTTAAAATATCTCCTTACTCTCTCAAAATATAACTGTTCATTTTAATTTAAAGAACTGAATCAAAAATCCTTCTTGGAGTTATTTTCTGTGTATTCTGCCATCGAGATGTTAACATAAATCAGCTGGTACATTTTCACATTACTCTTCTTGTGGACACAGAGCTCAATGCTCCCAGATCTGTGGCTCAGTTGGGGCTGAGCCTTCTGCCCACATGGCTCCTCCAGGCACCTCAGCCTGTGAGGCAGATGTTCTTTTCCACGAGACTAGAGACTGGGGAGCCAGTCCTCAGGACCATTTCCCCTTGGTTTAGTAAGCGTGCTGCAGCCTATGAGCAGATGGGGTGCAGGCAGTACTAATCTGGCCGTGTGTCAGGATCTGCTGCTTTGTAGGATTTCTGCTCATTAGTTACCTTGGAAGTGGTGACCATGACATCCATGGTTTTAATTAAAGCAAACATAAATGAATTTCTCTTTACCTATATTCAATGTTAGCTTTTTATTTGTTCTAGGTTAAAAAAAGTTGATTCTATTTATTGTTAATTTATCAAAACCTAAGACAAATCAATCACACTATGAATTGCTTACCTCCTTTCCAGAATGGGGTTTGGAGAGAGATAACTGTGGTTTATAAAATATTTGATATGGTGTATTATTGATTATTGTAGTCTTGTCTTCAATCTGAATAATTTGTATACCTTGCTGTACCATGGAGGAAATGCAGAACTGACATAACTGCAAGACAATTGATGAAAGAGTAACTTTTAAAATATTATAAGGCATATAAAAACCTCTTGATTATTATTTACTTTTTTTTCGTTTGTGAGGAAGATCAGCCCTGAGCTAACATCTGATGCCAATCCTCCTCTTTTTTACTGAGGAAGATTGGCCCTGGGCTAACATCTGTGCCCACCTTCCTCTACTTTATATGGGATGCCTTCACAGCATGGCTTGACAAGCGGTGCGTCAGTGCACGCCCGGGATCCGAACCTGCGAACCCCGGGCTGCCAAAGCGGAGCGCGTGCACTTAACCGCTGTGCCACTGGGCAGGCCCCTTGATTATTTTTAAAAGGTCATTTTATCTATGGTTTTCCCAGGACAGTACCAATTTTATCTCTTGCTTCAGAGTATTTAACAGAGTCCCCTTTCAGTCTCAGAAATGTCCTGGCCCCTAAATGGGGCCACCATTTACTCTACAACAGGGTACTTTACAGACCAGTTACTTTTGCTGCTACTGTAGAGTGACAGAGACTTGTTTTGAAGTTATGTAACCAATTATCTCACAAAACATTTATCTATAAAGCACTTATATGTAAACAGATGCCACTCTTCTTTTTCAACATAAAGAATTTAAGTAAGCATTCCTCCTCCTCTTCCTCACACTCATCATAGCAGCCATCTCACTGAATGCCTATTATGGACCAAGGCGGGTTCTGACAACTTCAACAACGACGATGATGATGAAGAAAACAATAATGATTGACCCTTAAATATTGCTTTCTCATGCTCCACCTGTTTTAAGTACTTCATGCATATTAACTCACAGAATCCTCACAGCACCTACATGGGGTAGCTACTATTATCCCCATTTTATAGAAGAGGAAAATGAAGCACAAAGAGGTTAAGAAACTTGACCAAGGTCATAAAGATAAAGAGAGTCTAGGTGCGGTTGGAAATCACACAGTCTGGTTCTATGGTGCTGCTCTTAATCACGATATGTACCATCTCATTACCTTATGATGTTACATGAGGAACTGATGCTCAGAGAAGATATTACTTGCCTAAAGATACCTATCTAGTAAGTGGTAATGTCAGGTCAGCAGTTCTCAAAGTGTGGTCTGGGGACCCTTGGGCGAGGGTTCTTTGAGATCCTTTCAGGAAGTCCAAAGGTCAAAACTATTTTTATAATAATACTAAGATGCTATTTGTCTTTTTCACTCTAATTCTCTCATGAGTGTACAGTAGAGTTTTGCAGAGGTTATATGACATATGATGTGATCATTGTCATGGCTAATGGAATGTATGCTTATCTATTCTTGTCTTTAAAATTTTTTTTTGTTTTAATTTCTAATTTGATAAATATCAAAAGATATAACCCACATTAAAAAAAAAGGTTTTTGGAGGTCCTCAATAATTTTTAAGAGTATAAAGGGGTACTGAGACTAAAAAGTCTGAGATTCACTACTAAAGAATAATGAGATATAAATATATATAATAATATGTATATTTTCCAGCAGTTCATTCATTCATTCACAAACATCTATTCAGCACTTGCTGTGGCCACTTTGTAAGCTGTTGGAGGTACTGGGTGTTTGACTGTATATCATAACATTTTTTCCAGGTTTTGATGGTAGTTCTCAACTTACAACTATTTAACTTTGGGTGATTCACAAAGACCTTACAGCTCTTTGCCATTTACACCCATGTTACGGTATTTTGGCCAGCAGAGCATAAACATGTGTTGCCCAGACAACTTTGAGGAAATGGATACCAGCCTTGAATACTGAAGAAAGACCAACTTCTTTGTATCAGAGAAATTTATTTTTAAAAAGTCACCAAATGACCCTAAATTTTCTCAAGAGGTTCTTCAAAGATGCCTGTCAAGATCTAACTTCTCCCTAGAGAAAGGCCATTCTGAATTATCCTACTCTGATGACGTATGCCTTTTTTTTTTCTGATTTGGGACAGCTAAAACAACAAAGATATTATTAAGTACAGCATGAGACCCCTACATGGTACACTATGATATTGTACTTTCATACATACAGTTTAATGTGATTCATTACTATATTATTTAACTTCATTGGTTTTCATAGATGTTAGAAAAGATTTATGCTGAAAAGCACACACCATTCATATTAGTTAAATAACTGATTATGTTTTTTGTATTCATATCTTTAAAAACATGGGTACCAGTTCCCTATTCAAACATATAACTCCCTGTTATAACACTGGTTCTATGGGAAGATCAGAGTTCACCCACATCATTTTGCTCAGGATGCCCTTTCCAGGAACAGAAACTTTGCTGCAGGAGCCTTTGCCCTTTTACTCAGTGCTCAGAATGTTAGCAACTCTATTTCCCTGCTCTACAAAAAGGAGGCCAAGTATAATTTGTGGATATTTTAGAATAAGTTCATTTTTCCCTCACATACGATATATCAAGTGACTGCTGAGTGTTTTGAAATAGAGCGGTTATTGGATAAATTATGTGACACAGCTTTTATCACTGGTAAAGGAAAAAAAAACCTGTAAAAGAGAGAGGTCTAAGAAATCACGTGTTTCACTGTTACAAATTGTCTAGAACAAGTAATACCAAAAAGAGATTTAAAAAGAAAGGGGTAGATTCATTTTACACAGGTTGAGGGGATAGCAAGCTATTTCTTCTGAGCCACAGAGACTTTGAGCCTACCTTCTGACGTCCTGGGAAAGCACCAAGTCTTATTTCGGCATCAACGAACCCTTCTTCGTCCAATGACACAACTTCACCATTACCTCCATCTTTCCACTTTGGAGATGTCAGGTTATGGACCAGTTTAATTGCTACTGACTTGTGCACAGTGTTTGTATTTGCCCAGTATATTCCAATTTGAAAAGCTTCCTGGAAAAATAATGCCTCAGTTATGAAATATTTTTCTTAACTTTGATATTTTTACCTCAATTGACAGGAATTTTTTATATTACATAATAGGTCTACTCAGGCAACCAAATCTCTTTATTATTATTATTTTTTGTAACGGCAACATATATTTTATTTTAGATCCCAATGTTTTCTTTGATTCACACTAGAATTCATATTTATGGAATGGGGGAAAACAAAAACAAACTCCAATTGTGACTACCCTGTAAATACCAAAGATTTAAAAACTAAAGGTTTCATTTCATTTGACAAAAGTATAGTACACAACATTAGGTCCATGTAGGTCAACATTCCAATTCCATAAGGTAACATCATCCGATTAAAAAAAAAAAAGGAAAAATACAAGTGAATAAAGATGCTTATGAACTGAAGCTCAAAAAAAACGACTCTCAAATTATTCCCTATCAGAAAAACATTTTATTTAGGAGTTCCTTGTACTCTATTTTCTTATAGATTTATGTGTCTTCTTAAAATGGGCCAAACTTATCAAGAAAATTCTCTTATGATGGAATATAAAATCTTCCTGTGAAGTTTTGTTTTGCAATTAGGTTTTTTGCCCTTGCATCAGTAATGATTCCACGTTGTTATTATCAACAACTGGGTGGACATCATGATTACGGACATCCCTCCTAGTCCACTTAATAAGGAAAGGGGGGCCTGATGAAAATGGTTGCTCAGAAATCCTCATCTTACAAAAATTCTCTGTGATCTGCAAGATGGGTAAGAACCACAAAAATATCTAAGGGGTGGGTAAGCACAGAATATGGACGGCTCCATATCCTTAATACATCCTGAGTAGGCCAATCCTAATACATGTCGTATATCCTGTACACAATGGAAATGAGAATGTAATTAGTACAAGTTACTGAATTTAACGATAACTCAAGCGTGAATACTGCTGATGGGCAAAAAAAAAAACCATCTGAAACGTCTTTGAATATCAAAGAACATTCCATGCCCCTTACACATGCATCTAAGAGGATAGTTTTCCACAACTGATTCATTCTAAGAACACAAATGCAACCTCAGAATAAAAGCTACTTGTTGAAAGAAAAGAATTCATATTGGTTAAAGAAAGTTAGAGTACCTGAAAATTAGGAGGGATGATAATTTTGCCAGCAGGAACCTGTAGAATAATCTTCTCTCCTTCAAATAGCCAGAGGTCCCACTTGGATTGGTTGATAAGCAGGGCCCAGGGTAGAAGTTCTATCAACAGGGTTCTAACATATGGCTTCCAGACTGACAGCTTCACTCGCATTGGGCTATCCCACTGACTCAGCTGTTCATTCCTGTTCCAAACACCACATCCAAGAGACTCAATGAAATACGATAACCTCAGTATTCATGAAATATGTTTAAGGATTCCACACACACACCACGCTCCTATATGACACCTCTTTACACCAGAGTCATCCAATGCTAAATGTGCATCCAGGAGAAAGAACCTTTCATGCAATTATGTTCTGGATTATAAGTAAAGCAATCTAACGTCTACTAGATGATAAAAGGTTGGAATCTGACAGATACATGCAAATATCTTCTTTCTTTAAACCACTTTTTATGGTATCTAACATTTTTGTGAATGGTCATTTATTTCTTAATATTGAGAAATGTCTGTAGAAAAAGAATGCTGGAGAACATTACCTGTCAGAATCCTTTTTATTATAGGGCCATATGGGTTGAAGGGACTTTTCTGGCCCATAGAATTCATCCAGGATCTGATTAACTGTGCCTCCAGGGTGTATCTTAGTGGCTATTTGCTTAATGAGGGATGTTGAGATGGGAACAGCACAATGTGAAGGATCTTCTTCTTCTCTAGGAAATGGAAAGAAAAAAACAAGAATAAATATCAGATTTCTAAAGTGGTCTACAATTTATTGAAAACAATCTAACCACAAAGTATTACAGAACAATACTTTTTTGTGAGATTGAGTAAATTTTTGGTGATTTAGGGATTGATAAAACAGTTTTTGGATCTGGGTGCTGGCTTTTCCTCTTCCTTCCCCTTCTCCCCCAACCACACTTGGATGAGATCTCTCTCTCTTCTTCCACAAGAGAAATTGTCTCAACTAAATTTTCTGATGATCCCTCTTATTTATTTCTAAGCTTAATGAAAGAGGCTGAATTTTATTTAAAACTATAGAAGAGAATAAGAGAATACTAGGCATGGCAATTTAAAAATAACATTCTCATAAGATAAGTCATATAAAAAAACTTGATTCTCCCCCTCCCCCTCAATAGTACAAGGTTATTTTTCTACTGAATTTCTCTTAGGAAAATGTAGGGACTTTTCCAGTACCTTGCTTGAAATGTCAGGTGATGTACAAGGTCAGGTTCTATGTTTTGCAGTGGTTTTTCCTGCCCTTTTCCTGGAATAATTTGTGTTTCACTCAATCCCAGACTCCTTTTCTCCAAATGTATGATAATGGGGTCTGGAAGATGACTCCTCATGATAAAAAGAGGGCTGAACACAATCTATAAAAATAAAAGGACAGAACAACTTTCATATTTGCTTTGTTGCAGTATTCCAGCTGTTTGAAGCTGAAACAAACTTGTAATAAATCTCTTCTCTGGGTCACTCTGACCTTAATTTATTTCAGAACAGGGAAGGTCAGGGTCATATACCATATTTTAGGATTGGAAAGCACTCACCATTCGTTGCTGCACTTGAGAATTGGGTTCTAAAGTCAAAACTGTGCACCAGACATAAATAATGGAACTGTTTGAAGACGGCACCTGCACATGAGATAGGAAAGGGTCCTATTAAATACTGAACAGTTTACTAATCAATCAAAATAAGGCACAGATATAACATCAGTTTAGAGGATTAAAAAGTCTGAAGTTATAGAAAAAAGCCGTTTAAAAATAAGAATAACTAAGCAAAAAAAGATTTCATTATGGCGTAAAGTGAATGTGCAGTAAGTCAATGGGGCCAGTTCCTTCCATAAAGACAAAAGGATTTGTATGAGGAGAAATTGATACAAGACTGAATGGGAGAAGGCAAGAGAGGATTTGTCCTTTGGGAATGAAAGTGATCATGGTGGAGATTGAGGAAGAGATAAAAAAAGAACAGACCATCACCAAGATTCTCAAGTGGGGATGACATCCTTCTCCACTGCATGCCCACCCCCACCCCCGCCAAGCCCTGGTGCATCAGAATCTTTTTCAAGATACAGCTTGCCTCCATCTGGGAGGCGTAGCATCTTGGCTATAAGAACTACTGGAACCGATACAATCGTGTTGTCATGGGATGGGGAGGAAACAGTTTGAGAAGTAATGTTCAAGGCCTTTTTATATTATGTCAGAGCTCCTCTCTCTCTCTCTCTTTTTTTTTTGGTGAGGAAGATTAGCCCTGAGCTAACATCTGATGCCAATCCTTCTCTTTTTGCTGAGGAAGATTGGCCCTGGGCTAACATCTGTGCCCATCTTCCTTTACCTTATATGGGACGCCGACACAGCATGGCTTGGCAAGTGGTGTGTCGGTGCGCGCCAGGGATCTGAACCTGTGAACCCTGGGCTGCCGAAGCAGAGAGCATGAACTTAACCGCCAAGCCACTGGGCTGGCCCGCAGATCTCTCCTCTTTTGTATATATCACTTTTTAATAAATTAAGTGCTGTATTGAATAAAGAACATAATTAGAAATTTTTAATTTTAAAGCTGCTCTATTCTAGATTATACTACTTCTCATACCTGAATGACAATGCTATACTCAGGGGTCTTGGATTCCAGGCACACGTCTCTTGACCAATCTTCATCTCCTTTGGCCTTCACGCACAACTCTGTCAGTTCACTGTTTTCTAGTATGTATGAAGGCAATTTCTGTTTGGCTGTGAGGCAGTCAAAATGTTCTCGAACCACAGCTTGTCCATCTTGACCAATGTAATGCTGAACGACTTTTAGTTCTATGCTTTGAGACAAGTAACTACAGATGATCTGTCTTCCACAGATGATAATCTAAAAGACAATAAATCATCAATTCAGATTTCATCAATTCAGATTTCATGAATTGGGAATTGTGCAGAGTAAACTATGTTGATTTCAATGGAAAGAAAATGAAGTCATTAGCTTATTTAAAGAACACAAGAAGAAAAAGAGGCTCGGAAGGAGAGAAGGGATTTTGCTCTGGTCACGTTGAATTTGCAGTATTTAAAAGACAGACACATAGGTGGGGTCCACGTCCAGCTAGAAATACTGGTCATGTGCTTGAGAGTGAAGGTGGGCCTGGAAATAAAAGACTTGTGAAATAAAGGCCTTGCAAATGCGCACGGACAAAAGATAGTTTACCTGGGAAAGAAGGTGGAGGCTCAAACCCAGGAACTGCACAACACTTTAGGGGCAGACATAGGGTGAGAAGCAAGAGAAAGGGCCAGAGGAGAATAGGTGCAGGAGTGTGGAGATGAATCAGGAGAAAGCGTTGCTGAAGCCATGAGAGAAGAGACTGACCAGGAGGAGGTATCAATAAATGTAGCAGTCCAAAAGAACAGGGACAGAAAACAAGACTTTAGCTCTCGCAGCTCAGAAGACAACTGTGATCAATCCGTTCCCCGAAGCTGATTTCCAAGGGTTTACTGCATTCTTATGCAGTAACAGATCTCTGTATAAACTGATGATACAAACAACGTTTAACTCAGATACTTATATTTTATTTTATTCAGGTTTTTCTTACAGTGTAGATGCTTGTATCTTTATAAAACACAAAGAATTATCCATTAAACCCAGGGATTATCCAACTTTTCATCCAGTTAAGAGCATAGTTCATAACGGGCATTAAGAAATATCTCAAGGTGGTTGAAATTGAAAAGATAATGCAAAATTTATTCTTATGAAATAAACACTTTTAGAAAGCAAATCCTTCTGTAATATGAATATTCACCATGATTGGGGAAAATAGGACTCTCACATCTAGATTTCTTTATTTGTAATATTTTTCCAGATTATAAAATAAAAATAACTTTTATATATATATATATAGCCTATTTATAGGTCTAAGCATGTGATGGTTAACCTTATATGTCAACTTGAATGGGCCACGGAGTGCACAGATATTTGGTCAAACATTATTCTTTTTTTTTTTTTCTTTTTGTGAGGAAGATCAGCCCTGAGCTAACATCCATGCTAATCCTCCTCTTTTTGCTGAGGAAGACCAGCTCTGAGCTAACATCTATTGCCAATCCTCCTCCTTTTTTTTTCCCCAAAGCCCCAGTAGATAGTTGTACGTCATAGTTGCACATCCTTCTAGTTGCTGTATGTGGGACGTGGCCTCAGCATGGCTGGAGAAGCGGTGCGTCGGTTCGTGCCCCAGATCGGAACCTAGGTCGCCAGTAGTGGAGCGCGTGTGCTTAACCACTAAGCCATGGGGCCGGCCCCTGGTCAAACATTACTCTGTGTGTCTGTGAGGCTGTTTCTGGATGAGATCAACATTTGAATTGGTAGACTGAGTAAAGCTGACTGCCCTCCCTAATGTGGGTGGACTTCATCCTATCAACTGAAGACGTGAACAGAATAAAGAGACTAAGAGGGAACTCCTGCCTAATTGCTTGAGCTGGGATATTGGTCTTTTTTGGTCTTTGGACTTAGATTGAAACATGGGCTCTTATTGGGTCTCTGGCCTGCTGGCTTTTGAACTGGAACTCCATATCAGGGTAGTTCTTTTGGGTCTCCACCTTGCAGATGGCAGATCTTGGGACTTCTCAGCCTCTATAATCATGTGAGCCAATTTATAATAAATCTCTCCCTCTCCTTCTCTACATACATATATATGTACACACACACCCACCCACCCACCCACCCCACTGGTTCTGTTCCTTTGGAGAACCCTGACTAATACAAAGCATTTTCACAAATTAACTCTTTTAATCTCATAGCAACCTTATAAAATAGGTGCTACTATGACTCCTTGTCTTAACAAGGGGAAAATGGAGGCAAAAAAATGTTGAATAACTTGCCCAATGTTACCCAGATTGTCTGGCTCAGAGTGTGTATTAATAATCACCCTGACAGTCCATCTCTCATTAAATTAATACCTACTAATTAAGAAAACTTAAAAACTATAAAAAAGAGAATAAAGTCTGCCCATCATAACGTAAACGTGGCAAACACTACTGGTTCTATTCCAAACAGCTGGTCCCTCCTCTTCTCTTGCTATTAAAAACACTGATTTGGTTTAGGTCTCAAAAAGCAGTGAAGTACTCAGGCAAGGTGGACACCTCCCACGGCCCCCAGAGGCTATACCATAATTGGTAAAAACCTATCCTGGTAATTCCATTCCTCTTTTGCCAATGATTAGTTTAGGGGTGAACATGGGACTCTGTTTTGGCTAATAATATGAAAAGGGAAGACTGATAAAAGGTTCTGGGATAGATTTTACTCATTGATAACAAGGGAGACAATTTAAGAAAAACCCCTCCTTCCCTTCTGTCATGGAAGATGTTGTGAGAAGATATATTTATCCTTTTGTAGCCATCTTGAGACCAGGAAGGCAAATCGAAGAGGATGGCAGAGAAGCTGATACAGCACTGAGTTGCTTAATTAACCAACACCGAACCTGCCTTCTTAAACCTTCTTGTTATGTGAGATAATAAATGTAACATAGGAATAATAATAGCATCTGCCTCATTAACTTGCTATGAAGATTAAAAAGCCCATTTCGTAACTTCAAGCTGCAAGCATCCTAATTGATACATTTTCCTACGTCATTAAGAATACTTTGTAACCCTCATTTTAAAAAATTTTTTTACACAAATAAATATGAATAACTATTTATGAATGAACTATTATTTACCCAAAACAAACCTGCTACATTGACAGACCAAAAATTGTCATTGTTGTTTCAACTTGCATTATTCGAATAGTAAGGTTTAGCGTTTTCTTAAACATTTATTTTCCAACTATCTATTCCTTTGAATTTTCTTTAGAAGGAACACATCTGTAAAAACCAAGCTGTGCTTAACTGTTATATTTCCCTTAGATACTCTGGCCATTATAATCTTTAAAAACAATGTTTTCACAATAACAAACATAAAAGTCAACTGATCTATGAGTCCTAAATTAGCAAACAAGCTTTTCTTTAGTATATGCTAGGGGCTACTAGACACTCAAGATAAGTCTTATGATGCCAGAGCATCACCGAACTTTAAATAAACATTTGGAAGTTCTGAGGCAGTATTTAACTCTGTTCTTATTCTGGATATGCCCAGACCTGGCAATGTATGCACACTGCTCTTGCTTCAGAACCTTTGGGCCCCATGAGATTTAGGAGAGAATTTTGCTGTCTCTCACAGAAACCGCAGAATCTCTGCAACCATCTGGGACCGACTTTGTTTAAAGACAAAGATCCTCTTGGTGTATTTTTATAGTTTCATTTTCAGCTGGAAAGCCTGTTAAATAGGCTTTCAAATTTGATAAAAAGAAAACCCTTAAAAGTGGCCAGGGAAGGAAAATCCAAAATGGCTACTCCTCAGAGTGGTGCTCTTTATGGCTGCTCCCATGCAGGCTTCAGTGAGAGCCATGTCTGCTTTTCTTCAAAGCGGCAACATTTACAATGCCTTTATTTTGAAAATTATGGTTAGAATTTCAAGATTAATTTATCAGTTGAAGACAGCTACTTAATTTTTTTTAATGTAGGGTTTCTCTTTAATACATATTTCCAGGTTTCACACTAATTCCCCTCTTTCCTCAAAGCCACAAAGATGTGTAGTGAAGACTTCCACATATGATTTTACTTAGCAGGTTTCAGAACTCTTATTAGATCAGTGCCAAGAATAGTGATATTAAAGCATAAGTCCAGAGCACCAGATGCACTGGAAAATGATATCTTAACCATGATTGAAAGTGTATGTATAAAGATACAAATATATATACATACATACATATAGACATTTAAGTTTTAGAGTGGTAAAACTTTCCTCAATGAAGGGATGGGGAATGGAAGCCAATACGTGTACATCAGTAGTTGTATAAGGTACACAATTCCTGAGAAATTTTATATGTGATCAGTTTTCATTCAGTTGGAGAAATGAGAGAGATACAGGAAAGGCAGGGTACAGATAAGCAAACATCATTCTTCAGATGAGCTTTAGCCAATTCTCCATTATCCAGGGGCATATTACTGTGGTTAAGGTACATCAGGGAGCTGCACACATTCACTTCCCCAAACGGGGTTTAGTAATTAATTAGGCAGCTGCAGTTTATTGCAAATTTCCAGGCCCAGGTGGGGTAGAAGGAAAGAAGCCAAGATGTGAGGGAGGCAGAAATCCATGAAGTTCTTCTGGAAGCTTGGTTCCTATCTTCCTTCCTATCCTGGCTAATTGAGGAAATCCTGTGTCTCTGATGTACTTTAACTAGAGCTAATCTGAATGTTAGTTAGTTAATCTACTCCAACAATAAAAAAATAAACCCAATCAAAAAACACATTATAAATTTTTGCTTGTGTGTGTGTGTGTGTGAGGGAGGGCGGGTGAAGAGAGAGAGAGATGAGAGGCTAAAAATCACTGACTAGAAAGGTTTTTCACAACTTGGACACATGTGGCAGTTGGTTTGAAGTTGGCATGGTGGTCTGCGGAGCCTGTCAATATTACCTGGGTTCAGTATAAACCACTTTCCATTTGCTTCATTCTAGTTTAAATGAATTGCTGTTTCTGTGTTCCACTTTTCACTACTCTGCTAAATTTTCTAAGTGGCCCTAATGTAGACATCAATCTCATTTGACTAGGACAAGAAATGCTAAAACTCAAAATATAAGTTTTGTGCCTTCCATGACAGGGGGAATGTAAAATGGACTTGCCCAGTTCTTGTGGGAGAAGATGACCCTTCCTTTTAGAAAGGTAAATGCAGTGGGAGGGCTACTTATGCTCTCATTGCTCTCCAAGTAGTCCTTTCCCGTTTGGCCAGATTCTACTTTTTTTTTTTAAGAATATTTATTATAAATAGAGCAGAAGCAGAGAAAAGTGTGAGAGGCAGTCCTTACAGAAAAGGATTATTAACCCTCAACAGTACAAATAACATGTGGAAAAATTCTGAAATGTGATTTGGCACCAGATGCCTTAAAATCTGTGTATTTAACATTAACAGAGAGGATGATTAAAAGAATTCCTTAAACTTGTAATGTATGGAAATTTTTTTTTGTTAGTCCTGATCTGAACCCCTTTTTACAAAATCAAGATTGTTAAAAAATGCTAATGGTTTGAAAAACTTAGAAATTCGGCAGAAGTTTTGGGACAAATATATATTTAGTTATTTAAAAGATTAGTGTAGCCCTAATAAGAATCCGGTAAGACAAAACAATGAATTTTTGTTAAAGAATAAAATACATTTTTTTAGTTTGGGAATATGCATCAAGCACTGCAAAAACATTCATACCCTTTGCTCAAATAATTAAATTTCATAGCAAATTATTTTAAGGACAGACTCAGAAATTTGGACATATATTTATACACGAAGATATTTATTTAAAGATTTATTATGGCAACAGATTAGAAATTATCTAAAAGTCCAACAACAAGGGAATGTCTAAATGTATTTCAATATACCATATGGTAAATTATTATGCAACCAGTAAAAGGATAATTTCAGGAATTTTAGATAACATGAGAAGATAAGCATTATATAATGTTAAGTGAAAAAAATAAGTTGAAAAACTAATCACAATCAGATCTCAAGTTGGTTAAAAAAATATCTGAATAGGAAAAAAAGAGTAGAAAAAACATACCAAAGTAACAATAGTATTTATTTTTGGGTGGTAGAATTATGGGTAATTTTTATTTTCTTCATTAGACTTTTTTGTGTTTTCAGAAATGTTTTATAACAGTTAACATAAAAATAATAGTAAACTAATATTTATTGGGTGCTTTCTTTTACAAAAGGAATATGAAGCATGGAAAGGTTAAGAAATTTACCTAAGATCATATAGGTAATAAATAGTAGGGCTGGGAAATCTTTCACAATCAGGAAAAAAAAAAAAGATAGCTAACATTTTGTGAGATTAAAAAAAAATTTTTTTTTCATCACCAACTCTTTCAATTTATGGTATACTGTTGCAATGTATATATCTTCTCAGGAACATTGTACATATTAATTTATCCCTGAAATTTAATATCATTCTTTGAAAATACATAACATCCGTACAAGAGTGAGGCACTATTGTGGTTACACAAAAAAGTCCAACTAGTGTTACTCATGCCTGGGAATATTCCATTATTGTAATGGTAACTAAAGTTTATTGGGTTATGATAGTGGGCCAGGCACATTGCAAGCACCTTACATATTCAAACTTATTTAATCCTCACACTAACTTCGTGAGAAATGCATTACTACTATCCCAATTTTACAGATGAGGAAAGTGATTCACAAAGATTAAATAACTTGCTGAAGATTACACAGCTGGCAAGGGGATACAGCCAGCTGCCTATGATCTTAACCACCAGAACATACCATGAAAACCATTTCTCCATGGGAGGACCCCGCCATTCCAACAGTATACCATAATTGGTAAATATTCTAGCAACCACACGCAAAAGAGTGGAACGAATTGGGAAAGTTTAGACCAGAGCTATAGTAGTCGAAGTGTGGCCCCTGGAACATCAGCATCCCCTGAGAACTTGTTAGAAATATAAATTATCATGTCACACCCAAAACCTACTGAATCTGGAACTCTGGGGGTGGGACCAAGAAATCTGTGTTTTAACAAGCCCTCCAGGGGATTCTGATATACACTCAAGTTTGAGAACCACTGGCCTGGAGAGAAGGAAACTAAGGGGAAATAGCCTAGCTTCCCTCATGTTTTTGAAGGGCGGTAGTATAGAGGAGAGGTAACTTGTGGAGTCCTCGCAATAAGTGGTTGTGTGCTTGT
This sequence comes from Diceros bicornis minor, assembly GCF_020826845.1. Classification (NCBI taxonomy): domain Eukaryota; kingdom Metazoa; phylum Chordata; class Mammalia; order Perissodactyla; family Rhinocerotidae; genus Diceros; species Diceros bicornis. Next base: position 18,437,248 of record NC_080760.1, on the reverse strand, counting down.
TGTGTACACCTCACAAGTTCTGACAAATGGTAAAAACTGGGTGAATGATGACAGATTTTGGCTCAAAATTAGGAAAGAACTTCACTAAAAGCTGGAAGTAATCAATAATGGAAAGCAGCTGCCGTGTGAGGGAATGAGCCTCTCATCATCAAGAGTATTCAAACAGATGCTGAATGACCATTTCCCAGGCATGCTTGTGAATGGGAAGGTGGATAAGGCATTCTTGAAAGACCATGAGTGACAGAATCAGAAAACCAGCACGTATTGTTGGGCAGATATCTGTTGAGAGCGTACCCATATAACGGAGTTCTGAGGGCAGATGGGAGTCAGTGATACTTCTTGTTCTTATGACTTTCCAGCTCAAAGCTCACACTAGTTCTGCTGGTCCCCTCATGAGTCCTTGAGTAAGATCCATTGTCCCATATTTTTACCTTTGTTTATGCTATACTGCCTACTTGGAATGCCCTCTCTTAATCCAAATTCTACATATTTTCCAAAGCTTAGCTCAAGTCATATCTTCTTAGTGAAACCTCTCAATTCCCCTCAGTTGTATACATTGTTGGGTTTACATAAATTTGCAATTTAAGACCAAAGATTGTGTCACATGCTTAGTGTCTCTCGTTTTACTCTGTTCCACTGTAGGCAAACAACAAATACTTGGAGGAATGGTCAGTTGATTGGGAAGACTCTTCCAAGCTTCTGTTCTGAGACTCCTCTGCTATAGTTCTCTTTTCACTTCTGTTGCCCACAATAATGAGACTATGAAGTCCAGCTCCCTGATTACGTGCAGACCAAGAATGCATATGGTACGGGTCCTACTGTTCACCTCCCAGTTGCTTCCTGCTTACTCTGGCATACAGCGATGGAGTAGCCCCTGCTGCTCCATATGGAGAGCTCCCCTTTTCCTTTTCCAAGGACTGAGTGCTGTTTCTATCATGTCCTCAGTTCACATAAGCTCTGAATAGACTGTTACAATCCAGATGTAGATGTATATGTTAAAACTCTTATGACAAATCCAGTTATTATGTGTGCAGTGAAGCCAGTTTTCAGATTTTAATACTTCCTTTTTTCTTTCCACTCTTGTCATATGCTCCACGCTTGAAAAACATCTTTTAAAAACCACATTTTCACATCTTAAGAATACAAAAAAGTGTCAGATACTTTTTTTTCCCTTTGCAGTCTTAGAACTTCAAAAACAGCCAAAAGGAAGTTTTATAAAATACGTAAAAATATGTGCTGAGAGCTGAGCTTTTATATGCCAAGAGTTAGACTGCAATGAATTTTTACTGCAGTTAATATTAACTCCTAGGAAAAGAAAAGCTTGCTAGAGACCCAGGCCCACTCCATCATGGGTGAGTAGCATAACACTTTCTCAAAGATTATTCTTACTTGTATGAGAACCAACTCCTGGTTATCCACTGTTGGATTATCCAGAGTCCTCACCACCCTTGCTTCTTTTCCTTTTCAACAAAGGCCTCTTGGCCATTTCACAGCTCATTAGCACCTCCACCAGAAGGCAGGTGGTGACAGAGAGAAGAGGTGAAACTAAAATCAGTAAATTTTACTGCTCGTTAGCAGCTCTTGTAAAAGATGTGGGACAAGGGGTTGAAGCCATCATCATCATCAGGATCATCAATAAGCTCTTTTTAAGCATTCATGTGCATGGTAGTAGTAGGCATAAGTAGCCACACCACTGTGATTTTTATCAATTACTTTCATTTCTTTAAGTTTCCCTTCCATTAATTACATCAAATAATTAAGAGTTGTCCAGGTCATAAGCACAAAGGAACTTACCTGTTTCTGCACTCCACTGAGTTGCTGAACCTTGATGATGAGTGAAGCAGTTCGACCCTTGTATTGAATAGTTCTAATAAAAGTCCCGGCATGGTCCACACTGAAGGGCTCTGACCAACGCCAATTGCCCCAACCTTCAATACAGATGTGTAACAGCTGGAGAGAGAAACAACAATCGTCATAATGCCAAAAGTGCCAACAAAAATCTAGTCCTAAAATGAAAGTCTCATTGTTGGAAAACCTTCCTATTTGTAATATTTAGCATCTGTTTTCTTTCTAACCTGCATTATTCATCCATTTCCAGCTTATTCAACCAGGCTAAGAATAGCAAATATGCCACATAGAGTCAATGTGATTTTCCAGATCATATTTTAAACCTTCTTAAAAATAACTGTCCTATCAAATGGTAAAATGCCTGTTGAACATTTGAGAAAAGATAGTTTCATTCATCTGGAGGACAAGAAGGTTGAAATGTAAGATCAAAAAACTTTGGTCTTGGCTGATAGTTTATTCCTTCTTATGGCTAGTTAGCAATTAAAGCTAAATTTGGTTTGTGGCATTATTTTTGAACTTAAATTGCCATTCCTCATTTTTTCTTTTGATAAACAACAAAACAGCAATTTGAGGATGTAGTTCATTTAATATACTCTCCTTATGAGATCACGTATATCAAATTAGAAACACCTTCAACATGTTGAATGTAGGAGAAAATGTCTTTGTTCTTTCTAGTTTTTTTCCCAGTATGTATTTATTGTAACTTTTACCAGTTGAGTCTCCTGATTCACATTTATATTTATTCATATAGTATTGCCACTGTTGGTAATATTTAGCTTTCATGGACATCAAATATTTCTTCTTTGCACTCCTCCCCACTAACTGCAACTAAGAAAATCAGTTTAACTGAACAAGTATTCCAAAACATGATAATTACTGCTTCTTTAGGACACATGTTTAAATAAAAATAAACAATGTTCTATATGATTACTAAGTATAAAGAAATAAAACTGATATTTTAGGAAAAATATTTATATGATACACAAACTTAATATTTTCCTTCATATCATACATAATTTTTTAAAAGAGCCAACCAAAGGCTAATTGTAGGAAACATTTTCCCAATTAACAGAATGAATAAAACTTTGAAAATGTTCTATAAGAGCTATCATAATAGGCCCTTAAAATAAATACATTAAGAATTTACATGGGAATTGCTATAATAATAAAAGTCTTTTGATGGAAAGATTATTTTTTAGTTTTAGGAGAAGCCCTTATAAAGTGCTTAAATTTAAAAATTTCTCAAGGTCATTGGTTATCACAATACGATTTTTGGTGGATAATTAAGGGAGGGCTTTTTAAATTTTTAAATATCTTAATAAAATGTTTTAAAAAAAATCTCCTAACTCATCTCCCTGCTTTTAATATGGCCCCAGCTCCAGTTCTTCCTCCACACAATCACCAGTAATCCTATGCAAGCAAAAAGCTACCATGTAGATGACTTCTAAAAGAGAAGGCTAATGACTAAAAAACAAAGCAAACAAACAAACAAAGCATCCTGGATAGCAAATACCTTTAGGGAAAATTTGGTCTTATATGCACTCTACAACATAAAAGTACCAGAGTATCTTTGATGTTTAAATATTAGTTACAGAAAAAAAAAAAAAAGAAAAACAATAGCGGTGTTTGGAATCATTTCAGTTTTTTTGTAGCAGCAATGGGGAATAAAGCTCAGGGCACACACAAAACTAAAAAAAACAAGAAAGTTGTTTTCTTTGGAGAGACTAGTAGCTGGGAATGACAAAAAAATAAGGAGGCAAGGTACTTAAGGTCAAGTTCAGCCATATTTTTCCTGAGAATTCCATAGCTTCTAAACAAAGTTTTAATGTATACAATGTAATTTTAATTGAGGAGTGTTCGTTCACATTTGCATATGAGTTCAGTTTTAGGTAGCTGCTCACACTGTGTAGACAGCTTTTAATGACTGAATGTCACCAAGGAATATGCTGTCAGGTTTCACTTGGCAGCTATTTGTTCTCAGAATGTTGGCGAAGATATTTTCTTTGAATTATGAAAATTCAGATACATCTGGATTTAGTTCACATAGAAAAGCGAAGTGGGAGAAAAACATAACACTTCTCCCCACATGCATTATCAGTTGAGTATTTGCAGTGTTTGGTCTACTGTTAAAAAGCATCTAAATATCATTGGCAATTAGATGTATGTAATTTATTAGGAAAGGCATTACCTTCCTAAGAGGAAATCTACCAAAAGGAATTCAGGAGGCCCAGCAGTACTTAATCCTCCTTCCCACAGTGTAATTGATTAGGGCACTAGGCAGCAGTGCTCAGATACCCCTGGACATCAAGTGAGGATGGGAAGTTCTATTCTTGTTGCACCCACTGAATAAATTTCACTGCTACAGGTCCTGAAAAGTTTCCATTTAATAACAAACACTCGGGCTGACTCCGTGGCTTAGCGGTTAAGTGCGTGAGCTCCCCTACTGGCGGCCCGGGTTTGGATCCCAAGTGCGCACTGACGCACCGCTTCTCTGGCCATACTGAGGCTGCGTCCCACATACAGCAACTAGCAGGATGTGCAGCTATGACATACAACTATCTACTGGGGCTTCGTTTAGGGAAGCGATGTGTTGAAGGGCTGGTCTTAAGAGTGGAGTTTGGAGGTGGGAGGACAACTGCAATAGTCAGGCTGAGAGGCATTGTGGACTAGAAACATGGGGAGGAGGAAGCGATGGACTTAGCCAAAAATCACTATCCCTTTTGCCTGGAGCCCAAGGTATTTTTATGTTCTCTTATCACTTTGGAAATTTTCTTTCCTCTCTTTTCTATTAAGTTTCCCTTACTGACTCACTTCCTCCACCATCTTTTCTATTAAGGCTCTTCATTCTCTTCGGCCTACTTAGTGTCTAATATTTTCCATGGGGAAAAAAAATGTCAAATAGGAACCACTCTTGTTTGAACTTTTCAATGGGAACTGAACCTAAGTATTAAGGCAGGTTGTACAGCGGTCACACTCATTGGAAGATCCCAAGGGGCTACATTTTCTTTTTCTCCAGCAGACCCCCAGTGCTGCACTGGCAGCCAGACTAAATTTGTAGTTTTTCCACTGAAGACCTCAAATGGGAGCATATACAGCTTTCCACTCATTTTTTTTAATACAAAATAAAACTTAAAACTAAATTACTGATCAGGGGGTTTGGGACCAGCTCTCAGGACCACCCACAGTCACATTGAAAGGGAGAATTCCTGAATCGATAGATTACAGAGGAAAGAAAAACAAGATGAAATCTAGGAAAACAGGGTACACTAAGGAAGAGAAAAGGACGGTTAAGAAAAATTTTAAAATTATATCTTAAATATAAATGAAGGTACCAGATAATTTGTTGTGAACTTGATTTCACTATTCATTTTAAAACTGTTATCAAGATTATTCTACCTAAATAATCACAAATTAAAAATTTGTCTTCAGATTCACTTGCATTTTTTTGCATTTTATAACAATTTACTGTATAGTAATATGTAATGTTCTAAAAAGAAACTGAAAATCTAAATAACTTCAAAAAATTTCATCTTCCATTGTATTCTTCATAGAAATTTTAGGAGTTTTAAAAAATTAACATGCAATCCATGTGAAATAATCTACTGAATATATGTATATATTAATACACATTAATATTTATATATTATATGTTAACATATATATTAAAGCTTAGGCACCATATTTATTTTTTAAACTTCTAAACTTATCACTATATCCCAAGAGCCTAGTGCATTGTAGGCATTCAATATTTGTTGAATAAATAAATGAATTAGGATCATTAAAAATTAACCCAAAGTAGATATTCAAAAATTTCAGTGGTTGTATTTGTGCATAAAATAATATAAAATGAGTATCAAATCCACATATTTAGAAACAATTCCTATTTTGAATGATCTTTCAACACATGAGATTTGCTTTATTTACGTGGATAATCATACTAAATTAAACCATGAATCAATGTAATCCCTCAGATCCATAATTCAGACATTGCAGTATTGATATTAAAGCATAAAGCAGATCCCAAATGATATACTAGGTGACCATATGAGTGAAAATTCAGTTAAAATATTAAAAAAATTCTTGCCTATCTAAAATAACATCTGGAAAGCTATAGATCAAATTAAACAGATCAAAGTTAAATTGCTTGTTTGTAATGCAGAAGTGGAACTGATAGTACATTTCACACCAATAAATTAACATAAAAATAAAATGAAATATGTAGCTCATTATTGTTTTGTCAAAGCAGTTGAATTTCAGGATTTTCAGAGTACCTGAAATAATGCTAAAAAGCAAGTAGAAAAACGTCTAGATAAGGGCTAATGCTTGGTGTCACCCTGATTCAATTCTGGAACTCTTATGACCCTATATATCCTTTCACATTTATAGAACACAATCTCACACCTAAAAGAATGGTAAAGTATAAAAACTCAAACTGAATTATTTTCTAGTGGATAACTTGGACTCTCTGATGCAGAGTATTTTGAAAGAAAAGGGAGAAAGAGAAAGCAAACTTTCCAAACCAATCTTTCAGGACATGATATAATGGAGCCTTCACTGTCATCACACAAATGTCGGGCAGTTTACTCATCCACAAAATATGCATGCTTGTAGGTTTTCCCCCAAGACTGTTTGAACTCAATGAAGGCCACAAATACTGTGCAATTAGCTTTAAACAACCTCTTAGAAAAGAGGGAAACCAGGCACACTCACAAAGTGTTGGTTGGAAGGAAAATTGTAGCTGGAGGGTAATCCTTGTATCAAAAATCTTAGTTTCTGATATTCATTGACTCATCAATTCTACATAGGAATTTATTCCAAGGTAATAATTATAGATATGTGCAAAGATTTACCTAGATGTATGTTTATTCCAGTATTGGTTTAACAATAAAAATTTGGCATTACCAGGAAATTGGTCAAATAAAATATAGAAAAACAATAATAGCTATCATTTATTAGACATACTATTTGCCAAGCACTGGGCTAAGTGCTTTTTATATATTTTCTTATTTATTCCTTAAAACAATCTTGTAAGCTAGATCCTTTTGTTTTATCTTACAGATGAAAAAACTGAGTTAGAGAGAGGTTGAGTGACCTGTTCAGTGCCACAGTTCTGGGGAGGGCAAGGTATAAGTTTTGAACTGAGGTGTGTTTACTCAGAGCCTCTATTCTTAATCATATTTACACTGTAAAATACTCTCAAGCCATTGAAAAAATAACCGCAGCATGAAAAAACTTTAACAATATTAGTTAGCAATAGACTAACTTAAAAAAAAAAAAGCAGATTACAAAAAGATATGTGCAGTATATATCCTAATTTTTGTAAAATGAACAAAAAGTATATATGCCTATTCCTAAGGGAGAAAATGGCTAGAAATATGCCAGAATGCTAATAGTGGTTATCTTGGGGTTATGGGTTATGTGTTTTGTTTCCCTTTTGTGTGTAAGTTTTGTGTGCTTTTATGTAATTCCCAAATATCATACTATAAATATGTATTATTTTGCAATCAGATAAAAATTAATGTTATTAAAATGAAAAATGTCTAATAGACCGCATACAGCACTTGCATTTCAAGTAAAAAGAAATTATACATTTCTATTTTAAAAACTCAAATTCAGCCTCCTGCATGAAATCTCCCCATATGTCCTAGTCAGTGTCACAGCTTTCCCATTTGCATTGTTGGCACTTTGCTAAAAGGGTGACATGATCCTCAGTTCATCTCTGCGGCCTTCACAGCTCCTTGCAAAGGGGCTGGTTTGCTATATTACTTATTCACATGAGTCTTGGAGCAGTTTAATGTAATTATTTGAGACTCTTTCCTAGGGCAATAGTTTTTTCTTTTTTCAATTTAGCAAATATTTTTAGGGTTTACATCTATTAAACGTTTACCATAAGCCAACTAACTGTACTACACATGGTGGATATAGAGACAAATGAGACACATTACTTGCACTGAAAATTCTCACAATATAGTGGGAGAAACAGATATTTAACAAGAAAAGTTATACTGCAAAATTTTATGAGAGGAAGGAAAAAATCATTGTAGGACTCCAGAGGTATTCTGCTTGGGGAAGTTAAAAGATTGACCAGAGGACATATTTACTTACCCTCAAAAAACAACACGAAAAAAGGCACATTGAAATAGAGTAAAAGATATAGAGGACTGTGATTTCTGACAAGCAAAAGCAGGCCACAGCCTAACTTGGAGTGGTTCTTTCTGTAGAAAATTAATGTCTACAAAGCAGCACACTGACTGCATTACAAAGACAAGTCATAAAAGTAGCAAGCTATGGCTTCAAACCATTTGTGCAAATAGCTTCCTGTCAATGTAATTTGGAAGATTATATTATGAACTCATCAGTTTATATTCCTCTAATATCTTTGATCATAACCCAAATGGAACTATTGAATTTTGATCCTGGAAAGGAAAGAGTCATACGCGCTAAAAATCTTTGTTTTTGGAGGTCAGATCTTGCTCTTGGGCAGCTAAGAGCTGTGTGTGTAGATTCTCGGGAATGAGAGGAGGTGAGAGTTAGGGAGAGGACCTGCCCGAGAGAGAGTGGAACAGAAAGGAAGGTTGAAGAGGCAGTGAACAATTAGGTCAGTACCTGCCATTTCCCTTCAGAGCGTCAATCATCAATAAACACCAGGGATTGAAGTATTAAAGACACTGAAACAAAGTAACTGACAGTTGTTGGGCTGTTTGAAATAATGCTATTCACTCTCTCTCTGGTCTTTCTATATCAATTCAGAGATAGCAGCTCCTAAGAAACAATAGATTCTAGCAGCACCCACTTTTTTTTTATGAGTGGTCATCAAAAGACAAACATCACAGATGAAGAAAGAGTCAGGAAAAACAAACAACAGTAGCTGTGAACAAAGGAAACTGTAGTTTTTCATGAATTTTGACAATTTGGGATATCAGAGAAGCATGAAAGGATGTAGGAGAAGCTTTCACCTCTGTATCATTGAGAAATACTAGGAAATGCCAGCTAGAAAATGGGAAGTGAAATAGGAATTGACTTTATCATCCTGCCCAGCAGCTGGAGACACGACTATAACAGTCTCACCATTCCTCAAGTGATGATAGAGTATAAACAAGGGCAGGCCATGTAATAATAGTCATTAATAAGCAGCAAAAATGACATGAAAATGAGCCATAAGACCTACAGAAAATACCACAAAAAAAGGAAAGAGGAGGCCCGGCCTGGTGGCACAGCGGGTAAGTGTGCGCGTTCTGCTTCTGCGACCCGGGGTTCGCAGGTTTGGATCCCGGGCATGCACTGATGCACCGCTTGTCAAGCCATGCTGTGGCAGTATCCCACATAAAGCAGGGGAAGATAGGCACGGATGGAAGATCGGCACAGATGTTAGTCCAGGGCCAATCTTCCTTGGCAAAAAGGGGAGGACTGGCCTCGGATGTTAGCTCAGGGCTGATCTTCCTCACAGAAAAAAAAAAAAAAAGGAAAGAGAATATCATCTTAAAAAATGGGGGGTGGTGGGTAGAAGAGACTAGTTAATGTAAGCACCCTATTGCAGAATTCAGGAAAAAAAAATTCTCAGGAAAGTTTTTGGTTTTCTCTAAAAATACATGATTTCTATAAAACTAGAAAAATACTGAGAGAAAGAACAGTTTGGTACAAACAGAAAATAGTCTGAGGTTAAAAAAAAACTAGATGATCGAAAAAGGGAATTAGATAAATAAATGCAAAGAAACTAAAAATACATTTGCAGAATAACAATCTACACTGATGGAGGTAGAGCAAGTATGAACAACCACTAGGGAAGAAAAACTTGAAAACCTTTACAATTATGCAGAGCAAAAAGACAACTGGATGAAGAAATATGAGACAAACTGTCACAGGTATGAAATAAGAACACACATATAATTAATATAAAAAAGAAATAATACTATTTGTATCTTATGTGTTCATAGTTTTAAAACAGTGCATTTCATCATATAGTTTATGAGGCATCATTTGAATTTCTATGGGTAAATAGGATGTCAAATATTACACATTTCTAGCAAATATTAAGGCTTAATCAATGTTCCAACATATCTATAATCAAGTCATAGAATCTTTTTAAAATTAGACAAGATTTATTTTTCATAAATAACCATAAACAAGTCTAAAACCAAGAATTTATTTATGGTTTTTCACTGTTCAGGCATTAGCCTCTGTTCAATCGCTGGCTGAAATTTACATACTTAGAAAAAAATAAGTTAAAAAGGAGCAAGAGTAGCATGAAGAGTAGTGGCACTTTTGATTTATACATTATCTACAAAACAATGGGATGCTTAATGGGTATTCTATGCTAAAAAATTATCTAAATCTAAATTATCTAAATTAGGGGAAAATAATTTACTCCACAAAAATTTTTACAAAAAGACTTAATGAGCAAATTCTCTCATATATTAAAAATATAATTCTATGCATAACTTTTTTGGAACATATCAATCATGAAATCAGATATAAATGCACACAGTAGAAAAAGTATGAAATGATATATAGGTTTGTTTTAAAGAGGTCCTTTCAACATTACACATATCTATTATTTCCATATTTCTAAAGGGTGTAGGCTTACCTTACTTTATATTTAAATGATATGTGACTGAAAAAACATGACCTGTGATACTAACAGCTGCCTTATGTCTAGAATTATGTGATAGTCTTTGAGATTATTCACCTTTGATACTATCACCAAGGGTTGAAAAGTGAAAATTCAGAGAAATTTGACATGTATGTGTATGTGTGTGTACAGAAAAGGATGATCTGTCTACAAAATATGAAATAACTCATATTTCTTTTAAGATAATTAAATAAAATAAATAAAAACTTTAATCGCTTAACTGAGTTCCACTAACAGCCAGAAGATTTTGGTGCTGTGTAGACATACTCTCTTGACAGAATGATAGTCAACAGTCATCATGTTCTTGGTTGGACCCAACTCTTCAATGGAAGAGGTAAAAGTATGTTGGATGGAAATAATAAAGAATAATTTAAGTGAGCTGAGAAATGGAAGCCAATAAGATAAGAAACTGGAGATACTGTTTGATAGTCATTCAGATTTGGATAAATGGATTCGGAGTTCGTGAGCCAAATTGTCAAGTTTTGTTTGTTTGAAAATAAATTTTCACTAAATACAAGCCTAAGCACTAGAGAAACCTAACCAAAGTTTGAATAAAAATTTTCTTTCAAATTGTTCTCAAATGTAACATTCATCATTCAACAAAATTTAGTTTAATGTAAAATAGAAAACACACCAACACGTGTCCTAAGAAGAGATCAAATAATTTTGTGCAATCTTTAATTTATTTTTAGTCATTATGTCAATTTAGACAATTATAATCGTTATCCCTAATTTTTAATTAGAAAAAAAAGTCAACAGATGGATATAAAAGAAACCCAAAATTTTTGCAGTTATTTATTTTCATTTAACTAAACTGCCTTGCTATACTAAGAAAACATTTTTGTAAAGGTTAAATAAAGTATTTCATGGCAACCACTGCTTCTTAGGGCCTGTATAACAAGAAACATGAGCCAGCCAAAGTTGTGCAAGTTGGTTTTCTTTCCCAGTAAGGGAATGCGGTATCTAAGACCTTGTCCTAACTCATTTTATCCCCAAGTGTAAGTCAAGCAAGTCAAATATGAACTAATGCCTGAAGGGAAGTCCCTGACTCCAAAAGTATGGATTATTTCACATTTATCTTAAAATCTGCTCTCAGAGTTCTTAAAATTCACTAACTTGGCAAGTCAGGAATTATCATGAGAAATGAAATAATTTCATAACTATGAAGTCATCCAACATTCCAGGCATCTGACACTCATTGGGCTTGGCCATGTCTTGGGCATTATTCTGACCTTTAGATAATAAGCTCTTCAATATCCTGTTCAGCATGGAAATAATTTAAAAACTGCCACAGTATAAGAGGTATGCCATTGTCTTTAACAGAATTAATGCTTTTGTTATACAGACGTGTGGTAATAGGTTATGATTAAAGACAATCACATTATGTATGCTGAAATCTTTATAACATTCTTAATCAGTATTTCGTATTACTTAAAAATGGCAAAATACCATGCTTTAATGGTCCAGCTGCATTCCCTTTTTCCAAGTACTCTGTATTAAAATTCACATTTAAAATTAGTTCAGTAAAGGACCTTTATGTTTAGACATCAAGAATTCACATTTGCAGAACACTGGCTCGTGAAAAGCCTTTGAGTGTCTTGTAAAAAGCTTAAGGAATCTTCAGTACATTTTCCTCCAAAGCTATATTTCAATATCTAAAATTTATTGCCAGAGGAGGGACAGAGAGACCATTAGCAGCCCCAGCAGTCATTCCTCTGGGTGCTTCGCAGCTGAAATAATCCCCAGTCATTCTCTTTCATGCAGGCTTGTAGAAAACTCTAGAAATCAGCCCTGGGACTGGATAAAGTGCCCTATCATAACTATCTTTGCCATTTCTTGTGAAACACTTTTAACTAGGTCATATTGCAAACCATTTTTACAAAGAAATTTTGAAATATACAGGAAAAAGAAAACTCAGTCTCAAACTCTGTCTCTCATTTAAATAGAGTAAATGTATTTCCCAACAGAAAATGAGGACATTCCAAATATGTTCTATCCACTAGATACTTAATGAGCAAAACTATTAGGCCCCATTTACTTCTACTGGTCACTTCACAAGACACTATAAGTTTCCTCAGAGAATGTTAAGTTTCCTGGAATCTCTTACGAAACTAAAAATATTTTAAGAGAGAAAGGTAAAGGGATCAAGTCTACAGTCTACTATTTTGCTGTTTCAATTACTGCTTAAAAATGAAACAACAATGCAGTTGATAGTGACTGGACAGTAGGTCCCGGGTACTCAAACGGAGTCAGTGTTTACAGAATATTTTGGATTAAAGTCCTTGCCAGATGGTCCCAAGAAGTGTTTACCTCACTGTTGATTTTAGCTATCTTAATGTCAGCAACAATAAAAAGAAGCTTGTTATTTCCACTGGGGAGCAAAGACACACAATCCTTCCTCCCCAAATGAAACTGCAACTATAGTTGCAGACAGCTGTGATCTACACAATACTAAGGGTGACACTGTTGGTTTCTGGGAATCTATTTTCATGATTAGAGAAAGAGACAATATATGGCAAACTTAACTTCAAATGATGTCTACTTTAAATCGATAATATTTGGTAACTGTGTGATGTACCTTCAGTTTACGATAAACAATAAGAAATTTTCATAGTTAAACAAAAGTGGGAAGAGTTGGACATGTATGTGGACCTGAAAGCTGGTCTCATATGAAGTATACTGCTAATCCCCTCTTGTAGCATTCTCCTATTTGAGAACAGTTTTCATTAGAGGCCAACAGGAGGCCAAACGGGTGGAGAGAGGGAGACCAGGAGCTACACTTAATTAAGATTCCAACTGCATTCACATTGAAACATACATTTTGAGATCAGAGGACCTTTTTTCTGTGTCTATATAGTATACACAAAAACATCCAATATGATGCAAAGAAAACCGTTTACAATTTCCATATTGTTAAAATAATTAAGTTGTAAAATCTATGTTCTTGAGAAATGTCAGAAACATTATGAGAAATCTTAACATTTATTTATGCAGTGAACATTTATCAAATGCCTATTATGAGCAAGATGCAGGATTAGATATTGTGGAAAACCACTTTTTTAAAACTTCCTACTCTTTTTTCTTCCCTTTTTCTTTCAGCAAATCCCCACTACAGCCTCATCTACATTCACACTCATCCTCATTCTTTCTGTCCTATCTCAAAGTAAGAGGTTGCAAAAGATGGCCACACATTACCTCAGCAACTCTCATCAAGAGGTAAAATCTAGTTCCTTATCCTTTGGATCTGGCCTAACCTTGTGACTTGCTCTGCCTAACAGAATGTGGCAGAAGATGCTGTGTGAGTTCTGAGCTTATTAGGTTCAACAGGCTTTGCAGTCTGCTCTTGCTCTCCTGTCTGGACTAGCCTGCTGGAGAGGTCACATGGAAGAGACCCAATTACATTTGAGAGGCTTTGAACCTTCAAAATTCTACTGGTAGACAGCAAGCTGAGAAAACTATAAAGTTCAAACAAAGAATACTTTTTATGAAAAAAGATGGATGATTCAGAGGCTTGAGCTAAGAGTCCAAAGCCATGAGCCATAGAGAATTATTCCCAAGCAGGAGTATGAATGATTACTAATCAAGAAACTTCCAACATTTATCTGACTGGATTTCAGAATTTCTATGGACCAGTAACTCCTACATGTCTCTCATTCTCTCCTTTTATGAATGGGAGTGTCTATAGTAGTTATCCTATGCCTGTACCACCATTGTATATTGTTCTGCAGTGAGATAACTAATAAAGTCCTCTTCTCTTAGCCTCCTCTCCTTAGGCATTCTTATCTATTCCGACTGCTACCTAGGCACTGATATAGGTCACATTTTTACCTATAGGCCAGACTATTCTTTTGAGCTCCAGACACTTAGATTCAATTTGCCTACTCTACATAACCACTTGGATGTCTGATTAGAAAGGGAGAAGGGAGGGAAAGGAATCTTTGGTTACAGAGAGCCAAGTTCTTTACTAGGCACTTTATAAATGTTATTTCATGGGATATTCACAATAATCTGTCAATTTTGCAGAAGAGGAAGCTGAAGCTCCAAAGAATTAAGAAACTGTCCAGTCTTACACAGATAACAAACATTAGGAGTGAAACCGAGGTATTTATGGCTTCAAATTTGTGCTTTTTCTAACATATCATCCTTCCTGCCCTCCAAAGTAACCTAAAACTCCATGTGTCCATAATGGATTTTAGGATCACCCTGTTGTGCTCTCACATCCTGCCCCATTTGTCTCAAAAACACTGTCCTTCTACTCAGTTCCCTGTCTTGGCCAATAGCAACACTACCAACTTGTCCCCTAAGTCTGAAACCTCAGAGTCAAACTAGGCCCTTCTCTTCCATGATCAATAACCAAATCCTGGTGATTACAACCTCCTAAATATCTTCCAAACAGGTCTCTTCCAATCTAAACCTTCGCTTAGCACGTTCAAGATTTTGTTCCACTTCTTCTAGCCTACGCCTACAGCTACTTAAATTGTTGTTTCCCCTGTAGTTTTCTGCTGGTTGCTTTCAAGATTTTCTCTTTATCTTTGGTTTTTAGTAGTTTCATTATGATATGTCTGGGTATGAGTTTCTTTGAAACACCTGTTTGGAGTTTTCTGAGCTTCTTGGGTCTGTAAATTTCTATCTTTCACAAAATTTGGGAAGTTTTCTCAGATTATTTAATTTTTGGGGTCCATTCTCTGTCTCCCTTCTCATTCTTGGATTGCAATTACTCATATATTAGACTTTTTGAAATTGTCCCACAGGTCCCTGCAGTTCTGTTCATTTTGTTTGAACCTTTTTTCTCTTTCTTCTTCAGGTTGGATGACTTCTACTGATTTATCTTCAAGTTTACTAACTTTTTTTTCTTCTGTCATGTTGTATTATATTTTTATTGCTGAGTAACAAATTATCCAAATTTAGCACCTTAAAACAACACACATTTACTGTCTCACAGTGCCTGTGGCTCAGGAGTCCAAGCACAGCTTAGCTGGGTCATCTGCTCAGAGTCTCACAAGACTGCAGTTGAGGTGTCAGCTGGACTGCCTTCTTATTTGGAGGCTCAACTTGGGAAGAATCCACTTCTAAGCTCACTCAGGTTGTTGGCAGAATTTATTCCCCTGTGTCTATACGATGAGGGCTCTGACTTCTTAATGACTGGTGCTGGCAGCCACCTGCAGGCCCTAAAGGTTTCTTACAGCTTCCTGCCCCATGGCCCTCTCCATAGGCAGTCACAAGATGGCAATTTGCTTGTTCAAGGACAGCAGAAGTGTATGTGTCCCTCCTCACAACAGGGTCCAGTCCCTCTTTTAGGGCTTTTGCTTGATTAAATTAGGCCCATTCAGAATTATCTCTCCTTTGATTAACTAAAAATCAACTAAATTGAGACCTTAATTACGTCTGTAAAATCCCTTTACCTTTGCCATAGTTATTTTAAAATATATGTCTGATAATTCCAACCTCTGGGTCATCTTGGGGTTGGCATCTATTAATTATCTTTCCCTTGAAACTGAGTAATATATATCTTTTTAGATTCTTGAGATCTGTCAAGTAATTTTGGGTTATATTGTGGATACAGTAAATGTTATGTTGTGGAGACTCTGGATTCTCTTATAACTGCTCCTGAGTGTTAATGTTTTTGACTTAACAGGTAATTAACTTGTTTAGATTCAAACTGAAAACTCTCACACCTGGGTGAGAGGCAGCTCAGATTAGTTCAGTTCTTCAAGCCTTGGGTACAAGCTGCTTTCGGTTTGTCCCACGCATATGTGGTTCAGCAATCAGCAGACAGTTGGGCCAAATTTAAACATATTATTTTCCCACTTTCTGGCTTTCTATTTTCCAAGGTTTACCCCTCACTCTCTAGCAGCCTTGGTTGCCTGAGCTCTTTCCCCTGGTACCTTGAGCCACAAAGATGATGGGCCACCCCTGCACTGCCACAACCGCAGTGGCCCTCAAGGCAAAGCCACAAAAAGTGGGGAATTCTCTCTGTGCAGATTACTTGCTCAAAGTTTCGATTCCCCTCCAAAATCTGCCTGCCTTTGTTCAGTCTCCAGAGGTAGCTGTTTTTGTGTTTTGCTCAGAATTTATAGCTGTTATTCACAGAAAAATCAGTTTGTCAGGCATTTACACCAATCTATGACTTCCACTCTGTCTTTGCTCAGTTATTATCACCTCTCTCTCCTGGACTGTGCAGCAGTGTCCACGCTACTCTCTGCTTGTATTCTCAATCTCCTCTAGACTGTCTTTTCAGTCACCACCAAAGAAACCTTTCCAAAATGCAAGTGTGATCTTGTGACTCCTCTACTTAAAACCCTCCAGTAGCCAAAAGCTGCCCATCACATACAGGAATATCTCGTCAAAATGGATTGCTAGGCTCTTTAGAGCATAACTCCTCCAAACATTGGTGTGTTGGAGCTGGCTTGTACTTGTTTGTGAAAAAGAATTGCTAGATATTCAGAAATTTCACGAGCTGGTTGTTAAATCATCGGTAGTCTGAAATCAGCTATGGTGGCCATGAAATTTGGCCAAACCTACAAATCAAGTCTTCCCCTCCACCACCAAAGAGCCAGTTTACTAGCACACATCTCTTCAGCATGGCATGCAAATTTTATGCTTGAGTTATTCTGAACCTGAATTCCCTTAAACATGACAAGCTGTTTCTCTCCCTATTTCCCTATCTATCTATCTCCCTATCTCCCTATCTATCTATCTATCTATCTTATCTCCCTGGTTCTGCCTTGTGGGCTTCTTCCACTATTGTCCACTGCGCCAACTTCTATTCAACCTTCAAACCCAGTCTCTGTGGAAAGCCAACTCTGACCTCTCTGGGTATGTAGTTTATCTTGCCTTTGTACTACCACTGCCTCAAGACAGCATTAAAACTGCTTACCACACCATACGAGGGCCCTCATGGCTTTCACCTACTTTCCCCTCTTGCAGTTCCACCGATGTACTCTACACCGTATGCAAAGCAGTCAAGTTGTCCTACCATGCCATGTTGTTTCACACCTCTGTGGCTTTCACACACGTTGGTTCCTTTTATGGACCACCATTTCCACTCTCACTTCATTGGCCTAACTACCTCTTATTTAAACAGTAAAATTCAATACAAATATGGCTTCCACCAGGAACCTTGCCAGATTCCCAACCTCGTGTTAGGTTTGAAAACATTTTCTTTGAGTTCCCATTAAGACCTTGTCCATATCTAGATGCAAATGATTTTACTTCCTGACTCTTTTGCTTTTCTTTGCTATGGTTAGTGTTTTAATTCAGTTATCCATCATTTCTCCCTGTCTTAAACTACTGCAATAATATCCTGATAGATAGTGCTCATGACTGTGATAATGTGTTTACTTTTCTGACTCCCTCACTAGACATAAGTTCCTTAGAAGAATGTACACATTTAATTACACACAATAGGTCAAAATAAATTAACATTTATTGATTAAAAATGAATGGGAGAGAGAGAGAGTAAATAGGCAGCTAGAGAGAAATGGCAGACAGGAGGGCTTGTGAGTAGACTGAGTCAGGCTTTGCATGCCAGGTAATTTGGATATATTTAACAGAAAATGGAGGAGGCTGTGAAGATTTTGGGAGAGGAAAGTGTAATAATTAAAACATTATTTAGGAAAATTACTCGAGATGTAGTCTGCAAGATAGACTGGAGTGGGGGCAAAGCTGTAATTAAGGGAATAATTGAGAAAAACTATTATAATAGTTCATATGAGAAGTAATAAAGATGACCGTTTGTGATATATCATTACACTTGCCACTATTCCACTTAGCATTTGAAATTCCTGTCTTTTAGTGTGTACATAAATTGTTTCAGGGTTTTTACTTAACTTCTCTCTGATTTAATAATCTATATCCCTTATTTTGAAAAGTTGAGAAGTATATAAAAATGTAATAAAGTGGAAAAGTATCATCTTAACCCACCACTCAGAGGCAACCACTGGTAACATTTTGACCTATTTCCTTCTGGTATTTTTCCATGCATTTGTTCTTATACTGTTAAAATCATATATATATAGAACGCTTTTCTAACTGATATGATATGGTAGCACTTCCCTTTTCTATATAAAAATTTAAAGTTCCCATAATAGTTCATATTATATATATATGCTAGATTTACCTTAACTATTTCCTTAAAAGGGAACATTTAGTTTTTAATTTTTTTTTTTTTTTGGTGAGGAAGATTAGCCCTGAGCTAACACCTGTTGCTAATCTTCCTCTTTTTGCTTGAGGAAGATGGCCCCTGAGCTAACACCTCTGCCAGTCTTCCTCTACTTTGTATATGGGACGCTGCCACAGCATGGCTTGATGAGCGGTGTGTAGGTCTGCACCCAGGATCTAAACCCGTGAACCCTGGGCCGCTGAAGCTGAGTGTGAGAACTTAACCACTATGACACTGGGCCGGCCCCTGGTTTTTAATTTTTTGATACTATAAATAAAATTGTGATAATTTGTGTATATTTGTTTTAATTTGGAGTATTTCCTGAGAGATTACTAGTAGGAGATTTTCTGGTTCAAAGGCTATGATCATTTTAATAGCTTTGATGCTTCGTATCAAATTGCTTTCTAGAAAGGAAGTATCAATCCTATTTGCACCTTCAGTGTGTAAGAGTATCTTTTCATCTGCCCTTTCTAAACAAACGTTAACATGCGTGCCATGTGGCATATAATAGCAGATACGAATAACTGAAAAATTTATCAGTTTGAACAGTTCCAGCAACACAGGATATTTCCTTGCCTCCTAAGTCTGCTTTTAAATTTTTAAAATTGTGACTATGGCAACAAGGAATGTGCTCTTTCTCTAGATATATTTGTACACATGCATTATATAAATGGATATGGAGAGAGTGCTAATTGAATTAAGAATTACAGTCTAGTTACTGAAATTGACAACTGGCTGGAATTACCAAAAGATAGGTAGATACTCAAAACCCCTTACTTTGCCTTTAGACAAGAGGAAAATGATCAGATCTCACTTTAAAATATTTTTACATCCAAAAAGAGAACTGGAGAACTTTCTGCTATATAGACCCAGGACAAGTACAATAAAAATATTTTACTGTTATGTGGTGAGTACAGGTTGATTATATAAGTGTTAGGTTTAAACTATTACCTGTCATTTCTTAATTTCCAAAACATTTTACGAAGTTTTCAAGTGACAGGAATACTATTTAGATCAGAGTGAAAAAAACTGAATATCAAACCTTTAGTTTCTTGAATTTTGTTAATTTAGAGACCTTAAAGGAGGGGTTGGCAAACTATGGCTCGTGGGGCAAATTTGGTGCACTGCCTATTTTTGTGTGGCCTGTGAGCTAAGAATGGTTTTTACATTTTTAAATGGTTAAAAAAATCAAAAGAAGATTACTATTTCATGATGTGTGAAAATTACTGAAATTCAAATTTCATTGTCTATAAAGTTTTATTGGAACACAGCCACACTCCTTCATTATGGCTGCTTTTGTGCAGGGTTGAATAGCTGTGAGACAGACTGTAAGGCCCTGAAAGCCTAAAATATTTACTATCTGGCCCTACACAGAAAAAGTTTGCCAACCTTTGTCTTTAAGTAACGTATGATTTATATTTTTCTTCACTAATTCTGATTACTTGAATGAGTATTTCTCTGCTGCTCCTCAAAATTAATTCTTACCTTGTTACATTTTGCATTTTTAAATATCTGCCATTTTTCATGAGCTTATGAAACTTTCTATTATATCCATTTTAGAGCAGTATATTATTATTTTCTATATGGGCTCTGTCTAGAGCCCATTTTCACCTTGTTTGATGGTTTGATTACTAAAATTAAGTCACTGGTAGTTGGAATTCTGCAATTCTAAAAAAATGCACAGTCTATAAATTGTGCATATTTTGAGGGTAAAAGCAAATGTAATTCCTTATACACAAGTTAGAGGCATTCCTATTTCAAGCAGTTTAATTAGCCAACAGTGCTCTCTATTAACCAGAAAAGAAAGTTAACTTAACAGCCTATACACAAATCCTACTAGTTGATGGAGATGTCATTATATTCGGTTTGGCTAAACTAAACAAAACTTCCCTGACTCTGAGCAGCACATATGCCCATATTCTGAGGAAAGATTTCATAAACTCACATTTCCAGTCTTTAGATTCAACTTATATATAAGGTGAAGCACTTCTTTGAAGACCAATGCCTTGCTGATTATTGTTCTTATCCAACCTGATCCGAAGTCTATTGAATTAGAATATTTAAGGGCCCTTTGTGGTGGCAAATATGAATGTGTAGTTGAATACGTTCAATTATTCCCTAGGAAATAGTTTTGTTCTTCCTTTGTTTGTTTAGGCAAGCAACTGTTGTGTGATATCCAGCATTTTAAGGGATTCTGCCTCAGAGCATGTGTTAGAAACTATAAGAAGAGTTTATAACTTTTCAATTCTAAAAGATTTTTCAGCTTTGTATTTCTGGAATGGTTTGTGTCCGTGTTTCTTCCCATCCTGTTGGGACTTACTGTTGTTAGCAACCTCCTGTGTGGTTCTAAGACATGTTGACCTCTTTGAAACCTTTCCAGGTGTCATTGCCACCTTCTTGATCTCTGCAATATAAGCTACATTGTTTAGTGGAGTTAAGTTCTATGAACTTTAGAAATCCTCCCTGAGACTCTGAATTAACTAACACCCAAGGTAGCATAAACATGTAGACACAAATGTTCCTAAAACCAAGCCTGCTGGGCAGTGCAGGATATGACTTGGAGTCTGGAAAAAGGAACAGTTTGCTCACTTGTGAGTCTATGACTACCTCCAGGTGCAGTTTGAAGCTAAGTGGCTAGTTTTCCTGATCCTTAGCTGTAACCTCTCATTAGAACACAGCAAAATTTGCAATTGTGGATGTAAGGAATTCCACGAAGACCCTCTGGGCCCATTAAGACCTCTGGCTTCAGAAGGTCCTAAAACACACTTTCTTCAGCATATGTAGCTATAGTAAAGAGACACTGTTTTTTACAAATTTGATCTAAGTTTTAGCCTAAAGATTATAATCACTATAGTTCATCTTAAAATTTATATCCAGAGGATGCAGTTACAAATTAAAGAGAAAAAAATAAAGTTTAATAGATAATTTTTTTATGTTTCCAGTTTGTCATTAAAAGGTTCTTATTGTTTTTGGTAATATAGTTAAAGCTTTGCAAGGGTTCATACTTGGACTAAGAATCCCATATTAGTCTAGCTTTAAATGTGGAGTGTTATACTAGTGATTTCTCAGCTCTTCTTTTAAAATCTCATGGCTTGGCTATTCTTACAGAGAAATCATGCTGCCAAAACCTAGGAAAGTTTGACAACGATGTGGAAATAACACTATATTGAGAATCTAAAGATATGGAATTCAGTCCTAACTCTACCACTGTCTTAGCTGAACATTTCTATTTGTCTCCTTATCTATAAAATATACATAACAAATAATACAAACCACACAGGGATATTATGAAAACAAAACTAGTAATAAATACAAAAAGACCTGGGAGAAGTGCAAAAGAGTATAAATATGAAGGGCGTAATGGTGGCAGTGGTCACTCATTCTTCTTTCCTATTGATCTCCTTCCCGCTCAGAAACTGTATGTCTATAACATGAAGACTACTGTTCCTCCACACCCCTGAGGCAGCTGTTCCTATGATTACCCTTCCCATCCTGGCTCTAGTGTCCAGGGAATCTTGAGGGTCATGTAGTCTACCCATCTTAAAATGACTGTGAGGGGAGTTAAGCTTCCTCAGCTTTGCTTTCTTTTGGCTAAGGTCTCATGTGTGAATGGGTGAAGTGGCTACAGGTACAGAGTACGATTACTCATTAGTGCAGCTTCTCAGAGGTTTCTTTCCTGTCACTACTAGTTCATTGCTGAGAATGCAATTACCATGGAAACCTTTCGAAGATCTGAAAGGCTATACAACAAGTATTAATACGGGTTGTCTCTGGGTGGTTGGAATTATAGGTGGTCTTTTTTTTTTTTTTTGGTCTGTATATTTGTAGGTTCTCACTTTTGCAATTAATAAGAAAAAAATAACAAAGAGAAATTTAATTTTTTTTTTTTCTGTGAGGAAGGTTGGCTCTGAGCTAACATCCGTCCCCGTCTTCCTCCATTTTGTATGTGGGATGCTGTCACAGCATGGCTTGATGAGTGGTGCATGGGTCTGCGCCCGGGATTCAAACCTGTGAACCCTGGGCCACCGAAGTGGAGCACTCGAACTTAACCACTATGCCACCGGGCCACTCCTGAGAAACTTAATTTTGAAACAAACAAACAAACTGCTCTCAATGTCACAAGGGGCAAACAATCAAATACCTTAAAAACTCTCTAACATGAAAATTTCTCAAGAGGAAAATGAGAAAATAAGGGCATGTTATTCACTCTAAAAATATGAGTGCAATATCATATCAAAGAGATATTCTTGTAAGAACTTTTATTGAAAAAAGGATTTATGTAGTTTTAATGTCCTGTCAGATTAACTAGAATTAAATAAATACACTTAAATAAGAAGAATTGCACTGTTTCTACTTTTCCAAATTTTACACTAATAGTGTAGCAATATGATGAAAAAGCAAGTAAGAAATCAGAATGTAGCTACTGGGAAAAAAAAGGCAAGAGGGAGTCTGAGGGTATAACATATTCTGAAGCTGGTCTATAGAGCAGATGGGAAAACTTGTTCTCTAATCTAATGACTTTCTTTTAATCACAAGCAGATAGTAGTTTCCTTATTACCCAAAGTTTTAGAAATACATTATTCTTGAGAGTACTTCCTAGGATTTCTTTTACTCATTTAAGACCACATCTTTGTATTTAATTCATCCTCATATTATCCCTGCAGGGCATATCTCTCTAATTATTCCCATCTAAAGTGACAGGAAAATGGAATTACACTATTTGGAAAACAGACATCATTTGGTATATCTTTTCTCAGTGCTGCCTTGGGCATAGTTTGTCATTGTGCTCACTTCATCACAGACCTGAGCTGTCCTTGAAGGTCAAGGACTGTGACTTCCCTGACTTTGAATTCGCAGTGCCTAGTACATGCCTGGCACAGAGGATGTACACAGTAAAAATCTGAATAAACGAATGAATAATAATACCCAACATGTAATGCTTACAGTATATCAAGCACTATTCTAGTGCCTTATACATATTAACTCATTTAGTTCTCACAACCCTATGAAATAGGTACAATTATTATCCTCATTTTACATATGAGAAACTCAAGCACAGAAAGTAAAGCAAGGTTATACAGAGCCAGGATCTAAGCCTACGTACTTTCACTTTAGAGTCCAACCTCATAACCAGCACACCACGCTGCCTCAACAGCACCCGTGCTAAACAGAATGTTCGATTCCAAGAAAAGCATGGGTGCACTGTGTTCCCACCTCTAACATTTTTGGGTTTCTGTCAGATGTAGCTACACTGTGTGGTTCCTTGGGAGATTTAAAAAGGGAAATAACTGGACACAGGCACACAAATGCAGAATAAATGAATCCCCAATCTTAACAATTGCTGTGTTTGTAAGGCTGTTTCTCAAGTACCTGTGGGGATTTGTGAGAGCGCCAGCTGTACTGGTGACTGTGGAGACTCGCCAACAGAATATTTTCATCAGTATCCACCTGGCCAAACCGCATTGTCTCCTGTGTGTCATTACAGATCACAAAATGGCTGAAGACCAACTCCTCTACCTCAGGGCATTTGTTCTGAAAGAAAAAGAATATGAAAGCCAACGTGCATCAGATTAATTGCAAGATGTTTGGCAGCTGCCTGCCCAGTGGCGATTGTTACAACAGAGAAACACTAAAAGATCTGTTGTCATTAGCTCTGGTATACAAAGTATTCCATACTTTCAGGATAAGCACAGAAAATACCTTAAAGAGATCTTAAATGTTCCAAGAATATGTTTTGATTTATACTCTTGCAAAATAAATCATACACACAGAAGAGTAAAAGAACAATGAGAACCCTCAAACTTTTAACATTTTAAAATGAATTAACATGCTACAAAGAATGCTGTACTGAGTAGTACATGTTTTTGAGCAAAGTACTGGAGGCTAGAATTACCCTGTTCCCAGCCTTCTAAACTCAACAATCAAGACCAATTACCAAAGCCACAGTTTGTACCCTACAGAAAGTAAGGATCATTTAGGTAATACATCCCCAGATCCCTTAAGGGGGAGGGTGTGTGTGTGTGTGTGTGTGTGTGTGTGTGTGTGTGTGTGTGTGTGTGTAAATCTGCTCGGGGAGAGATGTAAATAAAACCATAACTGTCCCTCTATTGTTAAGAGGCTGAACACACAAAACAGATCAACTGCAGAGTCAGTGTAAGCCAAGTTGCAATTTTCAAGAGAAATAATGTTAGTTGAAAAACAGTTGTTGGTGTCTGTTTCAGCTAATAGTCATCAATCAGCTAATGTCTTCCATTAATCTGCTAAAGCTCAACAAACTAGTAATACGTTCTTGTGTTGATACCTCATTCTCTACTTAATGGTGTCTTCATTGGTTGCTGTTATATCAAAACACTGGCAAGTGATAGAGCATTTCTGTGCTTACTCCTTTATCATTCTGGTTAGGTTATAGCTTAAAAAACAATAAACAGGGGCCAGCCCTGTGGCATAGTGGTTAAGTTTGCACACTCTGCTTCAGTGGCCCGGGGTTCACGGGTTCCCATCCTGGGCTTGGACCTACACACCGCTCATCAAGCCATGCTGTGGCAGCCTCCCACATACAAAATAGAGGAAGACTGGCACAGATGTTAGCTCAGGGACAATTTTCCTCAAGCAAAAAGAGGAAGATTGGCAACAGTTGTTAGCTCAGGGCCAATCTTCCTCACCAAAACAAACACACACACAATAAACATACTTGTGGTAAACTAAAATAATAGCTAAATAAATGATTAACTTGAACAAGCAAGAAAAAACTCTTAATTAGCCAATCAACTGGCAGACAATGGGAGGTAATATGTAACTGATGCTTCTCCAGTTGGCTTCTACTTCATGGCTCTGGATCGAAATAACGCAATGCCCCACTCCATCATTTGCCATTTTACTGAGGGGAGGGAGAATAAAAGGGGCTATCACTCATGAGCATGGTGATTTAAGTGATTATGAGGCCTGAAGCCAAGAAATCTATGGATGAACATACCTGGACCAAGACCAGACCTTAGAATCTCATCTAGAACAGTTATCATGGGAGGCAGAGTTTACTCCTAGTTATTCAGAAGGCCTCCAAAGTGGATGGGAAGTGCTCTATGGCTGCAGTTGGGAAGAGGCCCTGAAAGACCTCATTCTTCCAGAGGCCCCCGAGGACTTCTAAGACCTCGCTCTATCATCCATCTATTCTCACCAAACCCCTATTCTCACGGAGCGGAACCTTGCTTGACAGCCACACATCACAAAAAGAGTATCTGGCTGAGTGAGACTAAAGCAACAACCAACGATTACCTGTTGTCTACCATAATACTCTCTGCTGTGGCTTTTAATCACGAGCTGTGATTTCAAAACTTGACTGCTGGCGGGTTTTAGAAGTCCTGCCTGCTCTGGCCCCTGCTGCATCTTGAGCCACTCTCCTTTTGCTCACTACACTTCAGCTCTGCCAGACTTCTTCAGCTCCTCCAACACTACACTGGTCCCTTTCAACTCAACCAACACGTCAAACTCCTTCCTGTCTCAGTGTCGTTCCTCTGCTTGGAGCTCTTTTCCTCTGTGCTTGACTAACGTCTTTCTACTCAGCTTTCAGGTTCCTGTTTTCAGGTCACTTCCTCAGAGTAGCCTTCTGAGATCCTCCCCAGACCATGTTAGGTCCCCCTCTTTTATGTTCACATAACACTCTATATTTCACCTTCATAGCACTTACCCCTACTGGGATTAAGTAATTACTTGTATGACTATGGGTTCAATATTGTCTCCATCATTAGACTCTATACTGCATAAGGGCAGGAACCAGGTCTGTGTTATTTACAAGTTAAATCTCCAGTATTCAGCATAATGCCCGATACATAACTACTCAATAAACACTTATGAAACAAATACATTAGTAAATTTAATTTTTAAATTTATAATGTAATAGAAGCTCACCGTAGAAAAATTAGAAAATACAGAAAGTATGGATTTTTTTTTAAAAAGTCTCTAATTTTACTCCCAGAGATAACTGCTATTAACATTTTGGTGAATTTTCTTCCAGCAGTTTTTCTCTTCTGAGTATCCTGCCTGTTCTTATCCTAGTCTATCCTATTCAATCCTATCTTACATATCTTATATATTTACGGGTTTGTAAACCTTTAATTAAACTGGAGTCACAGTATATAATTAGTTTTGATGAGATTTTTCCATTAGTATTATATAATCAACATAAACTGCTCTTCTTGTAAACATTTTTCTCTCCTTTAGGTCCAAGAGTACAACGATGAAGAAGGGGATACGATTCCAAACTCTCCCTTAGATCCACACCCTGAGATTAAAATTCAGTTTTCATAATGAATTGGGATCAATCTGCTGGTAACACAGAGGTTAAGTTACCAGATGGGGCTTGAGTAGAAAACAAATAGTATTACTTTCTTCATCTCTAAAAACTGACCTTTAATAAATGATGAGGGTTTCAGGAAAAAATGTAAATGAAAGAACACAAGGGGGTTGTTTACATTTTTCTGAAGAATACTCAAAGTCCTCAGGGAACCGTTTCTCTACTGCTCCTTCATCTGTGGAGTTCATTATAACTGTAATAAGTTTAAGCATTTCTGGGAATGTCTTAAATTCTGGTATATTATAAAAAAGTTGTATACATTTTATATGATATCATGTAGGTTAAACCTCAGAATGCTCACTCAGATTTGTAATTAAAAGACGGCTTATTTTGGGCCGGCCCCGTGGCTTAGCGGTTAAGTGTGCGCGCTCCGCTATTGGCGGCCCGGGTTCGGATCCCGGGCGCACACCGACACACCGCTTCTCCGGCCATGCTGAGGCCGCGTCCTACGTGCAGCAACTAGAAGGATGTGCAACTATGACATACAACTATCTCCTGGGGCTTTGGAGGGAAAAAAAAAGGAGGAGGATTGGCAACAGATGTTAGCTCAGAGCTGGTCTTCCTCAGCAAAAAGAGGAGGATTAGCGTGGATGTTAGCTCAGGGCTGATCTTCCTCAAAAAAAAAAAAGAAAAAAAGACGGCTTATTTAAATTTAAGATTCGTGCAGTGTTGTAATTAAACAGATATTATTTTGGTGTAAGATAAGACACATGAGCATAACCTTGATTTTTAAATAAAAATTCCCTTTAAATGCTGTTTTGTCCAAATGTGGGAATGTGACATAGAAATATAAAGCAAACTCTAAGTGGCATCTTGGGTCCTTAATCTGGTTTCACAAAACATTAATCATTTACAAAAGAGAGAAAAAAATCTACAACCAGAGAAATCAGACAATGATGAAGGCTTCTGTTAATCTTGAACTTGTGACCTAAAGGTGAAAGGCCAAATTGTTTTACGCTTCAACGGTCTGCTCCATCCACACTGGATACAACTGACTTGTCTCAGATATGAACCCGATAAAAAGTATGTGGAGAACTCAAATAACTTATCCTGGTTATTAAATTCATATTTCTCATTGACAACAATTATACTGTATATGAGCATTATACACACAATAAAGTCCAAGCTTAGAAAACTAAACTTCCCCTCTAAAAGGAATAAACCACATTTGGAACATCTTAGAAACAAGAACTTAATAACCCTCTATAAGCACATTTCAACGTCGAATGTCCTATAATTGCAAAGTAGTGCATTTTTGTATTTGCTTTAGAATACATAGGGTTAGACGCCTACCACATTAAAACTTGGTGGCAAGTACCCTTGACATGGGAGGAAACAAGAAAATTACAGCAACAATTACAGAAGTATATCCTCTTGTGGCTCATGTTAACATTGCCAAATCCCTGTATAAATCAGAACCAACTATTCATAGAATGTACCTGTCAGCAATATGCTACGTGACATATGGCTCTACTTAATCAAATATACAATTCCATTTTTAAAAAAACTTAGAATATTCCTTCAAGGCACTGTGTTAGCCAGTCAGTCATTCACACTCTGATGTGGTTTAAAACATTTAAATATTTATGCACCGTATTTTATTTATATGTATAGCTGTGTCTAACAGAATATTTTTATCCTGGGAGGAAACTGGTGTTTCTGAAGGCCATTTTGCAGTAGTTGCTACACATGAGTCCTCTTATAATGGCCCTGATACCAGGACAAAAATATCCTAGGCTTAAATGCTCTATCAATGACTCTTTTATATTTTCTAGGTTTGTTTTTTGTTAAATGCATTGTTCAAAATATGACAAAAAACAGAAATTGGAGCCATGGAGGTTTTTTTCACATCGCTATTCAAACCAGCTGCAAAGATTTAGATCACACTAGCTCTTATTTTACGCATGTCCTTTGCAACAAGAAAACCATGGAATGCCCTTAAAAAAGAATTTTAAAATATGAAACAGATGTGTTATCTTCTTTCCCTTTGCTATTGTAGTGCCATGTTAGGTAATTAATTCCTTAGTCTAGTATAGGTCTTCATGCATATAAAGAAAAGAGTTTATTCCCATAAAAATTCTTAAGTTAGAGAACTCAAGCCCCTCCCCTGCTCCCCTGCCACCGTCCCCACATGAGGTCAGTGTGGGATGAAGGACCATTTCCCTTGGTGAGCCAGCTAGCTTTGCACAAATGCATGTAACATACACAAAATGTGGGGAAATGTCTCAGCTTAAATAGCAACACAAACACTATGGAAATACAATATTATACTGAAAATCAGTAAGGGAAACAGAAGTGATTTGTTGTTCAATTGCTGAGTATATTATTATCAAACAATCTGTGAAATTATTTTCCTGATAGTGGACATGGACAGGTTCCTCATTTTAAATATGCCATTCAGCATAGACTTATATTTCATCTCTTTTTTGATATGGCTAATTTCTGACAAGAGATAAAAGTAAAAAATTATTAACCAAGAGTCTTTAAAAAAATTCATTATCAAGTGCTTTGTAGTGAATCAAAATGGCAGAATGATAGTGAGGGGAAAGATTAAGACTATATTGAGCTCGCATATTTCCTCTCACTGTTTTTTCTCTTTGAAAAGATGAAATGCTTATTATCAGAAAGGCTCCCACAGGTTCTTCATTTCTGCAATGGATGCTTAGACAATTTCAGACATAGCTAAGTTGAAGCTTTGGCAAACTAAAGCCATAATACTTGGAAAAAATTTCTGGGAATATGTTACTTTCCACACAGATGTGGTACATTAGTCACAAAAATGTGGGCATGATCTCCGATGCCTGTGTAGAGAACCCGTATTCTCCAAAGTTTTTAAAAATAACATGCATCACTTTGCCAAAACAGAGAAGGTCCCAAATATTATAGTGCCCATCAAATTCTTCATTCCCTCACATTTTTGTTTGTGCTTAACTTACTACTAGAGTGATAACATAGAGTGCCTAGTAAAAGATCACACGTAAACTGTAAATTGTTCTAGAATGTGCATACCTGTTGCCAAGCTTGTATTGCAGTGTTTAGAGAATGAACTACATGTTGCCCAAAGTTTACAAATATAGACTCAACTATGATGGTGCAGTCAAGCAACTTTTCTACTGCATCACTGGAAACCGCAATCTGTCCAAAGATGCTGAAGGGTTTCACCACGCTTTGCATCGTAACATTTCTGCATTCTAGAAGTTTACAGTCTGCTTGAGCTGAGAACTGGATGTCCTGACAGACAGAACTATTATTCCACTGTCGAAGATAGATGTGTGGTTCTCTGAAGGAAATAATCATGTATTCTAGTTCAGATGGCATATTTTTATCAGAAATAAATGGCTGTAGGTATTGTGGTGGAGCTGTTGAGAAAACAAACAAGAAATACAGCAATTGAGATGAGTCAATACTTTATGGAAATAGAGACAACATTTAAATTATTAGACTTTCTGGTTATTGAATTTAATATTTGGTGTTTAATAAATTCAAACATTCTCTTGAAGATATTACAATATCTGAATTACCACTTGATATTTGCAAACAAAACTGTTTTGTTCACTCAGCAAGTCTCTTAAATATATATTGTCCAAAGGTTACATTCACTTTCAAAGACAAAAATTTGATCACTGAAGACAACAAATAAAATGAAGAGGAGGTAAATATCTAAGGAGAGTTTTATAGAAGTGCTCTGTACCTACCAACCAAATCACAAAACCAAAAACATGACTCAAAAAGAGTTAGAAAAAGCAGGTTTGGGCCGGCCCCGTGGCTTAGTGGTTAAGTGCGCGCGCTCCGCTACTGGCGGCCCGGGGTTAGGATCCCAGGCGCGCACCGACACACTGCTTCTCTGGCCATGCTGAGGCTGCGTCCCACATACAGCAACTAGAAGGATGTGCAACTATGACATAAAACTATCTACTGGGGCTTTGGGGGGAAAAAAAAAGGAGGAGGATTGGCAATAGATGTTAGCTCAGAGCCGGTCTTCCTCAGCAAAAAGAGGAGGATTAGCACGGATATTAGCTCAGGGCTGATCTTCCTCACAAAAAAAAAAAAGAAAGAAAAAAAAGAAAAAGCAGGTTAAACTCCATTTTTGCTGAAAAAGCAAGATGCTTAACAACAGCTGTGTTTAGTTTTAATCTGATTTTTTTTTTCCTTTTTCCATTACATGTAGGTTGAAAATCTAATACCTAAATCAAGATGTATTAACTAGAAAAGGCTTGGTATAGACTTTTAGGAATAATTATTTATGTAACATTAGCAAATTTATAAAAGGCTACTTTGGTGTGTGGGAAAATTTAATCTTCTACCTCACAAATTTGTAAAAATGCTAGTACTTTAAATTATTGGCAAATTTGCCCATCTTTTGTAGAAGGCATTCGTGCTTTTGAAATCAGGTAATATCAACTACTTTTGGAATCTATTTGCCATTAATGTGATGGCTCAGGATACAGAACAAAAACAGACATATTTCTTTCAAAGAGATCATAATTAGAATAATAGTAAAACCTGCAATTTTTGTAACTTCCTTGAAAATTCTCATTGGGAAGCATGCAAAACCATGTCAGTTCAATACGGTTGATAACTCATATAACAGGTCCACAAAATGGTTCAAAGTAAGGGGAACACCTGTTACACAAAATCAACTTCAGAATAACTTTGCCAGTGCTTGTCGTTACAGGAAATGAACGCTGCTTCTAAAAATTTCCACCACCATATGGGTATGGGTGCTGATTAGCAGTGAAGGAGCTTTGGGTCAGGGAAGTGATTAGCAACTACAGAACTTTGAGACATCAATAATATTGTAATACACAGAATGGAAACCCCTCGAAGCCTTTTTACTTCCTGAAATTAAATTATCTGGGTAAAAATTGATGAATTGTGTCTTGAGAACACTCAAGACAAAACAATAAGTATTAAGTGGATGTTATTCCGATACTAAAGTAAAGAGTACCTGTGCCTAGTTGATCAAGGTGATGACAAAGACGGAACTCCAGGTGAGCAAACTGAAAGGAAATGCAAAGAGATGGGACAAACCACGGGGTAAAACAGGAGTCGACTCTGGTACAGGCAGCCAAGGCTGTTGGAGTTACAAGTTGGTCACAAGCGCTTTGAGAACCAGATTCACTTGCAGAACTATGGGAAATAAGCGATAAAAGAAGTTCAGTAGCCTAAATTTCCGAAAATATAAGTGAAATGTCTTTCTATACGGGTTTTTAAAGCTAGCACCCACAATCCTATAGTCAATATGTTATCATCAAATCTTCCATATTTACTCACATAAACTAGTTGTTTTTAAAAATTAGGTTCAGGTTGATTATTTTCTATGAGTTATTAGCAGAAAAATTTCAAAAGATTCCTCAAACCCCAGGCCATGTTGACCTACCTCCAACCCAATTTTCTTCCATCCACATCTCACATAACTTATGGACAACTTGTTCTCTTATTAGTTTAAGACCAACACAATTCAGAATATGACTTTGCTGTTCAAAAAACCCAATACTTTCAGTGTCACCATAAATGTTTCACTTTTGTTTTACTTCTCCAGATTGCCCATATCCATATTCCCATATGAATTAGTCAATACTCTTTATTGAACATCCACTGAATACTGCACTAGGTGCCATGAAACTTATGACCATGTCCACAAGAACCAAGGTCCCATGGGCAATTACACTGCATAGGTCATCTGTTCACTTGTCCATTGGCTTAACACCATTTTATACAAGTAATATCTGATGAAAAGGAATAGTGAAGGCATCCATAGGAGGGAAGAAGTTTTTACTTGGTGGCTGCTGGTGTGCAGGAGAAACATGTACCTAGTTGCCTTGCCTCAGTACTAGTAAAAGCATGAGAGCTGGGGATTGGGAGGGGGCAAGGTGCATCCTGGTAATTATGGATCACTGAATAGATGCTGCCCAATTCCCCCTCACTGTTCTCCGTCCTCCTCTTTCTAAATCTGAAATTTGCTCTGGCTTCCAAATCCTTGAGGAGCCTAGAGAAGAAACACTGTAATTTACAGTATCCTAGAGAGAACTATGACAGGAAAAACTAAAGACATAAATCCTTGGTTTTCAAAGAACTCACAGTCAGAACTCACAGTCTAACTGGTGATATAAAATATGTAGACATTTAGAAACATTATAAAACAGAACAACCACCCAGGAATAGGAAAGCTGGAAGTGCTGCCAGAGTGGAAACATAAGAGGAACTCAGAATGGCGTGAGGTGAATCATGGGAGATTCTCAGAGTGCGAATCTTCAGCTGAGTTTAGAAAGAGGTTGTGAAAAGTCTGGTGAAATCAAAAGCTAGGAGCATTCCAACGCATTTACTGAGTGTTTAACTTGAAGGAGTTTATAGTTCTGTGGTGGTATTTACTGCAATGTTAGTAAATCTCCATTGCATACAAAGAAAACACACACTCTGGTGCAATATGCTATTGACTGAATGCTATGTACAAAAATGCAGCTAAGTACACTCTTAAAACCTTCTATAAATTGGCAAACTAATCTAAATAGCTTTCTAGGAATTTAACTGTGGAGTTACAGACAAAAGATTTCATTGGCAAGGTAAAGTTAAAACTTGTATTTATTCAGAAAGAGCAAATGTGTTAGTTGCACATGTGTTTTACACATATGAACTCTTTCTCTTATACCACTTTAAGAAGTTGTTAAAAATAGGGTACAATGTTAGTCAAAATATTATTAAAAATCCAGGTAAGAGTTCTATAAGATCAGTTTTAAAACAGTGAGTATATAATTTGAGGTGTTTATCTGAAGTATTTTTCTTGCCAACTACAATTTTTGACAATCTTGAGGTTTTCCAAGATTTATTTTTCTATCTCTTGAAAGTAGCAGATACTATATCATATTAAAGAAGTTTGCTAAATCATCGCGAGTATGTGCTGCAATCTTTATTTATAACAAATTGATTAATTCTTCATTTTTCCTAAATTAAATGCACAAACAAAAGGTTAAAAGGGTATTTTTAGGTATCTATAGTAACTCCCAACATACTCACTTGGTAGCAATACTCTTTCAGGCTTGAAATCCTGACTAAAATGGTTACTAGGTTAATCTATATTTAAAAATTTAGACTTTTATTTAAAAATTGGAGTCATATCAAAATAAAAATTCCTTAAACAAAATTAACATGGTATATATAATCTGAATATACTTAAACTATATTTTGAATCACTAATAGTTTTTTGATACTCAATTTGCTCATCATTATATACCATAAAAGTAGTATACATATGTTTACCTTTTACATAAGGATTAAAAAGACCGAAGTGTAATAGAGCTAAACAGTCATAAACATGAGAGTCATGGCTCTGCTAGGGACACTTACAGAAGCTACATTTGCATAATTTCCTTAATTAAGTACAATGGACTTTGCTCTGATCCAGATATCAAAAGGAAAAACATAATTTATAAGATGTATATTAAGCAGAAATAGAGAGGAAAGTAAAAATGGCTCCTAGGAGCAAGACCTCTCAAATAGTAATACAAAAAACTCAAGATTCAGTAGCTAGTTCAAGTATCAGTAAGTTCCTAACAGAAACTCAAATTTTTAGAATAGCGGAAATATTCTGAAAAGTTAATAGTATGGCAGGAGTGTTACATATCCATACCTTCATTTTACCCAAAGGATTACTTGTCAACTGTCCTGAGCGAATTATAGAGGGACATCAATTCTTAAAACAAGGGGTGTTTTAGTAAGTCTAGGTCTTGACTGATCCATATGCACTGCAAGGACCCAGGCATAATCCTTAAAGATTCACCCCCAGATATCATTCTAGGGTGAACCCCTATGGCACTACAGGTACCCATCAATGATCTGACTTGATTGACGAAGGCTTGAGCTTTTCTCTGGATCCTTCTGTGGTAATAAGAGTTTTATCATATCTCATGACATAGCATAGTTAAGCAGAGAACGACTGGGGTGAGAGACCCTAGACGAAAACGCTTGCACGCTATCACTTATATTTTAATCGTGGGCAAATTACTTCATCTGGCTAAATCTCAGTTTTCTCATCTGTAAAATGAGTATAGTAATTGGACCTATTTTTTGAGTACTAAATGAGATACTGCATACAAACTGCTTAGCATAATGTCTAGCACTCCATAATAATAATAATAAAAAAAACCCATCCCTCTTTTTCTGGCTGGCAAACAGGGCATACCATACTGGCTACATAGTTTAATGTTAATTGTCGGTGATTACTTTTAGCACCCAAGAGGGGTCTCACAATATCACACTGACATTCATCTCAATGTGGCATTGTCTCTCGGCATTGGTTCACCTAAACTCTCTCCTGCCTACTGCAACAACACTGCTCTGTCCATCCTGGGAGAGCGCTGCATGGATGAGAGAAGACAAGGGAGGATGGTGTGCCTGCTGCATCATGTTCTCTCGACTCCTCAGAATCATCGTTTTTTAAACGTTTTAACTCTAACTCAAAATAAGAAATACACTTTTATTGTAATCTAGTACACATATAAAATGGGGAGGAGTACTGTAAATATGACACACTGATATTTTAAAAATTGTGGTAAAATACATATAACATAAAATTTGCTATTTTAACCATTTAAAAGTGTACAGTTCAGTGGCATTAAGTACACTCACACTGTTGTGCAACTATCAACACCATTGATCTCTGGAATTGTTTTATCTTTCCAAACTGAAACTCCATAACCATTAAACAATAACTCCCCATTCCCCTCTCCCTCATCCCCCAGCAACCACCATTCTACTTTGTCTCTGTAAATTTGTCTGCTCTTGGTATCTCACATAAATGGAATTATGCAACATTTGTCCTTTTCACATAGATATTTTCTATTTTATTAAAAAAAAATTCCAGCTGCAACTTGCTAAATCGATTTCATGATCCACTAATGGGCTGCAATCTGTGGTTTAAAAAAACAGGCTTAAATGGGTCTTCAGATAAAGGACGCCTTCATATCTGACTTTAAAAAACAGAGCGAGCAAGAGAGAGAGAGAAATCTCCCACGGGTCAGAGAATAAGCACCAGGACAGAGAGACTTCATTAATACCATCAGCCTAGAACTTTAGGTGAGACTGGAGGAACGCCGAGTACTTTGGGGAATGCGTATGGGGAGAAGGACTACCTGGCAAAAGACCAACTCCCTGGAGGGGTTGTTACATAGAGTTCAATCACCACCTAAAAGGAAATAGTAAAAGGCTTCATAATTTTATTTATTTATTTATTTATTTTCCCCCAAAGCCCCAGTAGATAGTTGTATGTCATAGCTGCACATTCTTCTAGTTGCTGTATGTGGGACACGGCTTCAGCATGGCCAGCAGTGTGTGGGTGTGTGCCCGGGATCCGAACCTGGGCCGCCAGCAGCGGAGCCTGCGCACTTAACCGCTAAGCCACGGGGTCGGCCCCTAAAAGGCTTCAAAAAGACACTTGAGGAAAAATACAAGCATCCTTCTACCCAAAGGAGACAAGGCAAAAACTCCTGTTCAGCCCTAGGAAAGAATTTTCTGGATAAATCCTGGATTATATCATTGTATGACTAGCAACATAGGTGACAAAGTGGTTCCAAATGTCAATATTTCTATCTGAATGGTTTATGAAAGTCAAAAGATTTTTAAAAACAGTACCCAACAAATTTAGGTACATCTAAAAGTGCAGATCCAAGTAGCCAAATGGAGGGGAACAATACCTGGAGGCCACAGTCACCTTCTGGTAGAAGAAAGTTCAACCAGTGAGAGAAAAGAAATGATCCAGGGACTTGACCATCACAACGCTCTTCCTCTGATTCCTCCACTGTCTATATATGCAAGAATCAAGGCTTTGGGAAATGAAAAGCATCTGCTCCATCCACACAAAAAAGCTGTGGACCATTGTCTCAAAGATAACTAAATATGAGTGGACAGTGACTTTTTTTATGGGATCTTCGGGGAGTAGGAGAAAATCTTTTTTTTTTTTTTTTTTTTCCGGCACATATAAAGATGAAAGTACCCCGAAAAACTCACTAGAGTTTCAAATTTCATTGCGTGAAGAAAAAGCCACACACCCTCAAGCCACTTCTCTTTCCAGGATGCCTTCTTCCACGAACCAGCATTTTGGGGATGGGGATATAAAGTCCTTGTAAGCAATCTGCTCTGAGATGTTTAGCATCATGAGAAAATGACCATGCAATATGGACCACTATCCACCAAAGACTTGGCACAGGTGAACAGAATTTAGCAGTATCATCAAACAACTTGTAATCAAGATAACTGGACATATATATCAAGATCTGCACAGTTATTATTGTGCTACATGATAATTGCCTGTAATTTGTGTGACTTTACATAGTCACATACTTCTGGAGTTAGCCGTTCGGGGTGAGGATAAGAGGGAGAAACAAAGTAGAAAGCTGTTCTGGTCTATCAGAAGACATCTGATTGATACCAGACCCAGGGAATCTAGCAGGGTGGCCCAAAGCCTGAGAGCTGGGCCCACCACTCTGTTTCCCTTTTTTCCTCCTAGGGTCAGTCACTGGGTAAGAAACTGTAAATTCTAAATACAGTGAGCACTTGCTGGCTATCTTCTGTTTGCTCTCTAGATCCACTTTCTATCCTTCCTCATCTTCTTCTCTGCCCCTGGACAGTATCAACAAGTTGCTTTGTCCTCTGGTTTGTCCTTTGGTTCAGCCAGTGGGAGATGCCCACCAGAGATTAGAAGGTGGAAGAACAGTAGGGTGAGGGTATGTATTCCCCTGGCTCCTTCTTGGCCACATCTCCACACATTGCTGTGTCCCTCTACCAAAAGCAGCGACAATCACCCACTCTGAGTTACTTTTGGTAATGGCTCTATCACCTGGCTCCTTCAGGCCTAAGAGTGGGATAGTTCCCCAGGGTTCCTAGCCCCAGGGTACTGAATCTTCCGTTAGCCCTGCCCGCACTTTTCTAAATAGTCCTTTCATTAAACTCTCCTCAACCACCCAGTTTGAGTGTGCTGTTTCTTGTCAGGACCTAACTGATAAATGGGGTTTATTTAGGCTTCAGCAATAGGCAATGGGTGTAGTTTAATACATATCTGGTGAGATTAAAGATAAATAGTTGAAATAGATATCCTGATCATGGCTTAAAGGTTGTATCTCTTGCCTCCAGTCCACTGTACAGCAAATAGAAGTCTCCTATAGATCAATACTACTGTAAAAATTAATTAAGCTTTAAGTTACTTAACTTCAAATGCTACCTTCAAGAAAACATAACCATTACCAATCATTCTTTTTCATATGATCAAGCAAACCATTAGTTAAAGATGGTAGAATGTAATTATTACAA
Source organism: Diceros bicornis minor (assembly GCF_020826845.1). Taxonomy (NCBI): domain Eukaryota; kingdom Metazoa; phylum Chordata; class Mammalia; order Perissodactyla; family Rhinocerotidae; genus Diceros; species Diceros bicornis. The sequence goes on along the minus strand of NC_080760.1, from coordinate 18,398,959 downwards.
ATACACAGAGATTGAATTAAAGATAGTATACCCGTATGAGATAAACAGACCAAGGTTTAAGAGATTGAACCTTTTGTCTCCAGTATTTTCTATTGAAGGCTGCCTGCCACCCCTTGGGCTGAGCATCCTATTTTTAAGGAAGACCTCAGATTAGAAATCAGTGTCTCAAGGCCAAATAGTTAGTTGGTAATAAAGGCAGGACTTAAACCTGGGTCTTCTAACTTGAAATTCTCTATTAAATAGTGCTTCTATTTACTTATACACAGTAATGCTATTACCACTGAGTTACCCTATACTGTTGTAACTTTATGCCAATTGTGGGCAATATGCTTTATTTTTTTTTTTTTTAAGATTAAGCTTCATGGGACTTATTTTTAAGAACTTTCTTCTAGTAATGTATAAGTCTGATGCGTATCCTCCTCAAACTACTGAGAATATTACTTATGATAAGACAATCTCTAATCATAAAACTGTCAGTTTTTGTTCAGTTCTAGATTTCTCGTGACAAAATATACTAAAGCTAACTGTAGCAGTTTTTTTCTGCATGAACTGTTGACGTATTATCAAAGTACTGATGTTTTCTCTCTAGAAATTGGATGAAATCTATTCACTGTCCCTTTTGAAAAATTTCTTAATAGTATTTTATTATGTTGACTTTTAAATCGACTCTTTAAATTTAATTTCATTAATATCAATTTCTACCTGAAAAATGGTTAATGTCAAACAATTTAAAAGCAAGATCCATTGTAAAATATTAGGTAATTGGAAAAATCCCAGGTGAGGACAAAAGATCGGTGATTACAATGTCAAAAGCTTGTTGAAAAATTGCCTGAATTTGATCGTCTGCATAAATTTCCATTCCCTAAAGGTTCCACATTTCTGTAGCGCTAAGCTTACCACAAAAGTAATTTTTATGAATGTTTCAGATTCAGAAGAATTAACCTTTGTCTAACATGCTTTTTTCAATGATGCAAGTGCATTCTTTCATAACTAGAATCAAGAAATGATTTCTAACTCGATACTATTAATGAAACTCAGATTTTAAAAAATCAATTTCATTACCCACAGCTCTATTTTCTGAAATTTCCTAGTTTCTGACTAGGTATCCTATACTAAGAATAGGCAATCTTTCTATCCATCTGCAAACTCCTCACAGGATGGGTATTCTTTTCTTTTCTTTTTTTTTTTCTTAATAATTTTATTTATTTATTTTTTCCCCCAAAGCCCCAGTAGATAGTTGTATGTCATAGCTGCACATCCTTCTAGTTGCTGTATGTGGGACATGGCCTCAGCATGGCCGGAGAAGTGGTGTGTCGGTGCGTGCCCAGGATCTGAACGCGGGCCGCCAGCAGCAGAGCGCGCGCACTTAACTGCTAAACCATGGGGCCGGCCCTGGGTATTCTTTTCATTGCTGCATTACATATAGGTAAAATCAAGATCCCACCCCTCTAATATATTTTCACTAATTGTATATTACTAGATAATACACTAGGAAGGTAATTATTTTTAAAGAATCCAAATGACCTAGAAATAGAATATATAAAGTATAAAACATTATTATTAAGCATACAAAGTAATCAATGAAAAAGACTATGAGGTTACAGACTAAAATGTTAACAGAGGATATCTCAGTGTAATATGACTATGGGTGGTGGTATTTTCTTTATTTCCCCAATGTTCTCCAATAAACACATATCATTATTGATGAATAAAAAAAACCATTCAGGGCCGGCCCCGTGGCTTAGCGGTTAAGTGCGTGCGCTCCACTGCTGGCGGCCGGGGTTCGGATCCCAGGTGTGCACCGATGTACTGCTTCTCCGGCCATGCTGAGGCCGCGTCCCACATACAGCAACTAGAAGGATGTGCAACTATGACATACAACTATCTACTGGGGCTTTGGGGGGAAAAATAAATAAATAAAATTATTAAAAAAAAAAAAAGCATTCACAGCTATTTATAATATAAAGCAGGAATCAGAATACAAAACGGTGTGCTATGATTATAACCTTGCAAAGCAAACAATAATGGGCAAAAATAAAGGTAACATAGAAAAGAGAGAATAGTTAATGTGCAGGGTGTTGGAATGGTGGATGTTTTTTCTCTCTGTTAGTCTGAGAATGTTGTTTGGGGGAAAAAGAAGAGATTATATAAAAGGAATAAGATAATGCTCAAGCCCACTCATCAGGAGAATTTGAAGGTAAGACACTGAAAGTGATGAACAGCAAGACGGGCATAGGCCCACCCCGTACACATAATATCATATGACCCAAGAAGATTGTTCCACTGATAGTGATTTAGTATCTTCTAATATCTGGAAGCTTGTCTTTTAAAGTTTTTTTTAAACCACCTAAGAAGGATATATTTTCAAAATTTATCTTTTTAGAAGGAGCTAATTCAATTTATTTAACCTTTTCTTTTAACGCCCCAGGGTTATCACTATACATATTGATTACCGTATCATTAAGAGTCTATTGAGGTGTGTATAGCTCTTTTCCTCTATAGTTTTTGGTTCAGGATGACTGGATTTTTTTTCTTAGTTTGCATTTTGTACTTTTTTCTTTTTATATTTAAGGAACAGGTTCTCAGTGAGGGCTCACAGGGCTGTATTATGAATAAAACACAGGATTATTAGTACACAGACTTTGAAACATTAGCTTCTATCTTGCTTCCTGGTTCTCATCTGTAGTTCAGACAGAAGCAGCTGCTAGACAGCTGAGACAGAGCTAAGTGAGGGCTCACTAGATGAGATGACCTGACGATTGTTTCCTAGTACAATGTCACTATTTCATTTTTCACTAAGTTACCTTTGGTCATCAGCTCCATTTTGACTGCTGTTCAAGACAATTCTCCAAAGATCCGAGGATACCAGTTTCTTCTGGTCATTCACAAGACTGATATTTGGCAATTGCAGTTCACAAACTTTACTTTCAGACAGACTAAATTCTCGGAATGCAACAAAAATCTTCTGGAGTTCATCCCAGTATTCCAAACTACAAGGAATCTATGTTAAAATAAAGAAGATTTTAGAAGTTGCAAATAGAAATTACGCTTCTATATTTGTTGAAATGCAAATTAAACCTTCATAAAAGTTATAACATTAATAAGACTTTTAAAGGGGATAAGGTTATAAAAGACAGTAGTTTAGAATTTCGTTCCATAGTTTTACTCATCCTGTTTACTTTATTTTAAAAGACTCATTCAAAAAATAAATAAATAAAAGACCCATTCAAGAATAATACGTGAAAATAGCCAAGAAATTTTGTAAATAAAAGAGAAACAATGGGGAACAAATTTTACCAGGTGTTAAGTGTATTTTAAAGCTACTGCAATTAAAAGATAAGGTTGGAGTAGTAACATACAAATAGATTAGAAGAATAGAATAAAAAATAGTGTAAGGTGTAAGTATACATAAATTTTAGTATGTAATGAAGGTGCCATTTCAAACAAGTAGGGGAAAAGTGGGAAATGAGGTTGCAAGAACTGGACAGCCATTTGGTAAAACCAAAGTGAATCCATTTGGTAAAACCAAAGTGAATCCTTACATCATTCCTTCACGAAAGTAAATTCCAAAAGGATCAAAGTGTTAAAGGCTAAAAACTGAAAATATAAGAGAAAAAAATCAGTTAATATTTTTATCATAATAGGGAAGCCTTTTCTATGTATGGCATGAAACCCATGGATGGGAAAAAAACCACACAACTGACACAATCATAGTAAAAAAAAAAAAAGGAAAACTAGGATAAGACAGGTAACATTAATGATAGATCTAGGAATAATTGTCGTGATAGCAGAGAGCTCTTAACAAATCAATGAGAAAAAAGTAAGCGTACAGAAAAATAAGCAAAAGCAGTTGTTGGAAAAGGCATTTAGCCATGGGCCCTGAATGTCCCTGCATGTTTTTGCTAGGTAAGCAAAGGACGCAAGGCCCTGGGAGCTGTTAACTTTGGCGATTTCACCGGTTGTGTTTGCAGAGAGCAGCCTTGAGGGATGAGGTAAAGTCTTTCTCCAGGACAAAGAGCAGACTTGCTCTAAAAGAGGTAGATTTGACAAGCTCCACGTTTCTCAGCTGTGCCATTCCCCCTAGAGGCCCTTCTGCATCAACCTCATGGGACCTGGGGGCAAGAGGAACCAATGCAAACATGATGCTCATGCTAATTGTGCCTTGCCATGAGCAATAATGTTTTTTGTTTCTGACCCAAGAGTCTTATGTCTTCCGCCACCATCTACGAAACACTAACAGGCTAATTTATTAGTTTGCAAAAGGTAAAATCCCAGACTCTGACAGCAATTAGTTCACAGAATAAGAAATATAACCAGCCAGTAAACATGAAAAGATACTCAACTTCACTAATACTTAAAGAAATTCAAATTGATGAACAAAAATATTACATTATTGCTTTAATCTAGCAGTTTTAAAAGACTGACAATTCCAATTTCTGTACAGGTGTGGGGAAAAAGCATTTTTACCCAATATTTTTGGAGGGTAATTTGGCAATATCTATTAAATGCTTGGAAGTATACGTCTAAGAACGTCTTACAGAGATTCCAATGTCAGTGTGTGTGTTTATGTATATTTACTGCACTACTGTATTAGTAAGAAATTGGAAACAACTCAAATATCCATCAATAGGGGATTAGTTAAACATAGCACGCAGATCTATACAATGGATTATTGTACAACCATTAAAATGAATAAGGAATATCTATATATACTAACATAAAAGACAACCAAGATTTATTACTAAATTTTAAAAAGTAGGCTTTAAAATAGAACATGTGAGTTGATCCCATTTGTTTTAAAAGAAAAAAAGAAGATTGGGCTCAGATATGTCTGTTTTTTTGGAAGCATTCCCTAATTACCATCCTTAGAGCTTATACTGTCTCTCTTGTGTCACTTCTATATCTAATAAACTCCTCTATCATAGAACTCAATACACTTTACAATTCCTTGTTTACATGTTTGTCTCCTTTAGTTGACCCTGAAATCCTAGAGGCAAAAATGGCACATTATTTTTAAAAATGTTCTTAGTATCTTACACAGTTTTTGGGATACAATAGGATCTTAATAAAAGCTTCCTGAATGAATAGATTTCTCCTTAACTTTTCTTTCCTAAATAAGTGATTCTTAATCTTTCAATGGGAATAAATTTTACCTCCACCTATAACAAAGTTTCTTTTCTTTAAACAGGGACTTGAATATCCATGTGTGGAGAGATGCTAGATGGAAGAAAGGGGAACAAAATGGACATGAATAAGAGGCTAACAGTGTGATGAAATAGAAGCATATGTTCTGGTCAGTGATAAGGACAAGTAACACACTCATAGTATTCCACTTTTAGCCACCATTTCTTGAAATTCTCTCTTTTCTTGCTTTCTATGATATACTTTTTTCTAACTTTCCCTTCTCTGGGTCTTTGTTCCTATATTCTCTTTCAGCCTGAAATACCCGTAGATTCCCTAGTTTCTCATTGTCTCATGTCTAAATCCTTCCCATCTATCAAGGTCCAAATGAAATACCACTTTTCTTTGAGCCTTTTCACCCCCCCCCCTCAGATGGAAAAATTCTCTCCCTTTTCTGAAGTCCAATAGCTTTTTGAAATGAGAATCCGTTTCATAGCTCTTATCACTGTATACCTCATGTTATAGTTATTTCTATACATGACATCTTCCTTAGTAGACACATGCCTTGAGGGAATGATTTCCAGTTGGCTAAGCTTTGGATTTTCACAGCACCTGGCAAAGCATATATAGTGAGTGTTCAAAAAAAAGTTGCTGAATGAATAATTCATGAATGAATTAATGAATATACATATACTGGGTGGTTCAGCCCATTTCTGGCACATTAAAAAATCTCCACAAAGATGTACAGAAGATGAAAGCATGAACTTTGGAGTCAGACCTAACAGGATTTAAGTCCTAGCTCCATTAGCTATGAGTCCTTGGGTAAATTAATTTCTCTAACATCAATTCCCATTATCTCTAAAAAGGGGATGACAACACAACTACTGTCATGAAATGTTGTGAGGATTAAATGAGACAAAACATCTCACTTAATATCCACATAAACAAAGCTTAAGAAATGTTAGCTACTAATTATTTATCCTTGTCATGCTCAAAAAACACTTCCTAAGCTAGGGGTTGTGACCAGAATCAGGAAGGTTGTGACTAAGAGTCCTGCTTGTTAGATTTCTTAACAATGGCTTGGATCCCTGGGAAGAAAATAATAAACCTTGAACCTGGATATTCAAGAACACTGTAATCATAGTTTAATATGGTTTTGTGCTACACACCTATTAAAATGTGGCCCTCTAGGTTGGCTATGACTTGAGAGATAAAGGAATATCTCATTGTTTAACTCCTCTTGTGACTGCCAGTGAGTCAGTCCTTTGGCTTAGGACATTCATAACCAGAGGTGCATAAGATGTGGGAAGTAGGATAAGACAGAGAAAAATATAAAAATCTCAGTGGAAGAGGGCAAATAAGTTTATAAAAATCATATTTAATACACCTATTTTTTTTGTAATACAAATAATAGAATGTAAATTCAAAATTATCTTCTTGGTAGAGAGGTTACACACAAAATAGGGTGAAAAAAATACTTATTTCTGGTATTATCTCCAGACGTTCTCCATTAAAATATATCATAGCTTATGAAAATTATCTGTCACATTGGAAAGCAGAGTAGGGTCTTAAGGAAAAAGTACTAGCGAGATTTGATGTACAAGGCGAGGGTTGGAATAGGTCCATAATATAAGGCAATCCAAGCTGGGAACCATTGCGGGAAGCCATTTCGCAGTTTAGGGGCAATGAAAGTGGACTGTACCAACAGTGGGGCTTAAGAAAGGAGGAACTGCTGGAGTTCAAAAAGACAGATTTGGAAAAAAGCCAAAAAAATCTTTATTTGGTTCACAACTTTGTGTGAGGTGGGCTCTGTGGTTACATACTTCAATTGGAACATTCCAGGCTACTCTGAAAATTCAGAAAACAACAGAAAACTACTACAGAAATACATCCCAAAATATGTCAGTTATGTGTTTGTCAAGATTTTCCTTTATACACCCTATTTTCCCTGGTTAATAAAGGAGTATTAATAAATTCACTCCAAAAAAGACTTCTGTTGAAAAAATTTTAAATTGTATGCCTATAAGTGTGCTTGCAAAGGTCACATAGTAATCCTTTTCCCCATTATAAGGATATATTTGTCTTCAAAACTTCAAAAGAAAAGCTAATAATAACACTGAGTACAATTAGTATTCTAAAGGTAATTTTAGTCAATTGTACATTCAAATATATATTGATCCATAAATTTATAAACCATATAGATATAATCTTTATATATTCTTATTTCTCCATTAAAAAAAAATCTTGTTGGTATTACACTCAGGATAAAATCCTGGCTCTGACACTTAGTTGTCTACAACTAAGCAACACTTTGTTACTCTCTACAACCTTCAGCAACTTATTTAATGACTGATCCTCAGGTCCCTCATTTGTGAAATGCAGGTAATTAAAACTATATTGTTTTTAGGCTGTGTTAAGGATTTTGGACTTTATCTTAATGTCAGTGGGATATCTTTGAAGAGTTTTAAGCAAAAAAGTAATGCAGTTAAATTTATCTTTTTAAAAAAAGATAAATTTATCTTTCTGGATACTGTGTAGAGAATGGATTAAAAAGGGGCAAGCATGGATATGAAAAGACCAATTAGTAGGCTAGTGCAATGTCTAAGCCAGAAATGTAGATGTCTTAGAGTATGGCTGGTGGCAGTAGAGCGGTATGTGGGAGATTCTCAGGACATAAAAGTTGGTTGACTGATCAGAAAGGAGAGGGAAGTGTTAAGGATGACTCCCAGGTTTTTGGCCTGAGCAACTGTGTGGATGCTGATGTCGTTTACTGGGATGGGTAAGATTAATTGTCTCGCTGGGGAGTAGGTTTGTGGTATGTGTGGGGTAGAGGAGGGTAGATCATGAGTTCATTTTTAGACAAGCTGAGTTGGAGGCACCAATGAGCCATCCAACTGGAAATCCTGAGTAAGGAGTTGGCTATTCTGGAGAGTGAGAGAGGGAGTTAACTGGGTTGATACATAGCTATAGGTTTGTCTAGCCTTTTGTCAGGAGAGTGTAACGGAAGGACAGAGAGCAATGAAGTTTAGGGCATTTATTTGCAAGAGGGTGTTTTAAATGATGAATTAAGAATATAAACTGGCTAAAAGTGTATATGAAAACAGAGTAAGCTGATGGATATGGAGAAAGAAGAGAACTATAGATTTATATATAGTTTAACAAATGACTTATAATGGGGCTTGTTGAGTAAGCAGGCTGGAGAGATTGAGAAACTGTGATGGAGATTAGGATGCTGGAATGAATAATTTAAGAGGCAGAGCAGTTTTGGATGATGACAAGGCCCAGGGCTTGTGTGGGGAAGTAAGTAGTTAGATGCAGTGGAAGAGAAGATCACTAGCATGAAGAGATCAAGCTGGGGTTTTGGCTGGGTCCTTTACATAGATGTTGATGGCAATGAAGAAAAAGGTTGGAAGCCATCAGCCAAAGGCTTCTGAAGTGAGGGAGAGTGACCAAAAAGTTAGTAGATGGCCACAACAAAGAGTGGTGAGGATGATACAATTAGACGGAGTAAGTCGCAAAGAAGCAGGAGGATTACAGAAGTTTAGAAGAATAAAGGTAAGTGGCATTGGTGAACAAGAAGAACATCTCATCTCCCGACCTTGAGGTAAAAGGGATGTGAGAGAATAAAGAGTCTCCATCTCAGAGGGTTAAAATGGTGCAGAACCCCAGGAGACAGGAGGATTTCATTTAAGGTTAAAGGGGTAGAGGAAATGCTTGAGGAGGAGGTTGAGGTTCAGGGGAGTTCACTAATCACAGAGCAGGTATTCCAGAGGGCTGAGAGGAATGGTTTGGGAGGTAGAGGAGGAAGGAGGTTAGCAAGAGGAGGAAAAAGGGATACAAATCAGTATCTAGACAAGAGAGGATAAATCTTATAGTTTGGGTAGTGACCAGGAAAGAGGGAAGCAAAGCATGTGTTGGAATTGAGTCCTAATTTAGGAGGGGTAGGGACAATGGTTGTGGTTCTAACTTAAGTAGCCTACTGCTTCTTCCTGGAGCCTGGTTTGCATTCTCTGTGTTTTCTGACAAGTATTCTTAAAGAACTCCAGCTATATTTCCAATAAATTCATAGCACAGAGTCCGGTACACGGTATATGCTTAATAAAGTTTTAAAATTAACGAATGAAGATAGGTGCTGAAAAGATAACAATCTTACCATTTAACAGTCTTCTATTCAAAAAAGGTCTTATTTTATATACTGAGGCCTCCCTTCAAATTATTTTACAATCACATCCACTTTTAACAAACTTTGGATTAGCTTCACTTTCTGTTAGAAGTCGACATTGCCCAGCTAATCTCTAGGTTAGTAGTAACATCATTAAACTAAAAATCTAATGCAGTTATATTGTGCTTCATATGGTAGCAATTAATTATTCTCAAGGAATAACTCAACTCCATTTTGTGTGATATATTTAAAATAACTTTGTTATGTGCTTTTAGGTTTGAAAGAGATGATGTGAATGATCTTTAGTTACATATCTATAACTGAGGATTTATTATTAATGCCTACACTGAATAACCTGAAGGAAAGATGACTATTCCAAGAAAGTTTGGTTGCCAAAAAACAGTTTAGAAAGCCTGAATATCTAGTACTGAGTCATGGGAAGTGGGAACAAGTAAATTGGTTTCACTGGAAAACATTCCACATGTAACACATGGTACATTTCAAATGACTGTCTAGATTATATATATTTTTATTACATTTTGTTTTCCTCTCCATTATTTGACAGGACCTAAAAAAATTAGCCAGCCATACATAATAAACTGTACTCTAAGCATATGTGGTCTTTGTATATGAATATATTTTAAGTTGTATATCTGCCAGTTGGTGAGAGCACATGTATTTTTGCATTTAAAATGTTATTCCACAATTTGTTTCCATTTTATGGCTAATTTGGGAAGATTTGCATGTGTGTTGGCCATTTAAAAATATTTTTGGTACAAAGAATATTTTGGCACTTAATTTGTTTTTATTACTTAATAGTACTGCCAAGACTATTAGCAGACTTGCAATTGCCCATCTGTCCTCATAGATAAATAGCTCTGATTTCTTTGTGCAGGGGCTGCTGAAGCTGGGCCACTGCCCCTTTGCCCACTCAGTCCCATAAGCAACCTAGGAAAACGATACAGAGGAAGTGTCTTCCCTACATTATGCACATAATAAACAGCTGGTAGGTAGAGAGAGAAGAGATCTAGTAAGAGATATATTCTATCAGTCTGCTTCAATTGTCCTTTCCTTTATGACAAAATAGAGGCAGGGTAGCTGACTGCGTAGGGCTGGTTAGTGAGTACAAAGCTAGAGCTTCCATTCAGGGCTAAGTTATTAAAGCCTGGTTACAGCAGAGGATACCATCTTTATCACTCCTCCCACATTTCCAGATTTCCCAGGACGCCAAGTCAACAGGTGATTATAGTAGAGGGGGAAGAACAGCTGATTTTCCACCATCACCCATGTTTTTGAGGTCAGCAGTAATAATAATACTGATGGCAGCTGTGGTAGAAGAAACTACCTTGTGAATAGCCCTTTACAATTTATAAAGATTTTTCTTATACATTATCTTAGTGAGGAAAATATTATCTCCATTTTACAGATAAGTTAACTGGCTCAGGGAAGTTAGGTAATGTGTTCAAGATTATACATTTAGTAAGTGGTAGACCTTTTGGCTATAAATCCTATGCTCTTTAAACTAATTACCTTTAGATTAAAAAAGAAAATATAGAGCCCATGATGTATCATTTACAATTTCCAGTTCCAGTCTTTTTTAAAGTTGATTCTTAGCAAGAAATCGAATGCAGAATACACTTTGATCTTTACCATTTATCCCAGTCATGTACAGTTACTTAATTTGGCAAATTTTTTCTCTTTAGCAGTCTTTTTCTTTTGGCACTTTGAATATGTTATCTCTCTGCCTCTGGCCTCCATCGTTGCTGATGAGAAATCAGCTGTTAATCTTATTGAGTATCCCTTACATATGATAAGTCACTTCTCTCTAGTTGCATTCAAAATTGTCTTTTGACACTTTGATTGTGTTTGGTGTGGAAATCTTTGAGTTTATTCTCCTTGGAGCTCATTCAGCTTTTTGGTTGTGTAGACTACTGTTTTTCATCTAATTTGGGAAGTGTTCAGACATTATTTCTTCAAATATTCTTTCTCCCCCTTTCTCTCTCTCCTCTCCTTCTAGGACTCCCATCATGCATATATTGATGCACTTGATGGTATTCCACAGGTCTCTGAGGCTCTGTTTATTTGTGTTCATTCTTTTTCTTTCTCTTCTTCAAACTCAATAATCTCAATTGACCTATCATTAAGCTCACTGATTCTTTCTTCTGCCTGCTCAAATCTGCTGCTGAGCCCCTCTAGCAAATTTTTCATTTTGGTTATTATACTTTTCAACTCTGGGATTTCTATTTGGTTCTTTTTTCTTTATAATTTGTATCTATTGATATTCTCTATTTGGTGAGACATTCTCATATTTCCCTTTAGTTCTTTAGAAATGGTTTTCTTTAGATTCTTTGGACAAATTTAAAATAGGTGGTTAAAGTCTTTGTCTAGTAAGGCCAACATCTGGGCTTCTCAGGGACAGTTTCCATTGATTGCTTTTTTCCTTTCTATGGGCCATATTTTCCTGTTTCTTTGCATATCACATACTTTTTTTGCTGAAAACTGGACATTTTAAAAGATACATTTTATTATATTAAAGAATATTAACTATATTACTATTATTATATTATTAATAAATAGTGGCAAGTGTGGAAATCAGATTCTCTCCCTTCCACAGGGCTTCTTATTGTTGCTATTTGTTGTAGTTTTTGTTTGTTTACTGATATTTATGAACTAATTCTAAAAAGTATGTATTCTTTGTCATGTGGCCACTGAAGTCTCTACTCAGTGAGCTTAGTGGTCAATTAATGATTAGACAGAGATTTCCTTAAAAACCTGAAACCAATAAGCCCCCTAGTCTTTGCTGAGGGGCTCTGTGTGCCTGTTGAGGCATGCTTTCAATTCTGCCTTAGCCTTCCCCTTCATGCTTGTGCAGAGCCTTAAGGTCAGCCAGAGATGAGAGCACAGGGCCTTCTTAGGTCAATACTGAACATGTGCAGAGTCCAGGACAAGTGCACAGCCCTATGCATGTGCATGTCCTTCTAGTTTCTCAGGAACCTGTTGGAGCTTTTCAAAGCCTCTGTGGACATGTCATTCTCCAGCTTTTCCTTTTAAACTTTTTGGTTAGCTTAAAAGTTTATCTGTTATCCACTGTCTTAAGCAGCTTTAAAATAATCAATTTCCTTGAATTATTTCTGACATACAACCCTGAAGGGGTGGGTTTTCACACTGGAACATTCCTAGTCGTTAACTTTTGAAAGAGTAATTGTTGTAAAATTCTTATTTTGTTAAGAGAAAGTTATTTTATCTCATTAACCAAGTAAAAGTATATACTGCATTTATAACAATGTCAGGGTGGTGATAAGACCAAATATATTCCCCAGTGGGGAATGCACTGGCAAGATTAGAGGTAGACAGGTTAAAGAGTTTTTAATTAATGACTGGAAGAGAGTAGGTAAGTGGATAGTCAAAATATAGAAAGTGAGGTCTGAGCATGAAATAGTGGATTGATGGGTGACTGAAGGAGACAATGTATATGTAGAAATTAGGATAAATGAATAGCAATATAAATATTAAAACCTAATAAGTGAAATAAATAGCTTTGCTTCTCTACAACACAGAATAGGTTTCTATTTCCGATTGTGACTGGACTTAACTATCCTTTTAAACGTGAAGAACATTTCTTACAATCAGTTATTTATAATTACAACAGGAGAAACATTTGTCACACAGAACAAATTCAATTGAGTAAAGATACTTTTCAATAGTTAATAATTAAAAATAAAATGTATTCTGTTAATGCTATTTGTTGATTTTTTGTGTTTCTACTTCAAAATATAAATCTACCATTTAATAATGACATAAAATACAAATATGCTTGCAGTCTCACATGTTTTAGCTTATAATATTATTTTTTATATATATCTGATTTTTAGTTGATTTTGAAGAAGCAAAAGAAAAGCTTCTATCCATCTTCAACTAATAGAAGTCATACGAAAAAAAACCCCGAACTTAAAATATTGGAACCAGTTGAGAAACCACAAGCATTCAAATGCAGGAAATCATGATTTTATAACATTTTAATGTGATCTACTCTTGGGAAACAAAGTTAACCAAACCCTATTTCTGTACAGGAAATATTCCAGCGTACAGTTGTAATACATTGTGGTGAAGGGGTACAGCTGCAGATTTTTCACCTGTAATGCCCCACTGGTATTGTGGCTTACTGCATTGCATCAAGACTGCCTTCCTGTCCGGAAAACCCTCTAAGTACAAACAAGACTCTAAGTCCAAATTTTATTTTCCCTTGGTATCAGAATATGGTAATTTAAGAGCCCTGAGAAACACTTTTTAGCCTTTAAAAGGAAATACGTAACATTCTTTTATTAGGATCTATGTTTGGATTGGTTTTTCAAAAAACTTAACATATGACCTAGTTATCTTATCAATTTATCAAGCTACCAAGTTTCAAGCAAATGCAGGTGTGTAATATGACATCTTTCAAGATAATATTTTTCCTTAAAGAGAAACAATAAAAATATATTAAGAACTTCTGAGTCAAAACTAACTTAGAGCAGGGGCAACTTTACTATTTTATGGTTTCTTTTAATGAGACTATAAACCCTAAACTCAATATGGTGTTTTAGTCCCATCTCTAACTGTTCAGGTATTTTACTCATTTGTATTAAACAGTCAAATGTATATAGTATACTGCAAGGAACACTAATTGGGAATCAGGGAGAGCTTAATTATAATCTAAATTTAGTTGCTAACTAGTTTTGTCACTTTGAGTTGAAGTCACTTAACCAATCTGAGCCTCAATTTTCTTATCCATAAAAAATTAGGAGGATGGGATAAGATTATTCTCGCTCTTTCCAACTCTAAAGTGTTAGATAAATATAGAATCTGCTGTTTTAAAGTTCATATTTTAGGAAGAGAATTTGTATTTTAAATTTTTTTTTTTTTTTTACTTATTTATTTTTTCCCCCAAAGCCCCAGTACATAGTTGTATGTCATAGTTGCACATCCTTCTAGTTGCTGTACGTGGGATGCGGCCTCAGCATGGCCGGAGAAGCGGTGCGTCGGTGTGCGCCTGGGATCCGAACCCGGGACGCCAGCAGCGGAGCACGCGCACTTAACCACTAAGCCACGGGGCCGGCCCAGAGAATTTTTATTTTAAAGTGTATACTATGTGCCAGGATTTATATTATTTTATTTAATCTTAATGGTAATTCTGTAAATTAGTAAGAATATATCCATTTTACAGATGAGGACAATAAAGCTCAGAAGTGTTCAACAACTTGCCAAGGGTCTCAATGACAATAGGTTATAGAGCCTGGACTGTTGGATTCTAGAAGCCAGGGAGGTCATCCACCTCATTATACTGACTCCCATATTTTTAGTAACCTGATTGTGGCAGCATTTCAAAAATATGCAAGCTGACAAATAAGCAGTGTTCATAAACCAAATACTTATAATGCGGTAATTTGCTATATGAGTGTTTTTAAAACTAAAAAAGTTAAAAATACAGTAATCACTGATAACAACTCTTAACTCTTTATAATAAGAAAGAGAACTATAGCACAGATAAGGTAACCCTTAATAATTGGGAAGAAGTCAATAGAGATTACAGAATAACTTTTAAAAATCTGAAAATATTTTAAAACAAAAAGCAAGCTTAGCATATTTTCTAAAGGCTTGTCATAAAGTTAAGTTTAGATTAGATCAAGGGTCAACAAACTTTTTCCGTAAAGGGCTAGATACCAAACACTTGAGGCTTTGTGTGCTATGTGCTCTGTGTGGTTAACTACTTGACTTTGCCTATTGTCGTATGTAGATAATACCTAAATGAGTGTGTCTGTGTTCCAATAAAATTATATTTACAAAAACAGGTGGTGGGCTGGATTTGGACCGCAGGCTGTAGTTTGCTGATCCCTCGATTAGATGAAAAGTGTTGCCCTAATAGAGGCCCTTTATAGTATACGTCTGTTGGGAGATAATTCTCCAATGGGTCTATCATGTTTTCACACATCTTGGAGTTAAAGGCATTGTCTTTGTTCCAGACTATCTTTTCAAGGATAGATGTACAGCAAACAGCTATGGAAGACAGAGATAGTGTCTCCTTACAAAGAAAAGAGCAGGCATGCTCACTGCCCACTATAAAAGATTCAGGTTCCTCGAGTTCAGGGTTCCTCCCCTGTAATGTAACTCACTGTGTGTGTAAGTGTCACCTGGCTCTCTTCATGTCACCCAAAGGGAAGTGAAGCTTGGGGAACCGGCATATATGTAGTTCCAACACTCTCTTGGAGGTAATAAACTGTCCTTCATCTCTGATCAAGCACTCTCATGTTTTCTATCAGCATCCATGGGACCGTGGCAGGCTAAGTGGTTAACTTGCAAATGAGGTAAAATTCAGGTTCTTCACAATTTTTGACAATATCTATACTTTATTTAACATATATTTTAAATGTAACACATATATCACACACATATATAAATGTATGTGTAAGAATGAGATTAATTAGCTTATCGATCATACTTAATATATTCACCAAATATTTATTGTTTCTATGGTAAGGGCAAGCTAGGGATACAGTGCTCAGCAAGATAGACAGACACGGTTCCTAACTTCATGGAACTTACAAATAATACGTAAATAGTTAAGTACCTAGCACTGCCAGAAACTAAAGTGTGTTTTTTAAAAAATATTTTTTTTTCACCTATTACTCCATACTTTTCTGGTAAATTTGAATCTGTCTTTATAGTTCAAATTAATGTGTCTTAACAATTTATCAGGGGAAGAGTTAATCTTCTCAAAGCACAAGTCCATAATTTCATACTATCTTTTCACCAAATCTTCCCTGGAGCTGCTAATACGTAGGCAAGAGTGACTTATGTGATTTTGACTGTGATGGAGGTATGATGGGAAGGACAATTATTTGTAGGCAGATAACAGGAAGAAAAAAGAAGAAAAAGTATGAAAAATTAAAAAAACTAAGCCTGCCTAATCATCCTCTGAGTAAGGGGCAGACTGTACAGTGTAGTTTTCAAAACAGTAACCTTGGTTGACCTCTGGTATTCTGGATAAGTGGCCTAGGGGAATAAATCTCAGTGTGGTAAACATGAAATTGTATGCAAATTCTATTAATATTCCTAAGGAATTATGCCCCAATTCTGGCCCCTCCCTCTCTGCCCAGACTAACCTCCTATTTTTATACACATAGGCCTCTAGCTGCCATCAGTTTGTCTCCATCAGTGCTTCTTGAAATCTTCCATCTTTCAAAACTATTCTCTTCACCTCCTCCCAGAAAAACAAACAAAACAAAACAAAACAAAACCCTTCTCTAATCATCCAAATTAGAAAGGATTTCTCGGGGCCGGCCCCGTGGCTTAGCGGTTAAGTGCGCGCGCTCCGCTGCTGGTGGCCCGGGTTCAGATCCCGGGCGTGCACAGACGCACCGCTTCTCTGGCCATGCTGGAGCCGCGTCCCACATACAGCAACTAGAAGGCTGTGCAACTATGACATACAACTATCTACTGGGGCTTTGGGGGAAAAATAAATAAATAAATAAAATCTTAAAAAAAAAAAAAAAAAGAAAGAAATGATTTCTCTTCTGAACTCCCAAAACACACACAGCTTCAACTGTTCTTATGGCACTTAGTAACACTACCTTACGTCGTAGTTATCCATGCCTATCTGTGTCTACGGAACTCCAGCTTGTGTGCCTTTGTAACTCCCTGCCTTTCCTCAGTGGAACCCTGTGCAGAATAAGCACTAATCCCAGCTGCTACTCTCTTTGTTCAAACCTCTTAACAGAAATATTGCAACGGTCTCCTTGTCTTCTGTCTGCTCATCAGTAGGCTTCACAGGTCCAAACAGATCATAACAACAGTATGTAAAGCCCAGACTACAATGAATACGCAGGCAGGACCTTACTTCGGCAATTACCTGTAAGAGACAGTCTCAATGCATGAAGCTAATTTTATTCTATTTCATTTTAAGCTCACTTAGTCACAGTCCATACCCACTAAGTAATATGTTAGGCACTGGAAATCACAGATAAATATCATACAGACTCTGCCCTGAAGAAGCCCAAAGTGAAGGAGGGAATCAGTAACATAAATAGGCCCAGGGTAATATGGGTGTCCTAAAGAGGGGCAACTGTCCCTAGCCTGGGTGGAAATAAAGGATATCAGGGAAGGCTTCCTGGAGGAAGGGTCAAGAAATGAACACATAAAAATAACAAATTCATACAGGTACAAGATGTGTTTTATCTTTTCAGGATTCAAATTAAGGCCTTCCCTACCTTGGAAATATTACATTATGAATGAATACAAAATACATACCATTAAACTAAATGTGAACTGTCATACTCCAAATATACATAAATCCAACTGATAAGAAATAACAGTGTAATTGGCACAAACCATTGTGGAGTATACATTTTTAAAAATATATAAGATGTATTTGAATATTAAGTTGAAAATCAGGAAGCATTAATTTTTGTCATTATGTATATAATCAAATTTTGTTCATAAAACATAAAACTATTTGGAATTTCAAAATATATGTTCAAATCTGATAAAGCAAACATGAGTAAACTGTACCGTTTCCTAAGACAATCATACTCTCAAATGAGCACCTCAACACTGTAGCCCCAAAGTGGAATGCAAAAGAAAAGTAGTCAGGCACATCTATGATATATATCCTTACAAGGAAACATGAACGTCTTTGACATTGATTATAACTCTTTTCCTATTATCTGTCATGTCAAATTTGCCTGAAATAATGACTTATAGTAGTTTAGTGCCAATCATTCTTAACCTTATACTTCCCTGATTTACCATTAAGAACCGCCACAGGCTATTAGAAAAGATGGATGTCTATTTACCTACCAACTGAACATATCAAACCACAGCTCCGTTCACTTGGTTTGTTTTCAGGTTTCAGGTGGCTAAGGAAACAAAGAAGGCTCTCATAGATATCTGTAATTTGCAAAATCATCTCTTAGAAAATCTACAGAGAAGCAAATTTCCTGGGCTGGAATGACTGGCTCTTTCTTCATGAATTTGCAGATAGAATTTCTGGCTGTACTGACCACCATTATTTGGTGGTGACCTATGTCCTGTTAAGCGAATCATCATGTAGAAAGAATGTAATGTGGAAAAGATGAGTTTTGGGAATGCTTTTTAGACAATTTAGTTAAATTCATAAGATATCATACACTAGAATAAAAGCCTCAGACACCTAATTCATTGTTTAGGGTTACATCACAGACTTTATGTGGCAAATTTTTCTCTTGAGATTGATGGAAAGAAAAAAATAAAAATGTAAAATAGAAAACTAACAAATAGTACGGACAGGGGTTAAAAAAATACCCAATAATCAGTTGTGCATTTGATCAGCTTTTATATTCACACAGATGATCAGGCACCTTCTTGGGTGTTCCCCACTCTGATCCTCTTCCCCTGACCCTGTTGCCCAAGGGAAAAAAGTATTCTTGGAACATGTCATGCTTAAAAAAGTAAAAAACCACAAAGAACAAATTCTTTTATATTTCCCAATATAAGCAATTCTTAAAAATTTAGTAAGCAATGAAAATAAATAGCATTAATTTTAAAGACTTTTCCACCAAAAATAAAAAGAATGGCTTAGTTTTAGGGTTAAAAATTATAAACATTTCTGCCATATCTTAGTTATACAATATTTTAAAGGTTTTGATTTTTATTTATAATTCTTGATAGGCAAAAACTGACAATTCCAAAGAGCATCAGATGATTTTACTCCTGAATGAAAAATACAGGATTATAGATTCTCTAAAAGGTACAATCGGGCACAGGTCTGAAGAACTGAGAGCTGGTCTGTGTTTCCTTGAATGTAATGAACTATGATTTTTTTTTCAAGTATGTCCTCAACCACAGGACTTTATTGTACCTTAACTGAATATTATGGCTTAATAGTTTGATATAAGTATTTAAAAAAATTCTTCTGGCTAAAAGCCAAATTCAAAATTCTTTTTTGGTACAATAACATATCTATTTCTAATTTCTGGCCTGCTTCTCCCTTTGGACCTCATCCCTGACAGACATCTGTATTTTGTAACTTTTCCTACATTCTGGCTCTAAAGACACTCCGAGGTTTGGCCCAACAATCCTTTTCTGTTTGAATTCATTAGTGTGAGAATCACAGGACTGGAAAGTACTTTCGGAGGTCATATAGACATCAACTTGCTGCTCTGGACAAGACTAACTCCAAACCATGAAGACAAATGATCTTTAAAGACTTGTAGGAGATTTCAAGATTTCTCTCATCAACATTGCAGGGCTTAGCATGCCTCACCATTAGAAAATGCTTTATGATATAGTTTTCATTTTATAAAAATGTTATTTGGCAGACATCATGGCTTTCTATAAAATGAACTACCATATAGCTTATATTTTTAGTCCATTAAAGGGATATTTAAGATTGAAATAAATTATTTGCTGGTCCAGAATCAGGGCAAGGGAAGTATTAGCCATATGACATTAACCAGTTTATTGATAGTAATACAAACGCCATAGATGTTGTTATTCTCATTTAGTTTGGTCTTGAGTTTTAATCTATTGTATCTACTTCTACGTGTAAATGAGAATCAATATTTTCTAGGTTAATTTTTCATAAAAACAACTCCTAAACCCGGCATAACTGGGTTCACTTAACAGCTATATGACCTTGAGAAAATTCTATTTGCAGTTCTTTTACCTATTAAACTATAATGATGATATGGAATGCAAAAGATTTTGGGAAGGGCAAATAAAGAATGTAGTAAACTGCCAAGCAAGATTTCTGGCACATAGAAATAGCTCAATAAATGTGAGCTGCCTCTTTCCTCTTAGTGTAGAATGAATCATTGAATTTAATTTCTGCGGGTTGGGGAAATTTCTGACAAACCATGGTACACATCAATGGATGCTAAAACTAATGTGTAAAAGGTTGATGGGGGACTTTATAATGATGGGTCAGACTGATACCCCCTGATCGATTTTAACATTGCTAAAAGTGATATAAGCAGACATCATGTGCCTCCCGTTGTGATGCAATAGGAAAAATATTGTGTCACTTGGGAAGTATTCTTTCCAAAAAACAGTGCAACTCAAATCTAATCAAGCCTCCATAACAACTACTAGATTATAGAAAATATGGGGGATAGAGGAAAATTTTAAACAATATTATAAGGATAAAGTGAGCCAAAATCCAGAGTCCAGGAAATTTTACAGGTCAAATGATCCAATTTCTTCAACATATAAATGACACAGGGGATAAAAAAGAGATAGGGAACTGTTATAGAGTAAAAGAGACTTAAGAACCACATCTATCAAACGTAATGTGTGAACCTCAGTGCGATCCTGATTCAAACAAATGAACTCTAAAAAAATATTTGAGACAATAGGGAAGAATTAAATATAGACTATTATATGATATTAAAGAATTATTTTTAATTTTGTTGGCTATGATAAAGATATTGAAGGTATGTTGAAAAATATTTACCTGTTAGCAATGCTTACTGAAGTATTATGGGTGAAATGATACGATATCTGAGACTTCCTTCAAAATACTCCAGAAAAACAATAACAGCATCAACAAAAAGTGGTGAGGGGAATAGATGTAACAAGGACAACAGGATACTGATAATTACTAAAGATGTGTGAGAGACACATAGAGTTTATTATACTAGTCTCTCTAC
This sequence comes from Diceros bicornis minor, assembly GCF_020826845.1. Classification (NCBI taxonomy): domain Eukaryota; kingdom Metazoa; phylum Chordata; class Mammalia; order Perissodactyla; family Rhinocerotidae; genus Diceros; species Diceros bicornis. Next base: position 18,378,016 of record NC_080760.1, on the reverse strand, counting down.
TTTAGTATATTTGAAATTTTTCATGAGAGAAACTTAGAATTTTTTTTTAAGGGGAATCATCAGATTTTTTTTTCCCCAAGTAAAATTGATTGAATAATAGAAGTCTTTGTTAGAAATAACATAATAAGCATATCAATCAGGAAAACCTTTAAAAATTATTTGAAGCTTCCTTCAGAATTAGTTTAAGAATCATTTTAGGGCCGGCCCCGTGGCTTAGCGGTTAGGTGCGCGCGCTCTGCTGCTGGCGGCCTGGGGTTCGGATCCTGGGCGCGTACCGATGCACCGCTTCTCCGGCCATGCTGAGGACGTGTCCCACATACAGCAACTAGAAGGATGTGCAGCTATGACATACAACTATCTACTGGGGCTTTGGGGGGAAAATAAATAAATAAATAAAATCTTAAAAAAAAAAAAAAAAGAATCATTTTAGAAGGTCGAGCTCACAGAACACAAATAACTGTGATGAAGCCATGCACGTATCTTAGAAAAGGCCAGGTTTGTATGGAATCAAAAAAAAAAAAAAAAGGAAAAAGGGAAAAGAGAGCTAAAAAATGTGCCATCATGGGAGAAAATATTTGCAACTCATATACTTGATAAGGAGTTAATATCCAAAATATATAAAGAACACATACAACTCAATAGCAAAAAAAAAACCAATCTGATCAAAAAATGGGCAGAAGATCTGAATAGACATTTTTCCAAAGAAAACATAAAGATGGCCAAGAAGTACATGAAAAGATGCTCAACATCACTAATCATCAGGGAAACACAAATCAAACCATATTGAGATATCACCTCACACCCATTAGAATGGCTATTATAAAAAAGACAAGAAATAACAAGTGTTGGTGAGGATGAAGAGAAAAGGGAACCCTCATACACTGTTGGTGGAAATGTAAATTGGTGCAGTCACTATGGAAGACAGTATGGAGGTTCCTCAAAAAATTAAAATAGAACTACCATATGATCCAGCAATTCCACTTCTGGTATTTACCCAAAGAAAATGAAAACACTAACTCAAAAAGATATACGCACCCCCATGTTCACTGTAGCATTATTAACAATAGCCAAGCTATGGAAACGACCTAAGTATCCATAGATAGATGAATGGATAAAGAAGATGTAGCGCATATATAAATGCAATATTATTTAGCTATTAAAGAATGAAATCTTGTTATTTGTGACAACATGGGTATACCTTGAGGACATTATGCTAAATGAAATAAGTCAGACAGAGAAAGACAAATATCATATGATCTCACTTATATGTGGAAACAAAACAAAACAAAACCAAGTTCAGAGATCAGAGAACAGAGGCGTGGTTGCCAGAGGCAGAGGGTGGAGGATGGGTAAAACGGGTGAAGGGGGTCAAAAGGCACAAACTTTCAGTTATAAAATAAATAAGTCATGGGAATGTAATGTACAGCATGGTGACTATAGTTAATAATACTGTGTTGCATATTTGAAAGTTGCTACGAGTAGATCTTAAAAGTTCTTATTACAAGAAAAAAATTTTCCCTGTAACTATGTATGGTGATGGATGTTAACTAGACTTACTGTGGTGATCATTTCACAATACATACAAATATAGAACCATTATGTTGCATACCCAAAATTAATATAATTTATATGTCAACTATACCTCAATAAAAAAAGTGCCATCACCAACTAATACTATCAAAATGATATACTTTGGTATAACTCACAATACATACTTGAATAATTGCATGATAGATTGAGGTTCTTTACCCTACCACTGGATGATAGCACTGACATTAGCGATTTGGTTATTTCATTGGTCTAGGTTAACTATATTAATATGATGGCATTTATGAAGGTCTATTTTATACTTGATGGCAAAATAGTGAAGATTTTCAACACAGTACATAAATTTTAAAGAGATCAAGGTATTGCTTGGGAAAAAATGTAAGGTTTTGTGTCTGGATGGAGCCAAATCTACAGTAGGAAAAACTGTGGGAAAGTTGATTCTTCAAGACCATTTTTTATTTTGAATATACTAAAATACACTACAACAATCACTAACAGTACCCTATATCAAATGTTAGCTCTGAATTTTCTTTTCTTTTATTTTTTTTGTGAGGAAGATCAGCCCTGAGCTAACATCCCTGCCAATTCTCCTCTTTTTGCTGAGGAAGACCGGCCCTGAGCTAACATCTATTGCCAATCCTCCTCCTCTTTTTTTTTTTTCTCTTTTTCTCCCCAAATCCCCAGTAGACAGTTGTATGTCATAGTTGCACATCCTTCTAGTTGCTGTATGTGGGACGCTGCCTGAGCATGGCCGGACAAGCGGTGCGTTGGTGCACGCCCGGGATCCGAACCCGGGCCGCCAGTAGCAGAGTGTGCGCACTTAACCGCTAAGCCACGGGGCCGGTCCTGAATTTTCTTAATGTGTTCAGTATAAAAAGAAAAAAAATTCTATAATTAGAGTACTAATCTTTTTAGATAAATTTTTAATGAAATAGGAAGCAACTCTGAAAGTTTGCTATTTTACCCAGATGTGCTATGATTCAGCTCAAGAGAAAAAGATATTGGTCAATGTTTGGAATTGACTTTTCCTGATGGAGAAAAAAAGATGTCATAATAAAGGGTAAAAATATGGGTAAGATTAATGAAATGATTGTTTATTTTTAAAGAATGGCTCAAAGTTGGCTTATGTAGCAAATATTTTTCTAAGGCTAAATATTTTTCAATCGACAAATGTAAGATAAAACTATGAAGGCACTTTACGTATATTTCAAGATCACTGCAGTAAAATGAAGTTTGAAAGCTGTGTTAAGAAAGCTGGTTGTGGTGAAAAGGGGTCCTTTGAGAATCTTGGTTCAGTTTACATAGAGACTCACAAAAGTAAAGAACAACTACATCAGTCATCTCTCTTCACTGAAAATGCCCTTTGATGAGTATTATTTCCTTGAAATAGTTAAAAGAAGCTGCCTCCTGTATTGCACATTGAATAAGCAACCATTCTAGTCCAATCTATGATACAAGAGAACTGTTAACAAGAAAACACTTATCAAAATTCCTTCTAATAGTAGTCAGAAACCAACGTATTATTTAGCTGCTTTGGCAGCATTCTGAGTATCTCTACTTAGTGATTCACCACTGTGTGGCTGATAAAGCAGTGAAAAAACGGTTGTCATCTGCAGTTATTTATTTACATAAGTCTAGGCTTTGAAAACATTGTGACACCAAGATAGAGAAAACTGTCTGAAGCATACCTTGGTTTAGATCAATTTCATAAAATGCAAGAGGATCTCTCCCACTAAATAGTAGTATTGGTAATGAGATAGATAGAATATACTTTTTTATAATAGTAAAAATAATAAAAATCCATTATAGAGTAGAATATAGAATTTGGATGGACAACAAGAGGTGATTTCAAAAAAAGGTTTGTGCTTGGAGGAGGTGGCTGCTTTGGCCCATATACACAGAAAGGCAAAATTTAAGAAACACTGATCATATGTGAAAGTGTTTTCACAACGAAAATCTTCAATAGGATGCCCTGAAGTACTTCAAATTCAATATGACATAGATTTTTTTCATCAATCTACAAGTATATATCCATCCTTCTAGTTAAGAATGTAGGTTCTGGAATCAGAATGCCTGAGAAAGAATCCTGGCTTTGCTATTTAGCAGTAATATGCCCTTGGGAAAGTTATTTTACCTCTCTGAGCCTTAGTTTCCTCATCTGTAAAATGTGAATGATGACAGTTTTTGTAGCGCTATGAGTATTAAGTGAGATAATCATATGAAGCTCTCAGCACAATGACTGGCACTAAATAAGAAAACAATACATGAAGAGAAGAAAAAGTAAAAAATTACCTCTTGGGTCTTTGTCCAAGTTTGTTTTTTGTCCTTGGTAGACTACCATTTATCAAGGTTTGTTGGCTGGTCATATGGATATAGGCCAAACCTTCATTTAGGCCTTGTCATTGTCTTCTCACAATCTTTTCTTAAAAATTGATATCTTGCCTCCAATTTCTTCTATCTCTAAGGTATGAATCTTATCACTCAACTCTACTTATAAGCCCTCCTACCAATAACTTCCTCCAAAGAATCAAGTGTAAACTAAATTACTAACTTCTTTTCTAATTCCTCACTTCTCTCCATGCTTCAATTCCTTCCACAAACACTTACTGAACAACTACTATGTTCAGTCTCCAGACGACCGGGAAACATTGATGAATAAGGGATAAGGCCCCTGTTCTCATGGAACTTACAGGCTAGTGAGGATGTCAAACAACAAAGCCCAATGTAATGCAAACGCAGAATACAAGAAGGGGACAGGCCATTGGAGGGAAACGGCTCTGCCATGGTCCCTGGTGACTAAAATTTCTCTCCAACTCCACAGTGACCTAAAAGTTGTCAAATGCACAGCTTTCTTTTTTTCCAGTCCACAATGTATTCTGTCTGTTTGTAGCCATGATACTGCTGAGTTCCCCAAGCTTCCTAAAGTTTTCACTATGCCTGGATTTGCTGACACTGTACTCTCCTGGGCTTTCCTAGCCACTCCTTTGCTGATTCCTATATTAGTTTCCTAGGGCTTCCATACTGAATTATCACAAACTTCGTGGCTTAAAACAACAGAAATTTATTCTCTTACAGTTCAGGGGGCTAGAAATCCAAAATCAAGGTGTCAGCAGGGCCATGATCCTCTGAAGGCTCTAGGGAATCCTTCCTTGCCTCTTCTCAGCTTCTGGTGGCTCCTGGCAATCCTTGGCTTTCCTTGGCATGTAGCTATATCATTTCAATCTCCGCCTCTGTCTTCACACGGCCTTTTCCCCTGTGTGTCTTTGTCTCTGTCCAAATTTCCCTCTTCTTATAAGGACACCAGTCATTGGATTACGGCCCACCCTAATCTTGTACGACCACATCATAACTTAATTACAGCTGCAAAGACCCTATTTCCAAATAAAGTCACATTCTAAGGTTCCAGGTGGAAATGAATTATGGGGGGACAACTATTCAACCTACCACAATTCCTAATCTACTATTTGTTTACTGAAAGTAGTGAGATTTCTATTCTCAGTTCTCAGTTCTATTCTATTCTCAGTTCTAGTCTCAGTTCTCTTATCTTCAAACTCTTCACTCTCTCTGAGAGTGACTTCTCTCTATTCTACTTTCATGGTTTCAATTTTTACTTCTATGAGGATGACTCCCAAAACCATTTTTTAAATAACTTGACCCTTTTCTGAACTGTCAGCCTACATTTCCAAACTTGTGCATTTCATCATGATTATTCCTCTAAAACATTAAATTGTAAGTGTTCAATGCAAAACTTAGTATCTCTTCCACAATCCTGACTGCCTCATGCTTTCTCTGACATTTCCAGTCCTCATTAAGGGTGTTCCAAGCCTACTTTTCACGCTCATCAACTATTACATAGTGATGTGCCATATAACAATGTTTCAGTCAATGACAGACCTTATATACGACGATGATTCCGTAAGATTAGTACCATATAGCCCAGGTGTTCAGTAGGCTATACCATCTAGGTTTGTGCAAGTACATGCTATTGATGTTCACACAACAACAAAATCGCCTAACAACACATTTCTCAGAATGTATCCTCATCGTTAAATGACGCATGACTATATTAACTTGCTTCTCTGCACTTCCATTAACACTTATTGTATAACACTGGGTGACAGTTGCCTACGTACTTGTTTCACGAAGCTTGGATTGTAAGCTCTTTGAGATAGCGCTTGCAAGAACACCTTGCAAATAGTATTAATCATCATTATTACCTTTTGGTCCTTCCCCTCAAGTCTGTAGAACAGAACAGAGACTAAGCAAAGAGGATAAAGATTCAAAAAGTGCTAACACCCAAATGTCCAACAACTGATGAATGGTAAGTAAGTAAAATGTTGTATATCCATACAATGGAATATTGTTTGGCAACAAAAAGGAATGAAATACTGATCCATGATATAATATGGGTGAACTATGAAAACATTATGCTAAATGACAGCAGCCAGTCACAAAAGACCACAAATTACATGATTCCACTCATATGAAATGTCTAGAATAGGTAAATATATAGAGACAGAAAGTAAATTAGTGGTTGCTTAGGGCTGGGGGAGGGGGAGACTGGGGGGTGATAACTAAAGGGTACTAGGTTTCTTTCTGAGATGATGAAAATGTTCTGAAATTAATTGTGGTAATGACTGCACAACTCTGTGAATATACTAAAAACCACTGGATTGTACCCTTTAAATGGGTGAATTGTATGGTATGTGAATTGCATCTTATTAAAGCTGCTAAAAAAAAGTGCTAATAGCATAAGAGAACCAAGATTCTTAACTCTGATGTAGCATTTGAAGATGTTGCTACAAAACATTTAAGGTTCTCAAGTTTGATTTTTTTTTCTAACTAGGAGTTGAATAAAAAAATTGGAAGACATGCATGCTTGAAAATATATGACAAAATGAATTTTTCAGACCAATGCCTTTATGAAAAAGATGGACAAAGAATTTGTAGTTTGTAATCAAAACTCAATTTTTCTCCAACATTCAAAATCTAGGGCAGAATAAGAGGCAAATTGGCAACTGGAGATGATAAGCCCTTCGAGGAAAGTAATAATTGATAACATTTATATAACACTAAATATGTGCTAGACACTGTTGAAGTCTTTTGAACATCTAGCAATCGTGTTTTCTTCCCAACAATTCAAAGAGGTATGAAATATTATTATGCCTAATTTACAGATGAGGATGCTGCAGTACAGAGAAGTTAAGTATCTTGCTTGAGGTCACCAAGCAGACCTTGGATCTGGACACAGAGACTTTAGTTCCAGAATCTTTGCTCTTAACAACTGGGCTATATTGCCTCTCCGTACTTCACTTTTCCCCTTCTGTTTGTTACTCTCTTCAACAACATAGCTTTCAAGAAATAATTTATACTTTATGAATAATGGTTTTTACTGTGACTCTCATAGGGGGAAAACACTTCTATTTGGGGGAGAATAACTCATAAAAAGATGATCATAGACCATTAATTCATACTTACTATCCTTTCTGTTTTTTTTACACCCCAAACATTTTTAATACTGCGCAGTAAACATCAAACACACTGAATGCTAAGCATAGTTCTTTGTTTCCAGAAAGAAATGCTTCCCCCACTTTTAATACAAGAGTATTTAATAGGAAAAGAGAAATAGGCTAATAAAACTTCTACCACCAAATAAAGTGACAGGACAAAAAAGACTTCAGTATTCTTCCAGTTTGCAAATGTTTTCCATTTACTTTAAAAGCATGTCTTATTGACCGATTCCTTCCCCACCTCTTACTTTTCTGAAGGGCAAAGAATGCTAGCATTTCAAACTATTTATTTATATTTCAGAAATCTCATTTGCTTTTTAAGTTTTCTCTACAAATTCTGCTTCAGCATACCATTCACTGATGCACTAGAAAGTGAGTTCTCTTCCTGTGTCAGACTAAATGAGAAATTTCACAAGCAGGCAAGGAGCAGAAGTGGGTCACAGGGCTGGCTAGCACAGCAGAGACTGTGGACACTGGATCCTTGGGAGTTACCGGCTGTGATGCCAGCAGGGACTGCTAGCTGTCTCCTAATAGCTCTCCTTCCTTTCTTTCTCAGCAAATGAGTCCCAATTTCCCATTTAACTGAGAGTAGCCATGTGACACAATTCTAGACTCAGGGATGTGGGCAGCAGTGTGCAGGGTGTGGATTCCAAGAAATATCCTTAAAGGGAGGAGGTATGCTCTTTTTTGGTCTCCTCCTCTTCCCATGGTTGCAATGTGGACAAGATGCTTGAAGCTTGGCCAGTCATCTTGGATCATGAAGGAAAAGCAAGTGCTGGGGACAGCATAACAGTAGGAAGCAAGAAGATGCCTGGGCCCTCATGACTTTGTAGAGACACTTACAGTCCTAGACCACTTAGCTTCAGACTGTTCTCATGTATGATAGGAAAAGAAACTTCTGTTTTGTTTAAGCTGCTGTTATTTTGTATTTTCTGTCTCTCATATCTGAACCTAACCCTAATTGACACAGAGCTCAGGAGCTCTGGCAGCGTTTCTTGTGTTGTTGGGATTCTTCATCAAAGATCCATACATAGTTTACAGGAATCTATAAACTTCTTGAGGACCCGCCCTGTGGCTTAGTGGTTAAGTGCGCGTGCTCTGCTACTGGCGGCCCGGGTTCAGATCCCGGACGCACACCGACACACCACTTCTCCGGCCATGCTGAGGCCGCGTCCCACATACAGCAACTAGAAGGATGTGCAACTATGACATACAACTATCTACTGGGGCTTTGGGGGAAAAAAAAAAGGAGGAGGATTGGCAATAGATGTTAGCTCAGAGCCAGTCTTCCTCAGCAAAAAGAGGAGGATTAGCAGGGATGTTAGCTCAGAGCTGATCTTCCTCACAATAAACAAATAAACAAACAAACAAACAAATAAATAAATAAACTTCTTGAAATTGTAAGTTAAATCTTGTGTGCGTTCATGCACTTTTCAGGGAGAAGAGGCCCATGGCAACTCATTTAACTTTTCAGATCCTCAGCTGTCTGTGATAGGGGAGAACAACACTCACCTCTGCAGAGTTCATTTCAGGAATAGATATAATCTGTATACAGGCAGCAGCATAGTGAATAGTGCCTAACATAGGAGGCACTCCTCCTTATTTTCGAAATTCTGTAAATAGTCTTATCATACTCCCCATTGAGCTTAAATCTAGCAGTTATCTGTGACTTCTCTTACTCCTTCTCATTAAATTACCATATTAGTGGTCAGGAGCATAAATTCTTCTCTACAAAGTCTCCTGCATTCATTTCTTTTTCTCCACACCACTGCTACCTCTCCCCACCCCCTACCTCCAGCTTATAGCCTTTGTCATCTCCTCTCTGAGACCCCTAACAGGTCCTAAAGTCCTGGCCTGCCAGTGGTTCTCCAGTGCCTATCAAAAAAATACAAACTCCAAACTCTAAAAGTAGTCAAGGTAGCACAGCACAGAAGAAAAAATTAGGTTTGAATCCGGTTTTACCTCCCTACTTGCTTTGTGATCTTGGGAAAATTATATAACGTCTCAGAATTTGAGTTACCTTAGCTCCAAAGTAGAGATAATAGTACCTACTTCACAGGGTTATAATGAGGATAGAAAAGACATGACATATAAAAGGACAAGTTTGGTGCCTGGTACATACTAAGGTGCTCAATAAATGTGTTTCCTTTTTCTTTCCCTCCATGCAACGGACATAGACTAAAAAGCCATGTCTGCGGCTTATCCTCCTTCCCTTCATCCCTTACTTGTATAACCTGTGCTAGTCAAACCAGATTATTTGCCACTTCCCAGACATAAGTTCTGTCTTCTCTTATTCAATTCCGAAATTTTGCTCAGACTGATTTTTTCTTCGTATATCTTTTCCCCACATCTTATCTGTTGAAATCCTACTCAGCCTTCAAGAATCCCCTCAATTGCCGTCTCCTCCATGAAGCCTTTTCCTGATGTGTCCAATCAGATGTAAACTTTCCTTGTTTAAAAAGGCATATTCTCTGTGTGTCTTCTATGGCACTTCAGAGTCTGCCCTGCCTTAGTTTGTGTACTTGTTATCCCTCCTAAAGACTATAGGTGCCTTAAGAGTAGAATTAGAACCCTATCTACCTTTGTACCTCCCATGGCCCTAGCCCAGGTCTTTTAAGCTCAAAATTCTCAGGCAGAGCTCTTTTCAATATAGTCCTAGATCCCTTTTTCATACTTTTACAACACTACGAAGACAGAATGATTAAAAGTGTCTTCAGGGAATACTCTATTTTAGGTTTCCCTTCATTGTCCAAAAAAGGAAGCAAGGGCTTCTGGACACAAAACACTTAGTAGTCGATCCAGTACTATTACCCATCATTCAAAACCATTTATTATTGTGTCCATTGGGTACATAGGACTTCTTCCTTTCCTTTATTTCCTAAGAGTCTGGCTCTGCCTCTCACTTCCCCAAAGCCCCCAAGACTTCTTTTTCTTTTCTGCATTTCAACAACAATGAATCTCATATCTGGCTTTGAGCACTCCTCCTAAAGATGATGGATAGGAGCAAAGTCTTCTGGGACACATTAGTACAGCTGCCAGTGGGCAGGAGGTGCTTATAAAATAAAAAGGCTCAGGATTCTGGGAACGTATTTGCAGCTATAAGTGAACCGCCCAACACAGCTGAAAAGAAACATCTAAGAACACTTCTTTTTATTTTGTTTAAACTGTGCATGGAAGAGGCATATCATATTAATTTGCAAGTCACTCTCAGAAGGATTCTCTTTCTGTAGTGTCACCATGTGCTAACATCATAATCTTTGCCTATCAAGTCCATGTGCTTTGGAATTACAGTAAGCTTGTAAAGTCAAGTTTAAAGCAGCAAAAGTCTAGTTTTTAATTTATTGAGTAATATCGAGTACTACTGTCTGACTTGGAACATTTTTCCAAGTAATTATGAAAAAGAATAAAATCTGCACAACTATAAGGTTTAACGAAGCTTTAGTTCAGTCTCTGAATAAGATAAAATTGATTGGAAAACTAAACAAAATTAAATCACCACTAAGCTAGAGACATTAAGCATCACATTGTAAACTCAATTTCAAAAATAGAAAATTATTTTATATGTAAAGTTTTCATGACTGGGAGAGTATTTATAGAATCTGTGAAGCTGCTAATGTGCTACAGTGTCATTGCATTAAGAAGGAAGCACTGACCAAGAAATGTATAGATTTTAAGCATCTTAGGAATAAGAAAATATCACATATGTGTCAGTAAGACATAGGAGCTTGCCTCATCTATATTTTGGGGGGACGCTAGGGGAGGACAATGAAAAGATTTAAAAAGTGATGTGAGGCCTTTCTCCAGATGCAGAAAGTCTTTGACGTGCAGAGAGGAACAGCTTTGCAAGATATTTGCAAAGGGAAAAGCTGGAAAAACCATAGCAAAAAGGAGTAAATTTTTTTAGTGTACCAGTCTTTCTAGAGACTCTCTGCCAGTGGTGATTCTTCTCCAAAACCATAGACCATATACAAAAGGCTTCCCTCTTGGAAGAGCAGAATATGCTGTGCAGACCTTTAGCGTTGGTCAGACCAGAAAGAAGCAGCTGACAGTGCGAGGCCAGTACTGACCACGTTTGGCCAAGCTAGCCAGGGTGGAAAGCAAGAGCATTAAGAGAGATATGATATAGAATGGATCCCTTTGGGGGTATCTGCAAAGCTCACAATGACCCCTAACTCATAGCCATATTGGTGAATGTGATTCCATCCCGTGGCCATAGGTGAATGAGCCAAGACCACCTGACACCAAGCTAGGTCAATCAGGAATGTGGAACAGGAGGCTGGACTTGTAAATATGACTCTGGGAACTCTAGGAGTTGCAGAGTGACTACCAGGTGGCCTGAGAAGTGGCGGGTGGTGGTGGGGGGAGGCTAACGGTTGAAAACGAAGAGTAAAATGAATAGTGATAGTTAGTAAATACTCCCCTGGATTCCTGTCTTCCATTCCTGGCCCCATCCTTCTAGAGGCCCAGCTGCATTTAGCCCTTGGCCTCTAGGACTCCCCACTGGATCTTGATACTAGATCTCTCTATTTTTTACTAAGCCAGCTTCAGTGGGGTTTCTGCTACTTGCAACCTAGAGGACATACTGACATACTACCTCAGAGGCCACTGATCTTGTAGCTGTGAGAATGTGGTCTCTCTTACAGCAGCCGTTCTCAGTCATTGAAAGCATTCTATTAATCACATGCAGAACCAGCATTCTTCACAATTATTAATTATGACATTAACAAGCTATAAACACAAAAAATGTCTTTCTCAGCAAACAGGGCTTTCTTGGTCTAACACAGGTTAGGATCCAGGTTCTTTGATCAATTGATAGGATGACGATGATGATAATGATAGCAGCTACCATTTATTGAGTGTCATAATAATAATTTACTGAGCCTTTAACTATGTAAGGCACTATGCCAGGTGCTTTATGTACATTATCTCTACTCCTCAAAACTCTTCAAGATAGTGAGAGCAGAATTTTGTTTGGAAAGAATTTTGTTTGATGCATTGCATGAGGGAGATGTCATTTGGGAAAGGTCAGCATGCTGGGAAGGCAGGTAGCCACAAGAGGGTACTTAGTGTGATGGATTCACCATGATTCAAGATCTTTGCCGTTGGTCTTACAGTCTCAAAAAATTTCCATGGTGTCCTAGCACCAACTAGCCTTAGGAATGCTGAGTCATGCAACAAAGTTCACTAGAGACTGATAAGTAGACCAGATGCCAAGTTATAATTTACCATGAGATGTAAAACGGCCAAGCAGCCTGGATGCTGGTGATGGCCTGAGCAGTGTACGATACTCTCTTCGTAGACACACTGCATTGGGAGCCAAACTATTAGGAGGTTGTTTGGGTGATGAGATGATTTGAGTGTTAGATACAGAGATCTGACAGCTGCTACATTCATCTCCAGAAAGGAGATTTAGCTACCAGGTGAACCAGACATTTGGGCACCATTTTTTTGAACGCTGCCAGGAGGGCTTCTACCAACAAACGCTTCCGTGACCCTCCTAGGCTTCTAGAGCTGAGCAGTTCTCCTTCTGGAGGAAATATTCTTTCTTTAGATATTTTAATACACAATCCGTCTTGTGTGTCAATGAGTCCTTTTATTTACTTAAGGTTATTTTGCATTTTTTGGTGTGATTCATTATTTCACGATTTAACAGTTTCAAGTAAAATTTATTTTCCTTCTTTCCACATTTCTCAACCGAGTAGCTCACTATCACACAAATGTATCATCAACAATATTATTATCCCAACGTTTTACAAATAGAGTAAAGAACATAGGCTTTGGAGTCGGAAAGTCCTGTGATGGAATTCTGGCTCTCCCACTTTGAAGTTTTATGATTCAAGATCAGTTAATTTCTTTTGGTCTCAGATTCCCCCTGATAAAATGGGGATAATGCCTACTTCACAGAATAAAATGAGATTTAATGAGGTTATGTATGCAAAGCACCTAGCACAGGGCTAGGTTTAAAACACAATGATGATCATCACACATTAGAGCAAAAATAACACAGATCTCAACCATTTAGATTCTCTTTGGTTTCCAAGTGTGCAATTTTTGTTCATTATTCTTCCTATGTGGTTTCACTTTGATTTTTATAATCATATTAGTGTTACTTTAAAAACTAATTTCCCTGACTTTTGAACTGGATAAACAAAAGTGAATTAGGCATGAGTGCATTGATTTCTTTGGCTTACTGTTCTTCTCCACCAGAAATAAACAAATGGCATGGCTTGCTTTTGTCATTTTTCTTCCTGTTATCCTTGTGAAGATATCTTTTTAAGGACTCCAATCATGATTTTTTCATATTAAGAATTCTGCACCAAATTCTGAAGCTTAAAAATGCCTTTTTAACTGAAAGAGTAGCATGAAATCATACAGTTTTAGTAACAAATTTGTTTTTTTCCCTCAATTAATTCAATTTACTCTTCAGCTGTCAGAATTCCCCAAGTTACATGATTCCTCCTAAATAAATATATGCATCTATCTTAATATATACTCAGCTATTCTATCTTATGAGTTTGCATATGCAATTCTGCCCTCTCTTTTCAAATAGATTATAAACTTTATAAGAGTAGGGACAGATCTTCTATTTCTTTATATCATTATTCTCTACACACTGTAGTACCCTATACTGACACTGAGAAGTATCCTACACTGATATTGATATTGAGAAGATATTCAATAATTTGTTGATGAGAAATGCTATGAAGTGGAAATAAAAATTACAGACATATATGTTTATCTTCTCATTTGTTAATTCACATTTTCTGAAGGTGTAGATCTGAATTCATGTCTTTAATTTTTCTAATGTAAAGTTTTGTGAACCTGTGTTAACATTTCCCTGAATTACTTACACATTTTCTTTCTTTTTTCTCTGACTTCAACAACAGGAATTTTATGTACACCCTAGATATTTCTTGCATTAGAGAAATTCTTGACTTTAGGTCTTATATCCTTCCTGTTAGTCCATATAGTATGTTATTAATGCCAACTCAGCCTCCATTTAACTTCTTTAACTTTGCTTCCCATCTGTTTAAATTACTTCAGTCATCCCAATCTATTTAGTGTCTGTCTTGAATTGTAATGCTCAAGCTTTATACTCTTAAGATCCCTGTGGAAAGATGATATTTAGTTTGGCCTATTGTCATATACCAAACAAAGATATCTAAAAATTTAGTGTAACACATATGTGAAAATAAATATGAAAATAATAATAATGCAGTATTGAGAGAACAAGAACAAGCACCATGACAGATCTGTGTGAGAATTAAAACATCCATTACCAATTTTACTACAAAAGATGGATTAAAATTTTACAATCTGGGAACATGGGTATTTTCAAAATGGAATCCTCAGTAGGGAGTGTACACAATAGGAAGAGGAGAGAGGAAAACGTGGGATGTGCCAGAAATAGTGCCAGAAATTTCTTATGTTTGAGCTCATTTAAATCACACAACATTCTTCAGGGTTGATGGCATTATTCTACTTTACAGATCCTAATTTTATTGACATCTAAATATACTACTAACAGTTAAAATTTAATGTGATAAAATTATAAACTGACCACAAAATAAGCTCCTTTTGCTTTCTGTGAACAATAACTTCAGGGTCTTTATTCAGAACCTATGGTTAGTTTGATTTAATATTACAGACATGTTTTCCACATTTTTCATTACAATTGCAAAATAAACTCCATAAAATATGGGGAGACAGTTTATAAATCCCATTATTAATCATGGAAAGATATATAAACAGGCAAATTTGAGGGTTCTGTATAAGTGAACTCTATAAGGTCAGTTTTTTATGAACTAAATGGTCCTGAAGGAAAAAGTCATCCAAAGTCAATTCTGTTTTTAGGACTAAAACCAAGGAGATCAATTTATCTTTGTATTTAAGATCTAGCCTCTGTCTAATGGGCAGTGGGCTTGGCAGAATATTCAATGATCTCACTAAGAGCTTGTGTAACGTAATGACATTAGATTGTGTATTTATGTTAGATAATACCACTGAAGCATAACACAATGCATCCTGACCTAATTCCGTTTGTAAAACCAAAACTCATTCAATAGCCTCATAAAATAATGACAAACAATGTAACACTTTTGAATAATACAAAATAGGAACATGGACATTCATGCATTCATTCATCTGTTCAATATATTGAGCATCTCCACCTCAGTAGCTACTGTAAGGGACATAATGACAAATTACATACGATCATTTCCTTTGGAAATCTACGATCTAAGAGGGAGACAAGATATGGACACATAGTTAAAATGTGAGGAGTGAGGTGAGAAATAGTATAAAAATGGTGCTATGAAATGTTTGTTATAGGACTTCAGAAGAAGGCGATATCATGTTTGGAGATGGTGTGCAGGAAAGGCTTCATGAAATAGATGCTATTTGACCTGTTTGGAAGTGTGGATAGGATTTCAGCAGAAAAGAGAGAGATTCAACTGAAGAGGGAGTGGTATGGAAGCAGGATGTCACAGGCTGGTTTGGGGAATGCCAAATAGGCCAGTTTGACTAATGCATAGATCACGTGTAAGGGAGTGAAAAGCAAAGCTGGGTCAGATGGTAGGGAGGTTATGCAGGGCCCTCAAGGTCAGCCTAGTGGGGTGATAGAACCACTGAAGGTTTTTCTCAGGGAAGGGATACAATCTACCTCTTCCCTTAAGAACTTAGTAGGATAGGTTGGAAGGAAGAGATTGAAGACTGGAATTCCATTTAGGAGGCTCTGTTAGCGCTCCAGGCATTAGCTTGTGAAGGAGGAGTGGAGAGAAGGAAGTTAACATTTATTAAGAGCACACCGTGTGTAAGGCATTTAACTGATTTAGCTATAATATTTCATTTAATTCTCGCAACAACTCTGAAAGGTAAATAACATTAACTCCAGTGTTCAGTTGAGGAAATTAAGGCTCAAAGAGATCTATTTGCCTCAAGTCACTGAGTTAGTAAAATAAAAATGGGGAGGGGAACAGGAGTCAGCAGCTGAGACTTCAATGTCCATGTTATCTGCACTATACCATGTTGATAAAGGGCCTTCTTTTCATAAGCTCCCTGCTATTCAGGATTGGCAGTTCAATATTTTAGCTGTGCCTCTGGTACAGACCTAGAGATAATCACATATAGCAGGAGAATGATTCTGACAACAGAGAGGTTCTCCTTGAAAGCTGAAATTAGGGAGACTCTTCTACCCCAAAACAACCACAAAAATTTCCCTGCTAGACTGAGAGCTTCTTATGAGTGAAGAGTGTCTTACTTGTATCTGAATCCCCAGGAGCAAGCCCAGGGTCTAGCACTGCAAGTGCTCACAAAAAGAGTTGTATTGAATCAAACCTGTGATTCATGCAACATATTTTCCATTCTCAACAGAAGCTCCAAGGAAACAAAATAGTTTGCATGGTTCTAAGATTACAACTTAGAGAGTTATTTTCACAGATGAGGCTCACCTCAACCCCTGGGACAAATTCTGCTCCTAGTCAGGGGAATTCAAGGATTGAACCAGGAGCTCAGCAGCATGGCAACATACTGCCAGTCCTGCTCTGTTCCTTCATCCCAGTTGTCGATTCCAGGTGTTTCTTCTCACCACTGGGATCGAGCTCTCCCTTTCAACGTATAGTAGGTGCAACCCTATCTTGCTTCTTGGACTAGTATCCCAGGCTTTGAACTCCGCCCACATCTCAGTTCCTATTTCTCCAACAAGATTTGAAATATAGCAGGACCTCTCTGATACCAACTCTTTGCTGTTGAAACCTGCTGGGTTTCCTTCATGAAGTGCTTTGCTTATGTGCCAAGTCCACTGTCTAGGCCACCGGGACTGTCCAGATCTCCTGGACTACTCCAGCTGGTCTGTAGAGTCATCAGACCCCAGCTCTCTCTGGTCTAGCCTGTGCTTCTGCTTGATGAAAAGAGTTTTGACAATGGTCATCACAGGAGTCGTAGTAGTACTCATACTTACATAGTGCTTGCTATGTGCCAGGCATTGTTCTGTGTGTCTTACAAATATTAATTCCTATAATCAACACATTATTAATAGCCTCATTTTATTGATAAAAAAAGCAAAATAAAAAACCTGAGGCTGAGGGATTAAGTCACTTGTCTAAGGTGACAAAGTTTGCAAATGGCAGAGCCAGAATTTGAACCCAGGCATTCTGGCTACAGTTCATTCTCTTAACCACTATATTCTCCTGCCCCTCCAACACCAGTGAGAAGATGAAGAACACATCACTGGTGAATGTACTTACCACCGTAAATGCCCTATTTAATACAACTAACATAATACTACTACTAGTTTAGTTATCAGACTTGTGCTAATAAATGTATTAACATGTAACTATAAATCTGAACCCAAAATCAGAAAGAAGCCCTTACATGATGCTGAAACATTGATATATGAGTATTTTCATTTGATTGAAAATACTACAGGGGCTGGCCCAGTGGTGCAGTGGTTAAGGTTGCACATTCAGCTTCAGCAGCCCAGGGTTCACTGGTTTGGATCCTGGGAGTGGACCTACTCACTGCTCATCAAGCCATGCTGAGGTGGTGTCCCACATAGAGCAACTAGAAGGATGTACGACTATGACACACAACTATCTACTGGGGCTTTGGGGAGAAAAAAGGAAAAATGGAGGAAGATTGGCAACAGATGTTAGCTCAGGGTCACTCTTCCTCAAAAAAGAAAAAAAGAAAAGACTACGGATGTTGTGCATTTAGGCAAGTCTAATAAGACAGTAGGAGTCAAAGATAATCCTACTTAGCAAAAATAACCCAAGAATACTGGTAGAGAAGATAATCATGAATATGACCTTGATAGGATGAGAAACAAATTTGAGGATTTAAGAATCAAAGCGGATTTGCTAAGAGAGTAGATCTTAAAAGTTCTCATCACAGGGAAAAAAAAAGAATCAAAGAAGATCAAAAAATCAAAGAATCAAAAAAGAATCAACGAGTTGACATTTTGGCACACTGGACAGTTCTGTACACACTAGTTCACTTGACAAAATGATGACACATTTCATTGTTATCAATTCAGAAGGTGAACATCTGATTAAATAATTATAATAAGAAATTTAAAAGAGAATTAAATAAGAATATAATAATACCTATGTTAATGTGTATCTTGGACTCATATACTTGTTAAGTATAGAGCAGTCATTAAAAAAAATTGGTGAATATCTCTGTGTATCAGGGGCTAGAGATAAGTGATCAAGACATACAAGAAGATTATTTTCTAATGGTTGAGAGAGAAAGACCATAAGAAAGTAAGTAAATAAATGCACAGGAAAATTCTGAATAGTGATAAGAGCTATGAAGCAAGTAAAACAAGGTAATGTAATACAGAATAAATTAGTGGTAGTGAGCTGGCCAGGATATGACATGTGAGCTGGTACCTGACTCAAAAAGATGGGGAGCAGAGCAAGAGAAATGATCCTGAAGTGGTATGCTCAAGGAGAAAAAGGAAGCTGGTGTGGCTGGAGCATAGTGAGAAATGGGGAGACTGGCATGAGATCAAGTCCCAGAGGTGGGCAGGGCACAGGTTATAGGTCCTTGTAGGCCACAGCAAGATATTTGAATTTTGGTCTAAGAGGAAGTCACTATCAGGTTTTAAGTTAGGGGAGTCACGTGACCTGATCTCCATTTTTAAAAGATCACTTTAGCTGCTGTTTGGAAGATGCATTACAGGGAGTCAGGAATGGAATTACAGAGACCAATTAGGAAGCTACTGTAGTACAGAACAGATGATGGCTTGGACTCAAGTTGTACCAGAAGAAACAGAGAGAAGCAGATGGAATAGGGAGATATTTTGGAGGTAGAACTGACAGGATTTGTGGATGAATTAGATGTGGGGAGATAGAGAAAGACAGCAATCAGGAATGACTCCTAGGCTTTGAGTGGATGGTTGTGTGATCTAATAATAAATGGAAGACTAAGGGAAAAACAAATTTTAAGAGAAATTCATATCCATAGAATATTAATACATAGAATGATAATATAGTAATATCCCCAATGACATTTACGTTAAACTCAGGGGACTGACAAGAAACAAACTTTCACAAAGTCATATGGAATATGATCACTGGTTAGATGGTTTTCCTGTCAGCCTACCTCAAGCCCCAAGACCATTTTCAGCTCTGGAAACAAAATGAAAACTGAGTCATACATTCTGGCCTTATGTGGACATATTTTATTTCACAGAGCACTTCTAGAAATGCTGTGTGAACACACGGTAGGTACTCAAAAAACGTGTGGTGAACTGAATGACACCTGTTTGTCCCATTACAGTCAGAGACCATGTAACCTACCTACAACAAGACTAAGAGTAGAATTGAGAACTCTCAAAATTGGCATGTTCCATGAATCTGAATTACATTATTCACATATTTTAAAATTTCTATCGTGTCTGTGTGTGAGTATACATATGTGTTTATGCATATATACATATGTGTGTATTTCTCTCTAACACAATTGATGGGAAAAATAAGTATGCTCCAAATATTTTTCCTAGTATATAATCAGTGCTTTCCCACAATGTTTTTATTTTAAAATGAATAGCCATTACATACCTGTAGCATATCACCAAGGTCTGCTGTGCTAATATCTGGATCTTCTGTGGTGTTGAAGGGCACAGGAGTTATTCTTACAAGGGTGAGCACTCTAGGTTCTGGATATCTCCATAACATCATCCCTGGGCTATCTTCAGTTTCATTGTAAAACAAGACTTCATAGACACCAGGCATTTTCAAAGGTTCTGTTAAATGAAAGTATAATTAATTGTATGCTTTTGAAGGAGAACATGTTCTTTATTACAATAAGAAAAAATTATGAGGATAAAAGAAAAGAATATAAAGAAGCTGATCATTTTTATATGGTTTGAGACAAGAACAAATCAAGAATTTTTCCTTAAGAGACTGAACGGTAATGTATTTTTTTTTTTTTTGAGGTAACATTGGTTTATAACATCATATAGATAGTTCTTTGGTGGATTCTTGAGGGTTTTCCACCTATAAAATCACGTCATCTGCAAATAGTGACAGTTTTATTTCTTCTTTTCCAATCTGGATGCCTTTTATTCTTTTTCTTGCCTAACCCATCTGGCCAAAACTTCCAGTACTATGTTGAATAAGTGTGTTTAGAGTGGGCATCCTTGTTTTCTTCTTGTTCTTAGAGGGATAGCTTTCAGTTTTTCACCATTGAGTATGATGTTAGCTGTAGGTTTGTCATAAATGGCCTTTACTATGTTGAGGTACTTTATTTCTATAACCATTACATTCAGAGTTTTGATCATAAATGGCTGCTGAATCTTGCCAAATGCTTTCTCTGCATCTATTGAGATAATCATACGATTTTTATTCTCCATTTTGTTAATGTGGCATATCATATTGATTAATTTGCAGATGTTGAACCATCCTTGCATCACTGGGATAAATCCCACTTGATCATGGTATATGATCCTTTTAATGAATTGTTGTATTCAGTTTGCTAATATTTTGTTGAGGATTTTTGCATGTATTTTATCAGTAACATTGGACTGTAATTTTCTTTTTGTGTGTTGTCCTTGTCTGGTTTTGGTAATAGATAATGTTGGCCTCATAAAATGAGTTAGAAAGCACCCTCTACTCTTTAAATTTTTGGAAGAGTTTGAGAAGAATAGGTATTAGATCTTCTTTGAATGTTTGGTAGAATTTGTCAGACAAGCTGTCTGGTCCTGGGCTTTTGTTTTTTGGGAGGTTTTTGATTACTGTTTCAATCTCCTTACTAATGATCAGTCTATTAAGAGTCTCTATTTCTTTTTGATTTAGTTTTGGAAAGTTGTATGATTTTTAGAATTTATCCATTTTTTTCTAGGTTATCCAATTTGTTGGTGTATACCTTTTCATAGTAGTCTCTTATAATCCTTTCTATTTCTATGGTATCTGTTGTAATTTCTCCTCTTTTGTTTTTGATTTTATTTATTTGAGTCTCTTTTTTTCTTAGTGAATCTAGCTAAAGGTTTGTCAATTTTATCATTTCAAAGAACCAGCTCTTAGTTTCATTGATCTTTTCTTTTTTTTTGTGAGGAGGACCAGCCCTGAGCTAACATCCAATGCCAATCCTCCTGTTTTTTGCTGAGGAAGACTGGTCCTGGGCTAACATCTGTGCCCATCTTCCTCCACTTTATATGGGATGCCACCACAGCATGGCTTAACAAGTGGTGCGTCGGTGCGCACCCGGGATCCGAACCAGCGAATCTCGGGTCGCCGCAGCGGAGCGCACACAATTAACCGCTTGCACCACCGGGCCGGCCCCCATTGATCTTTTCTATTGTCTTTTTAGTCTCTATTTAATTTATTTCTGCTCTGGTTTTTATTATTTCCTTCCTTCTATTGACTTTGGGCTTCATTTGTGCTTTTTCTAAATTTTACATGTAATGTTAGATTGTTTATTTGAGATTTTTCTTATTTCTTAAGGTAGGCCTGTATTGCTATATACTTCCCTTATAGTACCACTTCAGCTGCATCCCACAGATTTTGGTATGTTGTATTTTCATTTGTCACCAGGTCTTTTTGTGATTTCTCCTTTGATTTATTCGTTGACCCAACAGTTGTTTGGTAGCATGTCATTTAGTCTCCAAATATTTGTGACTTTTCCAGGTTTCTTCTTATAGCTGAATTCTAGTTTTACACCGTGGTGGTCAGAAAAGATGCTTACTACAATTTCAATCTTAAATTTATTGAGACTTGTTTCATGGCTTAACGTGATCTATCCTGGAGAACGTTCCATGTGTGCTTGAAAAGAATATGTATTCTGCAGTTTTTGAATGGAATGTTCTGTATATATCTATTAAATCTATCTAGTCTAATGTCTTGTTTAAGGGCATTGTTTCTCTGTGGATTTTCTGTCTGGATGATCTATCCATTGATGTAAGTGGGGTATTAACGTTCCCTACTATTATTGTATTACTGTCAATTTCTCCCTTTATGTCTGTTAATATTTGCTTTATGCATTTGGGTGCCCCTATGTTAGCTGCATAAATATTTATAATGCCAAGTCCTTTTTTTGGATTGACCACTTTATCATTATGTAATGCTCTTCTTTGTCTTTTGTTACAGTCTTTGTTTTAAAGTCTATATGCCTGATATGAGTATTGCTCCCCCAGCTTTCTTTTGTTTCCATTTTCATGGAATATATTTTTCTGTCCCTTCACTTTCAGTCTCTGTGTGCCTTTAGATTTGAAATGAGTCTCTCATAGGCAGCATATAGATGGTCTTGTTTTTTAATCCCTTCAGTAACCCTATTTCTTTTGTTTGAAGCATTTAGTCTATTTACATTTAAAGTAATTATTTATAGATATGTGCTTATCGGCATTTTGTCAGTTGTTTTCTGGGTTTTTTTTGTAGTTCTTCTCTGTTCCTTTCTTTTTTTCTTGATCTTTTCCCTTGGGGTTTGGTGGTTTTCTTTGGTGTTATATTTGTGTTCCTTTCTCTTTATTTTTTGTGTATTGTAAGTTTTTGGTTTGTGGTTACCATGAGGTACATATATATTGACCTATAAATATAGAAGTCTATTTTAAAGTGATAGTCGCTTAACTTCAAATGCATTCTAAAAGCACTACATTTTTACTCCTTGCTCCCACATTTTGTTTTTGATTCATATTTTACATCTTTTTATTTTGTGTATCTCTTAACTTCTTATTGTAGTTATAGTTGATTTTACTACTTTTGTCTTTTAACCTTCATACTAGCTTTTTTTTTTTTTTGTGAGGAAGATCAGCCCTGAGCTAACATCTGCCAATCTTCCTCTTCTTTTACTGAGGAAGACTGGCCCAGTACCAACATCTGTGCCCATCTTTCTCCACTCCACATGGGACGCTGCCACAGCATGGCTTGACAAGCGGTGCATCGGTGCGTGCCCAAGATCCGAACTGGCAAATCCCAGGCTGCTGCAGCGGAGCGCATGCACCCAACCGCTTGCGCCACCAGGCTGGCCCCATACTAGCTTTTTAAGGGCTGATCTATTGCCTTTACTAAATATTTGCCTTACCAGGGACATTTTTTTCTTTCATATGTTTTCTTATTTCTAGCTATGGCCTTTTCTTTTCCACTTAAGAAAGACCCTTTAACATTTCTTTTAAGGCTGGTTTAGTGGTGATGAACTCCTTTAGTTTTTGCTTGTATGGGAAACTCTTTATCTCTCCTTAAATTCTGAATGATAACCTTGACAGGTAGAGTATTCTTGGTTGTAAGTTTTTTCCTTTCAGCACTTTAAATATATCATGCCACTGCCTTCTGGCCTGCAAAGTTTCTGCTGAAAAATCAGCTGATAGTCTTATGGTGGTTCCTTTGTATGTGACTTGTTGTTTTTCTCTTGCTGCCTTTAAGATTCTCTATCTTTAACTTTCGCCGTTTTAATTATAATATATCTTGGTGTGGATCTCTTCAAGTTTATCTTGTTTGGGACTCTCTGTGCTTCCTGGACCTGGATGTCTGTTTCCTTCCCCAGGTTAGGGACGTTTTCAGCCATTATTTCTTCAAATAAGTTTTCTGCCCCTTTCTCTCTCTCTTCTTCTTCTGGGACACTTATAATGCTAACATTAGTACGCTTGATGTTGTCCCAGAGGTCCCTTAAAATGTCCTCATTTTTTAAAATTCTTTTTTCTTTTTGCTCTTCTGACTGCGTGATTTCCACTATTTTGTCTTCCAGATTGCTGATCCGTTCTTCATCATCTAATCAGCTGTTAATTCCTTTTAGTATATTTTTTATTTCAGTTATTGTATTCTTCAACTCTGATTGGTTCTTTCTTATATTTTCTAATTCTTTGTTGAAATTCTGTGTTCCTCCATTCTTCTCCCAAGTTTAGTGAGTATTTTTATGACCATTACTTTGAACTCTTTGTCAGGTAAATTACTTATCTCCATTTCATTAGGGCTTTTTCTGGGCCTTTATCTTGTTCTTTTGTTTGGAACATATTCTTCTGTCATTTCATTTTGTTTGACTTTCTATCCTTATTTCTATGAATTAGGCAAAACAGATAACTCTCTCACTCTTGAAGGAGTGGCCTTGCGTAGGAGGATCCCCTGTGTAGAGTGCATGTTATGGGTGGCTTTGGCAGAACAGCTGTAGCTGGAGTGGGGTCCCAGCCAGGGAGTCCCAGACTGCTTGATGCCTGGGGATGCCCCAGCAGTGCAACTGGAGTGGGGCACTGGCTGGGGATTCCCAGGCCCCTCGGTGGCTGGGGGTGCCCTGGCGGGAGGGTGGAGCTGGAGTAGGGCACCGGCTGGGGAATATGCCTGGGGGTGTGCTGGGGCAGCCTTAGCAGGCTGGCAGCATCTGAACCATGCTCCCATCCTTGCTGTCAAGGTGGTGGGGGGATGCAAAGAATGGCGCTCACCAGCACTTCACTCCAGAGAGAGTTCTAGCAGCTACCTGCTCATTCAACTAATGCTCTAGGGTTAGTAAATTGATTTCCTTTCTGTAGAGTCTAGGTGCCCTTTATTTATTTATTTTTTTTAAAAGATTTTTTTATTTGTTTATTTATTTTCCCCCCAAAGCCCCAGTAGATAGCTGTATGTCATAGCTGCACATCCTTCTAGTTGCTGTATGTGGGACGCGGCCTCAGCATGGCTGGAGAAGCAGTGTGTTGGTGCGCGCCCAGGATTCGAACCCGGGCTGCCAGCAGCGGAGCGCGCACACTTAACCGCTAAGCCACGGGGCCGGCCCTCTAGGTGCCCTTTAAATCACAGGTTTTTCACTGTGCCTCAGGGCAGGCAAGCTTGGGCACAGCCCCTCAATGTTATCCCTCCCTGCAGCAGGTCATCAGCATTGGGGATGGGGGTCCCCTCAATACCGTGTTTCCATCTCTCCTCCATTTCTCCATTTCTACGTGGCTCTCTATGTGCAGAACCAGTTTAATCAACCCTCAGTTCTTCTTCAGGAGGATGTGCTCTATATGTAGGTGTAGACTTGCTGTGTTCACGAAAGGAGGTGAGTTTGGGGTCTTCCTATGTGGGCATCTTGCACCCTCCAATAATGAACTATTTTTGTACTGCAGGTATTAATGTATTTTTCAAGTGATCTTGATGTGCTATCATTTAGCGACTGTGCAGTTAAAACAAACAAACACACGTACACACACTCATACTGAAGCTGTTGCTACTTACCAGCATCTTGTATATACTGAAATAGACCTGTCCGCAGGTCATCTGAGCTTTGTTCACTTTTAAACATTAGATTCTTTGCCATAGGAGATGGCATTTGTGGCACTGCTTCAGAAACTTGCTCTTCAAAGTTTCCCTCCTCATTGAGGTATCCAATGAGTAATTCATGTAGAAGAACTAAACAATTCAAATGTTCTTGACCCCAGAAAACCTTTAAAATCATATGAAAAATTTTAGTGGCTTTAAAATATAAACATTTCATGAGGATAATTAGGTACACTCATTTGAATTAATGCAAGACTGTAATTATGTTCAGTTTAATTACTGACAATAACTAAATTATAATTTCTAAGAAGTAATTAGCCTATGGGATAAAATTCTATTACTTGAGTAAATACACAAAAACAAAAAAATCAATTACATCATAGACTGTGTGAATAACAATCCATTTTGTGTGTGTGTGAGGAAGATTAGCCTGAGCTAACATCTGATGCCAATCCTCCTCTTTTTTTGTTGAAGAAGATTGGCCCTGCGCTCACATCCATGCTCATCTTCCTCTATGTTATATGGGACGCTGCTGCAGCATGGCTTGACAAGCGGTGTGTCAGTCTGTGCCTGGGATCTGAACCTGCGAACCCCAGGCCGCTGAAGCAGAGCACGTGAACTTAACGGCTACGCCACTGGGCTGGCCCCCAAACATTCCATTTTAAATGCCGAATTAATGATGAAATTATGTTGATGTGAAGTAATATTAATGAATAACTTAGCTAAGAGGAAAAGAACACCTATTACAGTCTGAGAGAAGGCAATGAAGATCCTCCAGGCCAAAATGTTAATAAAATAATAATAATCAAGGCAACGAAGAAGTGAAACTCTCACTATTTGCAGATGACATGATTTTATATATAGAAAACCCTAAAGAATCTGTTGGAAAACTATTAGAAATAATCAACTACTACAGCAAAGACACAGGGTATAAAATCAATCTACAAAACTCAGTTGCATTTCTGTATGCTAATAACGAACTAACAGAAAGAGAGCTCAAAAAGATAATACCATTTACAATTGCATCAAAAAGAATAAAATATCTAGGAATAAATCTTACCAAGGAGGTGAAAGACCTATACAATGAAAACTTCAAGACATTACTGAAAGAAATTGATGATGACATAAAGAAATGGAAAGATATCCCATGCACGTGGATTGGAAGAATAAACATAGTTAAAATGTCTATATTACCTAAAGCAATCTACAGATTCAATGCAATCCCAATCAGAATCCCAATGACATTCTTCACGGAAATAGAAAAAAATGAATACTAAAATTCGTATGGGGCAACAAAAGACCCGGAATAGCTAAAGCAATACTAAGAAAAAAGAAGAAAGCTGGAGGCATCACAATCCCTGACTTCAAAACATACTATGAAGCAATAGTAATCAAAACAGCATGGTACTGGTACAAAAACAGACACACAGATCAATGGAACAGAATTGAAAGCCCAGAAATTAAACCACACATATATGGACAGCTAATTTTTGACAAAGGAGCTAAGAACATACAATGGAGAAAGGAAAGTCTCTTCAATAAATGGTGTTGGGAAAACTGGACAGCCACATGCAAAAGAATGAAAGGGGACCATCTAATATCACCATTCACAAAAATTAACACAAAATGGATCAAAGACCTGAAGGTGAGACCTGAAACTATAAAACTCAAAGAAGAAAATATAGGCAACACACTATTTGACATTGGTCATAAAAGAATCTTTTTGGATGACATGCCTACCCGGATTAGGGAAACTAAAGAAAAAATAAGGAAGTGGGACTTTATCAGATTAAAGAGCTTTTATAAGACAAACGAAACCAGAATCAAGATGAACAGACAACCCACCAGCTGGGAGAAAATATTTGCAAAACATATATCTGACAAGGGGTTAATCTCCATAATATATAAAGAACTCACATAACTGAACAACAAAAAAACGAACAACCCGATCAAAAAATGGGCAGAGGAAATGAACAGACACGTCTCCAAAGCAGATATACAGACTGCCAATAGGCACATGAAAAGATGTTCAACATCACTAATCATCAGGGAAATGCAAACCAAAACAACACTAAGATATCACCTCACGCCCGTGAGAATGGCTATAATCACCAAGACAAAAAACAACAGATGTTGGACAGGATGTGGAGAAACAGGAATCCTCATACACAGCTGGTGGGAATGCAAACTGGTGCAGCCTCTATGGAAAATGGTATGGAAATTCCTCAAAGAATTAAAAATAGAAATACCCTATGATCCAGCTATCCTACTACTGGGAATCTATCCAACGAACCTGAAATCAACGATCCAAAGAGGCTTATGCACCCCTATGTTCACTGCAGCATTATTCACTATAGCCAAGAAGTGGAAGCAACCCAAGCGTCCCCTGACTGATGAATGGATAATGAAGATGTGCTATATATATACAATGGAATACTACCCAGCCAGAAAAAAAGACAAAATCGTCCCATTTGCAACAACATGGATCGGCCTGGAGGGTACTATGCTAAGTGAAATAAGCCAGAAAGAGAAAGACAAACACTGTATGATCTCACTTATATGTGGAATATAAATCAACACATGGACAGAGAAAACTGTGTTGTGGTTACCAGTGGCAATGGGGGTAGGGCGTGGGCACAAGGGGTGAAGGGAGACATATATAGTGATGAACAAACAAAAATGTGCAACCCTAAATTTCACAATGCTATAAACTATTAAAACATCAATAAAAAAACATAATAATCACCTTGTGGAATAGCTTCCTACATTTTTGTCAAAGGATTAAATAAACACATCTTGACTATACAGTTCTTTTCTTTGCACTTTCACTCTTCAGGAAAAAAGAGAGGGAAGATGCTTAATGAACATGAATTTAGAAGGCTCCCAACTTATGTGTCTAGTGAGAATGTGCCAATACACAGTATTCCACAGATTCTGAGAATTAACTGTACAGAAGCTACAGCAGAGTTTCAAAACAAAGGCCTTGGTGTTTCCTCTAATAGAGAAAAAGTTCTGCATGTGAAGAATATTAGTCTATAATAGAAGTACGACTAGTGAGTAATAATGTCAGAAGACTCAAAATTTCAATAATGCTAAATTTCTCTAAACATATTGCATAAAGGCAATACAATCTTTATTTCTAAGAGAAACAGATAACACAGAAAAGAAAAAAATAATAGATAGAGGTAGAAAAAAATAACTCTATACCTTGTGGGTAAGTGTTAAACCCTAAGCTTAGATCCTGCTCTCTGGAATTAAGGCATCTCAGAAATGAAGGTAAGAGATATCGTACTAAGTCTACTTTTGTTCTCATTAATCTTATTTTATTGGATCCTGAAAAATAGAGATAGGTGAAAAGTCAAGCTGAGGAGTTGAGCACTGTGCTCCAGCCTTTAAATTATCAAAAGACAGTCAGTGACTGTATAATGTAGAGACAATATACTTTGCTTTTGCTCTTAGCATTGTTTTTAATGTGGAGTTACTTTGCTGCCTTGGAAAAATGGTAACATGATTAATATTCTTGATAAAACAACACAAAACCACATGCTTATTGTTAAATATATGAAGATTTCTGATAGATGCCGAAAACCTCCAAAGCAATACAAAGCAATAAATTATTAGGATGCCCCCCCACATTTAGCTCTGTGTCAGTAAGAAAACTGGTGAAAAAAGTTGAGGCAACACAACTTTTAGATGAAAACAAGAAATTCATACATAATATGCCTCCATTATTAACAAATTAGTCATTTCCATTTTCTGTAATTGTGAACTTCTCAAGCTGTTTGGATTTGTGTCAAATTTGGGGGATATCAAATCATATAAAGAATATATTTACATCTCTACAAGTAGAAAATTATCAAGAAATAAGTTGGATTCTCTCACACATTCCATAGTTGGCTGTAAATCAAATGCACAAAAGGTTGCAATGTGATTATATGTCAAGTGTTAGTCTTCAGACATCATAATATCTAAGCAACCTGCCATTAGGAAATTGTTCTTACATATTGCTGATGACACTGTGCTTGAGATAGATTGACTACTTTGTAATTAGAAAAGTCTACACATTAGAAAAAATTTTAATGACCCAGCAACTCTACTCCTAGTAGTATATCCAAGAGAAACGAAAACAAATGTCCACATAAAAAAACTTGTACACAAATGTTCATGGCAGTATTATTCATAACAGCCCAAAGTGGAAAGAACAAATATGTCCATCAATTGATGAATGGATAAATAAAACTGTGTTATATGCATACAATGGAATATTTGGCCATAAAAAGGAATGAAGTACTGGCACCTGCTAAAACATGGACGAACCTTGAAAACACTATGCTAAGTGAAAGAAGCCAGCCACAAAAGACCACTTATTGTGTGATTCCATTTGCATGAAATATCCAGAACAGTCAACTAGGTAGAGACAGAAAATAGATTGGAGAGGGTATTAAAGGGTAATGGGGAGCGAATGCTAATGCGTACAGGGTTTTGGGTGTATGTGTGTGTGTGAAAGTGTTCTAAAATGGATTGTAGTGATGATCACACAACTCTAAAAATACTACAAAACCATTGAATCATACACTTTAAGTGAATTATATCTCGATAAAGCTTTTAAAAAAGTTTAATAAGACAGAAATTGGACAATATCCTTTCTCACTACGTTATGATTTAAAATTTAGTGAAACAGTTCAAAAAATGAACAAACGCTAGTTAAAAACTTATGGGAAAAATGTAGCCAATCCCGACAGACCTGTAGCAGACCTCCTCTTAAATCAATGGATATTTTTGGTATGGACTGTTCTGGGCCTGGACTGCCACTGTGTTTACACCATTTAGCTTCCAGATTGGCAGTAGCACAACATGGTCCTAGCAGAATTCGACTTCTTTCTTTGAGACTTGTTTTAAGGAGAAAATCATTTACACTGAGTAGAAATGATGACCCAAGAATTATGCCTGAAAAAAAGAAAAAAAGAAATGGAGAGGGGTATATAATTCTCCTTGTCAAAAAAGTATGTTTAGGCAAGAACTATCTATATTTTTTAGAAGCATTAATTCATCTCTTGTCAGTCTTTTTCAGTTGGCTTTTCCCCACAGTTTTATGCCATTTATATAGAATTCTAGTTATGAAGCAGGTATACCTCATTCACATTCCTAACAAAGCAATATTTGCCAAAACATTATGACTTTTTCCATGTGTGAGCATTTTAAGTTTTATGAGTAGAGACATTTTCATTAAATTGTGCAAGTTTTTCAAACAACTACATTAAGAATAAGAACAGCTGCTTCATTTGCCTATTGTTAACATGATGGGAAAGGGCAATTTTCTGTGATTTCTTCCAGTAACAGAGTATAGTATATTACTTTGCTAGACACTCAAGTTTTTGACTGGCTCATGTTAAAATTCAAAACAATCAAAATATATAACATGTGTTTTCTAAAAGTTTTAGTTTAATCCAAACTTCACACATCATAACCACTTGAAGTTTACAAAGTCTTAAAAACAGATAGTGGCAGCTTAGATTTATGAGAAAAACTATATGCTATAGTTCAAAGTAAATATACCCAGAAAAGGAATACACTTTAAAATGTAGGTTTTCTTTTGAACTTAAACTAGAAGTGCAGATCAAAACCTTTTCATAAAACCAATGGCGCACTTTAAGATATTTGGATGCAAAGTTAGAGTGGTGGGTTAACTTTCCCCCAAGGAACTCATATTCTGAATTGTCATTGTGAATATTGAATTTCACCAGACCACGTTTGTAATGCCCATGGCTTATTTTTCTAATGATATTTGATCCTTAAAAGAGATGAAAGATTAAAAAACACCTTAGGCCCACAGTATACATGTTTCAAAGTATAGTACCCACATTGACTTCTCAATTCTGTGGAGACTTGAAAACTTCATACATGTTGTATGTTCCTACTTTAAAAGTAAGATGCACAACTTCTAATCTTCCACAGAAGACATCATATCCCCAAAAGGGTTTGGGCTAAGACTTTTGTTAAAAATTATGATGGTGGAAATCAATTTCTTACATTTTTTCATCAAATATATTGTGGCACTAAGACTTCCATTTCACTTACACAATTTTCTTCCTTCAAAGCTACACTTCACTTAGACTAAAATAAAACCCACAAAAACCAAAAAATAGAAACAGGCCCCAAAATACCCAAGAATAAAAAAATCATCTTTATTAATGGAGTTTGGAACTTGTCATAACCTAACTGCATTACATTTTCTGAAATATTTACTTTTCAACAGTAAATATCTGCTAAATGAAACATACCAATACATTATTCAGAAATTGGTCATCACAGGATCATGAGTATAGCCTTAACTCAGTACAATCATTCAGCAAATTGGCATTAAAGGAATATCAGGATTACATTACCCTTTATTCTTAAGTATATGCATCTTCATACTACCCTATAATAAAATACCCAATTATCTGGTGGTAACCTTAATGTGAATATCCTATTGGTCCCTCATAAACAAAGGGTTTAATACCAAAGGCCTCCTAGGTTGCTTATCTTATTTAATGCTTATCATTATCTTCTTAGGCACCCAGAGTGAAATGTCTGGAGGCCCTCTTTAGGGGCTCTTACTCTCTTGGATAGGTTTCCAAGATTCATCAATTTC
The DNA here is from genome assembly GCF_020826845.1 of Diceros bicornis minor. NCBI lineage: Eukaryota > Metazoa > Chordata > Mammalia > Perissodactyla > Rhinocerotidae > Diceros > Diceros bicornis. Next base: position 18,346,145 of record NC_080760.1, on the reverse strand, counting down.
TATACCATTCTATCCAACTCCATTATTTTAAAATATCAAAGAAGAGCGACCTTAGTAATCTAAGTGATTGAAAGGAAAGACTACATCATTTTCAAGCTCCAGGAGACTGTGATCATTCTGGAGGCAAGGACCATCTTCTTCAGTATAGTACTGAGCACAACAGTAGCCATTCAGGACACATCTCACTGAATTGAACTGACAATTTAGAATCTGACTCTATTTTCAGCTGTCTAAATATATTTATTAATTGACAGTATAGGATAGAAAATAGTTAAGAAAAGTGCTTAAATCTTTGCCATTCTTCATTTTGCATCACTATATCACAGAACAAGGCTGGATAGAAGAGACCTTAGAAGCCATCCCAACACCCCTTCCTCCAAAAAAATCAAAGAAAAATCTTTTTATTTCGAAATAACATTAGTCCTACCTAAAAGTTGCAAAAGTATACAGAGTTCCCATATACCCTTCACCCAGCTATGTAACCATAGTACGAATATGGAAATCAAGAAATTCACATTTATATAATACTGTTAAGTAATCTACAGATCTTATTTGCCATTTTCTCCACTACTGTCCTTTTTCTGGTCTAGGATCCAGCCTAGGATCCCCACTGAATTTAGTTATCAAGTCTCCTTAGTGTCCTTTAATCTGTGACAGATTCTCCAGCTTTCTTTGTCTTTCATGACCTTGATAATCTTGAATAGTCCAGGCCAATTATTTTGCAGAATGTCTCTAAATTTGGAGTTATCTGATGTTATCTCATCAGAATGAGGTTATGCATTTTTGGGAAGAATACCAGAGAAATGATGCCCTTCTTAGTGCATCATATCGGGATAAGTGATATAAATGTTTTATTACTGGTAATATCAACTCTGATGACATGGCTTAAAGTGATGTCTGCCAGGTTTCGCCACCCTAAAGTTATTTTTCCATTTATAAATATCTTGTGGGGAGATATCTGGAGATTATGCAAGTATTCTATTTTACATCAAACTTTTATCCACTAACGTTAGCATCCATCAATGGTCCTGCCTGCAAAGATTATTACTGTGGTGTGTGATAATGCTGATTTCCCATTTCTCATATTAGTCTACATTTATTAATTAGTATTCTATGGTAAAAAGAGCTGTCTCTTCTACCCCCTTTATTAGTTCAATTTTTATTTATATCAGTATGGACTCACAGATATTTATTTTATTTTAATCCAATATTATCATTTTTTACATTGTTGCTTAAATTGAACCAGCTTTGGCCACCAAGAACCCCTTCAAATTGGTTCCTGTGTCCTTTTGATATATCCCCATCATTTTTTGAGAACATCTTTACTTTATGGCCACAAATGTTTCATGTTCATCTTGTATTTTTCCCATCGCATCTCTGGCATCAGCCATGTCTCCAAAGAGCCTTGATTCTTTTGTTGAAGAATGGTATCTAGAAACCAACATCTGGGTGTTAGGTATGCTCATTGCTACTAGGGTGTCACTGCTTCTAGGCCCTCTCAGCAGAGAGGGCTAAAACATACATGTATGTATACTACTCATGTATACACACACATCTATATTTCTGTATCTATCCTTCCATTTCTGTATACATTTAATGTAAATACATTAAAAATCATGAATTCATACTGATACTTCTGGTTTTAATCCAACACCACAGGGTGGTTCCTAGCCTTCTCCCTTTCCTTATTTGTAATCTCTTCCTATGCTGCCAACTACCTCTTCTGATGTGTTGGTTTCTAATCATCCATTTGAAGCGAGTGGTGAAAATTAAAGCAAAAGAACTAAGACAGACATAAAGGACAACTTGGCAGAAGCAAAGGTAATTATCTATCAAAGAAAAGACTATCAAAGGAAACAGCTGAGTCCCTGGAAGTCTTGTTAAGAATGGGCTTGACAACATTTTGTTTGGAGCATATAGATGAATGAGATTACTTTTCTCACTGCATAGTAACTTTCATTTATACAAAGATATTTGTAAGCACATGATAAAATCTTCTTTGTAGAAGTAACAATACATATAAAATTTGGATCTTACTAGATATTTCTACTATGCAGGAACTACTTCAAAATACTGATATTGTACTGTCTAAATTAGTTTCTGAAGTTTTGCCTAAAAATGACTAGTACTGGAAGGACAAAATTTGCATCATTATACTTTATGAATAATCCTCAGAAGGTGCCTATCTCTTCTCAAAGAACTTAACTAGGGTTGACAGAAAGCTCTTCTTAATTCCCATAAGTTACACAATTTAAGTATTTATTGACTGGGGTGAGGAAGGATGTAAGAAAAAACTCTAGACTTGAATTATTACAAAATAATTAGACAATATATAGAAATGTTGATAGCTTTTGTGCCACTGTATACACTGTTAAACACATGAATATTTCCCTACTGTCATACAAATCCTATTCTTTTTTGTTTGGGTAGAGAATGGGATACCTAGAATTCTCAGGAGAGTAAGATAAAGATGGCGACTGAAACCTCTTGAAAATGGCCTAGAATTAGGAAGCCAAAGATCAGGCAAACATTTGGGAGCCTGAAACAAGAAGGGGAAAGAAAGTGGGCCAGACCCAGGTGAGCACTGGGGAGGGCAGGAGGCACAATGTGCTTGAGACACAACCTTGCAATTGTGGCAGGCGCTGACCCAGCATGGCTATGTTCCAGCAATAGCAGAATCTGATGACCAGTTTTTCAGGAAGTAGACTAGTAAGGCTGGGAACCTGCCATACTTTCTAGATTTTCATGTTGGATACTCTCTGGAGTTTGATTTGGTTCAGGAATGGGCATGAGATCCAATGAAAACCAATGAGGTACAATAAGAGGACCTTTCCTCTTGCTCCCTGGTTTTGAAGTTAAGAAAACGAAGGTGCTGGAGCTGCTGGCAGCCACCACGTGGAGACTGAGGCTAAAGCTGAGTAACACAGAAGGAAGATCTCACAGATTCTGCCATGGCTAAGGACAGCACTGGTCCCAAGCTTTTTACCTACATGAGTTAAACCAGTTTAGGTTGGATTTTCTGCCATTTATGACCCAAAGCACCCCAATTGATATACATTCTCTAACTAATGGGATTTCCAAAGGTAATCCTCAGTCTTCTATCTGCCCCCTGCCCCCAATCTCTACCTGTCCCCTGCTCCCAATCTCTTATCTTAGTGCACTTCTCTACTTTCATGGTTTCAAGGATAATTTTTAATGACAGTATCCATAACCACACCTAATTTCTTAACCAAGTGCTACTCCATACTTTTGTCTATAAGGAATTTGGATATTCTGGATCACCTCCAACTTGATATTTATGCATGCATGTATTCATTATTTAACCAACATTTAATGGTTATCTACCATATACTGGGTACAAAAAGTTAAAGTGAGTAATATGTAATTTTCTTTCATATGCGATTTTTCCTTGGCAATCTGTTAGCCTCAAGTTCTAAGATCTCAGTAAGTAATAGAGGAAAAAGAAGACAACCAACAACATTTATAATATTAACTCTGCTAAGCAAGTGAACTGTTGAAAAACATGAACACTTCCCTCTTACCATATAAATCCTATTCTTTTTCATTCTTTTTATTCACTTTATGCGCTGTCAATTCTTTCACTCTAATCAAGTATTTATTTGAGTACCTATGAGTAAGTCACCTTTCATTTTTTTCTTTCTTTTCCCCAATAGCCTACCCCTTACTCTAGTCTTATTTTTTCTAATCCTTTTACAGTTTGTACTTGCCTATAACTCAGGTCTACCAGCATTGATCATGGGCTAATTCAAACACATAGGTGGCACTGAGAAATTAAGATGCTACCAGTTGGCAGTGAGGAGACAGGAACAGGCACTGCATTAAGAAAACATGACCTATAGAGATAAATGTGCCTTACCTGGGGCACATTTGTCCCCTTTCTTTTCTTTTGTGCCATAAGGAAATTAAGCACGGTTCACTTTTGAGATTTACACAACTAACTGAACTCATCCCCAAGTGCCTATCTGCCCACCAAACTTGCTACACACACCAGTGGCTTTGCTCCTCAATGAGGGATCCAGATATCTGTGGCACCAAAGAAATGTTCACCCACAAGTACCAGCTTTTAAGTTTGAAACAGAGTCTCCATTTCCTTCTACATTTTAAAAAAGCTACAACAAAATAGAAAAACATGTTAGTTCAAGTGGTTTTAATCTTGGCATAAATGACCAGTAATAAGAGATTATGGTGATCACTTAAGAAAGAGTAGTGATGAATTTTACAAAGGGTCATTTATAAGTGATAAACCAAACTTAACACTTTTACCACAAAATATGAAAATAATCCCTGGGACTCGTGACAGGGTTGTTAATTCTCCTTTCTCCTTTCTTCCACTCTGTAAGAAGCTGGCTTATGGGACATCATCCCCTCCTTTCTGTTTTTTCAATCGGGAAACATACTAAATATCTTCCTTGGGATAAAGTGAATCTTACTTTATATATCACCACACACACAAACTCAGGGCAACAGAAAATACTTAGCGTTCATGTAAGCTGGATACTTACACATTCAGAATCCAGTACAAATGGCAATAGAAAGTGAGTTAAGTGGACTAATGCACTGTTGGACAAAAGGACTACAAGTGAAAATTATAAATAGCTATCTTTTTAGCACTGAAACATTGGAAAATGCTGAATAACTTTGTGAAGTTTTATCTGTGTGTGTGTGTGTGTATGCATACATATTGCAAATATGACAAAATGTTTACATTTGTTCTAGCTGGTGAGTATATAGGTGTTTGATGTGTTATCCTTTACATTTTCTGTACTTTTTTCCCCTAAATTTCCAAAAATAAGGAGAGAAGAAAAGAAAGAAAAAAGTTCAAGAAATATGCTGTGAAAGTGTAAGATTTAAATGTTCACTTAAACTTTAAAAGCACGAATACGTAATACTAAAGTTATTTACTCAATCACTGATAAGGTTACTTTAAAAAATTTTAATTTTGAAATAATTTTAGCCTTTCAACAAAGCTGATATCCTTCACCCAGTTTCCCTTAACGTTAACAACTTACATAAACTACAGTATTTTTCCCAAAAGCCAGTAAATTAACATTGATACAATACTACTAATTTATAGACTTTATTTGAATTTCACCAGTTTCTCCCCTCAAGTCCTTTTCCAGTTCCAGTCCCCAATCCAGAACTCCACATTGCATTTAGTGACTGTGTGATCAGGTCATTCTGACTGAGTATATATCCTCTTCTCTCTACCTCCTTCCATTCAACAGCATGCTTTTCTGTCGGATTTTTCCATTGGCCTCTCTCAAAAATCTTTGTTTATATTTTTAATTTCAGCTCTAGCAAACTAACGGCAGATATTTAATTAAACTAAATGAAGTGTAGCAACACTGAGATGCAATTTCAGAGACAAGCAGTGTGATAAACAGAAATAATCTTGCTTTGTCTGCATACTGACATACTTTTCAGTGAGTGTAAAAATTTAGTTCAGGGAACAAAGTTTCATGACCTTTAAAATACTCCTTCAGAAGACTAATAAATGCAAACCACTTGTTTTGGTGAATGTTTACAAAATGCTGCCAGCCCTACATCGTCAGTCTCTACTAGACCCTTAGTAAAGCTCCTACTCTCTATATGCTGACTGTGCAAAAATACAATCTAAATCATGCTTCTGTATGTCATTAGAAAGAGCAGTCAATGATGACACACACTAGCAACGCATATCCAGGTATTTTTTTATCCAGCTGGAAATAATCTAAGGCTACTAGAAAACCAGCAAGCATGTGTTAGATACATTCACAAGTCAATTTGCATAACAGTGAAGCATCAGGATGCCTCAAAAAGTGAGGGAGAAAAATTTTTATAAGTATGATCCATAAAGAGATGACCATAAGTGACTAGACGACAAGAAAAAGATTTTTGCATGTATGGTCCATAAAGTGATGATCAGAAATCTCTTCATTTCTAATTCCTTCAACTAATTATGTTGAAGCACATAAAAATGGCACTTGGGTATTTTACCATGAAAAAAACTTGTCTTTCTCCCCTTGATCAGAATATGTAAGTTGACCAGATCCTATTTAATTACATTCTATTTTGTAATAAGCCTATATATTTGTACCTATTAATATAAGTAAACTAAAATATAGGACAAGATTAATACATGGAACAAAACTGTCAGAGAACCACATGGATATTGATGTTTAAGCTGAAAGGGATGCCAGTGCTCCCCAACAAATTTACGAAAAGTCTAGCTGTCAAAATGAGAGCTCAATTGGGTGATCCACCTGCTAACATGTGTCCCTTCTCCAAAGCACCTAATGATTTCTTATAGGTGGGATTTCCAGTCTCCAGGGACTCTTATCCAGTTCTCACTAGAGAGTAAAAGCTGAGACCCTGAGTCTAATCCAAACCTCTTCTTTTGGACATAAGAAAATGAAGTAGCAGGATTTTTTTTTCTTTCACATAAAGAAAGAGAGAATAACTCATGAAAGATGAAAATGTCTACTGAGTTGGCTATTTATACTCATACTTGGCCCTTGTCTGGGAAAGATATTTTTTGAGAAATGTTTTAAAACTCTCAGATCCTAGAAAAACTAAACTAAAAATACCAAAGGGTGACTGAGGATATGCTTTGCCTCTTTCTTCCCCTCCAATCTGCCACCATGTTCACTGTTATTACAGTTGTGTCAGTTTATTAGAAAAATAAAACTTGATTGGCTGTTGTGGACATGTTTAAATAAAAAAGCAGACTGGCAGATCTGACTGTGCATATTGGAAAGTGTATGACAACCTTCTTACAGAGGAAAGAACAACAGTAAATACATACTTCAAAAGTTTCTTAGATGAATACAGTAGTTGCCTAATTTATTACATAAGGAAACTGCTGGTAAATCAAGTTTTCTTAAGTCAGTCACATGGATAGAAGAATTGGTATCAACTTAAATAATGATGAAAGCAAAATGACTGCTAAGTAATTTACTGCAGTAGCTTGGAAACTGGTCTTGATCTACATAATCCAGGTTTTTAAGACTGGTATAACAGACAGGCCAGTAGCCAGGAGATATGTGTTATAGTCTCCACTCCACCTCAGAATATCCCTGGGCAAATCACTTAATCTCTCCACCCCTTAACTCTATTGGGGAGTTAGGACTAGCTCAGTGGGCCTCAATCCAGGGTTCTTTGACACTCAGGGAGTTCCACACAGTAATGATATTCCATGAGGTATTTTCAGTATTTCAAAGACATCATGAATTTGTCTGAGACAGGGCTCCGGATGTGTACTAAAGTTTTTACTTTTGGTTACAGTCATATTAAGTTGTTAAGTCATGGTTAGCTATCTAATCCTAAATGCAGTGTGTTTGGATCATGAGGTCCGTGAGACAAAAGAATAAAAAGTGTTCTTGATAAAGAAAAGGATGATCTTTAAGACAATTTTCAGCTCTAAAATTTAATGATCTATACCTCAGCACTCATGTGGTGTGACTGAGTTGGGAGAGGAAGAGGGAAGAAGATACAAAAAGACTAATATTTATTGAGGAATTTAATAAATTTGTGCCAAGGAATGTGTAAGGTACACTGCATACATTATCTCACCTAATCCTCTCAACAGCCCTGTGAATTAAGTATTTTTGCCTTCATTTTGGAAATGAGCTATGTTGTAACTTTTACCACAATCAACTGCCAGTAAGTAGCAGGGCTGGGATTCAGATTCTGTTTGCCTCCTTCCAGCATCAATATGCTTTATAAAAACTACTGCTATTAGTTAGCTCTTAGTAATTTGATCTTTCCAACTGGTAACAGCATTGTAAATAAATGCTTTTTCCTGTCCCTAGCTGTCTTGCATGGCCTCAGTATGTTATGCCAACATAGCCTACAGGTTCAGGGGCCCAGCCAGAGAGCAAAAGAACATCTAAGACGTGTCTTCAGTCACTCATCACTGACAGGGTTTCTTTGCCAGAAACTTTCCTAGCAAATAGCCTACTGGCTGATATGGATGAGAGGGCAATTTGCTGTGACCACAGGCAAAACTAAACGCTGTCACAAATTAAGTACAGTGGGGGACAGAGATTTACTTCTAACCTTTTCTTTTTCCACAGTCCCAGTGCTGGGGGCTACAACAATTCTTGTCCACTTTACCTAATATTAACCTATAAGATGCTATCATTAGAATGCAGAGGAGAAGCTATTAAGAAAAAGATCTCTAGTATTTAATTACTAGGCTGAAAACTTTCTTCTCCAATAGTATTTTGCACAGTGAGATATTTTCATGTTAACTGATAGCATTTTTGTTGTCTCAAAGGCCTTTTTTTCTCCTGTCCAAGGAACACGCTGTTTTTTTTTCCCCCTGTCCAAGGAACACTTTTTTTTTGTTTTTTTTTTTTTGTGAGGAAGATCAGCCCTGAGCTAACATCCATGCCAATTCTCCTCTTTTTGCTGAGGAAGACCGGCTCTGAGCTAACATCTATTGTCAATCCTCCTCCTTTTTTTTCCCCTTTTTCTCCCCAAAGCCCCAGTAGATAGTTGTATGTCATAGTTGCACATCTTTCTAGTTGCTGTATGTGGGACGCCACCTCAGCATGGCCAGAGAAGCGGTGCATCGGTGCGCGCCCGGGATCCAAACCCGGGCTGCCAGTAGCAGAGCGTGCGCACTTAACCGCTAAGCCACCGGGCTGGCCCCAGGAACACTCTGTTTTAATACGTGTATATGGGAAATATTTATCAGTTGTCCTATTTTTCCCCTAAATATATCTAAATCTAGATAATTGGTTCTTTACCATACCTTTGTTAAAATTAGGAGAAGAAATAAAAAGCACTGATTTTTTTTCTATAGTACGTAAGACACACAAAGTCCAGTGCAATGATACACAATTCTAAAATACATAACCCGAGGCCAACAGTTTTCTAGTAGTTTAGACTAAGTTTGGAATTTGGTAACTAAAAACAATATGAAGAAATAGACTAATTTATCTAAAGACAAGATTTGAAGGCACATATATTTGGAAGAGTATAATAACTGTACTGGATTTCTCATTAGAAGGGAGCAGAGTCCTATGAAGACTTCATATTCCTCAAGAGAACCATATTTACACAATTAACAATTCTTTTGTTGGAAAAAAAAAAAGCTTTCATTATTGCATGTGGACACATGTGGGTTGTGTAAAAATATAAGAGATGTGTAACACACGGTAAACAGAAAGTAATGATCTTAAACAGGCCAAATCCTTGAACTCGTCATTAATAAATGTCTCTCCTGCATTCAGCTACCCGGGCTGCTGGGAGCCTGTTTTCTTCAAGTACTTCAAACACTGAAATCCAGGAACATTTATTATTTTAATCCATTACAGGCAGTGCTTGATTTAACTTTATTGGTTGTGGTGGTGGTAGTAGTTGTAAGTGGGGGTACAGCAATGTTCTTTTACACATCATTTCAAAACGGCTTAATTATATTTTATAGTTTGGGCCAGGAATTCTGCTTGTTTTTTGTCTAACAAGGTTCAAATGGAGTTCAGGTCAGTGATGAATCAGAAGAAAAAGTCAGAGATGGTTATCTCTCTGAGATGAGCTCATCTCCCTCTATGAAAGGCTGGGCAGGTACACCATGTTCACTACACCCCGGCACATGAGAGGGCTCTCACATCCTAAGTTGGTTGCTTATTAGATGATTTTTACTTTTTGTGTAGCCTAGAAATTAACACATCAGAAATTCAACCCAGTGGTTATCTTCTAAATTCCCGAGGTTACTATCCTATGTATTTTAAAGGCTTCCCACAGGAATCCAAAACAGCTATAGTAACCACACAGCACTAAAACAAAAAATGTACACGAAGAACAATAATCACATAACAGACATTTAAAAAATGCATACACCCTTTATCTCAGAAAAATTTAAATATCTCAAATGAAAGATGTAGAAGACTGCATTAACATAATGTGGTTAAATAAAAGGAATAAGTGGCTATATAAATGTGGCCTGAATAGCATATTTCTACTACTGGGGTTTTTTTTTAAACATCAAACACTCTTAATTTTTTACCTTTCTTTTTGAGGGTGAAAAAAGATCATTTCTAAGATAGTATTAATATTGCTTATTATTGTCCCAACTTCTATCTAATCATGGATTATGATAACAATTACAGCAAGAATAAAACTTGTATGCTGCAATTTCTTCTTCACTGCATATGATTTCTAAGAAGAAGACAGGAAAATCACTCCCCAAGAGAGTATCTTACATTTATGGCTTTTATTTCCCACCATTTTAGAGAAATAATGTGGAACATTATTTTGAAAAAACAGTTAGGAGAATTTTACATTTTCTACTTATTTCCCATTCAATTTTTAGAACTTCCTATTCTACTTTTTTGGAATGCCTCAATAGTCCACCATTACGCACAGAAAAAATATCACTGTTGAAAAAAATCAGTAATCTACAGGTAATTTAAGAGTACAAAAAGAAGGACATGCCAGTTCATCAGTAGCAACTTTGAACCTTGTTATAAAGTAATAGGAGGGAATCCGACCAGGATTAATAGTGGTACTCAGTTCTGGGATGAGGGGTGTCATGTTTCACGGACTCTAGGCCATCTGTTCTGCCTGCCGACATTTTACTTCTGCAAAACTATAAACGCACCTCTACCTCTGGGACTATAGAAAGGCATTAGAATTCTTCTGCTTTTCATTATCACAAGATTCAGTAACTCATTTCATTGTCAAGATAATCCCCTTTTACTCTTTTTTTTGCGCTTGCAGAGTATGCCAAAATGACAAATAAAAATCCCAGATGTTACACACCCAATGAGGTCTCCACCTTTCCTCGAGTGTTGGGTTTAAGCTACTTGGGACATAGTGTCAAAAATGACAAGACCCTGATGCCCACACCCAATATTCATTAACGTTTGTTAGTGATTTGTATAGCTGTCTACAAGCTGTACTTCCACTTCAATCCTCAGTGGCTGTTTAAAAGTTAAAGTTTGTCCTCTGGCTTTAACTGTCAAAGAATTCATTTCCTATTGTTCAGGCATTGGAAAGAGATGCTATTTCTTTCTAAAAGTAACAAAAGCCTTTGGGGTGTTGTAAATGGCTTGTTATTGCAACATATTATTTTAGGTAGTCATATCTAATTTAATGTTTTATTTCCCTTTAGGCTTACTTGCATTTCTGCAGCATCCAATGGCTATGACAACGCCTTAAGAGATTTTCCTCAGGAGATCCAGTTAACTATGGAATGAAAAGCTGGAGTTCCACTTTGTATCAATTAATGATCTGGTTTCACTTTTCAATACATGAAAAGCAACTTTAGGTTCTTTACATTTTATTGGTTGGTCCTGAATTTGGTGATCATGAGAATAGGCATTTGTATACATGAAAAATAATGTGGTTATGCTTTCTTTCTCTCTTCTTTTGTTTATACACAAAGATAAGTCCGTCTGGATGGCAGAGGCTGGGGTAGTGAAAGTTATTTAAACCACAGCTCTTCGACTAGAAGGAGTTCAACTCATTACTTTCTGCATGGATGAAAAGCCCCCTAAGTCCCTATGAAAAGGGGATCCTTGCCACTTTTTCTCAATTCTGACTAAAATGCCAGCCAAGATGGCCTTACTTAGGCTCTTCCTCCAACCCTTTGTGCCACCTAACTTGTTCACATCCTATTTCCCTTCTCCTTATCTGCATGGAGGGTTGCTAATCTAAGTGCCCCTGAGAAAGAGCAAGGCAGCCTAAAGCACAGCTATTTCACAGCCTGAATTGTGTACCCTTGTTTGCTGAAATCTAAGGAGCGCCGCCCTAATAGAGCCATAATTTACTCTGACAAGGGGAGCTAAAGTCTGCAGCTCACTCCCCACCCTGCCTGTGGAAAGTGCTACACTGCTAGTTCAGAATTTATAGCTACATACTTATGGTTTCTCCAAAACGATATACTTCAAACGGCAAAAAAGATTGTGTTGCGTGTGTACGTGGGGGTGATGGGGGTTGTTTTTAAAAAGAACATACTATAGGATGGGAAAGATTTAATAGACAGCAAAAGAAATATTATCTGCCTTAAAATGTTTCAGAAAATAAGAAAATTTCTAAATGAGATTCATTTTGTTATTGAAAATACAATCACAGGATTTCTTGCAATATTATACCAACTGTAAAAATATAAGCATTGCATCTACTAAAATCATAACTTTAGGGCTATTTCACCAAAGACATATGGGAGAACATAAGTATTCTAGCAGAAATACAAGTTAGGTTATTATAAGTCACTGTTACACTAGCATCTGCAGAGTGGAATTAAATAAAAAACCAAGTCCCTTGAAACTCATAGTTTAGGGTCACAGAATAGTACAGGAGGCTAAGAAGAACTCGTAGACTTTTTTTAAGTGGAAAATATTTAACCATTTCGCTTTAAATGATGAAAACATTTCAGTCAATAATCTGTTCACATTTAGTTGTAAAAACCAGTAAATAAATATGAAAGCACTCCAGATTTAAAGGTATTGATAATGTCTTAGGAAGAAAATCAACTTTCCCCTTTCACTCTTTTATTATTCCCTTTTCCCATACACTTCCCATAAGTTTATGACAGTTTAGATAATAAAAAATATAATCATTAGGCGAACTCAAATATTTTTTGTACCTTTCAGAAGTGAGGAAACATGCCTATAACACATTCCCAATTGTGTTTCTCTAAATATTACTTAGAACATAAGATTCCTCTAGCATTACAAATCTATTTCAGCTCCTAAATTAAAACTCATCTGGAAAGGACCGTTTTACCATGTTTATATAACATTGTCACATAAAGAGTGTTAAAAAAAATATTTCACTAAAAATAGCTTGCGTAAGTTAGGGATTAGAGTAGTTTCTGCTGCTATAATTGTTCCTTTGTAGTTTTTTCCATGATGTTTTTGCACAGTGTTTTTGACTGTGTTTATTAAAGTCAGCACATCAAAAAGGATCAAAGAGAAAGTAAGTGAGAACCAAAGAAACCCCAAGTGTGTTGTCTCATTGGGGAGTTATGCAGATTCGCATAAACAAGTGCAAATTGTTGAGGTTTTAATGAAAATTTTCTACAATTATTTTATCTTAAGTCATTCTATACAATAACATCTGCACAGCAGATGGCTATACCGTACCAAGGCAATGCTTCTTTTTCTTTCTCTGTTTAATAGTACATCTGAGATGACTACTTTTGTCACTGTGCTCAATTTGGTTCAGCAAATAATTTGAAAAGTGCAGCTGCTGCAGATGGTCACAATAGTTATATAAACTGTAAAATCAAAGACACAGTTGACTATTTCTGCATTAGATTCAAACTGTAAAAATCGGACATTAACTCTGTTGAGCTCAAAGATATACTAAAAAATTTTTGGTTGAATGCAGAATGATGCCACTTGAAAGGTACAAAAAGAAATATGACTACTACTAGGACGTTTTCTTTGTGTGTGGGGGGGTGGGGAATACTTTTTACCACTTATTAAAAATATACCTTGAACATAAATTTGCACAAATTTCATCCAAGCTGCAAAACATAAATTTTTAAGATTCAACTATACAGTGAAATTAATATTCAAAGCTTAAATTATATTTTACTTTTACAAAGTTTTGCTTAGTTAAAATCAATTTTTGAAAACTATGTAGTAATCTCTCAATTACAATTTCTTAGAAATCAGACTTCAGCAATAACTAGAACTTAATCTTATTTCACTTAATTATAATTTATTATTATTTTGTTGACTTTGTTATCTTCTTAAACTGAGCAGAAAGGTAGAGAAAACAGATTTGGTGTTCATTATGCTCTCAAAATAAAATTGCTCCTATTAAATGGCTAACTTCAACTTGATTTGATTTGTTGACACAAATCTAAAATAGTTATTTTAGAACATTTGCTGGACCCTACACATTCAAGTTGTATAAAGTATGTCTTAGTCAAAGTAATAGTTTCTATTTATGTGTTTAACTAGATTTAAGAGCATAATTGTAAAAGGGATAGGGGTAAGAAGCTTTTCTAGTATAAAGAGAAAAAAACAAGTTACAAAAACAGAATTGAGTCTACTACCCTGTATAGCTCAGTGAGAGGATTTTAATTATATTTTAGAGATGTTTACTGAATAAAAGTGGATAAAATATAAGTAGCAAATGTATAAAACAAGAAATGAGGATGAAAAAAGAAAAGGGCCTAGAATTGAGTACAGTACACTTAAATTCTTTCACTCTGTTTGAGTCCTAACCTTTCCCTGCTATGATTAAGGTACAACTGGACAGGCGTGGGAACAGGCCCCGTGTTGTCTGGGTTGCAATTTATTTGTGGATAAATCAGACATTGTAGCCTCCAGTGTTTCATAGTCCTTCATGTCCCATGGACCTTACATTTTTCATTTCTAACTTTTAAGACAATAAAAAAAATACAGTGCTTTTAGCTGGCTCGGTCACAAATATTTCTGGTGAGAAAGAAATAAATCATCTATTTTTTGGCCTAAAATTCATACTTCTTGACTATAAACTTTTTCTTTATCTCAAACTACTGTGGCAAAACTGGCTATTTGAAACTAAGTTACAGCTAGTCTCCAGCTGCCACTTAATTACATTTTAGTAAGCAACTAAGTTGCAATAGTTTCAGGATTTACTTTATCTCCCCTACTACCCACCTCTAGCCCCAATTCTTTGCTGCAAATTAAAGTGGAAAAAAATATTTCCCTTTTGATTTTACTTTCAAAGTAAAATTTCTGGCATTGTGCCCTGAACTTTTACAGTAGCAGTTTCTGTGATTGAAAACTGTTATTTTCCACCTGTATCTTGTCTTTTCTCTTCCCCTCCTCACATTCCTTCTGCCTACCTTTTTTGATTCAGTGTGAAAAAGCATGTAACAATTTAGTCATGGTAACAAAAGAGGAAAATGTAGACATCACTGCCCATTAATTTCTCACCTCTCCACCAATCAACCAAGTCACTTTGCAGGGTCCACAACCTTTCTTTACTAGGCTTGCCACAGAAGCACAGCCTTTCTTTGCCAGGTGTTACTGCCTGATAATCCTCGATGGCATTATCCTCGCAAAGGTGAACCTTGGCTTCTATTACACTTTGTGTAGCATGCCTGCCACAGAGCAATTTTTCCTTTTTAAATAAATAGTTACCAGTGACTTAATGTAGTGCATCAGAATCACCTGTAGGACTTGCTGGAACACAGATTACTGGGCTCCACGCCCAAAGTTTCTGATTCAGTAGGTCAGCGTAGGGTTCGAGAATTTGCATTTCTAACAAGTTCCCAGGTGATGCTGATGCTGTTGGTTCTGAGACCACACTTTAAGAACCACTGCTCTAATGGTTCACAAAACTTGACACTCCGTTATTCCATTATAGCTATTTTAGGTGAAAAGAAATTTAGGAATGAACAGTTATAGAGACATTTGTAGGAACATGCCTGAAGAGGTGGATAGAACAGTTTAGTTTAGGGCATTAAAATACTTAGGCTCAAAGGATTGTTATAAAATAATCTCTTAAAGTCACAAATCAGAAATGTCCCCATCTATAATGGCCCTTAAAACTTTTTTTTTTGGTGAGGAAGATCAGCCCTGAGCTAACATCTGATGCCAATCCTCCTCTTTTTGCTGAGGAAGATTGGCCCTGGGCTAACAGCTGTGCCCATCTTCCTCTACTTTATATGGGATGCCGCTAAAGCATGGCTTGACAAGCAGTGTGTCAGTGCGCGCCCGGGATCTGAACCTGCGAACCCTGGGCCAGCGAAGCGGAGCACATGCACCTAACTGCTGTACCACCGGGCCAGCCCCAACAACAGTCCTTAAAACTTTTAACCTCTACATAACATAAATCTTCAAAATTATGCATTTTCCAGGTGTTAATAAGTCATATTGTCATCTCCTTCTCCCCTTTTCTGTGACTTACCAGGTACTTTTTGTGCTGCTTTGACATTAAGGCTTCCATTGAGGGTTGATAAGGATGCTAACAGGCATGGTTTATTAGGATGGGGGACAGTTTCCATGGAGACCACAATCTGAGTAGTATGGACAGAAATTTTTTGAAAGCAGGAAACAGTTCTCCACACGTTTTCTTTAAATGGAATGTTCTGTGCTCCATCACCATGAACTTTAAGTTTAGACAACTTTCCACGATAGCATTTGGAGGCTGGCAGCTCATCTTTATTCAGCATGGTATCTGACAGGACTGAAGTCTCTTTGCTGTGCACACTTTTTATCTTCTTTAAAAAATGGTTTATCTGATCCAGCTTGGTAAAACTCAGGTGTGCTTTCAAAGGCTTTGATATATCCAAGTTGATGTCTGCTATAGAATTGAAAGAGATAAGAGAATTATTGAAGCTTTCCTATTGAATATAAGGCTTTACTTCTCTGTCAAGCTCCTATTTAAGTTTCTGAACACCTGTATCGTGGACTCATTAGGATGTGGACATTATAATTCTTTTACTCATCACCTAACTATTCTTTCTATGTAAGTTAACTTGACGAATACTTTCCCTGGAGGACTTACATGCCTGCATTCCTGTCTCAATCCATGTGACTGTCTGTTCCTGATAGAGCGAAGGCCACACATGGACATCTGCTTCTGCCCTCCCACTCTGAGGCAAAATTAAGCAGCCTTTCCAGTTTGTTACTGGAACTGGCATTCTTTCTTCCAAGGTAAAAGTACTTCCCCTAGTATCTAGCAAAGCATTTGACACAAATATTGGTATTTACAAATATTTGTCCAACTGACTAACTGAAGTAGCCTCCCCTACCTTTCTCTGATCTAGTATATGCAGAAAATGTTTGTTTCCCCTTTGTGATCTGCTAAAAACCAGACTGGTTCCTACATCTTTCCCTACATTCTGCATTGATAAAATTTCAAATACCTCATCCAATGTAACATGGGTAGACTGAGATTTCTTAAAATCTGTAGTCTTTTTTATATGTGCCATAAACCAGATGTTGTCTTTATTTGCCACTTAGTCACCTGACATTAAAATTAACTAGCCTTATTATTTTTGTTTTTGTCTTCTTACTTCTGTTTCTATTATCAATAGGACATAAGACTATAAGCGTTGTGAAAACAGAGCATGTCATGCATCTTTATACCCAGTGCCTGGTACAGTGTGTCTTGCATATATATGTGTGCAATAAATGTTTGAGCTTAACTGAACCTAACAAGTGTTCTTTTCATTGGAGCCTGAGGATATAATACAAGACATAACCCCAGATGAAGCTACAAATAAAGTTATTAAGGAGATAAAATTAATATTCTACATCTATCTTCATAAGGAGGACCTCTTCTCACCTCCCTCAGATGTCAGCACCTTAGTGCTTCCTCCTGGCTACCCAGGGTCACTCAGGGTACCATCCCTTTTATGAGTCCCTTCTCTTTTGTTTCCTTAATCAGGCGTACCAAAACTCTGCAAGTCTTACTTCTAGCTAGTTGTCCACTGGAAAGGGTCAGATATCTGAGTCACCCTTCTGCAGTATTATAACATTCCCTGCTCCCCATATTTTTTAAACAGGAAAAAGCACCCTAACTTAAAGCAATTATTTTTTTAGACATCTTATTGACATATTAACTCACATACCATACAACTTACCTATTTGAAGCGTACAATTCAATGGTTTTTAGTATACTCACAAGATTGTGCAATCATCACCACTATCCAATTCAAGAACATTATCCTCACCACAAGAAGAAATCCCATAACACTTAGCAGTCACTACCCACCCATTCCCCACCTCCAGCCTCAGGAAACCACCAATCTAATTTCTGTCTCTATAGATTTGCCTATTCTGGACATTTCATATAAATGGAATCATAAAATATCTGGCCTTTCGTTCTGGTTTCTTTTAGTTAGCATAATAAAAGTTTTTAAGGTTCATTCATGTTGAAACATGTATCATCAGTACTTCCTTCCTTTTGTGGCTGAATAATACTCCATCATATGGATATACCATATTTTGTTTAACCATTATCAGTTTCTGAACATCTGGGTTGTTGTCACTTTTTAGCTATTATGAATAATGCTGCTATTAACATTCATGTGCAAATTTTTATGTGAACATGTTTTCAATTCTCTCAGGTATTTACCTAGGAGTGGGCTTGCTGGGTTATATTTGATACAGTCATTCTAGTGGGTATGAAGTGGTATCCCACTGTGATTTTGATTTCCCTAATGACTAATGATGTTGAGCATTTTTTCATGTGCTTATTGACCATGTGTATATATATTCTTGGAGAAATGCCTATTCACATCCTTCGCTCACATTTAAATTGTGTTGTCTTATTATTATTGAATTGTATGAGTTCTTTATATTATCCTGGATACAAGTCCCTATCAGAGACAGGATTTGCAAATATTTTCTCCCATTTTGTGGACTGTCTTTTCAGTTTTTTTGATGGTATCATTTGCAGCACAAAAGATTTTAATTTTTGTGAAATCCAATATATCTATAATTTTGATTGTGCTTTTGGCGTCATATCAAGAAACCACTGTTTAACCCAAGGTCACAAAGTTTTACACCTATGTTTTCTTTTATGAATTTTATAGTTTTACCTCTTACATTAAGGTCTATGATGATTCTTAATTAACTTTTGTGTATTGTGTGAGGTAGGGGTCCAACTTCACTCTTTTGCATGGGGATATCCAGTTATATCAGCACCATATGTTGAAAGGCATTACGTGTGACTTGTAGAATTTGGGGTACTGAAAGAGGCTGGTAGGCAAAATATTTTAGAGAAATTGAATGGTTCAAATGACCCACACATTTACCTACTCTACCTACACATCCTTTCATGTGGGCTTCCAATTCTGTGGCCTCACGGAAAATAATACCACCTTATACCACAACAACAAAAAAAGAGAACAGTCTTAACAGATGATAGGAACAACAGGAAAACAAAACAAAACTAAAGCTAAGAAAGAAACAAAATTATTTCGATGACTTTGTCATATGCACAACAGGATAGTTTTTCCACTCCAGTTCATTATTTTTTACCCTCACGTGTGTTTCTCAAAAGGCTAAAGGGCTTCAATGTGTCCATGGCTCTTATATGTAGGGGAAGCCCACTTTAGGCCTGTTATTTAACTCTGTTTACTTTCTACTGTCCATGGCCCCTCCAATAAGGTAGTAGAACGTTTTTGCTAAGACCTTTAATGGTGAAATCAGGGTGGCCCCTTGTGTAGAAGGTGAAAAATATGGAATGCTATTCCTAAATGTTAGGGAAGCCACAGATAATTCCTGATCTTACTAATATCAAATGTTGTGGCACATAAAAATTAGAGGCTTTAACAGCTAGACTAGAGTCAGTCAAAAGCACAGGTCAGTTTGGCTCCATCCAAAGTAGTTTAATTACAAGAGAGAATACATTCTTTCATATGACTTGGCTCGTATTACAAAATAAATTTAAAAGCAGGTTCCTTTTTATCAGTAGAGGTCAAATGCTGGTAATTCAGAAAAATGTGCACTAAAAATCTCATCATATTGGTGAATTTCAACCATGAATCTGTTTGAGGTTACGTTATTAACCTTATTCTACCAAATACAACTTCGGTGAACAGTCTGAAATCAGAAAGATCCATTTCTCAAAGCCACATCAGGACAGCTCACAATACTTATTCAGTATAAGTCTAATAGCCGAAAATGGAGATGGCAAAGACATAATTAATTACAGTTGCCTGTCTTGTTCTATCTTTCAGAGTCATGAATCTCTATTAGGCCACTAGTTTATACACACATAACAATTAACTGGGACTCAACACATTTTAGGAATAAGAAAATCTGAAGCAATTTCTTGGCTCTCCCTTTCTCATACAGTTTGTCCCTAAAGTGTCAGTGTGATTTTAAACTTTAATAACTTCAGAATCATAAACACTACAGAATTATTTTAAAAATAATTTGAAAGTTTAATTATGTAAATGTATAATATATTACTTTTGCTTCATGAATTTTAACTGTGAATTTTTAATGTTAATTTTTTGTGGTTTGGTTTCTGGATGACCCTTTCTCAGACCAGTGGACTGGTTAAGGGAGGCTTCTTATTTGGATGCTTCAGTCACTTTCCTGTGGGGTTATGTCAAAACTGTTACGTATGCATCAAAACTTCATTCTTTGGGTGATCTTAAACCTAGGAGTACAAATGCAATCACTCAGTCACTAAACAGCAGGTGATATAAGTTTTTAGAAAGTTCAAAAATCTCGTAGAGCTATATATACAGCACAAGACAGGTGTTATGTTAACTTTCATAAGAAACAAACTGATATTTAAAACATTTAGGGGCCGGCCCCGTGGCTTAGCGGTTAAGTACATGCGCTCCACTGCTGGCGGCCCGAGTTCAGATCCCGGGCATGCACCGATGCACCGCTTCTCCGGCCATGCTGAGGCCACATCCCACATACAGCAACTAGAAGGATGTGCAACTATGACATACAACTATCTACTGGGGCTTTGGGGGAAAAAATAAATAAATAAAAATTAAAAAAAAAAAAACATTTAAATAATTTACTTTTAAATGTTTTCTTGTATGTTTGTTTGCATACAGTACAACCTCTGTGTAATGTGCCCTCCACTGAGCCACGGAGTCCCTCACTGCTGCTCCCCTATAGCTAGAGTGTTGAGCCACATTCCTTGCAAATCACATCCAGTTCTATGTGTAAACAAAGGGTCTGGGGCAGTCCCATTTGGGCAAGTCAGACAGTACAATAGGCCAAGACCCTAAAAAGCAAGCTGAAATGAGTCTACACTGTTAACACCGGGTATTCCTTTCATAAGTACTAGGTCCATCAAGAGACAGAAAGCATGAATCAGAATGAGAAGCATCACAAATGAAACAGTGTCCTTTATTGCTGTATGAAGTCCATCAACGTGTGGGAATCCTTCAACTAAAATCATGAGGTCATTTGTCACACCCGATAATTCAACAAATTTGTATTACTACTTTTTTACCCAGTATCTCTAGACTTACCCATCCTTGAACTAGCCAGGCACTGTTTTTGGTAGAAAATTAGTACCTTTATTGTAAATATTTTCAGTCTCATAATGGCAGAAAGATTATTTTTACAAATAGGAAAAATTATGCAACAAAAAAGTATGGCATTTTTAAACATAAAAAATAAAAATTGAGCAATGTATTTTCTGGTCTTCTTTTATACTTTTAAAAGTATTGATGAAAAACATTAACCTCATTACTAAGATGAAAACATTAAAGAAACGAACTAGAAAAGTTTTATTCAACAGAGACACTGTGGGAGCTATATAGAATAATGTTTTACAAGAACTGGAAATATAACTGGATAAAGAACCAGGCATAGATTGGCAATGTGGATTTTAGTCCAATTATTATCAGATTTTTGTTTTAAAGGGTTTAGCATTTTATTCATAATCCTCACTGAACTTTAATAAGTGGATTGTTTTCAAAGTTTAGATTTTAAGAATATGCAGTAAAAGAGAATCTCCCAGCTGAGTCATCTATTTCTCTGCCAGATCTATTTCTCACCATCCCCAGAACATATTCTGTATCTTTAAGCAATCAAGTAAACCTGTGACTGTCAATTATTAGATTCGAATTACCCTTCAAAACTTTCTGAACGGCTACCAGGAAACAGAATGATAGAATGACTACTGAGTTAAAAGGAGATTAGACAAATACAAATAAATTACACTTATTTTATACTCCCATCACCCTAGGAGATGACTTAATAGTGAAAGAAAAAGAATCATCTTGTAATAATGAAATCAGAGAGGGAATTCAAGCCCCAGAGGTGATTCCCCTAAGTTTATGTTAATGCACACCTTGTGGGGGACCAAACATCAACTGGAAAAGTTTCCTGAAAACTGTTCCAGCTATTTTCTCATTTAAAATGTTCCAACTTTACTTGACCCATTAGTCATCATATTACTTACATCCATGATGTATTTTGAAATCTATTACCAAAAACCCAATGGATTCAGTATGGCTTGTTATACCCAAATCATAACATTTATGAAAGAAAACTTCTTTGTTAAGTGTTTCTTCCTTTGGAATTTTATATGTAAAAGACAAAAATTTTTTTAGACAAGCAAGGCTTGCTAGGAAAACAGTCAGTGGCTAGGGTGGCTATGTACAGACACGTGAATGATGGTGTTTTCCTCCCTGTCCCCCATGCCTGAACTGAGAGGTAAATGCAAAACACGGAACAAATCTATAA
This sequence comes from Diceros bicornis minor, assembly GCF_020826845.1. NCBI lineage: Eukaryota > Metazoa > Chordata > Mammalia > Perissodactyla > Rhinocerotidae > Diceros > Diceros bicornis. The sequence continues at coordinate 18,324,012 of NC_080760.1, read as the reverse complement.
TCAAGCTTGACTTTATGCATTATAGTAACTCTAATAAAAATATTTTTTACTATTAGGTCATAGTACATTTTTTTCTCTTATTCATAGCAATACAAATTCAGATTTTTGTTACAGTGCCCAAGTAAAGGTATTCATGATAATTGCCAGTGCTGACTGAGTATTCACAGGTGTGACAGCTAGAAAACCTGGAAAGCTGCCCATGACAATGAAATCAATGTGTTTTCACTGAAGGTGTGAAGTGTAAAGACCTCAGTGGTAGCAGACATGAGTGCTTCAACTAACAATGGTATACCAAGTGGAACTGGGTATAAGCTGTCACACGTGTTGTTGAGGCTCACAGACATGAACTGACATATACCCTTGACTGGGTCAGTTCAAAAGCAGTTCATGGTGCTTATCACCGGGATTTGGGCATCATCACTACTAGTTAATTACTCATGCACATAATTCAAGCATTAATTTTTTTTGACTACATTGTATCCCCCCAAAATCACAACATAAAAGTTCTGTTTATAGGGTAATTGTACTGATTTTCTAAAATGAATGTATTGAACTGAACTTATCCAAATGAGCTTCTCTCCTTCTAAGTCGTCATCATAGAAGGCTACACTCCACTGCTCCAACAATTTTGGCAGCTTTTTTGGTGCCTGCGTCCTTTTTTTTTTTCGCTATTCTCGATGGCATATACTCATTCTTGGTTGGAGACAGCGGATCTGATTTTTTGGAACGGTCAAATGTTGTTCTGAGATAAGGGAGCAAGGATTCCAGAGTCCTTGAGAACATAGAGAAGCCAATTTACAGAGTCTCTCACTACCAATGATAAGACAATTTGAGCATCATTAAAAATAATGAGTTCAGAATAATACCAAACAACTAATTAGTCACCATTGGAATATGCTAGAAAACCAACTCATTTTGTCCCCAGCTTTACTGAGGTATAATTGACAAATAAAATTGTAAGATATTTAAGGTGTACATTGTGATGATACACGTATACATCATGAAAAAATTCCTCCCACCTAGAAAACCAACTCATTTTTGAAAATGGGTAAATAGAAAGAATTAAGCATTTTTCCTACCTTTCCTAGATCACCAATACTGAGTCAATATTGAGTACTGAGTAACTCAATACTGAGTAACCAAGCAGTAGATGAGGGAATGTTTCTCTTTATATAAGTATTCTAGCTAATATACAAAAAAGGAATGCTAAAATTAAAATATTACTGTTTGCAACCTCCAATGAATTGAGACATTGAGCATCAACGGCTGTTAACATCACAAAAAGAGACCTTCAGACATTACGTGCCTCCTGGCTGGAACAACACAAAACTTTTTACAAAACAGTCTTGCTAAAAAAAAAAATAAATAAAAAAACAAACAAAAAAAAAGCAAACTTGAATAGATTAAGCGAACTACCAATTTATATGTAGGAAATATAGAGGACCGGGACACAGACAAACCCAAACTCTGGTAAACTCTATAGGATAAATGATCTGGTTTCTTCAATATATAAATTGCAAGAGATGAAAAGAGATAAGAGGGGGAACCCCACTGATTAAAAGAAACTTGAAAGACATATCAACCAATAGTGATGCATAAACCTTATCAGGTTCCTGGTTCAAAAAAAAAAAAAAAAAAAAACCCAGAAAAAAAATATATGCACACAAACACCCATACTTCCACACACATTATGATATTTATGAGATAATTGGAAATTTAAATACTGACTGGTATTTGGTGATACTGAAGAATTATTATAATTAGGCTTGATAATAGTATTGTGGTTATGTTTTTAAATGTTATTTTTTAGAGATATATATTGAAATATTACAGATGATATAATACATGAGATTTGCTTCAAAATAATACATGAGGTGAGGAAGTGGATAGGGGTATATAAGAAACAATATTGCCCACAAGCTGACAATTCTTTAAGCAGGAGGTTCTATATACTATTCAGTCTACTTTTGTATACATTTAAAATTTTCCATAATAAAAAGGTATAGAGAAAAGAATGAGTATGGCATATGAAGAAGTCATATTGGAAGATGATTTCAAACCATTTGCCTCCAAACCATCAAACTCCTCTCATCCCTCTTCAACTTCAATAGGTGACCTTTCTTCTAGCTTCATGGAGAAAGTTAAAGCCATTAAATTTCCCTCAATTTCTTGCTATTAAACTGAAAAACTACCTGCATATGCCATCTTCCTTTCCTTCCTTAACTTGTTATGTAAAATAGAGAAGCTATAATGCTTCTCTAATCTAAAACCTGTTCTTTCATATGTGTATTGGATGCTTCTCCTTACCTCTTTCTAAGGAACCCCTCTTGATCTTTTTTCTTTTTAGTTTATTCAACTCTTCTCTCAACTGGATTCCTCTTGCTATATTTAAACAGAAGAAAATCCACGTCTTTTTCATCATAAAAATAAAACCCAAAAAATCTGATCCCAAATGCCCCTTCATATATTACCCTTATTATTCTTCTTCACAGCCAAGCTTCTTGGAAGAATTATTTATACTCTCTGCTCTTATTTCTTTTCCTCCTGCTTAATCCTCAATGCATTCTAGACTGGTGTTCATCCAGGTAAATCCAGTGAGGGGAAACACACTTGTGGTCACAACGTCTATAAATTCATTAGATATTTGCAATTTCCCATCTTTTTGTATCTCAAAGCACTACTTTACACTGTGGATTACTTCTTCCTTTTTGAAACACTCTTTTCCCTTGGCTTCTTTGACATTATACTCTCCAAATTTTCCTCTTATCCCTCAGTTTCCTTTTCAGGCTCCCCCTTCTCCTCCTGGCCACTAAATACTGATTGGACTTTTCCAAGAGGAGATCTTAGGCTCTTTACTTCCTCTCTACTTTTTCCCTGAGTAATCTCATCCATGCCCATGGCTTGAATTAACATCTATATACCAAAGACTCCAAAACATCCAATCCTTTATCACTAGGCTTAGTCTTTCTTGTGAGCTCTAGATATGTATGTATAATTGCCACAAACTCAACATACCCAAGGCAAAAATCATGATCTCTTCCTACTCTCACAAATAAAAAAAAAACAAAAACAATGTAGTTCTCTTCAAGTATTTCCTCTCTCACTAAATAGGATTACCACCTGTCTTAGGCAGCTGGGGCTGCCATAAGAAAATATCACAGACTGGCTGCCTTAAACAACAGATATTTATTTTCGCACAGTTCTAGAGCCTGGAATTCTGAGATCAGGGTGCCAGCATGGTTGGTTTCTGGTGAAGGCTCTCTTCCTGGCTTGCAGATGGCCACCTTCTCACTATGTTCTCACATGGTAAAGAGATGGAGACAGCAAGGTCTCTGGTTTCTCTTCTTATAAGGGCACTAATCTCACCATGAAGGTCCCACCCTCATGACCTCATCTAACCTCATTATATCCCAAAGGCCTCATCTCCAAATACCATCACAGTGGGGATTAGGGTTTCCATATATGAATTTTGTGGGGGATACAATTCAGTCGATAGCACCATCCATCCAGTTAGACTAGTCAGAAACCCAGAAGTCAAGCTTAAATCTTCTCCATTACCGTCCCTCCCCTCTACTCCATTGCCACAATCTGTGGATTTTGCCTTCCCAATATCTACCAAATCTTTTACTTCTCCCGATTTCTATCACCATTCCCTGATCCAACTTAGCATTATCTCTTACCAGTACCACTGCAATATTCTCCTAATTGGTCCCTTGCATCTACTCTATCCCCTCTTATTTATTCTCCATCATGCAACCAGATTCATCTTTTCAAAATGCAAATATAACCATATCAGCACACACATACACCTCCCCTGCTCCTCCACAACATACATGTCCTGTGTAAAGCTCTTCAATGGTTCCCCACCACTCTTAAGATAAAAATCCTAAAATCCTTTATTATGGCCAGCAAGGCCTGGCTTTTGCCTCTCTCTACAGCCTCACCTCATACCATTGTTCCTTCACTCTTCCCTGTTTTCACTTCCTTCAATGTGCCATGATCCTTTTCCCCAGAGCGTCTTTTGCACACATTCTCTCAGAAATCCACCCTCCCCTCCATGGTCCTTGGTTAACTCCTTTTCACTCTGTGCATCTCAGCTCAAGTGTCAGTTATTCAGAGAAGCTTCCCTAAATCTCTACTCCTTTATGAATCCACAGAACTTCATGACACTTATATTAGCTTACATTACATATTACTTTGTGTGACTATTTGGTAATCAAATTCTTTTTCACTAGATTGTGTGTATTTCTTGAGAAGCGACTATCTTTTGCTCACTACTGTATTTCCAGTGTTTAGAACAACACTTGTAATATTGTAATTGCTCATAAATACTTGCGAAAATAAATGAAGAGTTCCATTGGGAATTACAGCCATCATTTTAGAACTTGACGGCATCTTAGAACAATACTCTTATGTTATAGAAGAAAATATCAAGGCCTAACCAAATAAAATGAACTTACTTAGGCTCTCTTACTTGGTGACAGCTAAGCCTGGATTGTCCAGATGAAATCAGATTATTGAGAGCCTTGGGGGCTGAGGAGAGCTCTGACTTGATGAGCTGAGGGAGGTGAGTGGTGGTCACCTCCATGAGGTAAGCAGGGGAGTTTGGCAGGGGAGGCTAATTTAGCCAGGGCATAGGGAACAGGATTATTAAGTAAAAGGAGAATCTGAAGTGAGGGCTGCTGGTAAATAGGCTGAGGAAGTAACCGGGGCATAAACCTAAACCAGGGAGGTAGTAGACATAACGGAGCACCATTTCAAAGGAAAAACTAAAGGGCCTTGGAATAAAAAGAAGGATGAATCAAAGGTGATAGTAAAATTGTGAGAGGACATGGTTGTAATAATGTTGCTATCACTAGAACATGTAAATAAATGGGGTGAATAAGGACGTGGGAGAAAAATGGTTTAACTTAATGTGAGCTTGTTGAATTTTTTTTTATTGAGGTGGTAATAGTTTATAACTTTGTGTAATTTCAGTTGTATATCATTATTTGTCTGTCACCATATATATGTACCCCTTGACTCCTTATGCCCACTCCTCAAACCCCTTTCCCTCTGGTAACCACTAATCTGTTCTCTTGTCCATGTCTTTATCTTCCACATACAAGTGAAATCATACGGTGTTTGTCTTTCTCTGTCTGATTTCTCTTAACATAATACCCTCAAGGTCCATCCATGTTGTTGCAAATGGGATGATTTTGTCTTTTTTATGGCTGAGTAGTATTCCATTGTATATATATACACCACATCTTCTTTATCCATTCATCAGTTGATAGGCACTTGGGTTGCTTCCACATCTTGGCTATTGTAAATAATGCTGCAATGAACATAAGGGTGCGTAAGTCTCTTTGAATTGTTGATTTCAAGTTCTTTGGATAAATACCCAGTAGTGGGATAGCTGGGTTGTATGTATTTCTATTTTTAATTTTTTGAGAAATCTCCATACTATTTTCCATAGTGGCCACACCAGTTTGCATTCCCACCAGCAGTGTATGAGGGTTCCCTTTTCTCCACGTCCTCTACAGCATTTGTTATTTTTTTCTCTTGGTGATTATTGCCATTCTAACGGGTGTAAGGTAATATCTCAATGTAGTTTTGATTTGCATTTCCCTGATCATTAGTGATGTTGAGCATTTTTTCACGTGCCTATTGCCCATCTGTATATCTTCTTTGGAGAAGTGTCTGTTCATATCCTCTGCCCATTTTTTGATTGGGTTGTTTGTTTTTTTAGTTGTTGAGTTGTGTGAGTTCTTTATATGTTTTGGAGATTAACCCCTTGTTGAATATATGATTTGCAAATATTTTCTCCCAGTTGGTGGGTTGTCTTTTCATTTTGTTCCTGGTTTACATTGCCTTGCAGAAGCTCTTCAGTCTGATGAAGTTCCATTTGTTTATTTTTTTCTTTTGTTTCCATTGCCTGAGTAAACATGGTATTCGAAAAGATCCTTCTAAGACCAATGTCAAAGAGCGTACTGCCTATATTTTCGTCTAGTTTTATGGTTTCACGCCTTCCCTTAAAGTCTTTAATCCATTTTGAGTTAATTTTTGTGTATGGCGAAAGATAATGGTCTACTTTCATTCTTTTGCATGTGGTTGTCCGGTTTTCCCAACACGATTTATTGAAGAGACTTTCCTTTCTCCATTGTATGTTCTTAGCTCCTTTGTCGAAGATTAGCTGTCTGTAGATGTGTGGTTTTATTTCTGGGCTTTCAATTCTGTTCCATGGATCGGTATGTCTGTTTTTGTACCAGTACCATGCTGTTTTGATTATTATAGCTTTGTAGCATATTTTGGAGTCAGGGATTGTGATGCCTCCAGCGTTGTTCATTTTTCTCAGCATTGCTTTAGGTATTCGGGGTCTCTTGTTGCCCCATATGAATTTTAGTATTCTTTGTTCTATTTCCGTGAAGAATGTCATTGGGATTGCACTGAATCTGCAGATTGCTTTAGGTAGTATGGACATTTTAACTATGTTTACTCTTCCAATTCATGTGCATGGAATATCTTTCCATTTCTTTATGTCATCATCAATTTCTTTCAATAATGTCTTATAGTTTTCATTGTACGGGTCTTTCAACTTCTTGGTTAAATTTATCCCTAGATATTTTATCCTTTTTGTTGCAATTGTAAATGGCATTATATTCTTGAGTTCTCTTTCTGTTAGTTCATTTTTAGAGTATAGAAATGCAACTGATTTTTGTAAGTTGATTTTGTACCCTGCAACTTTGCTGCAGTTGTTGATTAGTACTAATACTCTTCTGATGGATTCTTTAGGGTTTTCTATATATAAAATCATGTCGTCTGCAAATAGCAAGAGTTTCACTTCATTGCCAATTTGGGTGAGAGTGTTGAATTTTAAATAACTAAACATATCTAATAGGCAGATGGAGAAATGGTCCTGGAGGTGGATAATAAGCCAAAACTAGAGCTAGACATTTGGGAGCTGTTAGCATAAAGGGATAGCTGAGGTTACTGTCTGTACAGAGATTGAACAGAAGGCTCAACCCTGCGTCCTTGGGAAGGCAAAGGGCTAGAGAGTTAGGGGAAGAAGAGCCGTATGCAAGCACAAAGTTGGAAAGTTAGACTTAGGAGAAGCCAGATAATGTTCTTTTTCTCTTCTACCTTAGCCTGCTCCATGTTCCTAGAAAGATATCCCCCAATTACCTTCATTCTTTTGTGCAGAGGAAAGAATTCTGACAGAATTAGATCACATGAAGAAATAGAGAATCTAAATAACTGTCACACCACTGACTTCCCTGCAGGAGACCTTCTGCTGGCCTCTTACCATCTGGCCACCCCCACAAACCAGCTTCTGTGACTCTTTGGGTCCTATTACTTAGCCAAGTGTAGGCCCCTGGAGGCACCACTGTCAGCCAGACCTTCAAAGAAGATTTAAAGTCCCTTCCTTCTACATTGCTAGAAAGTAATTAATAAGGCTTACTGATTCTATAGTGACAAATTTGGTATCAAAATCAGGTTGTTACCTGAATAAAAGAAAAAAGTTTATTAAAAAATAAGTTAGTTAAAAATCACTCATTTTTCTCATTTCTTCCAAAATTATAAGTTATTGTTGAAAAAGTAAGGTTGAAATAATGAAAGGCTTTCCTGTATTTTAATTCTTGGTCCATTCCCTATTTGACATCCTGACATCAAGTTTACTGATTCATTTTGATAAAGCATGGGGAAAATAAACTACGATAATGTAATGCTGATGCTGCAAATTGGAACCTATAAAACTCAGGAAATGTAAAAGTCAAGGTTATTACAGTTTTATTAACTAGTTTACATTTCTTAAATGTAGAAGATAGCCTGCTAGTATGGCTATAAAATTGAATTAAGATAGAGACAGGACTCTGTGATTAGGGTATGGGCCTTGGCCTTATTTCTGAAAAGAAAAGAGGCAAAAGGTTAACTATTGGGGCAACATTGAGATAAATACATTCATTATAATTAGCTTCTTAAGATGCTTTCATTCACTTTGAATCTTCTTGCATTTAAAAATTGTATTACTTAGTCTTCATTTTCCACTCCAGAAAATGTCAGGAGGGTATTTGGGTCATCTTTTTCAGGTATCTTAATTCCCCTGAACCAATCACCTTCAAGATATGTCTGAATTAATCCCCACTGAATAAAGAATTCAGTAATAACAACATGATAGCGGAGCTCACCAAGAAAAGTAAAAACTTTTCAAAAATACACATATCTGGAGGTAAACAACTTAAAATTTCTACTTTATATTCAAATTAATAAACCTATTTGAATGGTGTGTTACTGTATCGGAGTTTTTTAAAGTAATAGTTTATTTAAGTATGTATTTTCATTCAAATCAAAGACACTTGTGGAAATGGGATATTCTAGGATGTTTGGGAATTTTTTAAAAGTAAAAATTAAAATCATTCCAACTTACAAAACAGTAAGTTAGTTCATAAAATACAAGAAGAAAATAGTATTCAAAACAGGATTACAACCAATTAAAAGTCAAATAAATTTTTAAAACAAAAATCAAAACCAGAAATGAAAACAATCTGAAGCTAGAATTAAATTAGAAAAACTGAAAACTACATAGGTAAATTAATGAACAGGTTAAACAAGGAAAGACTAAAGAAATGATTTTATTAAGAGAAAAAAATATCACTGGCTGTGTTTCAACTAGAGACACCAAGTATACTAAAATAAAAGAAATGTGAAATTGCAGTCATAAATTTGTGTTTGATATAACCATGTTATTTAAATTATATGAAGATTGTGGTATGCTAATTAATTTATAATAAAACATAAACGATGTGGGAATGTTCTCCCAATTTGGAATATTTTTTTCTTTGTTGTCATTTAAAAGTCATTTCATGGCTACAGTGACAGTGTTCAAAAATATGTCTGTAAAGGAACAATGAAAAAAATACCAGGGAGCTCAAATGTTTTTGCAAATGACCCTGAGTTAATTAGAAAAATCTGCACCCTTCCCAGTTCTTCTTCTCACGTGTCAGCTCTCATTAAATTAAAAAAAAAAATTCTCATTTCAAAGTTAAGAAATCCTATGGTTAAGAAAACTTTTAAACTGGGATCAAGTGGGCACATTCCTATGTTTCTGTATGATGTCATACCAAGCAGTTCATAGCTGAATTTGAATTTGCAAGAAGTATGAATGATTTTTCAATATATGAAGTATCTGATCTAATGCTAATTTTTTCTCTATAGGCTATGCTGGGAACAGGTGGCCCTGCTTTCAATTATGGAGGGCTAGCATGCCAGTGTGAGGCCTGGATTAGTTCATCTTCTCACGGGGAATTTTCCTCGGTTGGGAATGGATTTATTATGGCTTCACACATGGAACAGAGCTCATGTCAGTTGAGGGCAGTGACACATCATATGATTCAAATTAACCTGCTGTGGACTGTTCCGTGGGGCTTAGATTGTGTATTAAAATGACGACATTTTAAAAACAGCTTGAAAGAAACCAGGATTGCTGAACTGCAATGGTTCCAATTTGTTCCAACTAATCTATCACCTGCTGGAGATATTATTCTAGTGGGTTTCTGGTAGCTGCTGTTTTCCAGGTTTCTCCAAGCCACTGACCTTGCTAATGGGTACACTGTTGCCTCTGAAGGGGGTGGAGGTTGAAAGAGCTCTGCAGGGGTTTTTGATGTAGAAATTGGGACCTACCATTTGCTCTATGGTACTATTAAGTGAACAGATGAAATGAGGGTATACTCAAGAAATTTGAATTATTTTTCCAAAAACAAATGCTAAAGAGCAGCATTTGTATCACCTTGTTTAGATAAAATAATCCCTGAAAAATAAATCTAAAAGGCTGAATTCAAAAGCTGTTAAGTTTGCAACTTTATGAACAAAATTTAAGGTTAGGTAGTTATAATCAGTATTTGCTCTACTCTTCAGGGTTGCAACTTTTACTGCTCCTGCAATCTTAATTCAAAAGCAAAAAAGGAATAAATGAAAATATACTATTTTAGAGATGTAGCATAAAATACTCTTTGGGAATGATACTTAACATGTGCATACAGATTAAAAAACTAATGATAGAGGGACCAGCCTAGTGGCATAGCAGTTAAGTGCGTGTGCTCTGCTGCAGCGGCCTGGGGTTCGGATCCCGGATGCACACCGAAGCTCCGCTTGTCAAACCATGCTGTGGCGGCGTCCCACATAAAGTGGAGCAAGCTGGCTACGGATGTTAGCCCAGGGCCAGTCTTCCTAACCAAAAAGAGGAGGATTGGCAATAGATGTCAGCTCAGGGCTAATCTTCCACACACACGCACACACAAAAAAAGGTTAAAAAAAAAACAGTAGCAAAAGATTCTTAATTGTAATACTGCATAAAAATTAGAAGCATTATTTGCAATACTAAAAAAAGTCTTTTTATTTTTCAAGGGAAGGGAATGGGATTGGGCAATATTATAAAGCTCAAGTTTGTGCCCAATAACATCTGCAGTTTGGCCCTCAATAACGTTAACTAATGGTGTTACAAAAATCACATATATATATGTATGAGTCATATAAAACTTTGGTACAAAAAGTTTAGTCCCCAGACCAACAGCACCCGCTTCACCTGGGAGCTTGTTAGAAATGTAGAATTTCATCCCTACTTTCTAGAACTATTAAATCATATTTGCATTTTAACAACCTCCCAAGAGATGCTTCAAATGTACACTCAAGTTTGAGAAGCACTGCTGTAAAATAACTATTTCAATTCATTTATTTAAAAGTTTGAATCTCCAGGTAGGTTATCACTATTATTGAATGAACATAAAATTAGAAATGACATACATGTAATTTCCAATTTAAAAAAGTATAAGAAATGCAAAAGTACAACTATTTAAAAAATCACATTTCTACTAGATAGTCACATTAAATGCTAGAATTATAAACATCTTTCTTTCATCCCTCGACATTTCTCTTAAAATTCAATTTATTTGGTTGCCATGAAAATATGGTACACAATTTACCATTGATTTGCAGATCCCATCCTTTTAAAAACAAATAAATCAAATGTAAACTAGAAGAGAACTTTCTAGCCAGAGTCAGTGAAAGACTGCCAAAAAACAAAAGAAATCTGAAACTAAAAAAGAGAAATAAGAAGTAAACCCAAGTTTCCCTGTCACTTCTCCATGAACTAACCATATGTTCTAACCCTATTTCATCCATTCTAACACGTTCAGTCTTTTACATGTGAACAACTCTGAAGCCAGGAAGTGTCCTGCGACTGATGTAATAAGAAAGCACTGTATCATAGTTTAAACAGCAGCTATTTTCTAATTTTTTCTTAGTGGTACATAAAATGTTTTTTCCTACAATAGATAGCGGCTTGGATTCAATGAAATATAGTATTTCACACTCACTAACCACGTAACGGGACTCCTACTCCTCTCAATCCATCCATTACCTCATGCCAAAGGCTTCTTCCAACTTGAATGACTCCCTTAGCCTTCATCATCAGCTTCTAGCTTTCTTTTGAGTCTTTAAAACCATGGCTGGATACTTGTAATGATTAAAAATGGTTCATACTTTTATACCTTTTAAATCCCAGCATTGGAGAAACATGCCTAAGAAGATCTGGGCCCCATTGAAAGGGCCAGTGTAGGTGGTTTCAGGCTCCGTTTACTCCAGACATGATGATGGACCGCCTTCTACAGATGGACCATCTGTAGTTATGGATCATAAGTGCACTGGCAGGCTAAGGCACACAAACTTTACCAGGTCCACGTAGGAATATTTTTCACTCATCAAAATTCATGCCTTGCAAAGTATTGTTAGAGATCTTAAGACTGTGTAACATTATTGTTTTAAATTCTCAATGAAGACACTAGTATTCTTTTGATGACTAATATATTCTGAAGCACTATAAGTATAAAATAAGAAAAGAAAAACTGAAATGTAGTAATTTCTATTAAATAAATAGCTAAGATCTCACTGAGGTGAGGAAAGAATAAAAAAGCAGAGGAGGAGAACAGGAGATGAAGGAAAAAGAAATAGAGCAGGAAAAAGAAGGAGGAGAAAGACGATAAGGAGAAGAGAGGAAAAACCTTTCGTTATGCTAAAATTAGCGTAGTACAAAGTGATCTAGGTCTTTGAGTCATAAAGACCTAGGTTTGAATGGTTCCTCTGCCACTATGACCTTGGGCAATTTACTTCACTTTTCTAAATCTTAGCTTCCTCATTCATAAAATAGGGATAATTATAGGCCTACTCTTTGGATCTACATGAGTATGTAAAGCACTTAGTACCTGGAACATAATTAGCACTCAATACATTTTGATATCTGTATTTATCTATCTAAAACTGAGTGTTGATGTCTCAAGCACTTTGGTAATAGGCATTTGAAATAAATATTTATCTATCTAACCAAATCTATCTATGGATACTATCTATCATACGTATATCATGTATCACCCATGCATCCATCCATCCCATCCAACCATCCATCCACCCACCTACCCATCCATTTTATTCTCTTCATTTACAGATAAGGAGACTGAATCCACAGGAGATTAGATCAACCATCTAAGATCACCCAGCTAATGAGTAGAAAAGGTAAAATAAAATCTTGGGTCTTTCGCTTCCAGTCAATTATCTTTAACTGATAACTACTTTCTGTAAGACTAAAGGTAATTTTTAATGTATATTAATATTTGCCTTTTGATCTCTGGAGTGGGCAGCCTGAGAAGAGTACACTTCTGGAAAAAAAATGAACTACTTGTTTTTGGCGAGGAATATCAAGATTACTAACAGACTCTATGTACACGTTAATATACTCACATGAAAAAACAATGTATATGCATCTGAATTATGACTCTCTTACCTGGTCCATTAAGAAAATCTTTAATTTGTAGCATCACAAGGGAAGGTGGAATACCACTTTTGCTGTCTATTTCTCCAGGTACTGTCTGCAGCCAAACTGTGCAGTAATCAAGGGCTTCAGGCAGAGTCTTCCCAGGATCTGAAGTGATAAAATTGAAATTAAAAACGTCAATTACATCACAAACATCTCATTTTGGTGTAAGAGTTTCAGCTGATAAAAAAGAGGAAAAAATGATTAAATTATTGTATGTGACCTTCATTGATCCATTTGTTTGTACACATACTGTACACAAGTACTTGTGTGGAAAGAGAACCTCTCTCTGTACAAGGTGGAATGATGAAACCATGTTTTCCAGAACCAGGCGAAAAAGGAAAAGACATTTCAACTCTTAACTCATAACATCTTTGAGTGAAGGTAAAGTTTCTGTACTCTGAGCTGCTGACTGTTAACAGTTGAATAGTCGGATTTTTTTTTTTTAATGGAATGTTGGAAACAAATTAAAGAAAAAAAGAGCAACCTCTTCAGCTTTAAAAAAGGCATATACATGTTCAAAGATGCAGTGGATTAGTACTACTTAGCGGTTACTTGATCTGTTTCAGAGTTTTACTGACATTACAATCACTTTTTACCGCTGGGCTTTTGAAGTGAACTTCAGTAGCTTTCCCATAACTTTTAATGATAAAAATTGGTCAATCTTTTAATAGTCCCAATCATGGCTAAAACTTGACTTTTTCCTGTTTTGACTTTTTATATTAAATACTGTGTACTTTTTTCTGGTTAATACTGTATATTTTTAAAAAAGTATATTTTAGCTATTCGTGATGGCAAACAGAATTTGCTTTTTAATGCTTGGCAATCCACAGTTTTTATTGAAATAGCTCTTTAAATAAAAACGACTGCTGTATTTTGGCATATAAAATAGTAGGCTTTTTTAAAACTTCTAAATATTCACAATTTTCTTTAGTTTCAAGATTGTTTTTCTCTCTGTGTTTTAATGGCCTCTGAATGTCAATTTTATAGGGATGTTCTTGCCATGAAGTCCATCTATTCCATTTTCAGTCGATTTGAAATGTGTTATTAAAGTGTTATTTATTTTAGGTTTTATTGATTGGATTGCTTTCAAGAATAGCATTTACATATAGTGTATTATATTCAACATATGGTTATACAGTATTACTGTCATATGTGAACTGGGTATATAAATTTTGCTTTGGAATTTGTATTTCTTGACCTTATCATGCAATCCTTATGAAATTTGGCACATATGAACCTTTATGTGATTTCAAAGAAAATACTGAAAGCAATTGATAGTGACGTTAGATCTATGTGGTAAAGATCAAACACTAGGCTAGTGCATTCTTCTCCTTTTATATGATCAGTGAATTTAAAGCAGTGAGAATATGCATAGTAGATCCATTATATAGTAACACTATACTATTCTCTCTTTCAAATATAATGGTCAAGTCTGGTGAAAGGATGGCAAAAGTCTGTTGCTGGTAGGATCTATAATCAGTTTGTAGGAGCTACGTAACCTGCCAGGACCTTAGTGTCTATTTTTAGGGTCTCACCTATGTAGCCATCATCAACAAGCTGTTATTATCAAGTAAATGGTACTGTGTGAGACCTATATGAGGAGACATAATTCTTCATTTTGAAGAGACTATGTACAATCTAGAGAGAGAACAGCAATCTAACAGAGAAAACAGATATAAGTGATGTAACTAAATAAACAATGAACAGAGACGAATTAAATTTATGTAGAAATATTAACATGTGTAAAAAACTGACAAGTATTACTTAGGACGATAAGTAAAACAAGTTATAGGAATCATATATTCAAACTTGTATGACAGAAAAGGGATATCATTAATATATAAAGAGTTCATATAATCAATACAGATACTAACAGAAAAATGGGTAGAGGATAGAATTAGCAATTATTAAATGAAGAAAATTAATTAAAAAAGAAGCAATTAATAAATGAAGAAAAACAAATGGCATATAAACATTTAAAAATATAACATTAAGAGATACTAAATCTCAGCAATAATCAAAGAGAAAAACCTTTTAAAATAAGTAGAATTTTCACCTATCAAGCTGAGACTAAAAAATTGATAATGCTTGTGTAACACACACACACACACACACACACACACATTCATTGTAGAACTGTTTATCAGAGCAAAAAGTAGAAAACAACCTAGATGTCCATCAACAGATGAAAAGAATCAAGAAGATTTATATGTATCGACATAATAAGATAGCCATTTTACATTGTTAATGTAGTAATGTAATGTAACAATGTACATTGTTAATGTAGTAATGTAATGTAACAATGTAATGTAACAATTACATTGTTAATAGTAAAAAACAAAGCAGGTTTAGTATCTTTTCATTTATTGGCCATTTAGGATTCTTCTACAAAATATTTACTTTTTTTTTTTGGAGGAAGATTAGCCCTGAGCTAACATCTGTTGCAAATCCTCCTCTTTTTTGCTGAGGAAGATTAGCCCTGGGCTAACATCCGTGCCCATCTTCCTCTACTTTATATGGGACGCTGCCACAGCATGGCTTGATAAGCGGTGTGCATAGGTCCGCACCTGGAATCCGAACTTGCGAACCCCAGGCTGCCGAAGCGGAGCGCAGGAACTTAAGCGCTATGCCACTGGGCCGGCCCCCTATTTACTCATTTTTAATGTCTTTTAACTATATTTTGATGCTTTTTGCATGCATACTTTTTTTATAGATGTGGTCAAAATCTATTAACTTTTATTTTATGGATTTATCCCTAGCTGATTATATATTTTCCTATAGTTTCTTGAAGCATTTTTAAGATTTTGTTTTCACCATAAGCTGTTTAATCCTTCTGGAGAACATTGTTTCACGAAAAATAGGAAAAATCTGCTCTGCCTATTAATCAAGCATATACAAATTAAAATAAGAAATAAGTTTTCAGTCATCAGATTAGCATAAATTAAAAAGATTGGTAATATCTTGGGTGGGGAAGAAGGAAGAGAAACAGGTCCTCCCACGCATGGTGGATAAGAGTGTAAATACAGTATTTTTGCATGGGTGGGAGAGAAGGTTGAAAACAAGTGCCTACCAAAATTCTAAATATCTATGATCTTGTAACCAGAAAGGCCATCTGTAGGGCTCCATCTTAAAGAAATTAAGAATACATAGATAAATGCCCAAAGAAGTTGATTGCAGCATCACTTGAAATATTAAAAATCTGGGAAAAATAAAACTAAATATCCACCTATGGAGAAATGGTAAAATAAATTATAACTATACTGTGAATACTGCATAGAATACTACGCTGCTGCTAAAAGGGAGTAAATTTGATGTACTGATATAGAACTTCAAAATGTCTTGTTAAGTGAATATAACAAAGAAATAGGATACCAGGTTTAACAAATTCAAATGTAAAATATCTATCTGCATACATACATACATACATATATACATACATACTTTTTTTTTAAGACTGGAGGATGACCATCTTTAGGATGGTCCTATGCATATACTGATACATAGACCTATAATATATTCAGATCTGAAGAAAAAATAGGACTACATACCAAGCATTTACAAAAATTAAAATAAAGGGAGAGAACAAAAGCACTTCAAAGGATATTTGATTTCCTAGCTTCATCAAAGTACAGACTGGGTGAGAAGCAAATTCTGACAAAGTGAATGAGAGTTTTCCAAGTAGGGGAGATAGGTTTTGTGCAGCTTGCCTCTCTTTCAGTAGAAGTTAGAGGGCCTGGCCATCTGGCATCCCACCTAGGAGTCTGCACTGGGGCAATTACAGACGGACATGACTTAACAGAGATAAAATAAACAAACTGGCAACAGCAGGAAGCCAAAGAGGAATTAGGAATTAAAGAAAATGTAAAAGTCTAGGAAATCTATCCAAGGAAGCCAAAATTTCAGTGACTATTTCCCAAGAAAATATTACTGGTTTAATGATATTATTGGTTTAATATTATTACACAATTGGTTTAAAATGTTCAGCTGTATTTATAAGGCTGATAGAACAAAATAACTGAAATTAAGAACATCCAGGAAAATGCAGGTTGAATGGTTGATGAATAGCGAATGTATGACAGGGCTGGTGGCTACTGTTCCAGTTTGCTAAAATTGCTAGTTTGGATATGCCTGTAGTCACTGTGGTTAGATGAAGCAGCAGTAGTAGCAAAAAGGTTATATAAGAATCCCAGAGAACTAGCTCAGGTGTGCAAGTCACTATTTAGTCCCTTATGCTCCAATGGCTAGAAGATGAGGGGCACAACTTCTAGACTTCCTGCACTGTCTTCAATTTAACTTCTCCTTAATTCTATCTTCAGGTCTAGAAAATAGAATTCATATTACACATTCTTCAGGATCAGTATAGCTGGGAAAGTACCAGATAAACTAAAACTAAAGGAGCCTGTAAATATAATATAAATGAAGTAACAAATAGAGATGACTGTTTCATATGGAAAGCTCCTTCAGACCTTGCTGGTTTTCTCCTTCAAACTCACATTTATTTGAGTACAGGAAGTTCTCAAAAAGAATAAGCTCCTGCTGATGTTAACAAACACATTTATGCTCTTGTCCCTCAGCCTAAGAAACAGGAGAAAGTTATATCTTATTAAGAGTAAGTGTGGGAAATGGGTCAGAACAAACAACAAACTGCTCATAGCCATAAATCTTGTTCAAAGTCAGTTAGAATTCACTTCAATAAGACATTGGTACTGACCAAGTTACAATATTTGTTTTTCTTCTAGGTTGACCGGCCTCTGAAAGAAAATACTTCATCCTATCATGTCACAAGGAATACCCAAAGACAAGATTCAGAAAATCTCAAGTCTGTTCCCACATGGATCAGGTATTACCGGCTTTTGTAGAGACTTGATTCAGATTGCATTCTTTGTGCTTGTAGATTACTTTGCTCTTCTTCACAAAACCCTCATTTCACTTAACTGCTTGGGAGGTCTGATAAAAGTGAATCTGTACGGCTGCTCATTATTATTATTTTTGAACTCTTAGCAAACACTCACAGAGTTAAGTATGTCTTTGCTTAACATTTAAATTATATAAAGTATAACATGATTCAGTGTGGCCAACTCAAAATGAAACTTTGAAAATGAACTCGTTTATTTTCTTTGCAATCCTCTACTTAAAAAATTTGTTTTCCGGGGCTTGCCCGGTGGCGTAGTGGTTAAGTTTGCACCCTCTGCTTTGGCAGTCTGGGGTTCGCGAGTTCGGATCCCGGGCATGGACCTACGCACCACTCATCAAGCCATGCTACGGCAGCGTCCTATACAAAGCAGAAGAAGATGGGCATGGATGTTAGCCCAGGGCCAATCTTCCTCAGCAAAAAAGAGGAAGATGGGCAACAGATGTTAGCTCAGGGCTAATCTTCCTCACACACACACACACACACACACACACACACACAAATTTGTTTTCCAAGCTCATATGGAACAGCTGAATGCTACAGATTTTGTAAGCTTTATCACTATTTTGCTTCGTTCTACTACCTGGCAGGGTATTTCTTTTTTCATAAATAAGTTGAATTTTTACTAAGGGGTTCCAATGAGAAGACTTTTTTCCACAGATTTCAGTGATAACTTTCTCATTTTAAGACTGATATAACACTGAATATATAATGAAGTCCAGTTACTTTTATATCAGATACTTCTAAGTGCTTCCCATCATGGGGACAAAAAGTCCTCCTTTCTTTTGCCAAATGAATAGAGAACTTTGAATTTTAAAAAGCTTAGTGCCATAAGAATCTGTTTATTTGAAAGCTAAATATCTATTAAAAAAAGGATGAGAAGGAGACTGTAAACCAATAAACCAACCTCACTTTCTTCCTCACTCTCCCCTCTCTTGTCTAACAGTTACTTTTATCAACCACAGGTTTACAAAGGAGTTGATAATTCGTGCCTCTTTCTGCTTTCTCTTGGTGACTTTTGTGCTCAAGAATACTTCTACAAGTAGGTTGGTTAAGGAAGGTCAGAAAGAAGAGTTAGTTCAATAGTTATTTTCCCTGGCAGTTCCAGGCAAAGTTTTTGTTGTGGAAGGTACAAGTAACTATAGTCACAATAATGTTTTTGACCTTTTGATTCAATTTTCTCATGATACACTTGTCTTTTACATTTCTGTGGAAAAGGAGTGCTAACTTAAATATGGAGCAATGCCAAGGAAACTAAATTTTCCCATGAAAGAGAGTTCTTGTAAACTGGTGTTACTGGAAAAAAAATCTTACTAATTGAAATTTGGGGGATGAGCCCTGAAAAATAAACTTTTGATTAATTGGGTTTTGGTGTACCTCATTTTAACCAGGTTTTCTTCAGTAAGCAAATAGTCTGCCATCTTAATCCTGGCATTAGCTTCTTGCTGTATCAATCTGATCCTGATGCTGCTTACAGTGCTGGGGAACAAAATCTTGTTCAATATTATCAACAAATTTTCAAATTACATCGTGTTTTAATTTTAAATCCTACTGATGCTAATGTTAGCATTACTGATGATACACAATTAAAATTAATGTGTTCCCTAAACTACAATTGTTGATTTAAATTTCAGTAGCTTTTTGCTTTGATGTCATATTGCACTGAGTTTTCTTTGTGATACCAGTACATGATACAAACATCACAAATTTCTCAGAAGCATAAAATAAATGCTTGTATGATGTAGCACTGCAAACAGCCTCAAGATTTACTTCTGTCTCCATTTTATCGGTTCTAGAAAGTCCAGAAGGATCTATTGTTTAGTCCTTTTAAAAGAAATAGCAGACTATATATTTTATTCACTTTTTTGCAGTCTTCAACGACCTGTTATTACGGGTTACAAGCATACTCAAGTCTGCCATAGCTAATGAGCCCAGGCCTATCCCAGGCTGCCAAAGAACCAAAGTGGCATCTACGGCTGCTTAGGGAGACTGGCTCTCTTTGGCCTGAGGTACATTGGTCTGTCATATTTATGAAACAGCATTTAAGTGACTTTTGATGAACTCTTGAGGGACAAATGGCAGGTGATATGACACTGTCACATAGAAGAGATTTGTGAAATAGTTTGTCACTGACCAGGGATTTACTTTCATGAAGCTTTCTCACATTTTGTTCTACAGGAGAGTTTATGCCAGTTTATAACACAGGAGAAAACGCAGGGTAATGAAAAGAACACAAACTTTGGAGGTAGACAGATCTGGGTATAAGTTCTGACTCCTTTAACCGGGTAAATTTAATTTTAACTTCACCAAGTCCCAGTTTCTTTGTTTTCAAAGTGGGGATAATAAACTAAGTAGTGAGGTTGTTGAGAATACTATATTAGATAATACGTGTAATGTGGTTTGTATGGGACATGTTACAGTATGAGTTCAATAAACAGTCACTATTTGTTTCTTAAACACAGACTCTAACCAAAATAGGAGTAGGTGTATGTGGTATATCTTTCAAGGGTCTATTCTTCCTAATTTTCTGTTTTTTTTTTAATTAAAAAATATTTTTATTGCCAATCTAAAATAAGAGGAATATAATATAAAAGGTAAAAAATAAGAAGCTTTGCTTATTAGTAAAAATTATACCCAATTTTGATCTTAAAAACTATTAAGCTTATTTATATTTAATTTTTAAAATGTTAATTATTGAGGTGTGAAATACTAATCAACATATTTTACTTCCCTATTAAATACTTCTGGCTGAGGAGAAATTATAGACCTGATAACTTCCCTGCACTTTAGTTCTGATAATTATCAAAATTATATTCTTACCTTCTTTCCCACCCCTTAGAAATATTTGGCCTACATATGAATCAAGGAAGTAAACAATCTGCAAGCCAAAGTAGGCTCCTTTCCATTTTTAAAACTTGAAGTTAGAGGAGAGACTCCTTTTCAAATGTGTTTGGGTATATCAACCTTTATACAAAGAAGAGATTGAAATGACACTTTAAAATAATTTACAAGAAAACATGGTGAGTGTAAGAGGATTTCAATTTCACACAGCCTTCTCTTTTAAGGAAGATCAACCAGAGTTCACAGCTAGCCAGAGTAGAAAGGGAGAAAATACCTAAAGAGGAATCAGGGTAGTAGGTGAGGGCTTAGACACTTCCTACTCCCCCTTCCTCTCTCTCACTTCATACACAAGATGTTCCTGGATGGCCCATTAGCTTAATCCTTCTATGCCCAGCCAAGAATACACAAAGGTGTTTCCTAATACAGCCTGAATAAAATTTAAAGAAAAGCATTTTGGGAGGATTTATTGTACTTAGGTCTATTTGCCACTATCTATGAAACTGATATTGTTAAAGCTCCCAAGGGACCTCTTTTGGAAGCCATGGTTGTGCTTGGTTCTGGCTTATGCTCAATGGCTGGTAGTATACCTCCCCGCAATGAGAGGTCACTATCAAAAGAGTCACCTTCTGATCTCTGGACATGTAAAAGGCAAAGCTACAGGCTTACCTGTAGGGTTTCTTATATTTTTCTATATTTCTTTCATGATCCTTGGTTTAACTGGCTATCTTTTCTTTTTCTTTTTTTTTTAATGTAGCCACAGAAGCAAATGTAGTCCATGAGGCCCCTACAATGCCTGAAAATTAAATCGTGAAGGAACATAGATCCATAAAATACAGTAACA
Source organism: Diceros bicornis minor (assembly GCF_020826845.1). NCBI lineage: Eukaryota > Metazoa > Chordata > Mammalia > Perissodactyla > Rhinocerotidae > Diceros > Diceros bicornis. The sequence continues at coordinate 18,302,574 of NC_080760.1, read as the reverse complement.
ATTGAATGTCAGGAAAGCAAAATTAACCAAGAAACCAATTGTAAGTTGCTCTGGATGAAAGGTAAAGGCCACATCTCCTTGTTGATATTCAGGCATTTGGCTAACTCCATAGCATTTTTTCCCACGCTACGTACCCTGCACCTCATAAGATGTGATGGGAAGGGGAAGAGGAGATTTCCTAGTTTGACATCCCAAGCCCGGAGTCCATAGGAAGAGGAAGAGGAAAGGATTAAAGTGGGTTTTGGGATGTGCTATCATCAGTGTCCATTGGCTCTTACTTTTAGAACAAGTCTTCCATATTTCGCTAGAAGAAAGTACATTCTTTCTACTTAATGATGTTAACCAGCAGATAATATGTGAAATATTATTTCAATGAATTCTTTTACATTTATTTTCTATGCTGCTCTGTCGTGTTCTTGATCTCTTTCCTATTTAGTTCTTTTCATGTTAAATTCTAATGTGGATTTCAGATGTTTTACAGGACAACATTTGATTAAAATTTAGTACAAGTAAACACAGGTTTACTGCTGTCCAGTAAAAAAAATGTAGTGATATATATGTATCTAACGAAAATTAACTTAATCCCAATTGTAAGCCTCTTCTCTGCTCTGAGCAAAGTCTGGGTTCTGTAACACTGAAAGACAATTCAGTGGCTTTAGACGATTCCTTTCATTTTTCATTCATTTTACATAAATGTTGATGATTAAAATGAGTGTCAAAAGGGCCAGGGCACTAATTTTTTCCTCATGTCCAAAAAGGAAGGTCTATTAAGCTCTCCCTTCTACTACTAATAACTACAGAAGTCCCAACTTACAGCTGAATAATATTTCATAGTTCCAAGGCATTTCATAAATGTTATCTCATTTGGAGCTCAGATTAAACCATGAAACTACAAAGACTAGATATTATTAAACCCATTTTAGAGATAAGGAAACTAAAGCACCAAGAAATTTAGTTATTCGCATCAAAAAGCCTTGGCATTACAGCCAAGACTAAAAGTCAAAATTTCTGACTTCCATTCCAATACCCTTCTCCACACATTAATTACCCCCACTGGCTGGGCCACTTCTTATTTAACCTTCTCACCACAACTCTCCCTGAGTGACGCACTAGAGTGCCTCTCATTTAAGAGATCTACTTACTTGCTGATTCCTGTCAAAGTAATAATTTCACATTATTGGCCAGCAAGAAATGTTCCCAGCAGCTAAATTTTCAGATAAATGTTCAAGTTGTGATCATTATGACATTAAAGTCACAGGTTAATTCTAAGCCTTTCCAGGGACATTAGCAAAACCTTTAATTCTAAAGAGACATGTAATTCAATCCTTCTCTTAAAGTCACAATAACTAAATGAAATCAGATATGATTTATGAGGTGTAAGAAGCCAGTTTATGATTTTCCAACTGTTGGTTTACTCAAATGTCTTTGGCACATTTTCTGTAGACCTATTCATGAAAGGATAAAGAAGCCAATTCCTGTAACTGAAATTTTTCAAACCACACAATAGCTATAATTGCATTGAAATGATGTGAATTTTTTTCGCTGATTACAACCATTATTTTAAAATCAGCTTAAAGATATTAATGATGATAAAAGCAACAATATTAATATTCACTGAGCCCTGTGCTACACACTTAGCTAAGAACTTCATATACATAGTTTAATTCTCACAGCAACCCCAGGAGATTGCTACCCATATTATCCCCATGTTATAGATAAGGAATTGAGGCTTAGCGAGATTAAATAACTTGCCCAAGGTGACACAGCTGTAAGTAGTAGAGCTGGGATGAGAACTCAGAACTGACTGATTCCAAGTCTTGAGTTCTTATTGAACTCTATTCCATGTTTGCCTCTTAATTGGACCTTAAATCATATCTGTAACATTTATAAAAGTTTAAAATGCATAAAGTGTCCCATATTAGGGATATTATATCGTGGATGTTTCTGTCCTACACAGAAGTGTCTTACCTGCTTTTTCACTTGATCTTAGCCAAAAGGCTGAGAAGTGATACCTGCTTTTTCAGAATGATAAATTCTAATCAACTTCAATTTCTGTATTTTAGTCTAGCTGATGCTCAAAAAATTACAATAAGGTAAAGAAGTTGCAAGAGACAGAGCAATTGTTTTCAAACTGGTTTGTTAGTTCCTAGTACACATTAATGAGTAATAAGATACCGCACTAACTAACTGTGTACTGAGAAAGTATGAGGGTTAGTTAAATTCCCTCAGAATGGTCCAACTCCTTCACAATTGACCAGATGGCACAGTCATTTCTTCAAAAACAAACAAAAAACGCCAGACAAACAAGAAGAAAAATGACTTTTTGAGGCTGCTTCGGGCTGCATAGTCAAGATATGAGGCAATTTCAAATCTGGACTCCATTACCTTAAACAAAACAAATACCAATTTTTAAATATTTATAAACACAACTAATACGATTATGTTAAAACAACTACATACATCTTTCTTTAAATGAGAATTGCCAATAATACAGCTGCTACATATAAAGGTGCTGGCAGACGATCTCATTCCTGTTAGAGGTTGCTCAGGTGAGAAGGACATAGAAAAGCCAATTGCCACATTATTTTAATATTTTAAAAAGAAACCTGTTAACTCACAGATGTTATTATCTACCTGGACTTGACGGAAAATCATTTATAGGTTATTAATATTAAGTCATAAAAAATTTAAGTTGATAATTTAGTCTTTAAATAATCTGCTATTTTTTAAACTAAAGGAGTAAAACAAAGCTCTGTATATACACTTACGGGTATACTTGGCATAATTTAAGATCACTAAATTATCAGATTGGAAATTATACTATATTAATAACACTTTCAAAATTATAAGCAAGTGTCATCATATCTATTTCACTTCAGGTTTCTAAAATAGATGTAAGTATAGGTATAAATATAGATTCCATTTATCATCTATTTTGGGTAGCATCTCATATAGAATTCCAGTTGTTTAATATATATGTGTATAAATGGCATATATAATACACACACACATATATATGTATATGTATCAGTCACATGTGCTGAGATGGCAGATTGACATGACGGACAATGAGTTTCACAGCATTTCCTCTTCTAACTTGACTTTATAATATATGAAAGGATATCCCCAAGGAACACATAGACAGAACACTATTACCACCCTTTGAGTATTTGGGCATGTTCTTTGCTTAATGGTGACATGGGCAGAATCAAGTTAATGCTGACAACTCCCTGGGAGCAGTAATTATTCATTACAATATATTTAACTGATCTGTGCTCACAGATGTAAAGATATTAAAGTATCACTTTTGGAGGAAATCCTGTATTAAGTTTCTCAGAAAACCATGCCTCGGCTAACGGACTAGAAAATATTTTTATTATTTTGAAACTGCAGGATTTCTGGTGCCAGCCAAAACTAGAATCAGCTCACTGCAGCCTAACTCTCATGTTGCTGACAATTAAAAACTCGAGAAAAAAATGCAAAAAACAAATACCAGAGGACTCTGAAAAGTGAACAAGAGCAATGCAGACCAGGGAGGGGAGTCAAAACTGTGACTATGACCCATACAGTGGTGAGTTTCCTATTTTGTTTTGTTTTGTATTTCCTCTTTTCTCTTAAAACTTTTACTTGAGAGTGAATCCTAAGTGGTGGTAAGATGGCAAGAAAAGCCAAAAGTCCCACAGAAACCCTGTCTGGGAAACAACGCCCCTGTGGTTTCATGAGTGTGGGTAGAAACTGCTGCCATTTTCTTTTTCTTTTTTCTTTCCTTGTTTTACCCCAAGAGTGGGCCTAGTGTGTGTGTGTTTGGGGGCGGGGCGTGAGGAGGGATGACAGGTAGTGCAGTGGCTGTGCTGTGGTGGCAGTGACACAAGCATTTAAGACTTTAAGCAGGTGCCAACTGTTTCACAAGGTAAAGGTAAACACACGTAAAATGAATGGAAATACAGAAGTTCTCAGAAGAGAAATAAAAACTACAAAAAAAAAACCAAATGGAAATTTTAGAACTGGAAAATTCAACAGAAATTATCCTATGTGAAGAACAGAGAGGAAAAAAAGAAAAAAAAAATGGAGTCTCAAAAATCTGTGGGACAATACAAAACAGTTTAACATTGGCATCCCAAAAGGAGATAAGAAAGATTGGTGCATAAAAATATTAAAAGAAATAGCCAAAAATTTCCTAAATTTAGTTTAAAAACAACACATATATCTACACAGTCAAGAAGTTCAGAGAACCTCAAACAGGATAAATTCAAAGAAATCAAGCCCAGATACATCATAATCGACCTAGAGAAAAGAACAAGCTAAAGAAAAAAATCTTGAAAGCAGACAGAGAAAAACAACACATTATATATATGAAAACAATGATTGGAATTTCCATGGACTTGTCTTCAGAAACCACAGAGGACAGAAAACAGTGGAACAATGTCTCTAAAGTGCTGAAAGAAATGTCAATTCAGAATTCTATATGCAGCAAAAATATCCTTCAGAAATGAGAGAGAGAGGAAAAAAAAAAATTCTTTCAGATGACAGAAAACTAACAGAATTCATTGCCAGCAGGCCTGTTCTAAAAGAAATGCTAATGCTGAAGGAAAATGTCCCAGAGGAAAACTTGGAACTTTAGAAATGAAGGAAGAGCCCTGGACATGGTAGATACTTGGAAAATATAAAAGACTAGTTTCTTCCTCTTTAGTTCTCTAAAATATGTAAGATTATTGAAACAAAGATCAAAATCCTATCTGGTAGGGTTTTTCAATCTATGTAGATATAATATACATGATAATTATAACATAAATGGGGAAGGCTAAACAGACCAATATGATTGTAAGGCTTCTACATTTTCCTTTAAGTGATAAACTATTACTGCTAAATAGACTCTGAAAGATTAGGAATATATATTGGAAAGCCAACAGCAACCACTAAAATACGTTAAGAATAGCCAAAAAGCAAATTGTCAAAATAGATAGAATAATAAAAATTATTCTGAACTGCAGCTAGAGCTCAATCTACTACTAATAAAAAAAATAAATTTGAAGAATAGTCCTATTTCACTCCTCTGTAACCAGTTTTCCATAAACCATTCCATACAACTGATACTAAGCTTTTCTAAATTGCTTCTGTGGAAGTAGAAGTCACAGCTCTTACTTAACTCATTTAAGTGTTTCACAGCCCTCCATGTCATGAAGATCCATACTCTGCTAAACTTTCATCATTAATCCCAATAAGTAAAATTATTAAATGAAGAGAGGTGCCTGAGGGCAGAAACTGGGTCAGATTACTGGTTCCTCAGCATCTTGAACATGTCTGATGAATAGCTAGTGTTCAAACGGAATGAATGACTATTCCCAAAGACTGTCTGAATGTAAAAATGAAAGCACAGGGGCCGGCCCGGTAGCACAAGCGGTTAAGTGCGTGCGCTCCGCTGTGGCAGCGCAAGGTTTGCCGGTTCGGATCCTGGGCGCGCACCGACGCACCGCTTGTTAAGCCAGGCTGTGGCGGCGTCCCATATGAAGTAGAGGAAGATGGGCACGGATGTTAGCCCAGGGCCAGTCTTCCTCAGCAAAAAAGAGGAGGATTGGCATCGGATGTTAGCTCAGGGCTGGTCTTCCTCACAAAAAAAAAAAACAAATGAAAGCACAATAGGGATTAGAGGTTCATTCTAAAATAATTTCAAGTTGATTGTACAAGACAGGAAGGTAAGTGTGATTTTAAAAACCATGTTGATTAATTTCAAGTAGTCACCTTGAGATATTATACCATATTCCAACAACGCTCAAAGGATTTCTAGTATTTGCTTTCAGGGTCTTCATTGCAGTTTCCGGAATATGTCAAATGAAACCAAATCTTCATAATTTAATATTAAAAATATTTCCATGTTTCTAGATTCACCCAGAGCCATGCTTTAACAATGAATGAATAAAGTCAATGGTCAGGTGGTTCTTACCATTTTTAGGTCCCTAATAAATTAGAAAATCAAGCTCTCTGAGATAACCAGGGTCTTAGAGATCTCCTGTGTATGAATTGTTTTCTAACATTCTTCCTCATTCCTTTATTAATTAATGAGTCTAATAAAATCTTTGACATGTTCATTTTATATTAAATAAGAATTACGATTTTTTGGAAAATTATCCTCTAAACATGTCTTTTGAAAGAGTGAAACAAAAATCCTTTGTTTACTTTTTCTTCCAAATGATTTCTATATAAAGGAACATGAGCAAATGTAATAATGGTTTATGACTTGCCTAGAAAACAGTAAACAATTACAAGTCACGTTGTGCTAGATTTTTTTTTTTATTTGTGAGGAAGATTGGCCCTGTGCTAGCATCTGTACTAGTCCTCCTCTACTTTGTATATGGGCTGCTGCCACAACATGGTTTAATGATTGGTGTGTAGGTCTGCGCCAGGGATCTGAACCCGTGAACCCCAGGTGGGCGGGCTGCTGAAGCAGGGCAGGTGAACTTAACTACTATGCCACTGGACTGGCCCCTGTGCTAAAATTTTTTTAACAATCAAATGTTTTTGTCCTTGCAAAAAAGAAAACCCACTATCTCCCTAACAACCTCAGGCATGTCTGAAATGGGGCAATCATTGAGATGCACATATATGCTAAAACTGCTATTGATTGGCTGCCACTTCAGTTACCATATAGAAAAGGATTAATTTTAATATCAAGAGAGAAAGTATGAATGCTGCAGAAGGACATAATATGCTACTACTTTCATTTTTAACTTATGATGCCTTTAACTTTTCCTTGACCTTTCTTAGAAAGCTAGCCTCATGGTGATACCCCTTTATGTCTCTCCAGTTAAGACACTGGAATGACTCCTCCATCACTTTAGAATCCAGAAATGGAACTGGCAAAGTCCACCTGATTGCTCCTCCTCCCCAGGAATGTTAACATTACAGCCATTCATATTTTTCTCACCCACTTGGTTACTATTTCAGGGCTTCAAAAGAATCCTGGCTATGGAACAGTGCTTTCTTCAGGATGGAAAAGTGCTACATGAAGTGTTTCTGGATAACTAAATTGGTAATGGGACTTGGATAGTTCATTCAAGTGGACCAATTTAAAAGAGAAATTTCCCAGATCAGTTTTTTAAAAATAACTTCATTAACTTTTATTTATGTATTTTTTTGTGAGGAAGATCAGCCCTGAGCTAACATCCATGCTAATCCTCCTCTTTTTGCTGAGGAAGACTGGCTCTGAGCTAACATCTATGGCCAATCCTCCACCTTTTTTTTTCCCCCCAAAACCCCAGTAGATAGTTGTATGTCATAGTTGCACATCCTTCTAGTTGCTGTCTGTAGGACGCAGCCTCAGCATGGCTGGAGAAGCGGTGCGTCGGTGCATGCCCGGGATCCAAACCGGGGCCGCCAGTAGCGGAGCGTGCGCACTTAACCGCTAAGCCACGGGGCCAGCCCCTTCATTACCATTTCATAAAATTTATGTATTTAAAACAGTGAATAAACTAATTAGTGCTCTACTAGAATATCAAAAGAAAAGTTGCATCTTTAAAACAAGTCAAAATAAATTTTAATCTGATAGGGTAGTGGCTTACAGATGTCAACTTCCTGAGGACAAAGCAGTATAGTTTAAATATTTTTAGAAAGGTGAGTGTGGGGAGATGAATTCCAAATTACAGAATTATAAGACTTTAGAACTGGAATGGATCTTGTTGATATCTATTATAATCATCACATTTTACATATAAGGAAACAGAAACCCAAAGAAGTAAACTGCCTGGCTAAGATCACTCTGCTAATTAACAGCAGAGTCAATATTAAATCCCAGGCTTTCTGCTTCCTAGTTTAGTAATTTTTCCACTATACAAAAATAACAGCGAAAGTAGTAGTAGCAAACATTTATGAGGGCCTACTACTTGCTAGACTCAATGCTAAATACTTTCATGAATTATCTCTTTTCAATTTCACAATTGCCCTAGGAGATAGGTACACATCTTGTAAATGAGAGAGTTAGAAATTGAATGCAGGTTTGTCATACTACCAAGAGAGGCTGTACTGTGTAGTCACATCATGGACACATTTAACATAAAGAAATTCACCAGTGAAAACAGAAAGGGAACCACTTGTATGGTCTGGAGGGGGACAATGGAGGCTGACTGAGAGAACTGCGGATTTACATCTTTTTCTCTCCAGGGATCCACGTAGGTTGAGAGACCAGACTCAGGAGTCCAACAAATCTTGGTTTTGAGGTTTAGCGCTGTTTTATTGCTAGCTCTGTGACCTTGGACAAGTTACTTAACTTCTCAAAACTTTAGTTTCCTCATCTGTAAGATGAGAATATAACATTTCCCATAGAGTTGTTATAAAGATTAAATGAGATAATCCATTTAAAGCAGTTAGGACAATGCCTGGCACAGAGTACTCAATAAATACTATTTGTATTTTCTTTTTAGACATTATATTTTAACTACTTGCTTTCTGACCAAATTCTCCAAATCAATAAATTCATTTTTAGGAAACATAATTTATATTGATAACTCTTTATTTGGAAAGTGTAAATGTCCAAGTAGATGCTTTTTTGTGTGTGTGTGTGTGAGGAAGATTGGCCCTGAGCTAACATCTGCCAATCCTCCTCTTTTTGCTGAGGAAGACTGGCCCTGGGCCAACATCCATGCCCATCTTCCTCCACTTTATATGGGACGCCGCCACAGCATGGCTCGACAAGCGGTGTGTTGGTGCGCGCCTGGGATCCGAACCGGTGAACGCCGGGCCACCGGAGCGGAGCACGCGCACCCAACCGCTTGTGCCACCACGCTGGCCTCCCAAGTAGGTGCTTTTTGTGTAAGAAAAGGCATCCACAAGAATATCATGGAAAGGATGCTCCTTAGAAGGTATATAATCATTTTTCCTCCTACATGTAATCCTCTATACTGAATCTGGCCCATAACCTTCACTCTACACTTCATCTACTAAAATTGGGTTCCACATTTGTCTACATATATTTTTTTTTAAATGAAAAGTACTTTATTATTTCAATCTAGGAACTGATTATAATTCAAATGCACATCTTTGATATGAACTGATAACTTTGCTGAACTTAGTATCAATACCTGTTAGTAGAGGCCACTGAAGCCACCCACCTTTAAAGTGACTACAGCCAAAGAACTTAAAGAAGGGTTTGGAATTAAGATTTATTCTCCCAATCTGGTACCTCGTTTTGGCCAATGGTAAGCAGACCCTGAAACAGGTATCAGGTTACAGGCATGAGTCCTTGAATCATATAACATCAACTACCTCAGCACCACTCCCATCTCCAGTGCTCCTGAAGTACCTATTATATTGTAGGCACTGGTAAATGAGAACACATTTGAGGAAGGGAGGCAGTGGTTGCTGGTAAATATTTAACTCTCAGAATAGGAGAGCTGACTGATAGCATTTGCCAATATCTGTGGCATAAACACTCTCACTATGGCCGATTTAAACTATCAGTGGTTTAACAACTGTCTTTCAAAGTTCCTAAAAATTTAACAGTTGGCTCTTGCAAATCAGTGTGAGCCAGCTCTAGCACACCAATGGAGAGAGGGACAGCAGGTGGTCTAGGAGGTAACCCTATGATACTCCTCCTTAGCAACCAGCCAGTTACTCCTTTCTAAAGCAGAAGACTTGCACTATACCTCAGCAAGAGCTAAAGGCTCCTTTGATCCTACTTCCTTGGGCTGAATCCTGATCCTCACACCTGCCATCTACTCTCCAGGAGCCTCCTGTGTAAAGTGGTTCTCCTTAATGCCAAGAATGAACCAGCCTGACTTCCAGATTGGAATTCTCCAAATGCCTCACTGCTGGCTTCCAGCTGCTAGATGGGATTACTTGATAGCAATTAAATGCCTGAATTATACCTGAGCTTGCTAGGGCCCTATTCCAATACTGAGTCTTAGATGACCCATTTATCCTCTCCAGTCTTTCTGGCCCAATCTCTAATTCTACATTAACTCAGAGAAAAGGCCTCTACACCTTGTTTAACTCTGTTTCCATAAGCTCTTGTTACTTAACAGCCAGGATGTCTTAAATCTCAACCTCTGATCACCTTCCTAGTCTCAACAGGCAACAAGCTTCAGAAGTTCAATATAATTATTATAATAATGCATGCTCTCTGGTTAAAAGGAAGCTATTGGTGGGGCAACAAGAGCCAGCTGGCCAATACCACTAATAAACACGATTGTTAGAGACGTATAAAAATCTTTACATCATCTTACTTTACTAATAAACCTCAAATACACTCAATATTATGTTCTTATAGCAAGATGATTAAATCAAAAGAATACCAAAACAATAAACTTCAGTTTCTAAGGTTTTTCTTTTTTTACCTAAACAGCTGCATTAATACGGAAAGCATACCTAGGGGGCCAATAGTATGAAAAAAAGCTTTGCTTCCCAAACACTGGAAATCGATAAGCATTTCTATAGCCCAGAAAGAGTCCCTGTTTCATTCAGCTCCTGAAAAAAAAAATGAATATTCAGAGGCACGATAAGAGTGCTAGAGCTAAACCTTGATACATTTCAAACATTTAAACACGTTTCAGCTGCGGGACATAAACTTTATATATTTACATATTCTGTAGTGAAAAGAAGGCCTGTCTGGTCTGCCACCTGTTTTCTGTTTGATCAATCTTGAAACTTTGGGAATAAAATTTAATAAGTAGTAGTAGTTATTAGCACTCCAGTAAATTTGCTCTTACCTGTGCATTTGTAATCAGAGGCAACTCCTTTAAGCACAGCATCAAAAATGGATATTTCTACTCGCTGCTTTCTGTGGTGACAACTCAAAAGCAAAGAAGGTTGGGACACAATAAAGTACAAAAAAGGTTCTAGCTGTGAGTCACCAGTTCCTCTTCGTCCAGGCTGCCGAACGATAGTAATACCCAGTGCTTGTCTAGCAGATGACCTTGTGGATGCATGAAGACTTTCAAGAGAGATGACCCCTATTTTTTTCCCTGAAGGAAAAGATATGCTGCTGCTTAAGAGATCTTCTGCTGTTACCGTGGAAATACATGCTTGGCTGGGCTTAGCAACATCTGAATCAACTTCTGGGAGATTTAATGAACTCTTGGCAGTTTTTTCGTTGTCCTTCTGTTCTTGCGATTTCAATTTGGGTAAGGCTGTACAGGAATAGGTCATTAGCGAGATTCTACTTGCAGTAATAAATATGTCAAAAGGAATAAAATTTAGATTTTTTACAATGGATGACTGGCGTGAGGGACGGGCAATGCGATGCTGACTGGTACCACTGTGCTGCTCTATTTGCACTATTCTGATTTTAACACTGTCACTGCCAATTCCACTATCCTGAGCACCACTGTACCGAGATGAGGTTTCAGCCATGCTTCCATCAAATGTATCCATTTTTTTCTGTTCTTGCTTAGAGATCTGTAAGGAAAAATAATAAAATATTTTAAACTATTTATATTCCAAGTGTTATTATGTGAATGATATTATATAAACATGTTAAAAAATGGGTCTAGTATAACCTGTAAGAGAGTAATCATAAAAACAAAGGAGGTGCCCATTCAAAAAAATTATTCACATTAAAATGCCAAGGAAATACTTGAGAAAAAGCATCAAATGTGCATTTCTATCTTTAAAATTACTTTTGAGTGTCAGACTTTCTTTCTTTGGACTAATACAAGGTAGTGTATATTAAAAAAAATATGCCTCTTTAATATTATATTGTATTAAGCTTCATAGTGATTTTCCAAGTAGTACAATAAACTGTTTCCAAATCATGATTACTATTGGTTGAAATTATATTTTAAGTAGGAGTAGTTTATATTGTTTACCTTTGTCATTATAAAATGGATTTACAGGTTTTTGGATAGTAAGAAGGAGAGGGAAAAGTCAGTAATCCTTATTATGAAGGACAAAGAAAAGTAAACTAAAATAATTGTATGCTATTCAAAATGATGTTTATTTTCCTCTACTACAATAGGTTTGAAACAAGGGTACATGTAAATGACCAAGCAAAATGTAAGTAATTAAAGCCCTTGAAGGTGGATTTTTCCTTTGTGCACTAAAGGCTATTATTAGTTCTCAAAATTTCCCATCAATGACTCCCTATGTAGAGAACAAAGGACAAATTGATGGCAGCAGAAGTTATGATCACCTTGGCAGCATAACTCCAAAACCTCCCGATTGATTCTTTGGTCTCCCCCCTTCTTAGGTACCCCAACCATCAGTTTGCTATTTGAGACCTAGATATTTTACTTGCTTTTTTATTGAGGTAGTAATACAGATTTCATTAAAGAAACAAAGAAATTCCGAGAAAAAAAACAAAACCCTCTTGACCCCCATCTTATCACCAAACATTATCAATGCTATTATTCTAGTGCATTTCCTTTCAGTCTTCTTTCCCTACCTGTGCATAGGTTCCCCCCACTCCCATCCCTTTATGGTTATAATCATACTGTAGAGACAAATCTGTAACTCTGTTTGTTTACATGCCAATATACTCTTCATAAATGCCATCTTAAAAAGCTGTATAATATTTCACTTAGCATTAGGAACAATTTGTTCAACCATTCTCATACAAGTAGACATTCAAATTTTCAATTTTTGCCAACAAACACTTATAACAAACATCTAATATTTCCTTCCGACAGGCTCTTCGAAGTGAAATTACAAGGTAAATAGTATGAAAAAGTTTAAGGTTATCAAAAATTGCCAACTCCTTTCCAAAAAGGCTGCACTAATTTATATTACCACTAGCAATGGAAAATTATTCCCCAAAGTACTGGTATTGCTTATCACTTTTTTAGGCTCTTTCTTAATTTGATTGGTAAATATAGTATCATTTTTCCTCGTGCTATAAATTATTATAAGTTGCTTGTGAAAATATTAAAGGATTATTAAATAATTCAAGACAATGATGTAATAGTCTAAAATTTTTCAAATAATATTTGTTAATCCATTTTAAGGTCGTTGACAAAGACACATTGTTGTTAGACAAACCCAGCACTAGCTATTTGAAACAAAAACAATTTATCCCTGTTTTTTGAAGACACCATGTTCTTCTAAACCACTCTATCTATACTATACCGCTTCCCTGCCTGGAGCACCCTTTCTGAGCTTGCTGTGGCTGGCAACCATTTAGCTATCCATCAAAACTCAGAACAAATGACACTTGTGTGAGAAGTGTTCTCTGACTCTTTTCCTTCTTGGTGATCCTAGTACTTTACCCATACTTCCATTTTAGGATGTATTATTTTCTATAAAATGTTTTGTGGCGGCAGTATCAGATAGTGTTAAAACAATCTATAGGCTTTGGAGTCAGAACGACATGGGGTCAAGTCCAACACTTTCTAATTGTATGATTTTGGAAAAATTATAAAACTCTTAAAGGCTACACAATCTCATCTGTAAAATGTGGATAATAAATCCAACCTCAAACGGTTAGTATGAGGATTCAACGAGCTAATGTACCTAAAGAGGTCAGCGCAGTGCCTGATGTATAACAAATACCCAATAATGGGCAGCTGTAATGTGTCTGTCTCTCTTACCAGGTGAAGGACTGCTGGAGGGACTGGGCCATACCATTTTGATTCTGGGTATCACTAAAGAGTAGTGCAGTGTCTGGCACGCTGAAGAGAGGATCCATAAATGTTTGATGATATGTTAGCTTCTGATACAATATTAAATGAAAAAAATTGCTCTGCAGCCTAGAAATACATGATTGTTAATATGTAAATATATATGGGCACAGATTTCCCCGTGTACTGTACTCTTAAAGGTCTTTCCAGACATATTCATGGGCTTTTTCCTGATCTGCATCCTCCACCTTGTGGGCTGATCATACTTCAAGCAATCCCCTCAGTCTCTGCTGGGTCCTCACTCTCACACTGGGGACTTGAATACTCAACCCACAGAGTTGCTGCAGCATTAAATGAGTTAACGTATTGAACACACATAAGTAGGCACTCAACAAAGGGTAAGTTAAAAAAAGAAGTCACGGGCCGGCCTCGTGGCTTAGCAGTTGAGTGCGCGCGCTCCGCTGCTGGTGGCCCCGGTTCGGATCCCGGGTGCGCACCGATGCACCACTTCTCTGGCCATGCTGAGGCCGCGTCCCACATACAGCAACTAGAAGGATGTGCAGCTATCTACTGGGGCTTTGGGGGAAAAAATAAAATTATAAAAATTAAAAAAAAAATTGTTAAAATAAAAAGAAGTCATCTCCTTTGTGAAGACTTCCTCAGCCCTTCCAGGATGGTGCTAGTCTTTCCAGCTTCTGTGCTTTTACAACAAACTCATATTATTATAGCACTTTTCACACTGTGCTCTGTCTCAGAGATTGCGAGCAATTGAAGATAAAAAAATACGATACCACTGAGTATGTTTATTATTTGCCAAACATTGTTAGCATAGTACATACATTTTCTTTACCAAGTGTGACAATTCTTTAAGGGAGTACTGTTATCTCCATTTTACAGCTGAGGAAACTGAAGCTTAAAGAGATTAAATAATAGGTCCAAGGTCAGACAGCTAGTAGGCTATGGTAAGAGGGAATGCCATTAGTATTCCTAGCACATATTATACTGCTTGTTACATAGTAGATCTTAATAACTGTGTGCTGACCGAATAAAGAAATAAATATATTTAATTTAAAAATTCAGTAAAATAAAAATAATTAAGGTAATTCTCAAAACGACAGTTTAATGTTAAAGCTTTTAGTTATTCCTGTTATAAAAATTTCAACCATACCTCCAAATCCATCACCAATTAAGAATTCTCAAATAATATGTGAAAAAATAATACAGTCAAGTACATAAGTAGTCTAGGATTTATTGCCCACATTTTGAGGCATTATAAACTAAATATCTGTATATAGCACAACTAAAAAAAATCCTTTTGGTTGAGTTCCATGGCAAACTCAAATCAAGAACTCAACTACTTTTATTCTCTCTATCCATAGAGGCAACCCCAATTAACCATATGAGACTATACTTTCTATGCACAGAGCATTAGATTTTCTTCCAATTTACAGATTTGTATTTAAAAGGTAGCCTCTCCTTTAAAGTGAGTTAAGTGTTCCCCATCAGTGTTAACATGACAAAACCAATCACCTGTAGGTAAAGATAAAGAAATGTAGTGTCCAGCCCTATTCTGTGTTGAGATTGCCACATTAGACTCTAGCGAATGTCAAGTGGCCTGATCTTGAGAAATAAATAACCAGCAGGGGCAGGACGGCAGCTATGAGCTCAGGTCATGCGGGTTACTGAACAGAAGTCAGATGGTAACTAATTCTAGTCACTATTGAGCATAATGGAATTTGAACCAATGACCCAGAGATGAAAGACTCTGACTCTTACTGAAAGGAAAAAAAAATACAACTTTCCCCGGACTAGAAAACTAAATTCTAAAAGCCATGTTAAAAGCCAACATTTCCTCCATTTTTCTAAGCTTCCACACTATTTGTAGAACTGAAATAAATAAGCTGGTGATTTCTGAGATGTACTTAAAAACCCATTGGTTTGTCACCAGTCTACTGCAGATTTATCTATTATATTGAAGAGTATCTGGCCTGCTATTGAGAAAAGTTTTATAATCA
Source organism: Diceros bicornis minor (assembly GCF_020826845.1). Lineage (NCBI taxonomy): Eukaryota > Metazoa > Chordata > Mammalia > Perissodactyla > Rhinocerotidae > Diceros > Diceros bicornis. The sequence goes on along the minus strand of NC_080760.1, from coordinate 18,287,018 downwards.
ATTATGTGTGCTAAGCCCTAAACTTCGGCATCAATTTACTATTCCTTTGTGGAAAGAAAAGTTCACAATGTAATAACTCTGAAAATAACTTTTGCTTTATTATTGTCCAAGGGGACTAATAATTTAAGTTGTCAAAAATAGCAATATTTGCTTGCTGTTAGTGAATGCAACAGAAACATGTATCTCTGGGCAGAGCTGTTACATCAGCTCTCCTACTCTTTACCTAACTCATTTAAAATGAACAATAAAAGCTTTCGTTAATTAGCTACTGGTGTGCATTAACATGATCATGATTAAACCATAAAAACCAACTGTACATTACTCTGGTCCCCCCTTCCATATGTTTTAAATTATTCTGTTTGAAAATGTACTTTGCGTCCCTTTTAAAAGTTCGACCTTCTGCTTTCAGAGAATTAAATGCATATTAGTGTAGTGAAGAAGATAATGTTTCAGACCTCCAGGCATATATTAAACACACTGGCAGCACTTGAGACAAAATGCTTTACTTATTAGATACTTCCTATTCTAAACAGTGTCATCAAAGGCTAAAAACAAAATCCGTATAAAAGCTGCACAATGCTTCCACACAGAACCTGTGCCAAAATCCCTGTACTTTCCAACTAATGAGGAAAGGATGTGTACTCTTAACATATGAATGTAAGATTTTCCAAGCATTCACTTTAGGAAACTGGGCTATTGATTCCATATGGGTTATGTTAAATGAAACTGTATTGGTAAAATAACCTTTAAGATATCTGGCATGATAACTATAATTAAACAATATTCAAAAGACTAAAACAAAAGGGAATTTGGTTCCACAATGGCTAATTAAAATAAAATGAAAAAACACAGCATGCCATCTATCAAGATAAATTGTTATTGTTTAAGAACTATTTAAATACTGTTAAAATATACTTTTAGATAAAATCTGAAAGAGCTGGAAAAATATTTGTGGCTTAAAAATGGATAGTTTGGTGAAGAAAAAAGTATAGGACTCTGAAATTTTATGCGGAGATAACAGCTTTAAAGCCTTGAGCACAACCAGATGGTACTTAAATCAGAGGAATTCTACAGTTTCACTATCAATGGGTTTCAATATGAGAAGGTTTTCAATAGCTAGGAAAACATGTCAAGTTGATAGTTTACTTCTTAGATCATTTCAGCGCATTTTCCTATCCTTTCACAGGTATTTATGGCACAGATACTAGCCACCACGGACGGAAAAGGTGCTGAAAACTGTACTAGTAGCTAGGGAACTACAGCTAATTCCTCCTTTTTTTCATGTATTGAGATAGGTAAGTTTACTAGCTCACCCTGGAGTCTGGTAAGAGCCATAGTATTTCAGGAGTAGCGGCTGAAACCACACTTGAGTATGTGACAATACCAAAGATGCATTAAAATAATTTCAAATGACATTAATTAGACGTTCTTCAGTAGCATTTTCGAGTGGAGAAAGATAAGCTTGATTGATTGAAATGTCTCATTTGGCCATATCAACATTTTTATGAGTACATTAAAAAGTCACCCTCATTAATAAAAATGCTGCAAATAAATGGATATTTAAATTTTAAAGAAAAATATGTGGAAACCAACCTCTTGGGAATTAGCAAGGACTAAAACACATATAATTTTTGTTTTGATGGCTTACAAGAAAGGGTAATTCAGCATCTATTCCAGTGTTAATTCATATTATTTCTTTTAATTTCTTCGTCTTTTTAAGGAAACCTTAACTATACACCAAACATGAACATATTCACATATTTTTCCACCTTATTATCATAATTATGGTTATATAACAGCAACACTGAAGTAATATTTTGAATATGCAATTATTATACTGTAACCTTGATCAAAACATCTCTTGCCAATCATGAGATAATTTTTCATATCTTATAAATTATGAAAAAGTCAAGTGTGAAACCACAAAATCAAAGTAACAATCACATCTGTATATCACTGTGACATTTATTCTAATTTTACTGCTCTTGCAAAAATGTAGTAGTGTTTTCAAAGAACATCTCTATCTCACAAAATCAAATACAATAAAAAAACTGGTTACAGTATTTTAATAGTTTTACATACTGCAATTACAAAGCAGACTTTTTATAAACTTGAAAAAATTATATGCCTCATTGCTTAAACATTTGCAAACATATTTGTCTAGCTGCATCTTTTATAAGTTTGGTTTTTGGGATGGGGTAGGGTGGAGCTGCTGGGGGAGGCTGTTGATGCCTTTAAGGTAGACATATTCTACACTGGAGGCTTTACATAAATAGCAAATTGTTGTAACAATCAGAAACACTTAATGCCAACTTGATAATTTAATCAAGTAAACAACAAAGAGATATTTTTAAGTCTCAAATTTTCAGTGATTTCAGCTTTATGCTTCATAAACTTTTGTCATTTTATACCTGAATTACCATCGTAACTCTAAATTTTACTGCTAGGTAAAATTTAAGTACATTAAGTTAAATACAAAAACATCCTAAAGAATAAATTGATTTCGAGACGAAATGTCTCCTTCAGTGTCACCAACCCATTATTTTTTATTTAAAAAACAACTTGAACAAGCACTGTATGCACTTGGGTACTACAGACACAGACTAGAAAACAAGGGTTTTTATATTTTATTTCTCTAAGCCAAATGTTATACAAGATCCCACATAATATAATTGTTCCCAGTTGGACGGCAAAAAAAGTTTTCACAATACTGCAGTAATTATGCAAAAGAGCAGAACTAATGATACCCATCACTGCTTAACAGATAGAATGGTAGACAGAACTACAGTTTCAAGTTTTCCCTTTCATGAAGTTACTTTTCCGGCTCTTTGAAGTAACAGTATGAGGCCACTACTGCCTGCTAAGCATCAGTTCAAACATTCACATTTCAAGACCAGTGCTAACTGCAATAAAAGAAGCATGGAGATAGTTTAGGCAAGGTTGTGTTTTACTGTAGTCCATGTTTGGTCTATTGTTCTCATTTAAGCTGTAAATTACGAAAAGGGACCAGTTCTAGTGCAAAACTGACTATAATACCTAGATCATTATCAGTGTATGTTTCAATATGATAAACTAAACGAAAAAAATATATATATACACCAACCTACCCATACAAGTAAGTTCAAATCCTTACTGAGATTCTATCTGCAGTTTTGTCCTTGAGACTTTTGTGTCTGTGTCTGTCCTTTTATACATATATGATTTCACAGCATAAGCTTATTTTCAAGGGTTTCTAAATTCACGAAAAAAATATTAGTTCCAGGCAAAACTTTGCATACGAGGTCTTAACTCAGAAACAGTTCTCCTTCTCTCTCTTTTTCTTTTTGTACGTTGCTCACATATATAATGGGAATAGGTTGGTCATTTTTGTTCAGGGAGACTAGATCTAATTGATTTATACTAACTTCTGAGTTTAAGTTTGACTTGTTTGCTTTTTGTAATGAATTCTATTTTAAAAAAATAAAACTTGACACATTCCGGGAGGTTGGATCTTAACCAAAACAGATGCCTCTACATCAGAAACAACAACCTGCTTTGAAATGGCCATGATGTTAATTCTTAAAAAGTGGCTACTGTGTGTACAAGGTAACTACTCTTTATACTGATGAAATCCAAGGTTCATTCCACCGATGTCAATGTGGAAACCATTTTGTCTCATGGCTGCTTGAAGATTTTCAATAGGACTAAATCAGCTGCAAGACCTCATTATAACAGGGTTTACAACTGTGTCTGAGTTGGAGTCTGTTTCTCATAGAATTTTACTCAGAGACTGACTTACATTGGCTCCTTAGAGCTAGTCTGATTTTACTAGAAACAACTGTATCACATCAGCCACTCTCATAAACTTGCTGTAAGATTGAATCAGCCCTGACCCTGAAGCAGATGAAAGTTTACCGAGCCTATGCATTCCCTGTAAGAGTCACAGAAAAATTTGAATTTAGTTTCTGCAGCAATGCAGAAGCAGAATATGCTTAATACTATTCCAGTGGGCCTTTGCCTTGCAACTATGAACCTGATTTTCTGATAGGAAAACTATAGTTGAACTTGGAGAAATTTCTATCAATAAAAATACATACAAATCCTTATTTGACTATTTTATTTCTCAAATCACATATGTCCCTTTAAAGAAACTATGTAGAGTTTATGGAAATGAATCAAGAACACGCTTTTAAAACTAATTTTCCCCTAATATTCAGTGCAAGTTGAAAAATAATGAACATGATTTATATAGCCACAACTCTCTTCATCCAGGAGCTAGTTTTCATTGGCAAACAGAAGATACTTATTTAACAAAAATATTGAGCTGATTTTCATTGGTATATATTTTATTTACTAAATCTAAACAAACCTGGTTCACTTAACTGTAGATTCTCTTCAAAGTAAACCTGAATCTCAGTATACTCTACTATGTATCTGATTTTATTGAAGTCCATCAAGACATTATAGAATAAAGGGTCATTTACAAACTTGTATTAAGTACCCTTTAACTTCATGTGGAGATCAAATTCAAACTGAAATAAAGCTACATATTGATTCTCTGTATGTCATATGTTATCAATACCTTAATGATGCAAAGGACTTGAAATGCAAAATGGTCTGCTGCCCTACAGCCAATTCTTCTTTTCCATCAGAAGAACTTTGTTCTTCTCTACTACTCCATAAAAGATCATCACTAGGCCAAAATGACCTTCCACGCAAATTGCTTTGATCATGTCAACCTCTCCCGTCAATCCTTAGAAATTTGAAGTGTTCTCTAAATCAGGTAAATATCCCTAACAGTGGCTCTGGTCAGCTAGCCCCACAACTTCAGTAAATTTTCATATGCTGATATGTCCCAAGTAATTCTTACTGTTCAAAGAAAGCAACTTTCTGTATATTAATGAAGGTAATCCAAGCTAACCTTAAGGGTATTCTTGGTCATGCGGGACTGCCTGAATAAAAGTTTAAGTCAGAAAGAATATATAGATTGCCTCCTCCCAAATATCAAGCCATCATCTCTACAAACATTAAAATAGTAACCAAGTGTGGAAACTCCTGAGAGGACTTTCTCAAAAAGCTATGAATGAGAAAATAAATTTTAATCATAGCTGGTATATGATTACTAGCTGATCTTATCAGAATGTCGCTTGTTAATGCTAAATTTTAGATCACATTCACAAGTGTTACCAAATTAGCATTATTAAAGAGAAGAGTTCTTAGCCTTTAAAACTTACTTCTCTCTAAACTAGATAAGGAATGAAGTGTCTATTTTTTTATGATATTATTATTATTATTTTTTTTAATTTTATTTATTTATTTTTTCCCCCAAAGCCCCAGTAGATAGTTGTATGTCATAGCTGCACATCCTTCTAGTTTCTGCATGTGGGACGCGGCCTCAGCATGGCCGGAGAAGCAGTATGTCGGTGCGCGCCCGGGATCCGAACCCGGGCCGCCAGCAGTGGAGCGCGCGCACTTAACCGCTAAGCCACGGGGCCGGCCCTATGATATTATTTTTAAGGTAACATTATTCTGTCAAGTACGGTTAATGTTTGGACTTTAGCTATAATAATTTTATTGGGATAAAATATTTCTTAAGTTCTTGAAGACAGAGCCAATGTCAAAATTATTGAGCAACATGTAGAATAAAATTTTATTTCACATTATTCATTCATTCAACGAATTCTTATTGAGCATCTACTATGTTCTAGGCACTGGCTGGGGATACAGCAGAAACAAAGCCATTGACTTCATGGAGTTAACATTCTAGTGGAGAAGTCAGACAATAAAATTTTATATAACACACACACACACACACAAACCGTTTTTGCTGATGAATTGGATGTTGGGTATTACAGAGAAAGACAGAAGTAAAAAATGATTTTTGAGACTACAACTACAAAAATGGAGCAAGATTATTTTCCAGGCTATGCAAACAGCTTCCCAATCTGTCTACATGTTATGCCCAAGTTTTAACAATTTGCCTTTCCAAACGTTGCCTGTTTTCCCAAGAATCATAAATGACCACAGTGATCTTCACATAGGGAGATGATGACACTCACCATCATACCCAATTTTAAAAGACTCTCTAGTTCAATTATGATGTCTTCCTAGTTCCTCCAGCAGGCCAAATCCCCAATCAGCTAAGAACCATTCAAGTGAGGGCTATGATTAAAGATGGTTTTCTGGGGTTGGGCCTAGGCCTCATTCTAAACAAACACTAGGAGAACAGAGAAATGGGGCCAAGACATGGAGTCATGCCACATCCCCAGAAAATCAAATGAATGAGACACAGAATATTTCTTGGGAGGATTTTGGAACAGCTGAGATTGACAGAATATTCGTGAGTTGAGTTGGAAAAGGGAAAAAGGACAGAGGACTGGGCTCTTACAAGACCTCCACATTTCTAATTGCTACTGAGCATTTCTATTTGGATGTTCCATTATCAGTATCACCATCTAAAAGATCCCCATAATATTTTAAAATATCTTTTCCTCAAAACAACATCTCTACATCTTAACTTTTTATTTATTTGTTCCTTCTCAAAGGGCTCAAATATTAAATATACCTTCCCGGTCCCTACCAAGTACTGCTGGTCATTTCTTCATTTCGTTAATTACTCTTGCTGTTTCCTTTGTATGTTTTACTCCTACTGACCCTTTCCATTCTACACTGGCTGATTACAAGAGTTCCTTAATTAGTTTCTTTCAGTGGTCTCTCTCTCTCCCCTAACCTATCCCATATAGCACTGCCCGATTATTCTTCTCAAAACACTTTCAATACTTACTTACAAACATTTGTCCCACTGGAATGTAAGATCCATGAAAACAGAGACTTTCGAGTATTTCTTGTTTCTACTTTATCACCAGCACCCAAAACAGTGCTTGGTACATAGTAGGCACTCAATAAATATTTAATGAATTAATTAAGGATGGAACAAATGACCTGAATCATTTGGAAGCAGCTCATCTGGGTCCCTGGGTGGGAGAGTAGATATAAGGATCAGTTAAACTTGAAGCCCACCTTCTAGGTTAGAGATACCTATTGATTAAAGATGCTTTCAGGACACATCTGAACCAAGACTGAAAGGAGCCAGGATTTGAACACGTTGAAATGGCAGTAAGGACACTGAGGCTGAGGGAAACACATAAATAAAAAAGAGACAAAAGACAAAAAAGAGTATGGGTAAGCTTACAGAAAGGGAAATGTCCCATTTGGCTCAAACAAAAGATGTATTAATGGGAATAGTAGAAGATAGGGTTGAAAAGGCAGGATAAAGCAAGATTCTAAGTGGCAGGTTAAGAAACTTGAACTCTTGGTTTACGCCAGTTTTCCTCAAAGCAGAGCGACTTGACCACGTGAATCAGAATCACACTTACTTACTGGATGCTTAGAATGTGTCAGGCACTTTTCTATGTGCACTTAGTACATGTTTGGCACTTTTCTATATCAACTCATTTAATCCTCAAAACAACTCTATAAAGTAGGTACTATTAATATCCCCATTTTAAGATAAAGTGTGGCCCAGAGAAGTTAAGTAACTTGCTCAAAATCACACAGCTAGTAAATGGTGAAGTTGGGATTTGAACATTGGCAATATGATTCCAGAGCTCCTTTTAAAATCACAACTACATAGTCCCAGAGGTTCCTATCTCAGAACCTTATTTGTTTCTTTCATAGCCCTTACCACAATTTGAAAATTTTAAAACTTGTTGTTGTTGTTAATATATATGTCTTCTTACTAGATGGCAAGATCCATAATTGTAGGGACTAGTTAATTTTGCTCACTGCTACAAACCTAGTGCTGGGCACATAGTAGATGCTTCATAAATATATGCTTTGTAGATAAATAAAGGAATGAAAAAATAAGAAAAAGGAGTAGTAGAAAGGAGTAGAGGAGTGAAGAAACAGATACCATCATGAATATCTAAGGGACTAGGAAAGTTTTTTATTATTGCAGATTTCAGACAGATGGCTTCCTGGAGAAAGCCTTCATCAATATATGAATGTATTTGAAATGCTGAAAGGAAAATTCCATTTGCAAGGTGCTGGGACCAGGTGTCTCTATTTTAGCAAATCACTGTATTCAAGAACAGGAAGCAGAGCTTGGAGATAGAGCACTACACCAGGGAACTGAGGACCTGGCTGAGTTCCACAGTTTCCACTAAGTTACACCTGTGTGCAGCTATGTGGGGAAAAAACTGTCTTTGTCCACAGCTTTCCTTTTGTCGACATGAAGTTAAAATGAGGTAATCTAGGCCAAATTCAAATTCTCAGTTCAATGCATCAGAATCATGGCTTATTAGAGCTGGAAGAGGTTCTGGAGCTCATTGTTTCCAGAGATTTTCAAGCTACTTTTTAGCCATAGTACCCCTTCTTGAAAGAAAATCTTTTGGGTGATGGGGTAGTGGGTAAGGGACAGGTGGGGGAGTGGGGATTTACAATATATGAAACAGATAAAAGCAAAGTTGCCCTAGGATGGTTGTGTCATGAATGTGTATGCATGTGATTTGAGGGCCACAAAGCTCCAATCTGCTACAGGTCAACCACCCCTTCACATAACTTTTAAGTATATGCTTTATTGAGACAATAATTGACATACCATATAATTAATCTACTGGAAGTGTACAAATCAATGTTTTTTGCCATATTTACAGAGTTGTGCAACCATCACCACAATGAGTTTTAGAACATTTTTATCACTCCTCAAAGAAACCCCATACCAATTAGCAGTCACTTTCCTTCACTTCCTCACTTTCCTCCCTCTCCATCAGCCCCTAGCAACCACTAATCTACTTTCTTTCTCTACAGATTTGCCTATTCTAGACATTTCATATAAATGGAATCATACAATATGTGGCCTTTTGTGACTGGCTTCTTTCACTGTGCACAATGTTTGCAAGGTTTATCCATGTTGTAGCATGCATTAGTACTGCATTCCTTTTAAGGCTGAGTAATATTCCATTCTATGGATACACTATATTTTATTTATTCGTTCACTAGTTGATGGACACTTGGGTTTCTTCCACTTCTTAGCTATTATGAAAAATGCTGCTATAAATATTCAAGTAGAAGTTTTTATGTACACATATGTTTTCATTTCTCTCGGTTATATATCTAGGAGTGGAATTGTTGGGCTATATGTAACTCCATGTTTAATCTTTTGAGGAACCAACAGATTGTTTTCCCAAACAGCTTCAACATTTTACATTCCCACCAAGTGTATAAAAGTTCAATTTCTCCACATCTTCACCAACACTTATTATCTGTCTTTATGATGATCATAGTCATCCTAGTGGGTGTGAAATGGTATGTCACGGTGATGCTGATTTGTATTTCCCTGATGGCTAATGATATTGATACTTTTTTTAGCCATTTGTATATCTTCTTTGGAGTCTATGGAGATCCTCTGCCCATTTTTAAATTGGGTTATGTGTCTTTTTATTATTATTTATTATTGACATGTATTATTTATATAATCTACATAAAAGCCCCTTACCAGATCTGTAATTGAAATATATTTTCACCCATTCTGTGAGTTTTCTTTTCACTTTCTTAATTTTGATAGAGTCCTATTAATTAATTAATTACATTGCTTGTGCTTTTTGTGTCATATCTAAGAAATCATTGCCTAATCAAAGGTCACAAAAATTTACTCCTATGTTTTCTTCTAAGAGTTTCATAGTTTTAGCTCTTACATCTAGGTCTTGATCTATTTTGTGTTAATTTTTCTATATGGTGCATGATAGTATTTTCTTCTAACCCTTTTTATTTCTATAAGGTTGGTATTAATTCCCCTCTTTTATTTCAAATTTTAGTAATTTGAGTCTTCTTTTTCTTGGTCAATCTAGCTAAGGGTTTGTCAATTTTGCTGATCTTCTCACAGAACCAAGTCTTGGTTCTGTTGATTTTCTCTATTGTTTTTCTACTTCCTCTTGATATTTTACAGAAGCCTTAGAGAAAGTGAAGAGTTTGGGGCTGAAGCAACAGCAGTTTCCTACCCATCCCTCCATTCAAATGATCACCTGTCTGAGATGGCCCAACCCAGTCCTATGTCACACCTATTGTCTTATTTATTAATAGTGTCCACTGTTATTCTCAAAATTTTCCTGTTCAGATGATAAATTATATGGTCACTCTACCAAGATCCCTGGTCTGAAACTGGATTTCCTGTAAGTTCTATTCAGCTTCCTCTCAGTCCCTTCTGTTTGAGTGTTCCTTGTGGTTCTGGCCTCAGGTATAAAATAAAGTAAAAAAGTGAAATAAGGACAATACAAACATCAGATCAAAGAGACACACTTGCTGTCAGATTGGTAGGAAAAAAGGTTTTTGAGAATGCTCACCAACTAAGAAAAAAGTAAAACAGTTAGTCTTCATTTGTCTCTCTCTCTCTCACTCTGTTCTTTTATTCTTTTATAAACAAGTATAAACTGTGGTTGAGATTATAGGGAAAAATACCTAAGAACTGCTGTGGATAAAGCAGCCTGTGATGGGTTAATGACTTTACCAGGGGGTGGGGCCCTGTATCCTATTCTCCACCTACGCCTGTGTCCACGCTCTTCCTCAATAAAGATGGAATGCCCCAGTACAATACCACTCTATCGAAAGGGAAGGAATACCCCTTCCCTTGAAAGAGAGGTTCCAGGTCCAAGGGCTTATGAAAAAACAGAGATCATACTAGTCCCTCTTGTTACCTACCTCCCACATCCTAATCAGTGTACCCAAATCTATCAGATGCCAATACTTCACTTTCCATTCTATCTGTCCATTCCTCACTATACTCTAGAGCCATATTTCCCAAGGAGCAGGAGATGGTTCTGTGATTCCATCTACTTCAGCACCGCTGCTTCTCCTAACATAGCTAAAGGCATACATGCAAACAAACAAATACATTTTATCAATTACTGAGGTATATTTCATTCACAAAGGGAGTCAGGAAATTGTACATTCAATATTTCTAGAAGTACTCTGCACTAACCAAGGAGAATTAAACACATTTTAATGTACTTTGTTTGAATCCTAAAATCTTGTGTTTGTACTTTATTAGTCTAGAAATCTGATCTGTTGTGTTGGCCTGCTTATTGCATGTTACTCATAAAACTTCATTTTATTTTAACCAAATATGCTTATTTTTTCCCTGCTATATTGGTCTTTAGACTTTGAGAGAGGATATTTTAGGAATTGAAGTTTTAAAACACTTTACAAGAACTTATTTGTCAATAAGAATTTTCTTGATATCAAAGTTAAATCATAATGAAAAATCTGGTATGTTCAAGATTTTCACTGGAAAAAAAATACTCATTAAAAGTCAGGGAAAAATATTACTGCTGTTTTTGGCAATAAAACACAATGATGAAACAAAGCTTCCTTAACAATGTAAAGACAGTGGGACAGTGACTCAAGGCACTGGCAGATATTTTATTTTGATACTTAATGTAGTTCACAGAATACCAGTTGACTTTATTCTTAGGAACACATTTAAAAACGGCAGTGATGGATTTTTAGGCCTGGTTACACCTACCAGGAAAATGACGCAACCATTATTCACCTCTTCCAACTATGGTTTTTACTGGCATCTTCTATGAGTTACACTTTGGCACTCTTCTAAACATCATCAGGCCACAAGCTCAGTCTAAATCAAATATTTTTACAAACTAAACATCCCAGTGCTAAAAACTACCCGAGTTACAAAGACCTAATGCTGTTTCCATTCCAAAGAATGGGCTATTTTATAGGGGAAAAAGTGCTTACTACATTAAAAAGGAAATGGAACTTTAACCCAAAAGAACTGGGCTGGCCAGAGCATTAGAAAAACGCTGTTAGGATCAAACCTGCACTGGCTACCAACTGACAGACATAACCCACTAGTGACCTTTTCCAATCTCTGTATCTCATGATCCCATATAATGGATGTCTAAGCAGGTTAGTTCATTTAGTATTGAGTCAATTAAGTTAGATTCATACAGAAAAAAATTCTGTTTCATAGACATAGCCTACACCCCTAATTCTGGCTAAGATTCTTGCAAATGTGAGCCACTATTCACATTATTATTGCAAAAGAACTATTCCAAGTCCAAGTGCATGTCCTATTGATCATAGGTAAGTAGCATTGTCTCTGCAGGTGCAGAGTATCTGATTTTCAAAAAGCTGAGGGAATGTGTGCAAGCAATGCTGGCAAGCTAACCTAACAAATCAGTGAAAACTCTTTCTAGATTAAATACAGATATACTAAAGCATACTCTTTGTAGTTGCTGCAAGTTTCAACTTGAAATTAGTTACATAGTGCCTGGCACATAATGAGTATACTGAAAAATATTTGTTGAATGAATAAATGCAGAATATCTGGTTCCCTTACAGATGTGGGAGAGCCATATCATGTCAAGTGCTACTTAAGTAATATTTAGCAAGCAATTCATTATACATTCTCCTTTCCCTTTAAAAACAAAGACCATTAGTCTTTACTTGAGGAGTTTTGTAACTGGACTAACTCTGTTCAGCCATACTGATCTCTCTCACTTCTACCACCTCTATCGGTAGTTTCATGGCATAGGGCCTTATATGGGTCAACTGCTGTCAGAACCAGTGTAGTTTTACCTCCTCAATAATTGTAAATTCTTTGCTTAGAGGCATTCATTAAATATATCCATCATTTAACCATTTAACAAATCGGTACTGACCTCCATCTATGTGTCCAGCAACTTCAGACACTGGGGATATATCCATGAACAAAAAAAACCAAAACAAAACAAACACCAAAAACTTATCCTTGTGGAGCCTATATTCTGAGAAGGTAGGAGAAGGAATAAACATAACAAACAAATAAATCATACAGTATGTTAGTAGATCACACGTGGTATGAGAAAAACAAGAGCAGGGTAAAGGAGACCAGGAGTTCCAAGGAAGGATTGCAATTTTAAACATAGTGGTCATGGTAGGCCTCATTAAGAAGGAGACATATGAGTAAGGACTTAAGGAGCTGCTGGGAAAGAGCCCCTGCAAAGGCCTGGTGGCAGGAATCATGTCAGTCATGCTCAAGCAATAGCAAGGAGGCCAGTGTGGCTGGGGTGGAGTAAGCAACGGGGAGTGCAGCAGGATGGGAAATCAGAGAGTAAGGGAGGGGCCAGATCTTATAGGACCTGGTAAGCTGTCACTGTCAAGACTGGCTTTTTTGGGGCCGGCCCCGTGGCTTAGCGGTTAAGTGTGTGCTCTCTGCTGCTGGCGGCCCGGGTTCAGATCCCGGGTGCGCACCGACACACCGCTTCTCCGGCCATGCTGAGGCCGCGTCCCATATACAGCAACTAGAAGGATGTGCAGCTATGACATACAACTATCTACTGGGGCTTTGGGGGGAACATAAATAAATAAATAAAATCTTAAAAAAAAAAAAAAGACTGGCTTTTCTCTGAGAGAAACAGGAGCCAGCAAAGAAAACTTTTGAGGGGACAACAGAATCATTTAGCTTAGGTTTTAAAAGGATCACTCTGGCTGCTGTGTTGAGAATACGAAGCAGGGAGAATAGGATGCAAAAAGGAGATGAGTCAGGAGGCTATCGACAGTAGTAACGTAGGTGAGAAACGATGGTGGCTTGGGCCAGGGCAAAACAGTGAAGGTGGTGAGAAGTCGAGTTCTGGATATATTTTGAAGGTAGAGCCAACAGGGTTCCCTGATGGATTAGATGTGATGCATAATAGAAAAAGAAGAGGTGAGTATGACTTCATAAATCTTGGCTTTAGCAACTGGAAAAATGGGAGTTGTCAATGACTGACATGAAAAAAAGACTATGGGTGGAGTAGGTTTGGAGGAAGAGAAAGATCAAGAGTTCCATTTTGAACATGTTAACCTCATACAAAGAAATGTCATTGTCCTCACATTACAATCCCAGTTCATTCTCCTTTATTGTACACATTTATTTGTAGATTAAAAATAAATCTATGGCTACTTTTTAGGCATTCTAGCTAGAATTATATGGCAGACCTCACAGAAAATAGCTTTTATTCATTAGAGCCAACATCTCTCTCACTGGAGTAGCTGGAAATTCTAGTCTACCAACTAAGAATTAAGAAAAGTTCCTGCCTGCCTTTCACTTACCAAAAACAAATGTGTTTACAGCTTCTTGTCCCCTAGATTCAAGAACAACTTGGGCTGAATAAAACGGCTCTGGAATTAGAATGAAAAGATCTGTAGGTTGAACTTTGGCTCTTCCACTTACCTGTGATGGGACCTCACATCACTGGATATTACTGATGACAACACAGAATGGAGAAGATATCTACTTTATACAGGGATGGTGTGAGATTAAATGATGTGAGTGAAAAAGTTTCAGGACGGTAAAGAGTTATTACCCATGTTAGACGCAATTCACATTATTGTCTATCGCTTGCCAAAAAACTTACACACGACTTTTCTATTGTTTTTGCTCATTCCTTTATTCATTCATGCATCTCACTATCTTACAAAAGGGAATGAATATAGATAAAAGTTCTTTGAATAATCTCTAAATAAACTGCTGAAAGACTTCTGAGAAGGTTTCTGGGGGTTTCTTCACCCTTTTCACCTGATGCCCTTCTAAGAGCTTCCTAGACAATGGTTATAAAAATGACTTTTCTTACATAGGTCGAATTCCATTATAACGAATTCTGCAACAAAACATTCACTAAACTGAAAGGACAAAAAAGCCCAGGTAAAGTAATAGGAGCTATCATAGTAAAGCAGAAAGAGCAATGAAAAGTGGGCCATGTCATACATTACTGGAAGAGTCAACTGGACTGTTCCAAAGTGCTGGGGTCAGAACAGAGCAGACTCTTAAGCTATAACCTGTAGGAGATGAGACTGATGATATATGGCAGGAGAGGGAAAAGAGAGGGCAATGGGGATTAATGTCAAGGTCTTGGCCCTGACTACTGTCAATTTATTTTGTAGAACTGCGGCCTGCCCTTGATGGCCCTTCATTTTTACTTATGGAGAAAAGAGGATATGTAGGTAATCTTTCTCAACCATATCACCATACTGCAGAGACTGGGAATTTTGCTGATAAAGGAAGGTAGGTGCCCAATTTTTGGAGGGGAAGTCTAGGTTTCTTATGAATCTTTGTGAGTTAGTAACAGAACAGCTTCCTGTATTCTTAAACAAACAACAAAGCTCCATGGGAAATAATCTCTAACAAACTTTAAATAATCTCTGATAAACTTTAACATCTTTTCCCTAACTAACTGAAGGAGTCTGGAAGAACTATGAAGATCCTTTAGTAATTCTTTCTCCACTATGCTCTCAGACACAATTTTATTATGGCACTTCTTATTGTGTACCATAATTTACTGATGGTGGTAGCTTCTGACATTAGGTGTGAGCTCTCTCAAGGTTGGGAAGATATATTATTCATCTTTATAACCACAGAGCCTCTGGCATATACATAATAGACAGTTAATAAAAGTCACTTTCCTGAGTCTCCTTCTACATACAGCTTTCCCTCCAACCCAGTTATTTCTGAATGGCTAACTCCAGAGCTCTTTTAGCGAGATCTCATATATACTTCATTACCCTTTTGTGTCATAGCCTGCTCACACAAAATGGTTAATGCTAAGCAATTTCAAGGCAGGAAACTCAGTATTTCAGACCGTGTATTTCTTCATAAAGAAATGAAATGCTTGAGACATAAGGGGACAGTATCTTTCCAGCAATTCACTGAAACTGTCATTTATGTTATACCATTGCTGTCAAGAGAAGAGGAATTTTGGCTTCTAGTTCTTCTGAGTCACCCATAGTGGTTTTCATTGCAACACTGTCATTCTCGTAAATTAATTTTTTTCAACATATCATCATGAAAATATTCAAACACAAAAAGATGAAAGAATTTTATAGTAAGCATCTATAAACCTACCCTCTAGATTCTCTAATGAAGATTTTCTTATTCACTTGTTTTAATAACTAAGGATGGAATGGGTCTCAGCAGGAAAATAAAGGCACTTTTATTTCACTTCTTGTTTACAATCTAAAAAGTTAACAAAAATGTTAATAACAACCATACTTAATTATCAAGTCCTTATGTGCTAAGTCCCTTACTTACACTATTTTTAATCCTTAAAAAATTCCTACAGGGAAACTGAGGCTTAGAGGGTTAAGGAACCTGGCCAAGTGCCAGAGCATGTCTCTGAAAGCTAGACTTACACCAAAACTAACAATTTTTAATATTCCATACTGATCCTAAAAGCCAAAAGAGGAAAAAGCAAACAAAATCAAAGAATTGAAACAGACATTATTGGTTACCTGCCTATTATCCATTCTAATTTCCCTCATTCTAAGAGAAATCTCATTTTTCACAACCCTCAACCCCCACCCCATCCTATGTGTCTCAGGGAAAGTTAGCCCTAGCCACAGGATCCACGGGTGTAACAGGTGCCTTTTCTGCGGTTGGTTCAAAAATTTAGGCCTAAGCCAATCAGAGATGGAACTGCCTAAATCATAGGGCTTGGTTCAGGAATGGGCATGTGACCCTATTTAGTCTAATAATTCATAGAAAGAAGTTTTCTCAGGGCTTCTGAGGAAAAGCTTCCTCACTCCTATAAGATAGCTTTGGGAAACAAGTGGATGCCATGAAGTGCAGACACGTAGCCTGAACTATTATAGCCACAGAGCCACTATGATGAAAGCAGTCTAAGGATGAAGCCAACACAACAAGGAGAGCATAGCAGAGGAAGTCAAGAGAAAAGAAGCTGTAATAGACTGAGATACTCTCAAGTCTTCCCCACCTATGGAGTTCAAGTTATGAGAGCCAATAAATTTCCTTACTGTATAATACTCTTTGGGTTTTCTGTCATTTATAGCCATAGACATCATAGCTAATAGGGAAAACCAGTCAAAAAAATAATACTTTAAAGAAAAAATTAATAGCTAAAAGAGAACACAGTTAAAGAACTATATGCACAGAGCTCTATGAAGGATCCACCGAGTTGAGGAGGCTGCAGTGACTAGCAGGTTTTCTGTGGAACTTCATTCCCAAGGTTGGGTTTAACAGCAGCAGCAGCAGTTTCCTGAGGTTGTTCATGCACAGAACTCTTAGGCCTTCCTTGCAGTACAGACCTTATATTTCCATCAAAGATTATAAAGGAATGAATTCCAGTTAGACTTTAAAAAGTCTAGATGAGTTCTTGCCAGCAGGCCCCCACATGCAGACAACCACTCTGTCACCTAATCCTAACATTTTTGCTTCTGCTTTGAGACTACAATTAACTAGGAGTCAGCAGACTTAGGTTCTAGTTCAGGCTCTATCTGATTATCCTTGTCACTCACCTTTCTAGGATTCAGTTTCCAAACCTAAAAACCCTGGGATTGTTCTGAGGAGCAACTGACAGAATATTTGTGAAATATGAACATGAGAAATTATTATTAAAGAAATATAGTATGTTAGCTACTGCTCATTAGTATAAGAGTTGTCTATCAGTCATTATTAAATAAGGAAAAATACTAAGAAGATTGCCAAAATAACATGCAGAGGAAGAAGTAGATCATTTGCCCTTTTCCTCTTCTTCTCAGCAGGTTGGCACATGGTGCTGATGGAGCAAAGTGCAGTTCTCCAAGGAGCTATGTTATTAATGGTATAGCTAATATTTATTACATTGGAAAGCAAAGTGCTGCTTACTAAGATGGGTACATTTTTGAGGGGAACACCGTATCAGAAAATAACACAGTGCAACAGCTGAGAGATCATGGGTCAGCTGCCAGAGATCAGTATAAAGTTGGTAACCAAGAAAAGTGGGAGAAGAGAGGGAATGGACAACACATTTCTTCTGCCTAACAATTTTGCCTGAGCTGGGACTGGCATTGTTTATTCACTTTGCCTTTTTTTTTTTTTTAATTGATGTTTTAATGGTTTCTAACATTGTGAAATTTTGGGTTGTACATGTTTGTTTGTCCATCACCCCATATATGACTCCCTTCACCCCTTGTGCCCACCCCCCATCCCCCACCCCCACTGCCCGGGTAACCACAGTCCAGTTTTCTCTGTCCATGTGTTGGTTTATATTCCACATATGAGTGAGATCATACATTCATTTTGCCTTTTTAAAACAACAAATCCTAGCAGAAATGAGGGGAGAAAAGTTGTTTATAAATCTTTCAATGAGATTCATGTACAAGTACAGACTCATATTGTCCTCTTGTTTCTTACAGGAGTTAAATCCAACTCTATCCAAAGCAAGTTTTGTGTTAAAAAACAACTAGGTTTTACTATTTCAAGGCAATATTATTTGTAGATATACAAATATCTAGATATCAATCTTCATTTTTAGTCTCAAAATATATCAAACGAACATGTGAGGAATTATTTTTGAGATATAGGAGAGATGCAATACTTCACTCCAAATTTATTTACTCAAGTTGTCAAATCTTAGGACACTTCAATTGCTGTTTGTATGTATCTGTATTGAAATTATTTTTTAAAATTTAACTTATCAGAATCTGCCTTCAAGCAATATTATACCACTTTCTGTACAGTCTAAGAACCTTGTAACAGTATACTTCAATTCCTCCTCATTCAGCTTTGTATTATTGTTGTCATACATTTTATTTCCACATATGTTATAAACCCCTGATTACATTGTTATTATTTTAGCTTCAAATAGACAATTGTCTTTGAAAGAGATTTAAAATGAGGGGGAAAAGTGTTTTACAGTTACCCACATAGTTATCCCCAGTGATTTCACTCTTTTGTGTAGAGGCAGATTTCTACATGGCTAAAGAACTTCCCTTAACAGTCTCTGTAGTTCAGGTCTGCTAGTGATGAATTATTTCAGCTTATATGTATGTCTGAAAAAAATCATTTTTTTGCCTCAGTTTTTTAAAAGATATTTTGTCTGGATATAGAATTCTAGTTGACATGTTTTGTTTTTCTTTGTACTTCAAAGATGCTGCTCCACTGTCTTCTGGCTTGCATTTCCAACAAGGAGTCTGCTGTCATTATTATCTTTGTGCCTTTTTTGCCTCTGGTTACTGTAAAGATTGTTTCTTTATCAGTGGTTTTAAGCAATTTGATGATGGCACAGTTTTCTTCATATTTCTGGTGCTCAGGATTCATGAACTTCTTTCTCAGGTTTATGGTTTTCATCAAATTTGGAAAATGTTCAGCCACTATTTCTTCAAAAATTTTTTTCTTTCTCTGCCTCTCTCCCCTCTCTTTTGGGTACCACAATTACATATCTGCTAGGCTGACTGAAGTTTCTCACAGTTTACTGACATGAGAAGTTGGTGAAGTTTCTCATGGTTTACTTTTTTTTTCCTCCCATTTTTCTGTGTGTTTTATTTTGGATAGTTTCTATTGCTATGTCTTAAAGATCATTAATATTTCCTTCTATGGTATCTAATCAGCTGTAAATTCCATTCAGTTTAGTTTTTTATTTCAGATATTGTACTTTTCATCTCTAGAAGTTCTATTTTTTAAATATCTTGCATGTTTTTCCTCAATGTGTTCATGCTTTCCTCTACCATCTTGTTGAGATGACATAAGTTATAGTAACTCTTTTAATGTCCTTGTCTATGAATTTTATCATCTTTGTCATTTCTGGGTCTATTTGTATTGACTAATTTTTCTCCTTATTATGGGTCATATTTTCTTGCTTCGTTTCATGCCTCATTTTTTTTTTTCTTTGTGAAGAAGATCAGCCCTGTGCTAACATCTGCCAATCCTCCTCTTTTTTTTAGCTGAGGAAGACTGGCCCTGGGCTAACATCCGTGCCCATCTTCCTCCACTTTATATGGGATGCCACCACAGCATGGGTTGCCAAGCAGTGCATCAGTGCAAACCTGGGATGTGAACCGGCGAACTCCAGGCCGCTACAGCGGAGTGCGCGCACTTAACCACTTGCGCCACCGGGCCGGCCCCAACATGTCTCATTTTTTAATGGATGCCAGATATTACGAATTTAACTTTGTTTGAAGCAAGGTATTTCTGTACACCTCTAAATATGGGTATCTCTTTAAACATTTCTTTAAATATTTGTGCTGGGACGGACAAATATTACATTGCTTGGAAATAGTTTGATCTTTTAGTTCTTGCTTTTAAGCTTTTGTGGATGGGACTAAAGCCATGTTAGACTGTGGCTAATTTTTCCCCACTACTGGGGCAAACATCCTTTGGAGTACTTTACTCGGTGCCCCATGTATTACGAGATTTTCAACTGTGGCTGGTGGGAAACAGAAAATTCCTAGTCCTGTGTGGGCTCCAAGGAGTGTTTACCCTGCTCCTTTCCAGGAGTCATCCCCAACCTCAGGTAGTTTCCTCATACTCATGCTCTGATCAGCACTCAGCTGAAGATTACCCATTGGATTTAACATCTCTAAGCTCACATGCTCTCATGAGCTCTCTCTGTCTCTGTCTACCTCTATTCTATCTGTACAGCTCTTTCCCTCCGGTATCTGTCCTGTGAATTCTGGCTACCTTGGCTCCCCTAAATTCTTAACTCCGGGAGTTGAGTGGGAGCCAGGTGGGCTCTGTTTGGGTTCCTTCACTCTCTGTACTACGGTGTGGAAACTCTCCAGGCAGTAAGCTAGAGCCATTACAGGGCTCATCTCATTTGATCCCTTTCTCTCAGAGATCACCGTCCTGAATTGCCAGTTTTCCAAGGCCTCAAAGTTATTTTTCATGTATTTTGTCTTGGCTTTCAGTTACTTAAGGAAGGAAAGTAAGTCTGGTTCCTTTTGCTCAATCATGGCTAGAAAATGAGAACAGAAGTCCTCACTTTTTTTTTTTTTTTTTTAATGTAGTGGTAACAAGTGCTAAGAAGGAACTTTAACCAAGAGGTTCAAGGAAAAAATATATATTACAAAATATATCAAAATGTGGTTTTGTCCTTAGTGAAGAAAAAGTACCACTTATGGAGCATCTGCTATGCAGTACCACTACAGGTGGAGAATTTTCACTTTTAATTGAGTTTTCAGGATACAAAAGGGTGCCCCAAAGATGAGGTTTTAGAAATATCAGGTCTCTTTACTCCAGTGACTGAAGCAGCCACAGAACTTTCTCTACTTTCATTGTTCTGGGTACTCCTTAGGATGTATAATGAAAATTTTTCATTCAACAACTGAAATTCATTCTCAAGAGTCTTCATATGTAGTTTCACTCCACATACATAATGTTTTCATGCTCTGAAAAGCCAAATATGGGCTGAAATAAAAATATGATGCTTCTGTCCTTTTACCAACTGTCTGTAGCTTTAGTCCTACCTGGAGGCTGAAAATAAGGCATCTCTGCTTTTTGGGAATACAAAACTCTTGAAAAACCAACATACTATTTTGTTTACCATGAGTATCCAATTTTTCCTTATTAAAAAAAGAGTGCTAGTCTTCAGTAAATTGATTCAATAGCTAGGTGCAAATAAAATGACACTGGCTCACTTTTTATTTGGGATGGATGGATGGACAGATAAATGGATACATGAACAGACATATGATAAGGCAGAGAAAGAGAATCTGGAAGGAAATATATGAAAATATTCTAACAGTTATCCATGGATGGTAAAATTATAGGTGATAATTTCTTTTAACTTCCCTGAATTTTCAACAATGAAATTTATTGTGGTGGTTGTTGTTTTAATAAAGAACTATCCTTTAAAACTCTCATTGTAAATTTTACTTTAATGAACCATTTCAGTGTACAGATTTTATGTTTTATTTCCAATAAATATTTGTTTAATAAATTATATTATGTGTTTGTATATAACATGTATATATCTACATATATAAATTATTTACTTAATCTACTTTCTATAATGCTTTTGAGCACTTAATATATACTTACATTAAAAATAATATACGTTATAAAGGATAACTTTATACATAAACACTTATCCTATATTTCTAATTATTGCTTATGACAGTTTCTTGGAAGCAAAATTATTAGACAAAACTATGAGAATTTTACTGCTCTTGATATATACTATTAAAATACATTCTAAAAAGTTTGTACCAATTGCTATTAGCACTAGTAAGGCATGATTACTAGTTAGATCAAATAGCTTTTTTATATATTTATTACCTTTTTTTATTCCCTCTTGCTTTTGTATATCTTTTACCCATTTATCTATTAGGATCATGATGGATGTTTATAGTTACATGAACTCTATAAAGGATATTATTAACCCTTTATCGTATTGTTTGTCTATTTATTTACATACAGGATTTCTAGTTTTCCTCAAATGTTAGGTTCCTTGATTAGAGAAGAGTGTTCCTTGGACTCAGAGCACCTGGACTCTGGTTCTGCATCTTTCCTCAGTAGCTGTAATAATTTTTAATTTGTAATCTCAGTGTCAATGTCTTCATCTATAAACAGAGCATTAAATATTTAAGGGCTCTTCTAGTTCAAAGATTCTAAGAGTTTAAGAATAACAATAATTCTCATGGTAGTTTTAATACTTAAATTAGTCTGATAAAATTTTCTCTGAAACAGGATGTGATTGATGGTGCAGCTGTGATTCTATGCAGCACTGAACACATGAGATAATGTGTTTTATTTATGAAATATCATTTATGAATGAACGGCATGTACTAAATGGCATACAATCACTCAAACTAAAAAACTTGGTAACCTTCTTTGATTCCTTTCTGTCCATCAACCCTCACATATTTAAAATATCACCAAGTCCTTGAAAATCTGTTCTGTTATTTTTCCTTCTTCTCTTTTCTTGCTTCCTCCAGTCTAATCATGGCCCTTATAAGCCCGAACAAACAACAGCAACAATAATAATGGCAAAAGCTAACAACGACCAAGTGTTTACTATGGGCACCATTTCAAATGCTTTAAATATATTATCTTATTTCATCCCTACAACAACAAATTATGTCCCAGTTTATAGATGAGAAAATTTAGGCACATAAACATACAGATGAGAAAATTTAGTAATCTGCTAGTAAGTGGCAGAACCAGAATTCAAGGCCAGGCAGTCTGACTCCAGTGGTTGGGCCCTTCGCAATAACTAGTACTGCCCCCGGTAGAGACTACAGTTGCCTTCTTGTTTGCAGACACTCCTCAAATACACCCTTCACACCTGGGCAGAGTGAACTTTAGAAAACACACATTCCTATGCGCCTCTCCATTTCTTCCATCACACTATCTTCAGAATGAAGTCCAACCTTTTTAGCATTATATTAACAGCCCTTTCTACTCTGAAGGCCACTTTTCCTCCAGCCTCTCCCTCCTGTCCCATCTACCTTATTGCTCAACATTGTCCAGCTATATCTGGCATTCTTGCACCTTCTTGTTCATATTATTCTCCCTTCTTGTAATTCTCTCCCTCATATTTTCTGCTGGGGAAATACCTATTTATCTTTCAAAGTCCACCCCAAATGTCACCTCTTCTTACAAGTTCTTGCCTGGTATCTCCTCCACCCCTATACGCAGAACTGATTACTTCCTTTTCTCTGCTCCTCATCCTTTTTGTCATACATCTATTACTCACTATCTTGTTATTTTTAAAATTTTCCAACTAGCTAGTACACTCCTTTATTATATGGCACTGTAAATGTACAACGAACACTTGTTGAATGAAGTAAATATCCACAGATTGGATCTCAGCATCTCAAGATATAGACTCTTCCTTTCCCCAAAAAAGAGTAGAAAAGTCCAAATTAGCTTTCAGATAAAATATAGTAAAAGAACACAGCAGTTTACACTTGGTTGATGATAAGAATCACCTGGGACATTTATTAAACTACTGATTCCTGGGGCCTTCTCCAGACCTACTGAAGCAGAATCACTAGAGATTTTTAATCAGTTTTCATGAGCACCTCTGGTGATTATCATCATCAAGTTTAGAAAACACCTATTTACACATATATGTATATATTAAATATAATATACATACATTAGCACCAAATAAAAAACAAGGACAACAATTGAAAAGAAGTTGGACCTTTAGAATGAATCAGAATAATGTCCCCAAAATAATCACTGAATTCTAGAACTAAAAGGGGCTTTAATTTCATTTATCACAGCTTCCTTGTCCTAACCCTGCCATTTTATACAGGAGGAAACTAAAGTCCAAGGTGGTAAAGTGAAATGACCAAGATTCTATCCTTAGTGGTAAAGTAAATTTTACAGCAATTTCTCTGATGCCTAATTCAGATTTATTTCCATAATATCACAGTGCACAAGTTCCAATTTAGTTTAGATTTATGGAAAAGTCCAAAGGAAATTTAGAAAATTATCAATTGTAAACTGCCAAAATATATTTAAATGTCCAGTTTCCTTACCAAAGGAATAAACTTTATAAAAAACTTATAAATTAACCTAGGGTAGCAAATTCCAGCAGTGATAACTACTACACTATTTGACAGGTATCTACCAAGAGCCAAGCTTACGTGTTTTTTTTTTTATCACATAATTTCATCTAGGCCTCATCATAAGATGAAGAATCATCCCAAATTTACAGATGAAGAAACAGGCTCAGAGAAATCAGTGTGTCTACCTTTCAAAACCATTTAGCGGTTGTGCCAGGATTGTAACCTAGCTTTTCTGACCATTCTATGCTTTTCGCACTACGCTGTATTACTTACTTCCTTTAGAAGATGACTAATAATATAATCACTAAGATAATAAAATGACTCATTATTCCATTGAAACAAAGGCACATTTCAATAGATCTGAAAAACATTCTCATATTGATTTTGGCAAGCAAAAATTTTACAATGAAACTTGATAAAGGCATCTGCCTTTTCTTCTAGATTACCACTTCAGTATGAGACAAAATAAAATAAATTTATATTTAATCCAAACAATGAAAGCATAAAGTTCTGTTTTAAATAATCAAGTAATGTAGAGCTATTTTTAAATGATCTGGATCAAGTCCAAATCCCCATATAACACTCAGGTTAAAATCACTCCAGCCCATGAGACTACTTTCTCATACTGAAACACTTTTAAAAGAATAGTAATTTAAAATAAGATAAAAGATTTTTCATGGAGTTATTTTTCTCTAGTGAACTCACATTAATCTACACAGACTACAAGTAATATCTACATGTAAATCTATGTACTCTCTTGAGTTTGTCATTTAATTTATTCTTGTTTATTTGATTGAGGAGGAGTAGAAATTAAGTAAGTACTAAAAGGCTCTCATATACATCAAGACAAAGCCAATATTTTCTTGGGTCTTTTTTTTCTAGGACAAAAAATGGTTTGTTCAGAGTATATACTTTTTGATAGGATGCCAACATGTTAAAATAAACTGTATGTAGCTTCACATTTACATAACCTAGCATTCAGATCCTGAGGCGCTTGGACATCTATGTCACTTCACCACCAAACAGTATGAAGGCAGGAAAACATTCTCACCTTTAAATTATGCTCCAGGCTACTAACCAGTCCATGCAACAAAACATATTAAGCACTTAACACATAGAAGGAATTATGCTGTCTACTGCTTGGCATACAGAGTGAAGCAGAGATGCTGCTCCTGCCTGCATTTTCAGTCTTGTTGAATGAAGCAGGGGATGGGTGAAAGTATAGATAGGCATATAAGAATGTAAGTAAAGAAACAAATAACTATTGCTTTAATTGCCTCAAAAAACTGCTAGTCTATTAAAAGGAAAACATCAATTTGGAAAAACATGAATTTCTCATCGATTATTAGCCTGGTGCTACGGAGGACATCAGCAATGCTGAGATAAATAAGGTAGTGTTTATTCCCTCCCAATTAAAATAGAATCTCTATCCTTGAGAAATACCTGCAAGGCGTAACACAGTGCTACACATTTTGAGATACTCAAAGACGATTCAGACTTTGAGCCTGTCTTCAAAGAAAGGTTGCAGGGTAGTAAATGATCTTCTTCACTAAAAATAATTATAGACAAGTATAAAGAGTAAAGAGATTTAAGAAGTAAACATTAAAAAAGTATAAGAATTCAGGTAGAAACCAGAGAGATCTGGGAATATAAGTGATATTTAAGCTTGGCCTTGAAGGCTAGATAAGATGACAACAGTCACATATTTATGAGGAGAGGTGGAAAAATTCAAATAAATATTGATAAAGGAACGATGGTAGGAAGATAGGGAGGGCATTCAGGAGCAGGAGGTAAACAAGTTGACTACCTACATTTGGGTGAGACCATTTGTGTGTGAGACCGTTACACTCACAGAAGGACCTGGAGTATCCCTGGCCCCAACACTCTAAATGCAGGTTATGGATCCTCAGTAACTCTGACAACCTAAAATATTTCCAAACAACTCTATCCCTACCCCAAATGAGGACTACACAGGTTCCTATGTAGGAAAGATAAAGCAAGAGAGATAAGCTGGAGCCTTCAGTATCAGGCTGAGTTCTTATTTAATTCAGTAGGCAAAGGGATAGCACTGAAGGTTTTTGAACAAAGGAGCAACAGGACCCTAAATAGACTTTAGGAGAATTACGCCTGGCTGCTGTGCATACTGCACTGGCTTAAAATGCGACAGAAGGCAGAGTCAGTCAGAAGGATATTTAGCATTGCTGCACAGTAGGCCACGTGGCTGGAAATGAGGCACTCAATAAGAGAGACTTTATTTCATTATCGTTGCCATAGACATTATCATATTGAGCACCTCTGTGTAACAAGAATTTTGCTGAGCACTTTACTTTCTAATTTATCCTTACAACAATGTCTCAAAAGCCCTCAAAACTTTTTGTGACCCTCAGAAAGTTATGAAAAGCTGAGAATTGCTGACTCTTATTCCCATTTTATAAATGAGGAAATTGAAGTTTAAAGAAGTTAAGAAACATGCCCAAGGACATGACTGGTAAGCAGTAAAGCCAGGAACAGGAATGCAGATTGCTAGCCTAATAGCAAAGGCAGCAAGCCCTTTAGACATACAATCGAGGTTGGAATCTTGGCTTCATCACTTACCATTAATTATATGATCTTGGGAAAATAACTTCAAAAAAATCTGAGGCTCAGTTTCCCCTTTTGAAAAATGGGAATAAGAACAGTACCTATATTTCATGGGGTCATAGAGAGAACTGAGATAATGCTCATCTAGGACTCATCATACTTAGCTAATAATAAGTATACAAGAAATGACTATCATCATCATCATCTTTACCATTTTGAGTTCTCAGATACGGACTCCCAAAATTCTTACACATCATTTATTATCCTACCTCTATTTATATTTCTTATGGAAAAATTCAATAAAACCCATTCCATGAGAACATTATTTCTAGAAAGAAAAAAAATTGTTTTTTTAAGTTTATAGAAAGGCTAGGAGACTTTCCAGTCCATTTTTTTAGTGTTAAAATAGAAACTAAAGTCAGATTATGCTAAGAAACTGATTTAAGAGGGGAAAAAAAAAAAACCCCCACCACAAAACAATTCCTGTTCTCAAACAGAAGACTGCACTGCTTAGAGGGTGAAAAGGCTGTTTTAGGGTAATGAAATTACTCCTATGACAAATAAATATATATCAGTGATTACCAAACCCAAAGCTTTTTTTATTTTGGCTATTTATTCTTAGTAATATAAGTATCTTTCTAACATAGCTGTTTGAGAATTAAGCAAGATGCATGTAATAACACAGTATAATACGTGGCACATGGTAAGCAGTTAATGATTATTATGTATTGCTATCATCCTCATCGTCACTACTGATGACATGTCATCCTTGAGAATTTTAAGATATATAAATACACACTTCAAAAGTCTTCCCAATAGTATCATTTCTGCCAAACTGAATCACAAATAAGGCATTGACAAAAATCAATCAGATTTCAACCAGCAAATAAAATATCTATACACAATTTATTTGATGTTTATATAGAAAGTTAATTTGTAGATTTTTATATAACTAATTCATTCAGCTTATTGCAAAAGTCTTATGCATATTTGCAGCAATAAGAGGTTTTATAATTAAAGGTACATCTCATTCTTAAAATATTTCTTTAACCTGTTTAAATGTATTCATTTCCCAAAGAACACTGTTAGAATGTCAGCATAACTCATATCCAATTTTTAATCTAAGAGTATTTTTCCAGCTTTACTAAGATATAATTGACATATCACATTGTGTAAGTTTAAGGTGTACAATGAGAGGATTTGATATATATATATATATACTGTAAAATGATTACCACAATAAGGTTAGTTACCACATCCATCACTTTACATAGTTACCAATTTTTTTGTGTGGTGAGAACATTTAAGATCTACTCTCTTAGCAACTTTCAAGTATACAATATAATATTGTTAACTATAGTCATCATGCTGTACATTAGATCTCCAGAACTTACTCATTTCATAACTAGAAGTTTTGTACCCTTTGACCACCATCACCCATTCCCCCCAATCCCCTTCTAAGAGTACTTATATAATGCCTTTTGAAGCCTGAAAGACGATTATCTGAAGACTGTTCAGTGTGACAAACAAATTAAGCCTACCCTTTGGACTTCTACTAAAGCATCATGATATTCACATAGATATGCTAGTAAAGTAGCCTATAAAAGCTAAAGCACTGGAGTTAACAATCAGAAGGCTTGGGTTTCAACCTAAAACGTACAGCAAGTTAATTGGTCAACCTTAGACAAACAAAAACTGATTTCCAATGTTTTCTCATTTTAAAATGAGGGTGAAGATTATTTACTTTCTGAATTTCTTTAAATTATGGAACTACTAAAAGTAGCTCAGATAGGAGAAAAAAACCTAAAAAACAGTATATTCCCAAATAACAAAAATATATTTGTTTCTACTCAAAATGACATGATTTTTCATTAATCTCAACATCTGGGAAATATCATTTTTTGAGACAGAGAAACAGTTCTGAGCAGTGTCTGAGCAGCAGTACTCAAAGCATGGTCCTTGGACACCTTGAGGTCTTAGAGATCCTACCAAGAACTCCTTAAGGTTAAACTAATTTTGTAATAATACTAAGACATAATTTGTCTTTTTCACTATGTTGACATTTGCAATGATGGTGGAAAAGCAATGAGAGCCTTAGCACAAATCCAGACAGTAGTACCAAAATGAGCTAGTTCTTCACCACACACTTACAGTAAAAAACATATTGAATAAATTTCATGTAAGAATTTTCTTGATAAAACAGTAAAAATTATTCATTTTATTAAATCCTGACCAATGAATAGATACCTTTTTGACATTCAGTGGGACAAAATGGGAAGTATGCATAAAGCACTTCTGCTGCAGACCAAAGAAGAATAGTTGTCTTGAGAAAAAGCAGCTGTGCAATCACGCTGTACTAGCTGACTTCTTTACCAAAAAACATTTTCATTTGAAAGAGTGACTGACAAAACTACGGTTATTCAGCACTGGGTATTTCACAAATATTTTCTCTAAAATGAACTACAACTTGGAGGAAAACAACAGACAGCTTATTGCCAATGACAAAATTCAAACTTTCAAGTAAAAATTAGCATTTTGGAAAACGTCTATTTGCTATCATGAACCTGACAGTTTCTCAATATTTAGACTTTTCTGATGAGATCAGTAGTAATATTAGCCAATATGAATTTTGATGTTATGTAATAAAATGTGTCAACTTTTGGAAGATCTGCATAACTAACTAAATATTTTCCAAATGCCCAACATATGATGTTACAAAATCATGCATGGGTAAAGATTTATTAAAAGTCAAGACAAACCAATGAATTGTAACATAACAGAATAAGAAAACTCCACTGTTACAGTTTCAAATTCTATATTTTAATTAACTTCTTAAGAAATTACCATGGTTAAACATAGAGTTACCATACGATCCAGCAATTCCACTGCTAGGTATATTCTCAAGACAAATGAAAACATATCCACAAAAAAAAGTGTATGTGAATGTTTATAGCAGCACTATTCATAATAGCCCAAAAGTGGAAAAGGTTCATCAACTGAATAATGGATTTTTAAAAATGTGGTATATATCTATACAATGGAATATTATTTAGCAATAAAAAAGAAATGAAGTACCACTAAAGGCTAAAACATGGATGAATGATATAAACAGTAGGTGAGGTAAAAGGAGCCAGTCACAAAGGGCCACATACAGTATGAGTCTATTTATATAAAATGTCCTGAGTTGACAAATCACAACAATTGTCAAACTGTTGTGCAGACAAAGAAAGTAGAGTAGTGGTTGTCCAAGGCTGCAGGGGACGGGAGAATTGCGGAGGCATGGCTAAGGGGTGCAGGATTTCTTTGTGGGGTGATGAAAATTTTCTAAAATTGAGCTGGTGATGGTTGCACAATTCTGAATATACTAAGAGCCACAGAACTGTACATTTTAAATGGGTTAATCGTACAATATGCGGTTCACATCCAAAGAAACCTGTTAAAAATATAAAGTCAATAAAGTAGATAAAAAAAGAAACTACCAAATGATTTATGTAGGTACTCGCTCCTCAACATCAGACAAATCCAAATTAAAGGACATTCTAAAAAATACCGACCAGTATTCCTCAAAACTATTAAAGTCATCAAAAACAAGCAAACTATGAGAAACTAGAGTCTAAAGGAGCCTATGAAGACATAACAAATATAACAACTTGATGGGATCATGGAACAGAAAAGGACATGAGTAAAATGCTCTTAGGAAAAACTGAGGAAACCTGAATCAAGTATAGATTTGAGTTAATAATCATGTATCAATACTGGTTCATTAGTTGTGACAAATGTACTATACTAATGTAAGATGTTAATAATAGGGAAAACTGGGTGCAGGTTATATGGGAATTCTCTATACTATCTTTGCAACTTTTCTGTATATCTAAAACTATTTTAAAATAAAAAATCTATTTAAAAAGATCTATACATTCTAAAAATCAGGAAAAACCTTTGAGCAATTGATTAGTATCTGAATCTCCCTCTTCTTTTGGCTGCCAGGAAGTTAAGAGCCAAATCTGAGGTTCAGGCCTTGTGGCCTGAATTTAAGTTGTGTTTTTGTTCCCCTGGTCTTAATTTTTAGAAATCTTTATATTTTACCATTATTTATATGCATCTTTGTAGATTCCAATCTATATCTACCAGGTAAAAAATTAAAGTTTAAATATAATAAGCAGCTTCCTACCCCCCATCTCAAATTTCTGAGCCCTGTACCATTCCTTAATAGATGTCCTTACATCCTATTTTATAGAGTAAAAAATCATCAAATGGGCACCTCCACAACTCCCTGTGACTAAACTCTTGAATCCACTTACATCTGTGACCATCCTTTCTCCCTTCCCTTCTGTTACAATAGAGGAGGTATCCTTCATCCTAATGTCAACCCCTCTGCCTTTTTTTCACAGGATATTACTTTCTCGTTATTTTAGGAATGGAACGCTACTGATTTTTCCTTCTCATCCCAACAGATTTCAACCTCTCTTCCACCAGAATCCTTCCCATGGACATTTAAACATGCTTGTCTTTTCTATATTTAAAATAAAACCAATAAACAAACAAATAATAACGATCTCTTGAACCTTTCACAAGACAACAGTCCATCCAACATTTTTATTTGGGGGCATAAACGAAATACTGAGCTGGTCAAGCGTTCAAGAAGGTGCAAAGTGCAGGGAGAGCCCAATCTGTGGCCTTCAAATTCAGGAATAGTTGATGCCAATAAGCAAACTTGTAGCAGGAGAATCGTTGCCCTTTGTTATCCAATTTAGAACAGTTGGGGAAAGAATGATCTAGAGCACTATCTTTCCTTTAACACATGCACTGAGATGAACGAGCTCGTTTACCATATTTTCACGCAGAAAGGATAATAATGAATTAGTCACAACCTATTTTCCTAGGGCTTTCCTCCTTATATACATCCTTTCAAGCAAATGCAGAGTTAGCCCATTACTGGCTTTCCTCCTCTTCTTCCCTTAATCAGTGCTTCAATTCAGGCTCTCATCATCTGGATTACTGCTAGAGCTTCCAGCGGTCTCCTGACCTAATCTATCGGGCACTATTCCAAATGTGAATCTGATCATGTCATGCTCTTGTTTTAGATCCTTTAATGCCTTACCACTGCAATACAATAAAAGGTAAATTTTATATGAGAATAATTAAGGCCTTGTAAAAACCAGTTTTTGCTTAATTCTCCCTGTAAACACCCGCATCTAGACCTACGTAGTTAGGTTACTGAACTACCTCTAACAGTTCTAACCAATACATTCTTGGGATGGGGGTGGGGGAATAGCCTGGCTTTGATACCTATTAACTATGTAAGCTTGTGCAAATCATGGGACTTTCTTGAGACTCAGTTTCTAAATCTGTACAATCTGAAAAATAGCCCCCAACTCAGAGGGTTATCGTGAGGACTAAAGGAGTTAAGCTATATAAAATGCTTGCACTGCCTGGTACACAGGGAGTACTCAATAAGTGTTAGCTGGTGTTACAGATTCTGGGTAGCTACCTCAGTAATAGACACTCTGACATTAATGGAAATCACTGTTGCTAGTGGACTTTTGTGTCTTTCTAAAGTTGTGTTACTGAATGGCCAAACATTTTTTAAGCCAGGTTTACTGGACTATAATTTGTAAATAATAAAATTTACTCTTTAAAAATGTACAGTTGGATGGGCTTTGCCAAATGTGTACAGTTATGTAACCACCACCACAATCAAGACATAGAATATGTCCATCTCTTCAGTGTACTTTTGTGTCTTCCAAAAGTGCATTACTGAATTGGCCAGTTTTTACAAAGAAAGGTGGCAAGACACCTATAGCACATTTGTTTAAGTCCAGGAATCTTAAAAAGTGCAGAAGGAAGATTATTGGGTTTAGGCTTTAGTGTTTATTTTATATACCTCTAACCTTTGTGAGAGAATTTTTAGTCATTTGCTGCAGAAAACCTCTGATGAAGAGCCAAAGTTCTAGAAATAAGCAATTTAAAAACATATGAAATCTTAGATGAGAATTATATACATTCCCATGGCTCTGATGTTAACGTTTTTTAAAAGTTGATTCTTTTATGCAACAGTAATTGAAAGCCCAGAAATTTGCTTGTTAGAAAATTACAAACCATCAGATAGGAAACCCAGTAAACCACGGACTCTCAGTTATTTTGAACAGCCAACTCATCTATCATACTTTTACTCAGAAAATATAATAATGAATTAGTTATGAACTATTTTCCTAGAACTTCTCTCTTTGTATACAAGCATTTTTGTAGGTCACGAGGAATACGGTATTAAAAAACAGCATTAGAAACTTGAGAAAAATATGTGCGAAAGGAGCAGTTACTTAAGAGACAGAATTCAAGGTCAGAGAGAAGATATAACTTAGCACAGATAGGAAGAAATATAAATATAGAAGAACAGATGGGGGAGGCCTGGGGAGAGGAACAGACGAGAGGGGACAGCAGTCCTGAGAGGACAGGAGCTGACTAAAGATCGCGATGTAGCTGGAGCTAAGGGAGTTTTACTTGTTTTGACCAGCTTGACTGTAACATTATTTTTTTTTTAATGTAACTTTATCATGCTTCATAGACAGCTGGATACAGTACTTTATGTAGGTCTTTATTCTTTAGATAGTTGCAGAGAAGCCAAATACTATAAATAATAGCAAAAGGTCTGGGGAAACAGAAACCTTACTTTGGTGGAAATATCCACTACTTTAGAAATATTGAAGAAACATGGACTAAGTACTGCATATTTTATGATGGCTATAGTAAATTTTTTATAAATGAGATTTTCCTTAAAAAACATAATTTTTAGCTATTAAAGAGGGTATAAGATCAGGTACCAAGCATGCACAGGCCAGGTTACCAAGTGACTCATTACCAGAGATTGAAAGGAAAGGAGAGCTAAGGAAGTGCCTAAAACCAAGTGGTTAAGTGGAGGAGGAGGAGGAAGGAGAGAAGGCAAAGGAAGAAATGCTCAATTAATGTTAGAAGTTGTCCACATTCTTCTCCAGGATATGTAGTGTGTGGATCAAAGAACCCCCACCTTCAGATTGTCAATGATGTGGTTCTATTCTTTGCCCCTAAAAATATGGTTTTTATTTTGCTACAAAAGTTTTATTTACTCTAAAACATTGATTCGAAATGAGCATGTGTTACTCCTTACATACACAACCTCTGTAAGTAGGCTTAATAAGATGATTACTTGCTATTCAGGAATAACAGCGTAATTACTATAGCCAAATGAACATAACCCAGGGCAATCTTAGCCTTCTCACCCTTCTATTTAGTCAATTTTAAAAGTGTATCATTGTTTTTTCTTTTTATAAGTAGGATTTGTAGCTTCTGGAAACAATGGGTGATATTACATGCTACAGATATTTCAAATCCTAACAAATAATCTGATACTATATTAGAATAAATATACTCTATTAGAATAGAGAAAAATGTAACTACGATATTTATGTTTGAAGATCATATACCTACTATCAGTGTGTGAATACAACTAAAATGGATCTGATCCTCGAAGCACACCTAAGTCATTCTCTAATTCAATTAACTTCAACTACTCTCTATTGCCTACCTACGTAAACAAAACATTTCAGCTTAGTATTCAAAGCCCTCCACAATATGCACCCAACATGTCTCCATCAAACATACAGTTAATCATCAATTTCTTCCAAAGCTTTTGAAGTATATGTTGCATACATCTTATTTTTTCTATTTCTATGAACAGAAATGAGAATTTCTATGAATTAAGGAATCCATTTATTAATTCACACTGCAAGCATTTATTCAGAATCAAATTCTATTGTGTGCACAGCACTTTTCCTGAGTTTTACCATCTCCATTTTAGAATACTGTAACAGTGTCTGCATCAGTGAGGATTGTGTGTGGCCTTATGTAATAGAAAGCCAAATATTAGTGGCTTAACAATTTATGTTTATTTTCCTCATATAACCTAAAGTCCAGGCCTGGCTGCAGTGGCTCCATGATGTCATTCACATCTCAAGATCATTTTATCTATCCACTTTGCTATCCTAAGTGTGTGGCTTTTGTCTTCATGTTTGTCATCTCATGGTCACAAGTGGCCAGTCACTTCCATTGCTGTTATTCCAAGAAGAAGGAAAAAGGAGAAAGTAAAGATTTTCCCAGAAATCTGTAGAAATACCTTTTTATATCTCATTGACTAGAACTGTGTCAAGGGAGAGAGATGATGTCAAAGACTCTCTCTCCATCTTTCAGCTTTGCTTATTTCTGGGAGTTCAACCCTTTCTCTTTTTTAACACAGACAGGTTTTCTTTATATGATAGTAGTGAAGGAGACTAGTGGGGCATGGTCAAAGAAAGCTTCAGCATGACAATATCTAAACTTAATGATCCACAAGAAGGGAGTTTATTCTTATCAGTGTCTTCATATCAAACACACCCTTGGCCTGAGTAGTGTGCCCACATCTGAACCAATAACTGGGTCAGCGGATGGAGTACAATGATTGGCCAGGCCTGTATCTCATGACTACTCTGTGATAGGAATCCCCATCAAAACCACATAGAATAGGAGAACGTTTAGCCAAAGCAAAGGGAGTTCTATTATCAGATGAAGACGGTTAGAAACACTGGGCAAAGACAGTATTTGTTCCGATAGCAGCACTGAACAATCTGCAAAGCTAACATTATTTCTGCCATATTATACAGTATAGAACTTTAGGTTCTAATTGAGGATATGTTCAAAGTATTGAAGAGAGCCAAAGCTGCTTTCTGAGGAATATCCTAGCTTTGGCTACCAGGTAAGCTTGAAGTCTCTGTGGCCGAGGCTGTCCGTTGTACCTCAATATTCATTATCCCCGTCTTTCATAGTAAAATAATTTTTAGCAGGGCACATGGCCATGTATTAGAAAGACTACATTTCTCAGCTTCCCTTGCAGCTAGGTTTGACCACATGACTAAATTTGGGCCAATGGAAAGTGAACATCACTGACGTATGCAACTAGTTGTGAACATACAGTGTGTGTGTTATATATGGTGTGTGTGTGTACATACTGATCTAGCTCAAATTATTTGTTTATTATTGCCTATCTTCCTCATCAAATGTATGAGCACTAGAAAACGAAAGCAGAAACTTTGTTTAATGCTGTCTGACACATAGGAAGGGTTCAATACTTACTGAGTAAATAAATAGGTCACTCTTCTCCGCCCACTCAATTCCAACTTCTCTATGAAGCTGGATCTCTGACCACCTGGCCTAAAGTCTTCTCTTCCTATTCTAAATAGTTCTTATAGCACTAATTTCCCATAGAGCACATTTAACACTTTTCATTTACTGCTCTGAGTTCTTAGTTATAAATTCATTTGTCTATGTTTTATTTCTCAACCAGATTATAAAATCCTAGAGGGCAGGATCACAGTGTACTTATTTTTCATACCTCTGTCAGTCTGTAGCCAGTCTATCTGTAAGTAAGCCCTGTCTTGACATGAGTACAGCCATGTTTGGCCACTCCATTGACCTACAGCCACCAGCACAAAAAGAAATATAAAAGCTGTTTTCTGAGTGGTGGGAACGGCCCTTCTCCCACAGAAATAGTTGCAATGTGTAAAAATTTCAAGACCCTTTGGGCACCGCAGCCTGGGGGAGACTGGCCATCTGTGCCGGGCTGGGACGATAACTAGGCTAAATAATGCATGTAAACAACTGCCAGGCTGGGACGATAGCCAGGAGGCTCAGTGCATGTATGCCACTGATAACCATTTGTGCATGGGAACACTGAATGCTTGCTCTGTAAAAGCTCTGTAACTGCTTACTCTGGGAATTATTGATGCTATAAAAAACTGCTGGAGACTGAGGACTGGTGCGAGTTCCACCTGTGGAAGGGACGCCTTGCCCAGGACATGTGATTCCCGCCCAGCTGTGTCAATTGAAAGGACTCTCCTGGCAGTGGGGCGTGGATGTTGTGAGTAATTGGTTTGTTGTGAATTGATTAGTTGTGAATAATTGATCTGATGTGTTCTCTTTTCGGTCAACTTGGTGTTTCTCTTTCTCGTTGATTTGTGTCATTTCCCTTCAGTCAATGTGGATGTCTTCCCTTTCCAGTCAATCTGATGTTTTTTCCCTCTCATTATATGATCTATTCGAATCTGCTGCTATCTCAATTGATGTGGATGTTTTCCCTTTCCAGTCGAGCTGATGTTTTTCCCTCTTAATGTTTGACCTATTCAGATCTGTGTGTGGACTATTGCCTTTACTATCCTCTATATAATAAAATATACCTTCAGTCCATTTGTTTGGAGTGGAAAGTTTCTTTTACATCTCCGATCGAATCCCCCGAACCTCTCATAAGAAGCCCTCAATGAATACTGCTGAATAAGACTAGGACAGACAGTTGAATAGTGCCTTAGGAAAACTTAATGCATTCACTAGATTTCTGGTCAAGAAATCCATATAGGATAAACATTGGCAAGGCTGGAAAACTAAAATTTTTATTGTTTTCTTGGTTTAGCATCTACCTTGAGGCAAGTATGACATGTTTCTCTCTATGCATAACCTTGTTTATCAGGGTAAAATAATACTATTTTTAACATTTACAAGGCCTAACTAAAATTGAGACAAGTATGATAGTTCAATGTACCTAAGAAGTACTTCCCTTGGAGAGGATAGGCAGTAAAATACTTAATATCTTTTCCAAGTCTAGATTTTAAGAAATTCAAAGTATTTCCTCACAGGCTCTCTTGTCCACTTATGGCTCTGCTTGAATCCATATTTTATTGGAGCCTGTGTTTATTGCCTGGTTACCAGTAGTTGATCCATGTGCCTCTGAAGGGAAACAAACACTCAGCGCAGCAACACCAATGGAAAGTCACCACATGCATATCATCCCAAATTCCCATCTCCTTTTCTAAATAAAGAGATATGTAACTTCTGATATGGGCTCTCCCATTCATGCCTACCTCAAGAAAGCATCGAGATAGTCCAGAACATCAGCATCCTCTCCCATACCAGATCTGGTTCCTGCTTTCAAACTCTATTTCCACTCACATGTGTTCTCAGGGTATACTTTGCCTCTATTTTCCTCATTGTTCCTAAAGCTCTACTCCAAAAAACATCTGCTACTACACCACCACTCAAAGTCCCTTCCCCTCTTCTTTACTCTCAAGTTCCTAGATCCAATTATTCCTAGCAATCTTTAGGTTGGTCACGTATGCCTTGCAAGAACTTTTCACCATCGACTAAAAACAAGAATTTCCATTCCTAAAATGAAGCACAACTCCAAAGCAGATTTTTCCAAGCTAAAAAAGTAATAATACCACCAAAAAAAACAACCTCCACCACCACTCCATAGTGCATATACTCCATCACAGTTCACAGCAATAAAGTTTAACATATTATATTCCATTTTATAGCAAACTGTAAAAACACCCAAGTAACCATATTAGGCATGGATAATAAACCCTATTACAACATTTTTCTATACTATTATACTGTTTCTATATAGGAACTCAAAATACTTAATATTTTAGAATGGTGAGACAAAGATATTGAAAATTTTACTAATCTATATTCATTGAAAAAAACATTACTTAACTTGATACCCTATAATTTCTCCAACACTCTTTACACTAACCTCAAAAATCACAATCTTCTCTCATCTGGCTCTTTTGTGTCAAGTGTGCAACAGGTCTAGAGATCTACCAGTCCAGAATGGAGAAGGCAGAGAGAAGATATTAGGAAAAATGGTTCTGAGGGGAAAAATAGAGCTAACATTATTTTATAAGTTTCAAAGTGTGAAAAATTAAATTGTTGGGCATTACGTAGAATCATTGGTGGGAACTGAAGCTGAGGTGGAGAGAAAGAGAGAAGAGGTAGAGATTTAAAAACACTGAGTAAATAAAAAATGTGGCAATGATTAACTTCAGGAAAAACAAGAGTATAAAGACAGGAAATATAATAACATTATATTACTTCACTAAGCAATGAGCAATATTTACATAGTCTTTATAATGAAAACAATTCATATTGACTTAAAAACTATGCTACAAGAATGTTGGGAAGATGGAAGAGTGGAAGGGAGGTGTAAAAGACATGGAATCCTCAGCTACAACAAATAGCAAGTTAATAGGTAATAATAAAATGAATAAATCGAGATAATAGTCTATTCATTTTATTCAGAAATGTGGAGATAAATACCAGAAGAAACAACTTATAGAGTTAAAAGTGGCTAAGCAGAATGAGGTGGGAGTATCAGAAGATTGACGCTATTTTGACATATTTAGTTTAGCAACATTTGGTTGTTAAAATTCACGTATTACTTTGATAAAGATAACATTACATTATAAAAAATAAATTAACCATTTCAAGTTAACAGGCTAGTTCTAGCATCTTATCTATATTGTTTATGATTTTACAGATTTCAGATAGATTGCTCAGCTTTCATATTCTCAGTTTAAATCACTCTAATACTTTAAAATTCTACACAAATTATCATTCTTTATAGTGTAATTTTTTGTGTGACTGCAACTGAAATAAAATGATACAAAGGTGGGATTTCTTGTTTGTTTTGTTTTTGAACAATTCCTTATAATGTCCTGCACACCAATAGCTTTAGGAAAACTTAGAATGATTTTTAGTTTCCTTTTCTTATCATATAAAAATGGCTTACATTATTACCCCATAAATAAACTTACACAAATTAAAACTCCTTAACTCTTTGTTTATTCACATTCTCTTTCAAAAGTTTCCTGACATTTATTGGTACATGTAACTAAACTATGTCTCTCGTTAATTCTTATTGCATGGATGTTATGATTATACTATGAATAACTACTTTCCTATAATTGGGCCTTTATGGGACCAAGACCATCTTCTAAGAAGCTAACGAATCTTCTAAAGAATACACCAATTGTGTCAATCACCATAGCCCTGCTAAACACTGGGAAAGAAATCAAGGATGAGTAGTGGAGTTCTATTTTTGGAGAAAAGTTAGAATTCTACATTTGGATTTGAGTATGAAGTTATCTAGGAGGGTGACTCCCACTTCATGTAAATGGCAGGGAACTAGGATGTAAGAAACCCAAATAACATTCTGGTTGTACTAGAGCTATAGAGCCAGATATTGTCAAAGAGACATGAACTACAGAATGGAATATGAAAAGATATGTACTTTGTAATATGGAAGGCATTTTGGATTTTGGATTATTAAATGTTTATTTCTCTTATTTACTTTCTCAGCCTGTCATAATATGTATAGAGAAACAAGAAAGATTAATGTAAAAGGGGGAAACTGAATATTCTGGGAGGCAGTAATCATGGAAGTCATAGCACTTGAAGGCAACACTGAAAATCGAAGAGTACAAATACAGGCTGCTTGATCCAGTGACTTCATCCCATCTAGAATACATTTATCAGAGCAAAAATATTGGAAAAGTTATGATCAACATGGGAAGCAATTTGCTTAAACCTACAGCTGGTCAGTTTGTTACCTGAAGTGCTTCTCTTTTAGCTATGCACTTGAAAGTTTCATTATGTGTTAGTTGTCCATATAATTAAAATTAATATTAAATGTTGGTTCTAGCAATAATTCTTAGATCGTTCCACTCTTTTCACTTCCATTTCCAAAAATCTGTCCATCTTTCTTCCCCTTTGCTTATAGTGTAGATATGTTTCCTGTACTAACAAAAATCCCCCATCACATTCTTCAATAATGTTTAAAATTGATCTTTCAAATGAAACCTTGTCAAAGATGGTATGAAAATATTAACACCATCCAAAGGAAGCATAAGAAAAGAAATAATAAGAATTAGAGCAGAAATCACTGAAATTGAAAATGGAAAATCAATGAAACCAAAAGCTGATTCCTTAAAAAGATCGATAATGTAGATATACGCCTCTAACCAGGCTAACTAAAAAAAAAAAGAGCAAGATATCAAATTAGTAATATCAGAAATGAAAGAGAGCACATCACTATAGATCCTATGGAAATTAAAAGGATAGTAAAGGAATACTATGAACGAGTGTATGCCAACAAATTTGATAACCATTTCAAGGAAATGGACCAACTCCTTGAAAGACACAATCTGACAAAACTCATACAGGAAGAAACAGAGCCCCTAAATAGGCCTATATCTATTAAAGAAATTGAATCAATAATCAATAACCTTCCAAAACAGAAAGTATTAGGCCTAGATGGGTTCACTGGTACTCTATCAAACATTTTAAGAAATTATATCAATTCTCTACAATCTCTTTCAGAGGATAGGAGCAGACGGAATATTTCCTAACTCATTCTATGAGGCCAGCATTACCCTAACACCAAAACCAGAGAAACATATTACAAGAAAAGGAAACTACAGACCAATACTTCTCATGAATATAAATGAAAAATATTTAACAAAATGCTAGCAAATAGAACCCAACAATGTATAAAAACAATTATATACCACCACCAAGTGGGATTTATCCCATGTATGCAAGACTGATTTAACATTCAAATATCAATTAAAGTAACCCATCACATCAACAGACTAAAAAAGAAAAATCACATGATCATATCAATAGACGCAGAAAAAGCATTTAACAAAATCCAAACCCATTCATGAAAAGAACTCTCAGTAAACCAGGAATAGCGGGGAACTCCCTCAACTTGATAAACATTATCCACAATAAACCTACAGTGAGAAACTTAAAGCTGTCCCACTAAGATCAGGTAGAAGGCAAGGATGTCCTCTCTCACCACTGCTTTTTCACAACATACTGATAGGCCTTGCTAATACAGTAAGGCAAGAAAAGGAAATAAAAGTATACAGACTGGGAAAGAAGAAATAAAACTATCTTTGTTCACAGATGGCATGACTATCTACGTAGAAAATCTGAAAGAATCAACATAAAAACTCCTAAAATGAATAAGCGATTATAGCAAGGTTGCAGGATATAAAGTTAATATACAAAAGTCAGTTACTTTCCTATATACCAACAATGAACAAGTGGAATTTGAAATTAAACACACAATACCATTTACATTAGCATGCCAAAAAATGAAATACTTAGGTAAAAATCTAACAAAATATGTATAAGATCTACATAAGGAAAACTACAAAATTCTGAAGAATAAAATCAAAGAACCAAATAAATGGAAAGATACTCTATGCTCACAGACAGAAAGACTCAATATTGTCAAGCTGTCACTTCTCTTCAACTTGATCTATGGATTCAATTCAATCCCAACCAAAACCCCAGGCAATTATTTAACAGATATTGCCAAACTAATTCTAAAGTTTATATGAAGAGGCAAAAGACCCAGAATAGCCTACACAATATTGAAGGAGAAGAGCGAAGCTGGAGGACTGACACTACCAGATTTCAAGACTTACTAGAAAGCTACAGTAATCAAGACAGTGTGGTACTAGTGAAAGAATAGACAAACAGATCAATGGAAAACAACAGAGAACCCAGAAATAGACTCCCATAAATATAGTCAACTATCTTTGACAAAGGAAGAAAGGAAATACAATGAAGCAAAGATGGTCTCTTCCACAACTGGTGCTGGAACAACTGGATATCCACATGCAAAAAAATGTATCTACACACAGACTTTACCCCCTTCACAAAAATTAACTCAAAATGGACTGCTGACTTAAATGTAAAACACAAAACTATAAAACACTTAGAAGATAACACAGGACAAAATCTAGATAATCTTGGGTATGGTGATGCCTTTTTAGATACAACACCAAAGGCATAATCAATGAAAGAAATAACTGATAGATTGAACTTCATTAGAATTAAGAATTTCTGGAAAGACAGCATTAAGAGAATTAGAAGACAAGACTGGGAGAAAATAATTGCAAAAGACACATTTGATAAAGGAATGTTATCCAAAATATGCAAAGAACTCTTAAAACTCAACAATAAGTAAACAAACGACCCAATTAAAAAATGGGCCAAAGACCTTTATAGCATCTCACCAAAGAAAATATACCGTTGGCAAATAAGCATATGAAAAGATGCTCCAGATGATATGTCAACAGGGAAATGCAAATTAAAACAATAGATACCACCACACATCTAGTAGAGTGGCTAAAATCTGGACACTGACAATACCAATTGCTAGCAGATGTGGAGCAATAGGAACTCTCATTCATTGCTGGTAGGAACGCAAAATGGTAAAAGCCACTTTGGAAGACAGTTTGGTGGTTTCTTACAAAACTAAACATACTCTTACCATATGATCCAGCAATCACATTCCTTGGTGTTTACCCAAAGGAGTCGAAAACTTATTTACACACAAAAATCTGCACATGGATGTTTACAGCAGCTTTATTCGTAACTGGCAAAACTTGGAAGCAATCAAGATGTCCTTCAGTATGTTAATTGATAGAAAAACTGTGGTACATCCAGACAATGGAATATTATTCAGTGCTAAAAAGAAATGAGCTATCAAGCCATGAAAAGATATGGAAGAATATTAAGGGCATATTACTAAGGGAAAGAAGCCAATCTGAAAAGGCTACATACTGTATGATTCCAACTATATGATATTCTGAAAAAGCACAAATATGGAGACAGTAAAAAGATCATTGGTTTCCAGGGGTGGAGGGTGGAGAGAGACGAATAGGCAGAGCACAGAGGATGTTTAGGACAGTGAAAATACTTGGTATGATATTGTAATGATGGATATGTCATTATACATTTGTCCAAATCCACAGAATGTACACCAAAAGTGAACTCCAAAGTAAACTATGAACTTTAGGTGATTATGACGTGTTAACGTAGGTTCATCCTTGGTAAAAAATGTACCATTCTGGTGAGTGATGTTGACAATGGGGGAGGTATGCATGTATGGCGACAAAGGTATATGGGAAATCTCTATACCTTCCTCTCAATTTTGTTGTAAACCTAAAACTGCTCTAAAAAAACCCAAATTCTTAAAAAAATACTAACACCCTCAAAAGACAGTACTAAATATATATGATGTCTTCTTATTGAAATATGTTACATAACTACTGCCATCAATATCAAGTTATTTGGTGGGCTTAGAACTGATATGACATTTACT
Source organism: Diceros bicornis minor (assembly GCF_020826845.1). Taxonomy (NCBI): domain Eukaryota; kingdom Metazoa; phylum Chordata; class Mammalia; order Perissodactyla; family Rhinocerotidae; genus Diceros; species Diceros bicornis. Next base: position 18,243,175 of record NC_080760.1, on the reverse strand, counting down.
GGTCGGTAATTCACAGAGTTCCTTCTAGATTCCTGATCAGTGGGGTTTCCAATATTAATCTATAATTCTTATGAAATAGTAGTTGCTCATAACGTCAGGATACACATTTTTAACTAACACCATACTCCTTCATCCACTTCCCCAATAACTCAGCCATATTCAATTTTTCTATTCTCTACATTTTCAAATAGAATTTAAAAATTATAGCAGTGTGAGTGTTTTAAAGATAACCACAGGGAAAAGGGATTAAGAGGTACAAACTTCTACTTATAAAATAAATAAGTAATGGGGATGCAATGTACAGCATAGGGAAAATAGTCAATGATATAATAACTTTGTATGGTGACAGATGGTAACTAGACTTACCGTGGTGATCATTTTGTAATGTATATAAATATCAAGTCACTATGATGTACACCTGAAACTAATATAATATTGTATGTCAATTATACTTCAATTAAAAAAATAAATGAATAAACGTAACGAGCTTTTTCAAAATATATTGTGACATTATAAGCAGCATATTCTATGTAGCTAAAATGTCTTTATGTTCTTAGACTATGAGATGTAAGTTCTGGTAATCATTTATGAATGGAAAAATATTCTTCCAGTTCACTGAAGGTCTTTTTTTAACATTGAAATTTTCATAGACATACCCCACTGAGGCTGGGTTAGGGCCAAACTGTCCTCCCTCATTAGAATCTGTACTTTTTTTTTTTAATTGTAGTAAATTGCACATAAAATTTACCATCTTAACCATTTTTCAGTGTATTGTCTATACTTTTAATATCATCTCCAAGAAGGAACAAAGGGCCACAGACACATTTTTAAAACAGCAAAAACAATGCCTAGCTCATTTATGGAACTTGGAGGGATGATGACTCAACATTCAGGTAGGGGTTGTTAATAATCTAAGTCTGAGTGTCCCTTTATTTACTGAAATCAGCTCCTACAAACAGGCATTAGAAGTAGGTAGGCAAATAGTTAACAATCAAGTTGCTAAATTGTATAAATTCCTAAAATGCATCAGAAATCTATGATTTAGATTTCACTGATGTGAGAGATTCATAAAATTGGCACAAATAATATAGGAATGTAAAATACTGTTTCCAACCCAACTTGCTTCAAGGACTTCATCAAAAATGCCATGGGGAAATATGTTTTGCTCTCCTTCTTTTCATGTCACATAATTATACTTTTACGGATTGTGTAACATATATTGGAAAAAAAGTTAATATTTTGGAGACTGTATAGCTCTATAGTCCTTTTAAAAAAGATATTGAGCAAACAGAAATCATGGATGGTAAAAGATGATCTAATTAGAGGGTCTTCATTTAAAGTTAATGAAGTTAAGAGTGTTATCATTTTTAAATAATTTTTTTTTAAATAAAGAAGACTGAGAAACTAATGTAACAGTTATAGTATACAAACTGTGGCAGAATGGAAAGAGTACTGACTTGAAAAACAAACCAAAATCCTAGATCCACCATTTTTTAGTTATGTGTGTATGATTTCAGGCAGGTCACTTATCAGATCTGAGTCCCAAGATCCTAACCTATAAAGTGGTGATAATGCCCATATCTACCTCACAGGGTGGTTGTGGTAATATGCTTGAAGACAGATGAGTTGACTTAACATAAAAATACCTGGCACACTGCCTAGCATCAAGTGGCTCTCAGCGAACATCTTTCTTCCTTTTCTTCTCAATAAACAGAACTTAGAGCCTTCTGCTTAACTCACAACAAAAATAAAAGCAGTATCTTTTTCATAGATAAATGGTTTCTTCACTTGAGTTCTTATGAAAGATTTACTCTAAGTACTGATATGATTATAAAAGTATGAAAACAACAAGCAAAGAAAACAGATCTTGAGAAGCATCTAATACGCAGCTTTCTTTGTTTCACGCTGACATGCTTTGTGGTTACAATGCTGGCTTCCAGTGAACACCAGATCAAAATTAAAATTCTAGGCAGGCATTCAACTTTTATGATTGTGTCAATTCTTTACTGAGCATGGGAAACGAATGCTTTAGAAGTTATTTATTGAAGATATTCCCATAGTACTCTTACAAAGTTCACTTCCAAAAGAGGTCCTAACCCTGTAATGTAACTGAGTAAGTGAAAGCTATACCAGGTTTCTTTTTTTTTTTTTTTGAAACGTCTTTTTTTTTTTTGCGTGAAAGATCAGCCCTGAGCTAACATCCATGCTAATCCTCCTCTTTTTGCTGAGGAAGACTGGCTCTGAGGTAACATCTATTGCCAATCCTCCTCCTTTTTTTCCCCAAAGCCCCAGTAGATAGTTGTATGTCATAGTTGCACAACCTTCTAGTTGCTGTACGTGGGACGCGGCCTCAGCATGGCCGGAGAAGCGGTGCATCGGTGCACGCCCAGGATCCAAACCCGGGCAGCCAGTAGCGGAGCGCGCGCACTTAACCACTAAGCCATGGGGCCGGCCCTATACGAGGTTTCTTGTATTGTAGTTTAAAAATTGCAGCAGGGTAATAAAATCATGTTTTTAACAGAGACTTTTCTGAGGCTAGGCTACAGCAATTTTGCAAAAGTCCATGATAAATTACAGGAAAAGAGACCAAACAAATTTCAAAAATAAAGAACACCAATCCAAAATGACTTATGACCATATTTTGAATAAAATTAAATATAGAATAACTAGCAAAAAGCATTTAATTTAATTATGGTTTTCCTATTATGAATGTAAAGTTCGCACTAATGCAGTAAGCCTAATCAAAATCAGATAATAGTTACCTCTGTGGCCTTGCTTGATGGTTGCAGTCCAGTCATGTTTGCTACTATTAACTGATGTAAGAGTTGAACTTGAGCCACACTTAGGAAGAAGTCCAGGTTTGTGGTTATATTCACTTCCAAGGAATGGCCACACACTAAAATCTCCTGAAGGAAAAAAGGTTGAATACAGATAAAGAAACATGATAGCCATTAGACAATAATTTATCATTCTTACTTATTTGACCTTTACAATGTTGATGAATTCTCCTGGGACTCAAGTTCATATGTTAATGAGAATAGCAGAAATGGTGAGAACAGCCACTCGACATAGTTTTATGGATTAATTTAATAAACATTTATGAGGGCCTGCTGTGCACAAGGCCAAGCGCTAGCTACAGAGCAACAAATTAACAGTAAGAATTTTTCAGCATTTCACATACATTTGGCTTTTTTATACCTCAGACTACTATCATTGTTTCAATATGTATGGGATGATATAATTCTTTAACATAATCTTGTTCATTCATTCAAACTAACAAATATTTATTGAGCATCTCCTAAGTACCACGTACTAGAGTCTAGGAATAGCACAAAGAATAAGGCTGACCTTGAAGGAGGCTCTTGAGGAGGTTACAATCTATTGTGCAGACAGATGTAAACAGGCAATTCTAGGCAGGCAATTACAATCACAAGCGGTATGGCCTGAGTACTCTCCAAAGGACATACTCCAATTGATTTATAACAAAGCAGAGTGCTGAAGCCAAAGATAGCTAGACTAATTAATTTCACTTCTTCAAACGGCTAAAATCTTGGCAGCATTATGTAGATGTCCACTACTTAACTGGTGCTGTTCTGCATAACTGAGTCACTGGAACAGTCATCATTGGAAAGCCATTCAGAGAAGCAAAACAGAAATGAAAAACAATCCAGAAGCTTCACTTAATAAGCAGAAGTCCTGCCTCTTGTCATGAAGTGCATGTGGACAATGTTCAAATGCTTGGAAATGTCCAACAAACCTTCTCCTTGTCATCCAAGAGAATGGATTTAAGGAGACTTACGACTGGCCCAAACACTAACTACACAGCTTAGAGCAGCTTTTAATAAAGCCATAAAGAACAGCATGTCGGAAATGATTATCCCTTTTGTTCGTTAAATAAATTTTCCCCCACAAGTTCCCTGAATTTACTCATGATAGTTAGAATTCTTATTTTATTCCTCAAGTAATGATGAAAAGGAATATATTTGTGTATTTTAAACCAACTGTGTTACTAAGTAACTGCAAGATATTAGTAGACAATTTTTATACACTTTTTGTGGATATCTAAGATACCATGCTTAACCTAACTTTCCCTATAGGGTTATTATAAACATCAAATGAGATAACATATACAAAAGTACTGTTTTTTTAAAAATTCAGAGAAGGAAAGTAAACTTTTATCAGCTTGGATTAATATATTTAATCTATACCTAAATTTTCTGAACTTTTCGTAACAAGTGCCTATAACTTGGTGAATAATCAGAAAGTTCATAAAGATTTTAGCATAATAAATTTCTATGAAGAATAATTTTTAGGTAATGATGGATCACATTATTATTACATTTATATTCTAGGCATGGAGGCAGTATACCATAATGGTCAGACTTGAAACCTGGATCCACCAGAAACAGGCTAGCAACATTGGTCAAATTAGTTAATCTCTTTTGATCTGTTTCCTCATCTATAAAATACGGCTACTTATGATATCTATCTCACAAGGATGTTGTGAAGACTAAATGAGGTAATCTATGTAGAACTCTCTATGTAAGGTAATTCATGTGAGAACCCTGTCAGTATTATTGTTGCTTTCATTATAAAGAGGTTTTAGAGGTTAGGGGTGTATGGTCTGAAGCCAGACCAGTTGGGTTCCTACCATGCTCTGCTACTTACTACTTGTGAAAATTTGGACAAGTTATTTGGGTTAGCCTCTCTGTGCTTCAGTTTCCCCATCTATAAAATGAGGATAGTAGGAGAAGCTAACAGGATTATCATGAGGATTAAATGCATTACTACACGAAAAGCAAAAACTGAGCAGTACTAGAAAGTGCTCAATTATTAGTTACAATGGTAACTTTTTAATAATAAGCTAACTTGATATCCTGTCCACTGAAACTATGAAAACCCCTAATATTCAAAGAGGAGTTGCTCCATTATTTAGACCAAAATGAAATCTAAATTAAATTCTAACCTCAGTATGCATATTTTCTGGAGAAATTATTTTGCTGAAAATGATGGCAGGTGCTCCAGTTATTCGGACAGAAAAATCTGTTAAAATGGGAGTTAAAATTGCTCTTCTTTCTTGATGCCGCCGTATGCTAAAAGATAAAGCAAAAAATTATTAGCCATTTCATTTTTTCAAGGATCATTTTCATTAAATTTATACTACAAACAGGTATGACAAAATTACATTATTACTTTGAGAGCACCTATTTGTATGTATATTGATAGTCATAGTTTTGTAACTTTAGTTCTTAACTTCAGATTTATGAAAGACAGCAAAAAATCACAGAGAAATTCAGATGTAATTAATCAATTTCATATTAGTAGCATCCTAGGGACCTTTCAACAAACTACATTTTTTTTTTTTTGTGAGGAAGACCAGCCCTGAGCTAACATCCATGACAGTCCTCCTCTTTTTGCTAAGGAACACCGGCCCAGAGCTAACATCTATTGCCAATCCTCCTCCTTTTTTTCCCTTTTTCTCCCCAAGGCCCCAGTAGATAGTTGTATGTCATAGCTGCACATCCTTCTAGTTGCTGTATGCTGTATGGCTGGACAAGCGGTGTGTTGGTGCACGCCCAGGATCCGAACCTGGGCCACCAGTAGCAGTGTGCGCGCACTTAACCGCTAAGCCACAAGGGCCAGCCCCACTTTGTCTGTTTTTAATTCCTTTTGTTCTTGCAAATAGTTTAGTATCTCTTTTGTTACCAACAATAATTTTACTATTTTGTGATAATTTTTAATTTCCTATGTTTAATATTTCAGACCTTCTACTTGACAATTGCCATCTTTCCAATCTCATTAGGGTCACAAAACTTATGCCTTTACAGTTAGTGAAATGGCTTTTGTGCCTTGAATACTGAATGCTTCTTCACAACAACCCTGAACGTGAAGTAAGGATCACTATCTAGCCCCACATTACCTACGAGGAAATGAGGTTCAGGACTGGGCTGAGGCCACCCAGTGGGAACAAAGATTCCAGAATTGGGCCTCGGGGGCAAGTTGATACCAGAGCAGCATTTGGCCTCTATTTTAATTCTTCTTTATACATTCTCACGTTTGAGCAGTTATTTAGCATAATATTCCTACTCTACACTCAAAATTGCTAACTGCTAATAATTTCAAAGGAAGTATTGCATACATGGTAGAAGATGAAACTGGAAAACAGAGAGTAGCCAAAGCTTGTGCTAGTACAGATCTTCAAGTTTACTATCCATATTCTTAGTTTTCATTTTATGAAATAATACAGTTCTATGTTTTACTAGCAAGCTGTACCTCAAAAGTTCTTTGGAACCATTAATTTAATATTCCTTTTAATGTGTCCTTATTAATCCCTTATATTATAAAATGATAAAGTTGAGATCATAAAATTGGCATAAGTTATCTCATGAAGAAGCCCAGATAAAACTCAAGACTTTCTATATCCTTATCTATGAGAGTAGTCTAGAGTACTAGTATCTTTCGTTGAACTTTGCAATGGGCAGAGCTTTACATGATGTCTGCCAAAAAAGCAAATTGGATCATCTGGTTCTGTGACACATAAGTATTGGATTTCAAGAAAGTCAATTTTAAAGAATTAAGAGATCTGGTGAATAGAGGGTAACAGGAAGAAGTATTAAAATCTGTGAATACAGAGGAAGGGTTGAGATCCTGAGAGACACCATAATTACAGCCTAATAGCTCAAATTCCATAAAACGACCAATGTGAGAAACATGTAACATCTGATGTGCTCTCAGAGGGAGTGCTAAAATATGAGATGCTTTAAAAATACCTTAAAATGGAAAAGATGGCAAGGGACCAAATAAAAGCAAACATTAAAAGGATTGATGGTGAAAAAAAAAAGCACTCATCTATATCATATTTTTCCCCCTTATGTGATGAATTAAATCAATAACACCACATATGAAAGATCTACGACCTTAGACATAAAAAAAATTTAATAAGTCAACATTCCTATAAAATTATAACTTATCTGCTATACAGTGCTAACTCTTCTTTTGTATTATCTTTGATAAGTATTTGAGGTAATGATACATACTTTTAAAATCATTAAAATTTTTCATAGATCCAAATATTTTCAAGGATGAATTCAAAAGAAAGAAAAAAATAAACACTGAAGAAACAACTACAACAAGAATTAAATTCTGCCAACATTTTACTAGATAATAGGCTAGGGTTTAAAATAACAAAAGAGGGAAGTAAAACTCAAAGTATTAACTGATATTGTTAAAGACTTCAGAGTCTCAGCCACTCTCAGTAAACCAAAGGAACTGATTTTTAAGATATTGAGACATCAGGCTAATCCTTACGTCCTTGATAGACAAGGATTTTGAAATGAACTGCCTACCTACACCTGGGGCCCTTGAAGGGCCGGAAAAATATCTTCCTATCAGAAATAGGGAAGAACGAGAAAGTTTGTCTGTCTTGGCAAGAGAGCTAGTTTGAAAAACAGAGATCTCCCTGGAAAATTAAAAATAATGGGAAATCCCCCTTTGTGTGTTTGGTAGCTGTAACTTATATTATCTGTGTTGGTCTAGAAATAACCATTTTGAGTTATTCATATAAAAGTTGCATCAGGGGAGTGACATCAGCATCATGGCGGAGTGAGCTTCTGCCATTGAACTCTCCCCCTCTAAGACACAACAAAAAGGACATTCATGTTCCAAGAGAAGCTATTCACACAACATAGGGGACGTCTGAGACACCCAGGCAGCCATACACCCAAGGACTGAGGTGCTGGAATCCCCAGAGTAAGTGGAAGGAGCTGCTTTCGCTTGACCTGTGCTCAGGCTCCAGCTGACTTGGTGCCAGCAACTTAAGCCCACCAGGTCCAGCTTCTTTGGCCCAGCACACTCCAGTTCCAGCATCTTCAGCTCAGCGCACTCCAGTTCCAGCTTCTTTGGCCCAATGGCGTTCCAGCTCCTCCTTCTTTGGCCCAGCGCACTCCAGTTCCAGCTTCTTCAGCCCAGCAGTGCTCCAGCTCCTGCTTCTTTGGCCCAGCGGAACTTCAGCCGCAGCTGCTTCAGCCTAGCTGTGCTCCAGTCTCAGCTGTTCACATGCTCCAGCTCCAGCTGTTCCCATGCTTCCCCCCCAGCAGCCTCCACTCAGCCACGCCTCAGATGAGCCAGGGGCTGATGATGCTGGGCCCATGGATTGAGGCGGGCCAGAATACACAGCACTTGATTCTCACTCAGTGGCAGCAAGAGCAAACTGCGACCATATATTTTCACTATGAGGAAAAGTAGGCCAACAGCAACAGGCACTATGCAAAAATATATTAAATCTCCAGACCAAAAGGAAAATGACAAGCACCAAGAAGTCAACCCGGAAAGCACAGAAATGTATAACCTTAATGACAGAGAATTCAAAACAGCCATCATAAAAAAGCTTAATGAAATACAAGAAAACACAGACAGACAATTCAATGAAATCAGGAGTTTCTTCACAAAAGAGATTGAAATTATTAAAAAAAACCAATCAGAAATCTTAGAGATGAAAAACACAATAGAGGAGATAAAGATAAATCTGGAATCCTTAAGCATCAGAGCTGACAATATGGAGGAAAGAATTAGCAACATTGAGGACACCAATGCAGAAATGCTCCAGATGGAAGAGGAAATAGAACTAAGACTAAAAAGAAATGAAGAAAATCCCCGAGAAACACACGATTCAATTAGGAAATCCAACATAAGGATTATAGGTATTCCAGAGGGACCAGAGAGGGAAAAAGGAGCAGAGAACTTGTTCAAAGAAATAATAGATGAGAACTTCCCAAACCTGCGGAAGGAACTGGAAATACCAGTGAATGAAATAAATAGATCTCCTAAATATATCAACACAAAAAGACCCTGTCCAAGGCATATAGCAGTAAAGCTGGCAAAAGTCAAAGGCAAAGAAAAAATATTAAGGGCAGCTAGACAAAACAAAATAACATACAAAGGATTTCCTACCAGGCTCTCAGCCGATTTCTTGACAGAAACTTTACAGGCTAGGAGAGAGTGGAACGATATATTCAAAATTCTGAAGGACAAAAACCTTCAGCCAAGAATACTCTATCCAGCAAAAATATCCTTCAGATATGATGGAGAATAACTATCCAAGATAAACAAAAGCTAAGGGAGTTCATTGCCACAAGAACCCCACTACAAGAAGTACTCAAGAATGCCCTCAACCCTGAGAAAAAAAAGAGAGAGGGGATTCAAAGTTTTGAACAAGGAGGAAAACAGGTTGACAAAACCAGAAAAATTCAAGTCCTCTATCAAAATAGATTAGCAAACACTTAATTATAAAACCAAAGATCAAGGGAAGGTCAGCACCAAGTATAAATATAACCTCATCATGTTAAACACGATCTCACAACACAAAAAGGAATAAGATGTGACAACAATAACTTAGAAGGAGAAGAGGAAAGGGATTGAATCGACTTAGTCTAAGATAATAAGAAGCCATCAAAAAATAGACTATCACATCCACGAGATTTTTTATACAAACCTCATGGTAAGCACTAACCAAATAATCAGAACAGAATCACACACGATAAAGAAAGAGAAAACTAAGAGAAGCCCCACACGGAACTACCAAACTGAATTGGTAGTCCGAAACACACGGGACGAGAAAAAAAAGAAAGGCAAAAGAACGGGAAAAAGAGCAATAAAATAACAACAACAAGCCCCCATATATCAATAATTACCTTAATGTAAATGGACTGAACTCTCCAATCAAAAGACACAGAGTGGTGGGATGGATTAAAAAACAAGACCCAACAATATGCTGCCTCCAGGAAACACATCTCAGCTCTAAAAACAAACACAGGCTCAGAGTGAAAGGATGGAAGACAATACTCCAAGCTAATGGCAAACAAAAGAAAGCAGGTGTTGGGGCCAGCCTGGTGGCGCAAGTGCTTAAGTGCAGGCGCTTTGCTGTGGGGGCCCAGGGTTCGCCGGTTCAGATCCCAGGCATGCACTGACGCACTGCTTGTAGAGCCATGTTGTGGCGGCGTCCCATATAAAGTAGAGGATGTATGGGCACAGATGTTAGCTGAGGGCCAATCTTCCTCAGCAAAAAGAGGAGGATTGGCATCAGATGTTAGCTCAGTACTGATCTTCCTCACAAAAAAAGAAAAAAAAAAGAAAGCAGATGTTGCCATACTTAGACAAAGCTGACTTCAAGATAAAACAGGTAATGAGAGACAAAGAGGGGCAATATATAATGATAAAAGGGATACTCAACCAAGAAGACATATCACTTTTAAATATATATGCACCAATACCGGAGCACAAAGGTACATAAAGCAACTAATAACAAACCTAAAAGGAGATATTAACAACAACACAATAATAGTAGGCGATCCTAACCCTCCACTGTCATCAATGGACAGATCATCCAGACAGAAAATCAATAAGGAAATAGGGACTTAAACGAAAAACTTGATGAGATGCACTTAACAGATATATATAGAGCACTCCATCTAAACACAGCAGATTACACATTCTTCTCAAGTGCGCATGGAACATTCTCAAGAACAGACCATATGTTGGGAAACAAGGCAGGCTTATAGAAATTTAGGAAGATTGAAATCATAACAAGCATCTGTTCCAACCATAATGCCATGAAGCTAGAAATCAACTATAAGGAAAAAACTGGGAAAGTGACTAAGCTTTGGAGACTCAACAACATGCTACTGAACAACCAATGGTGAAATTAAAGGAGAAATCAGATCATATCTGCAGACGAACAAAAATGAAAATACACCGTACCAACTCACGTGGGATGCAGCAAAAGTGGTCCTGAGAGAGAAACTCATAGCAATACAGGCCCACCTTAACAAACAAGAAAAAGCCCAAATAAGCAACCTCAAACTACGCCTAACAGAATTAGAAAAAGAAGAACAAACAAAGCCTAAATTCAGCAGAAGGAGGGAAATAATAAAAATTAGAGCAGAAATAAATGAAATTGAAATAAAAAAAAAACAGTAGAAAGGATCAATGAAACAAAGAGCTGGTTCTTTGAGGACATACACGAAATTCACAAACTCTTAGGCAGACTCACCAAGAAAAAAAGAGAGAAGGCTCAAATAAATAAAATTAGAAATGAAAAAGGAGAAATTACAACAGATACCACAGAAATACAAAAGATTATAAGAGAATACTATGAAAAACTATATGCCAACAAATTGGACAATCTAGAAGAAATGGATAAATTCTTAGACTCATACAACCTCCCAAAACTGAATCAAGAAGAAATAGGGAACCTGAATAGACCAATCACAAGTAAAGAGATTGAAAGAGTGATCAAAAACCTCCCAAAATATAAAAGTCTAGGACCAGATGGCTTCTCTGGAGTATATTACCAAACATTCAAAGAAGTCTTAATACCTATCCTTCTCAAAATATTCCAAAAAAATAGAGAAAGATGGAACACTTCCCAACACATTCTAGAGGCCAACATCACCCTGTTGGCCATCACCCAACATTACGAAACAGGCAAAGACAATACTAAGAAGGAAAACTGCAGACCAATATCCCTGATGAGCACAGATGCAAAAATCCTCAACAAAATATTGGCAAACCGAATACAGCAATACATTAAAAAGATCATACACCATGATCAAGTGGGATTTATACCAGGGACACAGGGATGGTTCAACATCTGCAAATCAATCAATGTGATATACCACATTAACAAAACGAGGAACAAAAACCACATGATCATCTCAATAGACGCAGAGAAGGCTTTTGACAAGATCCAACATACATTTATGATAAAAACTCTCAACAAAATGTGTATAGGAGGAAAGTACCTTAACATGATAAAGGCAATATATATGACAAACCCACAGCCAACATCATACTCAATGGGGAAAAACTGAAAGCCATCCCTCTACAAACAGGAACAAGACAAGGGTGCCCACTCTCACCACTCTTATTCAACACAGTACTGGAGATTCTGGCCAGGGCAATTAGGCAAGAAAAAGGAATAAAAAGGAATCCAAATAGGCAAGAAAGAAGTGAAACTCTCACTGTTTGCAGGTGTCATGATCTTATATACAGAAAACCCTAAAGAATCCATTGGAAAACTAGTAGAAATAATCAACAACTACAGCCAAGTGGCAGGTTACAAAATCGACTTACAGAAATCAGTTGCATTTCTATATACCAACAACGAACTAACAGAAAGAGAACTCAAGAAAACAATCGCATTTACAATTGTAACAAAAAGAATAAACTATCTAGGAGTAATTTAACCAAGGAAGTGAAAGACCTATACAATGAAAACTGTAAGACATTATTGAATGAAATCAATGATGACATAAAGAAATGGAAAAATATTCCATGCACATGGATTGGAAGAATAAACATAGTTAAAATCGCCATACTACCTAAAGCAATTTACAGATTCAATACAATCCCAATCAGAATCCCAAGGACATTCTTCACAGAAATAGAACAAAAATACTAACAGTCATATGGGGCAACAAAAGACCCCGTATAGCTAAAGGAATCCTGAATAAGAAGAACAAGGTGGGGGCCGGCCCCGTGGCTTAGCGGTTAAGTGCGCACGCTCTGCTACCGGCAGCCCGGGTTTGGATCCCGGGCATGCACCGAGGCACCACTTCTTTGGCCATGCTGAGGCTGTGTTCCACATACAGCAACTAGAAGGATGTGCAACTATGACGTACAACTATCTACTGGGGCTTTGGGGGTAAAAAAAAAAAAAAAAGGAGAAGGATTGGCAATAGATGTTAGCTCAGAGCCGGTCTTCCTCAGCAAAAAGAGGAGGATTAACATGGATGTTAGCTCAGGGCTGATCTTCCTCACAAAAAAAAAAAAACAAAAAACCTCCTCGGGCTGGCCCCATGGCTTAGCGGTTAAGTGCGCACACTCCGCTGCTGGCGGCCCGGGTTCGGATCCCGGGCGCGCACTGACACAGCGCTTCTCCGGCCATGCTGAGGCTGCATCCCACATATAGCAACTAGTAGGACGTGCAGCTATGACATACAACTATCTACTGGGGCTTTGGGGGAAAAAATAAATAAATAAAATAAAATTAAAAAAAAAACTCCTCAAAAAGAAGAACAAGGTGGGTGGCATCAAAATCCCTGACTTCAAAACATACTACAAAGCAATAGTAATTAAAACAGCATGTTACTGGTACAAAAACAGACACACAAATCAATGGAACAGAACCGAGAGTCCAGAAATAAAATCTCATATCTACAGGCAGCTAATCTTTGACAAAGGAGCTAAGGACATACAGTGGAGAAAGGAAAATCTCTTCAATAAATGGTGCTGGGACAAGTGGACAGTCACTTGAAAAAGAATGAAAGTGGACCATCTGCTTTCGCAATACACAAAAATTAACTCAAACTAGATCAAAGACCTGAAGGTGAGACCTGAAATTATAAAACTCCTGGAGGAAAATATAGGTAGTACACTGCTTGTCATCAGCCATAAAAGGATCTTTCTGAATTTCATGTCTACTCAGACAAGGGAAACAAAAGAAAAAATAAACAAGTGGGACTTCATCAGATTAAAGAGCTTCTACAAGGCAAATGAAACCAGGATCAAAATGAATAGGGAACCCAACCAGCTGGGAAAAAATGTTTGCAAACCACATATCTGACAAGGGATTAATCTCCATAACATATAAAGAACTCACACAACTGAATAATGAAAAAACAAACAACCCGATCAAAAAATGGGCAGAGGAAATGAACAGACACTTCTCCAAAGAAGATATACAGAGGGCCAATAGGCACATGAAAAGATGCTCAACATCACTAATCATCAGGGAAATGCAAATCAAAACCACATTAAGATATCATCTTACACCCGTTTGACTGACTATAATCACCAAGACAAAAAACAACAAGTGCTGGAGAGGCTGTGGAGAAAGGGGAACCCTAATCCACTGCTGGTGGGAATGCAAACTGGTACATCCTCCACGGAAAACAGTATGGAGATTCCTCGAAAAATTAAAAATAGAAATTTATGATCCAGCTATCCTACTACTGGGTATCTACCCAACGAACCTGAAATCAACAACCCAAAGAGGCTTATGCACCCCTATGTTCATCGCAGCATTATTCACTATAGCCAAGACATGGAAGCAACCCAAGCGTCCCTCGACTGACGATTGGATGAAGAAGATGTGGTATATATATACCATGTAATACTACTCAGCCACAAAAAAAAGAGAAAATTGTCCCATTTGCAACAATATGGATGGACCTGGACGGTATTATGTTAAGTGAAATAAGCCAGAAAGAGAAAGACAAACAGTGCGTGATTTCACTCGCAAGTGGAAGATAAACCAACACACTGACAGATAGAACTATTTGGTTGTTACCAGGGGCTAGCGTGGTGGGGGGGTGGGCACAAGTGGTGGAGGGATACACCTCTATGGTGACTGACAAACAATAATGTACAACAAAAATTTCACAATAAAAAAATGTATATTATAATATTAAATATTATACTTATATAAAATATTTCAATAAATATTTTAATAGAAAAAAAAATGTTGCATCAGATCTTTGATAACTCTGTGGCATTCTCAGGGAGAAAGACTATAGAAGATAAGCTCCTAATCACAGATTATTTTATATATGATAAAACTCTTTATTATAAATTCTTTATTAGCAAGAGGAGAGTTCAACTCCATTATCAGATTCATTATCAAGAACTTTTGATAATGGAAATACCACATACGGACAATAAATTTGTCGAAAATTATTAAAGACATATAGATTGGAATAAAAACACAGGAAAAAAACCAAAGTACTATCAAAAAGGCAAAACGGATTTGAAAAACAACCAAATAGAACTTTCAGAAATGAAAAATATAGTTACTAAAATTAAATACATAACAGATGGATAAACAGCATTTTAGATAATAGCTTAACAAAAAATTAGTAAACTAGAACACAGATTTGAGAAAATTCCAAGAATGTACTAAAGTAAATTTTAAAATGGAAAGTTTAAAAGAAAAGAGAGACAGAGGGTCAAGTCTGACATATTTAATTGGCATTCCAAAATGTGAGACGAGAAAGTAAGGAAAAGGGAAAGTATGAAAGAGATAATGGCTGAGAATTCTCCAGAACTGATGAAATATGGGAATTCACAGATTCAGCAAGCACAGTAAGTCCTGGTTCAGATACATATAATAAAATCTACAATTAGACATATTTAGCTGTTTGGTGAAACAGCTGATCACCTATGATGAACAAAAGATATTAAAATTAGCTAGAAAAAACATATCTATAGCACGCTAAGGCATACAGGGTTAGGAGAGCTGTGGAAGAAATATTTCTCTGATATACTCTAATATAACAATGATTTAATGTATCTATCTCTACATTGTCCATAGAAACAAAGAAATGGTACAGTGATTTGCACCTATCATCTAATATGGAAGATTAAATGCATAGAAACTCATTAAACACTCTTTGAAGATTAAAAAAACACTGATAATCCTAAGGTGCTAATGAAATAACAGGAAAGTAATCATATGTGTTAACAAAAGTTATTCTGTTAAGCTCTGGAAGGAGTAGATTATAAATGAAGAAAAGTATAGTTTTCTGAAACTGTTACTAAGCAAGAAGGCATAGGTATATGCCACATACACTCATGAAAATATATGTTTTGGAAGGCTGTGGTCATTTTCCTGGGCTCAGCCTATTTATGTTAAGGTTCTTCTGCCCATCTTCCATACATTTTGGCATGACTTTGTGGGAAATATTAAAGCAGCGTAAGAACTATACTTCAAAAATTGCATATTATGGAGGACCGGAAGTAGGAAAAATGGTACTAAGGTTTCCAAAATATTCCACCAAAAAGACAGAATAAAAAGTACTAGATGGTCTGTTTGTGAACAGAACATTTCTTATGCAACATGAAGACTTTCTTGGTATGGTATTACAGCTGAGCTTCAGACAGAAGATACTTGACCAGAAGATACTTAAGACTTGTTGTGGTAATCAAGTGAGATAATCCCTTTCAGTGGATATTCCTAAATATGAAAAAGAGTAACATTCACAAACACTTATCATAGTCTGCTATTTGGAAAATTATTTGTTATAATTTGATTAACTATACCTATTTATTTTTATTTATTCCTCTTATTTTCAGATAGAGAGCCATAAGGATAATTTGAATTCTATAGTAACTGTAAAAGTCAAATATTTAGTCAAGAGTTTAAATCTGGTTCTCCCCACCCCCACCCCCAAGAGGAACAGTATCCAGTGACTTTCCAATGCAATTAAAATGAATTCCAAACTCCCTTTGACCAATAAGACCAGTCATAATTTAGTCCTTCTCTACCCAAAACTTCATCAATTATTTCTCTTCTCCCAGCCAGGCATGATCCTTAAATGTGCTAAACTTATTCCCACTCAAGGGTCTTTGCTCCGCCCAGAACCCTCCTGGCAGAAACACTCCAGGAGTCTTTTGCATGGTTAGCTCGTTCTTGTCATTCAGGTATTAGAACAGGCCTTCCCTGAGCTCTAATTTAAGACAATCTCCCAGTTACTCATATCACATTATACTGTCATATTATTTTCCTAAATTTATCACTCTCTGAAATTTTGAGAACGTGGACTAAGTGTCCACTATCGTGGCAGGCCCTCTGCTAGGTGCTGGGAATACGATGGCAAAGATGGATGCGTGGAGCTCAGTTTAGCAGAAAAAATAACTAAACAAAATAATCATAAGGTGGGACAAGTATAACGATAAGGAAAGTACAGAGAGCTATGGAAACATTCAGTAGAGGACCTCTCAAGGTTCTAAACTTACACAAGGAATTAATTTATAAAAACATATAAAGCATTTATGAACGATGCTACAAGAACTACAACTTGAAATGAGGATGATTTTTAAGGTAAATTTAAATAAAATGCTAGTACAAATTTAGATTGGCAAAATTAAATAACGTTAAAATATTTTCATGCTATTAAAAAAAACTCAAAAAATAACCCCCCCCCAAAACAAAATAAACCAAAACTATGGTTAATGGTATATTTGTGATGGAGATCACAAAGCTACATTTATTACAGCCTCTAAAAGAAAGTCTTACGAACATGTCTATATTGAAACATCAACTTAATTCAGTTGAACTGAGATGTTCAATGGATAATAGGTTTGGTTCTAGTTTCCAGTTGTTTATATCTACAGTCTGGAAATCCTGTATCTAATTCTACTTAATAGCTCTTTTTCCAAGGAAAAACTTCAAATACACTTCATGGAGGAAGCAGAAACCAGGGGAATTGCTGGAAGTTTCTCAGAGAAAAGGACATTCAGAAATTGTGTGTTGAGAATATATACAGGAATCCACCAAGGGAGAGATGGTCAGGAAATTTATTTTATTTCATTTTTAAAGCTTTAATAACATGTATTGATGTACCAGGCAAAGTGTTCACAGAATTATATAGGATAATGTATAAAAGTTATGTGTGGTATATATACTTTTAAGTAAATTTTGATATAATCTTGTTTGGCTCCTTCTCTTAAAAACAAAATGTTGAAGTAGGGAAACCTGGCTATTTAGGGCTTTGGTTAGTTGGGTTTGGATCAATCAGGGCATTATTATCTATATTTATATGTATAACAATTATTATGTTAGGAGCTGTAAGAAGACAGCAAAGTAACTGAAGATACAACAGATTTTAAAATTTTATGATATACTAGTATTACGATTATATTCATTTTAAATATTTTCTGAGTACCTACAGTCTGTCAGTAACTATGCTAGGATACAAAGAAGAATAACACTTGGCAAAACAGATCTTTGTCCTTTTATCTCTATGCCACCTTTTCAGATTGCCAAGGACACCCTCAGCCAACAGGCAAGGAAGAAAATATTTGCTGGCTGCTGGGAAGGAAAAACCGACTGCTCTTTCCTGCTGCATCAGGATCGCTTTTCCCTTCACACCCAGTTCCCAGGTACTTTTAAGCAGGATGAGAAATCACATTCTCTCATGTAAAGCCACAACAAAGTTGAAGGGAATTATTATAAAATCATACAATTCAAGTAGGTTTAAGTCACTCCAGGCATTAATCTATGAGCTGTGGGAATTAGATTAACTTCTATTCTATAATTTTGCTTAGATTCCCTTGACATCCTTACAAATCAGTAAGACAAAAGGGCTGGTTTTCAGGTTGAAGAGTAAAAACAAAGAAAACGCTTTCCTTTCACGTTCCTGTCTATGATTTCAGGTGCAATTCTAGAAAAACTTCATGTTTCATTAATCACAAATCAAAATATGCAAAGACTCCTGTGAACATTTGAGTAACACTTCACTTCAAAAATAAAAATATAAGAGATCAAAAGACAGATGGAATAGTCACAATCTCTCAGAATTAAGGCCAATGATATACGCTTCAGGGACTTCAGTATCAACACAAAGTCATACTTCCACATAGTCAACGTTACCAATTCTGTGAAGCACAGGATTGACTGATTTTAGGAACGTGTCAAATTCAAATTCAGCTTGCTAAGCAAACATATAGCAATAACAATTTAAAAAAATCCCATGTGTGGGAAAAGAAGGCCTGCAGGGTAGGATATATAATTTAGTACATGTTGTATCAAAATATTTAAACAAATAAATATGCTGTAACTATTTCTCTAACAATAAAGTTTGAAAGATAAATTACCCAGAAATCAAACATAGATAGTAATAGGGACAAATAAAAGTACTGTGATAAAAACTAAATTATTTATTTTTCAAGTGTAGTTTTCAAGTCTATTCAAGTTATATCTTTAAATATTACAAACAAGAAAATTATATTAACTTGGAGAATTAAGGCATACTGGCATTTTCAGGAAATTACAAGATAAAACTTTCCACCACCTCCTCCTGCACACACACCCAAAGCACTAATCACTGTGTAAAACAGCAATAGTGATTTGAATGTGTAACTTGCATACAGCAGACAACAGTACAGGTTATTTTAGTTCTCAGCACTTCATTTCCTCAGATTATAAAACAAACCCAGATGTGGTAAACACGGTTGCTAAGAAAAAAAGAAAAAAAAAAGCTATTAATTAACAATGAACTTCAGCATAAGTGTAAAGGGTCAGAGGATTGAGTAGAAAAGAAAAGTAGTAGACTAAGAGGAAGCAAACCAGCCTTCCATTCTTACGTCTATTTTCAAGAGACATTGGACAAGCCAAAAAACCTCCTCAAACTTAGTTTCTTGCAGTGGTTTTGTTCTATAACAACTTACTAAGAATGGTTCAGAGTTTAGAGAGAAATTTGCATGAGATTTGGAAGGTGGAAGGGAAATAGTGGCCAATATTCTCTGCGAGTCATGCTGTTTAAATGCAGTGAAATTCCGATGCAGAGAGGCTGGAAGATTCCAGCTTGTCCTCACTCTTCCCAGCTCTATGACCAGCTCTTTTTCTTGACGGTTGGTCATGCTCACCAACAGCACCTGCAGGCTCACCCCCAGACACAGAGGCAGTAGCCTCCCATGCACTTTTCCACCAGCCTCCTGTGGTCCCTCCAGCTGGATGTGCCTGGCTTCCCAGTAACCTAGGGAGCTACAGACTTTTTTACCCAGGTCACATGGTCAAGAGAGTTTGGTAGTGACATCTCCCTAATCCACAGTCTCCCTCTTTTAGATCCTTACTTCCCAGCTTCTTCCATAATTGGATAAGGTCTTATTCCTAAAATAAATCCCTTATGCTATACTACTTACAGTGATTCTGCTGCCCTGATTGAACCCTGATGGATTTCCTCAGCTGAAAAATTAAGGGTTTGGAAGAAGACCTACAAGTTTTAAAATTTGATGATTATTTATGCTTATCTTCCTTGCTTCTCCCTCCCCAACATATACATAGAAACACATTATGATTAAAGACAAAATCTGAGTAACGTACTCAGGAAAAATGAATGAAAACCATTATAAAGGTTCCCATTTAATACTGGTCAGGGGAGGGAGTGAATTACTCTTCACTGTGTATCTTTTGAATTTTACCTGTAATACCTACTGAAAAACAGAAATATATTAAGGTTCTGTTTATATTTCTGTCAAGATTAATCAATAGAATTAAGCTACATAAGATCTAAAATTTCTTGTCTTCATTTGAATTAATCTCTCTCAGAAACACACATTCAGTCACATGATATGTTAGCTCTACTTAATCATCTAATCATTCAATCTTGCATTAGTTCACTCAAATCTTTATTAAGTACCTATATTTCGTGATAAATATGATATTATGTACTGGGTATTCAAAAGTGAATAAAATATGCCACTTTTTATACTCCTAGCCTTTGGATTTACTGCTTTCTTAGTTCAAAATGCTCCCTCCCTCTCCTGCCACTCATACTCTGTGGAAACAAATTCAGAAGCCATGTTCTCTGTGAAACCTTCCCTGAAAACCCAGCCACAGAGTTATTCATTCATTTCTTTCTTTAAATTCTCTATTTTGTACCTATGTTGATTTTAGATTAATTTATTGTTCTGTTTATGTGTCTGTCACATCTATTAGCCTGAGATATCCTATGTCCATAGAATATGTTTATCTGATTTTGATGTGGCTCTTCTGTAATCCTAAACATCCTGTATTTATTTCTATCATGGCACTTTTCACAGTGCACTCTTATAGTTAATTAATTAGTCCGTCTCTTTGATTGGATACTGAGCTCTGTAAGGGATAGGCACATATTAGAAACTATTTCATTTTGTTTCTCTACTGTAAAAGACATTCCATGGACATATTGAATGTTCAAAAGTCTGTTAATTTTCAACAAAGGTGCCAAGACCATTCAATGGGGAAAGAACAATCTCTTTAACAAATGGTGCTGGAACAACTGGATATCCACATGCAAAAGAATGAAATTGGACTTTTACCTCATACTATATACAAAAACAAATAAAAAAGCACACACAAAAAAGCACACACAAAAAACCTCAAAATGGATCAACAACCTAAGAGATATAAGAGCTAAACCCACAAAACTCTTAGAACAAAACATAGGCATAAATCTTCATGACTTTGGATTTGGCAATGGATTCTTAGATACGGTACCAAAAGTAAAGGAAATAAAAGAAAAAATAGGTCAATTAGACTTCATCAAAATTAAAAACTTGTGCATCAAAGATCATTATCAACAAAATAGAAAGGTCCTTTATACATCATATCTGATAAGGGTACAGTATCCAGAATAAATAAAGAACTCCTACAAATCACCAACAAAAAAACAACTCAATTAAATAATGGGTAGAAGACTTGAATAAATATTTTTCCAAGGAAGATATAGAAATGGCCAAAAAACACATGAAGAGTTGCTCAGCATCATTAATCATTATGGAAATGCAAATCAAAATGATACTCAGTAGGATGGCTATAGTCAAAAAAATGGAAAATAAGTATCGGTGACAATGTGGAGAAAGTGGAACCCTGGAACATGGTTGGTGGGAATAAAAAACGGTTCAGCTGCTGGGGAAAACAGTTTGGCAGCTCCTCAAAAAGTTAAACATTAAATTACCATATGATCCTGTAATTCTACTTTTAGGTATATATCCCAAATACCTGAACACAGGTATTCAAACAGGTACTCATACACAAATGTCCACAGGAACCAAAAGGTGGAAACAGCTCAGATGTCCGACAGACAAATGGATAAACAAACTGTGGTATGTACATACAGTGGAATATTATCCAGCAATAAAAAAGAATGAAGTACTGATACATGTTATGATGTAGATAAACCTCCATAATATTATGTTAAGTGAATGAGCCAGACACAAAAGGTCATATATTGTATGATTCCATTTATATGAGATATCCAAAATAGATAAATCCATGGAGACAGACAGCCGACTGGCGGTTGCCAGGGGCCATGGGGGGTGGGGTGAGGGACGTGGAGAAACTGCTTAATAAGTAAGGGGTTTTACTTTGGAGTGAATAAAATGTTTTGGAACTAGATAGAGGTGGTGGTTATACAATATTATGAATGTACAAAATGCCACTAAATTATTCACTTTAAATGGCTAATTTTATGTTATGTGAATTTCAACTCAATCAATTATTAAAACACACACATAATTTATTAATGAATTAAGGAATGAATAGGAGAGATATAGTTGAGTTAAGGCTAGATGGTCACAAAGTTTCTTGGGAAAATAAGGCTCATCTTCTTTGTTGATGATGGAATTTGCAGTTTTTAAGAAATGATGATGTATAAGTTTTGTAAGCTGGTACTTCCTAAATCTGAAAACTGAGTGAAGTGGAGGAATGAGGGGACTTGATCTTGGTTGGTATCATGTGATGTCTGGAGATCAGGATTGGTGTAGAGGATGTGTGGTGTGCACCCAAACCCTCCCACTTCAGGACCAAAACACTCACTCCTCGCAGTTGCCGGGAGTATTGCCTGCTGATGGCTCAATAATTGCATCCTGCTCCTGAAATGTACCTTGGCCAGGTGTGGGAGATTTTTCACCCAAATTTATACTCCTTCGCAGGAGCACATTCAATCACTTGTCAATGAAGGGCTATAATAATACATTTTATATCATGAAAGTGCTTTGTGCTAGGGATAAAGGGATGGACAGGATGGTGATGATCTCTGTCCTCAGGACCCAGACAGAGTATACAGATAATTATAATTAAATATGCTAAGTGATATGATGAGAGCAAACAGAAGGGAAACCTAACCTGCTCGGTGGTCATTCAGGGAAGACTCCCTGGAAAACGTGATGTCTACTCTGAGACTTGATGAACGATGAGAGTTAGGCAAATGAAAATGGTCAGTTAAAAGAGTTCCAGGTAAAGAGAAGATCATATACAAAGGCCTACTAGCAAGTGACCCATCATATTTTCAGGAAGCTGAAAGAAGTTCATTATGAATAGAGCCCAAGTTAGAAAAGAATGTGGGTACTTGAAGAAGAACCTTATAAGGAGTACAGATTACTACTTAGCATTTGATTTTAGGCAAATTATTTATCTTGTCTAGACCTTAGCATGTATAATTAGGGAAAACAGTTCTTACCCCACAGCATTATTGTGAAAATTAAGTTAAATAAGTTAGGTAAAGTGATAAGCACTATCTAAGCTATTATTAATGTTGTTGCTCTTATTAATGCCAAGATATGGATAAATATAGCCAGCCCTGGTGGTCTAGTGATTAAGATTCAGGGATTTCACTGCTGTGGCCTGAGTTTGTTTCTCGGTCAGGAAACCACACCACCCATCTGTCGGTCGTTATACTGTTGCAGTTGTGTGTTGCTGTGATGCTGAAAGCTGTGCTACTAGTATTTCAAATTCCGGCAGAGTCACCCATGGCGGACAGGTTTCAGTGGAGCTTCCAGACTAAGACAGACTAGGAAGAAGGACTTGGCCACCCACTTCTGTAAAAGCTAGCCATGAAAACCCTATGAATAGCACCGGATTCTGATACAGTGCCAGAAGGTGAGAGGATGGC
Organism: Diceros bicornis minor; assembly: GCF_020826845.1. Classification (NCBI taxonomy): domain Eukaryota; kingdom Metazoa; phylum Chordata; class Mammalia; order Perissodactyla; family Rhinocerotidae; genus Diceros; species Diceros bicornis. The sequence goes on along the minus strand of NC_080760.1, from coordinate 18,219,746 downwards.
GCTAAAAGACCGGGCAGGGTTCTACTCTGCAGTACACAGGGTCACTAGGAGTCAGAATTGACTCAATGGCACTAACAACAACAAATGGCTAAGTATAGTTTTGATGGTAAAAGGGCAGAACCCCAAAGCAATCAGCATTGCAAAAGGCCTACAACAAAGTCTACATACAATGTTTTAAAGAAATCCATCAACAAACCACCATAGTGTGTTATAAAGCAACAGATGCTACTGAATCTTATAAATTAAAAAAAGCAGATGAAAAATAATTCTTTCTTAAAATTATAAAGACCTCCAGTTTTACAATCTAACAGTATCTTTAATGCCTAGTACCTTCATTCTAGCAAACAACCCTACCTAACTCTCTGATGGACCGTCAAGTAGCCTGGGTAAGATGGCAGTGGCTCTCTACAAATCTTATAGTTCACATGAAAGACTAATTCCTTTAAAAATATTCTCTGTGAACATAGCTGCTTTTAGTTAAAGTGGACTAAAAAAACATCCCAGAGCCTCTGTGACTTTTCTCCTCTTATTATTATAAGCAGAAAAGAGAGATTTAAAAAAAAAATCTAACCTTGAATACAATGGATTTCAAGGAAAAAATGTAACTGTATCCTTAACTAGAAGAGGAACTTTTCATCAAATAGCAAGCTTTTCAAAAAAAAATGCTGACACATCTTAAATTTGTAATAATTAAGGTGTAACAGTGGTAGGACTAGCAGGTTTCCAAGCAAAATCATCAGCTACAATTACAAAATATATTTTATGTTTGTCATGAAATGCAGAAGCAATACCAAAACACTTAGGTTGCAAAAGATTATATCACCTCTTGTTCTTCTGACAATGAAATTTTAGAAAGTGTAGAAAGTTTCTCAATCATTACCTACCTGCTGGCCATATTCCACTCAAGGGCTGGATTTTGAGAATTTCTTTCACTCTCTGTTAGCACTCCTCCTGTGCCACTTTCCTTCTCTGGTTTTAGTTGATCCCATTGCGCAGTACCAATATTGATGGACTGCAGGTCTATTTGGTATTGTCTGTCTTCAATTTCTGATCCAGGGTCTCGAAGAATTCCTAAGTTCAAGGCTCTCCTGTAAAGACAGTGAAAAACCATAAATAGATTAAAAATAAATATTCTATGTTTATTTTGTTCCCTAACATAGTATAATTATCATTTTTTCCTTTGGATTACTGAAGAATTCACTGAGTTAACCAAATCTATGAAAGTTACCATATATACAAAACTTATCACTTAACAGTAATCTATACTATAATGATTTCTTACATTATTCTCAGCACTGGACTGTTTTTCTAAGTACTTTCACGTACATGGTTTCAATCCTTGAGATGCAGTGAGGTTCTATTATTACCTCCATTATTACTAAAGAGAAAATAATTCAGAGAGTTGAAAGATTTAGCCAAAGTTACAGAGCTAGTATGACAAACAAAACTGCAACTTAAATCCAGGTTTTCTGACTCAAAACCTAGTCTTCTTTCCAATGCTAATCACCTACCTTCCTCAGCCCTTTGATGTCTTGTTAGGAAAGGTAATAGAGACTTGTTAAACTATTTCACTCCCCTACCCCTTGCCTTTGGTTCTTTATATAACCCAACTGTCATACAGACTAAATTTTTGAGAAGACTACGTTGTTTACTGATGTAGAAACAGAGTGATGATTACTGGCTCATATAGAGTTGCAACATGGATCCTCCTGGACCCAATGCTAAGCAAATGAATAAAATTATCAGTAGCTTAAAGCTAAATTAGAGGAAGTAAATGCTTCAATTTTTAATGAATATTTTAGAAGAAAAACAGCAAGGTGGTATGATATAGTAGGAAGAACAGCGTTCAGGGGTCCGGAGCCAGATAAACCTAAGTTTGTGTGAGTTTGCGAACTTTTTAGTTTTGTTGGTTCACAAATGCTTTAAAGTAGGTTATCAAAAGGAAAATAATATTTGGCTCCTATGCAAGTTTCAATCAACATAAAAATTGAAATAACATAGAGGGTAAAAATAGTTTTACTTTACATCAACTGAACACTAACGAAACTAACTAGTGGAGACCAGGGGGAGCTTTGGGTCCCAGTGCGAAAATTACAGAAAGAGGGTAAGAATCTGATTAAGACTATGCCTTGGCTAACTAAGCAGTTTACATAAGTCAGACCATATGCAGAGGGTGGTCAAATACTGATGGAAAGTGGAAGACTATTGAGACACAAGATGGCAGGTGTCTGGGCCAATTGCTCAGGAAGGGAGATGGCATGCATTGGGTCAGGCAAGGTGAGGGCTGAGGCTAATGAATTCAAGTGAAGAGTGGAGTAGGGAGAGGACTGGAATTGAATGAGCAGGCAGCTCAGGCAGGGAAATATCAGAGGGAGTTAAAATAAGGTAACAGGCAAACAAACAGGCATTGGTCAAGAAGACATAGTAGGAGCCAGAGAAACAGAGACAGATGAATTCTCATTATTCCTAAGGTAAGAGCTGAAACTAGTTTTCTTTTTCTCTTTTCTAACTCAGAAAAATTACAACCTAGGAATGGGCATGCAAAGAAAGGTGGCCTAAAGTTTTACAAATGAACCCAAGAATTGCATTAGAAATAGGGCCCATAAAATGGGCCATCAACCCTTTCAATTTGCCCTAATGAAGGTAAAGAAAAAAGAAATGACTGAGGGTGCAGGTGGGAGGGAATAACATTTTAACTGTCTCTATTTTGGTAGAATGCTCTCATTTCGTTTGAATTATGGTATCATTCTGCTAATTCTTCAAGGCCCAGCTCAGACTTCACTTTCATTGAAGCCTTTCCTGACCACACTTTTTCCCAACTCCCTCCTTCCCAAATCTGTGCTCTTAGGGTCTCTCTATACATATAAGTACAATAACTTGTCACTCTTTTCCAATATACCATAAATTTCTTGAAGTCAGGAACTAACTCTCGTATCAAGTAATCAGTAAATGCCGTTTCAATTCACTGATTTGAACTGACACAAATCTTTACAAATTCCAAGTGGAGAACCTACCTGTCCACAGCAATAGAACACACAGTCTTTAAAAAGTAAACTTTTGATTCAGGTCCACATAAATTATGACGTACAGCAAATATCTTAGACACTTGGTGGCCTAGCCTATTTCCCTAGATTATTATTCCCCATATAAAAGTTACATTTACTTATTTTAAACTAGCCAATGCTTTCTACATTTTAAATAAATTCCCTAAACATATTTTTAAGGTGAAGTAAAATACTTTAAGAATGCTAACAGGAAAAAAAAGTATGTTTGGAAAGACAATTAGTGCTATATTAAAAGACAAACAAAACAACCTAGCCCAGCATTAACATCAGTCTTTCTATTTCCCTTGGCACAGGGAGAAACTGCATAATCACAAGATTACAACCACAAAAACATGGAGTTTCATCAGTTTTTCATTTAGGCTTGACATTCTTCATATTTTGTCTTGGCCTTAAGTTGAGCTATACTCTTCCTATTATCTATCTGTGGAAAACATGACTTCCCACAGGTTCTTCCTCTCTATGAAAAAGGAGTTTGTACATTGAGCAATAGCCAGATACTTCTAAACATGTTAATTTTAAAATTTCAAACTTTCTAAAAATCAAAGTTGGAGATTTTATGTTTTATCCTTTTGTTTACTTTTCAAATTAAATTACATATTTGTCATTTTAATCTGATTTGAAAGATCTGAGAAATTTATAATAGTTGGGTGTATAAATTCAACTTAAACTGCAAAACCATTTAAATATCAGTTGTAGAAAATAGGATAAGATTGTAGCAAAAGGTTCATGTGAGCTTTGGTCTCAGACTTTCCAATGATTATGAGCTTGAGGAAATTATTTAACTTCTCTGTGTTTTAGTTATTTCAATATTAAGACTAGTAGAGATAAATAAAATATATGACTGAAAATTAAACTATTCATAAAGAGGCCCTTTATAAATTGTATGACCATTCCTGAAGTACATTATCTGACATGGTTCTGAATAGAAAGCATATCTAATCACCAACTAATCATAGGTGCACAGGAACCAAGATAAAACAAAGTCCACTTTTCTAATTATGAAAACACTATAATGAGAACCATAAAGATAAATGTTCTTTAGTATGTTCAGATCTCGTTTCCAAAATACGGCATCTTGGAAACCTTGACTGAACCTTCTGACTCAAATAACTAAAATGCTTGGAAAAAACTTAAAATATCTTTTTAAACACATCTCAGAGCTGGCACCAGAGGACAGAAGCTGCAAAGTCCCCAGAAAAAAGTGAAACCAGGAAAACAAATAAATAAGCACCTGCCAAAGCCAGTTTTTGCTCTTAAGGGTTCTGCTGAATCCCGCAGACACTGATTTTCTGCTCTGCTAACTCCACAGGAGGCGATAAAGCTCAAGGCCCACCCAAGGTGATGAATCTACTAAATAGGAGACCCTGCATATAAGCCTGGGGTCATGAATGGCTACATCAGCAGTGAAAGGGGGAAGTAAAAACAGCCCTCCTAGAGAGACTTTTGGTGATAGAACAGTTCTGTATCTTGATTGTGATGGTAGTTACATGAATCTACATATGTGGTAAAATTGCACAGAACTATACACACATAAACACAAATGAGTACATGTAAAACTGGTGAAATCTGAACATGCTGTGGATTGTACTGATGTCAATTTCCTGGTTTTGATATTGTACTATAGTTATGCAAGAAGTTATGCAAGACCTGAAACCATAAAACTCCTAGAAGAAAACATAGGTGGTAAGCTCCTTGATATATTTTTTTTTTTTTATAATTTTTATTTATTGATTGATTTTCCACCCAAAGCCCCAGTAGATAGTTGTATGTCATAGCTGTACATCCTTCTAGTTGCTGTATGTGGGACGCGGACTCAGCATGGCCGGAGAAGTGGTGCGTGGGTACACGTCCGGGATCCGAACCCGGCCCACCAGCAGCAGAGCGCACGCACTTAACCGCTAAGCCACGGGGCCGGCCCGGTAAGCTCCTTGATATTGGTCTTGGCAATGATTTTTTGGATTTGACACCAAAAGCAAAGGCAACAAAAGCAAAAATAAACAAGTGGGACTAGATCGAACTAAAAAGCTTCTGTTCAGCAATGGAGACCATCAATAAAATGAAAAGGCAACCTGTGGAGTAGAAGAAAATATTTGCAGACCATATATCTGATAAGGGGTTATATCCAAAATATACAAGGAACTCATACAATTCAATACCAAAAAACCAAACAACCCAATTAAAAGATAGGCAAAGGACCCGAACAGACATTTTTCTAAAGACATACAAATGGTCAACTGGTACATGAACAGGCGCTCAACATCACTAATCATCAGGAAAATGCAAATCAAAACCACAATGAATCACTACTTTATACCTGTTAGGATGTCTATTAGCAAAAAGACAAGAGATGATAAATGCTGGCAAGGATATAGAGAAAAGGGAACCCTTTACACAATTGGTGGAATGTAAAATGGTATAGTCATTACGGAAAACAGTGTGGAGGTTCCTCAAGAAATTAAAAACAGAACTACCATATGATCTAGCAATCCCACTTCTGGGTACATATCCAAAGGAAACAAAGCATTATCTTGAAGAGTTATCTATAGTCTGATGTTCATGGCAGCATTATTCACAATAGCCACAGTGTGGGAATAACCTAAGTGTCCATGGACAGGTGAATAAAGAAAATGTGGTGTGTATATATAAATACAATGGAATATTACTCAGCCTTAAAAAGGAAACCTCGTCATTTGTGACAACATGGATGAACCTGGAGGTCATTTCACTAAGTGAAATAAGCCAGAGAAAGACACATACTGCATAGTATCACTTATAGTGGAATCTAAAAAAAAAGTCTAACTCATAGAAACAGAAAATAGAAAAGTGGTTGCCAGGGGCTAAGGGGTGGGGAAAATAGGGAGATGCTGGCAAAAGGGTACACACTTTCAGTTACAAGATGAATAAGATCTGAGCATCTAATGGAAAACATGGTGACTAGAGTTGATAACACTGTATTGTTTAATTGAAATTTGCTGAGAGTGTAGAATTTAAATGTTCTCACCAGAAAAATAAAAAGGTAAATACCTGAGGTGATGGATGTGTTAATTAACTTCATGGAGGAAATCCTTTCACAATGTATATGTATATCAAGTCATCGAGTTATACACTTTATCTTACAATTTTGTCAATTATACCTCAATAAAGCTGGAAAAAAACTACATTGAGGGAAACTGGGTAAAGGGCACACAGGACTTTCATACATATATTTATATATTTGCGACTTCCTGTGAATCTGTAAGTATTTCAAACTAAAAACTTAAAAAAAAAATGCCTTTCTAATGCCCATGCAGAAAGTGACCAGGTAACTTACCAACTTACCTATCTTGACCTTAGCCTTAGCAATGGGTGAAGACGCCAAAAAAAAACACCATCCCTCTAAGATTTTGTAATCACAAGATAGCACTTGGGGTTTGAGTTTCAAATCAGGTATGAAATCTAGAGAGGTAGATAGTGCCACCAGATGACAGGCAAAAGCAAAGGGAAAAGCAAATTCTCCTGAGATGAACTCAATTTCCACTCAAAGAACTTCCACAGATTAAGTTCCAAGTGAAATGAGAGACTAACAGACAAAATTCATAATTCACACAAGACAATACAGCACCTTGAGTGAGACGCAGCAGAAACAATAGGCAGAAGAAACTGACCCTCAAAGACTTCATAAACTGGATTAGCACACATGAAATATAAAATGTTTAAAAATGTTAAAAAAAAATTCTTCAAAATATGAGCAGAACCAAAGAAGATATAGAGATGGCAAACAAGCATATAAAAAGATGCTCCACATCATGTGTCATTAGGGAAATGCAAATTAAAACAACAAGAGATACCACTATACACCTATTAGAACGGCCAAAATCTGGACCACTCACACCACCAAACGCTGGTGAGGATGTGGAACAACAGGAACTCTTAACCATTGCTGGTGGGAATGCAAAATGATACAAGCCACTTTGGAAGACAGTTTGGTGGTTTCTTACAAAACTAAACATACTCTTACCATACAACCCAGCAAATGCACTCCTTGATATCTACTCAAAAGAGTTCAAAACATACATCCATACAAAAACCTGCACATAGATGTTTCTTGCAGCTTTATTTATAATTGGCAAACTTGGAAGGAACCAAGATGTCCTTCAGTATGTGAATGGATAAATAAATTGTGGTACATCCAGAGAGTGGAATATTATTTGGCACGCACACACACACACACGCAAACACACACACACACACACACAAAATCTATCAAGCCAAGAAAAAACATGGAGGAACTTTAAAGACATTACTAAGTAAAAAAAGCCAATCTGAAAAAGCTACATACTACATAATTTCAACTATATGTCATTTTGGAAAAGTAAAACTAAAGAGACAGTAAAAAGATCAGTGCCCGTCAGGGGTTGATCAGGGGAAAGGATGAATAAGCAGAGCTAACAGGATTCTTAGGGCAGTAAAAATAATCTGTATGATGCTATAATGATGGATACAGCTCATATCAGACATTTGTCCAAAGCCACAGAATGTATAACACCAAGAGTGAATCCTAACGTAAACTATGGACTTTGGGTGATTATGACGTGTCAATGTAGGTTCATCAATTGTAACAATGTACTACTCTGGTGGAGAATGTTGATAATGAGGGAGGCTAGCACATGTGGAGTAGGGGGCATACAGGAAATCTCTGTACCTTCCCCTCAATTTTGTTGTAAACCTGTAACTCATTTAAAAAAATAATAAAGTCTTTCAAAGAGAATAAGATTTTAATAAGAACCATGTAGAACTACAAATGAGAACAGAATTATTTAAATTTAAAACTCAAGCAGACTAAATCCAACTGAAAAGATAATTAGTGAATTGAAAGAAAGATCCAAAGAAATCCAGAATGTAATCCAAAGTGACAAAGAAATATTGTAGATGAAAGAGAGTTAAAATACATGGAGAACAGAGGGAGAAAGTCTAAAATATACCTAATGGGAGTTTCCAGGGAGATAATACAGTCAATGGTGAGGAGGCACAACTTGAAGAGATAATGTTATTCTACAATTGTTGAAAAATGCCACACCTTAGATCCAGGCACCCCAAGGAATCCGAAGAAGTAATGATAAGGAAGAAATTGGTAACTATATGGGTAAACCTAATAAACATTATCTTCAAAATATTAAATGATGCCAAAATTGTAAGGAGATAACAAGCCAAAAATAAGACACCAGACAATGATATATATATAAACTAGGGCATCAGGTAATTTCAGATAAAGTGTTCTAAAGTGATTTGGCTCAATTCAATAGTTTTTATATATATATATATGTATGTATGTATGTTATGTATTTATTTATTTATTTATTTTCCCCCAAAGCCCCAGTAGATAGTTGTATGTCATAGTTGCACATCCTTCTAGTTGCTGTATGTGGGACGCAGCCTCAGCATGGCGGGAGAAGCGGTGCGTCCGTGCGCGCCCGCGATCTGAACCCGGGCTGCCACGGGGCCCGCCCAATTCAATAGTTTTTATCATGAAAAGCCATCATTCTTTTTTAATGTGAAATGTTGTCAAGCCATGTCTTTCACATTCTGTGTTTATGGAGTTGGCTATTTGAAACTACATATGAAATTTTGTACTTGTTCCTGTTAAATTTCATCTTACTAGTTTTATCATGAATTTCAATGAATTCATATAAATCAGTCTTATCAAATTTTCAGATGACAAAGTTGGGAAGTACAGCTAGTATGGTAAATGAGAGAATCAGGATTCTATAATCTAAAAATATTGGAACAAAGAGTCAAAACTAGAAGGAAGACAAACATATTGATTAACTTCAGACTTTGTTAAGTCAACACGTTAAAATAGCTAGAGTAACCACTAAAATAATAGACACGGGACATATAACTTTCAAATAAATGCGGCAAAAATTAGAATGTAAGAAAAGAAAAAAAAATTTTTAAGCTGGATGAATAACACAATAAGAATAAAACCAAATATAACTATGATCATAGTAAATATAAATGACTTAAACTGTCTGGTTAAAAGATAAAACTGTCAGACTGGATTTAACAAATCATGGTTTTATTGTTTTTTTATGAAACATACCTAAAACTTAAGTACACAGGAAGATTAAGAGTCAACAAATGGAAAAATATATACTAGGCAAACAGCCAAAAGAAAGCTGGAGTAGTTATGCTGACATTTGTCAACATAGACTTTGGGAAAAAATTATTAAAATAGAGTTACTACCTGAATATAAAAGATCCAATTTGCCTGGAAGGTAAGACAATTCTAAATTTATTTGTAATAATAACCTCAAAACATATAAAATAAAAACTGACAGATCTACAAGGAGAAATTGACAAATATATCATCCATGGTGGAAAATTGTAACCCACCTCCCTCAGTAATGGATTAACAAAGCATACTAAAAAAAAAAAACAAAAAAACCCCCATAAAATTTGAAAAAGATAATAAATTTGAGGAAATGGACATTTATAGAACACAGTATCCAACAACTGGAGAATATATATTTTTCTTAAGCACACAGAAACATTTATAAAAACCAGTCACCTGATAAGCAATAAAGCTAGCCAACACATTTCAGTGAGTTAGTATCATATAGACTATATCCTCTGAGCATAACACAATTAAGTTAGATATGTTATTTAAAAAGAGAATCTACAAAACTGCCCATGTCTGGAAATCTAAAAACATACTTCTAAGTTAGGCACTCACTGGTCAAATAAAAATCATAACAAAAATTATTATTATTAATTCAGCACATGTCTGTGGTGAGGGGTTGTAATTAGTATTTGGGTGGTGAACATGATGTAATCTATGCAGAAATATAAGTATAATGATGTACACCTGAAATTTATACAATGTTATAAACCAATGTTACTGCAATAAACAAAAAATTAAAAATAAATTTAAAAAAATTAAGAAACACTTAAAAATAAAATATTATGCATTAAAGGTTGTGGGATGCAGTTAAAGTGACACTTAGAGGGAAATTTATTGTCTAAAATGTTTGTTTTAGCAAAAAAAAGAAAGGCTCAAAATTAATAGGCTAAACATAAAAAGGCAGATAAACTCAAAAGAGAAAAAAGAAGAAAGGAAATAAGAGCAGAAATTAATGAAACAGAAAAGACAGAGAAGATCAACAAAGCCAAAAATAGACAAACCTCCAGCATCCAAGGGAAAAAAAAAAGAGATAAACATAGAAGGCCAAATAAACTATATTTGCAATAAAAAAAAGAAACATTAACTATGATGCTGTGAAGATTAAACAGACAATAAGAGGATATTAGGAAGATTTATAGGAACAAAGATTTTACAATTTATTGTGGAAAAAATCTCTCCTACTTATCACTGTCCCTAGAAGACACTTCTTATCCTTTTCACCATGGGATTAATATAAAGGTTGTCCTCTCATTTCTTCCACTAAATATAACATTACTTCTCCTTTTATAGCTCTTTTTCTACATAAAAGTGACTATTTAAAAACTATACCCTGACACTATAAAACTGTTGGTAATATAACAACAGGTGAAAAGCAATCAAGTTCTTCCATATCCCTTGCCTCAGTCAAGGCTGTGGAAGCTATATCATTCCATCTAAATAGCCCTTTCTCCAAGAAGCTAACTTGCATTCATTCATTCAAACGATATTTGGTGGGCACTGCATGCTAGGCCTCATGACAGGTCCTAAGGATACTGGGTCCCTGTATAGTCCCTGCCCTCATACAGTTTATAGGCAATTACAAAACAGTTAAGGCTACACAAGGTTAGGTACAGAATGCAACTGGAAGCACACAGGAGGGACACCTGACCCATATCTGGGGAGTCCATATTTCTAAAAAGTAACTGATTTCTTTCCCAACTTGAAATATTCGCTCATTTTTTTTCTTTCAAGTATAAGATATGCACATTTTGTTGTATGTATACTAAAAACCAATTCTAGTTATTATAATATAGAATATTCAAAGCACTTTGCTTTGTTTTTCAATTCTAAATTAAGAAAACATTCAAAATGATTTCATTCAAATACATTCAAATTAATTTTTATTAAGCACTATTAGAGCAAGATGTCTTCTGAAAGACCTATTTCACATCTCATGGTACACTGAATTTTTTTAAAGGCATAAATACATAAATGGTTATAGACATAAGATTTGAAAATAATTTATTTTTATTTTTTCAAAGGCTAGAAATCATTTTACAACTTTCAAAATGTTATTTTCCCTAAGCAAAGAACTTTATAACTGAAAAATAGCTTGTTAAAAGTGAAAAACAATCTGACTGCAATGCCAAAAATGATAGTATATTTCATTCAAGAGAACTTTGATTTAGTGCACTACTTTTTCACAGCACAAGAAATAATTACAAAATCATGAGAGCAAAGAATTCCAATAGAACGATATTTTACTAGGGAGAACTAATCATAGGAAAAGGACTTTATGACTTCGGTGAGGACCAGAATGCCTAATATTAACAATATCTACCTTAAAAAATACAATGAAAATATCGTAACAATAAGAAAAGCTTTACATTGTTTCATTTCCTAATTAAATTTTTCCTAGAAATGTTTGATATCATAAGCAGGAATCAAATTTTCTTGTCGCAAATTCTCACACTTCTAAAAGCTCTATGAACTTTGCTCTCTCTCCTTATTGCAGTCTTTAAAACCTTTCAGCAATTCAAATCAGGAAAGGGGGTGAGTGAAGATGCCCATAACTTCCTTACTCTTAACAGAAAAAGCTGCTTTACTGGCTAAAATGTAGGAGTTATAATTGTAATTGCCTTGCCCTTCCGAAACTCATCTCCCATACCACTTGAACCATTCAGCAGGTGGTGTAGGAGGATAAACTAAAGTCTGCAATAGTTGGTCAATAATATAATCATAAGGAACCAAAGAAGACTTTAAGTATATAACAGGAAACATAGCTTTAATGTTTTCCTTTTTAAATTGATTTAGTCTGGGTCAGGGCTTTTGTATGTTTACATAAGGAACAGCTCATGTTGAACCATTTACTGCTCACAGCTGAATAGGCATATCTCGGGAGTCACTCTAAAGAAGTAAAATTCATTACTTACAGCTCAATTGAGATCTGCCAAATGTTAAACAAGCCAGAAAATAGGAATGTAAAAAGAAGTCAAATTTATATGTCTTGATTAAATTAAATGTTTACATTTTTATAGCCAAGTCTCTAAAAGTGACAATAATTTTGAAAGTAAAATAGGGCAGGGGATATAAATGGTTGACCATCAGGCTGAAACCAAAGACTGATTTCCATGACCAGTGACTTAGGGCAGGGGTTCTCATCTTCAGAGTGCAGAAGAATCACCCAGGGAGCTCGTTAAAAATGTTAAGTTCCACTTGCAGAGATTCTGATTCAGCAGGTCTCTATTCCTCAAACTATGGCTGAGGAATATGCCTACTCCTTTCTGTTTTTTTAATCTAAACTAGCAGCCTTATGAATTCTAAAAACCACTTTGTGATACTTAGAGTATCACATCTCTTTGATTTGAAACATCATATCTCTATTATCTGAACTGAGGAAAGCAGGGAAAAGGACCAGTAAATCTAGGGCTATTTCATTTACAAAACAGAGAAATCAATACTTGTTCTGCCTCCCTCACTGAGCTGTTGAGAGGAACCATCTCTCTGCTTCAAGGCCAAGATCTTTGTTAATTCACTTCACTCCTGAAGGCTGGGTCAGTGTCTGTTTTCTCATCTCCATGTACTTAGCCACAGGGATTGGCACATGGTGAGTTTTTAAGACACGAAAGTTGAATAAATAACAAATATCCTTCTTTATTCCCTTCACTTTTCTTGGGGACTTTACCCAATCACCTTTTCTTTTCATAAGAACCTGCATTTCTCCCTAGCTACCACCTTTTCTCTCACATTCCCTTTTAACCAGAAGCTCATTCTTCTCTCAGTTTTTCTATTTCCTCACAATTTATTTTCTCCTCTAACCAAGAAAAATCAGGTGTCCTCTCTACTTCTCCTCTGAAATTTTCCTGGAAAAGATCTCTAACTGATTTTCTAATTCCCAGATCCAATGGATGATTTTCAGTCATGGACTCACTTCACCTTTCTGGGCACGTGACAATTCAAAACGGCAGTGTTAACACGCTGGGGCAGAGCAGAGAATGCCCATTTAGGCTGCCTGGCTTCATAATTCCAGCTCTGCCACCTGCCACAGAGGGCCTTTGGGCAAATTAAAGTTTCAGTGCTTCATTGTATTCATCTGAAAAGTGAAGTCATCGAGGGTAAGTCATATGAGTTAGTGCACGCAAAGCCATATTTGACACAAAGTAAATTATTAATATATTAGAAGGTATTATCATCACAGTCCTGCTCATTCTTAAAATTTTCCTCCATGAGCTTGTGTGGCTCCACACTCCCTCAACTGTCCTTCTTTAATCTCCTTACTAGATGCTTTTCTTCTGTTTGCCCCTTCAATATTAGTGACCCTCAGGGCTTCATCTTCAGTTTTATTTTACGCTTTATGTGCATTCCGTAGCACAACTGATTCACAAAAGCCAGTATATGTATTTCTCAACTATATCTCTAACACAGTTGGCTATGACTAGGGTTCCATGGTCAAGGAGAGTGCAGTATAACAACACTGTATTAATAGCAATAATTTTAATGTCACAATTATATTTAAATTATGGTTCTACCACTTACAAGCGATGTACCTTGGAGAAGTCAACTAACTCAACGAATATCAGTTTCCTCCATAAGGGGATAATGGTACCTAGCTACATAGGTTTTCTTTGGGAGTAAGTGTGGTAACTTTAGTTAACAAGCTTAGTATCTATAAATGACACCTGGTTATTGCTATTACTACAGTGGATAAGAAAGAAGCTGACGTGCCTGCTTTTGGACTGAATCCAATGGTCTCACTTACTCTGTACAATAAAATCCAAAAGTACACTGAGGATACAGAGACTTCAGTTTAAACAAATGGGCCCTATAATAGTTCCTTGAGTTGAAACAGAACATTATGTAAGAAAATGGTTTCTCAGTATTTCTAGTCCAAGTGATAAATTAATACTAAAGCATTCATCATGTATTTGACATTCTCAAAACAAAGAAATTTATAAAAGTAAAGGAGCAAAAATAGTTATTCAATCATTAAATTATTTTCTAACAATTTCATACCTTTCAGAAACTAAAATTAATTTGTAATTAATACAAAGTTTTTAATAAACAAGCTATTTTACATTAAATGGTTTTAGGATGGGGCAATAATAAAACTCATCTTTTTTCAGATATATAAATATTAAATGATTCATGTGTACAAATCCATAGTATGAGTATAAAGTAATAATGTCATAGCAGTATTTACCAATTCTTTCCTTTTTGATGGCTAAATTATAGGCAATTTCATTAGAATATAAAATATTCATCTCCTTCTGCTTGAAGATTCTCAAAATATTCTCACTGGTTAAGAGCAAATAAGAAACTAGATGTTTAGAGCCTATTTTCAGGAAACATGAGCTTTGAAAAAAATTTTTTTTTCTTCAGCAAACAATCACAGACTTGGGCTGGTAAGTCCTCATTTGCTCATTAATGTTATAAATGGGGTATATTTGCAAGATGATTTACGAAGATATAGGGTACACAATGTATGGTCAGTGTGAAAGGTACACCAAACTATACCAAACAACTCTCATCTCATTAGAAATATGTTCAAAAGAGATGCAATAACTGAACATGCACTGCAGTGAAAAATTTGTTGGTGTGATCAAAGAACCCATGTGTGTTCTCAGAGAAATTACTGAGAAAGAAGTGTATTAGAATATAGGGAAATGGAAATGCTATTTCAATTTTGTAAAAAAATTCAGTATGATGTTAATCAACATGATTATTCATTTATTAGAAAGTTTTTGAGGACTTAGAATAAAAAGTAGCATATATTAGGAGTTATATGAATTAAGTTATATGAATTAACTACGACTAAGTTAAGATACTTATCATAATAGAGCAATATGAACTTGAAGAAAACATAGTAAAATGGATTTAGAACTGGTTTAATACCAGATCCATCTGAAGTCATATCTCTAGTAACATGCCAGAGGATTTGGTTCAATTCAATAGTTTTTATCATGAATTTTAATGAATTCATATAAATCAGTCTTGTCAAATTTTCAGATGACAAAGTTGGGAAGTACAGCTAATATGGTGAATGAGAGAATCAGGATTCTATAATCTAAAAATATTGGAACAAAGAGTCAAAACTAGTAAGATGAAATTTAACAGGAACAAATACAAAATTTCATATGTAGTTTCAAATAGCCAACTCCATAAACACAGCATGTGAAAGAGATGGCTTGACAACATTTCACATTAAGAAAGAATGATGATGACAAGAAAAGAACGCCTAGAAAAGTTAGGCTGGCTCATGAGAAAGAAAAGAAATATCAAAAGCATTGTCAACTGTCATTTTAGCCTTTTAATCTTTAAATAGCATAACACACACCACAACACATACCATAAAGTTTCACAGGATTAGGCAATCTCTTCCTTATTACACTAATAAAATAGGGCAATTCTTAAATACTATTCTTTCATTAATATTCAAACAATAAATTTTAGACCAAGTGCATTTTATTTGCATAGACTTCAAATAATAATATATAACAATTCATTGACAACATGGGATCAACGAGATTTTTTTCAGATTAATTTAACAATATATTACAGGTGTGTTTACACAAAATCCTCATGGATTTCTAAAACATGCAAGTACTTGGCATAAAAGTTAACTTATATAGATTAGAGTCCAGAGTGGTCTTACTTAGCAGTGAAGTTTACTGCAATTCCCACATAGGTGACTTTGAAAGGCTAACTGTAAATTTAGTAAAACCCTTGCATTCTTTGGATTTCATTTCTTTAGGTTTCTAAAGATGGTAATAAAATAAATAGATCAAATTTATAATGTGTCCTTATAAAGAGAAAGTCAGACCTCCTACTTGCTTCTAATGTTTCTGTAACAGATCTTTGGCAACACTCCTGATTTAGGATTCTTCTATAAAATCTATCATGGCTGCAAGTCAATTCCTATTATATAAATCATGAACCACCCAGACTTTATTCCAACTGTGTTAGCATCCTTTCTCATTCAGATATTTTTTTCATATTTCTATTTTATTTTCCATTTCATTTACTCAAAACAATTGGTTTTGGTAGTTAACCCTATTCATTGCCAAATCCAGTTTGAGCATCTTATTTGAAGACTTCTATGAAATTCTCTTACCGTTTGTAACACTCCCTCTTTTTCTAGTAGGCAACCATTGCCCATCATCTCCTACTCCTAAAATTATGTTTACAAAGAAGACTTCCTTTCAAAAATTATTATTTAAATCAGGATTCAGAATTGGCTCCCCTTTATTCAATATCTCAGCTAAAGATTGTCAGCAATAATAATGGTTTTTAAACACACTGGTGAGTAATTAAAAATGAGGTCTTAAAAGACTATTTAATGACAGAGAAAGAAATGTTCATAGTATATTATTAAATAGCAAAGGCAGGTTCTTTTTAATTTTCTAAATACTTTCCGTAATAAGAAAAAACACTATAACCCTACACAAGTATTTATAAAAAGCAAATTGCAGCTGAATTAGTTGGACTACATGTAAACTAGCCCTAATTCTAAATTGCTTGGGAAATTTTTACTAAGAATTTTACCAAAGACATCTCCCTTTATCTCTTACCAAATTCATTTTTATTTAGTATGACTCTAATTCTATCATTTAAACTTTTCCCTTTTTTTTTTTTGCTGAGGAAGTTTCGCTCTGTGCTAACATCTGTTGCCAATTTTTCTCTATTTTGTATGTAGGACGCTGTCACAGCATGGCTGACAAGTGGCGTAGGTCTGCGCCCAGGATCTGAACCCAGGAATCCGGGCCGCTGAAGCAGAGCATGCCGAACTTAACCACTGGGCCATGGGGCTGGCCCCTAAACATTTTCTTTTTAATTGCATTCTTTTATTCTACAACATTTTGATTCTCCTACCAAACTATAAACTGTTTTGTAATGCAAAATACATAAATATACACGATAGTAATAATAATAATACCACTTTAAATTTACATACAGTTTTAATGGTTTGCAAAAGCTTTCCAATATTATCTCAGGTAAATCACCACCCACAGGGTGCATTAGGTAGACTCCATTTTACAAATGCTGATGCTTTAGGTAAGGAGGTTGAGAAACAGCTGAGTTCAAACTGGAAACCCCACTTGACTACAAATTCAGTCCTCTCTCGTCTCGTTTCTACTTAACAATATGAGAACTAGTTTTCAAAATCAAACATAAGATTATACTTTATTAAAATGTATATGTGTGATATATAGTTGGGTAAAAAAACGGAGAGATTTCAAATTAAATTTAATAAAGACAATATTTCCAAGAGTACAGACTAGAGTGGATTTAAAACAAGAAATCTGGGGCCGGGGGAACCTCTAGATTTGGTATATAACAAGTCAACACCTTTTTTAAAAAATGAATTATTTTATATAGTTTATAATGTATAGAGCTCCTTCAGACCCACAAATATTACAAAATTGGTCAAAAAGAATAGGAACCAGAAGTCAAATTTACATACAATAACCGTTAACTTTCTGTTTATTCGTAACGGAAAACAGCAGTTTTTAAACTGCAGCAATAGTTCAGGAAATCTCTTAATACATGGTGTTAAAAATATGAATATCTCAACATGCAAAATAATCAGAATAAAGATAGTTTCTTTAAGAAAAGGAACCAATCAAGAATCTTCTAGTCAGCAATAAGTACACAGTCTAACATTTGATTTAAAAATATGGTATATTTTCCCTATGGTCCATATGGTAGGGTAGTGCCATCTACCACCATACATTAGAGGGCACATATCTATATATCTAATTATATTAGGGCATCACAGCATTAAACTACTGCCTCCAGTTATAGAGAGCAAATATTTTTCCCCCAGGGTCTTCCACTCACCTCCAGCCCTAAGACAATCCTGACTGTAGTGTCTAATACAACAGTATTAATGCTAAGTGTCTGCCAGAATGTAAAGCAATGGCAACTCTCATACTCAGCTATTGGGAATGTAAATCTGATACAATCATTTTGGAGAACAATTTGGTGATATCTAGCAGCAGTGAAGCTATGCATAACCTATGACCTAGCGATTCTAGATATATACCCCACAGCCCTGCTGATCAATACAATAGCCACTAGCTGCACGTGTTTATTGAAAATTGAGTTAATTAAAATTCAATGCAATTAAAAACAGTTCAGTTCCTTAGTCGCAGTAGTCACAGTTTAAGTGCTCAATAGACACAGTTGGCTAGTGGCTACTGTATTGGATGGTAACTGATATAAGACATTTCCATCATTGCAGTAAGTTCTTTTGAAAAGCACTGCACTAGCGAAACTATTATATATGTGTACAAGGAGAATGTTGAATATTCATTTTAACACTATATGAGATAGAGAAAAATTAAAAGCTTAAACGTCCATTAATAGAAGGCAAGATAAACCTGGTATATTTATGCAATGTACTATTAAATAGCAGTAAAAATCTACAAATGGGATTATGAATATCCAAGTGATGAGTCTTAAATGCATAAGATATAGTGAAAAAAGGAAGTTGCAAAACAGTGGTAGGTGGTGGGTATAGGGTACATTTTCTTATTCTCTATATTGTTCTGATATGGTTGTTTCAATAAAAAGGCTAAGTAGAATTAGAATGTAGTGGTTAAGAGCTCAAGTTAGCTGTGTGATCTTGGGCAACCCTGAGCTTCGTTTTCTCCGCTGTAAAGTGTGAATAATAGTATTAAGTAGTGCCTAGGGCTGTAGTGAAAATTAAAGGAGGTAAAATATGTGAAAGTCCTCTGTAAACTAGAAAACACTATGCAAATGTTACCTAGTATTAAAAAGGGCTTAAAACTACAAACTGAAAATTATCTGGGAATTTTAACTGATATTGATCTCTTGGGATAAGGCAGAATACGTTTTTTTGTGCTAAAAAGTTATTACAATTTCTCACTTTGTCAGAGAGATTTTACTTATTTAATTTTGCATAAACACAGACTAGAGGTGGCATCCATTCTTCAATTTAATCAATATAGGATAGCTAGACTAAGTTATTATTTCAAAAATATTCACCAATCATAAATTATGACAACTAATACAAATAGGTATTCAGTAAATATTTCTGAATACTTCTACGTGCCAATCAAGTTCTAAATACTTTACATGCATTAATGTATATAATCCTCATAACAACCCTATGAGGTAGGTAGTATTATCCCCGCATTACAGATAAGGAAATTTAGGTAGTTAAGTATCTAGTGTTAGCCAAGGTCATTTGGCTATGGGGGGGAAAGGTTGGAACTTGAATCCAGGCAGTCTGTTATCAGAATCTGTGTTCTATAAGTACCTATTATGTGCTTAGCACTGTATTTAATCCCCCCCAAAAAACTGCAAACTTGCTCAAAAATACTCAAGACCTCCCAATTCACCCAGGCAATGAAGCACAAATTCCATAACCAGGAATTCAAAGCTTCCACAATCTGATCTCAATCACTTTTCCCCACCTCTCTCTCATTATGCCCCTTGAACAGATCCTCTGATACAGAGAGAAGCCTGCTCAGGTCTCTAAACGTACCTGCCTCTCTTCATTGACCCCTCCTTTACCTCTACCTTGCATGTTTGCTACAATTCAACATATCCTTCAAGGGTCTTACCAAGTCCTAACTCTTCTATGGAGATTCCCTCTGGTTACCATAGCCCCAAAAGACTTCTTCTATGAGAAAATCTCCCTTACCTAACATCTATAATCAAGATGTGATTAATTACATGGATATGAATTAGGACACTGCTGTGATTCTAAACAGCAATGCTATGACAAAAATTCTGAGGTTATCCCTGTCAATAATAAATGTACTTACAAGGCATGTGCTGTTTTCCAAGGCTTAGTATTAGAATTTCCTTCTTTTAAAAACTTTTCCCTATAGAAACTTAATCTCGTGAGATGATGTTCTAGAAAGATCTCTATTAAATCTAGGATTGAACACTATCCAGATTTCCAGAAATAATTAAGTCTAAAATATTATAGATTACTATAGGTAAGAATACCAAATGCAGCATTTTATCCTTGCAATCAGGAATTAATGAAGATAAAAATAATCTACTACCTATTTCATTCAGGAAGTGAAACACTATTATGCCATTCCAAATACGAAGATTTTTTTTTCTTCAGGAAAATAAAAACATAAAAATCTTTTCCCCATCTTATTCTCTAGAGACATTTTTATTCACTTTGGGCATCAATGTCTTAACATGGCAAGAAATATAAAAATATGGAGATAATAAATGTGATATGTTATTCTTAATAGGATATCAAGAGTTAAATATCCTGCCGTAATAACACATAGTGTTCACTTTAGTAAGTAAAATATAAACTATTTGACCAAAATATTTAAGTTATATTGTTTATTCTACTAATAAATTTTATAAAAGCTTTAATTGATACAGAGAACAATATTCTTTTATAAGCTTAAAATCAGATAAGTAGTACTAATACACAGCATAATTTCTAAGTACATTATCCCTGGACATTTTGTCAGCTATAATTAAAACAGAAAAGACAAAAGGAGAAAATTAAGGCAACATATAAACAATCTAACAATGTACATTTGGCAGTTTTTATAAACTAAATAATGAACACAAAAAATATTTCACCTTTAGTATTTTTATGCTTCTATGCTATGACATTTAAAAAAAAAACGCTGTAATAGAAAAAAAATGTTGAGTAATAGCAAAGACAAACATATAAAACATAAAAGTACAGTTATTCAAAATAGGGACTCAAGACCACAGTAAACATTCAGAGAACAATTATATAGGTTTTTACATTTTTGTTACAAAATAAAATAAAAACAAAAAAGTTTTTGTATCATTCAAAGGGAATACAAAAGAAACTGATTTAGATAAGACAAAATTTTATTTTACCTATGAATTCTTCAAATTCAAAAACTGAGTTCAGCAAAAGACATGGGCAAAAGTGGGGGAAGAGCCAGGAAATATTTTGCCAATAAAATTGAGACATGAAAGTAGTAGGAAAAAAACGATATTTTTCACAGCTTAGCATGTGTGTTGAGGCAAAAGCATTCAAAATAAAATTTATGAACTGAGAAATAATGAGGTCAAACAGCTGTTAAAGAGATGCTATGAAAATGATTCCCAACTTAGCTGGTGATGAATTTTAAATCTCTTCATTGTGCAAACATCATAAAGTATTTCTTAAAAATATAACTTTATAGAAATAAAGACCTGTTTTCTGCTTTAGGGTACCAAAAACAAGAAACAAAAAATACCTTCACTAGAAGTGGTTGCTTCTCATAAGAGGAGGCAATATTATACTTACTTCTAAGCATCTTTTCTATCACCCATTTCTCTAAGAATTATCTACTACATTTATTCATTGTATTGGTTTTATTTTTTTATGTATAAATATTTACTTCTCCAAATGTTCACACTATCTGCTATTCATATTTTGTGTGCATTAATAAAATCACATTTATATTAAAATACAGAATTCTCATTCAACATTAACACATTTTTGAATTATACATGTTGTATATTTATACCTTAACATGTTGCAAAAAATGCAAAAGAATGTGCAGAAAATTCTAGCACTTTTTTTTTTTTTTTATGAGCAAGATCAGCCCTGAGCTAACATCCATGCCAATCCACCTCTTTTTGCTGAGGAAGACTGGCCCTGGGCTAACATCTGTGCGTATTTTCCTCCACTTTATATGGGACGCCGCCACAGCATGACTTGACAAGTGGTGCCTCGGTGTGCGCCCGGATCCAAACCCGGGGCCTCCAGCAGCGCAGCTTGCGCACTTAACCGCAACGCCATGGGGCTGGCCCCTGCACTTTTTTTCAAAGGCCAATTGAATAACTGTCTACAAATTATTGGTGAAAGGTCTTACTTAAAAAAAAAGTTTTCACTTTGTACGCTATTACACTTACAATATAATTATGATTACTTTGATCTTAAATATTAACATCATAAGCCATGACCTGAAAATGAGTTAAGCTACAGTGACAGTAACTTTAACTTACAAAACTAGTGAAACACTTTCTTACAACGTGAAATAAATGCAGATGCTACATTAATATACTAAGAATATAAAAAAAATTCAGTGAGTTCTTCCCCAATATTTTAAATGTACCATATATTTCTTTACCTAGAGAAAATGATGTTTAAAAAATCAATCAATTAATATACTTTAAGTATAATTATAAAGATGATTTAACTATTTTCCATGAAGGTAAAGACTATGATTATTTTTATCACCAGTATAGCCCTACACCTAGCAAACAGCTGGTAAATGGTAAACATTCACAAATATTTTTGAGGAAATAAATGACATAATAAAATTGATTTCTTATATAAGGAAGAAGGACAACATTATCTCACTACTATAGAAAAAGCCTGTTTGGCAGCTAGCACATGCTTAGTCTTAGTCAAATTAATGTATTAATGATATATTCAGCACCAGCACTGAAAGAGAGACAAAAGACAAACACTGAAAATATCTGCTTACTCTTATGAAGAGGAAAGATGAAATTGGTTCCTCAAATTAATAGACAAAATAACTCTCAACACACACACACACACACATACCAGAATAAAGCACATATTTCTTTAGAACCACCACTGTTAAGTGCTGAATGACTAACAGGTGAGCTAATGATGCCATACTAAAAATAAAGTTTAAAAAGATCCAAAAAGTAAATATAAAGGTCATAGAAAAGATGAATATGAACGAATACAGGACCTATTTTCACATATTCTACACTAAGTAAATAGAAAAAAAATCTAAAAATTTAAAACAATATCTGAAGACTTAAAGATATAATGGATATAAAACTGTTATTTTTTCTTACTTTTTAAAACTGCAATTGCAAAATTCAAATTAGTCTAAAAATCTAGAAAATATCCATAAATAAAAACAAGGAAAATAACTTCTCATAGACTGATAATCACAAGTAACCACCTTTGACAATCTGGTGTATAACCATCCAGGCTATTTTCTGCTCACATGTAAACACATACATAGATAAGATCATACTATACATGCAGTTTTTTAAAACGCTTTTGTTCAGTTAACAAATACCTAAATCATATTTCAAGTTAATAAATAGGCACTCATATCACCTTTGTGATGGTTGCTTAGAATTTCACTGCGTGGATATACTATTGCTATATTAACCAATCCTCTACAGCTGAGCATTTAGATTGTCATCAGATCTTTGCCATTATATATAATCAGCCACTACTGCTCATTTATGTGTAAAAAACAGCCTAAACTTATAGCAGTTTAGCACTTTACTGATTTTGAATATGTGATCTTAGAATAGTAAAGAACATGTGTAATCGTCAACTTTGTTTCATTAAAGGTATACAATATTGCTGATAGCTTTTGTCAATACTTATTGCCTTTAAGACTCACACACCCTGGAAAACTACACTATAAAGCTAGTTTCCACCTTGAACTTTATATGCCCACAGGAGACTGCGGGAAAAAAATGTTGATTTAAAAACCAGGTATACAAGCTAAAGTGAGGGAACCTAAAGAGCATCCACCTACAGTCACGTTAGTATTGGCAGTCTCTAAACACTGAATCATCTCTTTCATGAGAGTCACAGTCTTTAGGAGGATTATCCAATTATGAAAAATAAATATTTTAATGAAAATAAGAGGTTGCTATTTAAAAGAAAACAGTATCCTTAATTATAATGATGCTGCTATGTACAGTTAATGACCCTATACATTAAGGAAGGTCGAACTTTAATGACCTGGACCACACCAGGGTCACAATTGGTAGCAGAACATTGATCAACAAATAAAAGCCACTGAACACATGAAAGGAATTACAGTACATCACACATCAAACATTTTGGCCTGGTGCTTCCTTCCTCTAATCCTACTGGCAGGAAATGCTCTACATATCCTTTGAGGTGACCAGACACATTTAAAAGTAGTCCCTTGTTAAAAAAGCTCTTGGATACCGCAATTTTCTCCAAAGAGGAGAGCAACTTCTGCTCAGCACTGTTGCACTACATGTCTACTTGCAGCACAGAAATGGAGCTCCACTGATGAGGTACTGTACCTGCATACTGTAGTTTCTTCTTCGAAGGGTTAAAAAAGTATACAAAATAAATCTGGAAATATATGTTTTCACATTTTATATGACATAATATCAGGCAAATTCACCCATTAATGTTATAGATTTAACTATTTTATTATAGATATATGTAAATAAGGTTAAATATTATATAAGTAAACATGTTTTGACCTACATCACTTTGTAAGTTAGCTTTTCACCAGAATATATTTATGGCATTAAGAATAAATTTTAAAACAATCTCTTTTTAATATGCCCATACTTATCCTGGAAAAAGTACACATGATTCTGGTGCGCTATCCAAAATGAAGGCTGTTAAATTTTTCAGGATGTTTTCAAATAAAATAATTAAATAAGTCGGAAAAAAATTAGTGAAAGATTTAGATTGAAGGATAACCTTCCCAGGGGAATATCTGTTGTGTTATGAACTAGAATTTAAAAAAATGAAAACATACTTGATTTTACTGTTTTATTCTACAGGATAAGTATGTCTATAGCATAACTTGACACTGTTAACCAGAATGACAGAATATTAAGTAATTACTGTATATTTCATTAATGTCTATTCTGCCACCAAACTGAACAAATGACATTGCAATTCTATAACTATATGCATGTTATTTTTTTCCTAGTTTTGGATAATTCTTAAAGTTTTGTGGTACTATACCTCAGTTTTATCAGGTGTTCTTTAAAATCACCTGGAAATACTGAGGTTGTGTTTCACTGAACACGAGCTTCATGACTTCTATTCAGAACTTAGATGACTGGGAATGTGTTCACTGCCACAGACATGCTGTCCACAGTGTGTTTGATAAGCTGACATGGGACAGGGATTCTTTTCACTGTTGTGTCAGTTTATCAAACCCATACCTGGACGACGGTCAATTCAGTTAGAGGACAATGGAGTCCTGGAATACAAAGCATTATTTCCTTTTGACAATCTAAATACTCGTATGAGTACTCGTATATGGACAAAAGCCATATATATATTTATGACAATTTGCACTAAATAACTGTAGTAATAAATAAAATTCATAGAAATTGGTTCAAAAGCTCACATTATAACCACAGTTAAGATGTAACCTAGAATC
This sequence comes from Diceros bicornis minor, assembly GCF_020826845.1. Lineage (NCBI taxonomy): Eukaryota > Metazoa > Chordata > Mammalia > Perissodactyla > Rhinocerotidae > Diceros > Diceros bicornis. The sequence goes on along the minus strand of NC_080760.1, from coordinate 18,194,406 downwards.
TAATACATAGAGATGTTTATTAATAAAAATTTTTAATCTTCATATATGGAGTTTTAATTTTTCCTTATATTCATTAGCAATTTACATGAAAAATATTATAGTGGATGAACATACTATTTGATATTAAGGTATGACCAACTGAGGTTAAAAATGCACTTTAATTCTGATCAAAATCATTTATATTTTGAATTGTATGAGATTCAACATTGCTCAGAAACTATGTCAAATAGACTTATAAATGATAAATTACGTTCACAACAGAGTTTTCACAACTTAAAAATTCATTTTAACAATTATTTATGTCAAAACGAATCTATGGTTATAGAGGTTAGAATAGTGGTTATCTTTTGAGTGCAGGGTACTGGTTGGGATGGGAATGAGGAAGATTTCTTGGGTGCTGGGTGGTAGTAACAAGGCTATATACATATGTAAATGTTCATTGAGCTGTATACAAATAATTAACGCACCTTCCAGTATGTTAGTTGTAACTCAATGAAAAAAAAAAAGATGTGAAAAAAAGCACAAGCCAGAAAAAAATAGCTATGTGCTGATTTGATTTTTATCTATTTTTGCAAGCACATTTGTATTTTTCACTACCTTTGTCAGTGTGGAATGATTTTCAGGTATCTCATTTTTGCTCAAAGCTCAATGTTAAAAATGATGGGCAAGAAAAGTATTTCAGATTGATGAAATACGTGTTTTCAACACAAGGGACACATCCAAACAGAGTATAAGTATTTCTAGTACGTAAATAGGTAAAATTGTACTGCTTATTTTATGAGAGTGACCTCAGTGGACACAGAATCAAGTAAGAAATAAAGATAAGTATGTATATTTTATAGTTATTGTTTAAATCGATACTTTAGAAAATAATTTACTTGAGCTCATGTAAAACAACAAGGATTTTTTTGGTAGTAGCATGTTAGTGGTTAGCAAGTGCTCTTATACAATGTGTGAAGGTAATTTATTATTAATCATACATATTATATGAACGCATAGATGCTTGCCTCCTAACTTGCTTTCTAATTAGCTTCTATATTTGTGAAGGGGATAAGAAGGGCTTCGCTGAAAAGAGACAATAGTCAACAAAGGGTAAAATGGGTCTTCCTCGAATTGCAATTACAAAGCCAACACTGTAGCACACATTTACAAGTTTCTTAAATTTAAAGCTGGCTAAGTATTTTCTGTCTGTCTGTCTGTCTGTCTATCTATCTATCTACCTACCTACCTATAAATCTATCTATCTCTCATTTAATCCTTTTAGGATGATGAGTAGGGTACATTATATGAATAACTCTAAGAATAAACATGCAGGTGACTCTTTAGTTACAATATTCAATCTTTGTTATTAACGAGAAAAAACAATTTTTCCTTTACATCAGACACTTAGAGAGTAGCACAATGTTTTACGATTTTTTAAAGAGCTGCCTTGTATGTCAGCTCTGCTGAACAGTCATCATATTCCAGAAACTTTAGAAATGTATCTTAAAGGCACACTATGCTTTCTCTCACTTGTCTTTAAGCCCAGAGGTGTTTAGATAATAATTTCACATGATAATGTTAGTGCCTCAATGAAAACACACAATCACAAATGCATATAATAAAACATTACATATTTAGCATACTTTATATAACCAGAACATATTGCATGTAAGGTAGATTTTCCAAGTTCATAATAGAAACTGCTATGATGTGAACCTAAAGATATTCTATTACTCTGCAGCTTCTTTCCAACATGAATTTCTAGAGGAAAGCATCAAAAATAGCAATAAAAAGAGTTAAATACATTTAATATAACATTCCAAAATTTATGACAGACCTTATAGTCACTTGCAACATTGTTATTGAGGTAGCTTTTGGCAGCAAACAGAAACACATTCATGGAAACCTACATCCTCCTACAGGAAGCCACAAAAGACGCAGTTACTTTGGTGAGGGGCCAAATATAAATCCAAAGCCTTCACACTAGATCAGCTGAAGAACACGAGAGGGACCAAAAGTCGGCCTATAGTATTTTCAAACAAAGCTTTTAGGCAAGTTACTCTAAATACCTACTATCCCAATCTCTCTGATTTGCTAACAGGGAGTTATTTGAAACCAACACTAGGCATTATAGGATTAAGGACATAACGTCACTAGATATGAAACATACCTTGCCAAAAACCAACACAATGGTTATTTTGAGAACATTTATATAGAAAGAAATTTAGGAAGAAACTAAAGGTTAGGAGGGGGACAGTATAGTTTTGTGGAGATTTGTAGAATTTAATCTTTACAATGTATCCAGGAACTAGAGCTCAGTGTTAAAGCAGATGACAAGCTAGGTTTTTAAGAGAAACTGTGAAAATATATAGAGGAGAAATGCTATACTCTGAGCTACATATTCATCAAGAATAAAGAAAGGCTATTATTAATATTTCCAGAAAAAGAATAATCTTCCTGTTTTTAAATGAAGATAAATTTTCAAAGCATATATGCACAAGTGTTAATGATGTTAAGCACATCTATGAAAGGATGTTAATCTCATCTATGAATTTCTATTGGTCATATGCTTCAATTATCAATTGTTTGAGCCTATGTATATTGTTGAAGTATACACGTGAAATAAGATAAAAAATTAGGTAATCTCAACCATGAATTTCACAGGTCACAGCAATTAAATGTTAGTATATGCTGGGAACATTAACCCTTTGAGAAGTCAGGACAAGCATTAGAAGGTTAAAAATTACAAAAAGATACTATCAAGCTTTTAAAGTATGAAACAATTCTGTTACCTAAAAATGTCTATATCGTGGACTGCATCAAGGTCTAAGTATTTCAAACCTTAAACAAGATACCTGACTCCTGATTTATAATGAACTATGATTTAAAAAATTCTCAGTAAATCAATTATACATCAAAGTCAATAAAAAAATTAAAAGACATTTTATAGTAGTTTAAAAAAAATTCTACTCAGTTTAACAAGCTTCTAGTAAAGCTTCCATTTAGGAAATGTGCATTTTTTGTGTTGAACATTTATGCTACTGAAATATTAGTCATGAAGTGAATTTTTATAATGAAAATTAAATTTTCTGATCAACTATATAAGAACAAAGCATGTTTTCCCACTCTTCCTGTGATTGATGATATCACATCAGGCTCACAGTGAGAAACGGAGAACAATCACTGTTGCAAAAGTTGCCCATAAAAAAACAATAAACAGATGGAAAACAAATTCTGTATACAATGCTAGAAGAATTCTACTAATGCAAGTCTTCTAAGAGTGAAAATAAATCAGCTCCCCTAACTTTTATAATTCTTTAAAGGTAAAATTCCATGAATTAAACTGCCCCAGACAGGGTACACCTGTCAGAAGATTCATTTACAGAAGATGTCTTTAAAAAAGTTTGCCAAAATTACTACAGAGTTTTCATATAATGCTTCTAGACAATTTTTAAGAGAATGAAATTCTCTACGGAGAAAAACTGAAACCCAATACTAGATTCAAATCTATTAAGTACTGAATACACTAAAAAGGATTAGCAAATGTCTGCAAAAAAGAAACGGCTGAAAAATTCAACAACTGACAAAGTTTCTAAAGAGCTATGGGATAAATTAGTCACAGATAAAATCCCAAAAGGGACATCAGAAGACCCACAAATATTTATGGCATGAACCGAAAGCTATATGCAGAAGTTCACAAACATCCAATTACAAGAAGGATATAATTCTCCCAAGTAAAAGATGAAAGTTAAGAAACTTCGTAACTAAAATTACTACAAAAGAAAAAAGTTGTTTTGAATATTTTAAAATTCTAACAAATATTTTGAAAAAAGTATGAAGTAAATTTTACTCTTAAATCACTAATTTTTTAAAATCTTCTAGAGTAGGTATTAAAAGATTTTGTGAATTCTTAGACAATATGACATAGCAATGATATAGGGAGTTAACATATAATCTCAAATGGCTTCCAAATTTATATCTAACTCTATAAGCCCTATTTTCAGATACATAGTTTAAACACAATAGGTCTCAATTGCACAGGATTAGGGAGAAAAAGTCCAAGTTACTAGAAACCTTCATAACATACTTATACTCAACTTTGATATAATTTTGGTGTATGAAAAATATATGTAAACAAATAATGCATAGTTGTTTTAAAATAATAAAATTAATATCTTCAACACAATCCAGAGACAAATAATGATATATAAGAATACTCTGGGAAAAATAGAAATATAACAAAGAACAAAAGATTTTAACTTATCTCTTTTTCTTTCATAACTTTGAGATAGAACTAGAGTAATAACTAAATCACACTAAGGTAAAAAGAGAAAGAGATTTATAAATATTCATGTTTTATAATGATTTAAAATATCTCATGAAATAAAAATCACAAAAGTATACCGAGATATTAATGAGACAAATCTGTTCATATTTATTTACAATATTTGAAGAACATTTAATATTATTTAATATAATATTTAATAATTGAAATTTAACAATATTTAATACAATGTTTAAATAATATATATTAATCAGACAAATCTATATTAATATTTACATCTCATCATGACACTTCGGAGTACATAACAGATGTGAGAAAAAGCTTGATGACAATCAAAATCATTAGCTAGGGACCTATTTTCTATAGATCAAATGCAGTATTAAGTACATCCTAACAAAAATTCTTTTAAAATAGATTGTATGTTCAAGTATCTTCAAGGACCAAAGAACTCAAACACTGGAGTTATGTGTTTTCACCATAAACTATGACTCTAATATCTATAATGTTAAGTTATCTCAGCTTGGAATATTTTAGGGAACCTAAGGAAAATGCACTAAAATTGGTACCTGATAGTTCAATTTACTCACTGTTAACAAGAATGTTGTTAGAAAAAAAATCTAACATCTAAACAGTAACAAAATGTAATGGAATATAAATGAGAAACTTCAAAAAACATAAGTTTCAAACTTAATTTTATATACTGGTTAAGTGTAAGTTAGATGAATTAAAGCCAGTCTGTCTTACAAGAAACTCAGTTACAGGCCACAAGATGTAGTGGTAAAGAGCATGGGCAATGGGAATTGGTTGTGCCACTTATTTTATGTTTGACCCAGGAGAAATTATTTAATGTCTACAGACTCAGGTTTTGTCTCTAAAATACAGACAATCATAATACCTGACTCTTAAGGTTATTGTGAGGTAAGTTTCGCAGTGAAAACATCAAGTAGAATCCTTGACACAGAGGAAGCATTCAAGATGTTAGCTATTACTGATGCTGCTGCCACCACTACTACTACTACTGCTACTACTATTATATTACAATTGCAGAAAGGTAGGTCAGACAGCGGTATAGAAGGCCAAAGAAAGGGGGCATTACTTCTAAGTAAAATGGTTATGAAAGATTTCAAAAAGACAGCAGGATTTAAGTGAGACATTAAAAGACAGACGTTATTCTTAAGAATTTTTTAAAATTAGTAACATTGAACACCAACGAATAAGATTTTTAAAGGATCCCTAATTTCACCAATGTAAAAGTTTTTATAACAAAAATTCTCTACAAGGCTGAGCTGGAAGAAAGCTATATTTCAAGAAAGTTGAAAACGCATACATAAACAGGGCCATAGAAAAGAACATACTAAACATTATCGGGGCAAACAAAACATTTAACTTAAACAAGCGTCTTATGTAAGAAAGCAATTGGTGGTAAGATTTGAAGTATATGTTGAGGTCAGATCACAGAGGAAGATGCACATTTCGTTAAATGACAGGGATTCTGTCATGTTAAAAATTGAGCACTATGACAGATGTTGAACAGAGAGTTGCTATCACCAAATAATGTTTCAAAGTGGTACTCTAAGCCAAAACGCCTACAATATTTTAATTTACATAGTAGTGTCGAATTGTGAATCACATGGCCTTTGCAATTCAAACTGTAACAAAGAACACTTTAGCTATAATAATCTCAGTTTCCTATTGGTATTGAGATATTTGTTCTTCAAGGACCACCCTAGTAGCTATTTCAGTGAAGGAAATAACTCAGTTTTCCTTCTACAGTTTTTCAGGTATAATAATGTTTTGAAGTCTGGGAAGTCTTGGTCACAATGTGTTCTACAAAAGTTTTTAAGTTTTCATGGAGCTTTTTAATAATGGAGAAAATTTTATTGGGTAGAAACAAAAAAGTAGTCTTTAAATCGTCTTTTGATCTATGCCATCTAAAACCATTAGTTCAAAAACAGGCAAGTATTTCTGAATACGATGACACTGAAGGATGCCCACCAATACATTAATGAGTTAAAACAAATCCAAGCTGCAGATCACTAGGTAGAGTACAATCCTATTATTTAAGACAGACACAGTCATACACACATACCACACAGAAAAATGGTCTAAATGAGTGTCAACTTAGAGTAAGGAAGTGGTTAGCACTGGTAGTAAGTCCTGGTAGGGAGAGGAATTCCATTTTCTATGTACATACCTTGGTATTAATTTTTTAAAAATGAACACTACTATACATTTAAAAAAATCTTAGTAATATAGGTTTATTAATAGATTAAAATAAAGGTAGATTTGCTATAAAAAAGGTATTCTACCAATTCATTTATAAGTAATTTTTTAAAATCTTATTTTAACTTTTTGTATTTTAACTTGATGAGTGAATAATGATAAACTAAATTGTAAACAATATTTTTTTTTAAACTTGGACTATAAAAAGAATTTTATGGGGCTGGCCCAGTGGCGTAGTGATTAAGTTCGCGTGCTCCACTTCGGCGGCCCAGGGTTCGCAGGTTCAGATCCTGGGCGAGGACCTGCACACCACTAATTGAGCCATGGTGTGGCAGGCGTCTCACAAATAGAGTCGAGGAAGATGGGCACAGATGTTAGCCTAGGGCCAATCTTCCTCAGCAAAAAGAGGAGTATTGGCAACAGATGTTAGCTCAGGGCTAATTTTCCTCACCAAAAAAAAAAAAAAAAAAAAACAATTTTACAAAACAGACCATTAAAATGTACCCAAAAAGTGATGCATTTACTTAATTAGACTCACGAATAATTAACATTAACATTTTTATTCCCTCTGCTACTTTTAAAAAGAAAAAAATTTGAACAGAATTGAAATTTTCTCTATTCCCTTGTGAAAACTGCAAATCTGGATGGAACTTCTGGAATCACTCTTTCCTCTTATAATAATTTTCAGAAGATGTAGGGCAGAATGCTGTAAGGACACTTACCATAAAAATGGAACCACAAAAAAGTTTAGGGTACAAGTTCATAACTTCCGATTTTCATCTATCCAAACGTTGTGCAAGGCTTTGCAGAGAAAGCATGCGTTATTATGATATGAAATCTATCAGAGCCTCACAATGTAATTTCAGTGACTCAAATGATGTGGTTGAGGTCTTGAGTTCCATGAAGGGAGGTACCATAAGTTCTAATCAAAAATATATATCTATCATTAGTATTTAGTACATTATAGGCACTCAATAAATATCTGTTGAATAATGGAAATAATTAATCAATTATATTTAATAAATAAATGAACTAATGCATGCATATATGCAATATATGCCATATGGCATATGGCATATATGCCATAAATGTCTCAAAGATCCCTACTGTTCTAATGACTGATATAGGGCTATTTATTCTACTTCTCATATTAAAAACCATTTTTAGAAAATTATTTAAGACAATGAAAATCAAGTCAAACTACTTATAGACACTACTCAGGATCACAGTCAATGAAATTTCTAGAGAAGTCTTAGGAATGGAACTAATATAAATCCAATGTAATCTTCCTATAGCAATTATACTATAAAATGGCTTACGGTCCTGAATTAATAGAAACAACCATAAACACTGTAGTTAATGAGCTGCAGATGATGTATCAGCATTTGTATAACAAAGTCTCTAAAAAATATATAAATCATTTATATAAAAGTGTAATCAAATTTATTAGATTCTTAATATGCTTAAGTTACAAATGTATTTAAACACTAATTTAACTTCTTTATAATCTCTATTTTATTTTAACTTCCTTAAATCAGCCTATGAAGGAACACTTTCCACATAGGTAATTTTAAAAAAATTTTGCCTTTATAACCTTTCATCCTTAATTGTTTCTTTGCTTCTTTTTTAGCTTGAGACAAGAATCTGAATCATCTCTCAGGAAAAGAGGTTGTGTAAGATAAAGAAAATCAGAACTATGGTATAAGTCAGGGAAATGCTTGAACACCTCCTAGAACAGCAGACTCAGATTGAACTGAAAGGAAACTGGGAGATCATCTTGTACAGGAATTAGAGTTGTAAGCGAGGTAGATCAGTAGGCTAGGAGGAGGCAGTTAAAGAGGGTAGAGGGTTCAAGGAGGGGTGCATGATGATATATGGCTGACCATGAACAAAGAATAAATAATATGTTCTATATAATATGCTCTGCTGTTTTCCAGTGGATCAGATGCTTTTGAGAGTAATAAAGTACAAATTCATCCAAGGTTTTAGTAAGTTAAGAGAAGTTTTATTATTTTACATTTTATGAACTATAGATTACAAAAGTAACAACCATTATCAACTAAAAGTTTGTGAAAAATCTGAAGTTAAAAAAAGATTCCACTAAGGGCAATCTTGTTAGGAAGTGGGAAAGCCTGCGAATGGAGGATACTCACTTTTTGTCATCTTTTTACAATGTTTGAATTTTTAGCACTAAAAATTACTAGCATTAATTAAAAATATTTTTATATAAAATCCTCTCTTTTAAAAAGGTTTGGAAATCACTGATCTAATCTGCTACACAAGGTGTGGTCCTTCATGCAGTACATCAGTATCACCCAGCATCAGCGTCATACCCAGTCACTGAGACGGCTGGTAGAAACGTAGAATTTCAGGCCTCCTCCCAGACCTCCCAAGTCAAAACCTGCATTTTAACAAGATCCCCAGGTGATTTGTAGGCACATTAAATTTAAGAAGCACTGGTCTAATTCAACATAAATCACAACGCCTTCTAAGCTTTCTATGTAATCAGCCTCTGCTACACCAGCGATGAGAGCTCACTACCTCCCGAGATAGTCAACATTTTCAAAAATAAACTACTGATATCCACCTGCCCAACTCCCAAATCAAATCCTCCCACAGTTTTCCTTCCCTCAGTTAATTTTTTCCTTCCAGTTGCTTACGCCATATAACTGAATTATCTTTATCTCCTTCGTCCCAAATGCCACGTGCGATCCATCTGCAAATTCTCTTGGCTCTACCTCTAAAACATTTCCAGAATCTGACCACTTCTCATCATCTCCACAGCCACTACCCTGGGCCACACCACCATCATCTCCTGGCAAGATTATTCCAGTAGTCACAAACCCTTGTCCTTCCCTGCCTGCAGTCTGTTCTTCACATGTTGGCCTGAACTATCCGCCTAAATATAAATGGAATCATGCCACTTCTCTGCTCAAATTCTCTGAGAGCTCCTCGTTTGATAAAAAAATCAACCCCTCCATAATCAAAAGAACTTCACGTCACACATTCAGTAACTCAAATAGCAGAAATAATCGTTAACATGACACTTTTAGAGATCAATATGCAACTCCCATTTGTTCTTCTGAACTATGACTCCCTTTGTTTTTAAACGCATATTTCACCTCTCTTCAAATGTGTACCATTAGTTCCTGCTGGTGATCCCTTCATTTATTTATGCAGGTAGATATTTAATAAACAACAAAAGCATTATTTCAAAATTCTGCATGAATGGATTATTTTCCCCCACAACCACATCTCACTTAAAATAACAGTCAAAGTCTTCACAACGGCCTATAACGCTCCTCCATAATGTCTCTTATATCACAACCTACTACATTCCCCCTGGCACATACTACTTCAGCTGCCACTGGCTTCTTTTACACACTCTTGTTTCAGGATTCTTGTGCTTTCTCAGTGAGGTGTCCTCTCTGATTAGGCCATGCTATCCATCTGTAACTCCCCATTTTCTGTCCTGCTGTGTTGCCTCCATAGCACTTATAATATACTAATATACCAGAATATTTATTTATTTGTAATTGTCTTGCTCCCCCATTGAAAGCAAGTTCCACGAGAGCAGGGATTTTTCTTTGTCTTGCTCACTGATGTACACCCAATACCTAGAATAGTGCCTGGTGCACAGTAGGCTCCCAATAAACATTTGTTCAACAATGAATAATGAACAAATAGCCTCATTTATTATTAGACTTTTATAATTTGACAGATCTTCATTCTGTTGAGCTCCAATTAGTGTCACTGTAATATCCACTAATATCCTAGGTCTACTCTTAGCTTCAAAAGGAATGAAGCTACTCCCTATGACACAAGATAGGCCAAGTATTTGAAGAATACTTGGTCCCATGTCCCCTAGGAATTTTCTCACCTTCAAAATTTAAGATCTTCAGCTATTTCAGTCTTACTATTGTTCCTTCAAAGGTAATATGTCTTTTTTGTACTGGTTGCATTTAAGATTTTTCTCTTAATTTTTTTATTAACCAAAATGTCAAACTTTATTAAGGATAAATGCTTCTCCTCCTGAGTACTGTCTTAGGTCTTGAAACCTGTGTTGAGGGAGGCAGATACTGTTGCATTCTTGCTTTGCTTAGCATCCCCACTCAGCCCGTCAGGGAGGAGTTTCTTTGTCTTTGATTTTCAATAATTTGACCACGTTGTGCTTAGAGGTAGTTTTCTTTGCATTTATTTTGCTTGGATTGAGAATAGGGTACTGAGCTTCCTGAGTCTGCCCATTAATGACTATTGTTAATTTTAGAAAAGTCTCAAGGGCTATCTCTTTATTTCTTCCTTTTGTTCCATTCTATCTTTCTTCTACTCCTTGAGTTCTCATTACACATTATGTTAGACCATTTGACAGTGCCCCACGTGTTTTTCAGTTTGCTCTCCTTCTTGTTCCTTTCTTTCTTTTCTATTCCTTTTTTCCCTCTCTGTGCTTCAGTTTGGGTAATTTCTATTCAGCTATCTCTAAGCTCACTAATCCCATCTTCTGCTTTGTCCATCTGCTGTTATGGCTATCCAATGAGTCCTTAATTTCAGATACAATACAATTTATTTTATATAGAGCTCATTTCTAGGAAATCTTCCATCTTTTCAACATTTTTCTCTAAAATATTAATAACAGTTATTTCAAACTCCTGTCTACAAATTCCAACATATCAGTTATCTGTGGGTCTTTTTCTACTGGTTAAATTTTCTCCTGATAATGCGTCAAATTTTCCTGCTTCTCTGACATTTTATAATATTTTATATCAAACATCATGTATAAAAAGACTAAGAAAATAGAATGTTATTTTCTCCCAGAGAAGGCTCACCTTTTCCTGTCAGGCAAAATGGGCAAAGGGTGGATCATTTCAATACACTCAGAAATTGAGCTAGCTTGGGACAGATTTGCAACTTTAGTTAAACTCGATTCACTTTTGGTTTCAAATGTCTCAAGGGTGAAACTTGTCCTGGGTTTGCTGTAGGTCTCTCTTAATAGAGTTGCACTGTTCAATAGAAATATAATGCAAATCACAAATGTGAGCCACCTATGTAAATTAAAATTTGCTAGTAGTTATTTTGAAAAAAAGTTTAAAAAACAGTGGAAAATAGTTGTAATAATACATTTAACTCAGTATACCTAAAATATTGTCATTGCAATGTATAATTGACATAAAGATTATTAAAGAGATATTTTGTTTTCCTCCTAATTCATCAAAATCTTGTGTATACTTTATACTTACAGAACATCTCAATTTGGACTAGCCACATTTCAAAAGCAGAATAGCCACAAGTAGCTAGCGGCTACTGTATTGAACGCCGCATCTCTAGCATGGCTTTGTCTTTTAAGGAATATGAAACTTTGAGAAACTCAGTTTCTTCTTACCAGCTTCCTCTCCTCACCCAACACTTAGAAAAAGCACTATGGAGAACAGACTGTGTGTTTGGTGCTTCTCCAGATTCCAATATGTCACTCACTACTCTCAATATGTCACTAACCACATGACTGATAAATGTTCCTTGATTTCTCCTTCCCACAACAAAATCCCTCTCCTTACAGCCAGACAAGGCAAATATCCAGAGTTGAAAAGAGCGCCCAGTCTCCACTCACCTAGGAAGGGTATTTCTCTGTCCGGAATTTAATTCCTCTGGACTTCTCTGTGACATCAGTGTTTGCTTTTTTTTTTTTTAAATCAGCTTTATGGAAATATAATTGACACCTCATAAAATTTACCCTTTTGAGGTGTACAATTCAGTGTTTTTTTGGTATATTCTCATTGTACTCACTATACATCATGTATTGTACAATTACTCACTGTACATCACTACTAATTCCAGAACATTTTTATCACCTCCAAAAGAAATCCTATCTCATTAGCAGTCATTCTTCTCTCCTCTCCTAGCAACCACTAGCCTACTTTCTGTCTGTATAGGTTTTTCTATTCTGAACATTTCATATAAATGGAATCATATAATATGTGGCTTTTATGTCTGGCTTCTTTCATTTTGCATGTTTCCAAGGTTGATCCATGTTACAACATATATTTCATTCCTTTCTATGGCAGAATACTATTCCATTGTATGAGTATACCACATTTTGTTTAGCCATTCATCAGTGGATGAACCTTTGAGCAGTTTCCACTTTTTGGCTATTATGAATAGCACTGCTATAAACATTGTGTGCATGCTTTTACGTGGACATATGTTTTCAGTTCTCTTGGGAACTTACCTAAGAGAAGAACTGCTGCATCCTATGGTAACTCTATGAGGAATTGCCAAACAGTTTTCCACCTCACCTGCACCATTTTACATTCCCACTAGAAATGTATGAGGGTTCCAATTTCTCCACATCTGTTGTCTTTTTGATTATAGCTATTCTAGCGGGTGTGGTTTTGACTTGCATTTCCCTAAGGACTAATTGGGTTGAACATCTTTACATACACTTATTGACCATGTTTATATAAATATTTTTTGGATATATATATCTATTCAAATAATTCACCCATTTTTGTCCTATTATTGAGTTGTAAGAGTTCTTTACATATTCTGGATACAAGCCTCTTATCAGATACATAATTTGCAAATATTTTCTCACATCCTGTGGATTGTCACTTTCTTGATAGAGTCCTTTGCAGCACAAAAGTTTATAATTTTGATAAAGTCCAATTTATCTATTTTTTCTCTTGTCCTCTGTGCTTTTGGTATCATTTTTAAGAAATCATTACCTAATCCAAGGTCACAACGATTTACTCCTATGTTTTCCTCTATAAGTTTCAGAATTTAAACTTTCATATTTAGGGCTCTGAACCATTTTGAGTTAAATTTTGTGTATGGTGTCAGGTAAGGGTCCAAATCCATGTGGATATTCAGTAGTCTGACAACCATTTGTTGAAAAGACTATTCTTTACCAAAGAATTATCTTGGCTCCTTTATCAAAAACCAATGGATAGTAAACATGATGGTTTATTTCTGAACTCTCAATTCTATTCATTGATCTATATGCCTATCTTCACACCAGTACTCCAACTGTCTTGATTACTACTATTTTGCCATAAGTTTTGAAATCATGAAGTGTGAATCCTCCAACTTTGTTGTTCTTTTCCAAGATAGTTTTGGTTATTCTGGATACCTTGAACTTCCATATGAATTTTAGGATCAGCTTGTCAATTGCTGCAAAGAAGCTAGGCTAGAATTTTTTTTTTTTTTTGAGGAAGATTAGCCCTGAGCTAACATCTGTTGCCAATCCTTCTCTTTTGTGCTGAGGAAGATTGGCCCTGGGCTAACATCATGCCCATCTTCCTCTACTTTATATGGGATACCACCACAGCATGGCTTGATAAACGGTGCATAGGTCCACCCCTGGGATCCGAACCCACGAACCCCAGGCTGCCAAAACAGAGCAGGTGAACTTAACCGCTATGCCACCGGGTCAGCCCCGAGGCTGGAATTTTGATGGGGATTATGCAGACTCTGTAGATCATTTTGAGAAGTACTAGCATCTAACAACACTAAGTCCTCTGATCTATGTACATGGGATATAATTCCACGTATTTAGATCTTCTTTAATTTATTTCTACAATGTTTTGTAGTTTTCAGAGTGGAAGTTTTGCATTTCTTTTGGCAAATTTATTCATAAGTATTTAATTCTTTTTTTTTTTTCTGGTGAGGAAGATTGGCTCTGAGCTAACATCTGTTGCCAATCTTCCCCTTTTTGCTTGAGGAATATGTCCCTGAGCCTACATCTGTGCCAATCTTCCTCTATTTTGTATGTGGGATGCCGCCACAGCTTGGCTTGATGAATGGTGTGTAGGTCTGCACCTGGGATCCGAACCCAGGAACTCCGGGCTGCCGAAGCAGAGCGCGGGAACTTAACCACTATGCCACCAGGCTGGCCCTTGTGAACTGACTTTTAAATATTGATTTTGAATCCTGCAACCTTGCCAAACTTGTTTATTTGCCCAATAACTTTTCAGCAAATTTCTTAAAATTTTTTATATATAAGATCATGTCATCTGCAAAAAGACAGTTTTATTTCTTCCTACAATCTGCTTGTCTTTTATTTTATTTTCTTGCCTAACTCTGCTGGCTAGAACCTCCACTACACAGCTGAATAGAAGTGGTCAGAGCAGATATCCTTGTCTTGCTCCTGATCTTAGCAGGAAAGCACCCAGTCTTTTACCATCAACTAGGTTAGCTGTGGGTTTTTTATAGATGCCATTTATCAGGTCAAAGAAGTTAGAAAAACCAAGAAAGAAAGAAGAAACACAAAGAGCAGATTAAATGAAAGAGAAAGTTAAAATATATGGAAAGGGAGCAGGACAGTGAAATGACTAAATTGTATAATCAGGGGAAGGACTAAATAATAGAAGAATGAATTTAAAAAGAACTTTGAAAGGAATTCATAAGAAATACATTCTGAAAGGCTCTGCCATTAGTTAAGTATACACTTTTGGCAAAACGTAAACATTCTGTGTGCCTTGGTGTTGTCAATTATAAAAAGAAAGTAAGGGCATTTATTTTATAAACATATAGTACTTATTATGTACTTTTTGTGTACATATTTTTAGGTATTTTTGTGAGGCACAATGTGAGGCACTGAAGATCTAAAGAGAAAATATATGCTTTTTTTACAATTAATTCACTTTTTGGCATTATCTTTCTATATTCTATAAAATAAATCAAACATTTAAAGTAGTGAAACAGGGAAGGAAATAAAATTGGGAAAGAAGGAAAAAAGTAAGGAAAAAATATAGAAAGAGAATAGAGAAAGAATGAAAGAAGATACATAAAGGGAAGGAAAAATTAGGTATGAAGAATATAGGGAAAGTAAAGGAGAGAGACTGAGAAAAAAAGTTCAGGAAGGACAAAGGGAAGGAAGCAATGACAGCAGGAATATGAGAGCCACATCTCCACACACAACTGCTGAAGAGGCAGAAAATGGAAAGGACAGAGGAGGAAAGGAAGTCTCGGTGGTTCACTTTATTGATGGTGATAGGTTCTTTTAATACAAAACATATCTCTTTTACCAAAAGTAAAATAGACCCTCTTTGAGGACCACTTACCTCTGAAGTGAAAAGAAAAGATAAATATATCTGAAAGAATTTCCAAATGTTAGAAAATTAAATTATTTTCAACCAGAAAGGATTCCACTGTAATCCTTTCCCTAGATACTGAGGGAATCAAAAGATATGAATTTTGGCTCTATCATTATTTGACTAGAGACAACTATTCTTTTGGATCTTCAGTTTCCTAATCTATAAAATAAGGAAGTTGGATTAGATAATTCCTAAAGCCTCCTTCAGTTCTGACATCTAAGATTTTACATAAGCTAGCAAAATAAAAACTTATTTAAGGATGAATACTATAAGTTACCAAAAAATTAATATAAGAAAGAGTATAATATATAATTCAAGGAAAAAAATATTAACTCAAATATCAGAAAAATTTGAAAAAATAAAATGCTTAGATCCACTTAACGTAAAAATAGCTGTCACTCTCTAGGTGGTAAATGCTTTACAAAAATCATAATCTTTTCCTTAGCAGTAACATCTATTAGAGAACAATAGGAATTTTTTTTTTAAGAGTGAGCCCACAACATCTGAAAAACAGGCCAGCACAAAGAATAAGATACTTGTTCATCTGTATTTCTGTGACTTTTCTCACTTGGTTTATTTGCAACTGTACTTTTATGTCTGACAGCAGTGCCAACTTCAGCATGAATGATATATTATTTTTATCATGTTGATTACATATGTTCACCAGTCTAGTCGTCCATATATGCTTGGTGTGGTTTGCAAATACTTGGTGACAAAATCCAGAGCATGGCATTTTCACAGAAAGTGTTTACTGTGAAATTTTTCCTTAGAAGTTTGCTTTTCTTCACAGCTTTGATCCACATGACATCCACAGTTCTACATTTCAAATAACGGCTTACAGTTAAATTAAGAAAATGCTTCCATTTGATACAACATGACGATAGCAGGATATGGCAGTGCTAGAGAGGACCTCGTTTTCTTATGTGATTAGAGATTTGGTCAAATTTAAAGTCTGCTAAAATTTTCCAAACTGTGCTTCTTCAGTTTTATGGTGACTTGGTACTTACATTCTGTTATTCATCAACACTTCACAGAAATACTTGATTTGTCTGAATGAATTTAAAAACCCACAACTGAAGAAAATCAGAAAAACCTGGTTTTAAATATCAAAAGATCCCGAATGAAAAGTATGTCTACAGGCCACACTGAGCAAGTTTTATTGATCAGTGTACTTCTTTGCAGGATGAAACTGTTGCAAGATTGAACATAAGAAAATAAACTTACTGGTAAATATCTTTCCTGAGGACAGATCTGCCAAGGGGATTGTCAGCCTGGGGAGCCATCGCAACAGAGCCAATCTTCAAAACCAGGGTGTCTTCTTTTGCTGCCTGATTAACTGCAACAAAAGACACAGATTTATGAAGTATACAGCGCATCTGTGTGTAACTTCATGCATAAGGAGAAAACCTTGAGTAATGGGGTAGAGACATAAAGATAAGACTAATAAATGAGGACGAGGAAAAAAATTATGCTTAAAATAAAAATATTTGATGATTTTCTTAACTATTTCCTTTATATCCCATTAAGTAGTTTTCTGTTACACACAATTAAAATGGCAATAAAAAAACTCCACCCCAACATTAAAACATATGATATTAAATATATATAAGTATACTGAAGCAGTATGTTTATCTAATTTCATAATCTTTTACTACTGCATCTTTCTCCCAAGCAATTTTCAGTCCTGAGTTCTTAAGATTACATTGTTGTCTATATATGTATTAAAGGATACCACAAAGTCAGTGATAAATTCTCAAAGCCATTTAAATTTACATGATTAATAATAATTAAATCCAACACACACACACACACACACACACACACACACACACACACACACAGTATAGCACTAAAAGCTGTAACATGTCAGAAAATCTGAAACAAATATAACGGCTGAAATGCTGAAGAAAGAAAAAACCAAGTAGTTGTTTAATATACGAGGACATTTTAAGGCACATATTCTAGGCACTTTTTAATTTTAATAAATTCTATTATGAAATTGCTTGAGAAATAGTAATTTCACACCTGTGTAAAAGTTCCACCTCCTAATGCAATCTAAAACTAAGGTAAGTAATCTCAGAAAACAATAGAAGGTAAAAAGTTACCTCAATTCTGATTCTTTTCTTTGTACTAAATAAAACAATATTTTACCATATGTGCTCACCTTATAAAGTTCAATAATTTTTCTATAAATCATCAGCTAATTCAATGTATTTTCTAAGGACTGTTTAGAATGGATAGGGGTTCTTGGTAGCCCCATTAATTTATATTAAATTTTACTCCCTCTTCTCCCACAGATGATTCTACTGTAGTAGCTGTTTAAAATTATTTAAAAATTGTTAACAATACACAACTTCATGTATTTTGAAGAAAACATATACTAAAACTCATAATTTCTCTCAAGGAATTGTCATCTGCCACAAATGGAACAGAAAAGGACTGGCTGCAAGACCTCAGGAATATCCTGAACAGAACAGGCCTACAAAGGCATATAATCCATATTTCCCAAACTGTGGTGCCCAAAGAATGCAAAAGCTAAGAGATTACTTCCAGCTGCTTCAGCAGTACACTCAGTATGGTCTGACTTACATTAGTCTAAAAAAGAAAGTCAGAATTAAGAAAATCAGAAAAAGTAAGAAGAAAGATACTCAGTGAGGAAAAGAAGGAACTAGAACAAGATGTACATAGAGGAGTGGCAAAATGGCAGGAAGGTGGGGAGGAAGGACAGCAAAAGGGGGAAAAAAAGAGATGAGCTATCATGATAAATATTAGCATGTGGATGCCACAATAAAGTACGTTTAAATGTCCACAGCAAAAAAGATCAAATAGAAAACTACTTCTTATGCAGCTGCACTATTTTCAAATGACTAGAGGTCTGGCTTGATTATAGGTCCTTATACTACGAACGTTGTTTACATTTCACAGATCTTGCATTTTATGCCAAGCTTATCAAATAGCTCCATGTGGGTAAAACCTCTGATTAAGCAGCAGGCATCAATTAAATCAATAAATAGTAAGCCTGGAGAATAGACCATACCACAAAAGTGCAATTAGTGTACTTGCTAACTGTTCTTCCAGGCTACAGATACTACCCACCATATGCAAGTCTGAAATGTAATAGAAACACTACAGCAAATGAGGTACATATGGAAGAAAAATGACATACTTGGTGTTACATACAAAGCCAGATCCAAAAACAAAATTCTGTTTTTGTTAGAGCCAAAAGTGTTCTCACTAGATTATACTGACTATGAAGTTATAATTTTTAAAAAAAGCACTTAATGCATATCATTTACAAACTAAATTAAAATAATCAATTTTATTATAAAAAGTATTCAGCTATCAAAACATATCTTTGAGATATAATAAAAAATAATAAAAACATGTATTTATACAAGAAAGTGCCTTGAGTCATTTCTTCAGTTACTTTATGGTTGGAAAAAAACAAGCTTCTCTTTTTTGGTTTATTTCACCTGCATTTAATAGTTAGACCACATGAGGAAATGTTCCCTCTAAGAAGCATTTTCAACATGAAAATGAATGGCTTCCTTCTTTCCTTCAACTGTATTTTTAAAAATTGAGCCTCATGAGGAACTACTCACTCTAGAAGACTCACACTAGATCTAAAAAACAGTCCTCTATTCTGAAATAAATAGCTTAGGCTGGAAGTAAAACACCTGTAGATTCAGAATCTTGATAATAATTGCACATAATGCAAACAATATTCAAGTGGAAAACCAGACTTTCAATATCACTTCTTTAAATAAAATATTAGAATGTTAAATATTTTATTATCATTATTAACTGAATTTTACACATGAACTATTAAAAACTTCTACATTTAATGTAACATGAAATATAAGTCTGAAAGATTTTAACTTTTCTTGGGGCAAGAGAGAGTGTATTGAAAACGAAAAGGCTATGAACAACTTTGAAATGATAAGCTTGTATAAGTAATCAAAAGCTTAAATGAAGAGCAGAATTTTCATGCAGTTGTCAGATAATGTAAGACTGTTGCTCGTAACTAAGTTTTCTTAAATTCAACATGAAATAAAAATGATTTGGAGACTTCAACTTTCCTTTAAGATTCTCAATAATAACTCAATATAGTAAAACATCTCAAGTCTCAAGGGTATTTGAACTTGCCACTGTGCAATGTTCTACTTTTATAAAGCCATACTGTAGAGACAGCCCTACACAAAGCTATTAACAAAAGGTTTTATTAGTTATAGTCATATTTGCTGTTGGAGACAGAAAGAAAACTCAATAAATGTGTAACCTAATGACTGTTATGTATATTGATGGGAAATATAGCTGCATATAGTTTACCAATCATCTCTGACCTACAGGCAGAAATTTCTTGGAGATATTTTATAATATAGTTTCTTCTGAGAAGTATGATATAGCAACTTTAGCTATGCAATCACACTCATTAAGACATAATTTACAAATATACTTTCAGTTTAATCTGATAAAAATATCACTCAAGTAAACTTCTTTTTAAAGCCTTCCTGGAGTAAAATGAATACTATGCTCTTGATTCTTAGTAGATCTCCCTGGAGTCACTTAAGTAATCATATTTATTTCTAATGGAATTGCTGCTTTAATTATGTTTTCCTTATTTAGTCATATATTTTAAAATGTATTAAATGGAAACATTCACTCTTCCATATAATATAAACATTTAAAAATCTGTATATACTTTAAAGTGGTGAATTTTATGTTATATGAATTTTACTGCAATGGAAAAAATTTTCATGGGTGAATTATGATCATTTGAATTGAGAGTAGCAATGATGAAAGATAAAGTGTTAAAAAATCTAACATAATACAATGTGCCAAAACCTTTGAAATTTTGGCATGCATTTTTATATTTGTCTTTTATGGATAGGCACATATTCTGGCAATTCATAACATCTATATAAAGTATAGCTATAAGTAAAGATATATACATGTAGATATTAAAAATAGATATCACATAGACTGATACACACAGGCAGAGGACAAAAAAACAAAAATAAAAAGATGTATGCAATACAATGTAGGTAAGACAAAAGGCTTAATACACAGAGAGCTCTTATTAATAAGAAAAAGATAAGCAACTCCTTAAAAAGAGTGCACTTTTCATTAATGAGACTGACAAAAGACCAAAAAGTTTGATAAACTTCTGTTAGGATGAGAATGAGGAATCGGTATAAACTGGTGCACAACCATTTAAGAGTGCAATTTGACATCCGTTAATATTTTAAAGGTACATGCCCTTTGATCTAGCAATCCTTTTGCTAGGAATTTATTCTACACATATATTCACCCACGTCATGAAAAATACCACTAAAAAGGTGCTTATTGCAAAAAGTGTTCATATAAGCAAAGGATTAAAATTAATGAAACGTCCACAGATAAATGTGGAGGACTGTATTTTCCAAAGATGGCTATAACAATATCCCCCCATCCCAAATGCTTATATTCAAGGTGACCCGTTTAGGAAGTACTCAGTAATCTGAATTTTGGAATTATACCTTCAAAATCCCACCAAAACTACCACTAAAAAAAGAAAACAGCTTTAAAAAAAAAAAAGATAGCAGAAGGCGGGAAATATTTTTGCAATTACAATCAATTCAGGATATTCCTAGTTACAGCAGCCAAATGGGAAATTTAAAACAACATCAACAAAACTGCATGATATGTAGTATTAGTTAATGGTTATAACACAATAAGCCAAAAACAATAAACAAACAAACACACACACGCACACACACACAGGAAATAAAGTGGTTTTTTTCTTTCCCTTTCCTCAAATAACCAGATTCTTATTCCTTCTGACATGTACAAAAATCAATGAAGCACAGAATCTGTTTCAATAAACCACTGCTGAGTATAAGAGAGAAATGAAGCTAGAGTTAACCAATGAACTTCTGACCTCTGCCTCATTGCAAAGGTGCTCAGGTGCTCAGAGCACAGGTGCCACACCCTTACTGACAGTGAGCTCCCAGTGCTCTTCTCGTTGAATGAACTATGCCTGCACATTAGTGTTGCTCAGAAAATACCACAAATCCTGCCCTACTCAAAAGGGGTTCCAAGCAGATTTGTGGTTCCTCAAAAACAGAATTCTACACATAGAATTATCATATGACTCAGCAATTCCACTCCTAGGAACATACCCAAAAGAATTGAAAACAGGCTTGAACAACCACTTGCATGCTAGTGTTCATAGCAGCATTACTCATAATAGCCAACCCAAAGGTGGAAACAACCCAAGTGTCTGACAGATGAATGGATAAACAAAATGTGGTACATCTATACAATGGAATATTATTCAGCTATAAAAAGGAATGAAGTTCTGATACATGCTACAACATGTATGGACCTTGAAAACATGCTAAGTGAAATAAGCCAGACACAATGGGATAAATATTGTACGATTCTACTTATATGAAATATCTAGAAAAGACAAATACATAAAGACAGAAAGTAGAGATGAGAGGTTACTAAGAACTAGTGCAGGTTATTGCTTAATGGGTACAGAGTTTCTGGTTGGGGTGATGAAAACATTTGGAAATAGATAGTGATGGTGGTTGCACAACATTGTAAATGTAATCTATGCCATTAATATACACTTAAAAATGGTTAAACATAAATATATATATATATATTTGTTATATATATTTTACCACAATAAAAAAACGGAGAAAAAAAGACTTTTGATTCAATGATCAAGACATTTTACATTTTACAGGTAAATTCTGCCTTAAAAGGAAACATTTAACACTATAAATAAGGTCCTCCTAGTGATGACCACCTAAGGGCTGTGACACTGAGATGGATGGTAAAAATAAGTTAGTCACATAAGCTTCTCTCACTCACATGGCTAGTCACAATAATTTCATTCAAAGGAGCTCTGCAATGAAAATCTAACTAAAATGAAAGAGCAGCTTTCCCAACACCATTTATCGAAGAGACTTTCCCCATTGTATGTCCTGGGCTCCTTTGTCAAAAATTAGCTGTCCGTAAATGTGTGGGTTTATTTCTGGGTTCTCAATTCTGTTCCATTGATCTGTGTATCTGTTCTTCTGCCAGTACCATGCTGTTTTGACTACTATAGCTTTATAGTAGTATAAATGTGAATTAGGATGTGTGATGCCACCAGCTTTCTTCTTTTTTCTCAGGATTGCTTTGGCTATTTGGGGTCTTTTGTTGGAGATGACGTGGGAAAAAGGGAACCCTCATATACTGCTGGTGGGACTGTACATTGGTGCAGTCACTATGGAAGATAGGATGGAGAGTCCTCAAAAAGTTAAAAATAGAACTACTATATGATCCTGCTATTCCACTTCTCAGTAGTTATCCAACGAACACAAAAACACTAACTTGAAAAGATATATGCACTCCTATGTTCATTACAGCATTATGTACAACAGGCAAGACTTGGAAACAATCTAAGTGCCCACTGAGGGATGAATGGGTACAGAAGATGCAGTATACATATACAGTGGAATACTACTCAGCCATAAAAAAAGATACAACCTTGCCATTTGTGACAACATAGATGGACCTTGAGGGTACTATGCTAAGCAAAATAAGTCAGAGAAAGCCAAATACTGTATGATTTCACTCATATGTGGAAGATAAAAAAACAACAACAAACAAACAAACACAAAGATACAGAGATTAGATTGGTGGTTACCAGAGGGGAAGGGAATGGGGGTAGGGCGAAAGGGGTAAAGGGGCGGGTGGCAACTAGACTTCTGGTGGTGAACATGATACAGTATATACAAAAGTTGAAACATGATGTACACCAGAAATTTATATAATGTTATAAACCAATGTTACCTCAATATTAAATAAATAAATAAATAAAATGAAAAAGCAATTCACTGTAAAAATGTCCCCTCTACTAACAAATACCAGTCAAAGACATTCAGAAGTATTCTGTACGTCAAACAGATAAAATATTTTAAGACAAATGAGCCAATTTTGAATGCAGACCAAATGCCCACATTGAGGAACAGCTATGTCTGATTCAAGAAGATTTACTAGTATAAATACTATTGCACACCTATTTAAAAGTCTTAGCTGACTGGCGCATGTAGGAAAAGCAACATACTGATATTGCCTTATATTGTAGACCCAATTTTAAAACTTAATAAATGGGAGATGAAGCATATACATCTAGTTTATTTTCTTTTTGCTTGTGTTTGTGACCAATATGGATATTTTATGGTGTGAAATTTAAGGTATGAGACCTTAAATTAAAACAGTATAAAGAATATTAAAGGAAAAAGGACTCAACTTAGGGTTATACAATTACTAAAGACCAATTAAGTCATGTAATATGAGGATCATTTGTAATTCCTGAATACTTCTATATCACTACAAAAGCACAAACAGATATGTTGCTTTACTTTCTGATCTATCTGCATGACCTATTTTTTCATAGAGCATTCTCCCTATATTTTGCTCCACCTCACCCTAACATCTCACCCCCAATATCACTTTTTTTCTTAAATTTCAATGAAATTTTCGCCTTACCAATTGTTTACATTCAAATGAAAATAATTAGAAAATTATGGAATGGGGAACATAAAATATATGCTACAAAGAATTTTCAGGAAACTGTAAAAGCTTACTAACGTATCTTATTTTAAATGAAATTACAGGAGCTCACTCTGGTTAGGAAAATGAATGCTTTTATTCCAACCAGAGAGATATTGTGGAAAATAATATCTTTAATTGGTAAAAAACATTTAGAATGTTTTAATATAGATATCATAAGATTTTATTTATCCATATTTTTTTCTAGATATAAAATATCTGTAATTTAATTTTATTGGAAAAAGTTACAGATAACACAATATGATGCTACTTTTAAAATGTAATGTACTACCCTAGATTCTTTTCCCAAAGTAATAGACTTTCCGTAATAACAAAGCCAAACTACTTCTGTTTCTGTAGTGTTTTCCTCCTATTCTCAGTTGGAAAATCAAAAAGATGGTTTGAAAATCTCGGTGACCTTATATATTTGTTGCTCTTCTCATATGGTTATGAGAAAATTTTATTATGACTCTCAAACCGGTTCTCAGAGAACTATATTGTGTAAAAACATGGGTTTATTTTTTTAACCTACGTAATTTTAATACAAATTATATTATCCAAACTTTAATTAGATATTTAGATAATGAAGGATAATAAGGAGAAAGCATAAAGGTCATTGCCTCTGCAATGAATATGCAACCTCTTTTCTGGTTAGTGGTTTCTCTCTCACGTCACTTGTAATTGCTCAATAAAGACTAACTCTTTATTCTTTACCATTCATGTGTTTCTACAAACTATCTGAACAGATGAAAACAACTATATAGTTCTGTCAGAATATAGCATATGCAGAGAAACTAATTTCACATCTCAAAGTAATCAATTTTATGACAATCTTTAGTAAAAATTAGGATGAAAGACTAGGAACTGGTCTGTATTAATAATTCATAAGTATAATACACTGAATTTATCTCCAGATATATTGGTAACTAAGGACTGCAAAACTCTAAAAAAAATTTATTTATAGAAATGTTAAAAAAGAGAACCATTCCTTTGAATAAACTTTAATTATTGATAATATTAAAGCAGAATACCTTCCCTAATTAAGATCATCTATCTATGGGAGACAGAACAAGGGACAGCCTAGACTCTGAGAAGAAAGAGAATGGAACCAGGTGCTTTTCTTTCATTATTTACCACCATCGACCATTCAAGGTCTTCCTGCTCCACGTCATAACTAAGAGAAAAAAAAAGTTTTGCTGTTTTCATATGGCAGAGACGATGATCTATCCCTCAAATATCTATTCTCTCTTCTCTCTCAAATTCACAGGGCCCTAATTTATTAGCTGGGCACACTACCAGCTAGGTAAAGATTGTTTCTCATCCTCTCTTACAGAGGTATAGCCATTTGACTAAGTTTTGGCCAGTCAGGTGTAAGCAGTGGTAAAATGTGGGACTTCCAGAAATTCTCCTGAAAAGAAAAGGCACAACCTTCTCCTGTTAAGACTCCCATTTACTGAGAGCTTACTATAGGTCTGGCACTACGCATATAGTCTTCATGCAGTCATCATTTGAAAGTAAGCTATCGATAAGGCCTACTATCAAGTTAGGTACTATTATTACTATTTAATACATAGAAACTTAGATTAACGTGCTCAAGATTTCACAGTTCACAACTGGTAAAGTTAGGACTTGAACTCAGGTCTGTGTAACTCCCAAAGTCTATACCATTAACCACTGTGCTATAATTTCACTCAAAATTCTTAAAGTTCTTCATTTTTGTATAGCATAGGGGAAACTAAAATTTTAAAAGTCACTCTTGTGGATGGAGGCAGTGGGATTATCAATTTCCTTCATTTTAAAACTAGACTAATTTCAGAGGACACGGAGAAGCCTAGAAGAAGCCACAGGAGGCTTGATGTGTTGGCTAATTTTTTAGACTAATTTTTAATTACCGGTGTACAGAACCCAACATTTGAGCTTAATAAAACAAATGACAGAAAGAATAAGCTTTACTAGCAAAAACCCTGAAGACAAAAATCTCATATTTCTTACTCTAGTAACTAAGAGTCAGAAACATCCCAGTATTCTGATATATCTCCTAAAGATTTAGTTGTAGAATGACGACAACATATTTACTCTTCCAAACTGCAAACTACAACCAGCTACCACAGTAAAAAATAAATAGGAAACTAAGTAAGGTCTCTAGAAGAAAGTTATTTAAAATCAGACCAAAAAAAAAATTCTATAGACAATACCTTCAATACTTGGCTGCATTTCTTCTGTTTTTGGAACAAAAATTCTGATTACACTTGTGTTGATATAAATCAAGGGTAAATTGCGTGAAGTTAGTGTATGGGTCCTCATGGGCTGACCAGGAGATTTTCTTTTCTCTTTTTGGGTCCTTGGTAGTTTTGCTTGAAATATACTTGCAATGGCATTAAGTAAAGGAAAACAAAGGACAACGTCAAAAGCTTGTGCTGAAAGAAGAATTTCATGAAGAAAATGAGGGGAACCATCCGTGAAACCTTCAGATAACTTATGAAAACTTCTGCGCTCATTTCTTGATATTAACTTGTGGCGGACATTTTTTGTTACAGCTTTTGTGTATGTCAAAGAGAGAAATCCATGCTGCTGATGAGAGCCATCTAGAAGTTTTGCAGTTGTCTGTTCCAGAAAAAGGAAATCACAATACACACTTCATTAAAAAGAGAAAAAAAAACTATTTGAAAGCAGAAAGTTGGTATTATAATCTTTTATTATGTCTACACCTCTTAACGACTACATTACTGATCAATTCTGCAGATGGGGCAAAAGCTTCTAAGACTGTTAGAATGACTAAACTGAAAGTTAGGAATACTGAGTTCTAGTTCTAGATCCTGAAAGAGCTAATTAACTTCCTTGCACCTGTTTCTATGATTTCTACATTTGCTGTAACATTCAGAATTTGGAACAGATCATCTATAGATTTTATCTTCATTTTCGATAATTTCTCTTTAAGAGTATCAATATGCTGTCATAATATGGGTCACAGAAAGGTTGTTTAAGCAGGTGAAATTGAAATAACCATGTTATGTATTTTCATTTGTGACGCCCATAAAAAGAGCCTCACTGATACCATGCTTTGATAACCGAACTAACCATTTAATGCATGTTTACTGGCAATGGTAACATGATACAAAAATAAAACATTTGTTTTTCAGAACTTGCCTATTTTCAGTGGCTATTGTAACTATCAAGTCTTCTACAACTCATATTTCTTGGGTTTAATACTATATTAATACACATACAACATTTAATTAAGACTAAAAAACTATATCACTGTAACTTCAATATTTCTGACAAAACTTGTCGAATTAACTCTCATGTCCAAATTGTACACTAGCAACAAATTATAGACATAAACAGTATACTTTTAAGAGTAAAATAAAATGCATACTTTGTATTGCTCAACATATGAAAAGGACAGCTCTTGAAAAAGTTTTCCTGAACTGATTAACGTACATAAAATCCTATTTTGCAAATTACTCAACATAAATTTAGAGTTAAGTTGTTATACTCCACATTCTCAACTCCTCTTCCCAAGGCCTGATAAAGTTTTTTAGTTATTAGGGTCCAAAGAATGATATTAAGAAAGGAAGTGAACTGTGGAAGAAAAAAAAGAAGGAAACATATTCACATAAACAGGAAAAAAGTGAGAAGTAGCAAAGCAGCAGTGTCTGAGCCTGTGCTAACCGATCGCTAGTAAACCTCTTTTGCTTCCATTTTCCTCCTATGTTGTTGCCTATTGCCCAATGACATGGTGAGAGCAAAAAAGTATGTGATTCAGCTATCACTGTTAATTTTGTTTTTAACCTGAACTTTACAATGAAGAAAGATGAGATAAAATTTACCTTCATACATGTTCTTTTTCTAAAAGTTAATTTTCTGAACATTAAAAAAAACTTGGAAAGCAGGCAGTAAATGGATGTGAACTATAATCATTTTTCGTATAATTGTCCTGCCTTCAGAGCATTTTTTACTGTTTCCAGCTTTCTCACTGCCTCTCATCTGATTTCTCTTTCCTTTTGCCTTCTACCCTTAAAACAAAAGGAAACACGGTAAAGCAAGAAAAAGTGCTACCAGTCTTACCACTGTGTTGCTGGACAGCAGACAGCAGTGGATGGAGAAGGGTGGCTGTGTTCTGGCCCCAGTGGAAGAGGCCACAGCAACAGCATCTGTTTCTAGGTGTCCAAACTGGACTTTGGAGAGGGGAGTAGAATCAACCACTCATCTAAATAACCCAACTCAAATCTTCAATAATGGCAACATTTGAATCCTGGAAACAGTATAAAAGGCATTTCAATGTATAAATTTTTTGAAAATGTTGGAAAATGTTGGAAAAAACATTTTTAAACATATTGAATGTTGGTACTCTTGAAAGGTAAACTCCTATGAGAGAAAGTTTGTTTGTTGAACTGATGCATTCCTCATTCCCTTAATATAAGGGAAAAAATTGAAAGAATGAATGAATACTAGCTGGAGGTGGGATAATATAAATACTACTTTTCATATAGTAATAATCAATATTTTATACTATTTAAAATTAAGAGTTAGAAAAATGCTGATAAAGAAATGTTAATAAAATCAAAAAATTTAGAAAAATTGCTGAAGAAAAATTTTAAAAGGCAATAATAATTTTGGGGTTTTTCAGGAATATATGTTAAAATTAAAAAAGTTTCTCATGGACACTAATGAACATTCAAAGAGAAGAAAATAAATCTAAACAGAACTACTGACATAAAAGCCCCATTTAGAGACATTTTTTTCCAGATGAGGCTAGAAAAAAATGCAGAAATCAAATTAGAAACTAGCATTTGCTATGCAAACACCATAATAAAATTAAATCTAGGAATGCAATTATTTAAAATAATTGGTTAATTTTTATAATGCTGGAGATATATGTCTTAAATTCCTTTTGAGCTACAAAAAAGAGGAAAGAAATAGATAAATAGTTCATGCATGCTGAGAAAATATCTAATAATGTTTGCAACGATTTAACAAATTCTGAAGAGAATCACTATTACTGTTGTGACAATCTGCTCTTGATATTTTAAAATTACATGCATTTTTATTGATTTTAAGAATGTCACTTAAAAGAATTAGCTTAATAACATGTTCAGATATATTGTATACCATTAGAAAAAACAAAGCTCTAAACTTCTAAAAGCCATTGGTGTACAGTCTAGTGCTCATTTTCTATCCAGTCAATGACAGAAATATAGCCTTGTCCAGATTCAAGAGGGCATTAAATAAGATACTTTGAATTAGTTGTTAGAAGGAAACGGAATAGGAAAAAAAAAGGCAATCTAAGTAAGAATCATAAAAAGAATGACAAAAGCAGTATGGTCAACTCTTGATCATTCAATATGTGCACAATTTTAAAAACATTATATTTAATGCCCTACTTTGATTTTCTTATGCTGATAGTAAAATTAGTTTGTATTCACAAAACCAGAGTGACAAATAGCATATGCAAGTAACCCAGAAACAAATTAGATTCTAGTGGAAAACCAGTCTATGATTTAAAAATTCATTATAGTTCATTTACTAAGTAAATGATACAGAGAAAGATAAAAATCAAGAGTTGATTCTATGGATAGTTCAGTTGCTTCTCTGGGTTCTTGTTAACGGGAGTTCTGTAGCATAATTTAAAAATGATTTCTTACAGAAGGAAAGAAGCCAGAGCAATTACTGAAAGGGTCCTGCTTGCTGATGGGTCGAACCAACAAGGTGCGTCTGTTCAGCTTGTCAGTACACGAAAGGAAGACACCTCCACATTGCCCCAGAGACCAACACTCTTCCCCAAGGCTTGAGGTGATGGACAGGAGCAAAGAAGGTGAAAAGACAAAAAGCAATAAAAGCAATAAGTCTAGATAGTTTTAATTCTGCTCAAGTTTGCATAGATTTGGGTTTGAGCCACTGCAGGTATGGCCTCTGTCTGGAGCATCTTCTGCAAAAGCATTGTTAATGGAAATAAACAAAAAATAATTGCTTTTAGTGTAAAATGACTATACTAGTTTATGATAAAGGACAACCCACATGAACTCACTTATGAATGGAAAAACTTCTAAGAAGTCAACATAATACATTAATGATAAAATATATTAATAAAAGCAATCCTACCTTTGTGTTTTTGAAAAGTTTATTTAATTGCTACATAGGAAAATGGTTACAAAACACAAGCAGCTTAAAGAAACAGTTTTATTTTATTATGTAATTTTGGAAGAATAGGTCAAAAAGAATTTATTCTGAGCTCTAATTCTTGCAACCATTAGTCCTATTGCATGAAAGAACAAATATAAACAGTTTATATTTTCAAAATATCATAATTACTAAATGAATCTCACCACAGGTTTTTCTTTGCACTGTAGAAATACTCCTTCAAAATGTCCTGACTGCCAACCTTCCCCTTGCCTGGAAAACATAAGTTCACCTTATCTGTTCTCTTCAATTTTTCTGATTTCAAAAATTGAGCATATAAAACTATTTCAAATAGTTATGATGTAAACAACATTACACTCAACTAAAACATGTATTTGACAATGCATCAATGGAACAATTTACATTAGCACCAAACCCTGGTAGCTCTGCATGGAAGCGTCTGTCTTAAAGGTAAACTGTATAGTATACTTATTTGTTTATTTCTATCTCACCCATGAGACTATGAGGTCCACAAGAGCATGATTTATGTCTATTTTTTTATAAACTCTATATTCCCAGGGCATAACCATAGTGCTTGGCACATAAAACACAATAAATACTTCAATTAAATGAATGAATAAATAAATTAGCTAACATTTAAAGCTTACATAAATTTAACAGTCAAGTCACCGATGATCTAGAACACAGATTATAATATATTCACATCATCAAGAAATTATTTCAGCTACAATATTCATGTATCACTTGCAAGGATCATTTTGATATAGACACCATTCAAAATGAACTAAAAAGCTAAACATTCCATTATCAAAAATCAATTAATGATTCACTGTTAATACAACAAAAGCAATTATCATATGCTTAGTAAGATAATACTATTATAACAGGTCTTAACATATATCCAGCAAAATATTCTGAACTTCACATTTATGACAATTTTTCAGCTGTGAGAGACTGACAGTTATTGACATAAGCAATATGACATATGTGATAAAGGATAAAAATTCAAATGTTTTTAATGTAGAATTAGAAGGCCGTTAAATAAAAAAGACGCTTTTTAGGGTATATAATGCATCAATAAAGGTACAGAAACATATGTGCTTTTGTAGGTACTCTCTAAGCAATTGTTGAATGAATAAATATGAATCCAGAAAAAAATGAACTTCAAGGCTGTTTCTCTGTCAAAATAGTATGAAATTGAAAATATGATGCCGTTTAAAAAACAATCTTTAAAAAGTATGGGTGAGTTTTATGGTATGTAAATTATATTTAAAAAAAAAAAACTCTAAGGTAGTATTATAAAGCAAAAAACCCAAAAAGCATTTGTATTTTTATAAGGGAAAAATTAATGACAAAAGTGCTATATAGCTTGGTAAAAATATCTAAAACTTTACTTTTTTACTACCGTTATTTTTATAAACATATCATATTCGCTTACCATACTTTTGACAGAAATTTATTAGGGTAGAAAAGATACAGTTCTAGGAACATTCACCACATGTATATTAATCATCTGAGATAAGAAAAGTCTCCAAAGTGCAAAGGAACATGAGTTGTTGCTCTATTCTTATACTATACTGGTATAGGGAGTGGATGGCGAGTATACAACAAAAACCAAAACCATCAACCGTGTCACAGGCATCTTAGCCATTATACAACATTTGTAACAAATTGTGTGAGATGATTAGTAAAAGCAGCTTATATCATTTAATATGGCAATATGGATATTTATGAACAGAATCGCCATCTCATAAAACAAAACATTATATTCCATGTATAAATGTATACCAAGTAAAATTAACCAATTTATCTGTTAAGAGCCCTCTGTGGGAATAAGTTCAGTATTTTTAAAAAGTAATTAATCAAGTTAAAATATAAAAATTCTTATAAAGACTTTGTTCAAGGAAAATATAGCTTTTCCCATACTCATTACTCATTATTTACCTGCTTCTATAGTGATCAATATTAAAACTTTCTATTTTACACTTCACTTTGGTATATACATCCTGGACATCTATGGATGCACTGAGATCTTCCAGTTCACTGACCATACAAAGCTCTGCAATAAGAAGCAAATGTTAATATCAATATAGCCCCCACAATCAATATTAAAACTTTCTATCTTACATTTCATGTTGGCATATATATCCCTGACATCTACAAAGGGACTGAGACTTTCTGTTCATTAACCACGTAAGATTCTACAATAATAAGCAAAATTGATATCAATATGGGCCTCACAATTAAGATAGGATACCTATTTCAAGACGGGGGAAATTCTAGTTAACGTCTGAAATGCTATATCTGATATTAGTCAAGATCTCTGCAATCCTTTTAGTGACGATATAATGCATCAATACGTCCAATGAAGAAATTACCTCATAGTTTTGGAATGAATTTTAATACAAACAAGACAAATAGGTATTACATTCAACATGCTGGTATTGCTAATAGAAATCACTTGAATTAGATCTAACGGTATTTATTTAATTTAAATGACAATCATAAATAAAACTAAGTCTACTATTTCTTCTAAAAATAGTGTTTAATATTTTTATCTTTCAGTAGAGAAGAAAAGTAATCCTGTACCTGTGCATTTATTTTCAGGATCTGGAGCAAAGAGCTTTATAGTAATTTTGGGGAGTACCCACTGCATCCACAGACTAACACGTCCACTGGATCCACCAATGTTACTTGTAGTTTGTTCCAAGGTAACAGAATCTGAGAATGGTGAATCATCACCTGCTTGTACAGAATCTCCCTGGGTTGAGAAAAAAACAACAATACAACACTTTGTAACTTAAAGAAAAATAACTGAAAAAAATGATAATTTTAAATCTGCAATTATTACTTATAACTTTTCTATATCATATATGCTAATGCTAATCACATTAATGTTTACGCT
This sequence comes from Diceros bicornis minor, assembly GCF_020826845.1. Lineage (NCBI taxonomy): Eukaryota > Metazoa > Chordata > Mammalia > Perissodactyla > Rhinocerotidae > Diceros > Diceros bicornis. Next base: position 18,161,192 of record NC_080760.1, on the reverse strand, counting down.
AACACATAATGCTAATAATATAAACATATACTAATCAAATGGTTTTTATGGTTACAATGTACATGCCATTCCAATTTCCTCTACAAGTGCATAAGATCCATAAGATCCAGAACAAGTTAGTGTCATACCAACGAATATTTCCTTCTAGAGTAGGGTCTGCAAACTATAGTCAAGGGCCAAATCTGGCTCTATTTTTGGAAATAAAGTTTTACTAGTTCACAACCACAACCATTCCTTTGCTTAAGGCTGCTATTTGGCAGGGTTGAGTAGTGGCTATAGAGATGGTACGGTCTACAAAGCCTAAAATATATACTACCTAGCCATTTACAGAAAAAGTTTGTCTACTCCTGCTGCAGAGTATTCACGTATGAATCTACAATAACCATAGAAAAATGATTAGCATAATTAGCATGGTTTAAGAAACAGCAAAACATTCATCATGCCTCACGTATTTTAATATAAAGAGACATTAAAAAGTGAATAGATTTGACAACAGATTTTTTATTTATGTGGTTAAAGGTCTCTTAATTAGAAGTATAGAGCTTGAGCCTATACAATTCAACAAATACAAACTGAATTCTGGATATGTATAAGGTCCCAAATTTGGTACCAACAAACTTTCTATAAAAGGTTTGTTGGGTTGTTTTTTATCTTCTTAGCAGCTTTTAGAGGCCTGGGGAAAAATTAAACCTGGTTTGGAGTTGGATAGTTTCAGTCTCAAAGGCAAGAAGGGATGGTGCCAGAGATAGTGATCACTCACTCATGTATTCTGTACTTTTAGGATTAGCTACTAAGTATTTGGGATTTTAAAATCCCAAACTTTGCTGTTCATTTAAAACTTTCAAAAAAACTCAGGAGCCTAAACTCAATCTCTGAGAACTGATCAAATACTCTATAGCAGGCTAATTTGCTTAAAAGATGTGTATATATATTTAAACATAAGTTATATGTACTTAAGCTTTACTCTGATGGGCAGTATGATGTACTAGGTTAAGGACTTCAGACACTAGCCATGTGATGTAAGATCTCAGAATTTGTTTCTTCCTCTAAAATGGTTATCATAATGATATTTATCTCTTAGAGTTATCGTTAAGATTAAATAAGAATATGAATGCAAACTGGTTACACATAATAATTCATAAATAGTAGGTATAATTATCACCATCAAGGTGAACCACTACTTAGAAATTGTACCCTCACATTCTTAAAGAATTTGGTATCCTATATATAACCTTTTCCTTTTCTCATTTTATCATCTTTCTAACTTCAACACATTTTCCTTTGCCATATATTCTCAACTTCTCTTTCTGTGCTAAGGAGTCATGACTAGTAGTCAACAGTCAGAACAAACATCCCTTAACATTTAATAGAAGACAATATAACAGGGTCACTATACTGCTTTCTATGGATAGTTTCTCAGAGCAGAAGCCACTAATCTCTTAGACAAGCCATTAGCCTGGCACCTAAAAAGCAAGAAGATAAGTAAAACCTTGTACAAAACAAAACCAAAAGCCCTGCTCTCATTACCACAGACATGCCATTTAGGCTGAACATACTTGAATACAGGTATAGTCAGTTCCTATATTAAGATTTTACATTGACCTCAGTTTTACATCTTTCCATCAGAAGAAAATTTAATTTCCTTGACTCCTCAGAAAGAAAACAAACAGGGAAGATTTTCACAAAACAACAGGCAAGTGTTTACTGTTGAAATACTTAGGTACTAAGCAAAGCAAAGCAATAGCATCCTGCGATTTAACTGTGACAGAAAATTATAGACTTAAACCTGAAGATAGTATAGTCATTCCTTGTTCCAATTACACCAAGCAAAGCAAACAGCTCACTGCTTGTGAAGTTTTCACATAATGCTTCTCCAAAATAAGTGGTCCTAAATCTGCTATAACTGAAATTCCTAGAATTTGAGAAGCTATAAAAAAATTCAGGTTTTTGGTTAGCTGTCTAAAGTAACACAACATCTAATGAAAAGCACAAACTAAACCCAGAAAAGCATGCATTTTATAAAGTAAAATTCAATAGAAGACAACATAATGTAGTCAGTATGCCTTTCTTTATGAATAGGTTCTTAGGTCTAAGCATTCATAAATTAAATTTTCCCTCCAACAGTGAGAAGAACATCATAATCCTAAGAATGGAAACTGCAGAGAAAACAGCATCTCAAATCAATGAGACTTTGATTTTAACACTATTAGGTATATTCAGTAGGTATGCTAAGAAAACTGTGGCTTCAAATTTAGTCTTAAGTAAGCACTCTTGAGAAAAAGGTTTGCTCTCCTTCCTCGTGCAGTTTCAATTTTCTTTTTAGATTTATAACATTTGATGTGGTATTGTTAAATATGTTTGTACATTAATTTTCGGCTCTATTTCCAGATCTATAGCAAAAATCAAGCCAGAATTGGAGATGCTGAACTATTTTCCCATACCTCTTTATGCCAAGTTCTAAAATACACAATTCAATTCTTTCACCATTTTGTTGCAAATTGACCAAAATACTGAGTTTATTTTCCTAGCTGAATTTATCTTTGTTCCTCTGGAAGAGCAAACACTTCACCCCTTCATCCTTGGCCTGCTTCAGAGCTCAGGGATGATCATAGTTTTGGCCACATTGCTACTCTCCCTTATCAAAATAACTCCAGCGTTCTTGTTCAATCACAAAACTTCCCAAAGGGCTAAACACTTCCACGACTGTTTGTACTTAAGTCAACAGTAACAAGTGGCCTGCTGTGGTTTCCACTACCTTTGCTCTCACTATTTCAATGCAAGGGTGGGAAAAATGATTAACTGTTTTTAAGCTTAGCACTTAAGCCTCTCACTCATACTTCCCCGTCTACCACCACCCAGATTGATATTCAGAAAACTAAGAGCTATATTCACTGAAAAGTATGGTGCTCCCTATCAACATGCCAACATGAAAGGAATTACTCATAGTTTAAAGTATAAATCATCCAAGGATCATATAAACAAATACTTCTCTTCTACTTAATACAAACAATTGTTCAGAGGGTGCTTTTTAAAACTAGATTCATTTATAGTAAATTCTTTATAGTTGAAACAATTTAAAATTAATAGTTTTGACCCAACTCAGCAAGAAAACAATACTTTAAATCGCAAATGTTTTAAATTTCTTATGAACTTTTTTGAAGGCTAATATTAATTAAAAATTTAAAAAATTCAAAACTGCAATTTCAAAGTGGTCCCCAGATACATACTCGATATAAAAGCACACAACAAATGTAAGGTGACCTGATATTAATAGGATATATTTACACAATAAAAACATTCGAATTTTAAAAACAAAATCCAGTAAGCCAATAATTGAGAAACTAAAGAAATTTTATGCTATGACTATCTTGAAATAGGAGAAGCATTACAAAAAAAATATTTTGTTGACTGGTATGTGAAGGCAAAACAAGAATCTTCATTTCTCTAACCTACTTGATGTATTATCTTTGTTTTTTCAACTGCTATTCACTTGATTAGATGATAATCTAAATGCCAAGATTTCCACATTTTGAATAAAAGTTTCTCTCTAAATGTTAAAGATAAAACCATTTAAAGATAAATATTAAAGGAAATAAGTCTATTTTCAGGAGGAGATTTAAAATTATTATGAGACATTCTTAAAAAAGCAATTGAGTAAAAAATTCAAAGTAAATTTACTTTCTACAGGGTTGTTTGGAATAATAGTTTGAGGTAGATTACTGCTTAGGTTAACTGCACTTTGAATAACTGAAAAACTGACAATAGATTTGCTATAGCAGTTGATGCCAAACAACTTCTCAGTCCAATATTCACTTTTTATATTGAGACATAACTGACATATAACATTACATTAGTTTCAGATGTACAATATAGTGATTCAATATTTGTATATATTGTAAAATGATCACCACAATAAGTCTAGTTAACGCCCATCACCTCACACAGTTATAGAGTATTTTTTCTTGTGATGAGAACTTTTAAGATCTCTCTTAGCAACTTTCAATATACAATACAGTATTATTAGCTACAGTCATCATGCTGTACAGTACATCCCTAGGACTTTTTTATTTTATAACTGAAAGTTTGTACGTTTTGACCACTTTCACTCATTTTGCCCACTCCTCCCTCCCCTAATATTCACTTACAATTTCACTGAAAATAAATGCATTTTAAACAATTACTGGACTAATAAATGAACCACTTTATGCTGGATTTTTTTGAGAACTAGCATGCCAAAAGCAACTTTAATTTCTGAATTAATAAAAAATTGAAGTCAAATTTTGCCTTGAACATAAGCTTCCAAATATTGGAAGTTAATCAATCAATTTTTACTTTAGGTTGAGCTGTAAATCAATATTCTAGCATTCACTCAACATTTTAGATTTTTCTAAAGATTGAAAATCATTTCTTACACCAATAATGCTGTGAATAAGTATGACATTATTAAAGACATTATTCATAATACAAGAATGCTAAAATGAAAAAATGCTAAATGATTTGCCTAAAATCACAACTAAGTTGGAGGGACTTAATTTCCTCAATGCAATATAGCCATCCACAATAACTGTCCTTTCTATATCACCTTTACGGAAACTACTGAAAACCCAGAGGTTCAAAATATCATTTTACATAATTAGAACAGCTTCCAAAAGACTCACAGTTTATGAATTTACCCTGAAAAGGAAGTATGTGAATGTGCATGTATTTGTGTACATGTGTGTTATGTTTGCTTTGTTTACTTGTTATGAAAACAAATCATCAAAATGTTAGTGCTTTTAAGGTAGTTTTTATCATTGGGCCGTCCTGTAAGCAAAATGACATGAAATTTTTAATGAATATAATTATATAATGCTTCACTTTCCTAAACATCTACGTGAGCACAAACATTTGACAACCTTAACTAGCTGAAATATAGTGGAGTATGTTCTTCAAGTATACAGGTAAAGTCTTATTTATCTTTGGGTCCATGGTAACAACTAGTGCGGCAGAGACAGCATTCTGTATACCAAAATCTTTGCTCCCCCTCCATATAATACAAAATTGTCTCTGGGAAGCAGCAATCCAGTTATGGGCTAAATTTCCCAGCCCACATTTGTATTATGTATATATTCCATGCCCCAACTCAAATATTATAAATTCTTCTAAGGATAAAAGACTGTGTCTTAAAGGCTTACATTTATAAGTATCCAATTTAAGAAATGAGAAAAACAACAGAATAAACCCAAGAAAAAATCAGTATCTATCTTAGTCTAGGCAGGGAAAAAATGTTAACCTTGAAACACAACTCTTGGGTACATGTAGGTTTGAGGGCTTGATTTCATACTGCTGTAATGTTTCAAAGTACTTTTAGCTATGAAATTAACAGGAAAAGAGCCCCAAGCTAGTGACGATAGCCCCTGGTGTCCCTTAGAGAAGTAAACACACAAAATCCCTTTGGAGAAACAGGCCATCAACCACTATGTAAGAGTCTCACAGATAAAGTTCCACTAATGAAGAACTCCCAATATAAAATTACATAACACATAAAGAAACAATCTACTGTGAGCAAGAGTTAAGAACAGCACAAACAAGAAGATTAGACTCTCAAGAAATTCAGATAACAGATCTCATAGAAAATATAAAATAATTATGTTTAAAACAATTAAAGACATAAAAACAAACCAAAAAAATAAACTCATATACATAGTTTTATGTATTTCCATCAAAATATATTTGTAGTGACAATAAACATATACATCTCTATATCCTGCACCATAATAAATCAGATTTAATTTAATCATAATATGAGTTGATACTCCCAAATCATTTAACATCTATATATTCAAGAACAGTATGTTTAAAATCTACTCTGTACCAAGCACTGTATTGGCTGCTTCAATTAGAGCTATCCTTTGATAACAAGGATAATAGGAGAGGGATGGTGGTGGAAAGTTTATATTCCACATCCAGTACGGCACTGAAACAATATAATCATTATCTGACACCTTTACTTCTGAGCCAATGGAAGCCTCTCAGTCTAAAGCATTTTACTTCTAACCTATCATGTTAGACTCAACACTTTTTTCCAATGAAAAGCCAACAGTATAAAAAGTACAACTAATATGGAAATAGAAAAAACAAGGAGTCAACTTTTCATCTTTTGCTATTTGTACAAAATTTATTAGAGCTGAAACAGTGCTAGAAATCTTCCTTCACACAAAACTATCGTCAAGAGAGAAAATTATGTCCAACTTAAAAATACTGCCTAATATTTTAAAAATTAAGCGGCATATTTACTCAACATAGTACTGGAAGTCCTAGCCAGAGAAATTAGGCAAGAAAATAATAACAGGTATCCACAATGGAAAAGAAGTAAAATATTTCTGTTCACAGAGGATGTGATTTTATATGTAGAAAACCCTGAATATTCCACAAAAGAACTGTTTGAACTAATAAACGAATTCAGCAAAGTTGCAGGATACAAAACCACACGCAAAAATCAGTTGTGTTTCTATACACTAACATTGAACAATATGAAAAGGAAATTAATAAAACAATTCTATTTACAACAGCTTCAAAGAGAATGAAATACTTAAGAATAAACTTTACAAGGAAGTGAAAGACTTGTACACTGAAAACTACAAAATATTGCTAAAAGAAATTACAGAATACATAAATAGATAGGAAGAGGTCCAGTGTTCATGGATCAGAAGACTTAATACTAAGATGGGGAATTATTGTTTAATGAGTACAGAATTTCAGTTGGGAAAGATGAAAAAGTTTTGGAGATGGATGATGGTGACGGTTGCACAACAACATGTGAATATACTTAACACAACAGAATGGTACACTTAAAAATGGTTATGTTGTGTATATTTTACAATAAAAAAATGACATAAAAAGTTAATTGAAACAAAATCATAACTGTACAGTAACAAAAATACATTATATTTATTTAACATCTATAATAAATACGTTAATTAGTTTTATTTGATATAGATTGTGCCACTGGAGTGGGATTCAAATCTTTATTTTACCATTAAGTATTATTTTATCAGTGAGTAGTATAAAATTCACTTTCTAGGAATACAGCAGTAACAGTGTTGGAGCTGGGAACAAGATCAAGGTGCTTGCCTGTATTGCCTTTATATTAATTACATTAGTGTCCTTTGTCCATCCAGTCCTTAGCATTCTTTATCCCTCTTTTCTAATAATCTTCTAAGTTAAAACTTCTTCCATATCCAAATAACACCTAAACTAAGACCCTTCAATTTGGATGAGATATGTGTTATACCCAAGTACCTTTTCAGTTAGGATTACCTTGTTGATTATCACGGGAATATATAGTGACTGTAAGAATTTTCACATGAAATGTATACTTTTCCAAAGAAATAAAACAAGAAGAAACACTTCACATCTCATTTTATGAAGACAGTATAATCTTGATGCCAAAATATGACAAAGATATGAGAAAGAAACATTAAAGGCCAGTATCACTCATGACTAAATAAAATATTAGCAAACACAATCCAGCAAGATATAAAATGGAAAATATATCACAACCAAATTGGGTTTGTTCCAGAAATGCAAGATCAGCTTAATATTTGAAAAATCAATCAATGTAAATAGCCACAGTAAAAGAATAAAAGAGAAAAACAAACACATAATCATCTCAATTGAATAAAAAGTATCAAATACTGAAGAATACATCTATTACAAAAGGGGCAAGACTTCTAAAAAGAAAACTAAAATGTTATTGAAATTAAAAGACACACAAATAAACAGAAGCATATACCATGTTCATAGGGTATATGGACAAATTGTTACATACTTAGTTAATATTTGTATAACATATTGAGATGGATATTAACATTATCCCCATTTTTACAAACGATGAAGCTATGGCACAGAAGTTAAATAATGTGATCATAAGTTGTAGAGATAAAAACTCAAGTTGTCTGATCTCAAAGTCTCTTCCATAGATTCTGTTAACTTAGAATCACGCTAAGATAAGTTGGCCCAGTCCCCATTTTGTGCAACACTAATTTCAATTCACTTGTTTTAATTTTCTAATACATAAAATGAGGATGCTGGTCTAAGTGATCTCTCCAACAATTCCCTTCAAGAATATAGCTGTAAGTTGATGAAATCAAGAGAAACATCTTTGCTCATTTGCCAAACTCTGCAAAATTATTATACCAAAGTCAGAGGAAGGTGATTCTTAGGGCTGATAAAAGAGAGAGTGTACGACAAGGAGTTTGGAAGTAGCAGACACAATTTAGCTATTTTTTCCCAGGAGAAAAAAAATATACCTTAGAGAAAATAAATTACTAACGTTTTATTTTTCCATTTGCAAGATTACTATGGAAACCCAACATACTACTCTAATTTTCCCTTCTTTCCCTTTGGTACCCACATTCTCTGCCAAAACTTTGAAATATGCTTGAACACATTTGGGGATAATATTAAATGTCACTATGATTCTAGACCATCCATGCTAGTAGTAAGCAAATCACACTAAAATGACAGAAATGTGCTCTTCTGAGTCAGAAAATCAGTACTGAATAAATTATCCTTAAAGATTCTGGATTCACTTTCTTCCTCCTACCTTCTAGTTTTTATACCAAATAACCTCAGTTATCAACAGATTTCAACAGCTAAAGAAAAATTAAAATAGCATTTCTGGTATTACATTAATTTTGAAATGATTTGTCAGGCACAAGTCATATTAGATGCATATAATTTCTTCAGGGCAAAATTAATTCATTAAAAGTTACTCAACTCCTGTACACCAATGTTCATAGCAGCATTATTCATTATAGCCTAAAGGTAGAAACCCAGATGTCCATCAACAGGTCAATGGCTAAACAAAATATGCTATATACATATAACAGAGTATTACTCAGACATAGAAAGGAATGAAATTCTGATACATGCTACTACATGAATGAAACTTAAAAACATTACACTAAAGGAAATAAGCCAGACACAAAAAGAACAAATATGCTATCATTCCTCTTACATAAGGTACCCAGAGCAGGCAAATTCACAGGGACAGAAAGTATGATAAAGGTTCCCAAGGACAGGGATGAGAGAATGGAAGGATGGGGAGTCACTGTTTAATGGGTACAGAGTTTTGGTTTGAAATGATGAAAAAATTCTGGAAGTGGATAGTGGTCATAGTTGCACAACACTGTAAATATACTTAATGTCACTGAATTGCACATTTAAAAATGGCTAAAATGGTAAATTTATGTTACTTATATTTTACCACACAAAAAAAAATCACCAAAAAAAGTTAACTGATGGTATTGAAAACCTAAGATAATATGTACAAGGCAGAGTGAGAAAAACAAAGACTGGTTCAACAGTCAAAAGACTGGTTCTTAATACTCAATGATGTTAAAGAAATTATAATTCAAGTAACACGGCAGACTAAGGTGAAATGAACATTTTCCTTTTCCACTACAAAAGCATAGAAATTCTGGATAAAATACAATAAGAATTTGTTTTAATACATTAAAGTGCTGTATGTCTTTTCTTTGTCCTTCTTGATCTACTTTCTATCCTTTAACACCCTCTGTGCTTGAGAGGCTAACCAATATGAACGATATGTATAAAAATTCTTGTCCTCTGGTGTCTGGCTGGTTTCAGCTAATGAAGAACACTGGCAGGAGACAGGAAGGAGGGAGGAGAATGAAGTCAGGGTATTTATTCCCTGTTCTGATAACCTTTCCCTCCCCACCTTTAAGCCTATTGGTAGCAACAACATCCCACTGTTACCAGTTCCAGGTACTGTACTATCTCCTGTGGTTTTCCTTTTCAGTCACCACCTTTGTCCTTTTATTAAACTCTCCTAAAACTGCCCAATTTGAGAATGCCATCTTTTCCCGACTAGTAGAATAGCTAAACTTGAAATAAATAAAGGCAAATCTCGAGGTGTCAGAAATGAAAAGAAAACACAGTCAGGGTAACGAGTGGGAACTGAGTCCATGGTGGCAAATGTCAATGTCAAACTCAGGTAAGGGTTTAGGGGTTGAGCAATGACATTTTTAACACTCATTCTGGGACTTGAGACAAGGCTAAGAGCCTGAGTTAAAGCACCCTTTATAAGGCCTAGGGCCAAAAAGAGTTGCTTCTTCAGCAAAGAGACAATCCACATGAGGCTTCACTAGACTGAAGAATGTCATGGATGTCTTCCATATAGGGGACCAAAGCAGGGAGGGAACCAGAAAGAAAAACACCAACCTCTCTCTCCTCTCACACTCTAATCTCCTGCTTTTATCATCTACTGACTGAAACCAAGTGGATTAGAAATAGCTAAAGGGAGATTTTGTAAAATGGAATAAAAAAAGGGAACTGAGGAAATGACCTACAAAGAAAACACAAAGAGCTAATGAGAGAGGAAAAAAAGAGGGGAAAAACAGAAAACAAAGCAAAAAGAAAAAGTAGTTCAAAGACATGGAGAGAGAAAATGAGACAGGGACAACACTAGGATTTACTCAGAACTGAGTAGCCGAGTAGTCAGCCATATGTCCCATAGGATTTCACAAAGTCCCATAGGATTTCACAAAGTGTATTCTGTGCAATATTGATATGAAGGCTATGAAAAAAGGGTCTTTGGTTAAATAAGTTTGGAAACTACTGCATTCAATAAAGTTAAACAGGTTTCTTTACAGCAGGAGATTTTGTATTCTAACAACATTAGGAATCCCCAAGAAAGAATTCACTGCTTTTACCCTAGAAGGGATATGCCCCATTGACTTCATAAAGGCACATTTCTAGATTCCCCACCTTTGCCATTTAGGCGGAAAAAAAAAGTAACCCCATTACTTAAGTCATTGTGTTTCTTAAGATTTGGAATGAGCAGGGATAGAAAAGTTGCTTGTACAGGGGTCAAAGAGATCTACTAAAACATGTGTAAACCTATGAGCAAGTAAAAAAAAATTGGCCTTTTAACTGAGTTTATTTGCCTTCACTGATTTGTAAGAAAAAAAAATTAACATCCTCTTTACTTGATTCTTTCTCCCATTCTGTCTTTTGCCAATAGCTTTGTTGCTAGAGGAAATTACGTCTTCATGCAAAAACAAAAATTTAACTTCTACCTCCATCTATTATAGTAGTTCTCAGAGGTGAAAGTTCAGCCCCCGGGGGGTGTTTTGGAATTGTATTAGCCTGTTTTTGGTCGACTCAATAATTGGGTGTCACTATCAGCATTTAAGAGTTAGGAGTTAGGGAGTCAATAGGCCCTATGATGAATATGACAGTCTTGAAAAATGAAGATTATCTCACTGACATTCACACAGGTGAAAATCCTGTTTAAAAATATTTGGGCATAAAACTGAATTATGTTTTAAGTCTAAACACAAGTTTTTTGGCATTTCTGCATCATTTTATTATACAGTAAGTGTTCCAGAAATGCAAGTACTGAAATAAAAGGAAGACTGAACTTCGTTCTGTTTGAAACTTTACTGAGAGTTTGCCACTATTTCAGAAAATCACACCACCACCAACAATACCACTGTGATATTTAATATAGACCAGCACAAGTCTATTTGTATCAGTCACATTCACAGTAATTACATTTACCTGACTACTTCATTATGTCTTCTAATGTGGTCATGCCTGAGCATTATATATTGAAATATATATTATTGTACCTTAAATTACTTTCCTTTTATCCTTTATATTTTATTTAAGATATTATATATCTTTGAAATTATATGTATATGTAGGTTATATTATTTTTATTTTCATTTCAGAATAGTAAAGGGGGCATTATAAAATACTTGTTATAAAAAAGGGGCACTGTCATATTGGGTGATGTTCGGGTGTTAAAAATGAAAAGAAAGGCTTTTATGATCAGAAAGAAGGAGAAGAAGGCTATGAGTCTGACAGGATTGAAAACGACTAATCTACAGATAACAATAACACCCTGGTTCAAAAAAGAGGCAGAGGCAAAGAGGGTAGGGGAAGGAGGAGCATAAGCCTCTTTTTCACTCAGCTTCTAAGTTTCCATACTTCTGAGGAAACATACCTTTATTGTGGCTCTGTTTTTACTATTTCATAGAACCCCACTGTCCTGAACTACCCCACTACCAACTGAAAGTGATTAAAATACTTGGAAATAAAGGTAACAGTCATACACAGCCACTGCTACCACAGTTCCTCATGAGCCTCTGAACCTGCCAGCTTCCAAAGAGGTAAGGTCATCTTCGTTTTCAATCCTGGTGCAGAACTCTGTAGTATACATCACCCTTCATTTGGTAACAGATTTTTTCAGAAACACTTACCTCAGTAGTAGTTCCAACGTCAGCAGATGGGCTGCATGTGCTGGTATCTGGAGGAGCTGTGCCTACACTGCTTCTGACTGGAGAACTGGGAATAGGCCCTGCCATGGTCTCTGGATAGGCTGAAGAAGGACTGAGATTGCCTCTCTTCTGAATCTTATTCCAGACCTTATTCATGATATCAGTTAGCTCATATAAGAGCTGCACCTGAGTAGAAGGAAAAAAAAAGGGAAAATAAGTTTTTCAACTTGTAGTCACAACTGACTAAAATACTAAATGTGAGAAAATTAAAACAAGTTCAGGCAAACAAAAATATACGAAACAAAAATCTATCAATGTATCAGTGACCATGATATTGCCTCATGATCTATAATGTATGATACATAATTATTATATATTACATATATACTATAATTATTACATATATGATCATGAATATTTTATCATGACACTATGATTCTGATGAGATATACAGAGAAAAAGAATTCTTATAACAAATTTACCGTTTTAAGCATTTTATCATTTGAATTTGAAATAGATATAATGAATTTATTCACACTTGAAATTTGTCACCTATTTATACTGTGATATTTCATCAGCAATTTAGCATTTTTGTGGGAAAATAACACTACTATGATAATAATGCTAATATAACAGCTTATTATGGGACAGTAGATTTCTTTTAATACATGAATAATAAAATAAACACAAAGAAATGCCTCTTAAACAGAGGTCAGGATCAAAATTAGAAATCAAATATATCCTAGTAAATATGATTATTTAGTGATATATGAAATAATTACCATTCTTATTTCTGGATGATTTATACATTTAAATTCTATTTTTCTGAGGAATAAATGTCAAACTGGATTTCCTGCCCAGCAAAATAATGTGAAAAAGAAGGATATAACATAGAATAGTAAAAGCAAAATGTTATATATGAGACTTTTCTATAGATAAAGAACATAAACTATCCAACCTACTATTCCCCTCGGATTTGTCATTCCAATATTCAGAGAAAAAACCATTTAACTTGCACATTGTTTGACTAAGTTCTAAGATATTTACACAAGATTTCATAAATAAGCATTAATCATGGAATTTGTATGACAACATATTGCCATATACTGTATAAAACAAGCCCAGGGAAAAAAAATGCAAACATAATATATAAGCAAATCCACAGCTGGATACCATATTCTGCTTGCCATTAAAAAAAAAAAATGTGAAATTCTCATATTTATAAGAAGTTTCAGCCCCAGGACACATCCAGATGATAAAGCTGGCTTCTTATGTGGGCAGAACAGATGCATAAAAACACTGTTGTCAATCCGTATTTGATAGAAAACAGTACTGGGTTATAGTTTTCTCCTGCTTTCTATGCGATGAAGTCTCAAATCTCAGGGCATAGCTCTTTTGGTTAAAAAAAAAAAAAATCTAATGGCTAGAAATCTTACAAAAAACCTCTTAGAAAAATTTTAGTTCAAATTCTTTTGTCCTTCATAATCATGAATAAGTTCTCTCTAAAAAGAAGTAATTTTATTGCAAGCCAAATTTTTAAAAAAGATCATTTTATTCTTTCTTAAACAACTAGAACTGACAAATAAAGGAAAGCACAAACCAAAGAAAACAGGTTCTAAATACTTCTAAGAGCATAAGGTTTATTTACTTAAGAGAACTGATGATGCTTTTATTGTCACTACTTCTAATCTTCAATTGTTACCATTGACTAATTGCTTATGAATATCACCAAGCACATGTATTTAACATGCCAAGCAAACACTGACATAAACTTTAAATGTATTTTTATTTTCAAAGCAGAAAGTTGCTATCATAGAATGCAGATTTCTCAAATTCAGAGGTTTAAAAAAAAATTGAAGATAAATGTCCAACTCTTATCCTTCAAGCTGTACTAAAAACTATGCCAATTAAAACCACAGTGAGCTACCACTACAGATCTAATAAAATGTCTAAAATTAAAAAGCCTAACCATACCAAGTGTACTGGCGAGGATGCAGAGCAACTGAAACTCTCATTTACTCCTGATTTGTAGTTAGTGCTGTTGGGTTGATTTTGACTCCTAGCGACTCTCTGTACAGCAGTGTGGAACTCTGCCCAGTGTTTTTTATGCCACCCTATCAGTTTCCGCCACTGTATCAGACAATGCTCCACAGCTATTCATAGGGTTTCTACGGCTAATTTTTTCAGAAATGAGTGGCCAGGTCCTTTTTCCTAGTCTGGAAGCTCTGCTGAAACCTGTCCACCATGGGTGACCCTGCTGGTATTGAAATACCGGTAGCACAGCTTTCAGCATCATAGCAACATGTAGTATGACAACCGACAGTTACTGCTGATGGAATGCAAAATTTAGAATACAGTTTGGCAGTTTCTGAAGAAGACATAAACCTACCATATGATCCAGTCATTTCACTCCTAAGTACTTCCCCAGGAAAATGAAAATCTATGTCTACACAAAGACCTGTATACACATATTCATAGCAGTTTTATTTGTAATCATCGAAAATTAAAAATACATCTCAAACGTTCATCAGTAAGTAGATGACCAATTTACAGTATATACATCCAACAGAATGATACTTAATATAAGGAAATAAACTATGGATTCAAGAAAAAACAAAGATTAATCTATAATTACACTGTATAAAAGAAGCTAGACAAAAAAAAGAGAGAGAATATAACTGTATGATTCTATTTATAGAGAATCCTAGCAAACGAAAATTAATCTATAATCACAGAATCAGTGGTTGCCTAGGATGGAAAGGAGGAGTGAAAGGGAGGTTTACAAAGGGGCACAAAGAAACTTTCAAGGATGATGGATTTATGCACTATCTTGATTGTGGGGGATGGTTTCATTTCATGGATGTACATATGCCAAATTTTATCAAATTAGGTAATTTAAACGTGTGCAGTTTATTGTATTTAAGTACAATCCAATAAAACTTACAAAAAAACTCTAAAAAGTGAATACCATGTGAGGGAGCTTTATATGGGTTATGCATGAAGGTGTCTAAATATAAATAAGGTCTTGAATATAAAATATTGATAGAATATCAAAAATTAACATTTTAACATTTAGAAATTAATTTCACATAAATTTTCTCATTTAATCTATGACCAATCAGAAAAGAGACTTCATTGGTCTGGAGAAGCTGAGATAAGCCTCAAGGAGATACATTCAGGAAGGAGGGACAGGATTTAGATGGGTGTAAAATGTCATTCCAGTCACAAGAATAGCAACAGCGAAACCCAAGTGCAGGAAATGATCAAGACATGATGTAGGGGCAATGAAAAGTCCTATCCAGTTAGGGAGGAACAACTTGTTTTCCAGGGTATTAGGAGATAGAAGAATAATCATAAAGGTACTCAGGAAGAAGAAAAACCATAGATATACAATGTCCATGGAAACCAAGGAGGAATGGAATTCCAACAAGCAATTACTGATCCGTGTTGAGTAGTGCAAAGAGCTCTAAGTGAATATGAATTGACAAAGGCTATTTCATTTGGCAGGCAGGTTGTTACGAATCATTAAAACTCAGTTTCAAAAGAAAGAGTTTTTGCCAAAACAAAAAACAAAAAACTTTTCATATAGAGCATTATACTTTTCAAGTCTAATTTGGTTTAAAAGATAAACATGAAAATCAACAACTCACAGAAATTAAAAATGAGTGAGTGGTACAAGAATACAAATCCAGTTTTGCCTGAACTCAATGCTTGTGTTCTTAAGACAATAATGCCAAATTGCATTCCTTGGTGAAAACTGAACATAACTTATAGCAATAAAAATTAAAAGTAAATGGATAGGAAAGGAGCATAAAACCCGCTCTTTCTCTAGTTCCACATACTTTAAAACCCCAAAATGCAAAGATACTTTTATGTTCCTGGGAACTCCTTATAGGAAGACAAAATATATCAATTTATTGGCTGAGGGAAAACTGAAATTTTATTATACTAAAGAAAGACTTCTACAGGCTCATTTAATTTTGGAACAAACACAGTTTTTAAGGTCTGAGAACGGGTCTCAAGGCATTAAAGGGAATTGGCTAACTTTGGTAAAACAGTTAAGATGAAGGGAAGAGTTGATGGAAATGACTTCTAGGAACAAAAACTCTGAATATTCAACCAGGTTAAATATTTATAGCATCTAAGTTCCTTGAATGGCAATGAGTTCTAGGAACTGACATAGTAGTTTAGGTTTCCATAGTTGATACAAAGACCTACAACAATGTCTCACATGACAATGACTTTGTTCTGTGCCTGCCCTAAAGATTGAGCTTGCACTATATTTTAAAGTATGTAAACTACCTGAGGGCTCTGTATCTGAGCAACAATGAACCAAATTAATTAATGTACAAGGGTAAACACTTCTGATGTCACTCTAATGGAAAAACAGAAGAATGGTATTTAAGTAGGAATTATTTCCCTAAAATGGAATCAAGAAGCTTAAACACTGGCTACAATCAAAAGTCCACAAAGCTTCTGATAATATATGCAAAATTGAGTGGGTAGATACCTTGCCCTGGGGAAAAGGTTCATAGCTTTTATCAGATTCTCAAAGAAGTCCATGGTTCAAAAAAGGACAAGATGTATTGTCTCTCCAAAAACACAAAAAACAAAACAAAAAAAACAGATGGGTTAGTGAGCAACCACTCACAAGAAAGAGGTTTATTTTGAGTCATTAATCTTAAAACACAAACTGAAAATAGTTAAAGAAATTTTAGGATCCTATAGACATGTGGAAGTTTGTATTTAGAGGCCCACAATACTCTTTTTTATAAGGTAGGACACCCAAAAAATAAAAAGAGACATATAGATATATTTCACTAAGAAAGAGTAAAGATTTTGTCAAAAGATGCCATAAAGTTAAAAGGCAAATAACTGCATTACAGATAGTTTGTATTCATAGAGTATAAGGCAAGCTCTTCAAATTGCTAGGAAATTTAATAGAAAATTGGGCAGATATGACTTATCAATTCATAAAAGAGCAAATTCACTGGCCAATAAACATTCTAAAACTGCTCAACCTTATTAGTAATTAGGAAAATACAAATTAATGTAAACAATATGAATTGTCAGTTCACAAAAGAGCAAACTCAACGGCCAATAATTTGAAACAATGCTCAAACATCTGATTTCATTTCCGTAAGCATGAATGACTTCCTTTAGGATTCCTTTTGTGTGTGTGTGTGTGTGTGTGTGTGTATGTGTGACGAAGATCAGCCCTGAGCTAACATCCATGCTAATCCTCCTCGTTTTGCTGAGGAAGACCAGCTCTGAGCTAACATCTATTGCCAATCCTCGTTTTTTTTTCCCCAAAGCCCTAGTAGATAGTTGTATGTCATAGTTGCACACCCTTCTGGTTGCTGTATGTGGGACGCGGCCTCGGCATGGCCAGAGAAGCAGTGGTCGGGCTGCCAGCAGCAGAGCACGCGCACTTAACCGCTAAGCCACGGAGCCGGCCCCCTTTAGGATTTCTTGAGTGCAGTTCTACTGGTGACAGATTCTACTACGTAGAATGTAAAAATGTCTTGATTTAGTCTTCGTTCATAGATGCTGCTTTTTTTTAAATTTAGAATTCTGGGTTGAGAGACTTTTTGTTTTCACAATTTAAAGATGCCGCTCTTCTGAATTCTATAGTTTCTGATGAGAAGTAAGCTAACAATCAAATCTTGCTTCTCTTGTACATAATGTGTCATTTTTCTCATGATACTTTCAAGATTTGCTCTTTATCTGGCTTTCAACAGTTGGATCATGACGTGTGTAGGCATGGCCTTCTTCGTGCATTTATCTTATTCATCTGTTTCCCTCATCTCTGGCTGATAAGTAGTACGCGATAAATATTTGGTGAATTCACTTGGGGAAAAAAAATCAAGTTATTCTTTGTTATTTTAACAGAATCCAGAGGGAGTCTGGAAGCATAACCTAAAGCAACCACTCACGTTTATTTGGAGTCTCATGTTTTATCTTTAAAATTTAGGTTAATCTGGCATGCAAGGATATTAACTCCTTACCAAATCTTTGAGTACATATTGATTCTTCAAAGTACCACATTGTTCTGTGGCTTCCTATCCCTTCAGGGATACCACCATATTCTACCAGGGATATTCATATCAATTTACAAAGAGGGTCTCACATTTTACATGACAGCCCATCCAAACTAACAAAATGACATTCATATTACATTTCAGAGCTTACAAAGTATTTTTCTAAATATCTCACTTAAACTTCCCAACAACTTTGTGGTCAACTTTGGTTATAGCGACTGATAGTAATTTAACAGAAGTTGGTTTATGAGGATTTATCAAGAAGATAAAGTAGAATTAAGTGAACAGGAGAGAACTATTACATTTTGGTGAAAAGGGATTCTCAAGGCACGAGATTCACTCAGCCTTGGTTTAATTCTCAAAAAAACGTCCTTAGTATACGGGGAGCAGCAGTGAGGCCCTGGGAGCTAAGTGATGAAGGAAAGGCCAAAACGAGAGAGCAGACATAAGAAGAAAATACCAGGCTAAACATAAGCTCTTTGCTTGTGATGACTTTGCTTAGAACTGGTTTATATTTAAACAACAACAAAACCTGAGCTTAGTTTCAAACAAGCTAGATATTGGAAGATATCCCAGAGCTCTAGTTCTGAGCCACAGTCTTACACTTAATACAATTCATAGAAATCACAATACTACTGAGTATCTCAAAATAAAAGAAAAATTGTTTTTAAAAATTAATAATAATTGAGTCCCAGGCTAAAACAATAACGGTAACAGAATTTATTTTCAGCTGGGATAGCTACGGATAACCAGAACATGTGGAGTAGGTCAATCCTCCCAAGGCTATAATGATCTTTCATAAGTCCCTAAAATATAAGGTCTCTGGTAGACAACTCCAAGAAGCAGTTAGCTGTCTGTCATATAGGGATTGCACTACTACTAAATATAAACCATGAATAAAACATTTTTTCCCTTATCTTCAAAAGTTTCTTCATATCCCTTTATCATCTGTCCTTCCTATCACTCCCTAATCCTTCCCTCTCCTTGCCCTGCCTCCAGGAAACCAGGAACCAGCTTTCTGTCACAATGTAGTTGTTTGCATATTCTAGCATTTTGTATAAATAGAATTATACAGTAAGTACTTTTTTTTGTCTGGGTTTCTCATATATAATTTTATTTATTTATTTTTTCCCCCAAAGCCCCAGCAGACAGTTGTAGGTCATAGCTGCACATCCTTCTAGTTGCTGCATGTGGGACACGGCCTCAGCATGGCCAGAGAGGCGGTGCGTCGGTGCGCGCCCGGGATCGAACCCGGGCCGCCAGTAGCGGAGCGCACGCACTTAACCACTAAGCCACGGGGCCGCCCTTGGGTTTCTTCATTCAGCATAATGATTGCAATATTCATCCATGATGTTGCATTTTATCAGTAATTCAGACCTTTTTACGGCTGAGTAGTATTACATTGTATGAATAGGCCATAATTTGCTTCCTTATTCACCCACTGATGAACATTTGGGTTGTGTTCAGTTTTTAGCTATACAAATAAAGCTGCTAAATACACCCACGTAAAAGTCTTTGCACGGACATATATATTTTTTTCTCTGAGAAAATGCTTAGGAAGGAATGGCTGGGTGTTCTTCTTTTTAAGAAATTTCCAAGTTGTTTCCAAAGTTATGATGTAATTTTTACTTTCCCACCAGTGGTATACAAGGAGTTCCAGTTGGTTCACAATACTCAGTCTACTTTATTTTAGTCAATGTAATAGGTGTATAGTGGTATGTCTTCATGTTTTATTTTGTTTTTCCCTGATGAGGAATGATGTTCAGTATCTTTCCTTGTGGTTATTGACCAGTCACATATCTTGTGTGGTAAATGTTTGTTCAAATCTTTTCTCCATTATCTGTCTTCATGTTATTTTATTTATTGTTTTTGTCTTCATGTTATCGAGTAGAAGGAATTCTTTACGTATTCTGGACAACAGTTTGATAAATGTGTTGCAAATACTTTCTCCAAGCGTCTGGCTTTCTGCTATCTTAATGTGTCTTTCAAAGAGAAAATATTTTTAAACTTGATTATGCCCCCAATATCAAAATGAATTTAGGGAGACCTGCCATCTTAACAATATTGAGTCTTCCAATCTATGAACAAGTATCTCTCTCCAGTTAGGTGTTTTTTAAGTTCTCTCAGCAATGCTTTGTGGCTTTCAGGGTAGAGGTCTTGGACATGTTTTGTTAGATTCATTTGTTTATGTTTCTTGGCACCAATGTAAATGGAACTGATTTCATTCCAGTTTCCAATTGTTTGCTGCTAGTACATAAAAATACAATTGATTTTTATAGATTGATCTTGTCTCCTGTATCTTTGCTAAGTTTATTAGTTCTAGTAATAGTTTCTTAGATTCCTCTAGAATTTTTTTTTTTTTGTGAGGAAGATTAGCCCTGAGCTAAGATCCACGCTAATCCTCCTCTTTTTGCTAAGGAAGACTGACTCTGAGCTAACATCTATTGCCAGTCCTCCTCCTTTTTTTCCCCAAAGCCCCAGTAGATAGTTGTATGTCATAGTTGCACATCCTCCTAGTTGCTGTATGTGGGATGCCGCCTCAGCATGGCCAGAGAAGCGGTGAGTCAGTGCGCACCCGGGATCCGAACCTGGGCCGCCAGGAGCAGAGTGCGCACTTAACCACTAAGCCACGGGGAGGGCCCTAGAATTTTCTACAAAATGTTTTATCATATGCAAATAGGGATAGTTTTACTTCTTTTCTTATCTTTCTGCCTTTTATTTCTTTTGCTTGGTTTATTGCAATGGCTAGGACGTCCAGTATGATATACAACAGGTGGTGAGAGCAGACATTCTGGGCTTTTTCCTGATCTCAGTGGGAAACAATTCAGTATTTTACCATTAAGTATGATATTTGGTTTCTCACATATGTCCTTCGTCAGTCTGAAAAAGTTCTCTAATATTTGTAATTTGCTGAGAGTTTTTATTACAAATGGTTGTCAAATTTTGTTAAATGTTTTACCTCCATCTATTGAGATTATGATATGATTTTTCCCCATTGTTTTATTAATATGACATTACATTAAATGATTTTTAAATATTAAACCAAACTGCATGTCTTAGAGGAATCCTACTGAGTATTATCTTTTTTATTAATTGTTATATTGATTTGCTAATATTTGGTTAAGAATTTTTACATCTACTTTCATGAAGGATATTGATTTCTAAATCCTTCTTCCGTAGTCTTTTTCAGGATTTGGTAATAGGGTTACGCTGGCTTCATAAAACAAGCGGGGCAGAAATCCATTCTTGATTTCTGGGGGAAAAAATGTGAAAAATTTCTATTATTTTTTTCTTTGAGTATTTGATAGAATTCACTCCACTGGGCCTAAAGTTTTTTTAACAGGAAAATTTTTGCTATTACATTCAATTTCTCTAAAAGATATATAGGGCTATTCAGATTTTCTATTTCTTCTTATATCATTTTCTGTTCTTTTTCAATAAAAATTTCTATTTAATCTAAATTGTCGCATTTGTTGGCATAAAGTTGTTCATTATTCTCTTATGCTTTTAATGTCTGTGGGATCTGTGGTATAACCTCCATCATTCCTGATATTGGTGATTTGTATTTTCTCTCTCTCTCTCTTTTCTGTTCCAGTCATCTCTGCTCTTATCTTTCTTATTTTCTTCCTTTTATTTACTCTGGGTTTACCTTGTTCTTTTCTTAGCTTCCTAAAGTAGAGCCTTAAGTGACAATTTAAGATCTTTCTTCCTTTCTAATGCAAGTATTTAAAATTATGTTTCCCTCTAAACACTACTTTAGCTGTATCTACTTTTTTATTGTCATTCAACCAAAATATTTTCTAATTTCCGAGTAATTTTGTCTTTGACTCACAGATTATTTAGGAGCATGCTGTTTAATATCCAGATATTTAGAATTTTTCTAGTTAATTTATTATTGATTTCCAATATAATTTGACTGTGGTTAAATAATATGCTTTATTGATTTTGATCCTCTTAAGCATAATGAGACCATGTACACCGGAATAAAATGTGCATCCATGGTTGTTAGATATAGTGTTCTATAAATGCTAATCAGATAAGGTGAGTTCATAGTGTTTTTCAAATCTTCCAGTTTGTTGTTAGTGCTGTTGAGTTGGATTCCAACTCCTAGCGACCCTGTGTACAGCAGAGTGGAACCCTGCCAGGTCTTTTTGCACCATCTTCTCACCTTCCGGTGCCATATCAGACAATGCTCCCCTGCTATTCATAGGGTTTTCACGGCCAACTTTTTCAGAAGTGGGTGGCGAGCCAGTCTGACTTGGTCTGGAAGCTCCACTGAACCTGTCCACTACAGGTGACCCTGCTGGTATCTGAAATACCAGTGGCATAACTTTTAGCATCATAGCAACATGCAGTCGCCACAGTATGACAACTGACAGACAGGTGGTGTGGTTCCTTTACCAGGAAACCCAGCCCAGGAGGCGAAAGTGCAGAATCTTAACCACTAGACAACCAGGGTTGGCATCTTTTATATCTCCAATTATTTATTTATTTTTTCCAGTTGTTTTATCAATTGCTGAGAAAGGTGTTATAAAAACTTCCTACTGTGATTGTTATTATCTATTTTTTTCATATCTTTTATATCTCCAATTATTTATTTTTCATCTAGTTGTTTTATAATCACTGAAGAGAGATGGTATAAAAATTTTCTACTATGATTGAATAGAATTATCTATTTTTTTCTTTAATTCTGTCCCTTTTTGTTTCATATCCCTATCTCAGGTAATACTCTTTTTTCTTTATGTCTATTTTATTTGATATTAAAATTAGCAAGTCCAGCCTTCTTAGGCTGTTTGTACATTACGTTTTTTCCTGTGCATTTATTTATAGTCTATCTGTTTCTTTACATTTCAGGGGTTTCTCTTTTAGGTACAGTCTTGCTTTTTTCCCCACTTTACAAATCTTTGCCTTTTAACAGCAGTGTTTAAACAAGGGGTCAGCAAACTTGTTCTGTAAATGGTTAGACAGTAAATATTCTAGGCTTTGTGAGCCATATTGTTCTCTGTCACTGCTACTTAGTTCTGTAGCTGTAGCATGACAGCAATCTTAGGTAATATGTAAAAAATGAGGTGGCCAAATTTGGCCTACAGGCCTTAGTTTTCTGATTCCTAATCTAAACACTCCTAGTTAAGATCACCAACATTTAATGTAATCATTGATAAAGCTGGCTCCGCCCCCTACCGTTTTATTTTTGTTTCTATTTCTACCCTGTTTTTTCTAACTCTGTTACCATTTCTTAACTTCCTTAGATTATTTTTTAGTATTTCATTTTAATTTATCTATTTTCTTTTTGGCTATATCTCTGTATCTTTGCTATACTTACTATATTTGCTCTTTGTATTTTATTTTTAGTAGTTATTCTAGGAGATAATAATACATATAGAAAAACTTTCAGTCTATTTAGAGTTTACACTGTACCAGTTCAGGTGGTATTTAGAAATCTGGCAACCATACAGGTACATTTAGCCCATCCTTTAGCCCATCCCTCACTAATGTTAATGATCTACTTATCTTGCATATTACATCTACTTTACATTGAAAGCTCCAGCAGACAATGTTTTGCACTTTGCTTTCCACAGTCATACATACTTTAAGAATTTTTTTTTTATTGAAGCATAATTGACGTATAACATCGTATTGGTTTCAGGTGTACAACATAATGACTTGATATTTGTGCACACTGCAAAATGATCACCACAATAAGTCTAGTTACCATCCGTCACTACACAAAGTTAACTTTTAGGATTACCCTCTTGGCAACTTTCAAGTATCCTCTAAAATATTACTGACTATAGTCACCATGCAACTGTAAGCTTGCACTTCTTGACCTCCTTCACTCATTTTGCCCACTCCCTAACCCCAATCTCCTCTGGCAACCACCACTATGTTTTCTGTATCTAAGACTCTGGTTTGGTTTGGTTTTGTTTTTTACATTCCACATACAGGTGAAATCATACATTATTTGTCTTTCTCTGTCTGATTTATTTCACTTAGCATAATTCTCTCAAGGTCCACACATTTTGTCGCAAATGGCAAGATTTAATTCTTTTTTATGGCTGAGCAGTATTCCATTGTGTATATCCATGTATACATATATACACTGTATATTATATATATATGTATATGTATATACACACACACAAATACACACACACCACATCTTCTTATCCATTTTTCCATCAATGGACACTTAGGTTATTTCTATATCTGGGCTACTGGAAATAATGCTACAATGAAGATGGGGGTGCATATATCTTTTCAAATTAGTGTTTTCATATTCTTCAGATAAATACATAGAAGTGGAATTGCTGGATCATATGACAGTTCTATTTTTAACTTTTTGAGGAACCTCCATAAGGTTTTCCATATTGGCTACATCAATTTACATTCCCACCAACAGTGCCCGAGTGTCGCCTTTTCTCCACATTCTCACCAACACTAGTTATTTCCTGTCTTTTTGATGACAGCCATTCTAACAGGCTTTAGGTGATCTCTCACTGCAGTTTTGATTTGTCTTTCCCTGATGATTAGTGATATTGAGCATCTTTTTGTGTGCCTGGTTGGCCACCTGTACATCTTCTTTGGAAAAATGTCTATTCAGATCCTCTGCTGATTTTTTAACCAGATTGTTTTTTTTGCTATTAAATTTTATGAGTTCTTTATATATTTTGGATATTAATCCTTTATTGGATACATGATTTGCAAATATTTTCTCCCATTTAGTAGGTTGACTTTTTATTTTGTTGATGGTTTCCTTTGCTGTGCAGAAGCTTTTTAATTTGACGTAGTTCCACTTGTTTATTTTGCCTTTGTTGCCTTTGCTTTTGGAGTCAAATCCAAAACTTCATCGCCAAGATCCATGTCAAGTAGCGTATTGCCTATGCTTTCTTCTAGGAGTTTTATGGTTTCAGGTCTTACAGTCAAGTAGTTAATCCATTTTGAGTTAATATTTGTATATGGTGTAAGACAGTGGTCTACTTTCATTCTTTTGCATGTGGCTGTCCACTTTACCCAGCAACAATTATTGAAGATATCACCCTTTCCTCACTGTATATCTTGGTTCCTTTGTCGTAAATTAATTGACCATACATGGGTGGTTTTATTTCTGGGTTCTCTATTCTGTTCCATTGATTTATGTGTCTGTTTCCATGACAATGCCATACTGTTTTGATTACTAAAGCTTCATAACATAGTTTGAAAGTGGGGAGTATGATGCCTCCAGCTTTGTTCTTCTTTCTCAAGATAGCTTTGGCTATTAAGCTATGTACTGTGGTTCCATAGAAATTTTAAAATTGTTTGTTCCATTTCTGTGATAAATGTCATTGGACTTTTAATAGGAGTTGCATTGAATCTGTATATTGCTTTGGGAAATATGGACATTTTAACAATATAAATTTTTCCAATCCATGAGCATGGAGTTTCTTTCCATTCTTTGTGTCTTCTTTAATTTCTTCCATCAATGATTTACAGTTTTCATTTACACGTCTATCATCTCCTTGGTTAAATTTATTCCTAGGTATTTTATTCTTTTTGATGTGATTGTAAATGGGATTGTTTTCTTAATTTCTCTGATAGTTCATTGTTATTGTATAAAAACACAACCAATTTTTGTATACTGATTTTGTACCCTGCTACTTTATTGTATTTGTTCATTTGTCCTAACAGATTTTTGGTGGAGTCTTTAGTATTTTCTAAATATAGAACCATGTCTTCCATAAAACAGTGATAGTTTTACTTCTTCCTTTCCAATTTGGATGCCTTTTATTTCTTTTTCTTGCCTAATTGCTCTGGCAAGAACTTACAATACTATATTGAATAAAAGGGAGCATAGTGGGAATCCTTGTCTTGTTCCTGATCTTAGAGGGATAGCTTTCACCTTTTCACCATTGAGTACGATATTAGCTGTGGGCTTGTCATATATGGCCTTTATTATGTTGAGGTACATTCCCTCTATACCCATTTTGTTGAGAGTTTTTTTTTCCATAAAAGATGTTGAATTTTGTCAAGTGCTTTTTCTGCATCTATTGAGATGATCATATGATTTTTATCCTTCATTTTGCTAATATGGTATATTACATTGATTGATTTGCAGATGTTGAACCATCCTTGCATCCCTAAAATAAATCTCACTTGATCATGCTATATGCTCCCTTTAACATATTGTTGAATTCGGTTTGTTAATATTTTGTTGAGTATTTCTGCATCTATGTTCTTCAGAGATATTTGCCTGTTATTTTTTTTGTTTTTATATTCTTGTCTGATTGTAGCTGGCAT
Organism: Diceros bicornis minor; assembly: GCF_020826845.1. Lineage (NCBI taxonomy): Eukaryota > Metazoa > Chordata > Mammalia > Perissodactyla > Rhinocerotidae > Diceros > Diceros bicornis. The sequence goes on along the minus strand of NC_080760.1, from coordinate 18,134,587 downwards.
TGTAAAATAAGTTTGGAAGCATTCCTTCCTCTTCAATTTCTTTGGAAGAGTTTGAGAAGGACAGATGTTAAAGCTTCTTTGAATGTTTGGTAGAATTCACCAGTGAAGCCATCTTATCCTGGACTTTTCTTTGTTGGGCAGCTTTTGATTACTGATTCACTATTAGACATTGGTCTGTTCAGATTTTCTATTTCTTGCTAATTCAGTCTTGGAAGATTCTAAGATTCTAAGAATTAATCCATTACTTCTAGGTTGTCCAATTGGCTGGCGTATAATTGTTCATAGTAGTCTCTTATGATTCTTTGTTGTAACTTCTCTTTCATTTCTGATTTTATTTATTTGAGCATTCTCTCTTTTTTTCTTGGTGAGTCTAGCTAAAGGTTTGTCAATTTTGTTTACCTTTTCAAAGAACCAACTCTTAATTTCATTGATCATTTCTATTGTCTTTTTAGTCTCTATTTCATTTACTTCCACTCTGATCTTTATTTCTTTCCTTCTAGTAACTTTGAGATTTGTTTGTTCTTTTTCTAGTTCCTTTGAGTGTAAAGTTAGATTGTTTATTTGAGATTTTTCTTGTTTCTTCAGGTAGGCCTGTATTGCTATGAACTTTCCTCTTAGAACTGCTTTTGCTGCATCTCATAGATTTTGGTATGTCATATTTCCATTTGCACTTGTCTCTAGGTATTTTTTTATTTCTCCTTCAATTTCTTTATTGAGCCAATGCTTGTTCAGTAGCATGTGGCTTAATCTCCACATATATGTGATTTTTCCGGTTTTATTCTTGTAATTGATTTCAAGTTTCATACCACTGTGGTCAGAAAAGATGCTTTATATGATTTTAATCTTCTTAAATTTATTGAGATTTGTGTTGTAGCCTAATATGTAACCTATCCCAGGGAATGTACCATGTACACTTGAGAAGAATGTGTATTTTGCTGCTTTTGCATGAAATGTTCTGTATTTATTTATTAAATACATCTGGTCCAATGTGTTGCTTAAGGCTAATGTTTCCTCATTGATTTTCTGTCTGGATAATCTATGCATTGATGTAGCCTGTAACTGTCTTTCCAATTGTTGTAGTTCCATGGAGCCCAAGAACACAAGGCCCCTTGACCACCAGGGCCAGGTAATCAAGCAGTGTCCCCCCTGTGTAGACTGCACAGCCTGCTGGCTTTAGGGAGGCAGCTGGAGAGCGTAGGCAACAGGGCATACTTGATGGCTTTGTAGCAAGGGAGTGGAAAATGTCTGGACTGCACACACCTGCCAGCTTTAGCAAGAAAGCAGGATGATGCTGTGACCACTTGGCACTTGCTAGCCTTACTTTAGCAAGGCAGTGGGAGGGTGCCATGTTTGCATGTGCTCGCCTGTGCGAGCAGGGTAGAGAGTGCAAAAATAGTGTCCAATAGTGCCTCGGTTTCCAGAGAGAGGCCCAACTGTTCCCTGCCCTTCCAGCAGATGTTTTAATATTAGCAAGTGAATCTCTTTCACATATAGTCTATGTGCTTTTCAAACTTGTTTTTGTGCTGTGTCCCAGGGCAAGTGAGACCACATGTGACCCCTTTAAAAGGAAAATCTCAGGGGGCTGAACCAGTGGCATAGTGGTTAAGTTTGTGAGCTCTGCTTCGGCGGACCAGGGTTTGCAGGTTTGGATCCCAGGTGCAGACCTATGCACCACTCATCAAGCCATGCTGTGGGGCATCCCACGTACAAAATAGAGGAAGATAGGCACAGATGTTAGCTCATGGCTAATCTTCCTCAGCAAAAAGAGGAAGATTGGCAATGGATGTTAGCTCAGAGCCAATCTTCTTCACATACATACATACATACAAAAAAAGGAAGGCCGACCCCATGGCGTAGCGGTTACGTGTGTGTGCTCCGCTGCTGGCAGCCCAGGTTCGGATCCTGGGTGTGCACTGACACGCTGCTTGTCAGGCCATGCTGTGGCGGCGTCTCACATAAAGTGGAGGAAGATGGGCACAGATGTTAGCCCAGGGCCAGAATTCCTCAGCAAAAAGGATTGGCATGGATGTTAGCACAGGGCTGATCTTCCTCACCAAAAAAAAAAAAAAAAAAGGGAGAATCTCAGTTCCCTACTGCCCTTTGTGTCCTTTGGACATAAACCTCATTTATTTTCTAAGCCAGACATTTTGGGGACTCATCTCTTTAGTGCAAATCACAAGGGTTGGGGTGCCTGATGTGGGGCAAAAACCTCTCACTCCTCCGGAAGAAGCTCTGGACTTATGAGATCCCTCTCTATTGTGGGTTGCTACACTGGGGATGGGGTTTTGGTGAGACTGTATCTCTGCCTCACCTGTCTCAATGTGGTCCTTTTATTCTTTGCTGTGGAGGAGCAGTTCAACTAGTTTTCAGTACTATTTCAGAGGGAATTGTTTCATATGTCACTGTAGATTTGGTGTGTCCATGGAAAAAGGTGAGTTCAGGCCAAGCCACCATCTTGGATTGCCCCCAGTCATACATATTTTTTTTAAATAGTTTTTTTAAAAAAACTTACCAAGCTATTTATCATTTCTGTTGGTTTTCCTTTTTTGCTGAAGATACAAGTTTTCATCTGGTATCATTCTCCTTTATCCTTGAAACTTCCTTTTAGCATTCCTTGTAGAGCAGAGTTGCTGGTGACAAATTCTCTTAGTTTCCCTTCATCTACAGTGTCTTGATTTCACTTTGATTTCTGTGGGATATCTTTACTGGCTTGAAAGTTATTTTCTGTTAGCACTTTAAAGATATTGCTCCAAGGTCTTCTGTCCTCTATGGCTTTTAATGAGAAATCCTCTGTCAAATAATTGTAAACCTATATAAAATGTGTCTTCTTGCAGCTGCTTTCAAAATTTTAAAAAAGTTATCTTTGGTTTTCAGTATTTTAATCACAATGTGCCGAAGAACGTTTTTCTTTGAGTTTATACTCAAAGATAAACATGCTTGGGATGAGGTGAACTTCTTGAATATGCAAAAGCCCATCTTTGTCTGCAAATTTAGGAGGCTTTCTGGAAAATATTTGTTCAACATTTTCTGCCCCAATTTTTTTCTCTTTTCCTTTTGGAACTCCAATTACACATATATTATTTTGTCCCACAGCCACTGAGGTTCTGGTCCTTTTTTTTTTTTTTTGCTGAGGAAGATTCATCCTGAGCTAACATCCATGCCAATCTTCCTCTATTTTTTAGAATGTGGGCCACCAGCACAGCATGGCTGCTGACAGAGCAGTGTAAGTCCGTGCGTGGGAACTGAACCTAGGGTCGCCAAAGTGGAGTACACTGAACTTAACCACTAGGCCACTGAGGCTGGCCCTCTGGTCCTTTTTTAAATACCTTTTTTTCTCTCTGTTTTTCAAATTCAGTAATTTCTATGCTCTGTGTTCAAGTTCAGTGACTTTTTCTTCTGTCATATGCAGGCCACCACTAAGCCCATATAGTATAGTTTATTTTTCTTTCAGGTATTTTATTTTCAAATCTTAAATTCCATTTGATTCTTTTTATACTTTTTATTCCCCATTGAGAATTCTTATCTTTTATATTCAGTGTGTTTTCCTTTACACATCATGAAAAAAGTTATAATCGCTGCTTTAAAGTCTTTTTTGCAATTCAATTACAGTCATGTGTCACTTAATGATGGGGATATGTGTCGTTAGGTGATTTTGTCATTGTGTGAACATCATAGAGTGTACTTACACAAACTTAGTTGGTACAGCCTACTATACATCTAGGCTATATTGCATTAATCTTATGGGACCACTGTCACATATGCTGTCCGTTGTTGACTGAAACTTCGTTATGTCGCACATGACCGTATTTTAAAACACATTGGGAACGTTCATTTAGTTGTCAGCTTTTGCTTTTTTTCCCCCGAGTATACAGAAATAATCAATGGGATGGATGGAGTGAGGTGGGCTTCTGCTGTTATGTTAGAATTGGATCTCTTATGCTTTCCTTTTTAACAACTTCTGTGATAAAGGATCTAAAGAAGGTGAATCTATTTCTCTGCACTCTGTTTGCTAAAGCTGCCATACAAAAGTATCATAAGCTGGGTGGCTTAAAACAATAGGAATTTACTGTTTGACGGTTCTAGGGGTTAGAGTCCCTAATAAAGGTATCACCAGTGCCATATTCCCTCTGAGACTCTTGAGTAGAACCCTTCATTGCCTCTCTTCCTTACTTCTGGTGGTAGCTAGCAATCATTGTATTCTTTGGCTTGCAGCTGGATCAGTTCAATCTCTGTCTCCATCTTCACAAGACACTGTGTGTGTCTTTACATTGACTTCCCTCTGCGTGTGTCTGCATCCCAATTTCCCCTTTTTGTAAGGATACCAGTCACATTAGATTAGGGATCACTCTCATGACCTCATTTTAACTTGATTACCTCTATAATGACCCTGTTACCAGATAAGGTCACATCCTGAGATACTAAGGATTAGGAACTCAACATATCTTTTGAGAGGGATGCAATTACAATTTCCCTTCCTCTCTGAAATGTTTTTCAGCAACCATCAGCATTAGCATTCAGAGAATAATCTAAGACAGAGTAAGTCATTTCATGATTATCCTCTTTCATACCATTATGGGTTATAATGGAATGGCAAATGGCCATTAAACTGGAATATTTAATATTGTTCAAAAGTATTTACTACTGATTATAAAAGAAATGATTTTTATAATGGAGGATGAGCTTTTAGTTGTTATGACAGTGTTCATTTAATGTAGGGCCTCATCATAATTCTAATTATATGCATTTTTATAATAAGCCCACCCCCAATATATTAGCATGTCCAATCTTTTCAAAGTGCACAAACACATATAAAAACTAAACCAAGCTGTATAGTATACAGTAGGGGGAAAGAGGGAAAGAGGCAAAGAGAAAAGGAGAAAGAAGGAGGATGGTAAAGGAGGCTCTATAAAATATGGAATAATATTTGAACCCACTTTAAAAAACACAGTTTAAAGACTGGCTTGTAGGGGCCGGCCTGGTGGCGCAAGCAGTTAAGTGTGCGTGGTCCGCTGCAGCGGCCCAAGGTTCGCCGGTTCGGATCCCGGGCGTGCACCGACGCACCGCTCGGCAAGCCATGCTGTGGCAGTGTCCCATATAAAGTGGAGGAAGATGCGCACGGATGTTAGCCCAGGGCCAGTCTTCCTCAGCAAAAAGAAGAGGATTGGCAGATGTTAGCTCAGGGCTGATCTTCCTCACAAAAAAAAAAAAAAATTTAAAGACTGGCTTGTAATCACTAACGCTGGGATAAACACAGATTTATCAATATTGACCTGTCAGATTTAATAAGACTTAAAAAAGTATTGTTTTAAAAATATAATTTCAAATAGTATTCAACATTGACAATGTATGTATAAAATATACTACAGTCTGCTTAAGGTCAAAGAAACAAGTGTTAACTTGTATGCAATTAATAATTTGTACAAACCCAGGTGATATGAATTCATATTAAACTGTAAAACTGCTGAATACAATATGTTTGGCCTATACCAAGTGAAATGTTATGCAATTAACAAAATGCCTTTTTAAAATAGTAAACAGTGCTGTTTTTTTTAAATATTACATGTCAATCAAAAGGTCTGAGTGATAATCTGATTCCAACAGACTCTTCCAGTCTGATAGTAAAGTAGTTCTTCAGCATTTAAAAACTTTACATCTGCAACTGATTTCATTCCATCAGCCAAAAGATGCATTTATACTATCACCATTACATTTTCAGAAGAGTTTAAATTACAAAACTTGAGAGAGCTTCAAAGCAATTCTTAATCTAACCATTCTGATCTTGATGGCACTGTTCAAAATAATTTAGGACACTTAATAGAAGAGAAACCCTGAAACAAAATGGATAACAATTGTTCCTAAATCACATTATTTTAAATTTCCTTTCATAAATCAAATGTACCAACCTGGAGGGTCGAGCATTTTATCTCAAGCGACTCTAGGTCAACATGGAGACAAACGACAAATGAATGTCTTGTATCAGGTCCTGTAGCAAGTAGTTTTTGAGATGTAACAGCTAGAGTAGAGGTGCAACCCATAGGTTCCACTAGGCAAAGTGTCACTTGTTTTCCAAAAAGGCTATATATGCTGAAATGATGCAAGCTGATAGTCCAAGGAAAAGCATCACCTGATAAAGGAGATGAAAGGGGGTAGGGAAGCACACATACAAAGATGTAGTTAATTGTCACTTGATAGTAAGTTGTCTATTGTCTAAATTTGAAATATAAAACATTTAATATGGCATCATAAAAAGTGGAGATAGTATCCCACAGACCAACGTGCTAAAGAATTTACATGCTACTTAAAAGTTATCTTTTTAAAATGTTTATATTTGTATTTATTATAACATACTATCATATAACTATGGACATTATAAAAATACAGAAATAGAAATTAAGGAAATGATATAAAGTATAAATATAAAGAGGAAGTTCTAGCTTCCTCTTTCCTTACTCTAGTGGGTTGTACTGTGCAACTGCTGGGGGCGTGTGCACTATAACTTGGAGACCACAGAAAACATGTTAACTTAGGAAAACGCAATACTCTTTGTATGGACTGAAGGTGACCACAAATCTGGCTGTGGAATGAGAGAGGAAAAGAATAACCAATCTACTATGGTCTGTTGGATGACCTGCACCAGAATCCTGTGAGTGCTTATCAAAAATACAGATTCCTGGTTTCTACTTCAGACCAACTTAATCAGAATCTCTGGTGATAAGACCCAGGACGCATTTCGGTCTTCTCTTGGTGATTCCTATGTATAATATGTTATTTTTAAATAAAGTATACTTGATAAAAAAATAAGCACTCATAAATTTCAGAATTAAAAGCAATATTCCTTTCCTTCTTTTATAAATTTACCAGAGATTAATTCATTAATATAAATTTAGGAGATATAATCATCTTATTTTTTGTGGATATTGATAAACTACTTTGTGAAATAATTTTTAAAAATGTACTCAGTATTACAATACTTGTAAACATTTATTATTGGGAAGCCAATTTGATAGAAAATAGTTCCTTTGACTTGTAGTTTTGACTTTGCAACTCTACGAGCACTTATCAGTGCTAATTGATACTGTACAGTATCAATTTCTTTTTAAGTAGCTCAATTATTTTAAAAGAAATGGAAATATTTATTTATTTTCTCATTACAGAGGTACAGAGGTACCTCACTGAAGATAATTTAGAAAATATAATTATAAAAAAGAAAAATCAAAACCAGTCATAATCCACCTTTAACCCTGCCACTCCCAATAATAAGCACTATACATTGTTATATTTCCTTGAAGTCTTTTTTTTCCCCTATAGTTTTGGACATGCCCTCGCAGAATCAGAACCAGGATCACATTGAACTTTTAGTTTCATGTTATTTTTCAGCAACAACAACAACAAAAAATCAAGTGAATTACTAAGTGGATCATACTACAAATACATATATTACAGGAATCTAAAAATGTATTCGAATTGTGAATGGTGATACTCAGTGGGTACAAGGTATATTCTCATAAATTTATACATTCAAAATGTCTTGACCAAATATAGTTAATAAAATCAAAATCAGAAACTTTGAAATTGAGAGTTGAATAACAGAATAGATCTAGCTACATAGTAGTCCACAATAACTTGACTAGAAACAATGAAAACTGCGTAATAATACGTGGTCAGCACTGTGGTACTCTGTCTGTCTTGACACTTAAAATATTTTGCCCCTGTAACAACAACAATAAACAAACACATAGAGACAGAGATTGGATTGGTGGTTACCAGAGGGGAAGGGGGGGGAGGGAGGAGGGCGAAAGGGATAATTCAGCACATGTGTGTGGTGATGGGTTGTAATTAGTATTTGGGTGGTGAACATGATGTAATCTATGCAGAAACAGAAGTATAATGATGTACACCTGAAATTTATACAATGTTATAAACCAATGTTACTGCAATAAACAAAAAATTGAATAAATAAATAAATAAAAAATAAAACAGTAATAAGAGAAAAACAAAACTGAGTGGAGACAACAGTAGTCACACAGTTGGGAAGAAATGGATTTAGTCTAAGGATGTCACTACAAAAAGAAGTAAACAAACATAAAAGAACAACAACCCTTAGGGGAAAAATAAAAATAGGCACACCTAAAACATTCAATATTTAAAAAATTTTAGACATACAAAGAAAGAGGAGAGTGTGCTCTATTCCAGAAAACAGAAAAATGCAGTCAATAAAAACTCTGAGTGTCCACAGATGTTGGATGTAGCACAACAAAATACTGCAATGCAGCTATTATAAATGTATTCAAAGAACTAAAGAACAACATTTTCAAAAATTAAAGCAAAGTATGATAACAATGAATCAACAAATAATCTCATAAGAAAATAAAAAAAGAAACAAATCAAACTTTAAAGTTAAAAAGTAAGATTGAAATGAAAAATTTAGTAGAGAAGCTCAATAGCAGATTCATAATGGCGTAAGAAAAAAAATAAATGAAGCTGAAGACAGAGCAATAGAACTTATGCAACCTGAAAACAAAAAGAAAAAATACTGAAAAAAACTAAGAGCCTCAGAGACTTGAAGAACAACATCAAGTATACTAACATCAATGTAATGTACGTGCCAGAAGGAGAGAAAAGAGAAAAAAGCAGAAAAATATTTGAAGAAATAATGGCTGAAAAATCCCCAAATTGATAAATAACATTAACACATACATCCAAGCAGCTTAACTAAGCCCAAACAGAATGAATACTAAAACATAAACACCTAGATACATTATAGTTGAATTGTTGAAAGCTAAAGAACAAGAGAAAATCTTGAAAGCAGCAAAAGAAAAATCACATACAGTAGAAAACTAATATGTTTAAAAGCTAATTTTTATGTGAAATAATGGAGTTCAGAAGGCAGTGGGAAAGCACATTTAAACACATAAAAGGAAAAAAATAATCAACCAAGAATTTTATAGCCAGAAAAACTATATTACTAATATTAAGGTAAAATAAAAACATTCTCAGATAAGCAAGGGCTAAGAGAACTCATTGCTAGCAAAGCTGCCTTAAGAGAAATATTAAAGAAAGTCCTACAGGTGGTAATTCAAACGCACAGGAAGAAATGAAGAGCACTGGATATGACAAATATGTGGGTTAATATAAAACAGTCTATAAATGTATTATTTCTCATTTCTTCTGTTACGTACATTAAAAGGTAGTTGATTATATAGGGCAATAAATATAACACTGTATTGTTGGGTTATAATATATAGAGATGTAATATATGTGTAAATACAAGGGGGTAGAGAATAGAACTATGATAGAACAAATTTTCTATAATTTACCAGAATTAAGTTAGAATATGTCTGAGGTAGAGTACGATAAATTGAGAGGCATAATATAATCCCTAGGGCCACCATTTAAAAAATACATAATAAAAAATCAGTAAAGGAAGTGAAATGCTATACTAAAATACACATTTAAAACAAAGGATGTAGTAAAAGAGAAACAGAGGAATAAAAAACACAAGAGAGACAAATAAATGACCATTTTAATTCAAACATATCAATATTACATGAAATATAGATAGTCTAAACACTCCATTTAAGAACAAGAGATTGTCAGACTACATAAAAATGCAAGCTCTAACTAAAGACTGTCTAAATAAGAAGCACCTTCAATCAAAAAGACAACCGTGTTTAAGCAAAAGGATAGAAAAGATATACCATAAAAACCATAACCATAAAAAGTTGGAGTAGCTACGACAAACAGATAAAATAGATATAGGAAAATAAGTATTACAGAGACAAAGAGGGATATAATTCATAATGATAACAGGGTCAATACTTTAGAAAGCCATAACAATTATGTGTGCATATACATTAACAACAGAGCTTCAAAACATACAAAGCAAAAACTGACAGAATTTAAAGAGAAAATAGACAACTAAACAATAATACTTGAGTATTTCAATACTCCAGTGTCAATAACTGATAGAATGACTAGACAGAAAGTCAGTAAGGCTATAGAACAGATGAACAACAATAACATCAATCAACTCAAACTAACTAAAATGTGTAGAACACTGTACCCAACTACTGCAGAATACACATTCAAGAACATATGGGACATTCTTCCAAAGGGACCACTTACTAGTCTATAAAGCAAGTCTTAATAAATTTTAAAGGATTAAAAGCATACAATATATGTTCTAGACCACAATGGAATTAGACTAGAAAACAGCAACAAAAAGAAATATGTGAAATTTTCAAATATTTGGAATTTAAACCACATACTTCTAAATAACCCAGTGGTCAGAGAAGAAATCATAAAGAAAATTATAAAATATTGTGAGTAAAAGAAAATGAAAACACATCAAAGTCTCTGGGATACACTTAAAGCAGTGCTTAAAGAGAAATTTATAGTATTAAATGCCTGTATCACACAAGAATAAATTTCTCAAATCAGTAACCAAAGTTTTCCCCTTAAGAAACTAGAAAAAAATAAGATGAAACTAAAACAAAGCAAGTAGAAAAAAAGAAATAATAAAGATTAGGGCAAAAATCAATGAAACAGAAAACAGAAAAACAACAGGAAAAAATCAATGAAACTAAAAGTAGGTTCTATGAACAGATCAGCAAACTGACAACGAGTTAGGGAGGCTAACCTTGAATAAAGGAGAGAAGCCACCAATTACCAAAATCAGAAATGAAAGAAGGAATATTACTAACAACTCTAGAGAAATTAACAAAGATTAAAAGGCAGCATTATGAACAACTCTATATGTCCCAACAAATTAGTCAACTTAAATGAATGGATAATTTTAAATTTAAATTGGCATTATTATTGGGGAGATGTTGTTAAAGGGTACAAACTTGCAACTAGAAGATGTACAAGTTCTGGTTTAAATTTAAATTGGCATTATTATTGGGGAGATGTTGTTAAAGGGTACAAACTTGCAACTAGAAGATGTACAAGTTCTGGAGAAGTAAAAACAGCATAATGATTATAATCAACAATATTGCATTGTATACCTCAAAGCTGCTAAGAAACTAGATCTCAATGTTCTCGCCACAAAAAAGAAATAATAATTATGTGATATGTCAGTCATATTTCAATTAAAAAAACAAATTTCCTTTAATGAGAATATGTTACCTTGGTATCATTTGAAAAACACATTTTTAAGATCTTAAGACAATGTATATTATACAGTTTATTTAAAAAGATGATCAGGGGCCAGCCCGGTGGCGTGGCAGTCAAGTTTGCACATTCTGCTTCTGCAGCCCGGAATTCGCCAGTTTGGATCCTGGGCACGAACCTACTCACCGCTCATCAAGCCATGCTGAGGCAGTGTCCCACAGAGAAGAGCAACAACTCTACAACTATGATATACAACTACATCCTGGGGCTTTGGGGAGAAAAAACAAAAAGAGGAAGATTGGCAACAGATGTTAGCGCAGGGCCAATCTTCCTCAAAATAAATAAATAAAAATAAAAAGCTGATCAGGAAAAATATGACTGCATATTAGATCTGCCATATTGGTTTTAAACAAGTGTGTGTAGAGGGGTGCAAAATGCAAAACTGATTAACAGGAAATAACATACGGTTCCTTTTCCAGCCTTTAAAAGTCACAGAATCCATAGCTAAACAAATGATGGAGCAGGCTGGATGTGAGCTACTGAGAAGAGAATCATGTCTGTAGCAATTATATTAACTGCGTTTAGGCAGTTCAACAGCTTAATTTCATTTGTAATACATATACGATGGCTTCCATGAGATTTATTTAAAAACAACAACATCATCAAGAACAAATATGAAGCTCTTTTCTGAGCTTCCTCTTTTCCCCAAGGAATCTCATTTACATATGGTTTAAGGTTTAAAGTCAAAGGCGCTGGGTAAAACTGGAAAGAAACTATTGCAATAGTACATCGCCATCTTTCAGAACAAGTGGAAATTATGATTATCAAACTATGATAGTAAAAAAAGTTTAAAATGGAACAATACATATAAACTACTAAGTTGATTCAGAATTACATGGAAAAATAGCCCTGGTGTTTTTCATAGATGCTCAAAAATTTTCACATCAGTTTCTATTAAAACTCACTAAATCCAACAAGAGTAAAGTTTTAATTTATAAATGATCTCAATATTCCATTTCTGTCAAAATATTTTATTAAAGCCACAGACAACTCTTTCAAAGAAGAAAAAACAAACCTCTGAAGGCACAGTGTAGAAATCCATCTACTCAGGGGTGTGAGCTGGATGTAGCAAATTACATCCGCAAGCCTCACTGCAAGTGTTCCCTAATGAAACTTCAGATGCTGATGTTGACCCAAACACCCTACACAGATTGAATCTGGGTATATTAGAGTACATTAGAGATCATCTCTCCTTTTCCATGGCAATTGAAATCAGATGACACATTTCAACAAACAGTCCCTCATTTTGAACTTTAGAAGCCCAAATTCAGTGCTTACAAGGAGCCTCAAATCTATAATTTGAACATATCTTGCTCATCCTATTGATCATCTTTGTCATACTGGTTGGATATTTTTTTTTCATTTTTTTCACATCATAATGACTAGGAATTCTTTTTCAATTGTTTATGAGCCTGAAGATAAGTTAGAAGTTCACCTTTTCATTTTTAAGATTTTTTCTCCTATAGTAACCAAAAACTACTTACTGAATAGTATACTTTTACTATCCTTATCCCAATAATAATTATTTTTGTTCAGCATTGGATTCCCTTAGTAGAGTGAAAAGGGCAGGAAACATATCTGTCTTGTTCAATGTTCTATTCCTATCATCTAGCACAATGCCTGGTACGATTAGAGCTCACTAAATAATAGTAAAGTGATGAGTCAGGTACAATGAGAACAGAGAACAGGGGGACCTGGCATATGAAATACCCTGAAGCCTGAAGGATGAAAAGAAGAGAGAAGCCTAGAGAGGAGCTCAAGAAGGAGGAAGTTACATTTGTAACATATGCTAAGGCCCTGCGATAGGACAGAGCTGTGCTTGTTCAAAGAACACAGAAAAGGCTACCGGGGCTGGGGTTAGGCAATACTTAGCAGTGGGGACAGTTGCAGAAACTAAGGCTGGAGAAGTAGGCAGAGCCAACTCATTCAGGATCTCGCTGGTCATGCTAAGGATTTTAAAATTTACACAAAGATTGACAGGAAGCCATGAAAGGGATTTCAGGCAAAAATAACTAAATTACCCCACATGAAAAATGGAGAAGAATTTGAAATTACTTTGGTCAGGAGATCAAAGAGGGAGAGAAAAGAGCCAGGGAAAGAAATCTCTTGTGGCAGTGTTGCTAAGTAAGAATTCTAAAGCACAAAAATGTCTAAGACACTAACAGATTTAAAAATCGTTTGATGCAGGGTGTACCAGTACCACCTTTGCCCTTAGTAGGAAATCTTCGGTAAGCTCTACTTTACTCTTTAATGCTTTTATGTGAGTGGATACTATGAGAGAACTAAAAGAAGTGAAGAATTTTGTCTATTTCAGAGATAGGGTCCCATACATGGTTCTAGGAACACTGCAGTAGAACAAACCAAAAAGAGAAAATATATCTGAGAAACAGCAGACATTGGAAGCCAGGCCAGGGAATTTGGAAATCCTACTCAGATATTAGTAACTATAATGGCTTTTACTTAAAGTGCTCATACATTATCTCATTTAATCCTCACGACTTTTTCAAAAAGATACTAAGTTTGTTTATTGCACTACCACCCTCAATAGCTTGTAAAATATGAGAGAGCAGGCACCATCTGTCTGGTTCAAGTCTGTATTCTCTGTCTGTCACATGGCAGGCGCTCAATAGATATTTGTTGAATAAATGGGACCGATATGGAGACAGAAGGAAGATGAGGAAATCAGAAAAGAGGCTGGAGGAGTGAGAAAGATAGCAAAGAGAGATGACTGATGAAAAACTCAGCTTAGGTTTTAGGAATCCAAAAAAAAATAGATATCCTCAAGACGCTGTACCAAGTAACTCCCCCATCTATAAAGATGCACATTATGTTTCAAGGCCTACTGGAGTCAACTTTATGTCTCTTTTGGATGTCTCAGAATACTGACAAAGCTTTAAGGCACCAACAAAAAGGTCTCATTTTACTTTCATTCTGGTTGCATTTTAATGATAATCCTAAATTGAAGAAGATACAAATAAAAGGAAAGATATTCAGTGCACATGGATTAGAAGAACTAATACTGTTAAAACATCCATATTACCCAAAGCAATCAACAGATTCAACACAATTCCTATCACAATTCCAATGGCATTTTTCACAGAAATAGAATAAGCAACTCTAAAATTTATGTGGAACCACAAAAGACCCCAAATAGCCAAAGGAACCTTGAGAAAGAAAAATAAAGCTGGATGCATCAAACTTCCTGACTTCAACCTATACTACAAAGCTATAGTAACCAAAACAGTACGGTATTAGCAATAAAAACAGACACATAGATCAATGGAACTGAACAGAGAGTACAGAAATAAACCCTTGCATTCATGTTCAATTAATGTAGAACAAAGAATATACAACGGGGAAAGGACAGTCTCCTCAATAAATGGTGTTCGGAAAACTGGATGGCTACATGCAAAAGAATGACACTGGAACCCTATGTTACTCCATACACAAAAATCTACTCAAAATGGATTAAAGACTTGAACATAAAACCTGAAACCATAAGACTCCTAGAAGAAAAGATAGAGGGTAAGCTCCTTGACCTTGGCCTTGGCAATGATGTTTTGGATTTGACACAAAAACCAAAGGAAATAAAAGCAAAAATAAAGAAGTAGAGCTAAAGAAAATGAAAAAGCTTCTGCAAAGCAGAGGCAACGATCAATAAAATGAAAAGACAACCTAGGGAATAAGAGAAAATATTTGTAAATCATGTATCTGATAATGGGTTAATATCCAAAATAGAGAGAGAACTCATACAACTCAATAGCAAAAAAACAATCCAATTAAAAAATGGGAGAGGATCTGAATAGACACTTTTCCAAAGACAACATACAAATGGTCAAGAGGTACATGAAAAGGTGCTCAACATCACTCATCATCATGAAAATGCAAATCAAAACCAGCATGAGATATCACCTCATACTTGTTAGGATGGTTATTATCAAAAAGACAAGCAATAACAAGTGTTGGTGAGGATGTGGATAAAAGGGAACCCTTGTGCACTGTTGGGAATGTAAATTGGTGCAGCCACTATGGAAAACAGTATGGAGGTTCCTCAAAAAGTTAAAAATAGAACTACCATATGATCCAGCAATTCCACTTCTGGGTATATATCTCAAGGAAATGAAATCACTATCTCAAAGAGATATCTGCACCCCTAAGTTCATGCAGCATTATTTACAATAGCCAAGACATAGAAACAACCTAAGTGTCCATCGATGAATGAATGGATAAAGAAATGTCACACACACAGGAATATTATTTAACCATAAAAAGAAGGAAATCCTGCCATTTGTGACAACATGGATGGATCTTGAAGGCATTATGCTAAGCGAAATAAGTCAGACAAAGACAAATACTATATTCTCACTTATATGTGGAATCTAAAAAAACAAACAAACTCATAGACACAGAGAACAGATTGGTGGTTGCCAGAAGCAGGAGGTGAGGGCATGAGCAAAATGGCTGAAGGTGATAAAATTTCCAGAAATAAGATAAGTTATGGAGAGGTAATGTACAGCATGGTGACTAAAGTTAACAATACTGTATCACATATTTGAAAGTTGTTAAAAGAGGAGATCTTAAAAGTTCTCAAGACAAGAAAAAAAAATTTATAGCTATGTGTGGTAATGGATGTTAACTAAACTTATTGTAGCAATCATTTTGCAATATATACATCAAATCATCATGTTGTGCACCTAAAACTAATACAATGTTATATGTCAATTATATCTCAATAAAACTGGAAAAAAATGATAACCCTGAGTAATTATTTAAAAGATTAGATTTTGTGCCATATTTCCTGTTTAAGAAGGCAAAGATACTATATATTTTGTATATGTACCTATAAAATATATGTATTTTATATATTTATATATGTATATAATACATATACATACAATATACTAAAATATTTCCATCAAAATAAAAGGTTTGAAGTATAAAACCCTAGTTATACAGGAAACATCTACACTGACCTCCAAGCTAGGAACCATGGAGCTATTCTACATATTTACTTCTCCTTTACTATCCATAACTAACCCAGTCACAAGGATTTGCCAATTTTTTAAAAAATATTTCTCTATTCTTCCCATTCTCTTCATCCCTATCACCACTATTCTGGTTCTGACAGTCATGTTTCTAGACAACTATAATAGCTAGCTATAATATCTAACTAACTTCCTTGCCTCCAGTTTTCCTACCTTCCCCTGTGTGCCCCCCCACCAAATCTATCCTCTATATTTATCAAAAAACATTTACTGAACAAAAAATGAGCTGAACATAAAACAATAGTATCAGAGAAGCAGACTAGAAAGGAGTATAATGGGAAGGTTGTAGCGATTTAGACACATTCCATACCTGGTTGAACATGAATGATTGAAAATATTTATCTATGTTCTAAAACCAGCAAAATGACAATGAGAGAGAAAAAAAGCATTATAAATCAAAAAGGACTATGAGAACAGGAGAGAACATGACAGCAGATAAGAAATATCATAAAATTTTTGAACATGGAAAGGTAATAGATAAACAGCAAGTGGCTGAGGCCAAGACGGGTAAGTTATAAAAGATCCATCTGATCATGGTATCCATTCTTGACCAGTTCTAATACTCAACTACGTTTGAAAAAGAGAATGCAGAGCGACACTAAAACCACGAGGACTAGTTGAAAACTGATCAAATGAATAAACAGACCTCCAGATTCTTTCTCCATCTACGCACAGGTGTAAAGACAGAGTAAATTGCTCTTTACGCATATGCATCAAAGCATTATACCAAACATTTTTATAAACAACCTTTAAAATGAAGAAAAAAGTTAAATTTATGTTCCTTCATAAGAAGTTAATATCTATAGTTTTTAATACCTAAAGAAGATTTAAATATATTGAAATAATCCTTCCTCACGGTAGGTTTGGCCAATAAGAATAACCATATGGTTAAAAAATTGTTTCTACTTTAGATTCCAATGTTGATTATATAGTCACTCTATATTCTCCTAGGGAGTATGAAAAATAGACTTTAGAAGTTTCTATTTGATTCTAGCCATTTGATTCTAGCCCTCTCCAACTGGTACGTGATTTTTTTAAAAGTTCAAAATAAACTAATATGCTGTCTAACTCAGTTCTAGAAAAAAAATTCAGAGAATATAACAACATCTTATGCTTTAAAGATGAAGATTTCTGTAGTTCTTAAGTCATTCATAATGTATTTGAAAAACAAGATGAGAATAAAATAACTTACATGAAAAAGACAAACAGTAGAAGTTGGCAGGAGTGTTGTAGGAATAAGAGGGATTTTAAATGAGCATTGAAGAGCTATGGGGCAGTATATATCAGTCCTTTCATAAAATCCATTAGAAAAAATGAGGTATAATATTGTGACAATATATTTAAATCACTGAGGGATTCTATTTCCAGGAACATGGTAGATTTAGTGTCCTGAATGACCCTTGTGCTAAAAACAAATAAAAATGATGAATATATTTATAAAATGTTTATATATAACATATATTATGAATAAAATTTATATAGATTGGTTTAAACATACACATGATATCTTCTTAAATTCATTAATGAGTTCCCCAAAAAAGTAAGGATTATTAAGGCCAAGAACTGAAGGAAGCCAGAAACTCAGAGGTAAGCAAAACAAACGGCTTGAGGGTTGAGGCCATTTGTTGTCAAAACTGGTGAAACTGAACATCCTTGTTCACAGCTAAAGCTGATTAAAGATAAAGCCCTAGGGCCGGCCCCGTTGCTTAGCGCTTAAGTGCGTGCGCTCTGCTGCTGGCAGCCCGGGGTTCGGATCCCGGGCGCCCACCGACGCACCGCTTCTCCGGCCATGCTGAGGCCACGTCCCACATACAGCAACTAGAAGGATGTGCAGCTATGACATACAACTATCTACTGGGGCTTTGGGGGAAAAATAAATAAATAAAATTACAAAGTACTTAAAAAAAAAAAGATAAAGCCCTAGGCCCAGGAGCAGTGTAGAACCTAACAGAACATGAGGTTCATATGCAAATTGCTACAATATTAATGTTAGGGTAAACTAGAAATAAAACTGCCCTGCTTTTACCATGTCTACATGACCCTAATACAAACTCTACCAGAAAACTGAACATTGAACGGAGGAAGAAAAATACTCATAACCACAAGCCAGACCTCATAAGAGGTTGTAACTTGAATTTTTATTATCTGAGTGGCATAAAAACCTCTTATCAACAATTTAGTTTCAAGTGATCCTGAACTGGTAATGCTCCCAATGTGTCAGAAGTAAATTCAAATATGCACAGGAGGAATCTATCGGTCTTCAAAGAAGCCTTGAAAATTATTAATAAAAAGCAAGGAGGTTTAAAAATCAAAGTGAAAAGAATACCATAAGCAAAATTTTAAATTTAATACATAGTAAAGTGTTATAAAGTTAAAAAACCAGGAAAATTAATTTATGGTCTTAGATGCTAAGTTTGCCTTTAAAGAAATAGTGGCTGGCAAGGGGCTAGAGAACATCTCCTGGGTGCTGGTGACATTCTTGATCTTGATTCAGATGCTGGTAACATGGGTGGGTTTATTATATAAAATGTATCAAGCTGTATACTAAGAGTTGTGTAGTTTTCTGTATGATATATTAGAATTCTCTAAAAGTTCATTAAAAAACTCAATGCTTTAACAGCATATTAGACACAATTAAAAATAAAATTAATGAACTGGAGGATCAGATTAAAGAATTTACTCAGAATGCAGGTCAGCAAGTCAAAGAGAAAAAATATGAAAGCTCAAGAAGAGACAGGAAAAATACAGTAAAAAAGTTAAAACGTCTAACATATGTAGAAAGAATGAGGCAGAGGCAATATCTGAAGAGATAATGCCAGAAAACTTGCAGAACTCATAAAAGACACCAATACTAAAACTTTAAAACACAGAGATTAAAAAGATTCTTAAAGCGGGGCCGGCCCCATGGCTTAGCGGTTAAGCGCGCGCACTCCGCTACTAGAGGCCCAGGTTCAGATCCCGGGCGCACACCAACACACCACTTGTCTGGCCATGCTGAGGCGGCGTCCCACATACAGCAACTAAGAAGGATGTGCAACTATATCATACAACTATCTACCTGGGTTTTGGGGAGAAAAAGGGGGAAAAAAAAGAGGAGGATTGGCAATAGATGTTAGCTCAGGGCCAGTCTTCCTCAGCAAAAAAAAAAAAAAAAAATCCGTAAAGCTGCCAGAGAGAAAGGACAAAATAACTTCAAGGAAACACAAACTAACAGTGGATCTCTTAAAAGGGCAATGAAAAGCAAAAGTTAGTGCAATAGTATCTTTAACAGGACAAACAAAAATAACTACCAACAAGAAATTGTATATCCAGCAAAAAATCTTTTAAGAGAGATGGCAAAATGAAGACATTTTCAAACAAACAAGTTTGCTAACAGCAGATCATCACAAAGAGGCAGAAGGAAAAGGATCTAAGAAATAAGAAAGGACTGAGCTGTGAGAAGGAATCATTAGTACGGCACTAGTATATGAATCAGCAAAGATGGTCCAGGACCAAAACCGGCTGACTACCAGAGTTCATGAATAAAACTCTATTGGAATACAATCATGTCAATTCACTGACATACTGTCTACAGCTGCTTCTGCACTACAAAGCAGAGTTGAGTAGTTGTGACAGAAACCATATAGCTGATAAAATCGAAAATGTTTACTATCTGGCCTTTTACTGAATAAATTTTCCAAAC
The DNA here is from genome assembly GCF_020826845.1 of Diceros bicornis minor. NCBI lineage: Eukaryota > Metazoa > Chordata > Mammalia > Perissodactyla > Rhinocerotidae > Diceros > Diceros bicornis. Next base: position 18,114,688 of record NC_080760.1, on the reverse strand, counting down.
CCTACCCTAGTTGTATATATGCAATATATAAACAATATAAAAAAGCAATTATTTTTTAAACGATAATATCTTATGAAGTTTAAAAATAAAAGAATTAAAATATACAACAATAATAATCAGGTTAATCAGGAGACGATGATTAAATTAAAGTATTTTAAGACTCGTATGTTGTTCAGGCGCAGAGTAAATAAATTAAATACGCATCTTAATATTTCCAGAACCAGAGTTTACTTTGTGGAAAGAGTATTAATTTCTAAGACTAAAAAAATAGAATAGTTATTAGATTTAATAATTTCCAATATAGCAGGGGAAAACACGGAATTAAAAAACATATTATAGGGGCTGGACCGGTGGCGTAGTGGTTGGGTTCACGTGCTCTGCTTCCCCAGCCCAGGGTTTGCAGGTTTGGATTAGGGCCAATCTTCCTCACCAAAAAAAAAAAGAAAAAGAGAGAGAAGAAAAAAATATTATAAAGGAAACAATCAAGATAGTGTAAAGACTCCCACAGAATGGGAGAAAATATTTGCAGATCACATGTCTGGTAAGGGTCTAATATTCAGAATATATAACGAACTCTTTTACAACTCAACAATAAGAAGACAAATAACCCAACTAAAAAGTGGGTAATGGATTTGAGTAGAAAAAGATAATACAAAACAAGATCCATGAATGGGGGCTGGCCTCATGGCTTAGCGGTTAAGTGCGTGCTCCACTACTGGCGGCCCGGGGTTCGGAGCCCGGGCACGCACTGACACACTGCTTCTCCAGCCATGCTGAGGCCGCGTTCCACATACAGCAACTAGAAGGATGTGCAACTATGACATGCAGCTATCTACTGGGGCTTTGGGGAAAAAAAAGAGAAAAAAGGGAGGAGGATTGGCAATAGACGTCAGCTCAGAGCTGGTCTTCCTCAGCAAAAAGAGGAGGATTAGCACGGATGTTAGCTCAGGGCTGATCTTCTTCAAACACACAAAAAAATAATAAATAAAAGATCCATAAATGGCCAACAAGCACATGAAAAGATGCTCAACATCATTAGACATTAGGGAAATGCAAATCAAACCCCAAGGTACTACTTCATACCCACTGGGCTGGCTAGAACCAAAAAGACAGACAATAACACATAGTGACATAGATGTGGATAAATTATAACCTTCATACAATGATGTAGGATTGTAAAATGGCAAAGACTTTTTGGAACACAATCTGTCAATTCCTCAAAAGCCTAACCACAGTGTTATCACGTGACCCAAAATTTCTATACCTAGGTATATATCTAATAGAAATTAAAACATACGTCCATGAAAAACATGTAGAATGATCACAGCAGCATTATTCATAATAGCCAAAAAGTGGCAATGACTCAAATGTCCATCAACTGACGAACAGATAAAGGAAATGTAGTATATCCATAAAACGGATTATTATTCAGCCATAAAAAGGAATGAAGACATACACGCTATAACATAAATCAACCTTGAAAATATTATGGTTAAGTGAAAGAAGCCAGTCACAAAAGACCACATATTGTGTTATCCATTTATATGAAATATCTAGAATAGGTAAATTCATAAAGACAGAAAGATTACTGGCTGCCAGAGGCTAGGGGAAAAGGGGGATTAGGAACAACTGCCAATGGTATACCAATTGTTTTGGGGGTGATAAAACCATTCTAAAATTTAATAGTGGTGATGGTTGCACAAAACTATAAATATAGTAAAAATCATCTAACTGTATACTTTAAAAGGAAGAATTTTATATTATGTGAGTTATATCTTAAAAAGCTGCTATACAAATATTAGTGAGTTTTAACAAAAAATCAAGGTATGAATCATTTTAATCTTACAAAAATTATTCCAAAGTTAAAACAAAGAAAAAGGGAGCACTCCTCAGCTCACTTTATGAGGCTAGCATATCCTTGATACAATACACAATAGCTGTGGTGATAATAAAGAATTGCCTATAACCAAAAGTGAACAGCAAAGAATGGACATGTCCAAGATGCTAGACAAAGGATCCTTGCATCAAGACGAAGATCACATAAGAAGAATTCTAAATAAGTTCCTCCTAACCCTTAGAATTCTATGATTTTATGATAATGGTACTCATATTATTAAGTACTAACATTAATTTCTTGCAGTAAAATCATGTTTACTTCTGCCAAATCTAAGAAAACTAGATTTCAGTGGAAACTTCAATACAGAGAAAAAGAGAGAGAAACCAACAACAAGTCAATAGCAAGAACTGCACAGACTGTATCTGCTTTTCAATAACAGTATGTGTAATAATCTGAATGATATCAGGACTCAAACACTTACATCCTAATAATATGAACAAGGTGTTGACCTGTTTAGCACTGTCAAAAATTTGAGCCTTGTTATTAAAATGTAGATTCACATTATTTACTTTGTGACTCCACACTTTTCCAGGTTCACATATTGTTTGAAATGAATATGTCAAAGTTCAAAAGGGTATGAATTTGCAAGTAAAAACACTACAATATCAGAAATCAAGTATTTATTAAACAAAGAGTTATGGTTCCAATCATCACATAATTACCTACTTTATTTAAACAAATGAAAAATCTAGAAATATATTATGCTTGATGTAAATAATATGATTATTTGATTATTGATATATGTTATAATATATCCACTCATAAGTCAAGTGGCTCAAATTAAAATCTACATATAATTCTTTGTTCAGCCTAATACCAACATCTGAAACCAACTCTCCTCTAAAGTTAATTTTATCTACGTTTAGCATTTTAGTAATTATACTATATTGCATATGATCTTTTGTAGATAGTGTCCATTTATATATATATGAATATATGAATATGATTAAAAGGTGTGGATGTCAATCAACAGTACCACGTAGTTCACTTAGTTCGCAGATCTCTCCTTTTAGATCTACTTTGTAGACCACTTAATTCCTTTTCATGTAGAGCTTTCAGTGGGAAAACTGATTTATAGATGCAGTGGTATATTAAAAAAACAAAAAAACTAAAAATATCAGTATAAAATATAATAACCATAGGAAGAATTTTTTAAACATACCTTCTTCAAGGATGGGTCGTGGGATGACAAATGGAATCTCCTGCAGAGGTTCCATATACTTGTGGCCAGCACTAATAATCTTTATTTGAGGCAAACAGAGGACAAGCGTTCCCGGCATGTTGCTTTGTCCATGGTACCAACTTCTTACTGTTCCAGGAATGTCACCAGATACAATCGTACTTGGGGAAGGCAGGCTATCATTTGGAATGAACACACAACAAGATTGTACTTCAAGCTAGAAAAGAAAAGCAGAATTAAAATATTTGGATCAGACTAAATTTGAGAGTAAATATACCCTCAAACACTTAATATCTTTACCAGACTAAACAGGCCAGCCAAAAAAGAAAATGTCCCATACTTATGTCTTTATGAGTTACTTTTACCAAAGAACACAACAAATACTTGAAAAGGTGTTGTTTCTTGCTATAAATTTGATCAAAAGATCACAGTGACTTGAGATGAAAACATATCTGCCTTTCCACAGTTCTTTCCAAGAAACATGATTGAGTTAGAAAATGTGCTGGCAAAAAAAGGTGAGAAAATCCCTCCTTCTTTTGCAGTTCATTAGATTTTGTTAACACCAGCTAAGGCCTTAGAACTGACTAGCATTTTATTGCTTTTACTTTAAAAAATAAATAACACAAACAGCTATTTCCATGTGAATTTGGCCCTTCCTTTTTTACTTTACAGACTAAAATATAAGAAAAAAATGTTTAAAATGTTCAGATTATATCTCTAGACAAACATTAAAGGAGAACATATTTATATTACATAGTTTCTCTTTTTACATACATGTATATCAAGATTTAAGTGTATATGTGTGGGTATATATAAACACATACACAAGGTTTGCTTTATTTAAACAGATATGTGGTAAAGAAGAAAATTCAAAAGACAAAAATCAGAGTGTTATTCCTTGCTTTTATCATGCTTCAAATTATTACCTAAAGTGTGATTTCATGTGTAATTTTTATGCTCCCCTATCCCCAGTGTAGTTACTTAGGTTGCCAGGCCCTTACAGAGCTAAAATAAGACTAAGCAAGACGAAATCAAAAATTGATTCACTAAGAGTTCTTAATTCAAAAGCAATACAGGTTAAAGTCTATTAATCTTAGTTGGCTCTTACAAGGTAATATTCTGTACCTGGTTAGTAGAGTGCCCAAACAGCCTAGCATAGTTGAATTATTTTTAAGAAAATATGAAATATTTGGCATACAAAGGTATTATCTGAAGGTGTAATAAAAACTAAAATTTGTTTGCCTGACAAATGCTTGGATATTCTAGCAAATTATATTAACAAAGAGACTATATTTTATAAAAGATAACTAAGAATACAGTAATATTCCTTGTCTTGGGGCTGATATATTCCTTAGTGAGACCCATAAGATGTAACATGTCTGGAATTCCTTGAAACGATATAGTTTGCCAGCCTTATAAATAAGCAAATTTATTCATCTTCGCTTCAACATGTCTGTGCATGGACAAACTTATGAATTCGGTGAAAAAAATATAAGTAAAATTTTGCAAAAATAAATACATTGGTCACGGAGTATGAGCTCATTTTTTGGTTCTAGAATTTTATCTTGCAGCTTAGATAATTTAAGCATGTGTATGCTAAGCAGTTCATTGATTTAAGATCACAACATTTTTAAATTCTGAAATAGATGTATATATTGTCTCAGATGTATTACATTTATGTTTTTAAATATTTAACATAATTCATTAATGATGTTCAAGTGCACAGGTTAAAATGGCACACTGATAGCATACTCCCCTATATTAATCATGGTTCTAAGGTCAAACTATGATGAGTCAGTATTTAACATTTCATGTAGGTATTGATGCTATGTCGAAAAATGCTTTCAACAATGTGAGGTAATTAGTTTAATATGCCACAATTGAGAAACAAATTTAACTTGTGCCAAAATTTCCAAAATCATAATATAGTCCAATATTCCACTAATTCAGAAATAAATTATTTCATCGAGTTTAAACAACCTGAGCAATGTATACAGAATCAACAGTATATTAGCCTGAGATACATAACAACTCTACAAAATAAACTTTCTAACATATGACATATGTTGTGGGGATTCCTTTAATGATAAGAACCAAAACATATACATAATCCAAATTGCTGAAATTTATTATAATGTTACATCTATTATATATAAAGCTATCATATAAATCTTTTTACACTTTTAAAATAACTGTAAAACTGTATGTCTAAAATTGTGGTTTTAATGTAAAATGTTGAGTGATTTATGTAAGTGAATATAAATCTGCAGCAGTAAATTTTGCATTAATGTAAGGATCTGACAATCCAAGGGAAAGAAAATGAAGTAATCTGCCAGTAAGAAGTCCTCAAACCGGGGGTCAGATCATGTTCATGGAAACCATCTGGTTGGGACCCTCTGAGCCACACCAAACACAAATGATCTTTTAAAAAAATATCCTATTCATTAATGCATCACAGCTGCACTGAGTGTTACTTCATTTTTCCATGGCAACATCCTTTCTGTTTCAAGGATCTAATTTCAGTTTTGGTAGCAACATGTTCTTTCGCCAATATTGAACACATTCATGTGTTAAAGTGAAGGGATTATTACAAATTCTTGAAGTAGAACCACCTCTATTTTGATTCCTATTAGGTCAAGGGCTACATATCTAAGTATCTTATACTAAGGATAAACCAATAAAGTAAAAAATATTTGGTATTCTTATTTTAATAAATGAAGCGATTGCCATGCATTTTTTTCTGAAGTTTCAAGTGCCATTTGAATAGCTATATGCCATTGTGTACCCCATGTCCCCCATATGTAAGGTTTGACAAACCAAGATTTTTCTAATTTGTGTGCTCTATAACTGTGATCACAACTCAGTTAAAAAGAAGAGACTAAGATAGGTTTCATTTATACATTAATCTGAACATTTTAATTAGCCCACTGTCGATCATATAGAACACTTTATAAACAAATGCTTTAAAAATGATGTATACCTGAAATTTATACAATGTTATAAACCAATGTTACTGCAATAAACAAAAAATTTAAAAAAATAAATAAATAAAATAAAATGTTGTACCATATTTTCTGACCTTTTAAATAAAGTTCCTATTTCCTATTCCCAAATAACATGTTTTCTTTAAAACTTGAAACTTTAGAGATAATTACAGTATTTTGCAAAATTTCTACAGAATTAAATGTTCTCTGTATGAATGTATTTTATTATTCAGGAAACAATTTCAAATAAAATTTAAAAAGGAGGAAACATTGCAAGTTGTATTTTCATTCACTTTTTTTTTTTTCTTTTGTTCATGCATTCTTTAATATCTACCATGAACTGAGCAGGAAGTCAGGAATGGAGACAAAAGACATAGTCCTAGCACTTAAAAAACTTGAAACAAAAGCGTTTTAAAATATTAATAGCCTCACAGAATTTTCACTAGAACGTAAGGTCTATAACGCCAGACACTTGGCCTATTTTGTTCACCCTACAGTTTCAGGACATTGCCTGAAATGTACAGTGCCTAGTCCTAGCATGTACCAGGTACTAAATAAACAATTATTAAGGAAGTGAACACTGATATTAATAAACATCAACAAATATTGATGTTAATAAAAATAATTGTTCAATGCACGTTGTTCAGCATTTCACTCCACAGAGACCATCTAGTGGGGTAATTAATTGCCTTGTCAGCCAAATGGGTTCAACTCCAGCTATGGAACCTTTGGTAAGTTATTTAATCTCTCTGTGACTTCAGTTTTCTCATCTGTAAAGAGGGAAAATTAGCTTTGATATTAAGATGTAACATATTAACTGCCACCTAAATGTTTGCTAAATAAATAAAGTCGACAAACATACACTGAGTATCTACCAAATGCCATATCCATATATACTCCTCATGGATTTACTCAAGATGTTCACAGTCCTTTTATTTAAAAATGCTGTTGCTTATGGTTTAATTATCTAGGTATATAGAGGCCACCGAAATAAGCAGTATTGTATTTGCACTATAACAAATATAGCCCAAATCACAGTTTTCCTATTCTATAAATTCTCAATACATTATGAAAATATTTTGGGTATCTTCATATGTAGTAGAAATCTAAATATACCCAATTTAGGGCATTAGTTACAAACCTCAAAAGTAAACCTTAATTGTCTTCTTTTCCAGAGTGAGTGTTACAAATCTCTACACTTTCCCCCTAAAAACTTGTCAAGGGAAGGCATGAAAAAATTCCTAGATTTGTATTCCAGATTTCCTCCTTCTAACAAACTACCATGCAATTGCTGTCAGTTTCTCAATGCCTGTAAATAAAAGTATGGTCCTGTGTGCACACTTTTAAGCAGTAAATGTAAATAATTCCTTTTACAATTAAGGTGATTGACAGTTGCTCTGTCTAGCCTGAAATGTCTACTCTTTAGAAGACTTCAGAAACTACAACAAACACCCAGGAAATGCCACTGGACAGCAACATGATCTTCAACAAAAAAGACAAGAAAACTGAGTTTGGCAAAAACCAGGGTAATATTTTCCTTTATTAGTGAATTCCAGGCCAGAATATTTCTATTTTATCAATTGCATGCCATGGCCAATCACACGCTTCTGAAATAAAAATGTAGCTTTTTGAAGTGTAATACATAGGATCTTTGCTGATCAGCAGATAGAGAAAAACTGCAAAGAACAATTGAGCTTATGCTAATCAATTGTGAAAAGGCCCCCAAACCAAGTTCATATTAAAAAAAACTGGTCAAGACTACATATAGTACTATAAAATAATCCATTACAATGATGTGTTGAACTTCCTTTTTCCACTGAAAACAAATAGGTTATAGCAAATATTGTTTATATCCTTATGCAATGTAAGTCTTTCTATCATAAGTAAAAAAGAAAACGGGCTTAGCAAATATCAACTTTGGCTACAAAATCAACTTTCCAGAAACTCTGATTCCAAACACATTTACTTGCTTAAACTTCCACTAAAAGAATAATCCTTTGATGGCTTTAAGTTATGATGTTCTTTTTTATCTGATGACAACTTCAGGGTTTTCTGTTTTACATTTTGGTTCATAAAACATCTTGGAAAATGGAAACTAGTTTTTAAAAAACTCAGACTTCCAGGGACCTAGATTTTAATCATTTAATCAGAATCTAGTTTTATCTTGAAACTTTTTCAGAACACATTATCATCCAGGAATGTCTAAATATATAGTATGTATAATGCAGGGCTGGGACTAGGGGTGAGGCAAGCAAGGTGCCTAGATAATATTCAAAATAACCTGTATAAAGATATATCATTTAGTACTCCTGTAATCACATAGTAATTTATATTCAATAAGCTTAGTCAAATGAGGAACATCAGACTAGACTGTACATTTAAAAATAGTTAAGATGGTAAATTTTATGTTATGAGTATTTTACCACAATTAAAACTAAAAAAAGAAAGAAGAAAAAAATTAAGAACATCAGTGTCTCTACTTATAATTAATCCATAATGTCATATAAGATTAAGTTTGTTGGTGATAAAGCTAATGAAGGTACTGCATCATTATAAAACAAGCAAAAGAACCAAAGAATCGCAGAAGAATGTTAGAATTGGAAATAATCTTAAACATTATTTAATCTAACCATTTCATATCACAGATAAGCAAAGTCAAGTCCATAGTTAGTATCCAGAATTTGATACCGCTGACCATTGGCTCCTTGAAATTCTATACACCTTGGCTTCCAAGAACTCTCTGGCCTTTCCTCCTATATTTCAGATCACTCCCTTACAGTTTCCTTCAAGGACACTTTCTCTTCCACTAACCACTTTAGAAACGGTATTCCTTTGGCTCATTGTTCTTTCAACTTAATACACTTTTTTGAACGACCCATTCTCCTAGTTTTAACCATCTGTAGATGATTTCCAAAATTATATCTCTACTGTGAATCTCTTCCTTAAACTCCAGATATGAACACTCTTGTCTAACAGATACCTGGATATCTCACAGGCATTTCAAACACATGTGTAAATTCAAACTCCCTATTTGCCCCTAATCCTGAAAAGCTGCTGCTTCTATCACTTAATGGCATCCCTATCTACCCAAACACCAAAACTGGTACCCAGAACACCACTTAGACAGCCTCCTTTCTCTCATTCCCCAAATCCTGCTGTTTTACCTTAAGTCTCTCAGGCATCACTGTCCAACTTGTTCTGTTAGCCAGTGTTTTGAAACCGTTGTTTAACATACTTTGTCCATTTTTTGGTTGTTTCTGGCAGCAAGATAAATCTGCTCCCTATTACTTCATCCTGGGCAGAAGAGGATGCTCTCCAGTATATTTTACATTGTGGAATATTCATGTGCCTACTTGTTGGCTTACAAATATCATAAAGATTTCTTATATCACTTGGAATCTTAAACTGGAAGATCTTCCTAGAGCTGTGAAATAATCATGTAACCTAATACTATTTTTCTTATCCCCTGTTACACAACTACTCAAAATGACATCAATAAAGGGTAATTACACTAAATTAGTCCATTTTTTTGTGTGTGAAATGGATAAAAGAGAATGAGGTTACTTTTAATACACCTACTAATATCACCATGAAATAATATTTAGGATCAAAGTAAACTTCAAACAGCTAAATATTCTTGATAGCTATTCTATTCTAGATAACGCTATAGTGTCATCTAGTTCTTCTACAAATCAATAAATACTAATCTGAGACCGTATCTAAATTCACCATGAACTAGGCAGTGCATGTCCTAGAAATCCTTTCAGTAAATGACATTTACCTTGACATCCCCATTTCTCTTTTGGATCACAAGAGTTTTCTAAGAGATGTCTCTAAGAGAGGTTCCCCACAAAATGCTGCATAGAATGGCTCTTTGCCTTTTTTCTGCTAGACCAAGAGAACTATTATGTTTATTTTGTCTCCTTAGCATCTAGCATGACATATAACAAAAATTAAGAGCTGAATGTGAGAATGAATAAAAGAATAATAAATAGAGGGAAAGAGAGCATTCCATAATGTATTACTAGGTAACTCACTGTTGCAAAAAATAAACAAGTTTATACAAGGGTATTAAAAGGTTAACATGTTTATGATTATCCAGTAAATACTTATATTTTAAGAGGATGTTTTTAGAAATACCACATTTATCAGAAAGGATATATGGAATTTCAGAAAGCCAAGGAGGATATATTAAAGGGCAGTGGAGCCTTGGAGCAATAACTTAAATTATATTCCACCTTATTCATCAACTCCAGGGCTATCTCTGAGGAAAGTACAAGGCAATTAATTTTAAAAAGACACATAAGCTCCAAGAGATCTGCTATGGTCCCACTACAGTAGAACTTTTATACATATTTCATATATACAAAATGAATGAACACTACTATATAAGCTCATTTTGGTATCAAAGCATTTTCAGTAGAATAGAAGGAAAATAGAACAAAAGAAGAACGGAATTGTGGTGCTTAGAAGACAAAGCTGTAGATGAGTCAGCTTTGTCAAAAAAAGGCAAATTTTGTATGACAGGTTAGACATCAAAATTCAAGAGAGATATTGTCCATGAAGATCTATTATACAATATGTAAGTCTTAGAAAAGACATAGAGAAAAATATACCTTCCTACCATAGTTCTTAGTCCCAATTTAGTGAAACCAAAATATCACTAACTCCTGAATACAGCTGGCTTACTGCAAAGTGCCAAAGAAAAGCATGGTATATAAGGTAATACGCTAGAGAGAGATCTGATAATATCTGGATTAGTCCTTTTTTCATAAGCATTATTTGTATCAAACCATAATTTAGAACTTCAGATTGAACTATAATCAGAAAGTTCACTATTATTTACATAATCATTAGAGTAGAAATATGTGCTCTTAAGTATTTATTCATCTTAACTACTTACTAATCACTTTAGAATTTACCATTATTGACTACGAAATACATCATAGATTACTCTTTCTATATGATTATTAATATATAACAAGATGATGGGTAGTATTCATTAGGAAAAAACACTTCTTTTATTGATGACAAATCGTAGAAACAGAATGTGTTAAATCAGTAAAAGGAGAGGAGCACATAAAGGTCAGTAAGGCGTTATGCAGAAACACAAGCAATGAGATAGAAGACTTCTCAAGTTTTTTTCTTGTGACCACAGACTAGAGTAAACCAAGAATATACAGTAAGTTTAATCAAATTGAGCAAGAGAATATAACCGAGATAGAATTGCCTGTGTACCACTCTCATTCCCATCAATAATGAGTCTCTCCCGAGAATACAAATTTTATCATAAGAAAAGCTACACGCAATGAAGTGAATAAATATAAATAGTTATCAGGAGCAAAACCACACATAGCCTAGATAGCTCTACCATGAAGGAGGGCATGAGTAAGTGTTTATACAAGGACTGAGTGATATACAACGAAAAACATCATAAGGAGACAGTGTTTTATTTAGATTAAAGAAGACTAACACTGAATATAACTGTTCAGCAACATCTTAAGAGTACTGTGTATTTTCTGCTTCTACAATCACAGATAATGTAAAGGCAGTAAATGTCTCCTACATTATGTTGTCTCATCTATCCTATCCGATGCCCCCAATGCATCAAAGGAAACGCTAGAGGAGGAGGACAGGTGAGTCAACACAAGCAGTTGCTAGGCTAATAGTAATAGTAAAAGGCCTCATGCTGGCTGAGATTGGTGAGACATAGCTGACGTCTGTGAAAAAGTCCTATTTTCCACAAGCTAAGAGTTAAAACAACAACAAGACAACAACAAGACACACTTTCTCTCTCCTACTCTTAATTTTCTTATAAACAGCATGCTCAGAGAAGAGAGGCTGTAAAGCATTGCCAAAATCCAGGTTATTGGCTCTTGTATTAGATAGCATTTAAAATAATCACATTCACCGACTGATACTAGGCAACTGGAGATGTTTTTAAGATATATTTCTAAAAACTGTTTTTGACAGGTAAGTTTTTATTTTGTGAGGAAGATCAGCCCTGAGCTACATCTGCCAATCCTACTTTTTTTTTTTTTTTTGCTAAGGAAGACTGGCCCTGGGCTAACATCCGTGCCCATCTTCCTCCACTTTATATGGGATGCCGCCACAGCATGGCTTGACAAGCAGTGCGTCGGTGCACACCCAGGATCCGAACCCCGGGCCGCCACAGTGGAGTGCGTGCACTTAAGCGCTACACCACCAGGCTGGCCCAAGGTAAGTTTTCATTATAGTAATAACACTATATTATAGCCATGCATAATGTGTCTGTATCTGTCTGTATTGCTGCATAACAAATTACCACATATAGCAGCTAAAAACAACACATATGTATTATCTTGCAGTTTCTGTGGGTGAAGTATCCTAGTATAATTTGTAGATCATCTACCTTGCTCTCATTCTTAAAATGGCAGCAACTTTCTTTTGCAATTTTCTATATCTTAAATAGAAGTGGAAGGCCCCAGTACTGAGATATTATTGTCTGATACATACAAAATTCTATAAAGATGCCTCTACTATCAGCCTATCATATCTTATTTCAAAGAGGAAAAATTCTACATGAAAACTTAAAACGTAAAAATTGTTGAGTTACTTTTACATAATTCCTGTGAAATTACATAAGCATTTAATTGTGTATTTTAATCAGGTAAAACATGATCTGAAAGGAGGATAATTCAATAAGATGAAATTGTGTCCTGAAAAGCGAAAATAAGTGAGAATAAAATTAATAACAATAAAATAACTAGTTATAATTATCATTTTGATATTTAATTTGTGATTAGGTAGGGAAAATAAGTAAGTAGATAACCCTTTAAATTCCAACTAAGTTTTTATTTCAACACTGAGATAAAAATGTGATTTATACATTAAATATTTAAAATCTTTCGAATAATGCTTAAAAAAAACAAAAAGTAGAATTAATTTTTTTAATTCAAGGAACATCTCAAAATTTTTGTATTTTTATAACTTTATCAGGAAGAGAGCATATGTGTTTCATATAATTTTGTTAATAATATACAAAGTGCACCAATAGTTGTCAGCTAAATTATGGAAATGAGATGGTATACATGAGTGTTACCAGTGAGAAAATTTTTACCAATATTAAAAGTGCTGCAAATTAAAAAGGCTGATAGAAATTAAAACTATGATATTTCTTTTTTCTTTGTGTGTGTGTGTGTGTGTGTGTGTGTGTGTGTGTGTGTGTGAGGAAGACTGGCTCTCAGCTAACATCCACTGTCAATCCTCCTCTTTTGCTGAGGAAGATTAGCCCTGAGCTAACATCTGCGTCTATCTTCCTCTATTTTGTATGTGGGATGCCACCACAGCATGTCTTGATGAGGGGTGCATAGGTCCGCACCTGGGATCCACACCTGGCATCAAAACCCGCAAACCCCGGGGCCACCGAAGCGGAGCGTGTGAACTTAACCACTACGCCACCAGGCCGGCCCAAAACCATGATATTTCTAACTTTTATTTTACCTGCAGTGTGAGACTCTTTACCGCATTCCATATTACTCCAATAAATTCTTTCATTTTTTCTTCAGGACTTCTACATCCTTCTGATATATTCAGCATGGCTTTCACAGGAACAGACAATGGTTTGGATTCTAAGTATAAGAACAGCTAGTTATTTAACAGAAATGTACCTTATAGTTTCTCAAAAATATACAGAAAATATTTTCAAGATTATTTCTTTCCTTGCTTAAAATTAAAACTTCTATATGAGACTATAAAATATCATATTATATCATTTTATCTTACAAAATCACTGATAAGCAAAACTAATCTGTTAAAAGTCAGGAGGGCATTGGTTACTCTTGTCAAGGATAGGTGATTGGGAGCAATGGTAACCTTCTATTTATTGAATACATGGATGTATCCATGTTGTGAAAATTCATTAAGTTGTAACTTAACAATCTGTCCATTTCTCAGTATAAAGTTAATACATTAACAAAAATTTTACTTGAAAAAAAGGTAATTCAACTACAAAACACTTGATTGGTCCAAAATTGATAAGAAATGGGTCTTCCCATATGTGAATCTTCCTGGTAACAAAAGCTGACCTATAGAATCTCTCAATTTTAAAAACTGATTTTGATGGTAACCAAAAGAAGTATGTGATTACACAAAAGGCAAATTTATATATAAAAAATGAAATTTGATATTCCATTCTCTATAGTATGTTATTAAAAATTTTGTTCATCTAAAATAAGAGAATTAATTTTTATAATGTAAAATTTCAGAACTTAAACAATTTAATAATTTATAATATATATTATATCTAAACAGATCTATATATATTTATACATTTTATTTTAAGGCAAACATATAATTTATAGTACTATTTTAAGTAACATAAAATAAATAAATCAGATCTTGCTTTTGAAGACTTTTACTAAATTAAGTTTGATGATTCTAGGATACTCTCCAAAGTAAATCCTACCAATCACCACTATGAGAATGACAGTTGCTATATCTACTCATACTTTCCCTCTCCTCCCAATGTGGTTCATATATTTGCATTTATACTAGATTTATAATACTTTAAGGGCATGTAGCACAGATTTTTTTTCTTATACTCATAATCCTACAGTCTACCACATTACGCATATTTGAAATTCAAAAAATATTTGTGGGGGCCAGCCCGGTGGCGCAAGCGGTTAAGTGCGCGCGCTCCGCTGCGGCGGCCCGGGGTTCGCTGGTTCGGATCCCAGGCGCGCACCGACGCACTGCTTGGTAAGCCATGCTGTGGCGGCGTCCCATATAAAGTGGAGGAAGATAGGCACCGATGTTAGCCCAGGGCTGTCTTCCTCAGCAAAAAAGGAGGAGGATTGGCGGATGTTAGCTCAGGGCTGATCTCCTCACAAAAAAAAAAAAAAAAAAAAAGAAAATATTTGTTAAAAAACGAAAAACAGTTTGGGAGAGATCCATGGAGATATCCGGGAACAGAGCATTCTAGGCAGATAGAACAATAATGCAAAGTCCTGAGTTAGGTGTGTGCTTAGGATTTTCAAGAAACAGTATAGAAGCAAGGATGGCTAGACCAGAGTAAGAGTGAGAGAAGTAGGAGACGAGGTCAGAGCTATCAATAGGGACCAAATCATACAGGGCTTACGTAGGCCATGGTAAGGAAGTTGGCTTTTACTTTGAGGGAGCTGGGATATGATAATGGATTCTAAACACAGTCATGAAATTAATGGACATATTTTGAAAGAATTTCTCTGGCTACTGTGCAAAAAGTGACTATGAAGATCAAGTATTAAAACAAGAAGACAAGTTGTGTGAGATGGTGACAGCAATGGAGGCATTAAGAAGTAGTAAAATTCTGTATCCATTTCAGAGATACAGCCAACAGGATTGACTGATGGACCGGATGCACAGTGACAGAGAAAAACAAAGCAAGGATGACTCCAAGGTTTTAGGTCTGAGCAACTGCAAGAAGCTGTAGGAAGAAATGAACTGAGAGAAAAAAAAACTTAGTCTTAGACCTGTCAAGTTGAGATTTCCATTAAACATTCAAATGAAGATATCAAGATGGCAAATGGATAAACTATAAAAAACGGAAAAAAATATAAACAGATATTCCACAGAAAAATGTAATTTGGTCAATAAATTAAGAGATGCTAACCTTGCTAACAAATAAAGAAATAAAAATGAAGGCAACAACCAGATAGCCTTTTCAACTGTCACGCTGGCAAACATTTTAAAGAGTTCATTTGGATTTTTACAAAATTTGACAGTGTCGAAGCCTCTTGTGAGAATGCTTCATATACACTGGGAATATAAATAAGTATGGTGTATAGAGTGAAACTGCAACAGAGGCAATTTGTATCTATCAAAATGTAAACATGCATGTTTTTCTACAAAATAATCCCATTTCTAAGAATCTATGCTACAGAAATACTAAAACATGTGCGAGTGCCTGCATACAAACAATTTATAAAAGATGTTCAGTATTAGCAGTATTACTTGAAATAGCAAAACAGAGGGATGGGGAACAGGAGAGAGGGAGGAAAAGGGGAGAAAGAAAATGCTAAGCAACTTATTTGTCCACCAAAAAAGAAATGGATAAATTAACTTTGAAATGCCTCAATAAGGATTATAATTCAATCATTTAAAAATGAGGAACAGTTAAAGGTATAACAGAAAGCACATTTTTGATATCTTATGAAGTGAAAAAATATATATGTGTTGTATAGTCCAAACATATTTTTAAAACAGTGTGTGAGTTTGAACATGTATTTGCCTACCCATATACAGAAAAAGAGTCAGAAGAGTAAAAAGCAAACCCTAGGCCAAGGGTAACTCTGAGGAGGGTAAAATGGAACTGATGATGGGTAAGGGGAGAGGGGTTATTTAACTCTCTATATATTTCAGAATTAAATGTTTTAAAATTAAATGTTTTACAACAATGAATTACCCATTATAATTTCTTAAATAAAACATACCTCAATTTACTTTCTACTCACTTGGATTTCATTGCTATTCTTTCGTACTTTAGTAATTACGAGAAGAAAATGGTTTTGAAATTTTAAAGAATCACCAAGAAGGAAAGTGTGCCAATCTTTATTTCTCCTTTACGCCCGTGGGCCATCAAGCTGTTCAGCCATGTGCTCACAGCCAAGACAACACAACGCCAGGGGCCAGCTGCCTTAACCAAAGTTGAATTACCTACAAGGAAACTTAAACAGCAAAAATTAAAAACCTGAGAAGTCTTGCAAACTCAGGTTGTAGATCATTCTGGAAAGGCAGCATGCTTTAAACAATCAGAGGCAAAGAGAGACGACAACTACCAAAAAGAGGCCATAAGAGAAATTGAGGCCTACTAAGAGATAAAGAGGGGAGAGCTGTGAGCTTGGGAAAGAGAGGAATGCCTTAGTAGGACCTGAAGCAGAGCTATCGAGTTGCTTCATTACAAGTTTCAGAAGCTAAAGACTGAGTAGTGAACACCAGGCTATCTAAAAAGGCATACTTTCTAGAGTTTTGTGCAAGGATTTGGAGGGAGAAGAAGGGTAAATCCCTGAGAAGAGAAACCAGGCCTTGAGTGGTATGCAGTATCACATTTCATTATCTTGTTCACAAAGACGTCATAAAGTGTTAATGGTTCATGGACTTAAGGTGTACTCATGCTGATGTATGGTATATTGTTGGAAATACTTTTATTACAGAATTAACATATGTTAATAGGTAAAAAATCAGAAAATTCAGCTCACTAAAAAAAACGGGAAATAAGCAAGCAAGAAAAAATATCTCATAATTTCAGCATGCAAAAAATAATTCAAAAACTATTTATGGAACACCTACTATGTTTTAGGGTCTATGTTATGAAGTGGGAGTTCCATAGGGAACAAAATAGACATGGTCTCAGTCCTCATGGAGCTTACATACACATGTGGAAGGCTTTAAGACTTAAAAAACAAAAAAACTCTTTAGTGGTGGAATTTCAGACACTAGTGGGATAAATATGTTTAATCAAGTTTCCTCAAAGCATGAACTTGGAAGCAGGCAAGCTAGGTACCGTTTTTTTATTCTACCAATTCAGGATATGTGATCTTAGAATCACTTCAGCTATTTAGGTTTCAGTTTTCTCATCCACAACTTTCAGGAGGTAAACCTTAAAGGCTGCCTAAATCGCACTGGAAAACCATGGGGTGGGGCAGGGATTCTACCGTCTGTTAAGAAAGTAAAAAGATGAAGGAAGGAGAGAAAGAGAGAGAGAGAGATGACTGAGTAACACCATCTTATTTTAAGTAGTGAAGCAAAGATAAGAATGTCTCTAAAATCTACCCTTCGAGTTACAGATAGATTACCACACTGACACACTGAGACCACTAACATTCTTTCACCCTGGCCTCAATTCCAAAATAAAACAAACAACAAAATGTTTGAACTTCCATGACTTTCTTAGTGTGTGTACCCCCACAAGCAACACTATCCACCACCAGAAATAACAGCACAGGGTAGACTAGGAGCTAAAGCACTTCCAGAGAATGTCATAAGATCTTGGAGGAGCATCAAGAATTTTTAGGTTGAAAGAGGCAGTCTTTTTGCTTACAGCTGCAACTCTTGCCTACGCTGGTATTGTTTTCCACTTATTTTACACTCAGGACTAAGATTCAATAAAAAGATCAAATTATTCACAGTTCAACTCTAAAATAACAAGCTGATTTTTATATAGTACTATGAAATTAGTGTCAATATTTTGTTCACCCTTCACAAGGACCTTCACACTGTTTCCCTTTCTGCAGATAAGTCCTTACCTGAACTTTGGTCTTCACAGTTATAAGAGTTCAGAGGGAAACTAAAGATAAGCTAACCAGGGAGATGATAGAAAAATGAATGAAAAAACTTTGGTTAATCAGATTGCTGCTAGAATTTGAATGTTCACATATGTTTTGGAAAGTGAAAAGAGAAAAAAGGTAAGAGAGGAGGGGAAAGAAGGTGGAAAGGAATCTTGTTCACCATAAACTAAAGTTTCATTCCGTGTGCATTTACTATACACCAGGGCACTGTAGTGAGGGCTAAAAAAAAAAAAAAAAATGACACAATCCTTGTCCTCCAAGAGCTTACAATCTAGGGGGGAGATAAAAACTTAATTAAATACTGTGATTATCATAGAGTATGATGAATGCTATACTATAAACTATTCTGTGAACACAGAAAGACTGGGTGATTCAATCAAGTACTGGCAGGAAAGTCTTTACAGAGGAATTGACATAGAATTGGGTTGAGAAGAATTCTTAAATCAAGGAAGGAAGGAATTGCAGGCAGAGAGAACAGAGGCACAAAGTGCATGACAAACAGTTTGGTGTGACTGAAGCATACTGCACATCAAAAGAAACTGGTATACTAGAAGTAGGGCTGGAAAGGTAAGTTAAGGCCTAGTTGTGAAGCACCATACATATCATGCTGAGAAACATAAAACTTATCCTGAAGATACTAAGATGATGGTAGAAATTTCTAAGCAGGGAAGTGTAATAAAATTTGGGCTTTAGAAATGAAAATGCTGATGTTAACACAAAGGGTATATCATTGGAAGAGAGAGTAAAAATAGAAGACCAATTAGGAGCTGTTTTGCTAATGCCTCAAACTCTTCTCATTTTATTTGATTGCTGATACAGAAGTTGTTAAGTTGATCTATTACAACCCCAGTACATAGTCTGTATATTAACTTAAAAATTCATGAAATGTGTTTATGTGATCTGCATTTGATCCTTTTTCCTTTAAGTGGAGAGCAAGAAAAATAAGTTCTGATCCTTGACTAATCTGTGGGGTCCTATATTGCAAAGAAAAACTCCAGGCCTAAAAATTTTATTATTCTTTTGTCTGGTGATTTAAGTTGGATATATAATTGCAATAATTTTAAGCACCCACAAGTACATAATTTTAAGTATTTATTGAATATATTACTTAAGTTTAGTTTCTTCAAACTTGTTTCAAATACTCATAAAGAAACAGCTTAATTCAGGTTCCCACTTCTAAAGATACCTCCAGCATTCCACTCTCATTGCCTGAGAGAAGGGATGATGCCACAGAACCAGAAAACAAGGGTCAAATTCTTTTCTCAATATTAACCACCTGAAAATTAGACACAACTCTGGGTAACCCTGAACTGACTTTGCATTACTTCACTTCTTTAACCCAGTAGAATTGAGGATCAAAAATAAATTCTGTATCTCTGCTACAGAAAAATAAAGATTTATTTTGCACAACTGATGAGAGAACTGAGAATTGTACCTGATATACATACTTATATATTACAAAATTGTAATAATACTATATAACCTGAGTGATCCTGGAAAGACCATGTGCCTCCTGCCCTCTACACTCACAGCCTTGCTCTCTAATTCTGCCTTACAAACTCCAGGGTTAATTCCTTCATGCTCTTTATCTCCATTTACATCAGCCACCAAGAGAAGCAAAAAATTCTAAGAATACCCCTATCACTCAGACCCTCATCATCAAAAAGATTTGTACAACCCCCTCCTAACTCCATCTCTCACGCCATAATAACATTGAAATCTCTTCCCATTGTGCCCTCTAGAAATCATGATACATCATCAGCAAAATCTTCCCAAAACTTTCCTCTGAATTTACTCTTCATCTTCTTTTTCTAACAAATCTGAGGACACTGCTTTCTGTGGAGTCCACTTAAGTAGCTGATTTTTCTCTCCCATACCCTGCGTAGAATTGTGCCTGGAAGTGGGGTAAATGGCTTCCCTGATGCTCATTGTCATTTCCAGTCTATTTTTGTACCTCCTCCCTAAAAAAAAACCTCACTTTGAATTTCACATCATCCAACCCATCATCCCTTCTTATGGCAAAAATCTATCTGACCCTGAGGTCGGCACTCTCACCCCTTTATTCTTTGAAGATTTTTAGCTCCTGGATCACTGTCACTCTCTATGTCAGACAACAATGCTCAGGAAACAGTTCACCTGCTCCCCTATATTACTCAGTCTGCAGCCATGCAAGCCCATGTGAAGGATTTTCAACAATAAAATGTGACCTAAACTGAGGCAGTGCTTCTAAGCTTTGGAGGCAAGTAAGAGCAGGTGTGCTTTCCTCATTTATCTTTCTCTCTGTTTATCTATTGGCTGAATGCAGAACATCCAGAAGATCAGCAAGGTGACTAAATGGAAGGTGCCTAAGTTACTGCGTGAAGGAGAGCTACCAAACCGTGAACACAACGATGGATTTTCCTTGAAGAAATGAACTCTCTTGTGTAAACGCTCTTCTTAGATGATCTCACTCAATGTCATGGCTTTAAATTAACTTATACATGGTGACAACTCCCAGGGAATAGTCTGGATCTATCCTCTAAATTCCAGACTATTTATCCAACTGTCTACTCAATATCTCCATTTAATACGAATTTTTGTTGTTGTTTTTTTTTTTGCTGAGGAAGATTTGCCCTGAGCTAACAGCTGTTGCCAATCTTCCTCTTTTTGTATGTGAACTGCGGCCATAGCATGGCCACTGACAGACGAGTGTGTAGGTCCACGCCTGGGAACCAAACCTCGGCCACCAAAGTGGAGCATGCTCAACTTAACCGCTAGGCCATAGGGGCTGGCCCTCCATTTAACAGGAATTTCAAATTTAATATGGACAAAAGCAAAATTCAAGTCTCCCTCTGCTCCCACACTTTTTCTTTTATATTCCTTCATGTCTCAGTATATAGCAAATCTATCTTTCAAATTGCTCAGGTGGAAAAACCTGACCCCCCCCACACACACACACCACCCATCCAGACAACTGGCATAATTTTATTGGCTCTATCTCAAAATACATCCTGAATTTGACCTTATGTCCTCTAGTGGTACTACCCTGGTCCAAGTATTCATGATTACAGGGATACACTATGGCAAGAGCCACATGGCAACTGGTCTACGTGTTTCTACATTTTCCTCCCTACAGTCTATTCTCAACACAGCACCCAGAGTGATATATACTGTTAAAACAGCCAAAAAAGGCCATATTGCTCCTCTAATCAAAACCCTTCTACCACATCCTATCTTACTCACTTTTATTAGTCAAAATCCTTACAATGGCTTAGAAGTCCCTATAGGATCTGGTTTCCCAATTCTCTTTTTGACTTCCCCTTCCATCCCTCTTCCCAGTGCTCTCTCTGCTCCATTCAGGTTGTCCTCCTTGCTGTTCCCTGAAGGCAAGAATACTGGCAAAAATATTGGATTGAAGGACACAGTACAAGAGGAATCACACTCTCCTACCTTTCTCTCAATCCATTTCCTCAAGTCTATAGGAGATCACACAAGGATTTAGGTGATTTCAGCACAGTAGGAATAAAGGCAGACAGACACCGATTTGTTAATCTTACTATATTGCTATTCTTCCATTCAGTTGGTGTGGCTTGGAAAACTTGAATTTTCGATAAGTAAAGGAAAATGCTGGCCTCTTCCAAGACTTGGAAGCTATGGAAAAGTTGCTTAGTTCAATTTAGTAAGCATTACTGAGTGCCTACTTATGCTAAGACCTAAGGAAACAAAGATGTGTAACAGTGGGGCCATGCCTTCAAGGAGCTTACATTCAAAAGAGGGAACTGTATGAGTAACAGCTTTATTAAATGGATTGGCAGCACAGACCTATTTTAGAAAATTTTATCATAATGTAGGAAGTATAATAATTGCAGAAGCATAAGACTTTCACTCTTTTCTAAACCACATATGTATAGGTATGGAAAAGAAGCTGTTACTCATTCAAATCCTAATAATGATTCTTGGTGTCACCGGAAAGAAATATAAATTTACCTCTTGCAAAAGGTAAGGGGAAAAAAGGGTCAATTTTCAGGTTCAAAAATAACCTAAATCTGTACTTTTTTCTCCCATTCCATGGTTAGCAATCTGTTGAAAATCTTCATCACTATAAAGTAGAGTAACTCACATTTCTGCAAAGGGTCTTCCTCCTTCAGATCCATCCTACAGACTACTCTCAATGCTAGGATACTATTCAAGAATGAATAGCATCTAAGAAAACAAAAGTTCCCTATCTGGTTTTCCAAGCCCTGTATAAGCTGGTCTTGCCTCTCTGAATCTGTTCAACTTTATTTTCTACTACTTCTACTAAAGAAACTGCACTCCAATTCAATGTTTTCCCTCTGCTATTCCCATCCAAGTAAACCGCTCCCTCTTGACTACTGCAAATCCTATCTATTTAAGATCTACCTCAAGTTGTACCTCTTCAACGAAAACTTTTCCAATTCTTACAGTCTACGGTGATGGATCCTTTCCCTAAATTTTCCTCAGTTCTATAAAGCCTACCACATTGCACATTACTTTTTTCTCCCCAGTTAGAACCTCAAGTTCATCAGAACAGAGCCATGTCATATACTACTTTCAATTTCCCAAAGCACTTAGCACAGAGTTAATAACACTGTAAGAACTCAAGGTTATATTTACTGCTTTTCTGACTAAAGATAAAATTTTACCTCAATATCCTGGGTTGTACCTGGACTATTATCATAATTCAACATTTTAAAACATATGTAAATTTCTGATGTAGCAGGAATACCCAAAAGATTATGTGCACCAATTTAAAATGTACTACAAGCTGCTAACTTCTCCTAAATATTTGATAAAATCCCTGGGAACTCTGGGAACACATATGAAAAGTTACAGGAGATCAATTTAAATCAATTAAAGGACAAGAGGCAAAAAAGGTGAAGGAATGTGATTGTTAAGCCCCTAAATAAAAATGACAAGAGAGAAAAACGTTTTATTCATTTGTGCCACAATTATTGACTACACATTTGCTCAATGCCAGAAATAGTTGTTAGATTCTGGGAACAGAAAAGTGACCAAGTCAGGTATGGTCCTTGACATACATTCTAGACAAAGAGACAGAAAAAAAGAATGGAAAACAATGTTAAGTGTTATAAGGACAGAAAAGGTAGAGAATCCTGGGGAAGCAGTACAGCCCTACTTTAGAAAGATTGAATAGGGAAGGTTTCTTTACCGAAAGAATAACATTTAAACTGAGACTTGGCGTATAAAAAGTACCTATCTATGAAAAGACCAATGGAAATAGTAGAAACAGCATATGTAAAAGACTCCAGGCAAGAAAGAGCATGGAGTGTATGAAGAAATGAAAGAGGATCAGTGTAAGGAAAAATGATATAAAATGGAATGGAAGAACCTGACAGACCAGCAAGATCGGGTCAAACTTTGTAGGCCATGGTAAAGAGTTTGGATTTTATCTTGGGTCCAATAAGAAGTCACTAAAGCATTTTCAGCAGGGAATAAAACGATCCAATTTAGAATTTTAATAAGATGACTCTTGCTGTCATCTGGACAATGGATTAGGGTAACTGAGATCAGAGGATGGGATAATTTGGAAATGACACCAGCGAGACTAGTTAGGATAATCTTACATTATCCTGTACTAGAAATTATGTGGTTCTGACTAGGGATGCAGCATACAAACAGATTGAAACAAAAAGATTCAAGATATAACTTGAAGGCAGAATGGACAGGAAAAGGAGACACTAAGAATGAATCCTAGGTTTAAGTCTTGAGCAAACGGTCAATGGCGGTGGGGAGAGGTACATAGTTGCGCAGATTTGATACGTTAGGCTTGAGCAGCCTGTAAGATACCTAAACAGAGATGTCTAGGCAACTGGATGTGAGACACCTCTAAAAAAAAAAAAAAAAATGACTGGTATAACAACAGCAAGTTAGTTAAGACAAATGTAAAATAGAAAGACCATCAGTGTGAAATACATGTTGTTATACAGCCATAAACGGAAATACTGGGTTTTAAGGTAGCTTTAAAATGATTAAGATTAAACAGAGAAAAGAAAAAAATAAAATTATACTGCAGGATTAGAAGCCAATAGATAAAATAAGCTTCACCTTGCTTGAAGACTATAGCTTTCCTTTTAAAATGCAAACACATTTCTCTTTCCGGTTGATTTGTGTCATTTCTCTTCAGCCAATGTGGGTGTTTTCCCTTTCCAGTCGGGCTGATGTTTTTTCCCTCTTAATACTAGACCTATTTAGATCTGTTTACAGACTGTCGCCTTTACTATCCTCTATATAATAAAATATACCTTCAGTCCAAAAAAAAAAAAAAAATGCAAACACATGAAAAATGTGATCTTTATTTTCTATCTGAATTGTGTCTTATCATGTTATAGAACTTTCACATACTTTACTTAAGTCTTATAATAAGACTTAAATCTGTGAGATACTGTTGGGTATATGTATTAACATTTTATAAATGAAGAAAATGTGGCTGGCTGAGGTTAGCTTGACATGAAAGTGGGGATAGGGTCAAAAACCTAGATTTTTTGGTCCCTAGTTTACTGGTTTTTCTATCCCACTTTCCTAATTCTT
Source organism: Diceros bicornis minor (assembly GCF_020826845.1). Classification (NCBI taxonomy): domain Eukaryota; kingdom Metazoa; phylum Chordata; class Mammalia; order Perissodactyla; family Rhinocerotidae; genus Diceros; species Diceros bicornis. The sequence continues at coordinate 18,089,773 of NC_080760.1, read as the reverse complement.
GATCTACATTTTACACTGATCATTATCTTTGGCAACTTTATTTAGCAATATAAATTTAAACAAACTGAAGAAAAAGTGACCTTTACATAGTAATACTATTTTTAAATTTCTGGAGTTTAGATAATATGTAAAGCTTTAAGCAACTTGCCATAGAAACTGCAATAATGTCTGAGACTTTTCATCAATATACAAACTCCATTTGATACTATCACTCCTGAAAGCCCCTTGGGAAATAACGGCTTTTGGATTCTGCAAGTCAGCGTGACATGGCATGCAAAATTGCATCTCATGCTGAGCCAACCAGGAAAATACATGTCATCACTATGTGACATTCAGAATTTCATCTGGAAGCTATAATCTTGTTCTGACTGCTAAAGGGGCGGGGGGGGGAGGAACACTGCATACAAAACAGTTTGGTTGAATTTTTGCTGAATTATTGTCATTTCGTATAAAAATTAGAATAACTTACTTATTTCCAAAGAAGAACTCTATATTCCAAAACCTTTCAATGTACTTATTAATATTAATGTTTTCTCAACTTTAAAATTAACTGGCATATTTTAAATCATATGTTATAATCACTCAAATTAATGAATCTCTAGAAAAAATTATTATAATAAAGTTGGAAAATTAATAAATTGTGTACCGCAGAATTTTTGCTCAAAATTCTATACAACAAAAACACCTCCTAATTCCTTCCCCCCAACTGAACAAACTCTAGGTCAAGAAACAAACAGACAAAAACCTGTTGTAAAGTCTGCAATCTGTCTTATGCATCTCATGTCTTTCTCTTCTAGATTCTTTTTCTCCCTGCCCTCTAGTTCATGTGTGCAATACTGTCACAATCCATTTACGTTATTCCTATCAAAATAGAAATGTGTAAATGTGATTTAGTCTAAGTGTTACATAATCAACTTGTGTTTTAAACCTGTGACTAATTGTAAAACGAAAAATTATTAGACATAAACAGGAATAGCTGACTGACTCTCAAAAATTATCCCCAGGAGCCATGTTTCTGCTATCTCTACATTTTCTGGTATCACATCTCATGCCCCTGAACACAGAGACGGATACATGATCCAATTTAGGCTGTCACTGGACTAAGCATAGTAGCTAACCTCCCTGGTCACAAGGATTGTCCGAGATGTGTGCACACGATCCAAGACAGGCCAAACAAAATCCTTCTCAGGTATGTTTTCCGCAAATAATGGACCATATCTCTTTCTCTTTGATCACAAAGAGTTAAGTATGTAAGTCCAAAGGTACTACAGCCATGTACACTGCTAAGTCTCTACATTCAGTAAGAGAAAGTTAAGTCAACACAAAAAGACAAGAGTCCTGGTGGTGTGCATTCTCTCGTTCTAAGTCATCCCAAAGAAAAGATCTATCTTTGCCTTTTTTTGCCATTTTGATTATGGGAATCAATAAATACCCACCCTCCTTTTTTTTAACTCAAAATCATCTGAACACAGTTTCTATCTCTTGCAATCAGATAGTCCTTTCTAATTTAGAAATGTGTCTTCCCTAGTAAAGGAAATACATATCAATTAGGGGGAAAACCAGGGAATATCTTAGTAGTTGTACCTGCCCAGCCCTCACAATATCACTACACAGCCGGCATAGGCTCTAAAATGTCCCCAAATGCTTTAAGCATATCACGGGGCTTCCCCATTTCCCAGGCTTACTTCCTCAAGAACTATTCAACTTCACTGCCTGCCTAGCTCACCTGGCTCTCACTCCTTCCATTACCATATTCTCTGGTCATTATCCCAATGACTCTCCGCCTGAGCCTGCATATTTGGAAATGTTACTAATTTTTTACTCCTCTAATCTTTTCTCCACCTCAGATTTCTTAGGTCACGTTGCCCAATACCTTTCTCAGCTTAACTTGGCTCCTTGGGACCCTCCTACCTGGGCCCTATATGAGGGCCTTTCTCTAGGTAACCCTAAGCTTCCAGATAATAACATCCCAATACAGTGTCCTCCAAAAATGTGGTGCACAAAACTATAAGACCATCCATTGAGCTGTTGGGGACAAATAGGAGATTTTTTACTTTTATCTAAATATGAGAAAGACACAAAGTTTGTTAATACTTAGTAGAGTAGAATGATATTGAGGTCCTTCTCCATGTCAGAAGGCCACAGATAATACTATGCTAAGTAGATTGAAAGAATAGTAGACACTCAATAACAAGAAGGAATTGGCAGGGAGCCCTTTACTCTTTCATTTGTTTTCAGTTAATCATGGCATATTACAATTTACAAATACACAGTTAATCAGATTTACAAATTTTATCATCTACTTTTAACTAAATTAATCCTCACAATGTGGATACAAACTTTTAGAAGATTCCTGTAAAACACACATACCCAAATATATGAATTAAAGATACCACTAATTTACTTGAAAGAAAACAGCAACACCTTTCCACTAATGTGGAAGAATATCTTATTGATATAAGGAAAATGGAAATTTACTAGCCTGATGTCAACAAAGACCTTTGCAAAATGGATGCGACTGAAAAATTAAGTCTCCTGAGTGCATCAGTGATGCCCTTTTCCCTCTTGGATCTATGAAAAGAGGTGGCTTTTCGATTATGACAGCCACTAAAACCAACTATTGAAATAAACTTAAATAAGAACTAAACCTTTAAGTTGTTATTATAACAAAGTATTAAACTGTATTTTAAAAAATGAAGCATAATATTACTCTCACTGAAACATTACTGATGTATTATTAAAGTTCTATCAGAATAAGATTTAAATGTTAATAAAGTTAAAATTATTTTGCTGGCTTTATAATATATTAATACAGTGATACATATATTAATGCGTAAATCAAAATGATACACTACAGATGCTTACTCAAAAATTTTTACTGATAGGAATACACCAAGAAAAAAGACTGAAGACTTTTATTCTAAAGACTATTTTCAAATAGTTTGTTCTCTGTACTTGTTGTAATTCATTCTCTCTCACTATTAAGTAACGCCTTTAACAAAATGTGAGCCTGCCTCAGCGGTGCTCAAGGAAACCAAAAACAGTGGTTATATTCTTTTCCTCCTTTGTTTTGTTTTGTTTTGATCCAGGGTTGGGCTAGGACGTTTAATAAGGGGAAGGAGTGAGGTAGTGATGACAGCAATAAAAGTAAAATAACTCCAACAAGATGCAGAATTTAAAAGTAACTTCTCAACATTAAAATAATTTGCCTTGTAAAGCCATCTCCACTGACAAAATTCAGTAGAGTCTATACACTACTACTTTCAAAGTAAAAATAAGAGTAAAATTTGAACATATTAAAAGAAACCATACATAAATAAATTTTCTGCTTTACAGTCCTAGAGAAATAAAAAGTGAGCCAAGGAGGCAAAGGAATAAGAATTTTTTAAATTAAATATGAAATAATTACTGTTCTAATTCTCAAGAATTAAGGTTCCAAGAAGAAAAGATATTACATACATGCTATACAAATTGTAGTACATTTAAAAATAAAAATCAATAAACCTAGTTTGCTTAACAAATCAAACACATTCTTGACTATAAGAACACACTAACTATAAGACATTCTGCCAGACAAACTAGGAGACACACTAAAAAAGTATAAATACACCTTTTTAGGAGCTGATGATTTACTTGAGGAGTCTTCATATGAACACTAGCAATACCAGAAATTCAGGTATGTGATAGTGCCAAGAGAGTAGTACAATTATCAGATATGCCTATAAAAGATTATCATCAAATGATCAAGGGATGTTTCATGAAACCAAAAAAAATCAGTGTTAAGAAACTCTAGCCTATGGCTAACATATCAAATAATCATCTGGCAATCTGTTGAAATCCCTTAGAAAAGTAAGTTTAGAAATGTTGTCTGATTATAAATTATGCTCATTGCCCAGAACAGTGTAGAAACAACTTATGAGATAATTTGACTATTAAGTATCATTTTAAGCTCTGAAGACTGCTAATACTTTTTCCCATAAATTTTAGGTTTAGAAATAAAAATAATTTTTCTTATAAAGTACAAAAGAAGCAATTTAGTAAATCTATATTTCCATTAAGTTCTCTAATTACTTTCTGAATATTTTCAAATTTTTTTATTTTAGATGTACTTCATTTTATTTTAAACCTTTTTCTATTCCAAAGGGGAAAATATTTTTTAAACTACATTTTATCCCTGAGAGAATAAAATCAATTGCATATTATGCATTAGTGTCTACTCTCATGCTTTAATATTTTCCATTGAAATTAAATATCTAATCACAAAGGAATGGAATTTTATGCTAAACTACATGATTAAAGTGAACAACTTCCAATATACATAAATCCACAAAAAATGTATTTCTTGTACATAACACTAATTTCACACTGTAATTAGGAACATACCTGCTCAACATTCAAACTTAATCAAATTAAGGATGGCTTAAACATTTTTAGATGAGTAACTATATCGGTGTGAACTGTTTTACTTATAATCCACAATTCTTAAAAATTAGAATCCAAAATACATCAGTACCTTCAGGAGCAACTATTACTAGCAAAAATCGGAAATCTCCCTACTTAAAACCATCCCACGAGTTATATTGCCTGTGGTAGACTGATTTTTTTTTAAAGACTTGAAGGAATTTAAAACTTGGAGTAACATATTAAACTGATTTAAAAAAAAAAAAAACCCTCAAGGTAAAGTGTAATGTCATGTCTTGTTTTCTTAGAAGGAACATATTTCTTGTATGTGAAAAACAATGGGCTGGGCCGGCCCCGTGGCTTAGAGGTTAAGTGCTTGCGCTCCGAAGCTGGCAGCCCTGGTTCAGTCCCGCGCGCGCACCAACACACCGATTCTCCGGCCATGCTGAGGCCGTGTCCCACATACAGCAACTAGAAGGATGTGCAGCTATGACATACAACTATCTACTGGAGCTTTCGGGGAAAAATAAATTAATTAATTAATTAAAAAAAAAAAAGAAAAACAAGGGGCTTGCCTTGAAAAAATTACACATTTCCTAATCTCTTACATTCTCTGAAACAGTGCAAGGAAAACTATACTTATCCTGCATAAATACTTGTTTGCAGAGAGAAAATCAACTAAACTGACCTATAATGGTACAGACTTTTATCTTCCTATCTCTGTCTCAGAGGAAGAGGCAATTCTGTTACATCCTACACCTATTTATAAGATCTTATATTTTGCTTCACCTGTGATCTCACTGTATAAATTATCTCCAACTTTTCTATATCTCCAATTTTTCCTTCTCTCCTCTTTACCTCTCTATAGCCATTGACATACCCAACTGTCTGTATAGTCAAATTTCTTGAAAGACTGGTGCACACAGGCTGTCTCTACACGCTCAACTCTCATTTATTCCCTAACAATCAAAGCTGCTCTGGCGAATTGACCTTGCCAATTAAAGTTTTTCAGCCTCATTGTCCTTGATGACTCTACAGAATATCATACAGTTACCCACCCTCATCTTGAAACTCTCCTCAATTGTGTCATATATAGTACATCTGTTTTTTTGTTGCCTGCTTCTCAATCTCCTCCATTGGCTCCTTCTCCTTACTCTTTAACGGACAAGTTACTCAGAATTTAATTTGGGGCTTTCTTCTCATCTTGCTGTGTATGGTCTCCCTGAGAGATCATGCACTCTGTGCCTTTGACTATGATCCATATGTTGATGACTCCCAAATCTGTATCTCTCATTGTGAAAAATCTAAGCCACATCAGAGACATGAAAACACTTTTACCATCTTTGTCTTCTGATTATCCCCACTACAAGGAAAATATTTATTTTCTAATTTTCTTCCAATACTCAGCTTGTGACATTCCATTTTAAGTTATTGTGGCAGAGACTGTTAAATAACCACTAATATTCACTCTCCCCGTCTTTTTTAGTTAGAACCCACACGTTTTGACTAGACACATGGCCTTAAATACAGACTACATTCCTGAGACCCCTATGCAGCTACATATGATCAAGTGACTAGCTTCTGAGTTTAGAAGCAAAAGTGGAGTGTGCAACTTCTGTATAGTTTTAAAAGACACAGGGAATTCCCTTTTCTTTACTCATTTCTGATCACTGAAATGCAGATATGATAAACCGCTGGAGCATCCATTGTGGACCATGAGGCAAGCCTGGAATAGAGGTCACCAACAGCAGAGCAAAAAAGTACCTGATCTTGGAGAGCCGTAACACCTTGGGGGGCCTACCCTAAGCTTTCACATGAGAGACAAAATTCAATCTTGTTTAAACCACTGTAATTGAGGAGTTTCTGATATTTTCAGCCAAACGTAACTCAATCTTAAATATTATAGCTATATTATTAAACTCTTGCTTAGCTTAAAAATACTATATTTTGAAATGAGGTCAGAAAAAAATGTAATTAGAAATATTCTACCTAATACCCTAAGTTCATTGTCAAAAGAAAGATTCTTTAAAAAAAAAAAAAGTCTGAAAACTTTCACTATCTGTAATATAAACAAAGTGTTTTTAATATCAGGAATTTTCATATTTAATTCTCTTTGAGAACTAAATAAGAGCGAATTTCCATATGCCTGACCAAAAATTTAAACACCTGAAACAACATAATTTTTTGATTTTGTTAGAAGCAGTAATGACTCTGGGATATATTTAAGGATATATTAGAAAAGAAAAGGTATGTCAATAGTAGTGTTTCACTTTTAAGTCTCATCCAGAAACTTAACTGCATCACTGAAGTGACACCCAAATAAAGAGAGGCAGAACCTTCCACCCTCATCACAAAGGTTAGGTGTTTCCCAGTATATCCACATTAGCAGCTCTAATGCAAAATTCTTCACTATCTTAGTCCTATGGGACTCAGCTGAAAATTTAGAACAATTTCTTGACAAAAAAACAAAGACACTCTGAAGTTGGCTGCTTATATATTAGGTATTAGAGGGGAAATAGTAGATAACTGAATTTGCACAGCCTAGATTTTTAGAGCTGGTTATGCCATTAAGGAACAAAAGAAGGCAACTAATCACAGAATGACTACTATAATCTGGAATTTTCATTAAAAAAAAGTCTCATTAAATATTTTTTTAACCTTGGATAAGTTGCTTGACCTTTTTTTGACTCAATCTCCTTAATTATAAAGTAAAGGGGTTTAATTAGATAATTCATTCCTAGATATATATATATATGTGTGTGTGTGTATGTGTATGTGTAGGTGTGTGTATACATCTGTGTGTATATATGTATACATATACATAATCCCATATGATTTTTCTACAGATATCCACATGGCTCACTCCCTCACCTGCTTCAAGTGTCTGGTCAAATACGACCGTTCAATGAGACCTACCCTGACTACCCTAATTAATTATCGTCCCACAGTTCACTAAAGCTCTGTACATTGTTTTCCCTTTATTCTCTTTGTGTTTCATTTTGGCAAGTTTCTACCTCTGTCTTCAAGTTTATTGATTTCTTCTTCTGCAATGTCTACTCTACTGCTAATTCTACTCAGTGAGTTTCTCATTTCAGATATTATATTTTTCATCTCTAGAGCTGGGCTTGGTTCTTTTTTATATCTTCCATTTCTCTCCAGCATGTATCCATCTTTCCTTAAATATCTGAACATAATTTATACCTGTTTTAATGTACAAGTATTAATATACCTGATAATTCTATCATCTATGTCATTTCTCAGTAAATTTCTATTGGCTAGTTTTTCTTCTGGTCAAGATTTCCTGCTTCCTTGTATCTTTAACAGTTTTTGACTGAATGCTTCACTTAAGTTGTTACATGTCTGGATCTCGTATTCCTCTTAATAGTGTTAGGCTTCATTTTGCCAGCAGTTAACTTACTCACTGTTTTGGTTCCTTCAGAGGCTTTTTTTAAGCTTGTTTGAGGTGGGTCTAGGGTAGCCTTTACTCTATGGATAGTTTAGCTCCACTACTGAGGCATTGTCCTTTCTGGGGTCTCTACTGAATGTCCTGAATGATCAATGGGAATTCTATACTATAGACAGTAGGAACCTGAATTCCTTCCAGCCCTGTGTGAGCTCTGGGAATCATTTAGATCACAGCTCCTTGGTCATCCTTTGCCCGACCTGTGGAGTCTCATCCTATGCATGCACGTCTTACTATGCAGCAAATACTCTAGGAGAACTCAACTGCTGACTCCTGGACCTTTTTTGCTGCGTAGTTTCTCTCTCTGCAACTTTGTCCCATAATTTCCAGTCATCTCCCCACCTTCTTATACTTCAATCCTTCTGCCTCCCAGAACTTCAATTCAGTAAGACAGCTGAGCTCGGCTTCACATACCCCACCCTGCTCTGTGGTCTGGAAGGTGCCTTCAGCCGGAAAGCCAGGGCAATCCTAGGACTCAACTCAATTGTTTCCCTTCTATGAGGTATCACAGTCCTGCACTGCCTATTGTCCAATGTCTTGAAACTTTTTTTTTCTCCCATGTATTTTGACCAGTTTGTTAGTTATTTACAGCAGGAATATAAATCTAGTCCCTGTTACTCTGTGATAGTCAGAAGCTAAAGTTCCGTACTTTTAATCTACTAAATTTACATCATTAAATATCATGTCTTTATTATCTTGGCAGTATTCGAGGAGTCAAATTAAAAGGCCTTCTATTATTTTAACTGTGTACTTACATTGCTTTAGACTTTAAAAGTAATATATAAACATGTAAGACAAAAATGGCTAGTACTTTTTAAAGAGCTATCATTTATGGAGTATCCTTTTTCAAGTTTTCATCTCCATTACAGACATTTTCATCAAGAGTTCCAAATTAATGTTCACAACATTTCCAAAACATAGGGTAAACAGATGTCATAGCTTTTAGAGGTTTCCTTGTTTTGAAAGATATGCAGATTCTCTATAAGATTATTTAGAATTTTGTGATAATATATTATCTTCATGTAAAACATGCTTTTATTCTGGCTTGGCCTGCCCTATGTGCCTGTATCACTGAAATAGTGCTGTTCTGCTGTCAACACATTTCCAGCCATCATGCACATGTTCTCCCTGCAGCCACCTACTTAACACTCATTAGTGGAGATTGGAAGAGGAAGACACCTGCTTCTTGTTGAATAATTAGAAAGCAAAATCAAGCCCAGTGCAGGATCACCAAGCCTTGGTTTTCACGTGCCAAAAAATACTACACACCTTGTTGGGGATGAACTTCAGATCAACATTGGATCTTGGGTTGAGAATATAAAAATAAAAAATTATTATAATAAGTATTCAGGCATAAATTAACAGTAACATTTTGCCACTGTACAGTTCAGTTAAAATCTTAAAATATGCATTTCACAAAAATGTGAATATACTTAACACTACTGAACTATACACTTAAAAGCGTTCTGATGGTAAAAGTAAAACAAAGACAGCAAAAAAAAAATGTGTAAAAGGCCATGAATTCATTACAGTTTACGTTGCAATGTAAATAATAAAACAGGGATAACTACATTTAGAAGTAGGTACACATTCAGAGGACTCATAAAACATTTTTTAAATTAAAACCAAAACAGAAACTGTATACTCTAATTAAAAGTAAAACAAATTTTTGAAACTGAATTCTAAGTAGAGCAAATGGTTAGCAAAGAGCATTCTCAAAAAAAGAGAGAGCGCTACTGCCAAGGTGTCCAGATAAGTGAAAATGGTGGGCATCCAAGGGGGAAGATACATAAGTCATAAAGAACACATGTTATACTCAGGGCTTTTTACCTTCTATAAATGTTCACAGTCCCAAAACAAGGCAAGCACAGCCATTAGTTTGATAACTGTTCATTCTTATGCTAGCTTGAGTAAGAATCTATATTTGGTGAGATAATTTATTCCTTACCTATAAGGAGAATACCTGTAGGATATCTAACCTAAGGGCTCTAGAGATGCAGAAACGTTCAAGACAGAAAAAGCAAATATCCACAATTCAAAAGCAAAGAACCAGAGCTCACATTTGTCATTTGAAATAAAGAACAATGTCATCTGTATATGTCTTCGTACTCTATAATGTAATAATTAGTGATGGGAAATTGTTTTCAGGTTTTAATATTTTCCTCAATATAAAATTAATTTCTTATAAAAAATGGGCAAGTATAAGAAAGCAAAATAAATCTCAGATATTAATTGATATCACTTGTGAATTGATATGTAACTGCTACGGGATGTGAATTTATATATAAAACTTCTCCATGCATACCAAATGCTTTCTAAAATCTATGATCATATTTTCCATAGAGTTCTATGTCATGTAGTTTTATTTCAATCATATGCATTTTCTTTCATCTTTACTCATTCCTAGCAATTACTTTAAATCAACTATCAAGTGTGATTTAAAGAAAAGGACTAAAGAGTAAAGAAGAAGGTCAGAAAATGTGACTATTGAGATTGAATTTATTCAATTGAGATTAAATATTGATTACATACATATTGAGATTAATTTATTTTAATCGATTGACACTTAGCGGACACTTATTTCATTTTATTAACAGGTGATATTTATAAACCTCTTTATGTAAATTATCAGTTCAAGAAATCTGAAGTCTAAAACTCTAGTATGGTATCTAAAGGAAATAATATCTAACTTTTTATTAAAAACTTTTCATCTTCCTATGATACAAAAACTAAGCACAGGCATTTTTGTCAATTGATAAAATCTCAACAGAGTAAAACGCTTATGGATAGTGACAGGTGGAAGTCTAATGATTCCGCAAAACAAACATAGCATCATATTTTAGGAAAAGTAACAAAGCAGAGGATAATAATAGTAATGTATAAAACTCCACAAAAATGTATGTTAGCATTTTTATTGCTGTTGTTAAATATAGTAAGGAAATAATACTAACTTTTCCTCTAAACTACAAGTGTTAGTTTGAACTTCCTTGCGTATACTAGCATATTTTAAATTCCTTAGGGAAGGGATCATGTCTTATTAACATTTCTACCCTCAATATCAATTACAACAGAGTGTTGCCCATTACAGACATTCAATAAGTGATTTATTATTTATTGAAAATATAAAATCTTTTTCAATATGGTTTGGAATGTATGAGTTATATGAAATAAAGCCGAACACCTAAGGAAAAATATAAAATCACCTGAAGGTAGGTGGCCCATCATCACAAACATTGGACGTTAAAGAGAAAAACAACACTTAAAACTGAAATCATAAAGTGCTTTTTTTATTACACACAATAAAAGAAATTGTTTTATGGAAAAATATTTATATTTTATATTTGCATAGATGATCTAGCTGAGAAAGTGAGAGATAGAAGATTGAGATGTATTGTGGTCTGCAAGAATTCACTTTAAGAAAGAACATAGTATCGGGAGACAATTCTCCACGGGTCACTTGTGTTTTTACATGTCTTACAAGTAGAGATATAGTGAATGCCTTTGTTTCCAATTGTGTTTTCAAGGATATTTGACACTGTACAGCCTCAGATGATAAATAGTCCTCCTGAGCAAAGGGCAAGTTTGCTTTCAGTCTTGCAAGGTACATAAAGTATGCCTCATGCTTTCCACCCATTACAGTCCAATTTCTCTAAATTGAGGGTTCCTCTCCCATAATGTCAGTGTATATAGCTATCACCTGGCCCTCTTCATGCCACCTTGTGGGAATCAGGCTTAGGGCAGGGACAGAAAAAAAGCTAATACTCTGGTTACTGCTAATGCTGTAGATAACAAAGTCCTTTGTCTCTATTCCAGGAGTCTCAAGTCTTTGGCCAGGATTCATGAAATTGTGGCCTGGATGACACGATAACTTGTTAGCTTAAAGGTAGGTTAAAATCACAGACTCTTTAGAGTTCTTGACACATACCTGTTACTGTTTTTGTTTTTATAGGGCTGCTGGCATATTCAGAGGCCTGATATGATTGTTGCTTTGCCAAGGGCGCACTTCCAAGAGACATCTCGTCCTCTTTCCTTCTGCTAATTGGCATAACAAGAGGAACAGCTATCACAGGCTGCTGGAGAGAGACAAATGAAACACTGAATTATTTACTATTTCTTAAGCAGTGAAGGTTAAACATGGCATCATTGAGGAAAGTCCTTTACAAATTGGGGTTGAGGCTTTATTATTTTAAATCAATGAATCAATGAATCAATGAATCAATCTCTCTCGTCCTCTCTCTTTCTCTCTGTGTCTTTCTCTCACACACACACACTCACACAGGGACATAATTCAATTCTAAATTATAATTCTGTATGAAAACCAAGACAGCTTGGAAATAATTAAAATTTAACATTTTAGTAAGAAGTATAAAGATAATATGTTAAGGGAAAATCAAAACTAAAAATTAACTTTAAAAATTATGATTACTAGAAAATAAAAAGTTATCCTTATATCAGGGCCAGCCCAGCAGTGTAGTGGTTAAGTTCATGTGGCTGGCTTCGGTGGCCCAGGGATCAAGGTTTGGATTCTGGGCGTGGACCTACGCACTGCTTATCAAGCCAGGCTGTGGCAGGCGTCCCACATATAGAGTAGAGGAAGATGGGCATGGATGTTAGAACTCAGGGCTAACCTTCCTCACCAAAAACAAAACAAAACAAAAAGTTAGCCTTATAAAATAATATTTTTAGGACGCTGGTTAGCTCAGTTAGAGCATGGTGCTGACAAAATGATATTGTTAGTAACATACTTCTATAAACCGATTCTGTACACGTTAATATGGACAGTTCAATTTTTTTAATAATTACCAAAAATCTCTATTATTTTGTCTGACATAGTGATATCCACAGCATATTTGGAAAGCACAGAAAAATATCTATAGTTAGAGAAAGCTGGAAAACATTATGACCCTGTAGTGAATGCATGACTGCTGAGCTGGACAATAAAGCAGCTGTTTCATCTTTATTCACCAAAATAAAGTCTGATGTTACTGCTGAGGACACCCAATACAATCTTGTCAGATTTTTGGCAAAAAAAATAAATAGGTATTTTTAAGTTTGCTGCAGGGTCAAAGATCAATGTTGAACTGGGTGGAAAACAATCATCAAATGTTGGGTTTTAGCCACAAATTGAGAAGGAAATTGCAGCTTGGGAAACAACAGATGATAACTGTAATACAGCTGCATCAGATGATGAATCTGGAGGGGGCTGGTCAGGCTGCAGTGTAGTCTGTTACCCTCAGTACCACAACAACCACACTTTCATAGATCCAACTTGAATCCTCACCCAACTTATAATACTTATTTAATATTATTTAGATTATGAATAAATATTTCAATAAGAACATGTGTACATTTTATAACTATGTAATATAACCAATCAAGTGATGAGCTAGAGGGAAAACGGCAAATTGTTTTACAAGTTCCTACTTAGGCTGAGTAAAAGGACAAGAAAGTTGATAATGAGAAAATAAAAAGATTAAATATACTGTACAAAACATCTTAATGTAGAGTACTTGCCTTCATACTAAATATTTAGTCAAACTTATAATATTTATACAATTTGAAATAGGAAATAATATTTAAGACCTACATGAGAAAGGCAGGGCATAATGTAAGTTTTGATTGATTTAACTTTCTCATCTATAAAATAAGGGGGTTGAGACGTCTACTAGAAATCCCCTTTATGCTCTAACATTTAGTGATTCCATAATCCCTTGAATTTCTTGGCCATTATTTATAAACCTGGAATATGACCAAGCACTCTAAGAAATTACAACCAAGTTCAGGATCAAAATTAATATATAATAAATAATTAGAGAAAAATTATGTGCTGCATAGTGTGATATTGAATTCAAGCACAATAGTTGAAAAATGAGATTAATGAAAGCCATGGTATTGACAATACCCAACAACAAACAGAAATCTTCCTTTCGGTGGCTAAAACTCTGGGTGCATTTTCACGCAATAAAAAAAACATAGTAAAGGCCAAATAAAAACCCTTTCTAACAAGAGAGCAAGGATCTTATATGTCTTCTACAGAGCTGTATTCCAAATACTTAGAATGGTGTCCAACAGACCCTCCAAAAATATTTTCTGAATGATTGCTAATATCGGTGCTACGTGTCAGGCATGAAGAGATAATGCATGAAGAGTAAGGAGAGTGATTCCCTCCAGTTTTCTGGAAATATGTTTACTCCAGTCAAAAATATCAAAATAAGCAGTATTTATTTTCAGCAACCTACCATTGGTCTGCTTACATTCTTCTACCTTCTGGTACTGGATATTCTCTCAAATTTCAGTTAATCTCTAGCCTCAGATCTGTCCTATCCTTGCCCCATCAGTATCTCATGAACCCCAAATACCTAAAGCCTTTGGTCCCTCTTCCTATAAAGTTTTCCCTCCTTTAATTTATTATTAATTTAATAAATGTAAAAATACAGAAAATTATAAAGAAGAAAACAACATCCATATTCCTATCACAACCAATACTTACTGGCTATTAACATAATATATTTGCTTTTTTTTTTAAATAAAAGAGATAAATAATGTATTGCAGATAAAGCTAAAATCCCCTCTGACTACTAACCAACTGCCGATTCCTCCCAGAGTCAACCACTATTATGACACTGAGACAATTCTTCAAATTAATTTTTTACACCTATATTTATTTACACATATTACATATATATTTATTTATTTTAAGAGTGGTTTTGGAAAAATATACGTAGACACTCGCATATTGCAAAAATCCTTGGGAAATTGGTTTTTGCATGAAATATAATTTTGGGACATCCATATTAAGACCTATTATATAATCTTTAACAATAAAGTATTACATCACGTGAATATGCCAAGCTTTATCCACTTCATCAGAGACAGTGATTTAGGTTGTCTCCAATTTTATACCATTACAATGAATACTGCAATGACATGCTTGTACCTGACTCCTTACACTGGGCACAGATGTTAGCCCAGGGCCAATCTTCCTCAGCAAAAAAAAAAAAGAAAAAAGAAAAAGTACAAAGATTTATCTATGAAGATACTTACCTCAGTATTATTTGTAACTCTGCATGAGCAGGATTATGGGTATTTATTAGTTTATCTTTTAAATAAAACTACTGTTTTTGAACTTATAAAATATTTAATTTTAAAATAGTTATAAAACAATATAACAAAAATAAAATTAAAAAGCAAAATCTCTGAAAGTGCTTGGTATCAATCAAATGAATGTTTAATTTACTTAAGCTACTAGAACACTATTTGACCTTCGCGGATATCTATGGTATACTGGAGATAATTGCATCACTTATAAAATAGCCAAGGAAGAATTTACAATACAATGGAATATGATTCAGCCATACAAAAGAAGAAAATCTTGCCATTGGCAACAACATGGAGGGACCGTGAAGGCACTATGATAAGTGAAATAAGTCAGACAGAGAAAAAAAAATACCATATGATTTCACTTAGATGTGGAATCTAAACAAACAAAAAAAAGCCTGAACTCCCATATACATAGAACAGAAGGGAGGTTGCCAGAGGCAGGGGTGGGAGAAATGGGTGAAAGGGGTCAAAAGGTACAAACTTGCAGTTATAAAATAAATAAGTCATGGGATGTAATATACAGCATGATGACTATAGCTAATAATACTGTATTGTATACTCGAAAGTTGCTAAGAGTAAATCTCAAAAGTTCTCATCACAAGGAAAAAGGATCTGTAACTATGTGTGGTGATGAATTTGAACCAGACTTATTGTGCTGATCATTTCACAATATATACAAATATAAAACCATTCTGTTGTATATCTGAAACTAATATAATGTTATATTGTCAATTATATCTCAATGAGGAAAAAAAATTTACAACTAAAATTTCCCTGCCATTAGTCTTACTTCTCCATCACCCATACTCTATATTCTATTAGAGTAAACTTTCTAAAATCCAAATCTATTTATATCAGTTTCCTGTACTTCCTCTTTACCCTTCAGGATAAAGTATCAAGCACTTAGCACTATAAATAAAATCTTTTATAAATTGGTTTCCAATTTCTACCAGTTGCTATAAGAACACTTGCCTGCAGTCTGGAAAAACTGAAGGTCCCTTTCTTGCCAAGTTATTGCATATTCTTTGCCTCTGCTCTCATAGTTCAGTATAAAACAACCTTCCTTGTCTGGCTTACTCCCATGATGCTCAGCGCAATTGTCAATTCCTCCTTTTAGCACTCTCATCAGCTTGTGAGAACTCTTCCTCTTTTTTGTTTTCATATAATCCTATATATACATCTAATGCAGCAATTAGTAAGACTGGCATTACTATATTCCTTCATATTCTCAAATACACTAAATACCTCTAGAGGGAAGGATATTCTCAACCATGACTTTTATTTCTACAGCCCCAGTATCTAGCATACTGCCTCATATTCTGTATCTACTTGATAAAAGGAAGAATAGAATGGGGGAGAAGTTTCAAATGAAATTAGGACAAAGTGAAGAAAAACCTTTAAAAGCTGCTCCTTGAGACATGGGTTGTAGTTTTTGGTTAACTTTTTATATTCTTATGTAATTATAAAATTGAGTATTTTTCTCCATTCAACTAGCTTCAAGTTACTTCAGAAAAAAGATACAAAGCTATTTCAAATAGAATATTACAAAATTACAATTAAGTCAATGGGAAAATGCAATTCAATATAGCATAAATTTGGCCTCAAAAATTCTTAGTTCTGCCATTTACTATATATGTGACAACAGATAAGTAAACCTCAATAAGCATTGGTTTCTTCATCTTTAAAATAGGCATAATAAAATCTATCTGTCAGAATTACACTTAAGTTACATGACATAGAGAATTACATGTAAGTATTCTAGAAATTACAATTAGTTACTTTTTACTTTGTAGTTTATATTTTCTTAAACTAACATATATCCCAACTCTTTTGCACAAACCACCCCAATCCCAGAGTTAGAAACTCAATGCACATCTGTTGAATAAACCTAAAGATGAAGAAGAAATATAGAGATAATAAAAATGAAAGGTAACACTTACTAAGCAATTCTTCTATATCAGACACCCTGAGAACAAACACACTGGCACTGAAGGAAAATAGTCCAGTAAAATAGGACTATTTAAACTAGCCTGTCTCATGCAACTGTTTTACGAGCAATTGTACAGACAGCCTCTTTAATAGTAAATGAAACTCTACTTTGAGCTGCAATTTCTTGTACAGAAATTAAGGAATAGAATTGTTTGAAAGGGGCAGAGTGGGGGATTGAAAAATTCTGGCACATCTATAAAATCAACAGAAGAAATATATAACTCTAATAAATGAGAAAAATATTTATTCATTTAGAGAATAAATCATAAACATTTCTTACCTGCTGCACATGTCTACTGGTTTGTTTCTGAGGCTGATAAATGAGCCAGGTGTATAAGACTGGGTCAATGTTAACTGCTAGTCCTTGTACACTACAAAGAAGTACGGCACCTAAAAAACAAGATTTTAAATTGCTATAATTCCTCATAAAAAATAATAAGCTTTATGTCACTTCACACCAATTAGGATAGCTGTAATAAAAAAGACAAACAATAACAAGTGTTAACAAGGATTTGGAGGAATTCAAACCCTCATACACTGCTGGTGGGAACACAAAATGGTGCAAATACTTTGGAAAACAATTTGGCATTTCCTCAAAAAGAAAAACAATAGTTACAACATAACCCAACAATTCTATTCCTAGGTACATACAAAGAGAACTGAAATCATATGTCCACACAAAATCTTCTACACAAATTTTCATAGCAGCATTATTCATAATAGCCAAAAAGTGGGGAAAATATGAATGTCCATGAATTGTTGAATGGACAAACAAAATGTAGTATAGCCACAAAATGTAAAATTATATATAATTTGGAATGAAGTACTGATACACACTACAACATGGATAAACCTTGAAAATAAGCTCAAGTGAAAAAAAGCCAGTCACAGAAAACCACATGTTGTATGATTCCACTTATATGAAATGGCCAGAAAAGGCAAAACCATAGAGGAAAAAATAGATTAGGGGTCAGCCTGGTGGCACAGCGGTTAAGTGCGTGTGCTCCACTGCGGCAGCTCAAGGGTTCGCTGGTTCAGATCCTGGGTGCTCACCAAGGCATCACTCATCAAGCCATGCTGTGGGGGTGTCCCATATAAAGTAGAGTAAGATGGGTACGGATGTTAGTGCAGGGCCCATCTTCCTCGGCAAAAAGAGGAGGATTGGCATTGGATGTTAGCTCAGGGTTGGTCTTCCCCACAAAAAAAAAAAAAAAAAAAGTAGATTAGTGGATGCCAGGACCTGGGGGGGAAGGAAGAATGGGAAATAACCGCTAATAGATGTGCCGTTCTTTCAGGAGTGATGAAAATGTTCCAGAATTAGAAAATGGTGATTGTTGCACAACCTTGCAAATACAGTAAAAACCACTAAATTATGCACTTTAAAATAATAAATTTTATTGAATGTGAATTATATCTCATTAAAAAGTGCATTTGTCTTTAAAAAATAGTAATAAGCTTAATTTTTTAGGCAAACAGCAATTTCTATATTTGCCGTGAGAATGGAATATTATCTGCCTTCTTTGTTTATATTATAAAACTAATTCACGATGTGAAAGGAAGCATTATTATAACCACTAAATAAATCACTGTAAATTACAGCTTTAAATGTTCAGAAGCAAAGGGAGAGAGCTGCCGAGACGAAATGCAGGCTAACATTCTGACATAAAACACAAAGCTGAAGTGTAACAAGATGCAATTCCATCCTACTAAAATATTTTTGTCCCTCTCTGATAAAAAGTAGCTCACACAGAACTTAAGCAGAATACCCCATTCTTAATTTATATGCATACTATGTATATCCACAAATAAGTTTTTGCATTTCTACATATATTTTTTGATAAAAATATTATTATTACACCACCAGGATGTATGGAATATGAAGGAAGGGGTATTTGTCAGTTTTGCTCTCAACTGTATCTCCAGCATCTAGAAAAGTAACTGCCACATGGTAGGGGCTAAAAAAAAAAAAAAAAAAAAAAAGTCAGAATAAATGGTAGATAGGTTCTCAGGTTAGCTGAAAAAAGCCCATTTGTTCTATAATATTGCAGATTATTTAAACAATTAGTATAATTAACATTAATACCAAGTCCTATGAAAAGTGAACCACAGAGACAGAGATAGGATGGAGGAAAAGAAACAAGAGAAAGAAATTTCCCCTTTTCTCACAGCTTTGCACAGAATTTTCAAACAAGTGAAATTTGCCATGTGTACTCCACCCTACAGGGCTACTCCTCTCAGGGACCCAGATCAGTACAGATTCCTAGGCAGCATGCTGAGATAACATAAGCAATCCCACAATCCCCACTTCCATGTACCAATGCGTGTGCTGGTGAGCAATGATTTACTCAAATACATATCAGGAAGGAATGATGGGGAAGAAACTAAACACAAGATGATTGCAAACGATGAGTCATAATTGAAGTCCACTGGAAAATAGAATTTAATATATATTTTTTCCTGTAATAGAATGCAAATTCCTCATGAGAATTTAAATTCTTCTATTTCTCAAATACCACTAGCCTACAGAATAAAGGCTTAAAATGCTATATTATATTAAGGGAAATAAAATAGAACTTTCCCAAAATTATATCCACTTTTCAAACAATTATAGCAGCTCTACTACACCAGAGACCATCATCTCCACAAACTAACAGAAATATAGTATTACAGTATGCAGCAAGAGTTAATTTCAATAATGTTCTTGTTTTATAACAACTCATTCTCGCCAAAAATGTTATTAGGTGAGAAATAGAATTTGTCCCCAAATATGAAAAATTGTTTATTAAAACCGTTTTATTTTAAAGTAATGAGTTGAACAAATTTAAATGGAGAGTTTTAAAATTTATTTAAATTCAAGAATATATAATTCAATCTTAAAGGTTAAAAGACTTTTCTAAAATCCATAGAGAAATGAAAATACAATTAGATTTAAATTACTATGAATTGCTTCCTCACATGAGCCCACTGTAATAGAATTTATTTTATAATTAATATCACATAAATATTAAAGACTACACAAATAATATGATTAAAATAAAAAATGTCTTCCACCAAAAGAAGGAATTACAAAAAGAAAGAAGACAATGGGATCTAGAAGGCAAAAGATCCAACACAGGAGAAAAATGATGAGAATCCCCAGGATGACAACAGTTAATTAGGGAGAGGTACAGGGAAAACTTAATAACAATAAACACAATTATTAAATACAGGAAAAACAAATGTTATAAAGGAAAGGATAACTGATCATAAAATACAGGACTGTGCCATGAATAATATTTATAGACAATGTCAATTCTGAAAAAAATGAATGAGTTAATCAATTAATAAAACTTATGATATAAAAATATTAGGAGTATAGGTACATAAGAAGAATGTGTTATGGGAGCTGGAAAAGGTAAAAGTTAGCCAATTATCATTTTCCACAGTAAGACATCAATAAACAATGCTCTAAAATGAATAATCAAGAAAGAGCAAGAAAAGCCATGTTATTTAATAATTACTGAAAAGATTTGAAACTAGTTACCTCTTGAAAAGGGAACATTATAAAACAGGCACAGTTGCTTTGAGGAAGAATATAATTGGGATTCTCAAAATGAGGACAACAGGAAAAAGAGGTAAACGAGCTTTAGATTTTTTTGCTGAGGAATCTCTCCCTAGCAGGTAGCAAAACGCAGAAGAAAATTTTCTCTTTGAAAAAAGTCTCCAATTAATGGTCATGGAACAGGCACAAATTAAGATCTGTGAATGGTTCCTATAACAAAAGATCAGACAGCACTGCCTAAGACAAGCCACTGTAAGTGAGAGTTCAAAAAATCAACCAACAACAAATTTAGACCTTCAAGCAATGGAGATATTTGAATACAGGACATAAAACAGCTATGTAAAAATGTTTAAAATACAAAAGCATAAATTCCTAAAAAGGCGCACACAATGAGAATGTATCAGCAAAGAACATATTTTAAAGAAAAACTGAAAAAATAGAAATGACAGATTTAATTTTTGAAGTAAAAAACTCACCCAACAGGTTAAACAGCAGATTAGATATAGCTGAAGAGAAAATTAATGAAATGGAATAAGCATGATGAGATAATTTAGAATGCATCTGAGATAGAAAAATGAAAGAACACTATTAAAATGAGGTTAAGACAAGACAAGAAACAACATGTGTTGGAGAGGATGTGGAGAGAAGGGAACTCTCATACACTGCTGGTGGGAGTGCAAACTGGTGCAGCCACTATGGAAAACAGTATGGAGAGTCCTCAAAAAATTGAGGATAGAACTACCATATGATCCAGCTATTCCACTGCTGGGTATTTATCCAAAGAACTTGAAAATACCAATGCATAAAGATACATGCACCCCTGTGTTCACTGCAGCGTTATTCACAATACCCAAGACCTGGAAGCAACCTAAGTGCCCATCAAGGGACGAATGGATAAAGAAGATGTGGTATATATACACAATGGTATACTACTGAGCCATAAGCAACAATGAAATCCAGCCATTTGTGACAACATGAATGGACATTGAGGGTATTATGCAAAGTGAAATAAGTCAGAGGGAGAAGGTCAAATACTGTATGATTTCCTTCATTAACTAGTAGATAATAACAACAACAAACAAACACATAGAGACAGAGATTGGATTGGTGATTATGAGAGGGGAAGAGGGAAGGGAGGAGGGCGAAAGGGATAATTCGGCACAAGTGTGTGGTGATGGGTTGTAATTAGTATTTGGGTGGTGAACATGATGTAATCTATGCAGAAATAGAAGTATAATGACGTACACCTAAAATTTATACAATGTTATAAACCAATGTTACTACAATAAACAAAAAATTAAACAAAAAAAAGAAATCTAAAAAAATAAAATAAAATGAAGTTAAGAGATATCACAACTGAGTAAGAACATATATCTAATTAGATTCCAGAGGGAGATACTTAGGAATGGGGTTGAGGCAATACTGTTAAAAACATAACAGTAAAACATAACCCCGGTGGCGTAGGTGGTTGAGTGCGCGTGTTCTGCTGTGGCGGCCCGGGGTTCGCAGGTTCGGATCCTGGGTGCGCACGGATGCACTGCTTGGTAAGCCATGCTGTGGCAGCGTCCCATGTATAGCGGAGGAGGATGGGCGCGGATGTTGGCCCAGGGCCAGTCTTCCTCAGCAACAAAAAGAGGAAGATTGGCAGATGTTGGCACAGGGCTGATCTCCTCACAAAAAAAAAAAAAAAACAGCGGAGGGGCCGCCCGGTGGCGTAGCGGTTAAGCGCGCTCCGCTGCTGAGGACCTGGGTTCCATCCCAGGCGCACACTGATGCGCCACTTCTCAGGCCACGCTGTGGTGGCGTCCCACATAAGGTGGAGGAAGATGGGCACAGACGTTAGCCCAGGGCCAGTCTTCCTCCGCAAAAAGAGGAGGATTGGCAAGGATGTTAGCCCAGGGCTGATCTTCCTCACAAAAAATAAATAAATATGTGAATAAATACATACATACATACATAAAAACATAACAGCTGAGAATTTTACAGAATTCTCAGATAGCAAACATCAAACCCAAGAAGCCCAATGAACCCAAACTGGATAATTAAAAACAAACCTACATTAAACAAAAAAAAAGAAGAAGCTACAAAACACTTAAGATAAAGGGAAGAAGAGAAAATCACCCCAAATGAAAAGAAAGACCACCTAGGGAATAAAAAAGCAAATAAATTGACAATCAACTTCTTAGTAAATAGTCAATGGTATTCATTATATGATTTTACTTCAAAACTTACATATATATTCTTTTGTATGTACCAAGTGTTAAAAGATAATAAAGAAAAAGAAATTAAATTGATTTTTAAAAATAAATCAGAATAAGTTTTGTTCTATTAAATATCTCTAGAACAAGCCCCATACAAACTTTTTTAAAAATTATGATGAAAAATATACAAAAAAATCTATATAAACAAAGCACTATATAAATTTAAAAGTATCAAACTGAAAAAGACAAAAATAAAGAAATTACAGATATTCTCCATATTGGTCAAGTTACTTTAAAAGTCTTTTCAGATGTGCCAAAAACTAAGTGTTGAGTAAATTTTTAAAAACGGTTTCTAAGTTATTATCACACCTTTTGAATTGGGATTTTAGAGAAAGAAAAAGGAAAACAAATGTAACAAATATTTTCACATAGAAAAATTAATTTTGAAAGTCTTATTTTTTTTATAATAAAGCTAAAAAATATTCACCAACAAATATTCATATTATGTTATATAATTATGCTATAACAAATATAACTAAATGACTCATAGCCAGGTTTAAACTTGATGAATGTTAAATAGGTGATAAGAGAATGATCTTAATTTAACATCAATTTAGTTGAAATTATAATTTAGAGAAGATGTTCTTTTAAATTTAAAGGGATATTTTCATATTATACCCAATTTATGAGACATAGCCTTTAAAAATAACACAAGTTCCGACATATAAGTGTGCAGACAATTAGCCTGATACTGAGTTGACTCAGATCCCCCACAAATCACTAAATTTTGGCAATGTATTATTCTGTTTAATTTTAGCCTGGAAGACAATTAATGAGAAAAGTGTGCTCTACTCCTCTGCTCACTGCCAAAATGGCTCACTTATCCACATTCCACTCAGGCTTCACCAATTAGTTAAACCAAGGCACCACTGTCATTTTCAGTAACATCCTAAGCTAAAGAAGGAGAACTGAAATAGCAGTTAGAGACCAAAGCTGCAGAGCATTAAAATTGAACATATATGTTTCTCATCAGCTATAGAAACCTTGTCAACCAATCAGTTTGTCTTGTAACCTATCAAGTCATAAACAGGAAAAGGTGCCCTGCATTTTATCTTGAACCAATGAGTGAGACAAGAAACACAGACATATTAAACATAGACATATTAATCTTCAGCTAAGTGGCAGTTATTTTTCTATTACGCAGCTATAGTAAAGTAACAACTTTTTAGATTTGTGTAGCTCTTAAGAAATTATTTGCTACTTTTATTTTTAAGATTAATTTCAAGAATTTTGGCTAAACAGTTAAGTAAACAAAAAAAGGAAGAATCAATACTTCAAAAACAAAGGTGGGGAATAAAGGAAAGATAGAGTAATCAGAGGCTAAGAAATGATAGAGCAGAGATGAGCTGACAACTATTGGCAACTTTATCCAACGTAACTGTAAAATTTAGTATAAATGAATCATAAGATCTTGAGGTATGTGTGTATGGTAGCTCACATTACTTAATTAACAATTACTTCACCTTCTGTTAGGATACAGAAAATCGAAAGAGAACTCTATTCCATCACAACAACAAGAGCAAGCCATGTAACCTATCAAAGCTTTTCAATTCACCAGAGAGCAGTGTTCACAACAAAACCTAATGAATAAAAATCATAAAATTGAAAGGCCCTCATAGGGGAGAAGGAATGACTAGCAGCTCTCATTCTTGGCACAGCAGTAGGAGGAGAAGAAAGCTGATAAGAAGAAAACAACTGAACTTTTAACAAATGTTTAAAGACCTAGTTAGGGGCTGGCATGACAGCTTAGAATCTTTGAGAACCCTAGACACAAGGAGAGTCCACACACCTGCCATATCTTTTCAACAAGCCTCCACCAAACACTCATGAGATGACAGGGGACAGGACTGAATGAGCAAGACCTCACTGAGATGGAGATGGATGGAGCCTGATGAAGTCTGAGTGCAAAGGAGAACTGAAAGAAATCTTACCAGGCACTCTGAAATTTTCAGTGAGCACCAACCAGGACAATCTGTGATTAGGAGAAGGGAAAAGGATCTAAGAGAGATCCCTCTATAAGGACAAGTGAACAAGGCATCCTGAAGTCTGAGGGTAGGTCAGGAGAATTGAGAGAAAATCATAAACCATGATTACAAAAAGAAAGATTCTGATCTTGCTCTATAAAAATTTGAAAGCTGCAATAACTTAATATAAGAAAGCAAGAACCAGACTCAGCTCAATCACAAAAAAGAAAGCAAAGACCAGATCCATCTCAACTATACCAAAAATAACATGACAAAAGAAGAGGTATGCCCTTTTGTGGGCAAAAACATTATTTACCACAGGCTCTATTATTCTTTTTACACACAATGTTTGGCATTCAATTAAAAAAAATTATGAAACATACAGCAAAACAAGAAGAAATAACTCATTATCGAAAGAGAAAAGAGTCAATAGCTTTAGTCCCAAAAGTGATGCAAATATTGGAATTATCAAACAGGGATGTTAAAACTACTCTGATAAATATGTTAAAGAACATAGTGAAAAGAAGGTAGACAACATGCATAAGCTGAAGGGGAATTGTAGCAGAGAGATGGAAACTATTAAAAAGAGCCAAATGGAAATATTAGAATTCAAAAAATATAGTATCGGAGGTAAAGAATTCTTTCAAGTACTCTTTCCAAACCTGATGAATGTTATCAACTGACAGATTCAAAAAACTCAGCAAACCGCAAGAATAAATAAAAAGAAAACCAGCTTTAGACACATCATGATTAAAATGCAGAAAACCAAAGATAGAAAAAGTTTTGAAATTACCCAGAGCAAAAAAAGACACAATACATATAAGGTAACCATGATAAATAACTCCTCATCAGAAATAATAGTGGCCAAAAGACAATGGAATGATATCCTTAAAGTGCTGAAAGAATAAAAAACAATCTAGATTTCTATATCCATTGAAAATATCCTTTAAAAATGAAGACAAAATAAAAACACACACACAACAAAAATAATTTGTCTCCAAAGACTTGCACTACTAGAAATTACTAGAGCAGTGCTAAATTTAGGCTGAAAGGAAATTATAACAAATAGAAACTCAACTCTAGAAAAGTAATGAAGGACACCAGAAAGAGTAAATACATTGGTAAATAAAAAGGATATCCTAAAAAAATTCTTTTCTTTCTTTCTTCCTTCCTATACACATACAAAGTTTCATATATTTTTATATATATATATATATATGCATATATATATATATATTTAAATCTCTTTAAAAACACTCTTGACTGTTTAAAGTAAAAATAACGACAATGCAATGTAGGGTTCATATTGCACATAGAAGTAAAATATATGCCCACAGAGCAGAAAGAAGAGGATGGTGGTAACTGGAAGTAAAATAGTGTAGCAATGCATTTACCTTATTTTTCAGCTTATCAATTCCTTCACTGTCCTCTGAACTTGCCAATGTTACTGTCAAGCCCAATTCAGATCAGACAAAAAGTATTCATTAAATATCTATTGACATACTTTCTTCTTTCCATCTATCCAAATTCTGCACATCCTTTGATTCAAATTGGCCTCCACCATTAAGACTTCCTACTACCATTGACCTTTCCATTCTCTGGCCAACAACAATACTGCGTATTACAGAACTCATTTTAGCCACTGACTCAATTCAGTTTTCTCAGGAAATAAGAATGTCATCAGTTAAGAACGACAGAGGAGGTTATGAGTGCTTTAGGAAACTGTAGAATGTGTGAAATAGTGACATTGTTTTACAACATTAAAGACCCATCTGTGTTCCTTGGTCATGAATTCAAAGTGAGTCAACTCATCCCAGTTGTGTGTTTTTTTCCAGTCCAGTTCAGGCACAGAGAAGGCAGAAGAACTGTATTTCAACGAGACTGTGTGTTTCTTTATTTTTCCTGCTGGTCTTTTTTTCTCCCCAGATCAAATAGTTAATCAGTTTTATCAGATATTAAGTTAATAATCAGTCTCTATCTTAGTCATGTGTATTATTTCTCAATTGGCACAGAATACACAAATGAGATTTAATGGTAACTGCAAACCATGTCAGTAATTAATGCTTTGTGGTGTTTCAAAGTTTTTTCCTCTAACTTTATATTCATGACATAAAACCTCAAACTGTAAAGGTAATTCTAGACAGCTTTGACAATGAAAAGCTTAGTTAGAAATTCTAAATGATAAAAGATACCATAAACAAAATTAAAGGCAAAAGTCAGATTAGAATAAAATATTAGAAAAATACATAACAAAGATAATATACATGGCATAGGATGATCACCTAAAAATTACTAAGAAAAAAAATATACAACCAAACAGGAAAATGGGCAAACAATAGAAATAGACAAATCACAGAATAAATACAACTGGCTTTCACTAATGCTTAACATCACTAACAGCCAAAGAAGTTCAAGGTAAAACAATAGGATAATTTTTCAGTGCTAGATTAACAAAAGCTTAAAAGAATGAAATTCTATTACTGATACAGCTATGAAGGATAAAGCACTCTCACGCTCTGCTGAAAGAATTAGAAATTGGTACAGTCTTTTTGAAGGCCATTTTGGAATTACCTATTAAAATTTTAAGTGTACAACTCACTGATCTGGCAATTTTAATTCTTGTAATCCGACAGTAACACTTGTAGATGCTTTTAAAGGTATATGCACAAAGATGCTCATTTGTAGTATTATTACAGTAACAAAAATATGTAAATAACAGCAACATCTATAGCCAAGTTATGATTATTTAATGGAACATTAGATTCAGATATTAAATGATGAAGTACAGATATTTATAATGAAACAAAAATAAGTGCATAATAGTACATTTAAAGTGAAAAAAGCAAAGTGCAGATACAACTGTACTGCACAGAAATTTCAGGTATTACATATGTATGTATTATATTTAAATATAAAATATGCTTATATATAATATACATGTATATTTAAACATAAAATAGTGATATGTCTGAGTGTATGTGGGTGAATATACAAGTGATATACTACAGAAAAAGATCTGCAAGTATATGAACCATGCTGTATACAAGGTAAAACAACTGTACCACTTCAAGATTTAAAAATAATATATTACTATATATTCATATTCTAAAATCAGGAAACTACATCAAACATTTTTCCTGATCAAAATTTTGAATTTCAATGAAAGCTTTGATTCATATAAGAAACAAGAGTAAAAACTTTATTCACTACACGCAAAACCTATTTAGAAAATTACCAGATCTCATAAAAGTCTTATATTTATCTTTAATTTGTTACTATTCTTTATCTAGGATTTTCATTATTCAGAATCTTCATCCCAGTGATCCTGCACCAAATCAGTATGAATAAATTCATGATTCTATAAATAAAACATAATTTTTAAAACCAATTCTTGAATTCTTAAATTCAAACAATCTAATTTTAGAGGAAAATATAATCAAAACATAGATTATAATTCAACATATAATCATTAGAAAATTTATTACCAATTGACTCACACTCCTCAGTAAAATATATTCTACTGTCTAATATTATGATAGTTTTATTAATTTCAAATACTTCTGGATCTCTTTTATAATTAGGCCCCAAACTCCAACATGTAACTTAATTGCATTAGCATATATTAAATAACTTAAGGCTACGAGCACTGTAAAGACACTGTCAACAATATGATAGAATTACTTTTGAATTAATGATGCATAAGAACTGATGTACAATAATTTGGAATAAATCAGTATTTAGTTTGGTTTAAGTAATTTAAAGCCAATACTAATAATCTCTGATCATGCTTAATAATTTATAATGTACTGATTTAGCATTTTAATTTTGCTGACTATATGATGTTCCACATATGGCTTAAATTTTAAGCACACAGAGTAAAGGATCACATGCATGTATTTCTTTTTACAGATTCTAGTAGGAAACTTAATCAATGTTTTTTATTATAATGATCCTTAAAATGAAATGAAAGAAGAATCCTCAGTCATTCATACTAGATGGTGTCTCTGGTAGTTAAATTCCACATACCAGTAGAGGCTGGAAAGGACTCTTTCAAAATCATAACAATATTCAACAGACTAACTAGGAGACAGAATATACATTTTGATTTAATTATGAAATCCTTGAATACTAAAATTTTTATTAATAATAATAAATCTTAACTTGGAAATTAAAAGCAATGCTTTTTTGATCAAGACCAGACAAGTATGCATTTTCTGATACTTAACATCATTACTTCTCATTTCATCTGAGATCTCCTATCATAAATCATAGGATAGATTTCTAGCATTCCTAAGTTCAGAATACTGCCCTCCATTCCATCAGTCATCCTTCTCCAACCAAGTTATTTCTTTCAATTTTTCAGAAATTAAGGTTGCCTTAATACAAGAACCCTAGGATCACCACGTTCCAAAAATAAATAAAAATTTTTTAAAAATTGCTTTCTTGCATGTATCAAAAAAAAAAGCAAACAAAAAAATCCCCATTATTCATGTTTTTCCACAAGTAATCTGAAATTAAAATAATTTTTCCCCCTAATTTGGCTTGCCTCTGGGGGAAAAAAAACTGATGGCTGAGGCAAAAAATAAATCTGCATGTTTAATTTAGCTTGCTTACTATTTTCCAAAAATACTTACTAGAGCACTTGATGGTTATTGAGAATCTTATTCTATTTACACCACATAGAACACCATAAAGAACAGCAGGTCTCTGAAACATGTCAATGCTTTATTCTACCTGACCATGGTTCCAGTTTTTACGTCTTTCCTCTGTAACTGAGGCACAAAACCCTGTAAGATACATGTATATTGAAGAGCAGGCCTTAGTAAGCCTTATACAGAGTTCTCAAGGTTACAAAGCTTACATGGGTGTGAAGCTGAGTTGACAAAGTCAGAGGCTTTAAAATTCGCAGAGTCTGGTTTCTGAACAGCATTCCAGTATTAAATCAAATTTATGGTTGCAACCATTAAGAATTAAGAAGTCATTACCATTCCTGGAGTTCAAATTAGATTAGAGTCTTCTGTAACATCAAAGATTAACATGGAGCAAGTATACAATATATAGAACACAAAGAAAGTTAATGAATTATTGCTATAGCTATTAAAACCAATCACAAAGTATATTAATTTCTACCTTTAAAAAACAACAATGGAGCTCTCAGTGACATGTGATTTAAAACTATTTTAGAGTCTGTCGAATTTATTTAATTCTAAAAGTCCTGGACATACAATTTTAAAGAGTTAAATCCAAGTAATACCAAGGTATAATTAATAGTATAACATAGCCTTCAGTCCACAGACTAAGATATTTTTGTAAAATTTTCTTAATAAATAAAGTATTTTGGAATACAGGCATGCCCATTTATTTACATTGTCTATGGCTGCTTTTACAATGAAAGAGGAGAACTGAGTAGTTGATATAGAGATTATACGGACCACAAGCCTCAAATATGTCCTCCCTGGGCTCCTTAAGAAAAAGTTTGCTGACCCCTGCTAACACATTGCCATTAGGAGTCTAAATTAATATAACAGTTTTGCATATGAATTTGGTAATAAAAAGTTAATATTTTTTAACTAATTAATTCCATTTCCAGAAATCTATGCTAAGGAAATACAGGAATTGCTTAATATTAAGAATTTTACATACAGTTATTTATAATAGAAAATACTTGAAAAGATCTAAATCTCCAAAAATTACGAATGGTTAAGCAAACTGTGATGATTCCAAGTGATAAAATAGTACATAATCTTTAAAATGATGGTTATGAAGACTATGTGATAATAGGAAAATTCTTATGACACAAACAGAAATTTTAAATACAATTTAATACAAGTAAAATAAAAGCAGGGAATAAGCTAGAAGGATCTATGAAGAGAAAAATTTTTAATGGTTTGTGATTTTTGTGATGGGTTCAATTTTTTCTTCTGCTCTCTAGATTTTTTAACTTCTCAAATTCTACTTACTGAAGATATAATTACTTTTATAATAAAAAAAACACATACAAATATCAAAAGATTTCGTGTGTTTAGGTGATAAACCAGATTATGTTATTCCACACTGCTTAAACACTGCCTTACCAATCCCCTTTGCATTAAATCTAAACTTCTTATCATAGCCTACAAAGCCATGTCGATCTGACTACTCTCTCTGCAATCTCATCTCCGGCACTCTCCACCTGGTGACTATACTTCAGCTACCCTAAAACATGTCAAATTCTTTGCTATTCCTTCAGTTACCTCTCTGTTATCCCTCACAGAGTCTTGTCTCTGACCACTCTATCAAATTAAGTTTTTCCACTATATTTTTCATCACAGTATTCTTGTTTCTTATTATTTAACATTTATGACTATATATTTTATTTACTCATTATCTACCTCCACAGATGGAATGTAAGCTCATCAGATCAGGGACCATCCCTACTGTTCACATATGTCCAATGCCAAGGAGAGGGTTTGGCACATAGAAAATACTAAATTTAATGAATGAATAAATTATTACATTTATCTTTAATTTTTCAAGCACTTATTATAAAGTGTAGCTTCATTTCAATCCAGAAGCATTTATTCGAAATGTGCCTAAATTCAAAGAGTACTCCAAATACTTCTCAATATAAGACACACTTTGATTACTGATAACAAATAGAAGTTTCCTAGCCTGGTTTCCAACATTCCAGTGTGATACTATTGCATGTATGCTGTTTGTGTTAAGCCTTTTAACTGAATATAAATAAAATAAGATAATTAGAGATATTTTATAGTCAACAAAAAAGTAGGAAGAAAATATTTTTAATCAATATTAACATTTTGCTATAGATGAGACTCCTAATATTCGAAGACTTAAACCCCAGCTGTTTCAATATATATGCTATAGCGTAGTCACAAGAAGATGGTATCCAAAACAAGTGTATTTTCCAAAAATATAGTAATTGGCATCACATGCTATATACAACTTTTCTATAATGTTTTATGATGAGCCTTTTCCTGTGTCATTTTTAGTGGATAGCTATTGATTTTTATTCTCTAGCATTCCTTTCTCCTGTCTCAGATACCTCTAATTCTCCACTTGAGCCTCAATTGTCTCTTATTCCAGCAGCTGCAGTGGCGACCAGCTCTATGTGGGTTCTCACCAACTCTATACAGGCCCAAACTAACAGAGCCTAGACTTGTGCCCACCTAACATTTCTTTTGCCTCTGGACCCAGAGCCCCCCAAGCTGACTCCTGAGATATGGAACGGCAGTAGCTCACTCAGTGTCCACAAATACGTGCACAAGCTGGAAGGGCAGCGGGGTGAGCGCTCTGAGGAGGGGAACCTTGACCAACGGAACACGGGAGCCAGCGGGAACAAGCTTTCCCAGAAAGAACTATACCGGGAAGTAGTGGTGGCCAACTAGATGATACACATCCCCATAGAGTTCTCACTGCTTTCCTGACTCATGACCTTAATCCTGGGACTACAATCCCTAATCATAGTATCATATAAGCCTTCTCCTAGGCTATGCTTTCAGAGAAACGCAAAACACTCCTCTTTTGTTTCTTTTGGTAAAAGCACTCCAGTTCCCTTTGGGGAATTATCACACCCCCTCCTCTGAAATCATAAATATAGTTTAGTGGGATTATTAATCAAGGCGTACTATACTTCCCTGACCAAAGATATGCATGTGACTGAAACCAGGTATATTAAATTGACCTTAAATTGCCTATTTAAATCTATGTCTATTTCATTTTACCTCCTGCATATAATTTGGTCAACATAACTCTCTCTCCTTCCCTCCCTCCTTTTCTTCCATTCTTTAGCTATCATTTATAGACCTAATATGTACAAGATATTGTGCTAGGTACTCAAGGTGCAGAGATAAAATAAATAGCACTCTTAAGATGTTCAGGATTCTTGTGGAGATGGGGTGGGAAAGAGGGAGAATAAAATACTAACAATTACAAAAAAGGGGAAAAGTAACAGTTTTAGACCTATGGAAAAAGTAGGAATACATGTTTCAAAATAAGAGGGAAAACTACACAGTATAAGTGGAGTTCTAAAGGAGGAGTAGGATTCTGCCAACTGGACAAGAAACAGGAAAGAACATTCCAGGAAAAGAGACCAGCTTGTGCAAAAATATGGATAGGAGAGAGTATGGTATAAATATGAACATACAAGCAGTTTAAAAAGGCTAGAGCTGTGGATATGTAAAGCATATGACTAGATCATGAATGCCCATTCTAAGAAGTTAATATTTTATTCTGAGGGTGTTAAATACTACTGAGGACTTTCAAGCTGGAGAAAGTGAAATCTCTAATGTGCATTTCAGAAAGACCAAAATGAATGGAGCATAGACTATGGACTGGAGGACTGAAGGCAAAATAGGTAAACAATGCTACTTGGTAACACTACTTTTACAATGTCAGGCATTCAGGACATAAACCACAAATGCATAACCTTAGACAGTAAAAGTCAGATAGAAATATTTTATTTGAGAGGTAGAAATAACATTTCATAAATTAAACATAAGATACAGGAAAGAATGGCTTGAGACACTGAGAGGATACAGTGGTACAATTATTGATGAAATGGACTAAAATAAGAAATGGGTTTGAGAAGAAAGATGAAAACAGCAATTTGGGGAATGGGGAATTTGGGGTGTCTATGGGACACCAAGGTAAAGATATTTATTAGTGGTCAAAATACGTAAGGTAATATTTTTTGTGATACTGCTGGGGCTAGAAGTGCAACTGACCTATAGGAAGAGGTATATTAATCAAATTACAATCATAAAGGAAAATAAAAATAGACACAAATTTAAATATGATACAATAAACAATGAAAGTAATTCATTACTACATATGAATATATATATATATAGTTAAAACTGTGGCCAAAGAAAAAAATAACCTAGTGACTATGTTCATCAAGAAAATGAGATGGTTATGGACAGAACACCAAAATAAAAGAGAAATTTGAAAAGGAAATTAAAGAATGGTCAGAAAGATAGAACTAGGATACAAAAAAATCAAGACATACCATATCTCTTTCTCTTCAGTATTTAAGGGAATGGTCCAAAGCACCAAATGCTGATTAAATGAAGCTTTTAAAAACATTTGATTTTATACATATAACAATAGTCTTCTTACTGAGGTTTTATTTCTGTTGGTTCTCTTTCCTCGAAACTGGTTTCACTGTTCTCAGGTAAATTCTCATAAACAGTGGCAAATGGCTACAATAAGGTTCAAGATTATAACCCACTCACTTGGAAACACAACGGTAGCTTCCCTTTCTCAATAATTTCAACAGAAATATTAGAAATACATCTCCCTGGACTGCCTTAGTTCTTATGATCACACCTGAACCAATCACTCCATAAAAGGGACAAAATCAGATTTCCAGGCATGAGTCACATGCTGAATCCTAGAAGTATCCTTTGAAATCAATCCCACTTGAATTCTATGGCTTAGAGCTATTATTAGATAATAAGAGCTATTATCAGATAAGCTACTATCAGAAAATAGAGCTATTATAGAACAGGCAAAAACAAAAGAAATGTCACACTTCACACCCAGTAGTCAGTACAGTAACTAATCATGATATTGTGATTTTTTTATATTTGATAACTTTTTAGTTTAATATAATTCCAAATTTCAATGTTGCAAAAACAGCACAAAGAACTCCAAAATACCCTTCAACCAAATCCCCTGTCTAAATTTGGACCCAATTGCTTTATACATACCAATACACACACACACACACACACACACACACACACACACACACAGATGTGTATGTGTCTGCATGTGTAGAATCCTTTACTGATCCATTTGAGAGTACATGGTGCCCATTCACATCTAACTAAGTCAGTGTGTATTTACTAAGAACAAGGACATGCTCTTACATAAATTTTGCATTTCTGTACAAATGTTGTGAATAATTTTAAAATTTTTCCTAATATTGAAAGCTCCTTAATTAAAAAAAAAAAAAAAAGTCCATCTCACAAAATCTCTTAATATTCCTGGAAAGAAGAGATATTTCC
This sequence comes from Diceros bicornis minor, assembly GCF_020826845.1. Classification (NCBI taxonomy): domain Eukaryota; kingdom Metazoa; phylum Chordata; class Mammalia; order Perissodactyla; family Rhinocerotidae; genus Diceros; species Diceros bicornis. Next base: position 18,055,040 of record NC_080760.1, on the reverse strand, counting down.
ACTACAAATAAAGAGAAAATGCAACATTACTAAAACAAAGTAGGTATTCCCGGTCCATTTCTTTTAAAACGTGAGATTTTCATTATTGAGAATTTTTCAGTTCTTGCCAGTTGTCATTGAAGAGATTCAAATTTCATTTAGAAATTTCTCCACTCTCAGGTGAATAATAATCAAAGTCCACAACCCCTGACAAAGTAAACCAATTGATTATACATCTTCCTCCCACCCCAAACACCCCCAGAGTCGGCCAAGTCTGGCCAGTAGAATGCCAAAGCACAAATGTTTAAAATCCAAAACGGTGATGGTACATGGAAAAATAACATGCATCCTTCACAGGAATCTCAGCAGAGTTAATCTGAATTTGGCATACTCCAAGCCTCATTTTCTCCATTTTAAAGATGAAAGGGTTCCACATGGGCCAACATAGAGTAACAGGACCAGATCTACCCTCCTATGTGAAACAACAAAATATTGGGGGAAAAAATATATGAAACAAAGGTATGCAAGACACTGGAAATCAGGCATCAAAGAACTGTGGGGCCGGCCGACCCGGTGGTGCAAGCGGTTAAGTGCGCACGCTCCGCTGCAGCGGCCCGGGGTTCACCGGTTCAGATCCGGGCGCGCACCGACGCACTGCTTGGCAAGCCATGCTGTGGCAGCATCCCATATAAAGTGGAGGAAGATGGGCATGGATGTTAGCCCAGGGCCAGTCTTCCTCAGCAAAAAAAGAGGATTGGCAGATGTTAGCTCAGGGCCGATCTTCCTCACAAGAAAGAAAAAAAAAAGAACTGTGGACCCTGACATTTGAAAACAAATGAGGTAAGCCTCACAATTGTCCCAGCTTTGCCTTGAGAGAACTTCCAGGATATGGTTCAGAGAGAGTAACTAAGCAAAGCCCAGCACTTTCTCTAAGTAGAGGAGACAGAGCTGAGATTACAGGGAGATCAGAGTGGCTAGAGTTTTCAGGTAAGAGTACCCAAGAGGAGGGGCCGGCCTGGTGGCTTAGTGGTTAAGTTCTCACGCTCCGCTCCGGCAGCCTGGGGTTCACAGGTTCAGATCCCGGGCACGGACCTACGCACCACTCATCAAGCCATGCTGTGGTGGCATCCCATGTGCAAAATGGAGGAAGATGGGCACAGATGTTAGCTCAGGGCCAATCTTCCTCAGCAAAAAGAGCAAGATTGGCAATGGATATTAGCTCATGGCCAATCTCCCTCACACACACACACACACACAAACAAACTAAAAATAGAAATATACAATCCAGCTATCCCACTACTGGGTATTTATCCAAAGAACTTGAAATCAACAATTCAAAGAGATTGATGGATCCCTATGTTTATTGCAGCATCATTCACAATAGCCAAGATGTGGAAGCAACTCAAGTGCACATCAACTGATGAATGGATAAGAAGATGTGGTATATATATAGAATGGAATACTACTCAGCTATAAAAAAGACAAAATCCTTCCATTTGCAACAACATGGATGGACCTGGAGGGTATTATGTTAAGCAAAATAAGCCAGACAGAGACAGACAAACACCATATGATTTCACTCATATGTGGAAAATATACAAACACATGGATAAATACAACAGATTAGCGGTTATCAGAGGGGAAAGAGGTGGAGGGTGGGCGAAAGGGGTAAAGGGCACATATGTATGGTCATGGATAAAAATCAGACCATTCGTGGTGAGCACAATGCAGTCTATACAGAAACTGATAATAATGTATACCTGAAATTACACAATGTTATAAACCAATATGACCTCAATAACTGAAAAAAATAGTAAAATTAAATTAAAAAAGAAAACAATATAAAGTTTCATTAATTAAGAAGTCAGCATTGTCTTAGTTATAATATCTTCAAGTTTACAACAGAATGTTTGAAAGAAAAAAAACAGCGCTTTTCCTTTGTAATGAAGTGATACTAATGCATGGCTTTGGTTGTACACTGACTCATAACCTAGAGGACATACTTTTCAATTAGAATGAGCACACTGCTTATTGCATAACTGCTAGGTGGTTAACCCCTGTATTGAATTAGACAAATTCTATTTAAGTCTACACTTAAATTGTTCTTTAATTTTTATTACAAATATTCAAGGTCAAGAAATACAGTCAACTTCGGAAATTTACTTTTTTTTTTTTTTTTGGTGAGGAAGATTAGCCCTGAGCTAACATCTGTTGCCAATCCTCCTCTTTTTGCTGAGGAAGATTGGCTCTGGGCTAACATCCGTACCCATGTTCCTCTACTTTATATGGGATGCCGCCACAGCATGGCTTGATAAGCAGCGTGTAGGTCCGTGCCTGGGATTCAAACCTGTAAACCCCAGGCAGCCAAAGTGGAGCACATGAACCTAACCACTATGCCAGTGGGCTGGCCCTGGAAATTTACTTTTTTTTTTTCAAAAAGAGTACATTTTTTAATTACATGGAGGACTCAGGCTATGTGGTACACTTTCCTTTATTGTCTAAAATAAAAAATATCTTCATTATAATATCCACATCACTGTGCTTCCTATTCTTTATATTTGTCCATCAGTAACATTGAATTTTTTTTTAGAGATTACATAGAACTCATAATCCTGAATATAACTGATATATTTTTGCTTTCCAGCCAAATTAGAAAAATCTAAAATTATTATAATGGAGAATAACATTAAGGAACCAAGTGTTTGAAATACAAAAGTATGAAGTTAACCCTTGGAAGAAAATTAATACTCTGATTTTTATGAAAATGTTGCTTTTAAAAGTCAATGTTATTTTATCTAACTATAAAATTTTATTCAAGAATTATTAAAAGTGTATTTTAAAGTTATTTGCAAAGAACTATATTTTAAAAATCAGTTTATATTCTATATGTTACAACAGTAATCAAAACAAAATTCAACAAATATATCATACTTAAATATTTATTTCTAAAATAATTTTAAAATATGAAAGGACTTATTTTACAATAATCTTATATAATTCAGAGGAAAACAAAGTAATATCTTCCAGAGTAGTCTCAAATACTATTCCTACACTTTTAAAGCTATCTTGGTAAATACGCGTAAGAATTTGAAGCACTTAAATCAATTATTACCAAAATAGGCAAGATCTGAAATTAAAAATCTTATGGAAATGTTAAGAGTTCAATAGTAAGAAGTGACCAATGATCAGATTGTGTATATGCTCCAGAAAGATAATGGCAAAATTGAGGCCTTCCTTATTTTTCCTTTCCTGATTATCAAGATCTGTGTAATAATCACAGGACACTAAAAGTAAATGGCAGGGTATAGCAGACACCACAAGGTGGTGCTAATATCCTCTCATAACTGGCTGGATAGACCACTGCTGGTAGTCTTCAGAAGTGGCCTAAGGTGAGACTCTCCAACCCACAGCATGGATACCCAACTGTAACATTCTCTGGTCTAAGAGAAAAAGAAAAACATTAACTATTTTGGAAGGTTTTTATTGTTCGTTGTAGAAAAGAACTTTGAATTTATAATCCTCTGGAATTAACATTTGGTTTGCATCAACATTCTTCTCATATAGTTACAATATTTTACATGAAAAGGAAGTAACTCTATAAGCAACTGTATTTACACTACTGTCAGACAAAATTACCAATTTACACTCAATGAATAAACTACCATCATACACAAATCAAGACTTCTTTAACTGGTACAAGTGATAATAAAATAGTCTAGTATTATGAAACCCATATTTATACTGCCAAAACCTGTTTCCCAGATTAACACTCATTTCTTTATACTTACTCATGTTCTGAACGTAACGGATTCTTAGAGAAACATGTCAGGGTTTCCCACAATTCAGGTTCTAAAGGCACTAAAACAACTGCTGGAGTCATCTTTCCTTGAGTTGCTACACACAGATGGATGGATGGATAGAAGGAAGGACAGAGGGATGGAAGGATAGAGGGAAGGAAGGAAGGGCGGGAGGAAGGGAAGAAAGGAGAAGGGAGATGGGTGGATCAGGAAGCAGTGGTCTGGCTCTAGAAATATAACAGCGATTCAGAATAAAGAAAAAGTTGCTGAGAGTGTTAATATATATATTAACTATATATAATATGTATTAACTATATATTATATATAATACATTAACTATATATTATATAATATATATCACTTCTATAATATGTGTCCAGTGCATATATATTTATATGTATATGTGTCTGTATATATATATGTTTATATATATAATAACATTTAATTCTCAAAATGAATAATCCCTGTTTTACCAATGCCCAAATTGGGTTTTAGAGAGGTAAAGAAAGTTGCCCAAGGTCACACAAGGACTATCTGACTTCAAACCCTCTTTCCACAATGCCATAAAATAATCATGCTAATATTGATGAGGATAGCCAGTATATACTGAGTGGCAACTATGTGCCAAGCAATGTGTTAAGCATTTTACATCTATTTTCTCAGTTAAATCTACACAACTATCCTAAAAGGTATCATCTTCATTACAGATGAGAAAACTGAGGCACCAATCTCAGGTAAAGCTGAGATTCAAATCTAAGCAATGTGGCTACAATAAGTTTGCCACTTAAACTAACCACTTCACAATATTGCCACTCATAAAATACGCAACTACTTCCTTTGGGACTTAAATAAACGGCTGTTTAATGAGAAGTAAAAAACAAAAACAAAAAACTTGAAGCACATAAAATGAATAAAAATGCTACAGCAGATACTATGGAAAGAGACCTCAAAGAGCTTGAAATCTAGATAGAAACATACAGTTCATTAACTCGAAAAATATAATACTTAAAAACCACAAAATAAGATAGCAGAAAAAGTAAAATGATTAATTACCAATGACTAAAGAAAACAAAATAAGATATTAGAAAGGGTAAAATATGATTAATTACAAACAAGAGCTGACACAAGATTTTAAAAAATAAGCAACCACTTCAGATAAGCAGGTTAGGAAAGTCACTAGGGAAAAGGTAGATTTTAACCGAATCTTCATGGAGAGATACATTTCAACAGGTGAGGAGGAGGAAGGAACGGCATTCTAAGCAGTTTAGTAATATATCAGTGAAAGTGTGGACGCAGGAAAGTGTAAATTGTGGTCAGGAGTTGGTCAATGTGACTAAACGTAGTGTTTTCACATAGAAAAAAACTAACTTAGAAAACCCGAATGGGCTTTATTCTTCCATAGTCCTCAAAGCCTAAAGATGAATAAATATATCCACGTTTCTAGTTAGTTAATTACATTTTCTATAATATATATTTCAGAAAGCAAAAAGAAACTAGATTTCAAATTACATGAAGAACCAATCAGAAGGAAATTGGCTGATTGTGACAGAAAGGAAGAGAAGAGATATAGGAATGAAAGAACTAAAGGGGAAAATGTTGAAGAACTTTTTCAACCAATTTGCAATTTATAAAATATTCAACAGCAATACTAGAGATTCTCTGAGGTATTTAATTTTAAGTTACATCTTTGTATTGTACATGTAGTAAAACTATAACATAAAACTAAAGCTCATCTTTTAAAATTACTTTATCATTAAAAGATAGGTAAAGGTATTTGATTTCTTTTGGGGGGAATAAGGGAGAACTTAAAATAATCTGTGTAGTGCACATGAAAAACTCCTAAATATACTATTTCATTTAAACCTCAGAATACCCTATGAGAATTTACACTACAGAAGAAGGAACACAGAGAAGTACAATGACTAAGCCTAATTTATATTACACCTGAAAGTGCTAAGATTCAAACCCAGTTTTCCAGACTTCAACCAGAAAATTCTTTTTCACTGTTACTATTAGGCCTCTGTTTTCATTATAATAAAATTTATAGTGCAAGAAAGTAAAGATTCTGAAAATTATGGGCAGTGGTACTTGGACCAGATACAGTGATACTATATGGGTAGCATACCCAGCCCTAGAGTAATGGTTCATATATTCCTCCACCCAACAAATATTTATCAGGCACCAACTCTATGCCAAGCACTATTCTAGGCACTAAAGATACAGCAGTTAATAAAGAAATAAACAAAAAAGCAAGCACACAAGAAAACATTAGATAGTGGTAAGTATAATTCAAAGAATTATAATATAGTAATAGGAAAGAGAATCACTGGGCAACTCCTTAATATTGGGTGGTCATGAAGACCTCTCTATGAAACTGACATGTAAGCTGACACACAGCCAGCCAAGTGCAAAGCAATAAGACAACCATACCAAACAGAAGGCACAGCTAGAACAATAGCCCTAAACAGAAACATAAAGAGAGTGCAGCCAAAACATAGTAAGAAAGGAGTAGAGTGGTAGATTAAGTCAGAGAGGTAGGTATGGAATTTTTAAGTTAGGAAGCAGTTGGAATTTTCTGTTCTCAATGTGAAAAGAGAGGCTAGGGAATAACGTGAGATTATTTATATTAAAGGGGGAAAAAATCACTCTGAGTGTGATGTAAAGAATACAGCAGAACAGGCTTGTAAGCAGAGACACCAACCAGTTCTTAACCGTCTCCCCACTCCAAACCCTGAGGGAAATTACACTCTCCACCAAATAACAACAATGGAGAGGATGTTCTGATAAAACTCCTTGCCCTCTTTCAGAGACTCTATTCTAGGTTTGTAGGTAGCATTCTTCCACTGCTCACTATCCAACTTCCCTTCTCCCATGACTAGACATTTTTCACTTTCTTTGTTTTTTTCTTTTTCCTTTTCTTCTGCCTAGGATAAAACTCCACTCTGGACGCTACTCAATCAGAGGTGGCATTGTGTCTCAAAAGATTATTGACATTGCCTGCATTAAACATCTTAATACTTTAAAAATTTTTGATCAGGATAGAGATAACTAAAAAGACATCTCCACAAATAAACAGATTTATGAACAATATGATTTGTCCTATATAAAAAAACCCTAAAGATAACCTAGACTATAACAGGCAATTTCCATTAAAAAATCCAACTTTGACACGCTTTCTGAATGCAGGCAAATTTTTATACAGTTTGAGAATAAATATTTAAAGATATTCAAATTCCTAGCATGGGAACACACAAAAAACATCTATGGAAAATTCAAAGCACTCTCTGGAATCTGATAAATCGTCCAATTTTAGTTTAAGTTTCATTTCTTCGTATCTTGGGATATTTCTTCTCTACTGTTTAGAAAGCACAGACATTGAAATACAAAAGGGAAAAAAGGCCTAGAGTAACAAGCTCATCATAATGATTTCCCCCCAAAGTCCTAAGTTTTCAATCATTAAAAGTGAAAATTAAACCTAATTTCTCAACTTAACCAAATGCTTCCCAATTCTACCTGAGTCTCAGAAAGCAATCTGTGCTGCTATTTTAAACAAGAATTCTTCATAGTTACGGTTGTTGTAAAATTAGAAAATAGAACTGTGAGTCGAAATGACTTATGTCATCTCATTTTCTCATAGAAACAAGGGTAATATATAGCAAGTTATTTTCTTAATCATGGATCTTTATTAATTTTGGAAATCAATATAATCATATTTAATCAATTATAAGTGACACATCTATAATACTACAAAAGACAGATTTTTATAATGGAAAAAATAATCACACAAAATCATAGATAATATTATACAATCACACAGTGTACTTGTCAAAATTCTTATCTTGTTTTTCATAATTGTTTTAACTGTACAAATCATTAAGGAGCCTTCCCCAAGGATTTGGAATCCAGGACTTATTTGGAAATATGTTCAATCACTTTTAAAAAACAGACTTTGGGGGAGACTTAGGTCAAGTAAATGGAATGACATGAAACAGATCCAGGAATGCCTCTAGTGCTATCTTTTCTTAAATGATAACATTAGCAAAACAAGTGCTGTGCATTCTGTTTTTTTGAACGAAGTTTGTCTGCTATACTAAGAATGTTATCTCCTCAAAACGAGCACTTCAACTTATACCTGAGGTATGCCTGCCTTTAAAACCAATTTTAATCTTTGTCTTAAAATTCATCCTTTAACCCTTCACTACATTCTGCTTTACAATGTCAAAGGACTAGAGTATTGAGGTTATTTCTTCTTACTTCACACAATTAAATGTTTTACTGTATAAGCTTCTGGCAGGTGATTTTCCTTAGAATAGTCACTAGAACTGCTTTTCCCTTTTATCAGTTTTTTTCCCAGGACTGATATATATGTGACTATCAAAAACAGAAGTTTCTTGTTTGTCTTTTTGCTTTCAAGTAAATTCATTAGAACTTAGAATTTGGAAGAAAAAGCATTTAATCAAATTATGCTCTTACAGCATAAAATTTTTAGAATTTGCCTTTTGGAATTTCTTAAAAGAAAAATCTGTTCTTCAAGCACATAAAAAGTTATTTTACTTATTAGCCAAAGCTCAAGTTTTCTTGGTCATATACAATTTTTTCTTGCATCTTTTTAAACTTAGCTTCTTTCTTATTACTTCCCATTTCTTGGAATAACCTCTATGGAGCTATTTATGAACTAGGAGATTTTTGTGCTGAGGAGGAAGGCTGCAGAAACAAACTAAGGCTAGGAATAAGGTGATGGAACTGTTCAGAAAAGACACTGGATGAGGTCACTTCATTCCTGTAAAGCCTGCCTACTACCTAGTAATAGAAGTAACAACAGCACGGTATAACCCGTCAGCTTCTATACATTTGAAATTATTGGAAACAAAATTACTTAAGGGGAAGACTGCCTATAATCTGCTGGTATAACTTTAAAATCAGAAGTTTTAAACTAAGGAGGTGAACCCATTTTAATATCCACTACTCTATTTCCTTTATAAATGTTTGGGAATGCTAAGATTCCAAGACAGAGGGCAGAAAAAAATAATCCATCTGAGATAACAGAAGCATGATGGATAATAACCTTATATTAAAATGAGTTAAGATTAGCTGAGCCCCCATGAAGATGAACTGATCTCCCAGTCAGAAGTGACCATTCCCTCTTCCACACTCCTAAGAACATTTTCATCACCTATAGTACAGCCACACTGATTTGTATTAAGATATGGCAGTCTCTTTCCCCTCTAGATGTTAAGATATTTGATGACTTTTACATCACCACCATTATAATAGGACTCATACATAACAATGGTTAACTGAACAACTATCACATGCCAGTTTTCCTGAAAACTCACATTTAATGGGAATAAATATTTAAACAAGTCATTAAAATACTCGTGATATTATGTAGTATAGGTATACATACGATGCTACGCAAATTTAGAGAAATATAACAGAGGAAATTGCTAAGTCTCCCAGGGAGTGGCCACATTTTAAGAGAGATAATGTTTGATCTTGGGTCTAAAAAGTTCAGTCAGTGTTTTCTAGACTAAAAAGAGATTCCAGAAAGAAAAGTGAGCACATTCAAAGATACCAAGGCATTAAAACACACAGACACAGTTCAGGAACAAGAAAAGGAATGAATGCAAACTGGACCAGAAGGTGAAAGGTGATGACTCTCTTAAGTTAATAAAGTCTAAACTTAAGTCTTGTGGGCAATAGGGATCCATAGAAGATTCTGAAGCAAAGGAGTTACCTGATTAGAATCTGTGTGGGAAGATAAATAAGTGAAAGGGGTTGATTAACTGGAGACAGAGAAATCTAATAAAAGGCTACAAATACTGTAGAATAAACATTAGAACAAACAAGAGCATGAATACATTTAGGATTCATTAGTTGGCAAATGGTCTTATTTTAGAATAGTATTTTCAAATCAAGAATCTACTTTTCCAATAGAATAAAAATTATTAAAAGTAGAGAATGTTTCCCTGGGAAAAGTTGAGAAGAGAAATTTAGTTAAGAAAGTTTTTTTCAAAAACTTCTACTTTTTATTTTATATTTACCATTATCATAGTCCTTTTTCAACAATACTGAAATATTTCATAATTTAAAAAACTAATTTAAAATTGTTTCTATTTGAACATGAACATAACTACTAAATAACCAAAGTTGATTTCAAGATAAGTCATTTTTAAAAAGATGTTCATATTACAATCTGCTGACCCACTCACCTCCTACCACCATATTTAATTTGAGAAAACTCTCCAAGTGATTTCATTTTAATTGCTAACCTGCTTTTCTAGATAACTATTTTAAAATTTGTATTAGCTTTGCTATTATTTTTAATTGCATCTACTGTGCAAATCAGAAACCCAGGTGTAATCCTTAATACTTCTCTCTTGGTCACTGGCATACATCATCACCAAATATTGAGAATTTTACCTCCTAAATAATCCTCAAATTTTCTACTCCTCTCCATCTCCAGCCTCCCTATGAATATCAAACTTCTAGTTATCTCTCATACGAACTACTACCATATCCCAACACCACCAGTATTGTGCCCTTCAATGGCTTTGCACTGCTTTAAGGATGAAAATATGACTCCTTACAGGGAGCACAAGTCTCAGCAGTGCGGCCCCTATCTTTCTCTCCAGCTTCATCTTGTACTATTCTCTCTCTTGCTCTCTCCCCTTCAGTTTCTCCTACTCACCATATTACCTCACATCATTCTGTTAGAAAAGCTATCCTCTTCACCGAGTTAATGCCTACAGTAACTCCTTCACATCTAAATTCAAACTTCCCTTCTTCAGGAAAGTTTTCCGATTTTCCAAACCAAGTCAAATCCTATTGAATAATCTCATATCATTATCTTATGATTCTTTCTGCTGTGATACTATTGCAATTTCAATTTCATATGTATTTGTATGATTACTTGTCCCTTCCACTTGTAAGCTCTATAAGGGTATCAGATATATTTGTGATCCACTGTATCTTTAACACTTCAATCAGAATTTGTTAAACAAATGTACGAACAATAAAAAAAATTATATGCATGTCGTAATATATTAAAACAATGTAGAGAGTATAAAGAAAGAATTCAAAATCTTCCCTTCTTCCCTCTAATCACCAGAAATAACTATTATTAATATTCTGTTGTGTATTCTTGGAGACTTCTTTCTAGAATTATACCAAAGTATGTATCTACAACTATATTTTTCACCAAAATTGAATCATATGTAGGGTTGCCAGAATTAGCCAATGAAAATACAGGATGCCCAGCTAAATTCAAATTTCAGATGAACAATGAGAATTTCTTTTAATATAAGTATGGATCAAACATTACTCATTGTTTATCTGAAACTCAAATTTAACTAGGCATCCTGTATTTTATCTGGCAACTCTAATTATATAATACATATTGTTCTGCATTTGATTTTCTCCATTATGGACTCTAGATTCTGTGTCAGATATATTCACAAGAGATACCGAGTTGTACTTCCAATAAGAAACTATTAGTCTAAGTAGTTAAGAGGAAGAAGTTAAAAAGCATGTTATTGTCAAATGTGAAAAGTGTCTCACATCCTTTAAAAATAAACTTCTATTCTCATTTTCATGAGGCAGAAAATAATCTATTTTAAGTATGAGAAACTGGCAACCTTCTGAGAGTTGGAAATTTTCTCAAAACAACATTCAAAGATGGGTATTTGGCAGAATGTTTTCACGCTATGAAAAAACTCCTCTAATTCTGCTTCATGTGCATTTCAAAATACTTAAACTATATATTAACATTTTACCATTAAAATTATGAGATAAATACAAATAATTTATACTTCAGAACAACATATTCTATGAATAACTGAAGAATAAAGGCATGTTTTAGAAGCTTCCTCACTACAAGTAATAGATCATGATAATTATACTTTATTATTCCATGAAGATAAAACGATATGGTCATTCTTACACCATTTAAAGCAAATTTTAAAATGTTAATGCCAAGCCTAGTTCTCTGATCAAAATCACCTTCTTTGAATTTTAGAATAGAGAGTTGTTTTAAACGGTTCCACTGGGGAAATAGCATCATCTAATTTATGTCCGTGGTGTTTAGCAATGCAGAGGTAAAACAAATAACTTTTGCATGTCATCTGAAAAAGTTTATTTTCATGATTGCTTTATTTAGCAATCTTGATTTCACCTATAATCAGAAATGTGATGTGCTAAACATGGGCTAGAAATAGAGTTTATTTTGCTAGCAACTTAAACACATAAGGCCATTTATTTGTTAATTATACCTCAATAAAACTGGGGGAAAAAACACATAAGGCCATAAAATTAATCTTAGTAACACATAGAGAAATCTTATGACATGTACCTCACAGGTATTATGGTTCAAGTTTTACCATACTTAGGCCAGTAGATTATAACAATAAAATGACAATTGTCTGGTATAAGCCATAGCACCAGTTCAGCAAACCCAAACTCGCTTAAATGAACAGAGGCAAGTTATATCATGATCTGAACATTATTTCCTAACTTATAAATGTAGTTATTTAAAAATCAGACCAAAACTTAAAAGATTATTGAAATTCTCGCACATATGTATAAGGAGACATGTACAAGAATGCTTATGAGAGCATTATTTGTAATAATTTTTAAAAATGGAAACAACTTAATTACTAAAAGAAAAATGAAAACACTGTGGTGCATTCATATAGTGGAATAATATAAGCAGAGAAAATGAATGAACTACAGTTACACAGCTATGAGATATACATCATAAGCTGAATAAGGAAATGAAGTTGTAGAAAGAATGTAAACGGCATGACTCCTATAACAGATAACTTTTGCTATATAATACACCACCCCAAAACTCAGAAGCTTAAAACAACTATCATTATTAGCTTATTATTCTGCAGGTCAGCCATTTGAGGTGGCCCCAGCTGAAAGGTCTTCCTGATAGCCTTGGTTGATCTCAGCTGAGGCTGACTCTTGACTTCTGCAGTCAGTTGCCAGGTCAGCTAGAGGCTGATTGCCTGTGAGCTTGGCCACCTTAACTCTCCTCAATATGTTCTCTCACATTCTAGCTCAAACTTGTTCACGTGGTGGTCTCAGGGTTCCAAACGCAGCAGAAAAGCAAGCTCCAAAACGCAAGTGCTTCTCAAACCTCTGCTTTGTCGTGTTTGCTAATGTCCTTTTGGCTGTAGCAAGTCACATGCCCAAGCCAAATTAAAGGGATAAAGAAATAGACTACAATTTATGGGAAGATCTACAATGTGACACCACAAGAGTCACAGGGAGGAGAGAGATTTGTATCAATTTTTATACTCTAACACATATCACTTATATAATGCTAAAATCACACAAAACAAGACTATGTATACGTGTTGTTGAACGAAACATACATATACACAAACATACCAAAAGCATGAAAATATGCATAGTAATGGTAAATGCCAGTTTCAGGATAGTGACTAACTCTTGGTTTGGAGAAGCAAAGGAGAAAAAAGAAAAATATAAAAGGAGCTTTAACTACATTTGTAGTTTTTCATTTCATTAGTTAAAAAAAGGGTTTAAGGGTGTTCTTGTAAAATAAATTGGTACACGTTTTAGCATGCCTAAATTAGCAGGTAAAAATAATAAAGGAATTAAGAGAGAATTCCCATAAAATAAGGGTATTGTAAAGGGCCTTCAACATATATTACTAAACATATACCGCAAAATGCAATACGGCATAATTTTTAAAAAGCCCAGTGAATTGGAGGATCAATTTTACATTATCTGCATAATCAGAAAAAGCACAAAAACATTAAAATAAAAAGAATTGGACTGGTAAATCTGGCACCCAGTAGGAAGTAAATAAACACTGTTAAAAGATATACATGTTCAACACAGGTTAAAAAATACTCATTTAGATAATGCAGAAACAGACTTGCCAAAACTTTCAATTATAGCGTTATTAAATGTAGGTTACAATATAATAATTTTTGAATTAATTAATGGAAACCTTAAGAATCAAATACAATCAAAAAAGACTAGAGAGCTCAGAGGTTCAAAATGAATTTAAAAAAAAATATTCACTGAAATTATAAGCACAGTAGATAAGTTAAATAGTAATTATACAAGAAAGAATTAGTGAAGCTGAAAAGATACCAAAAGAAATCACTCAGAATGTAACATAAAAAGAAAAAGAGATTAAAAATATTAAAGGGGGGGGGCCAGCAGTGGCGTAGTGGTTAAGTTCGAGTGCTCTGCTTTGGCAGCCCGGGGTTCGCAGGTTCGGATCCCAGGCGCAGACCTACACAATGCTCATCAAGCCATGCTGTGGCAGCATCCCACATACAAGATAGAGGAAGATGGGCACAGATGTTAGCTCAGGACCAATCTTCCTCAGCAAAAAGAGGAAGATTGGCAACAAATGTAAACTCAGGGCTGATCTTCCTCACAAAAAAAAAAAAAAAAAGGAGAGGGGGCAGCCTGGTGGTGTAGTGGTTAGGTTTGGCGTACTCCGCTTCCACAGCCCAGGTGTGCAGGTTTGGATCTCAGACATGGACCTAGACCACTCAACAAGCCATGTTGTGGGGGCATCCCACAAACAAAATAGGGGAAGACTGGCACAGATGTTAGCTCAGGGCCAATCTTCCTCAGCAAAAAGAGAAGGATTGGCAACAGGTGTTAGCTCAAGGCTGATCTTCCTCACCAAAAAAAAAAAAAAAAAAAAAATCAAAGTTGGGTACAGAGTCAAGAATGATAGAATGATAGTATCCAACATGTTTTTTATCAAAGTTTCAGAAGGAGAGAAGAGGGAGAGAGGAATATTTGAGGAAATAACAGCTGAGAATTTTCCAGAATTGATAAAAGACACAAATTCTCAGATTCTGGCAACAAAATGATTCCCAAGTAAGAGAAATAAAACAAAAACCACAGCTAGATGATTCGGGGTTAAATTACATAAAATAACTATAAACAAAAAGATACAAAAGCCAAGTAGAGAGAACAGACATATTACCTATAAAGGAATAACAGACTAACAACAGACTTCTCAAATAAAAAAAGAAAATAACTATTAAGGCAGAATTTTATACCTAGATAAACTACCATTCAGGTTTGAAATAATGATAAGTCAAATAAGGCAAAATTTTCTAGACAGCTTCCTAGAAAAAATAAACTTATCAAAACTCAACAGGAAATAGGAAATATAAATATCCTAAACCTAATAGAGGAATTGAAACAGTACTGCAAAATTATTTCTAAAAGGACAAGGAGGAGGGGAAGGAGAAGGAGGAGAGGGAACGTGGGGAGAGGCTACAGTGGTGGAAAGGAGGAAGCACAAAGGCAAGATTTTTTTTTAAAAAGGCAGGAAAGACGAAGGTAAAGTAGGAAGGGTGGGAGGAAAAGAGGGAGGGAAGGGCAGGACCAGATAGTTCTAAGGAAAATTCCCCAAAACGTTTCAAGATCATTCCTATCTTTTACAAACTCATCCAGAAAAAAGAAATTTTTTGACCATACAAATTAACTTTCAAGCACTATGTTAGCTACTTTTCACAAAATTTGACACACACTATTTCATTATCATTTAGTAATATAAAAATAAAATAAATCATGACTAAGATGGGTTTGTTGCAGGACTGCAAATACAGTTTAATGATAGAAATTCCTCCACCTGATAAAGATATCTGCCAGATATACACTTATCAAAGCATATTTAATATAATATCACAATTAATGGGTAAATATTAGGATTTTTTTTAATCTTGAAATAGAAGATGCTGACCATCACCACTTCTAGTGCTGAAGATGGTAGCCAGTGAATTAAAACACAAACAAGAAATAAAAGATATTAAAATTATATACATAGGGTATGATAAAACAGACACCCAAACACACACTTACACACACATAAGATAAAATACAGACAAGTTCTATAAAGTTTCAGTCAAAATCCAAACACAGATTTTCCTGGAACTTGAAAACTTAATTTAAAAAAATGTTTATGTAAGATGTGACCTCATCTTTGTCAGTCCACAAAATAAATTAGCCTGCAATTGACCTGGTCGCAGAAAGCCCTGGGTGTGCTGTATTACTATGCGGCATCAGTCCATTAGCCAATTTGATCCCAAAGGGCACATCCACTCTGACCTGCTAGAGAAGAACATTAACATTGTTCACAAATGACTGAACTGGCCCCTGATCCTCTCAAGAAGACTGTGTATGGAAATCTGGATGACTCTAGGCAACCAGGAGATTGAGTGGGGCAAAATATATCTGTGGCTGCAACCCAACTACACAGCCATGCAGGATCTCATGGCCCATATGGTCATGACACAGTTCATCAACAATGGGGTACCCAAAATGGCTATGCCATCTACCATCCACTGTGACCACTTGATCAAGGCCCAGCTCAGGGGAGAGAGAGATCTATGCCAGGCCAAGGACATAAACCATGAGTGTATAAATTCCTGGCAACTTCAGGTTCCAAGCATGGCATGGGCTTCTGGAGGCCTGGATCTGGAGTCATTCACCTTATCATTTTGTAAAACTATACATAGCCTGGGATTCTGCTGATTGGCACTTACTCCCATATCCCCAATAGTGGTGGCCTGTGGGGCATCTGCATTGGAATTGAAGGTGCTGAAGCTGTGGATGGCATGTTTGGGATTTCCTAGACGTTAAGTTCCCCAAGGTGACTGGTGTGAAGCTGATGTGCCTGCTCTCCGTCTAGATCTCACCCACAGATGTGATCCTGAAGGTGGCAGGCATCCTTGCCGTAAAAGGCAGCATGGATGCTATTTGGAGTATCATGGGCCAGGTCATCATCCTAACATGATGACAATCTGCAACATGAGCACAGAAATTGGGGTCCTTAGTGTTCTCTTACAGGCACAGAATGAAGAAATATCTGAGTAAGACCAGGCAAAGAGACGTGGCCAATCTGGCATATAAAATCCAGGATCACTTGGTAGCAGTGATCCTGACCCTGGCTGCCATTATAGCCAACTGATTGAAATTAACTTCAGTAAGCTGAAGCCGCATGTTAATGAGCCCTCTATCCTGAACTGGCCCAGTCTAGTGCAGAAGTGGATACTGTGGCAGAGAAGGAAGAATGGCTTCTGGACATCCAAGAGGTCTGATCAGCAGCTGCACCAACTCAAGCTGTGAGGACATGGGGCGTTCAGCAGGTGTGGCTAAGCAGGTGCTGGCTCACAGGCTCAAGTTAAAGTCCCAGTTCACCACTGCACTGGGATCTGAGCAGATGTGCACCACCACTGAGCAGAATGGCTATGCACAGATCCTACAGGATGTGGGTGGCATTGTCCTAGCCTATGCCTTTGTGGCCACTGCATTGGCCAATAGAACCAAAAGGACATCAACAAGAGGGAGAAGAACACAATTGTCACCTCCTACAACAAGAACTTCACAGGCCACAACAATATGAACCCTGAGATCTACACCTTCATCACATCCCCAGAGAGTGTCATAAACCTGGCTATTCCTGGTACCCTCAAGTTCAACCCAGAGACTGGCTTCCTGATAGGCAAGGATGGCCAGGAAGTTCAAGCTGGAGGCTCCAGATGCAGATGAGCTCCCCTAAGTGGAGTCCAACCCTGGGCAGGATACCTACCAGCACCCTCTCCCCAAGGACAGGAATAGGCAGGGGGTGGATGTGAACCCCACCAGCCAGTGCACGCAGCTCCTGGAGCCTTCTGACAAGTGGATGGCAAAGACCTGGACGACCTACAGAACCTTATAAAGTTCAAAGGACAGTATACCACTGACCACATCTTGACCACTAGCACCTGGTTTAAGCTCTGGGGACACCTGGACAACATCTATAAACAGTCTACTTATTGGTGCCATGAACATCAAAAAAGAGCAAGGCTAACTCCATGTGCAACACTGACACCCAGGAGTTTTGTCCTATCTCTGACACTGCCCAGTACTACATGAAACATGGCATCAGATTGGTCATGATGAGATATGAGAACCATGGCAAGAGAGTAAATTGTATATTCATAAAAGAGATTACTATATGGCAGTTAAATGATTGAATAAGACTTACAGGAACAAAAACTTAACATTGAATACAAAAAGCAATTTTCAAAAAAATACAAAAAACAGAAATCAAAACATGCAAAACAATCCTAAACAGATATTTTTTAAGTGATACATATATACTAAAATTATAAAGTCATACACAGGGACAGGAATAATGATCAACTAACTTTAGAACAGTGGCGAGCTCTGATATGGTAGATAGGGAAAAGAATATGACTAGAAGAGAGAAAATGGAGGCTCAAAATGTATTTGTAATGATTTTATTTTAAAGCTGGGATATGCATTATATTATTTTCTCTTTGTATGTCTGATATATTTCATAACAAAAAGCAAAAGGAGGGCCAGCCCAGTGGCTTAGCAGTTAAGTGTGCACGCTCCACTACTGGCGGCCTGGGTTCAGATCCCTGGCGCGCACTGACGCACGGCTTCTCCCGCCATGCTGAGGGCGTGTCCCACATACAGCAACTAGAAGGATGTGCAACTATGACATACAACTATCTACTGGGGCTTTGGGGAAGAAAAAAAAGGAGGAGGATTGGCAGTGGATGTTAGCTCAGAGCCGGTCTTCCTCAGCAAAAAGAGGAGGATTGGCACGGATGTTAGCTCAGGGCTGATCTCCCTCACAAAAAAAAAAAAAAAAAAAAGAAAGAAAAAGGAATAACCATTGATCTACCACAGATAGAGTAGAATAATATATCTCTTTTTGTCATGGGTCTTATTATTAATCAAAGTTATTAAAATGGTATCATGGTAACAATCTACATCAATTATTATGAAGTATTGGAATGCCTGAGCTTCAAAAACAATAAAATTCTGCAATAACATAAAGGTTTGAAGATCACTACCATGAGACTTCGGATTTCAAAATAATGTTTCCATGGGATACTATAAACATCTTAAGGTAACAAAATAATTTGGCATATTATTATTTTCATTAACTAGCTCTAAAATTGACCTCATTTTTATATTCTAAGCAAAATAAAATGCTTAAATATCAAGTACATAGAACAGGTATTCTTTACCACATGAATCAGATATCTTCAAAACTATCAATTCTTATAACTAAAACCTTTTTTTCTCACTAATTATAATTATAAATTTAAAATACAAGTATATCCTAATAGAAAAATATTCTGTAGGTGCTCTAACCGATTACAAAATAAATGATTAGGAGAGGAGGAAAATACAATGTAGTAGGCAAGAAATAAGTAGAAAACCTACTGAGGAAAACTAAAGAGGACCTAAACAAGTGGAGAGATATACTATGTTCAGAGATTGAAAGACTCAATGTTGCTAAGATGTCAGTTTCTCCCCACATTTATCTACGGATTCAATGAAATCCCAATCAAAATTCTAAAAGTATTTTAAATAGAAACTGATAAGTTGATTCTAAAATTTACATAGCAAACAAAGAACTTAGAATAAGCTAAACAATGTCAAAAAAAGACAAAGTTAAAGGACTCGCACTACCTGATTTCAAGATTCAGGATATAGCTACAGCAAACAAGATCACTAATGCTGGCATAAACATAGATAAAAATGAAACAAAATAGACATTACAGAAACAGACCCACAAATATAACGTCAATTGATTTTCAACAAAGATGCCAATGCAACTCAATGAGGGAAAAAAAGTCTTTTCAACAAATGGTGCTTTAACAACTGGATAAGCAAAAGGGGAAAAAAAATCCAAAACCTTGATCCCTACCAAACACTACTCATAAAAATTGATTTAAGGGGCCGGCTGGGTCGCGCGAGTGGTAGGGTGCACGCACTCTGCTGCGGCAGCCCGGGGATCGCTGGCTTGGATACTGGGCACGCACCGATACACCCCTTCTGGCCATGTTGTGGTGGCATCCCATATAAAGTGGAGGAAGATGGGCATGCATGTTAGCCCAGGGCCAGTCTTCCTCAGCAAAAAAAAAAAAAAAAAAAAAAAGAGGAGGATTGGTAGATGTTAGCACAGGGCTGATCTTCCTCACAAAAAGAAAAAAAAAGAAAGAAAAAAAAATTGATTTAAGATGTGTCATAGACCTAAAAATAAAAGCTAAACTATAAAGTTTTTAGAGGATATTATAGGAGATTATTTTAGATTTCTTAGAAAATCTAATGCACAAACAGCATTAATTATTTAAAGAACTGATATATTTGACTTCATCAAAATTTTAAAATTTTGCTATTTACAAGACACTGTTATGAAAATAAAAAACAAGGCTAGACTAGGAAAAAAACTTCTCCACACATATATCTGACTTGTATCCAGAACACAGAAGGAACTCTTAAAACTAATAAAAAGACAAAACACCAATATAAAACAGGCAAAAGACTGGAAAAAACACTATACAAAAGAAGGTATCAAATGCCAAAAAGAACATGAAAGATTAACATTAGTTATCAGATAAAAACAAGTTAAAATCAGAATGAGATACCATTTCACGCTTACTACAACAGATAAAATCAAAATGATCACACCAAATATTGACAAGGATATAAATGGAACAACTGTAACTCTCATATATTGTTGCGGGGGGTGTTATATATCACACAACCACATTGGTAAAGGTTTAGCAGTTTCTTATGAAGTTAAACATACACCTACTCTATATTAGCAATTTCATTCCTAAATATGCATGCAATACAAATGAAAATGTATGTTTACAAGAAGGTTACAGAAGCTTTAATAACAATAATCCCAAACTGGAAACAACCCAAACGTCCATCAATAGTAGAATGGAGAAACAAACTATCATATCCATACACTGGAATACTACTTGGCAACAAAACATAATCAACTACTGATACACACATCATGAATGATTTCAAAAACATTATGTTGAACAAAAGACTAGACAATGATACATACATATATCTCCAGAGAATTATGCTGAATGAAAAATGCCAATACCCAAAGATTACATACTACATGACTCTGTCTATATAACATTCTTGAAATGACAAAATTATAGAAATGAAGAGTGGATTAGTGGTTGCCAGTGGTTAAGACATGGAGATGGGGTGGCTGAGAAGGAGGAAGCAGGAACGAAGTAGGTGTGGTTATAAAAGGGTAAAAGGAAAAGGTTATGGTGATGGAACCGTTCTGTATTTTGACTGTGGCAGTAAACACACAAACCTACACATGATAAAATTACATAGAACTAAATACACACACACACAAGTACAAGTAAAACAAGGGAATTAAACAAGATCAGTGGATTGTCAATATCCTGGTTGGGCTACTGTACTATAGTTTTGTAAGATGTTACCATTAGGTGAAACTGGGTGAAGGGTATGTATGATCCCTCTCTATTTCTTACAACAACATGTGAATCTACAATTATCTCCAAATGAAATGTTTAATTTTTTTTTAAATCACCATATATATGGCCTCTCTTTCCTTGAACATCTTTCTCCAAGAAACAGATTCTCTGGGCATAAATTGTACATCTCCCTGAATCTCCCTCAGAAGACAATAATTTAAAGATATAAGACTGTATTAAAGTTACATTTTTAAACATCAGATTCTTCTCTAAAATACATAAACTCTACAATAATTCAAACTCTCATTACTAAGTTGTCACTAAAGTGGTACTATTTAAACAAAGTACTATTTTTTTTTTTTTTTAAGATTTTATTTATTTATTTTTCCCCCAACGCCCCCGTAGATAGTTGCCTGTCATAGCTGCACATCCTTCTAGTTGCTGTATGTGGGACGCGGCCTCAGCGTGGCCGGAGAAGCGGCGCGTCAGTGCGATCCCGGGATCCGAACCCGGGCCACCAGCAGCGGAGCGTGCGCACTTAACCGCTAAGCCACAGGGCCGGCCCAACAAAGTACTATTATTTAAACAGATTTTTGATACAGGCATAGCTAAAGAATTATGATTCCTTCGTGTATGCATTAAAAAATAAACCACTATCTGAAGTTCCAACTCTTCTCTAAGTAAGCCTTGGAATCACTTGACTACTTATCATTAAGGAAACTAAGCAACACTATTTTTACTTGACTACCCTGTTCGAGAAAACATGTGACTCAGTTTTTTTTTCCTTTCCCATCAAAATGAGATTAATGCAATACCAGCATAATTTCAAGACAAATAAATGGGCAAAAAGTGAACATTTCATAAGCCTAATATTTACAAGTTTATAATTCATACAGGAAACTTAAAGAAGAATCTTTATTAGGGGGAACATGGAAAGGACTGGATAAAGTCTCTTAATCTAAATCTTTTACCTTGAATCCCGTAGTGTGCATTTAAGGATGTTTTGAAGGATAACCTATGTCAATGTACATAAAGCACTGACGTTAAGTAAGGATATAGTGTAAATGTAACATTCACTTTGTACTTGTAAACATGCTCTTCACACTGAGCCCCTTGGGACACAAAGAATTTACTGAATGAACTCCTCAGAATAATTCAAAGAACATTTCATTTGGCCTAAAACACTTGAACTGATCAGAAAAAAAAAAAATTAACTGTTCCCTTACTTGCATAAAATGGCCATTTTATGAAAAGTCTAATGTGGTAACTATAAATATTAACCTTATTGATTTCTGATTTTTCTATTTCCTTGCAAATATTTAAGACTTGTTAAAATAATCTTTTAATTCAATCATGTCTGGTTTAAAATTCAGCCATTTCTTCTGTGAAGCACAAGACAAATACTGGAAAAAAGGGTAAGTCACAGGCTATTATTTAAATGATCCAATGAGTCTTTACATTGAGTTTAACTGACATAATTTTACCCGTCAGAACATAAGATGGGACAAATTTCTTCCACTTTATTTATCAATATTGTTGAAACCCCCTTAAATTTAGAATTTTCTATAACGGACAAGAAACAAAGCTTTATTCTATTATAGGTCGATGGAGTTGTCAAAATGCTGCCGTAAAGATGCCCAAACTTCTAAAAGATAACTTTGAAATTAGGTTTCAAATACTTAATAAATATGTTAATTGATAGTGTTTTTGTTTAGTCCTCCCAAAGAGGCAAAAATATTAAGTAGTACATAAATGAAACTTGTTAGCAAAGAATCAGGAAAAAAGGGTAAGATATTCTAATTTTGCCTTTTAATCACATAATTACAGAACATAAGGAAAAGTATAATATCAATTCTTATTCCAAACTTACTTCTAAGATGACTTAACAAAAATCTCACCTAGGCTTTAGGATGTTAAGTTTTTTGCCCTGAAAAAAATTATTTTAAATTAAAAAAAAAAAATCCCTCGAACAAAATGGAATTTAAACCACATATATTACATTAATAATTCCCTTAAATTAAAGTTTTCCTTGTGTAGTTATAATGGTGAGCTCAAAATATTGACTATTTCTTCTGTCAATCACCTATAAAATGGCATAAGATCACTCAGTGTATTCTTCTCCCTCATGTACAAATGCGATACTTTAAATGAAATTATATTATTTCTGTAGCAGCTTTCAGGTTTTATTTCCATCCTGAAATTACACAATTTAATCTACATCAAACAAACTTCACTAACGTCAAAATGCATTAAGAACTCTGTGTTGGATTTGTACAAAAACGCAAATACAACCCAGATGTTTTCTATGTTAATAATATAACTGTTTCTTACAGATTTTATTTCTTAATTTTCTAGTAAGGCATCACTTTTTTAGCAATTCAGAATTTTAAAATTCGTATTTCGATATAACTACTAGTGTCATTTATGCTAATAAGAACGAAAGTCTATTAAAACAGAGAAGTTTCTCATAAAGGAATCTTAGCTGCCGTATAGCTGTAAACTGCAAGATTCTAAAATTAGGCTATAATGTTGCTACACAGTCTGACAGTTCTATTGTCATTTAGCTCCTTGTAGTAGCTTCTGTGGTAAATGACTAGCTTGCAATGCAATGGTAAAAAACGCTGCTTAAAATGAACAAAGTTGATTACACAATAGGTTCAACTAACATCCTATTTTGGTAATCATTTCACAATATATGTAAATCAAACCATCATGCTGTAGGCCTTAAACTTATACAGTGATGTATGTCAATTATTTCTCAACAAAACTGGGAAAAAAAAGAACAAAGTTGATCCCTGAAGTAAGGTTTTCAGGGCATTTTACAGAACCAATCCATGACAAAAAACAGCTAAGTAAATTGTTAGCACTTTTCACTTAGGTTTAATTTTTCTTCTATTGGCCTTATCCACTGCCACACACCAGATAAATAAGAGTTTAGTGGAATCATCTAATCTTATTCTGAAAAGAATATTTAAAACATTAGAGGAAGTTCGGTGGATGTGCAGTAAAATTATCTATGACTAAAGAATCTGAAGGAAAACATTTTTAATATATATGAGAATGAAAGCTGAAAAGTAAAGCAACAATCTTACCAGCTATAATATGAATTTTCTTTAAGAGAATGAACTCCACCAAATACTGTAATTCAATACAGGACTAAACCAGTCCTCAACTGGTTTAAGACGAGGGGAAAAAAAAAGAATAAATTTTTGACTCATGGCTTTTAGATACTAAAAAAAAGTTACCATGGGACTAAAAGCCCCTAAAAAACAAGATTTTGATGGTTTCAGTTGTGTTCGGAGAAAATGACTAGGTCAATTAACTTCTTAAGGTAGCCCCTCATACCACCATCATTTCCTCTTAACTCCTTCACTTTTCAACCCAGCACTCCATGGCAAAGGAGAAAAGACTTAGGAAATAACGATTAATTCAGACTGACGGTAGGGGTAAGGGAAGAAAAAGGAAAAGACGACAGGAAGAATAATGCAGAAGCTTGTGTCCAGGGGTAAGAAACAAGTATCTTAAGTGATGCTCACAAAATGCAATCCTGTTCATTGACTCTGTTTACTCAGTACTTGATTAAATTCCCCAAATTTAATTCTTCTTTCTCTTCCAAAGTCCCACCTGCAAATTAAGAAGTTGATTAAACATACACACAAACCCCATCACTGACCCCGGACTAGGACTTCATATTCTCTATGAATGGCAATAATGATATAACAATGAAGACAATACTATTATTGCTTAGTATTATATGTGTGATCAAAAAGTTTTGATAAGAGGTACTTTAACTTTTATACAACAATTCTAGTACAGTGCATTCTGAAAAAGTAGCCCCAAGATAACTACTCCAAATAATATGTTCATATTTTAAACTCTTTTCTAAAATCCTAGGGAAACACTTCTAAATAGGCATCTCTAATGGGTTAATATAAATTACAGAATGAAACATACACGCTGAAGAAGTGTTCTCAAACAGGGGCAATTATTTGGCACTGTCTGGAAACATTTTTGTTTGTCACAACTTGGAAGGTACTACTGGTACCTAAGGCAGAAAGAGTAGAGATGCTGCAAAACATCCTAAAATGCACAAGACAGTCCCCCACAAGAAGAATTATCTGATCCAAAACGTCATTAGAGCCACTGTCAAAAAAATTTTTGCTCTAAAGGAACACTGAAGGTAGTAAATTATTTACTGTTAGAATTTCTGTATTGTAGTTTGTTATTAGAATCTGTCAAGATGATAAGAAAGACTATTCAGTGAAATCCCAGAGGGAATATTGTCCTAGCACAGAACAGGAAGGTAAAAATCACTGAGAATGCTTAGTGGGTAAGTTTAATGTAATCCACTGCAACTGGTGGCTCAGAGAGAAAGAAGCTGCTTCAAAACTGAAATTGGCAGTATCACTGCAAAAACATC
Source organism: Diceros bicornis minor (assembly GCF_020826845.1). Taxonomy (NCBI): domain Eukaryota; kingdom Metazoa; phylum Chordata; class Mammalia; order Perissodactyla; family Rhinocerotidae; genus Diceros; species Diceros bicornis. The sequence continues at coordinate 18,029,556 of NC_080760.1, read as the reverse complement.
AATTTTATTTATAATCTGGATCTAAAAGGGTTTTTCCCCTTAAAGTAGGTGGATTTCCTTGAACCACTAACAACGCGCACTGGATGTCACAGCAAAAAACGTAGATGTAAAATTTTGATCAGCGTTCTCTAATGTGATTTTGTCAAACAAGATATAGATAGATAGATAGATAGATAGATAGATAGATAGATAGATCACACTGTCCTTCCAGAAAACCTTAAAAATATATTTTTTCAAAATTAGTTGTTCATTTTACTAAAACACACACATGGAAATAACATAGATTCTAATTCACAGTAGCTACTTATGTAATACTTATTGAAATGAATGATGTTTAAAACAATATGCCCAAAACTAAAATATAGGGTTTAGACTTCTCAAAAAAATGCCAAGAATTAAAATTTCACTCAACATCTTTCACATGAAAACTGGTAAGATAATACTTCACAAGTAGAAAAGTCCTATAATCCAAGAACAGCCAAACTGAATGGAACCTTAGAAATCATCCTGAGCTGAACTTCTCAAAGAAGGGTACTTAAACTACTAGGCATATACAATGGTAAGCCAAGGAGTACTCAAAGTGACAAAATAGGCACAGTAGGTCTTTACTGCAGAGCAACCTACCTATTAATTAAATAAAATAATGAAATAAAATGGCAACGGTAGTAAATCCTTTGCAGTAACCTACCAACAACCCCACCAGTGCCATTCCACTGGGTTATTTATTTTGGACTTCCTTCTCTCCATCCCTCAAAGGCTCTACATTACCTAACAATGACCACTTGGTGTACTTTGCAGAATGCCATACCAATCCATCCCCAGTGCTGCACTCTCTTCTCTGTTTGGGGTTTATATCTGGTTAAAAGCATGAGCACAGCTATTAAACTTCCTGAGATTCAACTCTTTCATCCATAACTGACTAGCTATAGTTTCACCTTGGCTAAGTTAATTAGCCTCTATGTGTCATGGTTTCCTCACCTGAAAAAAAGGAAAGAAGAGCAGGTATACCTCATAGGACAGTTGTGACATTTAAATAATTTAATACATGCAAAGAGCATGGGATGGCATCCGGCACACAGTAAATGCTCAATAATAATTACTTGTTGTTGTTACTCAAAAAAGAATTGAATCAATTTAGAAAAATTTAATTTCAAGTAGAACATATGGTGGATTTGTATATGTCAATCTAAGCTAGAACTACATTTCTTAAAATTCTCTTCTCTGTACAGCTACAAGTTGGCACTGGCTACAAAAGATGTTTTCAGCAAGATTTGGAAGGCGGAAGTAGAGTAGCAGCCACATTCTTTTCACACTCAGAATGTCAGCATGGCATGAGGTGATACTGCTGTTCATGCATTTGAGGCTTATCAACTGACCCACCTAGCTGACACAAGCAGCAGCTGGCCTCACAGCCACTCCTGCTTTTGCCAAATCTTATCTTTCAACTTCTCTGACTCCTGGGCCTGGGGCATTGTTCATTGTTAGCTATGTGATGAGGGATACTATATTCTCTCACAAGATACATTTATCATATCATCAAAGTTGGAAATAGTGCAAGACCAAGTTCCACTAATTCTCACAGGTTCCCATGTATCCTTGCTTCCCCTTACTTCACGTTGATCTTCCCTTCTTGACTTTCTGCCTTGCTGACTTCAGGTAACAACACCAAACACAGAAGAAACAACTTCCACAGACTAAACAGCTCCCATAAATGAGTATGAAGAAATCTTCATAATAAATCCCTTATATGTACATTTCTTGGTGGTCTGCTTCTCTCACTAAACCTTGACTGATACCAAATTTCTTCAAGACGCATTTTATGTATTATTTGAGAATATTCAACTACAGTATAAACCAAGAAAAACAGGACGGATAAAACTCATAAGAAATGTTAACCATAGACAGTAAATTAACTAATATCTTACGAGATATAGGTAGAACTCATAAAGTGTCAGTAAGTAAGCAGCTTATGAAACATCGGTAGGATTCACCTAAACATATTAAATATACATAGTAAATTAGTAACCTGTAAGGGTGAAGGGGGAGAAAAAAAACATAAACACTGCATGCCACAGGACGCAGGTAGTGTGGTCTGTCTTGTTTGCATTCTATCCTCAGTGCGCTGACTGCCTTATCTCTTTCCTCTTGCTTCTCACTTGTGTTCTGATTAATCTTGATTGTGCTCTGATGCAAATTTTTGCCTTTACTTGACTTGCAACCCGCTTTACAGAGTTAGTGATTTACTGAATATCTTGGAAGCAAGTCCATGGCAGGCAGTATTTTAAGGTGAAATTGCTGTGCGAGGATTTTGTTAACCTGACGCTTTATGAAAAGATTAAGTATACACTGTAAGACCCTACTTAAAACAGTCTAACCACCATGTTTCTAAAAAGTTTGATATGACTCTTTCATATTAAAGGGAGGAAATCTGAAATAAACACAACCCTGACTTTTTTGTTCCTCTTTATTTCTCCAGGGGTCTACTACTCTTACAGAAGATAAAAATTTATCAGCCAATCTTTAAAACATATTTACATCAACTCCCTCTTAATTTATAATATGTGAAGCTCAAAATATATTAGGATCAACAAAACCAAAGCAGAAAGGTTCAGTACTGATATTATACCACAGTGGGAGACACAATTAAAAAAAAAAGTCCGTACAAATTAAGAGCTTTTAAGATTATCTATAAGACAGTAATTTCTTCAAAGAAATTTAAGGAGGTGAAACAAAGTGTTTATCTAAGTACTGGATCCTTGGTTCCTCTCCAGCAGCCACTCTCCTCTCTCTTCTGCTTCCTTCTGAATAGAATCCCAACTTTATTCAGAAACCCAGAAGCTAATACAACCTCCACTCTAGGTCCAAGCTTGTCATGGCAATCCCATCCCCCTGGACTGGTTCAAGAACCAGAACTAAAGCCAATCAACATATAGCATCCTATGGCAATTATTAATGGTTCAAAGGTGGGCACGTGGCCTAAGATGACCCAATCACACTGAAGGAAAGAAGTTTTTATTCCACAGAAAGAAAAGAGTATCTGTGTTTCTGTTTATCTAGCATACACATGATGTTAATTTAAATTAACATAAGTTTCTTATATTCGAGGTAACCGTTGTTAAAAAAATTGAGACGCTGTAAGAAAATTATTAAGCTACTGAAGGGAAACTTATCTGGAAAATATGAGCTATTTCAAATAATTGAGAAAATATTACTTTTTATCAACTATGGACATAGTTAATACATTAATGTTAAATATTCCACCAAGTTCCATCTTGAAAGAGAAATCCCAAATAAAAATTACTATTCTTTAATAATATTTGCATTTTTAGTCATTGATAAACTTCAAAATTCAAACTGAATTGGGCTGATTTTCCCACTGTTGCCATTTTACTCAATTACATTGACTATAATGCTGTATTTCTTCTTATTAAAGACATCATCAATTATGATACAACATTATTTTATATGTGCATAGAGTTGGAACAACCCAGGAGTACACCTTCGTGTAAGATTAAAGAGAAATAAGCCCTCCTAGTTGATGGGAATAGCAACAAAACCCATGAATTAACCTTTGCCCTGGGCGAAGGGTAGGGGATGAAATCTCCCCATAGAATTTAAACAACTCAATACTCACACAGTTAAGGCAGTCTAAATTTACACTAACAGTAAAGTCCAAATATCATCTAACAAATAACTTAATTCAAAATGGTGTCAGGTTGATGGTATCTGAGATGACCGGCAGAAGCAAACACGAACTTCCTCTCTAAGAACTAGACTTCAGCTGAGGCCAACAGTTAATAGTAAAAGGCCATTTATTTTAAGATGAAGCCTAATTTCAGAAATGTTAAAATCTGGGTGAAAAAAACGTACCTCAGAATTGATAAAATATGCTATAAATTAAATGTGATAAATGATCTATTTTAAGAGACTAATAAATACACGAAATTTAATTATAAATATGGGGAGGAGCCCATGAAAATCTTTTTTAATTAATGCAGCATGTAGTTTTAAATCTGGCTGCTGATGAAATCAGTCTCTCCACACATTTTCACCAAAACAGCCCTTTTGAAATAGATGAATATCTAATAGCATCCATTTGAATCTTCTTTTTAACCATCTTAACGCTTTAACACATGGCTAAAAGCAGCTTAGTTTTATTCCATTTGTTCTTCTCTTTGTAACCAGAAGATGTTGGCCAAGGAAGAGAGCAAAGCCTTAGGCATTTATTTGTATAGAATTTAATTGTATTATACTTTCTAGAGGTCCACTAATCAGAATTTATTCCATATTAGAAAATTTTAATATCTTAAGCTCCTTTTCAACTCTTACAAGTGATATCTTTGTCAAACTGTCAACTTCCATTTTGAGCAAAATTACTTTCTTAAGACTAATCTTAACCAATTGGGTAGAAAGAAATTCTCCCTTATTCCAAATTATTTAAGTTTTTCATAAACTACTTACTTATTCAACATCTGGAAAAATTCACATACCAGAAGAAGACACTGTCTTAGCTCCCATGAAGCTTAGAAGCTAGATGGAAACAAGATATACATCTCAAACATTAAATGTGAATAACACAAGTTTATTCACTCAATATATATACCGAGTACCTGTTGTATATGCCAGGGAACATATAGCCTTTTCAACCAGCGTTCCTCATCTGAACCATAAAACACAGAAAATGATCTGAGTGATTATTTTCTTAATTCTTCCAGATATGGTACATAGTCATCATTCTAGATGCACAGGATAAAAGGGATCCCAGCAGAGACTGGATGAGAGGAAAAGTGATAAGTAAGATGTTTTTTGTTTACAATAAACTAGTGGCAAAGATAGATAAATAAACTTGTCATTAAGGTACAACTATGGAAACATACAGGAATGGCCCCCAAAAGCCATTTTCTATGGGGAACAAATAAATAATTTAATGAGGGCAAAAAATCCAAATAAAGAAAATATTTTTGTTGAGATAGTAAAGACCTTGAAAAGAATACATGATTTAAATATTTGAAAGTAGATACAGAGAGATAATATAAAAAGTATTGTAAGAGTGGATAGGCATTTGTATAAAGACCCAACCAGGAAATTGGCTAATACTTCAAAGCTGATAGACCTAACTGTTTCCTACCAAAAGTAACCTTTTCTCTACGAGGAACTAACATCTTGGCTAGGTCCTTGCTGATCATGTAAAATAATGCTGTTAAGAGAACTCAATCATAACTGCCTTTCCCCATACCCCGAGATACCAGATTTATGTTCACTGAGATTTTAACCTGAGCCATACATGCACACAGATCAGAATCAATCTGTTAAGGTTGTTCTTCATAATAAATTTTACAAAACTGCCTTTGAGAGGTAGGCTGAAGTGTCAATACCTTTTAGCCCAGAAGGTAATATTTTGAAGAATAAATGAAGCATAAAACTAAACAGGTTTGTTTCACTACGTTAGATAATACATGAGCGTTGCAAAGATTGAAATATTGGATTTCATCTGATAGACAACATGGAATCTCTGTGGGGTTTCAAGCAATAAAATCAATTGGCCATTTATACAGAATGAATGAAAGACAAAATTAACAGAACATTCAAACCATCGAAACCGCTCTGTGATTAATGCTGCCCATCTAGTCTCAAGTATGGGAAATGGGAACAAACAGCAAGGGATAAATTTACAAGAATCTTAAAGAAAAAAAATTTAAGACCTGTTGATTAATTAAATAAGTAGTAAAGGAGAGCATAGATAAAAAATATGTCATTTGCCATTTGAGAATAACAATACTAGTTTATGTGTTCAGGACCTAAATGAGAATAGTCAATAAAGTGTTTCAGATTTGCTATCTTAATAGCTTACGTAGTAGAGGGAGAAAGGCTTTAATTAAATGTAAAATATCAAAATACAACAAAACAATTATTTTTAAAACGATTTATAATCTCTGCAACTAGAGATAATTCTACAAAACTGATTATGCTATGTTAACAAGTTTCAAAAATTCAACCTATAAACAATCATTTTTCTTTTTTAGAATAAAAGATTCAAGGTAATCTATACCCTTCCGCTCATCAACTGAAATACATGATCACAAAAACTTGGAAAATATATTTTAAAACTAATACCCTTTCAAATTAAACAGCAGCTGAACATGTGGCTTTAAAACTTTCTTAGAAGCAGAATTCTTTTTTCAAACAAAATTTTTCAGGGTAGTCCAACAAATAATCAGAAAAAAGAGTTGCTTTTTGGAATCTAGAAATGAGGGTCCAGAGGCCCACGCCAACAGCAATTCTGGAAAACCTTTGGGCTCTGCAGAACACAGTTTTAAAATAAAATTAAATGGAAAAGAGAACATCATATATTGCTTTGGTCCAGTGGAATAAAATCTGGACAACTAACACTAAAATTAAATTAGTTATTTTACTGACAGATTGAGATATACAAGTAATATAGGCAGTACTTAAAAACTGAACAGAATAAAAAGGCTAATATTTGGTTAAAGGAAATAGGCACTTGATAATTATTTACTTCGACAGCTTGAGAAAGTAAAAATTATCATGAGAGATTGCACTTGCTTAACTTTAATTACTTTCCCATGTTCGTACCGCTGCTTGGATTCTAAGCCTAAATTTCAGAAAAAGGGTTTGATCAAGTGCTAAGTTAAAAGACCTCCTACTGCTTTTATCTTTTAGCAAAGCCACTGTCTACAAAGACATCCCCCAAGAGTCACGGAGTATGAACTATAGGATTGCTCATGTCTGGTTGCTTGTATCCCAGCCTGCATTCATTACTTCACCACATTAACATTCCACGCTGGGAGTCCTTTGCCAGTTTTATGAGGCGAAACCACAAAATGTCAGGTTAACAAAATCCTCACACAGCAATTTCACCTTGAAATACTGCCTGTCAAGGACTTGCTTCCAAGATATTCAATAAATCACTAACTCTATAAAGCAGGTTGTAAGTCCAATAAAGGCAAAAATTTGCATCAGAGCACAATCAAGATTGACCACAACACAAGCTGATGATTTAGAACTACAATCTAAGAAGGAGAAAGAGTACAGCAATATGATTTCAAGTGTATCTAGTAGCCTATCTCAGTTTTTAATTGTGCTTACAATTATACAGTTATACTTACCTTTCTATTATAACATTTCCAATCATTCAGATATCCGATTTGAGACAGTATGATATATAGTAGAGAGCTCTGGAGACATGAATATATTGGTTCAATTCCTGGTTCTGCCACTTATTAACTATGTGTCTTTGAGATGGTTAGTAACCTCCCTAAGCATGTTTTCTCAATGTAAAAATAAAGCAAATAAGTGGCCAGCCCCATGGCCTAGTGGTTGGGTTCAGCATGCTCTGCTTTGGCGGCCTGGGTTTGCGGGTTCGGATCCTGGGCGCGGACCTACACCACTTGTCAGCAATGCTGTGGCGGTGACCTACACACAAAATAGAGGAAGACTTGCACAGATGTTAGCTCAGGGCTAATCTTCCTCAGCAAAAAAGTAAAAATAAAAAAAAATAAAGCAAATAATTCTTTCTTCATTGGGCTATTCTTATTTTAAAAAGACGTAAGACAAAAGCACCAAGATAGTGCCTGATAATAGTAATAATAATAAATGTTAGGTAATAGTAATAATAATAAATGTTCAATAATTGTTAGTTTCCTTTCCTCTAACTTTTGTAGAGACAGAAAACTGCCAACTTTAGTAAGAGTTACTGTTCAAACTCTCTACACTCTCTAAGGAGATCATAAATGATAAATCTCATCTCTGCATGTACAGTCATGGCATTAAGAAAGTCATGGTGAGTAGGAAAGGGAAAATGAAAGGGAAAGGGACAGTTTGTGGCATACACATAAGTGAAAATACACCTATTAAACACATCCACCTGCATTCCTTTTTCCCTGGCCCGGCAGAACAACAGAATATGAATTGGCCAAGCCTGTGCACTTATCCTCTAAGTTGATCTAAGTCATTGCTAGTGTTTGGCTCTCATTACAATTTAAAATTTTATTTATTTATTTATTTTTCCCCCCAAAATAAGCTTTGGCTTTGGCTTTCCCCCAAAGCCCCAGTAGATAGTTGTTATGTCATAGCCACACATCCTTCTAGTTGCTGTATGTGGGATGCGGCCTCAGCATGGCCGGAGAAGCAGTGCCTCGGTGTGCGCCGGGAATCCGAAACCGGCCCGCCAGCAGCGGAGCGCGCGCACTCAACCGCTAAGCCACGGGGCCGGCCCCTCATTACAATTTTTAAACCACGTTGGATAACTCTGTTCTAAGCAAGTATCTTTAAGTAGAATAGCCCATGCTTGAATATATCTTTACACTCTCTTGTTGACCATGCTACAGACCTTCTGCAGAAGCTTCACAGTGGACTGAAACTACTCTTAGACTGCCAAAATGAACAGAAATTAATCCCAGTGAAACATGAAACCTACATTCTACTCTGGCCTGAGTTAGTTACCCAAGAGCTCCCTCATTAAATATTTATCGGACAACTATTAAGTACCAGGCATACAGCTTTCTCAGAACTGTCATCAGGACCTGGACAGGATGACCACTTTTTCAGGCCTGAAACTGTCTCCACCAGAAAACTGCGTAGGAAAGGCGAGGGACCCAAACCAAATAATGTGTATAGTCCAGGGAACTAACATGAGAGCAAGTCAAGTTCACACTGTCCAACACTAGTTTCCCAAAGGAAAGTTTACTCATACTCTGATTCTGTTCTATACTTTTCTGATACAAAATTATTTGTACAGGTCATGCTAATGACCGTTGTGACTTAGTACAGGGTGCAGAGGATAACAAACATCAGAGTGAACTATCAAGGAATTAAGGCAAAACTGTTTAAGAACCATTGCCGTATGTTTTCCATGTGTCCTCATTTCCATCCTAATAATTATTACTATTCCTTTTCTTTCAATCCATTCCAGTTTCTCCAAATCCTTTTGTAAACGCAGATAACAAAATAGAACAGGGTTAGGAACCAACATATGACTCTTCCAATAGCTAACAGCCTTTGCATATTTATGCTTCTCACTTCCAGTAAAAAAACACAAATCTTTGACCCAGACATGTGGATTGCATTCATATTAAATTCTTTTTTTTTAATTTTTTGTTCATTGCAGTAACATTGGTTTATAACATTGTATAAATTTCAGGTGTACATCATTATACTTCTATTTCTGCATAGAATACATCATGTTCTCCACCCAAATACTAATTACAACTCATCACTACACACATGTGCCGAATTTCATATTAAATTCTTAATTCAAATAATTAAATGAGCATTCATGCTCTCAATCTCATAAGCAAAACAAATCTAAAAGAAAATTGATTAATATTAAAAATTCAATTAAAACACTGTAATCATTGTTCACTAGACTAATATGACCAAAAACCATGACCAATCCTCAAATTAAAAATGTACTTTAGGGGCCGGCCCCATGGCCAAGTGGTTCAAGTTCCACACGCACCGCTTGGCAGCCTGGGGTCCGTGGGTTCAGATGCCAGGGTCAGACCTACTCCACTTATCAGCCATGCTGTGGAGGCATCCCACATACAAAATAGAGGGATACTGGCATGGATGTTAGCTCAGGGCTAATCTTCCTCCAGCAAAAAAAAAAAAGGAAGATTGGCAACAGATGTTAGCTCAGGGTGACTCTTCGTCACCAAAAAAAAAAAAAAAATTACTAATTTGCCTCTTCTGTTCTCTTCAGTTAAGATTTGGAGACTTTTTTTATACGCCAACTTACATTTATACATCCAGATCAACATAAAGAGCAGCAGCACAGTCTTGGGTCCTCAAACCCTGAAAAAACAGAGTCTCTACTCAGGAATAAACTGCTACCTTAATTGAGTGAAAACATTAGTGATCTAGTAAAACCCTAAATCGAACAATTCAATTTGATCTTACTAACTGAATACATTTTAATAGAGCATCTGCACATTTTAGTGATGTAGGAGATCTCAAGTATCTCACAAAAAAAGATGGCTATTTTGCTCTATACTATTAGTAAAGAGCAATAACAACAAATGGCTCTAAGAAAAGAACAAAGTTATATAAATAAAGACAAAAGCAAAGAAAACAACAACTGGGGCTCTCAGAGAAGGACACAACTAAAGGAACAGACAGTCTTTGGACACAGGCAAATAGGCCCTCATTTTATTGTTTTCCAACACTTGAGAGCAGCCTGTTTGGCTTCCTACAATAATTGCAACAGAAGGCAGAAATAGCCTTCCTAGGAATTCACACTTTGATCAGCAACTCAAAGAATACAAAAGTCCCACCTCCTTTCTTGCATATACAAAAGAGGTCTAAGAAGTCTAGAAATATCTTGCATTGCAAAGAGACAGAAATGAGTTTGAATAAAATTAATTACGTATTAAGTCTTAATCCTCTTGATATCCCATATCACATTTCTTGTATGGTAGAAGTTAAATAAATGGTCCATGAGCTTACTAAGCAAAAAAAGTTGTTTGCAAGTAAAATAAAATTATAAATGTTATTCAAATGCAAATTTTAAATTCACCATCTCAGCACTGGAAATGAATAAAAAGTTTATCTGATATAAGCATACTAACAGAGAATAGATTTAAAAATTTTTTTTAACTTTTTACAGGGAAAAAAACATGGTCATTATCTAATACAGTCATCTATATTAATTATTTAAGCAGGTTCATAAAATTGTGTATAAAAGAATCTTCAGTTTTTAAAACAACCTAAAACCATCTGAACCAATCTGAATTATAATCAGATAGGTTTTCAGTAATTTTATAGAATGCTCCAGAATTAGACTTTGGTAATAGAATCTACAACTGACAATAGTTACTTTTCTTATGGAAGTGACTGAATGTTTATTTAAAAAAGACAGCTTGTTAAATCAGATGAATGCTAAACATTTATTTAATTTTAAAGATTTCAGCACTCACTGTCTCGGAACCAAACTTACACTCTGAGTAACCAAAGGCCAAGGGCAAGCAGATTTACAAAAGCAGCAATGTCTGACCTAAAGGTGACCCAGGGGAATAAAAGGAAGAGAAAACAGAAAAATTTAGCTTTTTCACACTGTAAATATCAAAGCAGAGTGACTGCTTTAAAAAACTTTTGTTCATAATAATCATGATATATTTAGGTGAGTTGAAATTTTAATAAACATTTATTTGAGGAAAACCTCAATACCTGTAAGGTTCACCATTCTGTATATGTAGAGTAGTATTTACAAATTAAATACTTCCTCTTTGAAATAAATTGGATGGCAATTTAAAAAGGAAGACTAGGGGTCCCTTGCAACATTCTCAAAGTAATTAGTCTCATTAAAATTGCCAGAAGTAACTATTCCATCTTAGTCTATTAGTAAATGGTTTGAAATGACTTAAGATGAAAGGTAAACAAGTCAAATAACAGGACAAAGATAGCAAACATTTACTGAGAAAACACAATGTGTAAACTTTAGTTGGCCAAAATCACAGGAGGAGAAAACAGTTGAAAAAGAGGAAGATTTTATTGATGCTCTATTTTAAAAAAATCTATGTAACAAAGATCAGGATTAACAAGGGAAGGAAGGTCCTTAGCTTTTTACCATAGCCCCTACTAATACCCTGACATTAGCAAAACAACATAGATAAATAAGAAAAACATTAGGATTCTGGGAAACGAACATGCTTACTGAGGTAGATCCTTAACCTATAGGTCTCTTTCAAACAGAAAGAAAACCATCATATTTCTAATTTAATACTCTCTTGGACACTGGAGGCCGCAATCCCAAAGAGCTAGCATTCTCAGCTAAGATTCACAAGTTCCAAAACAGGAGAGTAAAGACACAGATGACAGCCCTGGTCCCTATTACAAGCAATCACTCCTTCACATGCTTTTAATATTGGAACGTAGTGTGACACACAGGAGTTAAATAACAATAAGAGAAAGCAAGTATTTATTAAAAGCCTACCAGTATTGAAAAATAAAGTGGTGAATAAAAGGGACAAAATCCCATCCCACATGAAGCACATGTCAGGTACCTAAAATATATTATAATATTTTATCCACTTAACAACTCTGTAAGACATTATCTTCTCAGTTTTCCAAAAACGAAACCGAGGCTATGAGAGGTTAACTAACTTGCCCAACATCACAAAGTCAATAAGTAGTCAGTAAGCAGAAGAACTCAGAATTGAATCCAAGACTGTGACTCTTGCCTGTAGCCTGTGCTCTTTGTCCTAGAACCAGCAGCTTCTATATGAGGGTTGTACCACCCTCTAGGGGTATTTTTGGAAATCAGTGTTTCTGGTTGTCAGAATGATTAGGAGACACTACTGACATTAGGCATCAACTAAGAATGTTAAAGTTGTTCAATGCTCAAAACAGTGCCGGCACAACAAAGAATGGTCCTACATCCTACATAATTTTCAAATATCCTGCCAGACATTCATATGAGTGAAAAATCTGTATATAATTACTCGAACCTAGAATCTAACTCCATTTTACATCTAAACACACAGTGGTTTTCACTCACTTTAAATAAACCCCAAAAGTTCCAGAAATTTAACTATCAGGATTATAGGAGAAAAACTACGAATCATTGAGAATTTGACCAAGAGGTATTTATCATTGCAGAAAATCACATCACTCAGGGCTATTGCACTTGAATATTTGCACTGCCAGTTTATCAAACGTAAGCAGGCAAGATTGGTAATTGTGCTGATATAGCACATGTGGCACGCTAAATGTCCTACCTGAGCACTTCGTGTCTTCTAGTCATCAATTACACTCTCAATATTGAAATATATGTTTCTATTGTAAGTTACTTTGCTTTTATTTCTCCCTTACTATGATTATGGCCTTATATTGTTTTTCTCCATAAGCAATCAGCTTAAAAAACGTATATTAACTATGAATTTCACATCAAGATAGTAAAAGGCCATTAGAAAATACATGTTACAGAAAGGAGAATTAGATTTGAGAGGGTTGAGAACCAATACACTGTATCATTGTGCCCCTAACTGTGACACTAACTAGGCTATATCCTTGGCCTTAAAAGAACATAATAGATGGGGCCGGCCTGCTGCTATTAAGTTCGCACGCTCTGCTTCAGCGGCCCAGGGTTCACAGGTTCAGATCCCAGACACCGACCTGGGCACCACTCATCAAACCATGCTGTGGTGGCGTCCCATATACAAAATAGAGAAAGATGGGCACAGATGTTAGCTCAGGGCCAATCTTCCTTAGCAAAAAGAGGAAGACTGGCAACGGATGTTAGCTCATGGCCAATCTTCCTTACCAAAGAAAATAATAACAACATAATTGAAACCACCCCAATTATGAGATTCAACTCTATTCATGAAGACTTGCATATAAGTTACTCTTGATGGCAAGACATTTCCTTATATTGAACTAAAGTTCCTTATTCTATAAATTTAAATTTGTTTATTCTTTTCTTTGTCTTAAAATAAGATTACTGTGCAGGAAAGGAATAGCTACACTAGAAGTACCATACAGAGGCTATATTTTATGATTGAAATTTTTTTATCAATAGCTCTCTTTTACTTATTTCCCAGTAAGTGTTCAATGAATGTTTGTTCACAGAATGATAATTGATTCCACAGCATTCTTGTTCAATATCAGTATGTTCATGAATTGAATAATCCTATACATCAACCATTTTATAAAAGTTTTCTGCTCATAATTTCTTGATTGAGTATATACATTCAGTATTATTCCCATCCAACATGAAAATTCACAAAAAGAATGCTTAACTTGCAGAGACAGTAAATTAGAGCAGGCATACAACGGCACTGATTTAATATCTGAGTTTGAAAACTAAAACCAAGGTTTAAAATGTTAATTGTGAATTAAAATTTTCCAAGGATCCCCTAATTTTCCTAACACAAAATACAACAGTTGTTTGCAAAATGGGAAACAGGTATCCTCTACTAGCTTATGGACGTCACAGTACCTTGGTACATGCACCTAGATTCATGACAAAACTTTTTTAAAAGAATGAGTTGAACAATTCTTGCCCCATTGCAAATCCTTTTTAATAGTGAACAAGCCCTCCAATACCTCTCACCTCAAAGGCAAGACTAAGATGCCACTGGTTATATAATAACTGAATGCTTCAGCTTCTCTAGACCTTTTCCTAAAGCTCAGGTCAAGGGCCGCTCACCACATGATACAACACTATGCTGGATTGCCAGATCTGGGATAACGGTCAAAGAGGTCTTCCTTATAAATATGGCAAGCAATACAACAGATGAATTCATTACCACTTTTAGCCACAAAAGATACCCCCCCAAGTCCATTCTATGCCACCTGTGAAGTAGCTCCAAGGGTATGTAGCATTTCCTGTTGCCTACATACAGTTGCTTTTTGATTACATCATTGTCCCTACATTTCGCTATATCTAAGACATTAGTTATAAGACACAGAATTATTTAATGTATCACTAAATAAGAAAAAAATTCCAAAAGAAAAGTCCTATAGGAAAGTCCTGCATAAAGGTGACACATCAAAGCTGTCAGTGTAACGAGAAATAAGTAATAAGCCAGACCAAGCAGAAAGGTAACTTGTTTGACTTAAGCTTTACAGTGGATAGAGACACAAACACAAATCTTTGGGAATTTGAAGCTTAAGCTGATATTCACGTAGATTAGGAGTCTGAATCTCCACTATCAACGAAGTCCAAAAAATTCTCAAGCAGATAATTTAACTTATGGTAGTCTCAAGTTATAGTGCCAACCAGATGAGCTAACAGAGGCAAACAGATATCCTCTCTTGTAGAACTTGAACTCAACTCAGGCCATCAGCAATTGTAAGATATCATTGCCAACAACTCGTAATTTCAGAGACATTAAAATATGGAAAATTACAAAACTAATAACCAATGAAACAGCATACACATGCTTTCAGAATTAACAAAAACAAATGAAATTATACTTATGGAACAGAACAAAAAGGACTTGGTATCTCAATACTTTCAAAGGAGGAAAAAAAATCAAAGTTCTAGCTAGGGAATTACAGTTTCTTGTTCATAAACTGGAAAAACCTCTTTCTCAAGGAGTATTTAAAGTAAAATGAAAAGTCTCAAAACCTTTCTTTGCTTTTACGTGTCAGTAAAATTATATAACTGTACAAGCTGTAAAGCCCAAGGATAGTAATTACTAATGATTTTTAAAAGAGCCAAACTAACTGAAAAGTTAATATTTTAAAATATAGTTAAAAAGGAAACTTAAAGCTTAATCCCATTATCTTTAAAGTCAAATAATATATACAAACATATATAGACATATACATATGGATATACGGGACCCTGAATTATTGTCACTCTTTATCAAAAGATTAAAGACGACAGGTGAATTTTTGTGTGCTCTTTAACGTAAATCGGATTCAGATTCACAATTTTATCAGTACTGAACCCATTATTACCTCTTTGACAGATCCATAAGAGAGCGTACTTTTTACTCATATACTAATACCTGTTTAATTGAGTTAATTAATCACAGCCTAACCAAAATATCTCAAACAGACCTCACACAGCATTCAAAGTGTAGCTTGAAATCTAACCCTCCCTCCCTTTTCTTTAAACTACCCTCGGGGATGAAGTCAATAAATTGTCAATTAATAACATACTTGCTTTGATGATTCTTCAGTAATTTACTGTCATCCCACTTCATAAATTTTTTAGTAAAAGTTCTGGGATTTCAAGAAAGATACCTCTTCCATGGGAAAACTCAGTTGAAGAGTTTTCTGCTGCTGATAAACCAATAAGACACACTAGCTGATAATCCTCCCACACTATACTGTGTAGGTATAAGCACTCAAGCAGTGAAAGTTTAATTTGTTCCGCCAATGGCACAGAAAACTACTCAAATATATTCACTAAATAGATCTGAACATCAGTATCTTGCTTTTGGTTAAGGCCTAGGTTAAACTACGTTGTTCACAGGCAAAAACAAATAGTCTTGAACCTAGTAGTCTGAGTACAATAAACATAACTAGTATCCCACTACCAGAGCCAAAGTGCTCCACTATTCGTATGCTCTATCAACTTCTAATGGGAATTCATCGCCACCCAAGGCCAGCCTCCCCCAAACAGCATTCTCTTCTCACTTAAAAGTCAGATACCCCTAGGGGCCGGACCCGTGGTGTAGCAGTTAAGCGCGCGCGCTCCGCTGCTGGCGGCCCGCGTTCGGATCCCGGGCGCACACCGATGCACTGCTGGTCAGGCCGTGCTGTGGCAGCGTCCCATATAAAGTGGAGGAAGATGGGCACAGATGTTAGCCCAGGGCCAGTCTTCCTCAGCAAAAAAGAGGAGGATTGGCATGGATGTTAGCTCAGGGCTGATCTTCCTCACAAAAAGAAAAAAAAAAAAGTCAGATACCCCTAAACAATAATGAAGACAATAATGAAACAATAATGAACCCCTACCACACTGGCCTTTCTGGCACTCCAGATATCACTTTTACCTTCTGTCCGCATAGTCCTGACCTCTGTATAATCAGATTCTCAGCCTCTTAACTCTCAGGGAAAACTCGCTGACACATTTATCCTGTCCACACAGATCTCTGGCCTCTTATCCTGTGAACGACAGATTCCTGTCTTCACGCCCTTCAAGGACTAGTCCCCCTAACCAATTTGCCAAATGCCCTTAAAGCAGCCCACTGACCCAACTTCACATTTATTACAATGAATATGCAAAAGATGGGGGGAAACTTTTATATTTCTAGTCATCTGATAAAACAAAAATAAATAGTATTAATAAAATAAAAAGTTAAGAACTAAAAAGAGTGATGCTATAAGCAGGTTAAGTGAGAGACAGACACTTTTTGACAGAGTGACTAGTACTAACAAGAAAGAAGACAAGACCAGATAGTTATTGCCAAAGTGGTAAATAAATAAGAGGAGGAAAACAACAGAATGACTAATGTCAAATGAATAAACGCTTGGATTTCATTTTTGAAATCCATTTCCTTATTTTTGCCTCGAGAATAATTATTAGCAATTAATTCTCATTATCTCCCACTAAAGATAGGTTTACTATGTGACTGCTACCTAAGATTTTGTTCTCATTCAAAACCATTTATAAATTCAACAAACTTTTATTGAATACCAACCATATGACTAAAACTAAATATTAAGCACTGAAAGATAAATAAGAAATAGTCCCTGTATTTGAGTCGCTCATAATTTAGTGGAAGACACCAACAAAAATCATCATAAATTTTGATAAGAACTTTAACAAAATATTCATAAGAGGTAACAATGCAGAGGAGAAGCAAACATGAGGGGCACCTAATTCGCCTTAGGAAGGAAATTTGCAAATGAATTTTCAATGGAAGTAATGCTTCTGTTGAATAGAGTGGTAATGTTTCAGTTGAATAGTGCAGAGGAAAAAAGTAGAGTGCTTCCTATGCACTGAAAATTGTATACATGAATGAAAACGGTAAGGGAGAATGGCACGTTCATGGAATTGAAAAATGTTCCACATAGTGGGAAGATAGCGTGCATATGAAAACATCACATGATATAAGGATAGAGCTGTATATCCAGCTAAGAAATCTGAACTTTATCCAGAAAGCAATGAGGGAGCCATTAAAGAATATTTTTAAAGGAAGTGAAAAGATCAGATCTGTCTTAGAGAAAAGTTTTATAGAAAAGTCTTAGCATTTGGTAACTACCCAAATAAGAAAGATGGGAAATGAGGATAGGGAAAAGTTTAGGACAATCCCTGAATGGTAATTATCCAAGAGAAAATGTTCCATAGATAACCAAAAATTCATCTGCTGCTCAGGGAAAACGTTAGCACTACAAATGTTAGGGGATAGCACAAATTAACATTTTATTTTTGCAGAACTCATTGGAATTACCCAATGTTGGACACACAATATCAATTCCTTTTCACCATTGGATAGAATGCTTTAATCTATTAAAAAAAAAAAAAGTTTTCATTTAAAGCAATCACATTTGTCAACAGAAAATATGAACTTTACTAAAATTTTCCTTTCCTCCTTTCCAGAAGATCAGAATATCTTCTGATAGGAAAGTGATTTCTGATAAATCAGAAAATAAAGACTACTTTATTTCTGGGTCTTTTTGGGTTCCAGTCACAAACTTTTGCCATTGTAATAACTACTAGCATTTGTATGTGCCAAATCTTATTCTAAATGCTTTACCCACATGAATTCACTTAATCTTCAGGAAAACTCTACGAGATAGATATTATTATTAGTCCCATCTTACCAATGAGATAACCAAGTTACTGACAAGTCCAGAAACTTGCCCAGGATCACAGAGATAGTATGTAGCAGAGCCAAGAATCAGTCTGATTTCAAATTCCATGCTTTTAACCACTATACTATGCCATCTGTCATAAATGATATTACTCTAATAAATTAGAATTATGCAAACATCAAAATTTATTCAGAAGCTATGGAGAACTACAGATAGAAACAAACAATTGGATATGAATATAAATGGAAAAGATCTCCTTAGTGAGACATCTGTCGCAAAAATTTTTCAGACACTGAGCCACACCCAGCATTAAGTAGTCACACAAAAGAAACAAGCATTCTAAAGATGCATTAGAAGTGAGGAGTGAGGGGGAGGTGGTGCTAAGCACAGGATTTCTGTAGCTGCTTCAAAATCTTGTTACCACTGGAATTTCACTTTTGGATTCACTGATCCTAGAATGCACCAGCCTTTAAAATATTTGAAACATTCTTCATTCTTAATGCCACCTCAATTCCTTTAATGGTGGTATCACTATAGAGAAAATACAGCTAGTTAGTTATAAAGTTAAAGCACAGTATAAATTACAGAGAAATCTGCACCATATAAGAAATGTGTGCCCACTGTCTCTAGCATCAATTTTGCAAAATAATGATGCTTTATCTCTTGTCTTTCTCAATTTTTTTAAACAACAAAGTAAGACCTTTTCATCATGTTACTCAGATAGCATAATTTTTACAGGTATTCAGCATCAAAATGCTGAAGTGCTAATCTGAAGCACTAGAGATTGCTCTAGTAATCAGGCTGGAGAGTATAAGGCGATGGCCAGATGAGTCTTAGTAATAGGCATAAAATTCAATATCTTCAAAACTCTGGTTGATGACTTGATAGCAGCTTGGGTGCAGCAGAAAATCTGGATGGCCCTGCCTTCTGAGACTGAGTTGCCCTAGAGATAGCTAAAATAAGGAGCTACAGAGAGACAGAACTACAATAGAAGCCCTCTAATTTGACACTATGAGTACTATTTCAGTTGATGGGGAAAATAAACAGTTCAAGTGAGAAATCATAAGAAAGAATACATCTATACCCTAATAATTTTATTTAAAAAAAACAGAAATGCATATTCATTTACTAACCTTTTGATGTAGATAGAGCCAAGGACTTCAAATTAGAGTTATGCCTCATCTTACATAAACACCTTTAATGGATCATCTACAATTACTACTTTCAACTTTTTCAAAAAACAGAGGAAGGGGGCTGGCCTGGCGGCACAGCGGTTAAGTGCGCACGCTGTGCTTCCACGGCCGGGGTTCGCAGGTTCGGATCCGGGTGCGCACCGATGCACCACTTAAGCCATGCTGTGTCGGCGTCCCATATAAAGTAGAGGAAGATGGGCACGGATGTTAGCCCAGGGCCAATCTTCCTTGGCAAAAAGAGGAGGACTGGCATCGGATGTTAGCTCAGGGCTAATCTTCCTCACAAAAAATAAAAATTAAAAAAATAAAGAAAAATAAAAAAACAGACTAAGGTTCCTGTTCCACAAAGTTATTGTGAGGATAAAACAAGATAGTACCCTTAAAATAGTACCTGCCACAAATGAGCACGCAGTAAAAGCTAATATTTTCATTATGTGCTCAGAACTTAGTTTACAAAAAATGACACCTACATTAATTCATCTGATCTTTTCAATAACCCTATGAGGGAAGCTAGTGTTATTAATATTCCCATTTCCCAGATGAGAATACTTGAGGTACAGAGCACATAAGTGACAAATACCCAATAAATGATATAGCTGAGACTTGAATCCAGCTCTAGAGTAATGCAGGCAATTCCTCCTGAATAGTTTAGTGAAGGAAAAGGAGAACTAATAAAGGAATACAGGAAGACCCACCATATCTCCCAACAAACACCCAACCATAACTAACGCCAAGGGTGGAAGGAACAAAGCAGTAAGGACCTGGAAACCTATAATCTTAACCAAACATGTATTAGGGTTGGTCACAGACTGATTTAGGGGTATGGCAGTAACTTTAAGCTACTACTCATTGAGTTGAGAAAGGTCTAAGCAGATGTCAAAGAACCTTTTGTTTAGGATACAGAAGACACCGGACATAGCAATGCTACTATGTTGCAGCTGCATGCTGTTACAGTATTTACTCTAAAAACCAACATTTTCTGGAGATTTTTTTTAAACCGACAAATTATTTTTCAAAAGTTGACATAAAATTATCTAGAATAAGTGACCTACCACTTATCAAAGAGCAAACTAATGCTCTGTGTGCTATTCACTCAGGTATAACCAGAGATAAAGCAGCGCAGGTGGTTATTTTGAAACTGGAGATAAGAGAAGGGCATATGAAACAAACAAGGGCATATGAACTGATATTATGCTGGCGGGAAGCCTGTAAAACTGTGCTCACCCTTGGCTTTACATCCACCCACATACCCACCCAGCCACCCACCCACAGGTTTGCTTAAAGGAGTCTATATAAGGCAGCTGGTAGGGAAGGCTATCAAAAGATAGGATTAGAAAAAAAATAAGATATTCAAAGATTTAGAAACTTACACAAGTCTGATCCTGTAAATAAAACTTTTCTTTGTGGCACATGGTCCTTCCAGATGAGCAGTTTGTAGTCATGCCATCATATATCAAAACACAGCAGAGCAAACTACTTAGCTCATGTTAATTATAAATTGATTTTTTATATATAAGGATAGACAAGGAAAAGAATCTGTAAGTTCAGCACAATAGAACAACAAACAAGTGAAACATAAATTCATATTAAGTGTGGACTCAGTCTGCTGATGAAAATAAAAATACTAGTAATAATAAAAAAATTATTTGCCAAAATTGCACTAAGTACTTGACATACATAATTTTACATAAGCCTTACAGAAACTTAACTGGTAGGTGGCTAGCTCTTTACCTTCACTACTTTTAATCTCCCTATAACAAACCCTATAAGGGAGTGGATCTCTTTTACAAATTTTACAGATGAGAAAACGAGATTGGGAGATTTAAGTAAATTTCTCAAGTCACAAAGACAGTTAACACCAACAGTTATCTGAAAACAAGTTTGCCTGATTCCAAAGTCCAATCTCCTTCTCCTCAACAGTACTAAGCAAATGAAATTGAAGAAATTATTTGTGAAATAATTTTAAGAGCAACATTAAAACCTTCTAGGAAAAATAAACTTATATGTCAATGACTGAGCTATTCTCATGACATGGCAGAAATTTCCAAATAAAGAGAAACTTACTTTTAAATAAAAATGTATTAATTAAGATACAGACAGGAAAGACTCATTTTAATTCTCTAAAAAGTTAACCATTTGCATTTTCAAATTTGTAGTTATACTTGTTTAACACTAATTAAGTATTTAAAAAATAAACTTTAGTGGTTCTCGAGTACAAAATAATACACCAAAACATGCCTTTAATAATTTACTTTGTTAGGCAAGTTCACAAAGATGAATGTTAACAAAAATTGTTCACATCAGCTTTTTTTTATTAGTACAAAATAAGAAAAATCCTAATATCCACTAATTATAATATTCACCAAGACGACATTAATTATATTCATTTCAACGTAGGCATACAACAGAACGCTACAATGTCATTTAAAATTAGGATGAAAAGCTGTATTTATTGGCATAGAAAGGTGGCTTTAATACACTGGGGAGTGAAAAAGCAGGTACAGAAGAGAATGTATGGTATGAAATCATTCATGTAGGACTGTATATTTATATATCTAAGCACAGAAAAATTATCTGAAAGGATGTTTGCCAAAATATTAACACTAGTTATTCTTTAGGCCATAGTATAGCAAGTGATTGCTAATACTTCTATATATTTTTCTGTTTGAATTTTTGCACTAAGCATTTATCATAACAAGAATAAAAGCGTATTTTCATTTTGGAAAAAAAAAGAAGAATGAATCAGCACATAATTTTACATATTATTCAATATGAACATGATGAGTAATAATGTCTGTTATGTAAAACCTTAGAAACCTAGATAATCCATGCACCAATTTTTCAAAAAACCCAATTGTTAGTTTAACAACAAAAATAGCTGGACAAGTGTCCAAATTTTACCAAAACAAATTTACAAATGCAATTACAAGTTTATTAAAAATTTATGGATACTAGAATAACATAAGCTCTTCATATCCTTGACCTGGTCTGGCACAGAAATGCTCTGTGCAGATGTAGAATCTGAATACATAATTAAAAGTTACAAAAAAGGCAAGTGAATCAACTCTAAACCCATTTTTAGTATTAATAAATATTTACACTCTATACATATATGAATGTTTTACTGCTTTTATTTTAACATGATTTATAACCACTCAGATTCTTCCTTTCTTTCAAATTCAGAACAGGTCCCTTCTGATAATAAAAATCTGTTAATAAGCCTTTTCTATAACACATTTCAAAGTATACCTCTCTTATTACCTCTTTTCCAATTATATTTTCATAGGCATATCATTAATCCATGCATAAAGTTACTACATAAGTAAAAAACTACCATATGTATTAACAATGTAGTAACTTCTGATATATCTCCGTAACTCTTTTCTATGGCTTAGTTATGAATATTTGTGAAATCTTCTCAGTATATTTCCAGCATAATGCTTCCAAATATATGATCATCAATTGTTTGTCAATGAGGATGATATCTTACACTTTTTAATACTGAGAAATATTTTTAACATATCAACTTAAAAAAAGAAACTGGTCAAACGTAATATCATCAATACCGCCTACAGTCATTAACCAGCCACATGGTGCCTTCCTCAATTTTACTTCCATCCATTTGATACTGTCATAATGCACCAATTTTGTTAGAATAATAATTTTACTATCATCTGCCTGAAAATCACTGTAATAAATAACAACAGTAACATTAATAAACATATTCACTTGGTTTATGATGTGACTGCTGACCTCTTTAAAAGGGTGTCTTTATACAACGGACAGTCAATACAAAAGTATGCAGTGCCTGGTGTGTTGCAATCGTTTAACAGATTAGGAAACAATCAAAGTGAGATCAAGTGATTTATACAAAGATTGGGTTCCATTGTTAAAATCAGAATTCAAAAGTAACAGGCTGGAAGTTTCACATACACTTCTTCGTTTATAAAATGAATCTTTTGTCAGCTATGCTTTATCACCCCACGACATTTTCTAAAAATCTTCTTTAGACATCAAAATGGTAGAGAAAATAAATAAGAAGCACAAATAATTAGTTGCTTTGTTTATAAGTAGTTGTGATTCAGAATAAATCAAAGCCTATATTTTAGGAAAAAGATAAAAATTTTGCACATGAATTGATCTAATATATAAAATTTACCCCAGAACAGCTATATGTGGAACAGTCTATGACCCTAAGAGAGAAACACATTTTAGACTTCATTTAAAGTAAACAAACTAATTTCTATTATTACATCGAAATTAGTTCATATTTTTAGTGATCTGAGTACATGTGATAAACTTGAGAAAAGTAAAATTATTGAAGTCTATTGTTTAATTTTTATAAATTTTAAATACAAAATATCTAAACATGATCTTTTTAAGCTACAAACTTCAGAGGCTTACTTCAGAGGCTATAATCATTAAAAGTAATGGATAGAGCTGGTCAGTAATTAAATTGATCACATCTCCCTGAAGGCCAAAAATCTAGTGGATGACAACAGAGCTCAACATTTTCCAGCTGCTGAGGAGTAAGGGCTTTCAACATTTGGATGTACGCAGGCATCTCATTTTCCCAGGATTTCAAAGTCCACATGCAGGCTGCTGTTCAGCCATCATAAATGAGTAAGTCAAGCAGGGCATGACTGCTTCTCGTATTAACTTGATAAAGATGTTTCACTCCAAATGTATCAACAGTTGTGTTAAGTCATCCCTTTCACAGGCTGACTGAGGCTTACTTATGCTATGCTTTGTTAACAATGAATCCAATAACAAAAAGGTTTATTAACTTGTGCATCTGTTTTCCTAAAGCTAAAAATCAAGTTCTATTTAATAATTAACTCCAAGCTAAACTACATAAACTAAATATAATGATCCTAATATTTATTTTAATTTTAAAAATTTGGCTTAGAAAACAAAAGCAGTAATAACAAGTATTTGAAATATTTTATATTTTACATCACGTTGTAAAATTTTAAAATTTGAGTACTATTTTCTGATTAGTTATCTGAATATATGGAAATACTTTAGAAGGAAAACTACCTTACCATAAATATGTACTAAGCACCTTTTAACAACAATTACACAAATTATATTTTTACAAAAATATGGACTTGAACTAATAATAATTACCAAACATTTAAAACCAAACAATATAAGCCAATTGAAAGTATCTGCAATGCTTAAACAATAAGAATTTTGAACTCAGATGCAGTCTTTTATCATTTCAGGCTTAAATATCAATTCTTCTTTGAGAAACCTTTCCTAGAAACATTCAAGCCTCCCTTCTTCCACTGAAATTAATCTCTCCCCTCCATTTTCAGATAGAAGTACCTTTCCCCCAATCAATTATAGCATTTGTTAAAGTTAAGCTTGTTTCTAGAATTAGCTGTATGTGTATGCTACCCAATGAGGACCTGTATTGAATACCTTTCTACACCAGCCTCTAGTAGTGTTATGCATGCAGCTAACAGCCAATAAATAAAATAAAATAGAATTCAATGAACTAAATAATCAATGATTTGGGTCTGAATTGCTCCATAGTCTTTGCTCTTTGGTGTAATGGTTAAGAGCATAAGTTCCAGAGTCAAACTAATTGGATTCTATTTAAAACGCTTGGAATAATACCTGGCACACAGGAAGAACTAGAAAAATATTAGTATTATACCAATTGCCTCTATCACCCTAAATAAAACTTGCTTCTTGTTGCTTTATTTCTCATCTCAGTTAAAGGCACCCCACTGTGTACCCAGCTCTCCAAACCAGAACACTGCGTGCTTGCCTACTGTGCCGTTTCCCTTAGCCATCATATTTAATTAACCATCAACTCTTGTTGATTCCAACACATTACAATCCCACAAATCTGTGTAATTCTCTCCATTGACATTATCATTTTTTTCACTGCAACAGTCTCCTACCTGATATCCCTGACTCCTGTCTTTCACTCTCATCCACACTGCTGCCTGAGTTGGTTTCTAAAACATAAATATGATGATAAAAACTTTCAGTTGCTCTGTTTGGCATTCAGTCCAAAATCTTTAAAATAACTTTCAAGGCCTTTCATAATCTGAGGCGGCTTGCTGATCTCATCAGGCATTAACTCTTATCATGCTCCCATTCCATTCTAAGCTGCAGTTGCACAGAACTTATTTGCAGTTTCCCCAAACCTGACCCATTGTTTCTCCTCTAGTTCACAATTAAGGTCTCATCTTGGACATGACTGATTCCAGGAATCCTTTCCCAAATCTGGGTAAAGGGTTTCCTTCAATGTGAACTCATACTACCTTGTTTTATGGCAACATTTTAGCTACCTTTTAGTTATCTACTTACCTGTTTGTCTCCCTCAAGAAACTATAAGCTCATTAATAAGAAGTAAAAGAATCTTTTTCATCTTTATATCCCAAGGTTCTGGCACAAAAAAAATGTGTGCTGAATGAATGAAGATAACTACTAGGTTACCTGAAAAGGACCATTTAAATGAATATACATAATACAAAGAACAGACAGACAGACAAGAAGAGTCAGTCTTACCTCTTCCACTCACTAGCTGCTTGACTCTAATGACAACATCTGACCATGTGTAAAATGTTTGCTTTATTCTTTTCTTCTGAACTAGAAACGACCTTGAAAGTCTCTCCCCCTTAAAGTATATGTCTATCTTCTACACAGGATTAGTAATTACAACAAAACCTTATTTTAAGGATAACTGGCAATTAATGATTTAACAATATCGAATTGATTTTTTAAAAAAACTCTGACCCAATAACTGCTAGTTGAATGTCACCTGTTCTTTCTTCCCTCTTTCTTCTCCATGCAGTGGCTGCCCATAACCCTGTCAGAGGGTTTTAGACCCATCAACTCCCTTCTTCTCCGAAACATTATTCACTAAGCTCTGACTGCCTTTCATCAGCTATAACTGGTTATTTCAGAAAATTTTATGCTCACATACATAAATGAATCCTCTTTAAATTCTTGACTTTTCTTCTTCCTGTCCCTTGTCAACTCTTATCCAATCACCTCAAGAAAATGTTCTATTTCTCTACTTGAGTCCAGAAGTAACCCTAATAATAGCTAAAAATCATAAACAATGCTGGAATGAAGAAAAAAGGAACTATTTGGAAACGAGAGTAAAAACAACAAAAAGCGGCATTATTATCAACCTCTAATGTCCTGCAAATGCCAATAAGTATCTTTAAGTGTCCCTCTAAAACTATCTTTTTACTATTCCATTCTCCTAAGTCTACTTTTACCTGAAGTAGAACGATTTTACTGATATTTATTTATTCTTACATTAAAGTACTATTTCTAAAGTACTAGTTTTCATTTAAAATTTAGAGTATTTCAACTTCATTTTGAGTTCAACAAAAAAAGAATTTTATGAGCTGACCTTGGATTTTAACCGTGACAAGTCTTTTGTTCCTATGTAAAAATGCATTCAAATATTCAAAGAACTGACTTTCACGTGAACACTTAAATCAAAACTCATTGAAGGTTTTCTGTTTTTTACTATCCCAGATAGCTGACTAATGATAAAATAAAATTTCAAACTATATTCTGAAAGGACATATTTTAATTATAAATACAAAACAAATTAAAGGAAAAATAAAGTCATTTTAAACATTTTTAGTCACTAGACTAAAACTATTTAAGGAGAAATGCAAATTACATTATCTTGAAATCTGATATTTTATTCAGATGTACACTAAGACCCCCAAAGCATCTTTAAAAACTAAGCTGTAGACTCTGGGGCTTTCAGGGCATATATGTGTTTTCAAGGTGACATTTTATTTGAATATTAAAGGACATATAAGAATTAATGTGCAAGAACGCCTACTCGCGAGCAAAATAACCATAATAATCCATAAATAACTTAGTTAAAAATAAGTATTTCGGAAAAGATATACTTAAACATAATGTTTATATTTGCAGAAAATATCAAATACCAAAGAAGACTTGAATATGAAGGAGAAATGACTCATAATCCCATCAAGCATTGATAATCACTGTTAAAAAGTAATTTTTCTAGGAATACATGAATGTATATGCAAATATATACTCACAAAATTTTTTAAAACTAGGGTATTATATGTAAGTTTATATTTTTGTTCTTTCACACAAACTTTTAATATGAACATTTCCCTATGATATATACTTTCTATTGGCTGATTTCAAAGATGCTCTCCCACTGATACACACTAATTTATTTTATAATTTGCCTACTATTGGACAAAGATTATTTGTGATTATCATAAATAAGCTGACACGAATACCCTTATGTTTTAAATACAAGCCTTTAAAAGCATCTTGCGTTACTCCTTTAGGATACAGTCTTGAAAGCAGGATTACAAAGAATGACTAAAGGCCTTCATAAATTTTGCCAAATTGATTTCTAGAGAGTTTGTACCAATTAAAAGTCCCAACAGACTTTTATGAAAGTGCTCATCGCATAAATTCCTCAGCTTTTAGTTTTATAATTTCTTATATATCAATTTCAGAGGTAAAAACTGTTCCTTATTATTGTTTTAATATTCTTTTCTTTGACTACTTATTAGTTTGAATTATTTTACGTGTTTTTGTTTTTGTGAGGAAGATCAGCCCTGAGCTAACATCTGCCAATCCTCCTCTTTTTGCTAAGGAAGACTGGCCCTAGGCTAACATCCGTGCCCACCTTCCTCCACTTTATATGGGACGCCGCCCGCCACAGCATGGCTTGACAAGCGGTGCATCGGTGCGCGCCCGGGGTTCCGAACCAGCAAACTCCGGGCCACCGCAGCGGAGCGCACGCACTTAACCACTTGTGCCACTGGGCCAGCCCCTGGTTCACGGGTTTTTAATCATTTATGTTTCTTAATTTGTCTCCTTTGGCCATTTTCCTGTGATGTATTTTTATTTTTGTTTTTGTTATTATTTATCTGTAATTGAATTCTTTACAACTTTACTATATTCTTGCAAATACTTTCACAGTATTTCAGAATTCCATCTTTTAAGTGGAAAACAATCAGATAAGATGTAATTTTTACATTTGAAGAAAGGCTTCTTAGAGTTTAGATAATGCTACATAAAGCATTTAATTCTTATAAGAAATATAATAAATTATCCACTAAAATAAAAATACCATAATCAAGAAAATGTTACTTCTTTGAAGTTTGAGAACTCCTCTTTCTTGGGTGTACCTAAAGCGGCGCCTGATATAGAGTAGGTATTTAAATACTTGTTGTATGAAAACTTTTCCCAGGAAAGCTTTTTAATAAATTAGAACACATTATTTACTTAAAAATCAGGTTAGAATATTTTATTTATTTACTTAATAAAAAACAAAATAAAACAAAAAGCTTTTTTCTGAAAAGTTGTAGATATTGACAAAGCACCTGGCTGAAGGAAACTTAAAAGCACAAGATTTCAAAAGTTAAACTCAAGGTCTACAGAATTAGTCCAGAATTATTCAACAATCAATACCTCCTTTGGACATGAGGAAACTGTTACTTCATCACTGCCCTCTGCTGGTGGTATTATTTCCCTTTAATTTTCCCTCCATGTACCGAATCTTTGCCTCACAAAATTAGTTGTGACCTGCCACTACATTTAAACCAACCACAGCTAAAAATAGCCTAGCCATCTGGAACTTAGTAAGGCTTATAGGAAAAAAAATTGTGCTTCAATGAAAAGCTCTGCATTGTTTAGAATACACCCTTCCAGGTTATCTGAGTGTTCTATGGGAACTCGGCACCTCTCATCATCTTTGAGCTATCTTACAAGTCTGTAAGTTGTAGACAACTGATAGCAATGCAAAATAATTCTTGACTATAGATGCAAATAAATTCTGTCAGGTAGGAATTCAATTGACTTCCCTTCCCCACTGTAGAAGAAGCTAGTTTTGTGTCCATTTCCAAGTTTATTACAGTATTAGTGATCTGTAAATATCTCCATTTTTTAAAATTCTCCTTTGATCTAGTTGTTACATGTGCCTGGTCCTCTCACTGATAACGATGTTACTTAACATTTGTCTATTTTGTATCTATAACAGTCAGAGTGTTACTTTTTTTTTAAGTATTTTTTATCAGGGGGAAGCCAGACTACATTCTTCCCCCAAAGATCAATTTAGAAATAAAATGATGTGGGCCTGCAGACAGTAGGGCTATGCCCAAATGGCAAAAATCATTTCCTTTGGACCATCCTGTATTTACCGAATACCTATCACGTACTTGCTATGACTCCCTGCCCTTAGGAACTCCTACTTTCATGGGGAAGGAATCTATAAACGGTTATGACTATTTGTCATGTGATCTAGTCAAAGTGCTGTGGTGCTGCTTAGGAGGGAGTAATTAATTGGGAAGAGAGGAGAGAAGAAAAAGGAGGAAGAGGAGTAAGAGCGAAAGTCAGAGGAAGGAAAGTCAGAGGAAGAAAATAAAACAAACAAAAACACTCTCAGAAAAGTGTTTAAACTCTTACAGGTTAATGGACAACTGACTCTTATCATTTATTTAGAAAACAAAGTAATGGCATAAGGATAATTCCTATGAATACTGTGCTGACTAAAACAGATGCAAAAACCTATCTGTGGAATCAAGTTTCTTCTAGAAGAGATAAAACAATTAGGGGAAGAGTCAGGTAGCAAAGACTGATATGAATTTCACTCCTAACTGTTTTGTAAATCAACTCCTACTGGTTCAGTAAGACTTCTGCTCCTTTTTTAGCCAATATGACAGCTACTATACAGCCAACTTCAAAATGTGGACAGGAAATGCAAAAATAAAAACTCACTTTGAAGACATATCATTTTCTAAAATATAAAATAAACTGAACTAATAATGGTGCTTTTTGATCCATACAACAATATATAAAACATTACACATTTTATGGTGAAGTTCACTTGAAGCCCATTATAACTTGAAATACTTCTTATATAATAATTTACTATCTACAAATAAGCTACTACTTATTTACTTTGAATATCAGTTTCCTTTTACCATAAAAGCAGTAAAAAAAAAAAAAAAAAAAAAAAAAAGCAAAAATTTTGACCTTATGCTATATGAGGGAAACAACCGGTCACCCACAAGGCTCAAGAGATTTCTGCCATTGGCTTCCTTCCAGAATCTAGGACCTTTCAAAGGAGCAAGCAAAGTAATTTCCTGTTGCTATTGAAACTGTTCCTTACTCCTAGCATCATGGCATCCAGGATACATTTCAGTCTGGAAGGAGGTTAGATTCTGGGACCAGGTAAAGGATTTGCTACTAGCTTCAGAACTGCATACCCATAGGTTTATAGAGTTAACCTGAAGAAAAACTGAAAGTGGATAGGGATCAGTTAACATGTACAGAACTATGTAGCAAAGGAAAGGACTCAAGAGAAAAACCTTAAGTTTTGAATGAAAAAATTATTAATATAGGGTACTATTTTGGACAGAGTAATTAATATTTAAAGTTTGCATTATGTTTTACAGTTACGGTGTACTTGAGGGTAGAGTATTTAACTTAAACTATATAACAAGCCTAGCAATCAGATAAGAATATCCTCATTTTACAGATGAGAAATCAATACTCATAGAGGTTGATTTGTTCAAAGTAATATAGTTTACAATTGATAAAGCTGAACTCAGAATATAAGGCATTTTATAATTCACTCATTCACTCAGCCTTGGTGTTTATATACCTATCTCCTCAATATATTAGAAGTTTCTTTACAGAAGAGACTTTGAGGTGTCATTTTACTTCTACACACAGAAAACTTGCAATAAATATTTGTTAAATGAATGATCATACCAAAAAAAAACAGAGCAACAAAAATATGAAAATGGCCAAGAAATACTGAAAAGTATTCCTTTACTTAAATAAAGATGAATTTGAAAATCAACCACAACACCAAGTAACCTCATGATTTGGAAAAGAAAAAATGTTTGAAAATATATCGTTAATATATATAAATGTTTTACATATCTGTAAATTCCCTTAATTACTAGTCTGGGTAGAAATTTACATTTCTTGTACTTGAAGACATTGTGCTATGTTATTACAAGATATTTATTATTTAAACTTTTCCCAAAAAAATTATAATCAAAATGCATTTGGCAAATAGTTTACCAAACCTTACATGTCTGTGTGTCTGTCTCCAAATGAAAAAAAATTAATAAATTAAATTTTTAAAGTAATTGGTAGGATAAAAAATTCTCTGTGCTACAAATGCAACGTTCTCAAAAGGCTATGTCCTGGTAACTATCATAATCCTTTAGAAATTGTTTATATTATGATTAAAAATCACTTTGCTCCTATATTCCCACAACTAGCTCGTATGGTAAAGAGATCAGTAAACTTACTTTTATGCGTAACATCTTTAACATTTGCTCCCCTTTCTGTGCTTGTGATTAAATGTAACATTTTGAAATCCCAAAGTTCTGAGAAAAACATAAATCCTTGTCTCACAGCTGCCGTTTGACTCTGGAAACACATGCATTTTCTTTTCAAGCATCTACCATCAAAACTCCCAAAGGGCTTGGACTGGAGAACACCTGCATCTCTTCATTTAGTTCCAATAACAGCCTAAACTCCAAAATTACAAAAATAGACTCTCTGTTCAGCTGTAGTTACATTTTGCCCCTAATTCCCGTGAACAAAAATGCTAGGAGCATGAAATCATTCAGGCAAGCTCTGTCATCAAGAGGATAAGATTTTTTTGCACCAGAAGCCCAGTGGGAACATGATAGAAAACTGGCAACAATTACAGATAAAGTACATAGTAAAGTCCTCAGGGAGGAAAGAGGAAATGTAATAAGATAGATGGGTATAATTTTTACACATTTATGCCCAAACCACAAATGTGAATTGTCTTTAATTGCTACAATATATAAGTATTCTTACTCATGTGTCCTGTCAAAAATACTAAAAATTATAACTTCAAGGCAACTGTCTTAATTCTACATTATGAAGATAATTTTTTTGAATAAAAAAACATTCCCCATAATTTAAAATTTACAATCTAAAATACTGCCCCCATTTTAAAAACTCCTTAACACTTCATATTCCAACCAACCAACTCTGAATGGTGAAATAAGAGTGTGTGTTTGCTGGTGTGTTTTAATGAAGAAAGAAAAAATTACTCCCCAATTTAACTATGAATTTTCAGGGAGTAGAATTCTAATTGTGACTTTCCTTTCCAGTAATGATGATTAAAAGTTGCCTATATTTGATGGATAAAATATAAAATAACTTTTAATATATGATACTCTAGTAAAGTTAAAAAGTTGGGGCCGGCCCGGTGGCATAGTGGTTAAGTGAGGGTGCTCCGCTGCAGCGGCCCAGGGTTCGCCGGTTAGGATCCTGGGCACACACTGACGCACCACTTGTCAAGCCATGCTGTGGCGGCGTCCCATATAAAGTAGAGGAAGATGGGCACAGATGTTAGCCCAGGGCCAATCTTCCTCAGCAAAAAGAGGAGGATTGGCGATGGATGTTAGCTCAGGGCTAATCTTCCTCACAAAAAAAAAAAAGTTAAAAACTTTATATTTCTGAAACTGATTACACCAGGGAATAGGAAGATTTACTTAAACTGTATTATATTTAAATGACACTTTAAGAGGAACACTTATTTTACAATATTTTAAAATAACATCATAATCACATAATGCTATTTTTCTGGTCTTAGGAACGAAGAGTTACCTTGAGTTTTATATACTAAAAGCAAAAATAGCATGTTCATCTTACTTGCACAAGTCACTACAGCCAAACAGACACGTTAAAAGATATCTTCTTTATTATTAGTGGACCAAAATCAATTAGATGAAATTTCAAAGGAATAAATGTGAAGTTCTTCATCTGAATTCATAAACTAATGTAGACATATAAAATACGAAAAACTGTCTTAAGACAGTTTTTTATGTGCAAAAGAACTCTGGTTTCCAGTGGCACATAAGCTCAAGACAAATAGTAACTAAATAGAAGTTCACTACACACATCTGGGAAATACACTCTGTACCTTGTACTATGTAGAGGATTGTGTTAAATTTTAAGAGAGACATTTTCAAACGCAGTGGAAGTAATCAGTATGGCAATGAATCTGAAGACAAATCATATGGGAAATGACTAAATTTATTATGTTTAGCCTGGACTATTCAGTCTTAAAAAAAAAAAAAACCTTTTGTGGAACATCTCCCATATGTAGGGGAGAAAGAAGGAGCAATTGAGCTAGTTCTAAAATTTACAGCATTAAGAGAGAAGTAGTGCCATTAACTGAAATAGTGAATAATGGAGTATGAAATGGGGTTGCGGAGATTACATTGAGTTTCATTTTAAAAGTGTTAGGCGCTGTTAAAATATCCATAGGGAAATGGTCAAGAAGTGGCTGAAATTTGGAGTCTGGATCTCAAAAGAAAATAAATGTACAGAGAGATATAAACATATGGTTGGTTGCTAAAAACAGGAGTGTTGATTAGATCATCCTAATAGAAAAAAGAGGACCAATAACATAACCTCAGGAATGACGTCTATTTAACGCACAAAGGAAATAAATATAGGGTAGTCCCCCTTATCCGAGGTTTCACTTTCCGTGGTTTCAGTTACTCACAGTCAATCACAGTCCAAAAATATTAAATGGAAAATTCCAGAAATAAACAATTCATAAGTTTTAAATTGCATGCCATTCTGAGTAGCATGAAGAAATCTCACACCATCCCACTCCATCCCACCAGGGACATGAATCATCCTTTTGTCCAGCGTATCCACTTAGTCACTTAGTAGCTGTGTTGGTTATCAGTTCGAATGTCACAGTATCGCTGTGCTTGTGTTTGAGTAGCCCTGACTTTACTTAATAATGGCCCCAAAGCTCAAGAGTAGTGATGCTGGCAATTTCAATATCCCAAAGAGAAGCTCCTTTAAGTGAAAAGGTGAAATCTCTCAATTTAATAAGAAAAAAATCATATGCTGAGGTTGCTAAGATCTATGGTAACTTTTATTACAGTATATTGTTATAATTGTTCTATTTTATTATTAGCTATCGTTGTTAACCTCTTACTGTGCCTAATTTATAAATTAAACTTTATCATGGGTATGTATATATAGGAAAAAATGAATATATAGGGTTCAGTACTATCCACAGTTTCAGGCATCCATTGGGGATATTGGAATGTATGCCCCACGAATAAGAGAGGACTACTGTATTTGAGGAGTGAAATGAAGATGGTTCAGCAAGGAGAACCAAGAAACTACATTGTTCTGGTGTCAAGAATCATGAGCCTAAGATTTTACCCTACCACAGTTTCATGAATGATATAGAAGACAGGAGACTCCTGAGTCAGAGACAAAGGACTTTATTACTCATGGCATAGCAAGCAGTATGAGTATCAATATATTAGCATCAGTTCCCTTTGCCCCCAAGTTCCACAGAGGTGACAATAAAGATGTATCCAGATGGATGCCTGCACATGCAGCAGGATGCATAATAGGAGATGAACTCTGAGTTGAGGAACCAAATTTTTTATAATGGGCAGTAAGCATGCCTTCCATTGGCTCCAGAGAGACACTAGATTCATCTTCCAAGGTTGTTCACCATACAAACTTCCTTGAAAAGATAGTCCAGAACAAAGGGCAGTTAGCGCCTCCATTTGCAAGATACACAAGAACTTGAAAGCCCTAGAGAGAGTTGTCTTAACACCTGTCTGAACACCTAAAGGTTCAAGAGGAAAGGTATGGTTATATGGTAAATGCCAAAGACTAAAGAAGATGAATACTGAAAAAGGGAAATAAAATTAAGAAACATAAGATTACAATAAGTTTTATCGGGTATATTTAGGGCTGATATATATCACTTATAAGACTAACACCAGACCAAGAAATGGAAAGTTACAGTTCAACGAACAGAGGATCTAATAGAAATTAGAACCGTCTAACAAAGAAAGATACTGTTAGATATTCTCTCCAATGGTAGATACACACATAAGGAGAAGAAAGAGGAGAAAGAAACATAGGGAGAGAAAGGGGAAAGTGACTAACATGTATTAAGAACTTACTATTTATCTGTCAAATACATTCATACCTTTGACCACCTGTCATAAATGTTCATTTATTCATTCATTCAACAAATAATTTCTCAAGCATTCCCTACGTATCAGGCAATGTTAGGCCCTAGAGATAAAATGATAAGCAACCAGTGAGTAACTCTGCCCTCACAGAACTCGCTGTCAAGTGATAAAGATAGATAGCATTCAAATCACACAACTATATAAATATATACTGTCATTAAAAGCTATGACAGAAAAGTACAGTGAACTACGGAAATGAATGTAACAGAGGTACTTAATCAAATTGGGTGGTGGGGGTAGAGAAAAGGCAGCATCAGGTAAGGTTACCTCAAAGAGGTAGTAGCTGAGCTAAGATCTTAAGACTGAGCTGGAATTAAATAGGTATAAGGTGAAAGGATAAGGACAGTTGTAAGAATCCCAGTCAGAAAAGAACAACGTATGCAAAAGCATAACCACCACAGAGAAACCGAGAGGTGGTCAAGAGATCTGTAGCACATTGAGAGAGGGAGACACGTAACAGGGACTTCTAACACTGGCTTAGAAATTGAAATGGAAGGTCTCTAAGTTCCTTTGATCCTAAGTTTATAGTACTTTGTGATTGTTCTACATTCCTAAATAGCAGACACCCCAAAATTTATTTATACCAGGATTAACAGAGACGCAGAACTTTTTAACAAGCAGAACCCACTATAAATCATAGGTAAAATATAGCTTATGAAGAAGAGCCAAAGTCTATATTTAAAAGATAAGAGAAGAAAAATGTTTAGAACCCATTTAAAAATATTTTACCTATATCAGTTATAGTCACCCAGTGGTTCTACCTCTGAAGAAGCCAAAGAAGCATCCATTTTCTCTATTTGACCCCTAATACCTACATAAGTGTAAGAAACAGAAGCATCATTAAATGGTTCCCGTGAATAGTAACAATGAATACACAATGTGGGCTGGCACACTGAACTCCTACAAGAGCCTTCAGCTACTTCACTGTAATCAGAGTGAGTCAAGTAGAGAATGCAATTGAGGGGGGAAGAGGGAAAAGTGCAAAAGGGAGTTGCTGAGATTCCAAAGACAAAGCAATGCTGTGACATCATGAAAAGTGTGGCTCTTTTGACAGTGCTTAACAGGAAGTAAGGAAGGAGCTCCGCAAAGTTAAGGACTTTTAAGGCTGGGGGATGCAATGTTTAGCAATACGGATCGTAAGGTTAAAAGACAAAATGATAAATAGCCTAGGACAGTGGTAAAATGTTAGACAGTTAGAAGCCCCCGGTTCAAATTCAGAGTCTGACTTGCTAGGCACCTAGACAACTTCTAGGCCTCGATTTCCTCCTCTGTAAGACACATACAACATTTGATCTGCTGAAA
Organism: Diceros bicornis minor; assembly: GCF_020826845.1. Taxonomy (NCBI): domain Eukaryota; kingdom Metazoa; phylum Chordata; class Mammalia; order Perissodactyla; family Rhinocerotidae; genus Diceros; species Diceros bicornis. Next base: position 17,992,769 of record NC_080760.1, on the reverse strand, counting down.
ACAGTTTTGTTTTATAAATAAATAATTTATATGAAAGTGATTTTTAAATTGTAAAATACTATTTTTATAATGAGTTTTACTAATACGATTAATATTTCGCTCAGTCATATTAATACCTAATTCCTACTAACAAAGCTGTCCATTCCCTCACATTCTGAAGTCAGAGCCAAAAACTGTGCCTTTTTATCTAACTGAGCTTCTCTCAAAATTCACTTCCTAATTGACTTCTACATAATATCCACAACATTTGCTGGTCCCCAGTTTTAATCCCCCACCTTCAGTTTGGGAGAACATGCACAAAGGCAGTTGTCTTCCACACTTCATGCCATGATATTCAGAAGCCAGTTAGAATGATCACCAAACTCTTCTAAAATACGTAATTTGCCTCAAATCACTTAGCTGGTCACTTACTACTCTACATTCCAATACTTCCCATTCAAAGTCTATAAACCCATGGGAAAAGTTCATTAACAACCTCATCTGGATATCTGTCTGTAAAAAAGACAATAGGGATTACTTTTGCTTCTCTTTAATTGTTCACCTAGGATTTAACTACATAGCATCTTTTTTTTTAAACATCAGGAAAGACTCCTGTTCTCTGTCATTTCCCTTAAGTGCTCCAGCCTCAAAAGCCAAAGAAAAGTAAATGTAATCATCACTTTCTTGCTCATTCATTCACTAAATATTTGTTGACAGCCTACTATGTGCGAGATATTCTTCTAGACACTAGGAATACAGCAGTGACCAAAAAAGACAAAAATTCCTGTCCCAATGAAGCATAAATTCTAATAGCAGGAAGAAAAGTCAACAACATAAATCAGTAACACATACAGTATGGTAGACTGTGATAAGTACTAAGAAAAACTAAATAAGAGTAGGGAAATAAGAAATATGTGTGCATGTATGTGTGCATGTGCATGTGTGTAAGAAAGAGCAAAAAAACTATATAGTGGCAAGGAAAGTACTTGCTGAAAGGGTGATATTTCAGTAAAGTCTTAAAGGATTGTTACAAATTATTTCATTTAAAATTTATTTATTTACAATTTGTCTATACCATCAGTCATACACACATACACAAACACACACACATACATCTCCACTTTAAGTCTTGTTACAGGAACATAAGATTAATCAACATTATTTTAAAACTGGCTTTAAAAAATAATACTTATGAGCTCTCTCATAGCCGTATCATAAATACCTAAGCCATGAATGTGGGTGGTAGTTCAAGGTGAACGGAAAATTTAAATTTAAAAATGCCCTAAATAAAGTATCTGAATGTAGTTTAAGCAAAAACACATTACATTTTAGGATTAAAACATACTCAAAGGAATATTTTCAAAGCACCAAATATATGATTATAATAAAATTTTACACACAAATCCATAAACATATCACTAAAGATAACACTAATGTTGAAGATTAGGTGAATTCCCTTAACAGCAAGAAAAAATGTAAAACTTTACCGTAGAAATATCATACGTATAATTTTTTTTATAATAGTTTACTTTTAGGCCCATATAAAAGGTTAGAAATGCAAATACATTTCTGTGACCCTAGAAATGCATTTAAATTACAAAGAATAATATGAATATTGTTATAAGAAAGATCAGATTATTATTTAAATAAGCTAGACTCATTAATTCATTCTAACTGTATACATGGCTAAACAAACAAGGAGACCCTGTCCAACTTAAGAATATATAGTAGATTCAAATAAGCTTTGTTCCTTCTTAGGTGCCAAAATTCTAACTGGATGATCTGGTCATTTTAGTAACATTTTAATGATCTGATAATTTGAAAACAAAACCTACCAAAAACTACCACATGGATAATTATATAATGGAGTTTAACAAATAGTATATTTAAGGAATATGATTAAATGGCATTAACAAAAGCATGATATTTATTTAACCAACAATCCCCTCTCCCTAAAACAAGGGTAGGCAAACCACATAGGCTAAATCTGGCCCACCCCCTACTTTTGTGAGTAAAGTTTTATTGGCACACAGTCACATTCATTCGCTTACATATTGTCTATAGCTATTTTTGTGCTATAACAGCAGAACTGAATAGCTGAGACAGAGACCATATGGCTCACAAAGCCTAAAATATTAGTTATCTCGCCCTTTATTAAAATGTTTACCAACCGCTGCCTTAAAAGACTGGTAAAATCTTTTACCCATAGTCACCGTCTTAGTTTGAGTCTTGGCCCCATGCTCACATTTTTGCCTCAGGGTTCCATACCCATTCTCACCAGACTGATAATTTCTTTTTGAGAAGTATTGCCTTTAGAAGCATGCTGACAGTGGGTCCTCAAATTGTCCTTTCGAATACTAATTTCCAGTTTCTAACGTGGATGCCATTCCACTGCAAATGCCACTGAAACACAATTCAGCTTTTAAATGTTTTTTGTGTCCCTGCATATGTGCGCTCGTGCATTGCTTTGAATGTTCACCTCCATAGAGTCTCTGTCTAGTCAGTTAATTACAAATCTCTTCATGGTTTCTACTTTGAAATTAGTGTAGTGATGCTTAACATATTTTCTATAAGCTACAGCACTTATTAAATAATGTTAATGGAGCTCTACTCTTAGGCAGCTATTTGAAATCATTTCCTCACTGGCCAATTAATTCTAAAGAAAAAATCACACACACACACCCCCACCCTTTAAAGAAATCTTTATATAGCTATCTTATCTCTAGCCTCATTGATTGACCACCTTGGCTCTCCCAACCACAAACTGACTAATTGAACTCATGGCTGATATTGATCTCTACTTACCATACATTTTTTAATCGAGTCTTCATTGATCCTTCTGGTATCTCCTCTCAACATGAGAGGTGTGGCTCTGCTATTATGGTGTTGAATAAAATGAAACAGATTCTAGGCAAAGTGCTACTAGATAAAAATATAACTCTAAGAAATAAGATCTTGACCTCAGAGTTTTCTTGGTCCCACCATCAACATCTTTTCTTTTTTGTAAAACCACATAAGGCCCAAACACCTAATTTTAATATGGCAAACAGTGGGTCACAAGGTGCTACTATTCCAAGAAAAATATTTTCTCTTTCCAATATTTTAAATTTCTTTTACTCCTTTCTACGTATTATATGATATGGTACATTTTAAAACTCAGTTGGATTTGGTAGATACAAATCTAAGATTGTTATACATACAACTGAATTATCTCTCATATAAAATAAAATCATTATTGTTTGCCAACACATGTCCATTTATCAAAAATGATACAAAAATACTTTATTTGAATTCTCAAAGGGCCCAATTGCAGATACAGAGAGTAACCCAATGGATACAAATTATTAAAAAAAGAAAGACAGAAAGAAAAAGTCCAATTTTAAAAGCCTTACTGGAAAAGAAAATGCAAAATAAATGAATAATGATAAGTTTGTACTTACCGGAATTGTGGCAGTAGTCCATATACTGCGGAACTTGGACTGTGAAGGCTAACAAATCTGGAGCTAAGAGAGATTCTGGCTTTCTACTCTCATTGAGCCACTTGCTGCTATGAAGGTCTTTAGTGTCAGAAGGACCCTGAAGCAATGGAATCAACTTCTCTTTTCCACTATCACCTGAAGAGAAACATTTATGAAAAAAATCTTATAAAATAAAATAGAGGAGTAGCTTGAGGACGCTTGATCTTAAAATATACTAACATCATAATACAACATTTCAATTCTATTTGGTAATTTTAGCTGTACATTTAGTTATACTCTAAAAAGTATGACTGATAAAATTAAAAGCACTTTTAACTCTTAAAAAATTAAGTTTTAATATCTAGCTAATGAATGTAGAACATGTTCAGAAAAGCTTATAAAAGGAAAGAATATGAACACACTGTATTTTAAATATTCAATGGAATCTATACATCCTTAAACTTATCTAGAAATTTAGTTTGCACTGAAAACAATTAAATTACAAATATTTTAAGGAAAATATTATGAAATAAAGTATTGGTAGAAAGGTGAAGTCAATTATAACCTTAAATTGAAAAACAGCTGGGTTTTCTGTTTAATTTTATTATACTAACAACATTTTAATTTAATTTTTAAGTGTCATATATATCTATACCTCCTATTCTCCAAAAAAAGTATGAGAATAAGCTTTCCTTTAATTTTTATCCCTCATAACCATTCTTAAAACAATGCAAAGTTTTTTTCCTTAAATAAAAATTAACTTATTAAAGTAAAGAAGTATCATCCTGGCAGAATTAAAAATTTTTTTAAAGTAAAATAAAAAAATTTAAAACCTCTGATTCATAGGAACAATGAGTAAATTCTTGTTTCAGTAACACTCCTTGTAAAATGCAAGGCCAATTCTCCTATACAGGCAATAAAGTTTTACATGGTCCAGCTGCACATACCTGGGGCTTTGGCACAAAATTTTATTGATCCCATGGTCCCAGAGGCACATTTGACCAATGATGTGCTGCAGTACTTCAATTCAACATTCTGGATTGAGCCCTCAAGACTTGGCAGGGGATTCTTAGATTTCACACCTAATAAAAGAAAACTGCAAATGTACTAGCCGATTGAATTTAAATAATTTTTATACTCCTTCACCAAGGCATTTAAACTTAATTATACTTTAATTATCTACCTCAGATGTTCTTACAGTATTTGCGTTAGGTTTCATAGTTTAGTGTTTAGGAGGTGAAAGGATGCAATTTTAAAATAAATGGGCTAAAGTCTCCTAACTATATTTATGCAGTCAGTTCTTCATTAGGCAAGCTCAAGAAATAAAAGTAAATATTTTAAACAAATATTTGTTTAAAAAACAGGAGACTTAAAAAATTATATTTGGTTTTAGAATATAGAATAAGATTTTTATTTTGAAACAAATTTAACTTATAAATTGAGTTTCATTCAGGCAGAGACATTTAATTTAAACAGGGAACTTCCTGAATAAACAGACTCCTCAAAATATCTTGGTCAGGTGGAGAGAGAAAAGAGAAACAACATAGCTTGAAACAGCTCCCAAGTTAAAATACACTAGCTTATAAGCAAAATTGACATGCCATGTGTAGATAAAGGAAGTCAAAGGGATTCTGTATCAATTAACCCAAAAAATGAATATTAATGTCTTTACTATATGCTGCTTGCTAAAGGACATAAAAGCACAGAAGGGAATAATTACCATGAAATAAACGGTAGGGAAAACTTAATGCCAAAGGAAGAAATTCATTTTGCCCCTGAAGAGTAGGTGAGAATTAAATAGGCCGAGAAACCTTAAGAATATTATACTAACAATACTGCAAACCACTAAAATAATAATGATGATGATGAAGAACTCTAATCAACTAACAGTTACTGAAGGCTTACTAAGTAGTATGCATGTTATCTCACTCAATCCTCACAACAGGCTTATAGTAAAGATGTTTATTATCCTCATTTTCAGATTAGGACACAACGAATTAGAAGAGTTAAGTAATTTTTACTCAAAATCCTGCAGTTAGCAGTGAAAGAGTTAGGGTGTTTAACACAATTTGATCCCATCACAGAAGACTTTACAACTCATTTTGCCTATAATTCATGAACATCGACCAACACAATTTCCCTTCTTTTCCCCATTCCACATTTTGATCAAATATATACTATCCTTTGTATTTGAAACTCTTTTAAGCAAAACTATGTATGAATAATTAAGAAAACCATAAACTTTCTATGATAGATATATTAAACATTATTAGGAAATCTTTGATCCCAAACTTGAGTGCGTTCAAGCAGCCCCATAATCCTCCATGAGTCTTCCTGACATGCAGCCCAGGAATCTGCAGTTTAACTAATACACTACATGATTTGCAAATGGTTAAAGGATATCATTTTAAGAAACACTTTCTCACATAGTAACCCTTACTTCAGACAGACCTATTAATTTTCTAATTTCCATTTGGTTGTTATATAAACCTGTATTGATCAGTTGATATTTTCCAATATTCACCACTTGCATTGTTTCCATTTGAAGTGGTATCTATTATCCTCAGAGCAGGAGTCTAAAATGTTGTGTATTTATACATTTTTCTATGTTTTTATCAGATTTTTATCAGATTCTCAAAATTCATGACTCAAAAAACTTAAGAAGCAGTATCTCAGAAAATTAAATGATGCCAACAAAACTTATATAAAGTAGTAGTAATAGTAGTAGCAGTAGTACTAGTTATAGCACCTAACATACACTGAGCACTTACCAAGTGCCATGCACTATGCCTAGTTTGTTATTTTATTTATTTATCACAGGAAAAAAAAAACCCAAGGTAGCTATTACTATTCCATTTTACACATGGGAAAACTAAGACAGAGAAATAAGGATTTTGCCCAAGGCTCAAGTCAGAAAGTGGCAAAGCCTGGATTACATTTCTTCTTATAAGAAAGGAAGCTGAGCTATCCTGAGCTCTACTCATCTACTGAGGTTGTTGGAAATTATAATCAATGAATAATTTACCCCGCTCCAATCATTATGTTAGATGATGTTGTTGTTAGTGCTGTCAAGTTGATTCTGACTCCTAGTGACCCTGTGTAGAGTAGAGTGGAAAGCTCCACCAGTCTTGTTGCCCCATCCTCTCACCTTCTGGTGCTATATCAGACAGTGCTCCACTGCTATTCAGAGGCTTTTCATGGCCAATTTTTTCTGAAGTGGGTAACCAGGTCCTCCTTCCTAGTCTGTCTTAGTCTGGAAGCTCCACTGAAATCTGTCCACCATGGGTGACCCTGCTGGTATTTGAAGTACCTGTGGCATAGCTTTCAGCATCACAGCAACACGCAGCCACCACAGTATGACAACCGACAGACAGGTGGTATAAAACTGGAGCCCCAGCAGTAAGAGCGCCAAATCTTACCCCTTAGACTACCAGGGCTGGCTATCATTAGATGATGAGAGGGATACAAAATGGAATAATATCCTCCCCCAGCCCTCAAGCCCCTCAGTCAGACTCTCCTTCTATGTCAATTTTTCAAAGATATAAAGAACCTACACAGCGGTCAGCAGACAAGAGCTACTGAAGGATTCTCTCAAGGATTGCTGATGGTGTTCAGAATCAAAAGAATTGAATTAGTTTTTGGTAGATACAAAAAGCAAAAGAATATAAATAGGCCAAAATGGCTTTGTTTTGAAATTATTTTATAACACTGCTTCTTTTACAGTTTACAAAGTTTGAGACTCTACCTTGAATCACAAATAGTCTTTGTTAATATCTAATGCATGCTATATATAAGACTCTTATCAGAAGACGTTGCCTGAAACTTCTTCGGATAAGAATCTCATATATTTATATAAAGCATCTTGGTTTAGACTAATACTATCAAGAACTTAGTTCACATTTTTATGACCATTTCTCAGATATTTTAAAACTTGTTTTAATAACTAAAACATCATTATGCATAATTTCTCCTTAACAAATTTTTTTTTATAAAGTAATTTATTTTTAATGCCACAAGCTCAGATTTTTAAAAAATCAATTATAGTCATCTCTTGATAAACTTCAACAATGGAGAAAAGTTGCTAGTAGAAAATAATCTTGGTACCATAAACTACGGACTTTGGGTGATTATGATGTGTCAATGTAGGTTCACCAATTGTAACAAATGTACTACTGGTGGGGGATGTTAATATTGGGAGAGGCTATGCAGGTGTGAGGACAGAAGATACGTGGGGTATCTCTGAACCTTTCCCTCAATTTTGCTGTGAACCTAAAACTGCTCTTAAAAAAATGTTAATAAAAAATAATCATGGTTTCTTTCTACTCCACCTTCAAACCAAAATTTGTAAAACACCCCAAACATAAGCACTAGGAAGGTAGAGAGGAGCAGAGTCTTAGCATTACACAACTCAGGGCACCATTCACGTTGTGTTCTACATGAATGCTGCTTCCTGGGATTGTGAAAGGAAATGTCCTGTTAGGGAAATAACATGGTGAAACAAAAAGAGCAAAAGCTCTGAAACTAAAAAAGCATGGCTTTGGATATAGGCAGCACTATACATCAGCAACTAGGCAGCTTAACACAAGCCACTATTTATTACTGTTACATGTGGAGGCCAAAATACTGTAAATACTCTAGCCACTGTTCAAGGTATTTAACTCTGAGAAATCAGCTGAACTTTATACACAACTTAATTTAGAGAAAAGGTGCAATATTTTGGCAAGAGGTACAGTCAGGTGACATGAGTCAAGAAGAAAATCACAAAGGCAGTGACAATATCTTACATTTGAAATAATGCCTTTACTCAGCACTTTTACATACGTTTACTCAAATACTGCTATCATAGCCTACTAGAGAAAGAAGAGGGAATCGCTAAGGCACTACAATTGAAACACAATTTTACACTGTACACACTACCAATGGAATAATCTAAAAGAATTTTTATAATACAATTTAATATAAAATAATGTACTACTATTTCTTCTCCTTGTAGTACTTTTCTGAAAAATATCAACTTCTAACACATATTCTTAGTCCTACGGTGCACGATTAACCCTAATTCTTTTTCCACCAACTTTCTTGCCCGCCATAATTCTTCCGTCACCACTAAGACCTTAACCCTCAATGTCAACTCTCCAGTGTTCAGTAATCAACTTATGATCACTCTTATAATTATCATCTACAAATTAAAAGATAAACTAATGAGAATGACCTGTACATCTGTGTGGAAGTAAAAGATTGAGGAGTCAAACCATACATAAGTTTACCTCTGTCCCTTCCTTAACCACCACCAAAAGACTATTAAGAAAAAAATTTTAGGGCCCTAAACCAACAAATAAATAAAAATGAAAAGACAAAAGCTGAATGTGCAGCTCTCAAAGAGGCAAGAGCTGTCATCAAAATCTTGGAAGATGGATATTTGATGAGCAAGTAGCAATGAGATGACTTAGTAGAACAGAAAAAAGTGCCCCTGGGCAAACTAAGAAGCAAGTTGATCTTCAATAAGACCTGGAAAGATAAGAATTAAAGAAACCAGGCAGTTGAGAGGGCATGAAGGCAGATGAAGCTAAAAAGATAAGTGGCTGAAAGTCTACTTAATGATCACAGATCCTTTCCCTTAATCCATGCAGCCATGCAACTATCCCACACTCATCCTAGCAAAAGACTAATGGATTCACTCTGGAGAGATTAAACCAGAAGGACTCTGGACTAAGGGATACAACCAAAGAAAAGGGTGCATGCTAAAAAAACAGGACATTGTCTAAAAATCTGTATAGAGTATATGTACTGGATAATAGGATCTCCTTTTCTTTTACTCTGTAAGAACTCCAAGCGCCAGGCTTACAACCTCCAGGAAGGAAATGGAAGGATTTCCTTCTGGGAAAACTGGCCACTCCAAGAAAAAGGAACCAGAGATAGTGATAAACTGTTTATCTCCCAACAAAAAATGAGTTAGTGTCCAATTTCACTACAATGACACCAGCCATTCAACAAGCTCCAACCTTACACACAGGTTCCAATTAGTTATTTAATATTCTACAATATGAAGGATCATCAGATACTAGGTGGAAACCACTAACATGAAAGGTAGAGATACATACACACACACACACACACACACACACACACACACACAGAAAAGGACATTGCTGACACCTTGATTTTAGTATGAGTCTCATTTCAGACTTCTAAACTACAGAACTGTAAGAAAATAAATTTATGTTGTTTTAAGGCACTACTTATGGTAAACAGAAAGTATGTAGATAATATCTAAACATGGAAGATAAGAAAATTGCGATTATGAGCATTTCATTTAAAAATTTGGAGGTAAATATCTAAGAATGAGCTGACACTAACTGCCTCTAAAAAAGCAGTGAAGATGATAGGGGCTCAGAGGACTGACCATTTTGTTACAAGCCTTTTAAAACTATAACTTAATAAAATAAAACAAAAGGTCATTAAGGACACTCAAGCAGCCAGGATCTTGCTAGATACACAAAAACAATAAAATCACAGGATAGTGAACTAATGATAAAAGTTACTGAAATAGGGAAGAGGTAAATTCTTTTAAAATATGCACTGAAGGGACAGCCATCTTAGCAGAGTTATTACAGAACATTATACAAAATAAAAATAGCAGAGCTTCCAAACGTTTGATGCTATAGTAAAAGGTAAGCATTATCCTTTTAGGGAAAGAATAAAGGGAGAAAGTGAAACGAGAGGAAGATTTATCACATGAGAATAAAACAGAAGTCTGAACAGGAGTGGCTGAGTAGGCAAGAACAAATAAGACAGGTGCACCAAGAAAGCTGGTTAGTTCTAAAACTCAATAGGTGACAAAGATTGCAAATGGCTCCCTCTGATAAGACAAGCAAATAGAAGATAGCAAAGTTCAAAAGGCAGTGGTTGTTTTGTTATTGTTGATGATAATGATTTTGTTGTTTTTAATGTAGAAAAGCAAATGAAGTGACATTTTAGGGGTGAGTTAAGTCAAAATATCTGGGTAAAAAATCACTTAATATTTGCAACAGAATCTAAAATTGAACTATAACCAATTAAATAGCATGAAATAAAAAGTAATCTCAGAAGTGTAGCTCAGAGTAATAACTGACAAAACTGAACTTTAAATATTCACAAGGAACAAAAACAAAGTCTTCTATAGCGAGAGTCTACTTCTCATTGTTCCACCCTCACTTGCATCTCAGCAATACCTGTCCATACAGCTGTAAAAACCAGCAAAAGGAGAGCCAACAAGCATTTACTGACCAACACGTAACTACAGATCTGCTTCTCTAATTATTAACTTTTCTTAACTTCAACAATGGCAAATAAACATCTGACAAGTAAAGACTCAGCTTCATACTGACAGAAGGATGAAAAGAGATGCCTTAATTTAAAGCGTTACATTCTGCCACCTCGTTTATGACATAATTCTTGTTGTTGTTGTTGTTGTTGAGGAAGATTGGCCCTGAGCTAACATCTGTCACCAATCTTCCTCTTTTTGCTTGAGGAAGATTGTCACTGAGCTAACATCTGTGCCAATCTTCCTTTATTTTTTGTGCGTGGGATGCTGCCACAGCATGGCTTGATGAGCAGTGTGTAGGTCCGCACCTGGAGTTCCGAACCCGCAAGCCCCGGGCTGCCAAAGCAGACCATGCAAACTTAACCACTATGCCACTGGGCTGGCCCCATGTCATAATTATTAATATAAAGATTAAAAAAATAAAATCTGCTTCTAACTCTAAAATTCTGTGAATCGGAGTCCTATTTCTACATGTCTTTGTCATACATACATTCTTGGAAAACTAGTTTGCATTATTAAGAATTCACATGCTCCTCTTCAAGCTTACTTACTTAACTTGGATTGTTCTGTTATGATTACAGGTATGGGAATTCAGACATTTCTAGGTACTATGAGGAACTACAAAAATAAACCTTCTCATTTGGAAGGAGCAGAGCCTGGTTAGAACACTGAAGAACTTGCAACTTCTGGATATAGTCTGACAATTAGATCAATAACTCATTTTGGTTGGAAAGCGGAGGATCACTAGACTGTAAGGGGTTAAAAGAAGAGAATTGCAGATAGCTTAGCACAGTGCCTCAAATATAATATAATAGATGTTCAAGAACAAATAATTTTTTTATCCTTGACATCTTCATTACCAAGTATAGGAAACTAAAACACTAACATTAATATTGGCAGATCATGTCATTAATTTCTTTTCCCTTGGGCTGCTTTTAAAGGTTATGTCATGTCTTTAGCACACTGGGGTTTCACTTAGAGAAACTACTTAGAGATTTATCTTAAAGATCTACTTAGAGATTTAGGTTTATTTTTCCTGTTCAGGATTTATGACTCTTAAATCTGAAGATTTGCATCTTGCATTATTTTGTGGGGTAAAAAAAAAAATTCTCTAAATATTGCCTGTCTCCTAGTTTTGCATTCTGTGAGTCTTAGACATAAATAGAAATCAACTCGTTCTGGCGTCCAGATAAATTGATCTGTATTTCACACTTTCATCTCTATTTTCAGTGCTACATTCTGGATAATTTCTTTACATCCACCTTCAAGTTCACTAATAGTGTCTTTGGCTGTGTCTAACCTGCTATTTAATTCATTCAATGACTTCTGACTGGCTCCAAAGACTGTATTTTTCTTTCTCAAGTTCTCTAATCTCTCTTGACAATATCTGTGCCTCTCTCATATTTGCAACTCCATCTTTTATTTCTTCAGTAATTTTAAACAGTCATTTTATACTCTGTTTCTGATACCTACATTATCTGAAATTCTAGGAGTCTAAATCAGCCATTGGAGGTCTCTGCTAACTTTTGCTCTTGGTGGATTACTTTCAAGTTCTTGGAAATTTTGGATTCTGAGTTTACATTTCTGAAGGCTTTCTTTTTCAAATACGTTGCCAGAGTTGAAGGTACATGTCACAACAAATATCTGTGTTTACTACTAGATACCCAGAGATGTAACCAGTCCACCCAGGATCACACTTTAAGTTAATTTATTGGCTTGATAATTTCTAGACCATGCAAGAAATTAAAATCTCAGTGATGACAGGACTGTGGTTATATTTTAAGGGAAAGCACCCCCCTACTTCCTCATTAAGGCCAAAACAAAGAAGCTTCTTAGTTAAATTGAGAGTAGGGCAGGTTTTTGAAACAGTCCACCTTCCACCAGTCCTTAGAAGTTATGAGCTTAGGGTAATGGAACATCACTTCTCAATTCTTCTCTTCTTGTCCCCACTCTTTTCAGTGACTAAAAGCCAAGACCACAGATAACTGAGGTTGCCATAGCCCATCAGGACAGTCAAAGCTTCAGCGCCTGCTCCCCAGTCTGGTTTTCAGTTTCCTCCTTGTTTTGGACTTTGTTTTTTGTTTTCTTGCAGGTTCAGCAATTCACTTAGAATTATATGTTATATATTATCCAGCGTGGGTGTTTACAGAGGACAGGTTTTCAGGTAAACTAGTATGCCATGCTGCCAGGCATAGAAGTCACGTCATGCTATGCTATATGTTTCTTAAGTAACTGTAGCTTATAAATGAAATTTTCTCCTCCCTAACATTTCACCCATGATAGATGAGGAAGCAAAAAGTATTTTTTTTAGGTTAAACATTGTAGGGTATGTAGAGATATTAAACACATTAGGAACCCCAAAATGTACTTAACTACACTGTTCCAGTTTCCTTATCTATAAAGTGGGGTAAATCACTAGCTACCTTACAGAGTAATCATGAGCACTGAAATGATAAATGGACAGTGGTTAACAGAGCATTTGGCATGTAAGGGTTCAATAAATGTTAGCTAGTATATTCTCATTATTGTTATTATTACTACAAACAATAGAAGCTTGTACTGGGGAAGTTCAGTTTACATATATTGAGGAGTAACAAGGAAGTTTAACTGAAAGATACACTAATCATTAGACCTTTATCTTGTATAAACTCTGCCATCAAATAACTGTGTAATCTTGGATTTAAAACCTCTGTGGCTCAGTTTCTTCATCTGAAAAAAGTGAGTGATTGGGTTTGATTATGACTAAAATTTCTTTTAGCTCTAAAAGCCAATGATTACAGTGGAAGGAGAGTAAATACTACATGATAAGATACTGAAAAGAGTGGCCTTTGAAGAAGGCAATATTGTCACATACCATTAGCACTTTTTTAAAGGCAAAAAAAACTAACACTAAGTGAAGCAGTCATTATGTTTTTGTACATAGCGTAGAAAAAAATATGGACTCAGTAAAGTCAATTAGTGACTTTAGTGAAAGATGAAAAAAATTAAAAGAATAACTATAAATCTGTTTACAAACTGATATTGCAAGGACAACTTTTGAAATCTTTTATATCTCGCCCTATCCTCTAGAGCTATAATATCAAGCAAAGAATTATAATTATTTCTTTGTGAATAAAAATTAAAAAGTAGTGAAATATTAGAGTATTTTTTCCTACATATAAAAGTTCTTGGTTGAAATAAAATACCACCCAATTACTAATTATGATAACTTAGTATTAGCCCCATACATGAACTAAAAAAATAACACTTAGGATAAGATATGAAAATAAAATGCTTAGAAAAAAACAAAGTGCCTGCTTCTTAGATTAGGTAATTTCATAATACATATGGGAAGGAAAAACATGAAACTAAATTCTCAGCAACAACCACTGGTAGAAATATGCAAAGAAGGACTACTATGCAAAAGTCGGATTATATTAAACCCCATATTCTGACAGCTAAAGTGGAGAAGGGGGAGAGGAAGGCATCACTCTTGGGCACTAAATTAAGAACAACACAAAGGAACTATGCAGACATTAGGGCAAAAATGAAATGAGACTACTTAAAAATACCACATAGGAAGTGGCCGGCCCGATGGCATAGCAATTAAGTTCACATGCTCTACTTCGGTGGCCCAGGGGTTGCAGGTTCAGATCCCAGGTGCAGACCGACGCACCACTTGTCAAGCCATGCTGTGGCAGCGTCCCATATAAAGTAGAGAAAGATGGGCATGGCTGTTAGCCCAGGGCCAATCTTCCTCAGCAAAAAAAAAAAAAAAAAGAGGAGGATTGGCAACAGATGTTAGCTCAGGGCTAATCTTCCTCAAAAAAAAAAAAAATACAACACAGGAAGCCTAGAGTCTATTTTAAAATACCTTATTGTAAACACAAGAGGGAAATTGTGGCAGAGATTTAAAAAAAAATTTTTTTAACGTGGATAAGGATGCTAAATGTAGCTATAGTGGTCATAGTAAACGGCAAAATGATCTTCTAAATTAAGGACACTGTGTATGTGTGTGTGGGGGGGTTGTTTAGAGGGAGTTGGCAAAGCACACACTAGAATAAAAATAAAACAACATTCACTCACTCTGCACAGGACAAGATCATTCTTTTTCCCTTAGTTTAATTCACATTCTGCCATAAGGCACTCTCAATTCTACCATAAGGTAAAATTACCAAGCTAATTATTGGACCACTATGAAACCCTGACTCTGATGAGTTATTCTTTTACTGTAAGAACTCTGACTGCATGCAACCAAGATTCAATCTTGCTACTTCAATCACTGACCTCCAATCCATGACAAAATCAAAGGCCTACTGCATATAACTCTGGATTGTTTCTCACTGTGGAAGGTGATCATCCGGCTTAAGGATGCGCTTTTGTCTGCACCTAAGCATGATCATCTACTGATGGTCCTTCATGCATACACTAACTTTGACGTCTCATTCTTTCACCCACTTATGCATTAAGTTTTTACTATACACTACTAGATACCAAGCACAGCGTGAGGTTATAGGGGTAAACAAGATTGATTCAGGCTCTTCTCTCATGAAACCCACAATCTAGCGAGAGAATTACTTATAGGTCATTAAACCAATAACTACACAAATATGTAGCTACCTAACATTGTGGAAACTGCCAAAAACCAGAAGTACAGAGTGCTATGAAAATACAAGGAAGGGAGAGATGGAACTAGTCTGCGGAGTCTGAAGAAAACACCACTTAAGCTATCATAGAGGAGGTAGCCAAAGGAAGGAACTGGGAAGAATGTTTCACACTCGTGTCATATTGTCTCTGCCAAGACACAATGTGACAACCAGGACAGCAAACAGATGGCGGGTGTGGACACCATTCACTCAAAGGGCCATATACCAAAGTCTCATTTTTATAAAGGTAATAATAATAATAGGTAAGATCACTGACTACCTCAGTACACAAAACCTGTTGGGAAAAGTTATTGTTATAAATGGAAGTAAAATGTGGCCCTCTTTGATAGTTTAATATGTTTCTATTTTGATTATATAAATATTCACAGGGAGCAGCCCAAGACTTTAATTTACAAGAAACTTTCAAAATTTATTTGCCAAATACACTAAAAGCTTAATGAATCATTTAGAAGCACTTGAATATTTGTTGAATGAATAAATAAATCCATGAATCAGTGAATGGTAAGAATTCAAAAGCAAATTCACATAAGACGAAATACAGATAATAAAAAGATATATGACAAAAGATCAATTTTGCTGTAACTAAAGATAAGTGATTTAAAGGAAAAATTAAGCATCATTTATATGTACAATCTACAATATTTAATGTTGTTGAGCCTTTAGTAAGATAGTCATTAGCCTTCATTATGAGTTGCATTATATGTTCAAGGAATGATTTCGGAAAGCAACAATACTATATGTTATTTTTAAAAGTTTATAATCCATCACCAAGTTATTCAGTCCTAGGACTTTATCTCAAAGAAATAACAAAAAAAGGGAAAAATGCTTATAGCAATATTAACTACATCAGCAAAAATCAGAAAACACTTTAAATGTCACAGAAAAGGAGACTGGTTAGGTGCATTATGAAACACCAGTATCACATTATTATTAAAAACCTAAGTTACTTGATGTTTATGTAAAAGTATACAAAATGTATTTATTAAGAAATGTTAAATCAAAGAATAGAACATAAAATGGCATATGCACTATGGTTACAAGGATGTGAAAACTACACATTGAAAATTATTAGAAATTGCCAT
The DNA here is from genome assembly GCF_020826845.1 of Diceros bicornis minor. NCBI lineage: Eukaryota > Metazoa > Chordata > Mammalia > Perissodactyla > Rhinocerotidae > Diceros > Diceros bicornis. Next base: position 17,976,301 of record NC_080760.1, on the reverse strand, counting down.
TAATATAGAAAAATAAAAATTTTTAAAACCATATATATAATCTAAAAATTGACTTACTAATAGTTTGGAAACTTAAATACCATCATATAATAAGATTTCACACTAAAGACTAAAGACAAATAATGCTCTGTAATTACTGTAGGTAGAATCAGGAGGCAACAACAAAAACTCCCCATTAATTTTGGTATATAAATCCAAATGTACAACCCGAGACAAAAAAGGATAAACAGAGTACAATATATAAATTTACAAATAACACTAAGCTTTTCCAATAAATAACACAAATATAAAAATAAAATGGAGGAAGATCTCAGGACTCTAACACATTTAAAAGATATGTGCAAGGAGAGGAAGAATAGACATGATAACATAATCTATACATAAACTGAGCTCTAGCTCATTCACAAATCAGTGCAGGCCACAGCCCTAAGAAGCAAATGTTCAGAAGTCAAGATGGCGGCGTAAAGCAGACTCTGAACTCACTTCCTCCCACGGACACAGCCAATTTACAACTACTCGTGGAAAAATTTCCCCTGAGAGTCAACTGAAAACTGGGTAAGAGGAACTCCTGCAACAAAAGACAATCCTAACTGACGTGGAAGAGGCAGAAACTCCCTTCTGGAGAGAAAAGACGCCGCCTTCACAAGCCGCCAGCTTCACGGCTGCCCAGGAGCAGCCCACAGGTAGCAGCCCTCCCTGTAGGAGTGGGGCCCTGAGCCGGGGAGCGCCCCCACTGTAGGCATTTTGTGGACCCAGCACAATCGAGACGAGTGGCATAACATCTGACTTTGCCTGCTCCTAACCAATTGGGAGTACCCCCAGAAAAGTTGGTTCACAAAGAAACTAAAACCGGCTCTTAAAGGGCCCACACGCAAAATCCCCCATTTCAGGAAGCAACCTAAAATCAGCAGAAAGAAAGGTGCACAGCCCTTTGGGGAAAAGAGACTCACCTGATAGGCTCTGAGCGCATCACAAAGAGAGGTGAGACCTCTCCAGGGACTGGGACATTGGCGGTGGCCATTGTTGTGGCCTGGTGTGCTCGTGCTGACACAGACGCCATTGGAGTTCTCCCTGAGGCCTGCTAGCCCAGGGTCTGCCCCCCCCACTAGAGCACCAATTTAATCCAGCTCAGCCAGGGCAGGCAGCCCACCCCAGAGACTGGCCCCACCCAACAACAAGCCCTCAGGAAACTTGTGGGCCTGCATAGATTGGTGACTGGATTCTCTGCAGCCTGGCAACTGAGCCCACTTCAGTGCGGCAGGGCATGTACAAGGAGCGGATGGAGAGTGTGGGGCGGTGGTGGAGTGTGTGGGGCTCCCACTTTGGAGAGACTGGATCCACATCAGGAGGTCGGGGCACACACACAGGGCAGGATGGTGTTTACTGTGTGTGTGGTCCTGTGGGCGGCGGGGCTTGTCAGCTGCAGAAGACTTGTGCTTCTCAAAGACCCACATAGGGGGTGTGCCCCACCTTCCAAAGCCTGAAACAATTGGGTGCTCCTATGCCTGAGGCCAGCCCCACCCAGCTGCAATCCTCAGAGAGCTGACCAGAGACCTAAAGGCTGGAGGCTTATAGCAATTGTAAGGCCCTGAGCCTAACAACGTGCCACGCTGGGGGCCTACTCAAAAGAAATATGGCAACACAAATGTGGTATTAGAACTTGCAGCCAACTGTGCTGGGGCTTCCGACACCAGATAAAGAGACTGAAGGGCCCACAACAACTACAAGCAGCTGAGCATTACAACAGCTGGCCAGTAGCATAACTCAGCCTCCCTGGGCGCCTACAGGGAGAACAAACACGCCACAAGAGCAGGACACACGTAGCCCAAATAGGGGTCACTCATGGAACACTGAGAACTGAGGGAGCACACTGTAGGCCTCCTAAGGCATCACTTACATAAGGTCACCTGTCCAAGAGCAGGAGATGTAGCTGACCTACCTAATATATAGACACAAGCACAGGGAAAGAGGCAAAATGAGAAGGCAAAGGAATACATTCAAAGTCAGGGAACAGGACAACACTCCATAAAAGGCAATAAGTGAAACAAAAATGAGCAACCTATCTGACAGAGAGTTCAAACAAAGAGTGTTAAGGATGCACACTGATCTGGGGAGAAGAATAGATGAACTCAGTGAGAATGTCAACAAAGAAATGGAAGATATAAAAAAGAACCAATCAGAAATGAATAATACAACACTGGAAATGAAAAATTCACTAGAGGGACTCAAAAGCAGAGTAGAGGATACAGAAGAACGGATCTGCAAGCTGGACGAAAGACTAGAAGAAATTACCCAAGCTGAACAAGTAAAAGAGAAAAGAATTAAAAAGAGTGAGGACAGTCTAAGGGACCTCTGGGACAACATCAAGTGTACTAACATCCATGTTATAGGTGTCCCAGAAGGAGAAGAGCGAGACAAAGGGACAGAGAATCTATTTGAAGAAATAATAGATGAAAACTTCCCTAACCTAAAGAAGGAAACAGACATCCAGGTACAGGAAGAACACAGAGCCCCAAACAAGATAAACCCAAAGAGATGCACACCAAGACACATCATAATCAAAATGTCCAGAATTAAAGATAAAGAGAGAATCCTAAAAGCCGCAAGAGAAAGACAAGTTACATACAAAGGAAACCCCATAAGGCTATCAGCTGACTTCTCAGCAGAAACCTTACAAGCTAGAAGAGAGTGGCAAGATATATTTAAAGTGCTAAAAGGAAAAAACTTACAGCCAAGAATACTCTACCCAGCAAGGTTATCATTCAAAATGGAAGGAGAGATAAAAAGTTTCCCAGACAAGCAAAAATTAAAGGAGTTTGTCACCAAGAAACCAGTGCTACAAGAAATGTTAAAGGGACTGATTTAAGGGGAAAAGAGAAGACCACAAATAGGAAAAATTATCTATTTCCATGATAAGAGGGTAATGGATACAAATGCACAAAAAAGAGGTTAGACATGATATCAAAAACATAAAATGAGGGAGGAAGGGAGTTAAAGAGTAGAGCTTTCTAACAAAGGTCAAACTAAAGAGACCATCAATTCTGTATAGAGGACTACTAAAACACTGAGAAAAAAAAGTTAAAAAATGGCAGTAAGTACATACTTATCAATAGCTACTTTAAACATGAATGGACTAAATGCTTCAATTAAAAGGCATAGGGTGGCTGACTGGATAAAAAAACAAGACCCATATATATGCTGCATACAAGAGACACACTTCAAACCTAAAGACACCCACAAACTGAAAGTGAAGGGATGGAAAAAGATACTCCACACAAATGGCAATGAAAGGAAAGCTGGGGTAGCAATACTCATCTCAGACAAACTAGACTTTAAAACAAAAACTGTAAAAAGAGACAAAGAAGGGCATTACATAATGATAAGGGAACAATCCAACAAGAGGATATAACACTTGTAAATATCTATGCACCCAATGTAGGAGAACCTAAATATATAAAGCAATTATTAACAGACATAAAAAGAGAAATAGACAGTAACACAATAATAGTGGGGGACTTTAACACTCCTCTTACATCAATGGATAGATTATCCGAACAGAAGATCAATAAGGGAAAATTGGCCTTAAACGACACACTTGAACAGATGGACCTAGTAGATATATACAGAGCATTCCATCCAAAAACCGAAGAATACACGTTCTTTTCAAATTCACATGAAACATTCTCCAGGATTGATGACAAATTAGGCCACAAAACAAGTCTACATAAATTTAAGAAGACTGAAATAATACCAAGCATCTTTTCTGATCACAATGGTATGAAACTAGAAATCAACTATAGGAAGAAAATCAGAAAAGCCACAAATACGTGGAGATTGAACAAAATGCTACTGAACAACGACTGGGACAACAAAGAAATCAAAGGAAAGAAAAAGAAATAAAAGGGATCCAAACTGGAAAGGAAGACGTGAAACTCTCACTATTTGCAGATGACATGATTTTATATATAGAAAACTCTAAAGAATCCACCAAAAAACTTTTAGAAGTAATAAATGAATACAGTAAAGTTGCAGGATACAAAATCAACACACAAAAATCAGGTGCATTTCTATACACTAACAAGGAAGTAGCAGAAAGAGAAATTAAGAATACAATCCCATTTACAATTGCAACAAAAAGAGTAACATACCTAGGAATAAACTTAACCAAAGAGGTGAAAGATCTGTACAGTGAAAACTATAAAACATTCCTGAAAGAAACTGAAGAAGACACAAAGAAATGGAAAGATATTCCGTGCTTTTGGATTGGAAGAATTAACATAGTTAATATATAGGTTCATATATAATAACCTACGTATATAGCAATCTGTATTAAGTTGATGGTCTCTTTAGTTTGACCTCTTGCTAAAAGCTGTACTCTTTTACTCCCCTCCTCCCACACATTATGTTTTTGGTATCATCTTTAACCTCTATTTCTGTGTGTGTATATCTGTTACTCACTTATCATAGATATAGTTAATTTTTGTACTTTTCTCTTTTAACCTTCACATTAGCTTAATACGTGATTGATCTGCTACGTTTACTGTATATTTACCTTTATCAGTGATTTTATTGTTTGTTTTTTGTAATTTTCATATTCCTATTTGTGATCCTTTCTTTTCCACTTAAAAAAGTCCCTTTAGCATTTCTTGTAAGGCTGGTTTATTGGTGATAAACTCCTTTAGTTTTTGCTTGTCTCGAAATTTTAGAATTGGAAAATGCAATAACAGAAATAAGAAATTCAATGGGTGGGTTCAATACCAGAATGGAAAAGACAAAGAAAAGAATCACTAACGTGAAAGATAGAACAATAGAAATTACAATTAAATCTGAACTATAGAGACAACAGAAAAATGGAAAAAAAAAAAAAAAAGAACAGAATCTCAGAGATCTGTGGGACCGTAAAAGAAGATCTAACATTCATGTCATCGGAGTCCCATAAGCAGAGGACAAAGGTGGGGCTGAAAAGGTAGTTGAAGAAATAATGCCTAACAACTTCCTAAATTTGGTAAAAGACATAAACTTGAAGATTAAGAAGCTGAGCTCATCTCAAATAGACTACTCAAAGAAATCAAAATACATCATAGATAAACTTCTGAAAACTAAAGACAGTGAAAAAATCTTGACGCGAGCAAAAGAGAAATGACACCTTACCAATAGAGGAAAAACAATTCAAATACATCAGATTTTTCATTAGAAACCACAAAGTTGAGTAGGAAGTGGCACAATAGTTTTCAGCAGCTGAAAATATCCTTCTGGACTGAAGAGGAAAACTAGACATTCTCAGATGAAGGAAACCTAAGAAAATTTGTAATACTTTGGTAAGTATTTAACTTAATGTAACTTTTAGGTTTGGAACGTTCCAAAAGAAATGAACTTTTACATAGCAGACCTACCCTAAAACTCCTCCAACACAAAGGATAAAATAAGAAACCATGGAATATTAGGCAAAAAAGAACAAAATAAGCAAAAAGAGGGTAAATATAATGGACTTTCCCTCTTTTTTTCAGTTTTCTAAACTACGTTTCATGTTCAAGCAAAAATAAGAATATCTGACATGGTTCTGAAGATACACAGAGGACTTCTCAGCAGAAACCTTACAGGACAGAAGAGAGTGACAAAAGATATTTAAAGTGCTGAAGGGAGAAAAACCTACAGCTAAGTATACTCTACCAGCAGGGGTATCATTCAGAATGGAAGGAGTGATAAAGACATTTCCAGACAAGCAAAAACTAAAGGAGTTTATCACCAATAAACCAGCCTTACAAGAAATGGTAAAAGGATTTTTTTAAGTGGAAAAGAAAAGAACACAAATAGGAATATGAAAATTACAAAAAAAAACAATAAAATCACTGATAAAGGCAAATATACAGTAAACGTAGCAGATCAATCACCTATAAAGCTAATGTGAAGGTTAAAAGAGAAAAGTACAAAAATTAACTATATCTATGATAAGAGAGTAACAGATATACACACACAAAAATAGAGGTTAAAGATGATACCAAAAACATAAAATGTGGGAGGAGGGGAGTAAAAGAGCACAGCTTTTAGCAAGAGGTCAAACTAAAGAGACCATCAACTTAACACAGATTGCTATATACGGAGGTTATTATACATGAACCTCATGTTACTCACAAACCAGAAACCTATAAAAAAAAAAAAAAATTAAGAGAAAGGAACCCAAACGTAATAGTAAGAAAGCCATCAAAACACAGGGAAGAGAGCAAGGAACAAAAAAGGAACAGAGAAGAACTACTAAAATACCAAGAGAAAAAGTAACAAAATGACAATAAGTACATATTTATCAATACCTACTCTAAATGTCAATGGACTAAAATGCTCCAGTCAAAACACATAGGGTGGGGGCCGGCCCCATGGCTTAGCTGTTAAGTGCGCGCACTCTGCTACTGGCGGCCCGGGTTCGGATCCCAGACGCACACCGACGCACTGCTTGTCTGCCCATGCTGAGGCCACATCCCACATCCAGCAACTAGAAGGATGTGCAACTATGACATACAACTATCTACTGGGGCTTTGGGGAGAAAACAAAAAAAGGAGGAGGATTGGCAATAGATGTTAGCTCAGAGCCGGTCTTCCTCAGCAAAAAGAGGAGGATTAGCATGGATGTTAGCTCAGGGATGATCTTCCTCACAAAAAAAAAAAACAAAAAACAAACATAGGGTGGGGGCCGGCCCGGTGGCGCAAGCGGTTAAGTGCGCACGCTCCGCTGCAGTACCCCGGGGTTCACTGGTTCGGATCCTGGGTGCGCACCAAGGCACCACTTGGCAAGCCATGCTGTGGTGGCGTCCCATATAAAGTGGAGGAAGATGGGCATGGATGTTAGCCCACGGCCAGTCTTCCTCAGCAAAAAGAGGAGGACTGGCAGATGTTAGTTCACAGCCAATCTTCCTCCAAAAAAAAAACACATAGCGTGGCTCATTTGATAAAAAAACAAGACCCATATATATGCTGCATACAAGAGACACACTTCAGACCTAAAGATGCTCACAAACTGAAAGTGAAGGGATGGAAAAAGATACTCCATGCAAATGGCAATGAAAAGAAAGCTGGGGTGGCAATACTTATATTAGAAAAATAGACTTTAAAACAAAAACTGTAACAAGACAAAGAAGGGCACTACATAATGATCAAGGGAACAATCCAATAAGAGGATATAACACTTGTAAATATCTATGCACCCAACATAGGAGCACCTAAATATATACAGCAATTATTAACAGACATAGAAGGAGAAATAGACAGTAAAACAATAATAGTAGGGGACTTTAACACTCTACTGACACCAATGGATAGATCACCCTAACAGAAGATCAATAAGGAAACATTGGCCTTACATGACACGTCAGAACAGCTGGACTTAGTAGATATATACAGAACATTCCATCCAAAAACAGCAGAATACACATTCTTTTCGAATACACATGGAACATTCTCCAGGAATAGATCACATATTAGGCCACAAAACAAGTTTCAATAAATTGAAGAAGTTTGAAATAATACCACACATCTTTTCTGACCACAACAGTATGAAACCCAAAAATCAACTACAGGAAGAAAATCAGAAAAGCCAGAAATATGTGGAGATTAAACAAAATGCCACTGAACAACCACTGGATCAATGAAAAAATCAAAGGAGAAATAAAAAAACACCTGGAGACAAATGAAAATACAATATGGCAAAATTTATGGAAGACAGCAAAAGCAGTTCTAAGAGGGAAGTGTATAGCAATACAGACCTACCTCAACAAACAAGAAAAATCTCAAATATACAATCTAACAATGCACCTGAAGGAAATGGAAAAAGAAGAGCAAACAAAGCTCAAAATCAATAGAAGGACAGAAATAATAAAAATTAAAGCAGAAGTAAATGAAATAGAGATTTAAAAAACAATAGAAAAAAATTAATTAATGAAACTAAGAGCTGGTTCTTTGCAAAGATAAACAAAATTGACAAACCTTCAGCTAGACTCACCAAGAAAAAAAGAGAGAAGGCTCAAAGAAATAAAATCAGAAACAAAAGAGGAGAAATTACAACAGATACCTCAGAAATACAAAAGATTTTAAGAGAATGCTACGAAAAGCTATATGCCAACAAGTTGGATAATCCAGGAGAAAAGGATAAATCGTTAGAATCATACAACCTTCCAAAACTGAATCAAGAAGAAACAGAATTTGAATAGACCAATCACCAATAAGCAGGTCGAAACAGTAATGAAAAACTTCCCCTAAAATAAAAGTCCAGGACCAGACAGCAGCTCTGGTGAATTCTACCACACGTTCAAAGAAGACTTAATACGTCCTTCTCAAATTCTTCCAAAAAATTGAAGAGGAGGGGAAACTTCCTAACTCATTCTATGAAGCCAACATTACCCTCATACCAAAACCAGACAAGGACAACACAAAAAAAGAAAATTACAGGCCAGTATCACTGATGAACATCGATGTAAAATCCTCAACAAAATACTAGCAAATCACATACAACAATACATTAAAAAGATCACACAACATGATCAACTGAGATTTATTCCAGGAATAGAGAGATGGTTCAATATCTGCAAATCAATCCATGTGATACACCACATTAACAAAATGAAGAATAAAAATCACATGATCATCTCAATAGATGCAGAGAATGTATCTGACAGGATCCAACATCCATTTATGATAAAAATTCTGAATAAAATGGGTATAGAAGGAAAGTACCTCAACATAATAAAGGCCATATATGAGAAACCCACAGCTAATATCATTATCAATGGAGAAAAACTGAAAGCCACTCCTCTAAGAACAGGAACCAGACAAGGACGCCTACTTTTGCCACTCTTATTTAAGATAGTATTGGAAGTCCTAGCCAGAGCAATCAGGCAAGAAAAAGAAATAAAAGGGATCCAAACTGGAAAGGAAGAAGTGTAACTGTCACTATTTGCAGATGACAGGATTTTATATACAGAAAACCCCAAAAGAATCTACCAAAAAACTTTAGGAAACAATAAACTAATACAGTAAAATTGCAGGATACAAAATCAATATACAAAAATCAGTTGCATTTCTATACACTAACAATGAAGTAGCAGAAAGAGAAATTAAGAATATAATCCCATTTATAATTGCAACAAAAAGAATAAAATACCTAGCAATAAACTTAACCAAGAGGTGAAAGACCTGAACACTGAAAACTATAAAACATTGTTGAAAGAAATTTAAGAAGACATAAAGAAATGGAAAGACATTCCATGCTCTTGGATTAGAAGAATTAACATAGTTAAAATGTCCATACTTCCTAAAGCAATCTACAGATTCAATGCAATCCCTATCAAAGTTCCAATGACATCTTTCACAGAAATAGAACAAAGAATCCTCAAATGTATATGAAACAACAAAAGACCCCAAATAGCCAAAGCAATCCTGAGAAAAAAGAATAAAGCTGGAGGTATCACACTCCCTGATTTCAAAATAAAACTACAAAGCTATAGTAATCAAAACAGCATGGTACTGGCACAAAAACAGACACACAGGTCAGTGGAACAGAATTGAGAGCCCAGAAATAAACCCACACATCTACGGACAGCTATTTTCGACAAGGGAGTCAAGATCATACAATGGAGAAAGGAAAGGCTCTTCAATAAATGGTGTTGGGAAAACTGGACAGCCATGTGCAAAAGAATGAAAATAGACCATTATCTTACACCATACACAAAAATTAACTCAAAATGGATTAAAGACTTGAATGTAAGACCTAAAACCATAAAAATTCTAGATGAAAACATAAGCAGTATGCTCTTCGACATTGGTCTTAGCAGCATGTTTTCAAATACCATGTCTGAACAGGGAAGGGAAATAACAGAAAAAATAAACAAATGGCACTACATCGAACTAAAAAGCTTCTGTACAGCAAAGGAAACCATCACCAAAATGAAAAGACAACCTAACAATTGGGAGAAGATATTTGGAAACCATACATCTTATAAGGGGTTCATATATAAAATATATAAAGAAATCATACATCTCAACAACAAAAAAATCTAATAACCCCCTTAAAAAATGGGCAAAAGATCTGAACAGACGTTTTCCCCAAGAAGATATACAGATGGCCAACAGGCACATGAAAAGATGTTCAACATCACTAAGTATTAGGGAAATACAAATCAAAATTACAATGAGATACCACCTCAAGCCCATGAGAATGGTTATAAGCAACAAGACAAGAAATAACAAGGGTTGGAGAGGATCTGGAGAAAAGAGAACTCTCATACACTGCTGGTGGGAATGCAAACTGGCACAACCACTATGGAAAACAGTATGGACACTCCTCAAAAAATTAAGAATAGAACTACCACATGATCCAGCTATTCTACTGTTGGGTATTTATCCAAAGATTATGAAAACACAAGTGTGTAATGATATATACACCCCTATATTCATTATGGCATTATTTTCTATAGCCATGACTTGAATACAACCTAAGTGCCCATCAACGGACAAATGGATAAAGAAGATGTGGTATATATACACAATGGAATACTACTTAGCCATAAAAAAGGATGAAATCTCGCCATTTGCAACAACATGGATGGACCTTGAGGGTATTATCCTAAGCGAAATAATTCAGAGGGAGAAACTCAAATACCATATCATCTCACTCATAAATGGAAGATAAAAACAACAAACACATAAATATAGAGATTAGATTAGTGGTTACCACAGGGGAAAGGGGGAGGAAGGAGAGCAAAACAGGTGACTAGGCACATGTGTATGATGATGGATGGTAATTAGTCTCTGGGTGGTGAACATGACATAATCTCCACAGAAATCAAAATATAATGATGTATACCTGAAATTTATATAATATTATAAACCAATGTTACCACAGTAAAAGAAAATCATTTTCTTAGGCTTAAAAAAAATAATAAAATAAAGATACATAGAGGAAATATTTAAGACAATTATAAACAGTGAACGGTAAAGAAACAAAGGTAATTATGGTTTCTATATGTAACAAACTGGAAAAATGATGATACCGGTAGACTGTAATAAGTTAAATTTATGAAATATAAACCAAAAACAATCACTAAAAATGCTTCACCACAAGATACATTCCATACACATAAATCAAAATTGAATTCTAAACAATGCTCAGGTAACTGACAAGAAGGCAGAAAAAGAAAACAGAAACTAAAAACAGAGAGATCAAACAGAAAGCAAAAACTAAAATGGCAGACTTAAGGCCTAACCTACCAATAGTTACATTATATGCATGTAAATGGTCTACATCTAGCAATTAAAAGACAAGATTGGCAGACTGGATTAAAAATATGACAACTATATGCTGTTTATAAGAAACTCACTTCAAATATAATGCTATAAGCAATTTGGAAGTACAAGTATATAAAAAGCCTTGTTGTTAGTGCTGTCAAGTAAATTCTGACTCCTGGTGACCCCGTGTACAGCAGCGCAGAACTCTGCCTGGTCTTTTTTACACCATCCTCACCTCCCAGTGCTATTTCAGACAATGCTCTGCTGCTATTCATAAGGTTTTCATGGCCAATTTTTTTGGAAGTGGTTGGCCAGGTTCTTCTTCCTAGGCTGTCTAGTCTGGAAGCTCCGCTGAAACCTGTCCTCCATGGGTAACCCTACTGGTCTGCAAAATACTGGTGGAATAGCTTTAAGCATCACAGCAACATGCAGCTGCCACAGACAGGTGATGCGGTTCCCCGACCAGGAAACAAACCTGGGCCAGGGCAGTGAGAGCAGCGATTCTCAACCACTAAACCACCCAGGCTGGCAACAGAAAAACGTAGATCATACGACTATTAATCAAAAGAAAGCAGAACACAGGGAGATATCACTTCACACCAACGAGGATGGCTATTAAAAAAAGAGAGACAATAACAAGTATTGACGAGGATATGGAGAAATTGGAACTTTCTCATATTGCTGGTAGGAATGTAAAATGGTGTAGCTGCTAGGGAAAACTATTTGGCAGTTCCTCAAAAAGTTAAACATAGAGATACCATGTGACCCAGAAATTCCACTCCTAGGTAAACACACAAGAGAACTGAAAACGTGTGTCCACACAAAAGCTTATACAAGGATGTTCATAACAGCATTGTTCTTAATAGTCAAAAAGTGGAAACAACTCAAATGTCCACCAACTGACGAATGGATAGACAAAAGGCAGTATGCCAATATTATGGAATATTATTCAGCCGTAAAAAGAAATGAAGTATTGATACATGCTACAACATGAACGATCCTTGAAAACATCATGCTAACTGAAATAAGTCAGAAGAAAAGGTCACATATTGCATGATTCCACTTAACAGGAAATATTGAGAATAAGTAAATCCACAGAGACACAAAGTAGATTACTGGTTGCCAGGTGCTGGGGGTAAGCAGAAACAGGGAGTGACTACTAAATAGACATGAGATTTCTTTTTGGGTAAAAGGAAATGTTCTGAAACTAGACAGTGGTGATGGTTGCACAACTTTATAAATATAATAAAAACTCCTGAAATGCATATTTTAAAATGGCTAAGTGATAAGTGTTGTGTTATGTGAACTTAATCTCAATTTTTTAAAAAAGCAGGAATAGTTATATTAACATCAGATAAAGCAGACTTAAGAACAACAACAAAAAAAATTACCAGAGTAGATACTCCACAAAGACATAGCAATCCTAAATGTGCATGAAACTAACAACACAGCTGCAAAAACTATAACTCAAAGCTGATAAAAAGAAAAATAAACAAATCTACAATTCTAGTTGGAGACTTCAACACCTCTCTCAGCAACTGACAGAAAAACTAGACAGAATATCAACAAAATATAGAAGACATCAAAAACACTATCAACCAATAAGGTCTTCTCAATATTATAGAACAACAACAGAATACACATTTTTTTCAAGTGTCTACACAACATATAACAAGATAGGCCGTATTATTCTGGGATGTACATGAACCTCAACAAATTTAAAAGAATTGAAGTCAACAGGGTTTGTTTTCTGACCACGACAGATTCAAATTAGAAATCAATAAGAAAAAGATAATAAGAAAATCTCCAAATACTTGGAAATTAAACATTCCATAAGTCAAAGAGGAATACTCAAGGGAAATACAAAAAACAACACACTGAACTGAATGAAAACACAACATATCAAAATTTGTGGAACACAACTAAAGCAGTGCAAAGAGGGAATTTTAAAGCACCAAATCCACACATTAGAAAAGTCGCAAGTCAGTAATCTAGACTCTCACCTAAAAGATGTAGACAAAGAGCAAAATAAATTCAAAGCAATCAGGGGAAGGATATAATAAAGATGACAGAAATCAATGAAATTCATTTTAACTGCTTTTTTAAAAAAATCAATAAAATTGACAAACTTCTAGCAAGACTAACAAAGAAAAAAAAAAACAGAGAGAAGCCATAAATTGGCAATATCAGGAATGAAAGGGGATATCACTACTGACTCTGTAGACATCAAAAGGTTAATAAGGAAATACTAGAAACAATTCACACAGAATTTGACAACTTTGATGATGTAGATCAATAAATCAAGAAAAAAGCAAAACTCTCCAAAAGTAAATCTCCAGAGACAGATGGAGGATTATACCAAATCTTTAAAGAGGAATTAATATCCTTTCTAAATAATCTCTTTCAAGACACAGAAAAGGAGGAAACAATTCCCATTTCATTTTACGAAGCTAGAATTACCCTTATTCTGAAACAAAGACATTACAAATAAGGAAAACTACATATAAATATTCCTCATCAACATACATGTGAAAATACTTAAAATATTAGATAATGGAATTCAGCAATGAGTTTGTGTGTGTATACATAGAAATATAAATAATACACCGAGACCAAGTGGGGTTATTCTGGGAATGGGTGTTTAGTTCAATATTGGAAAATCAATGTAATCTACCATATTAACAGGCTAAAGAAGAAAAATCATGATGATATCTATCAATGCAGAAAATACATTTGACAAAATTCAACAGCTACTCATGATAAAAACTTTCAGGGAAACAGGAATAGAGAGGAACTTCCTTAACATGAGAAAGAGCATCTACAAAAATACCTGAAGCTACTTAATGGTGAAAGACTGAATGCTTTCACACGAAGATTGGGACAAAGCCAAGAATGTCAGCTCTCAGTGCTGTTACTCAACATAATGCTGGAAGTTCTAGCCAGTGTAATAAGACAAGAAAGAGAAATAAGAGGTACAAAAATGGAAAAGGAAAAAACAAAAACAAAACACTCTGTTCCTCTGTGCAGCTGACATAACTTTGCATAAAGTCCAAAGAATCTTTTTAAAAACTTCTAGAACTAATAAGTGAGTTTAGTAAGGTTTCAGGATATAAAATAAAATAGAAAAACCAGTGTATTTATATATACTAGCAATGAATATATGTGCACACTAAAATTAAAAATACAATATCACTTACAATCACTGAAAAAAACTGAAATAGGAGTAAAATTAATAAAACATGTAGAGAACTTGTATGCTGAAAACTATAAAATGCTGATGAAAGAAATCAACAAATATCTACTTAAATGAAAACATATACAGTGTTCACAGATGAGAAGATTCAACACAGTAAAGACTTTTGGTAGATATAGGCAATATTTTTCTAAAATATTTATGGAAAGGCAGAGGAATTAGAATAGCTAAAAACAATTCCAAAAAAGAAGAAAGTGGAAAGAACCAGTCCACCTAATTTCAAGACTTATTATAAAGCTACAGTAATCAAGACTATACAGTGTTGATGAAAGAATAAACACAAAGATAAGTGGCACAGAATGGAGAACCCAGAAACAGACACACACAAATATGCCAAATAACTTTTGACAAAGCTGTAAATACAATTCAATGAAAGAAAGATAGTTTTTTCAACAAATAGTGCTGGACTAGGTAGACATCCATAGGCAAAAAAAATGAACCTCAACCTGGGTCTAACATCTTATTAAAAAAATAAGTCAAAAGGAATCACGGACTTAAATGCAAATGTAAAACTACAAACATTCAGAAAAAGGTAGGAAAAAACTCTTCGGAATCTAGGGCAAGTAAAGGGTTCCTGGACTTAACAACAAAAGCATGATCCACAAAGGAAAAATTTTGGCATCATCAAAATTAAAAATTTGCTTTGTGAAAAACCCTTTTAAGAGGACGAAAAGGAAAGCTAAAGACTGAGAAAAGAGATCTGTAGATTACATATCTGACAAAGGACTAGTTATCTATATCATGGAATATGAAGCAGCAATAAACTATTGATAAACACACAACAATCAATAGATCTCCAGAGAATTGTGCTGAGAGAAAAAAACCAATCCCAAACCATCACATATTATATGATTCCTTTCATATAGTATGTCCAGAATAGGCAAATCCACAAAAACAGAAAGCAGATTAGAGGTTATCAGAGGATGGGGCAGAGGAGGGATTGGGGAGTAATTACTTAAAGGGTATGGGGATTTTTAAGCAGTTATGAAAAGGTTTTTAAGCCAAAGAGAGTTGGTAGTTTCACCACAATTGTAAACATCACTGGACTGTACACTTTAAACTTGTTAATTGTATGTTATGTGAATTTCACCTCAATAATACAGAGGAGAGAGAAAGAGAGGAGAAGAGAGAGAAATCAATCAGTCTAGGGCAGGATTAAAAAGAAAACTCACTGGTTCACATATTAAAAACCTAAAACAAATTTGAACAATACCTATTTATTACCCTTTCAATCTCTCTTTTAGTTCATGTTTATGAAAATTCATTTGTGGAAGAATGTTCAGTGTTTAAACTGTAAGCAGGTGCCTCTTCTAAGAGTTGAAGGGAAGAAAAATATAGGCACTTGTATATGCAGGTGGGACCACTATAAAACTTTAGGGACTAATTAACATACTTTTTAATTCTTTATGATGTTCATCAACTAATTGCAGAGGTATCTTAAGAAGAATTATTTTACATTCCAAAAGTTTATCCAGTCTTAATGCCTATAAAACACTCTATAGTTCTTGGAGAAAAAATATTGAAAACTACAAAGAAATATTATTTAAGAAGTTCTTCAAAAATATTTTTGCATATACGTATCTTAAAAAGAAATTTTGGTAAGTGGCATTTCTTCACCATTAACAAACTAGAAAATAATTCCTGTGTCCCTGAAAATAATTTTTCATAACCTAGTCAGAGACAAATTGCATATCCTATACAATGCTTATCCCGACAGATCATTACACCAAGAGAATATTAACCTTCAATCCCTGAATCATTCAAAAAAAGTTTGCAAGAATACTTTTAGCCTCTTTATCTGGTCAAAGCACTAGAAGCTGAGTGGTGTCTGTACAAACCAATCATTTCATCAGCAGTTTTATATTTCTTTAAAGCCTCGTATAAAAAGCACCTGCCTAAAGTGAGTAATGGAGTTTTATATTCATTGCACTTAGGAACAGCGTATGTAACCTATTCCGTTTTCCTCCCTTGTGGAATATATTTCAGCTTATATTGCACAACACATTACCGATGCATATAAAGACTCTCTGATCAGCCATTTGGACTGCAGTCAGCAACCTGCCTGAGTGCCTCATTTTTTTTCCCTGCTCTAAATAACATACTCATTTTATTCAACAACTCAAATGAAAAAATCTTTTAAAAATTGTGATCTTACTGTATTAATAAATATATAACACATGTATGTGTACTAACTATATCTGGAATACAAATACTGAGACACAATCCTTGAACAAAATTTGTGCAGAAATAAGGGCTGGCCTGGTGGCATAGTAGTTAAGTTCACGCGCTCTGCTTCGGCGGCCCAGGGTTCGCATGTTCAGGTCCCGGGCACAGACCAACACACTGCTTATCAAGCCATGCTGTGGTGGCATCCCATATAAAGTAGAGGAAAATGGGCATGGATGTTAGCCCAGGGCCAATCTTCCCCAACAAAAAGAGGAGGACTGGCAACAGATGTTAGCTCAGGGCTAATCTTCCTCACAACAACAACAAAAAATTTGTGCAGAAATAGGTGAAAACTAATTGAACACATCATTCCAGGGAAATAAAACAAAAGCCAATATGGGATGCCTTCATGTCTCGTTTCTCTCCAGAGCAACCTACAATTAGAAAATTATTGTAACCACACTAGCAACAAAAGCTAAACTAATTTGGACTCATTAAAGGCATGGAAGTAGGCCAAACTATTGGCATCAGTGCCAAAGTTTCCTGAAACAGGAATGAAGGCAAATTTTAAAAAGAGTAATGATGATGAAAATGTGGTATGCTATTTTGTAGCTGAAATAGATCTAAAACTGAAGTACAACTGATAAAAAAAAAAAAAGAATAATGAAGATCGAAGGGAATTAAAGAAATAAAAAATGATTAGGAGATTTGCCATAATTATAAAATTATGGCTTGGTAATGTTGTAAAATACTATAATATCCATTTTAACACATAGTAATACTACAGATGAATGAGCAAAAAATAAATAAAGTGTGCAAGGCAAAAGCTCCACGCTGCCCCTTGCTTGTACCCTCATACAATAATCTAAGGCCAATAGCTAGCATCAATTAATGAACATTTACTTAGACCCAACTATGCAAAATTAACCATATTAAGTGTTGAGGTATTCAAAGAGCTATAAAATATAGTGCCTCCCCTTCTATATAGCTCATAATCCATTAGGCATGAAATAAAATGATAACCAAAAATTCACCTAATTCACCGATAACATCAAGTACTAACGTGAAATCTAGGAAACTGGCAAAACTGTGATAATCAAGAGTTCAAATTTAAAGCAAGGGTTGGCAAACTTTTCCTGTAAAGGGCCAGACAGCAAATATTTTAGGCTTTTTAACCCATAAGGTCTTTGTTGCACTTATTCATCTCCATTGTTGTAGTACAGTAGAGCCATAGACAATAACTAAATGGAGAACCGTGGCCACGTACCAGAGAAAAACAGGGAGCAGGCTAGATTTGCCTCATGGGCCGTACGCTGTCAATCTCTGCTCTAGAGCGGTTGTTCTCAACCGTGGATCCACATTAAATTGATACAAACAGTTGTTTTGTTTTGTTTTTTAATGACCAACATCCAGGCCACACCCTCAGATATTTCAAAATAAGAGGTCTGGTGTGGAGCCTGCACATCAGTACATTTTAAAAGCTCTCACTACTGTTCTAGAGGCAGAGAGGTTTTGAAATGAGAAACCTATAAAATCTAAAGTTAAGATTTGTATTCTTGCACCTATCAATTTTGGGGCTAAGAATGGAGAGAAAGAGGAACAACGTTGGGCCAGTCTGGAGACCAAGAGGCTTATACTCACAAAATAATCTCGCATTAAAAATCAACGATATTTGAATCAAAGAGATATCTTGCACGCTCATGTTCACTGCAGCATTATTTACAACATTCAAGATTTGGAAACAACCTAAGTGTCCATCAATGGATGAATGGATAAAGAAGACGTGGTATATATACACAATGGAACACTATTCAACCATGAGAAAAGGAAATCCTGCCATTTGAGACAACATGGATGGACCTTGAGGGCATTATGCTAAGTGAAATAAACCAGACAGAGAAAGAGAAATACTACATACTGCATGATATCACTTATATGTAGAATCTAAAAGAAAAGAAAAAGTCTAACTCATAGAAATAGAGAGTAAAAAAGTGGTCACCAGGGGCTGGAGGGTGGGAGAAATAGGGAAAAGTTGGTAAAAGGGTACAAACTTGCAGCCATAAGCTGAATGCAGTCTGAAGATCTAATGTATAACATGGTAGCTATAGGCGATAACACTGTATTGTATAACTGAAATTTGCTAAGAGTAGAATTTAAATGTTTTCACTATATATATGTTTGTGTGATTAATTAATCCTTTCACAAGGTATATATATGTATATCAAATCATCACGATTTTCAAATATACGATATGTCAAATCTTACAATTTTATTTGTCAATTACACCTTAATAAAGCTGAGAAAAAATGACATTTGAAAAATAACTACAACCAAGAATAATTTCTTAGTGTTAAGTGAACTGAAATAAGAAAAATTAAAATACTCATATCCCTTTTTTTCCTATACTCAAAAAGTAAACGATTTAAGTCAAGGTATTTGGCAAGGAAGTAGAGAAAATCAGCAAAGTGGACTCTGAAATTTACAGAACCAATTATAAACTCATTCTGATTGGTTCCTGAGTTCTTACAGCATTCAAGGCACGATGACAAACGCTTAGGAAGCAGCTAGGAGCAAGACAAACACATTCCGTCTCCTCAGGATATTTAAATTCTAGCAGAAAATAGCTAAGGTTTATTGAACCTTTAAATATGTGCAAGGCATCATACACAACACTTTATATTTTCTGAAATATCACAAAAACAACATGAGTTAGATAAATAGTGCCATCCCTGAAAAACAGGATTTGGGAGGTTAAGTAACATGTCCAAGGTCACACAATATGACCAAACTGGTACTTAAATCCAGTGTGACACTGAACACTATGTTCTTAAACACTGTTACAAAGATTCATTACCCATTAAAAAGTTACAACACTAAAGCGATTGTGAAACAAGAGAGAGAGCACAAGAGATCCAGAGAACAAGAGAGAATAAATCAGTCACATTAATTTACAGTTGTTCTCTATGTCACAGACATGAGCTCTAGTAGATAATAACAAAGGAGGACTAATCTTGGACTTCTCATATGCTACACACAAGTGCGCATGTGCACGCACACACATATTTTAAATATTTAAACATGTCTTTATGTATCTTCTCCAACAGTCTTCCATGAGGAAGTACTCATAAAGGTAATGTAATATAGTCCTTCTTCCTGTTTGGGAGTAAGCACTTATATGGACTAATTGACAAGTAATACAGTGCTGATTTTGGATCTCATGACATAGTTTATCAATTTTGAGATACATGGACAACATGATGAATATTCTTAATGCTACTGTGGAACAATCTTCTAAAATGCGACTATCTTACAGACAGATTGAGAAATCTTTCAGTGTCATGTTCCAGTAACTCCCAGGAAAATAAAATGTGAGGGTAACTTTTTTAAATGCAGAAATCCTGGAAAATTTTTTTCTCGGTAAGAATGTTTACTCTATAACCATGTAGATCCTTATGCGCTGAAAAGTGTGATATATCTAGCAAATGCTACTTTTAAAATCTACCTTAATAAAGTTTCAAGAGAAACACTAAATATATGAAAAAAGTAACTTATAACATTCATGAATTAACAATTAACTGTAGAAATCAAAATATTAGATAAAATAAATAAAATGTTAAAAACTGTATGGGTTCAGGTTTCACTGTTTTTTAATATCAGTACTTCTTAATGCAACTTGAAACATTTATAATCTTGTAAGTTTCAAAGAATTATTTTATAACTTGGCTTAATTTGTGAGAAAATAGCTTATATGAATGCCAGTTAAACTTCTTTGGAGAGACAAATGTAAACCTATTTAGTGATCTGATTTTCTCTTTCATCTTGTCTCCAGTTTCTGTGTAGATTTATAATGTTCATTGTTTCCAATTTTAACAAATCACCTAATGGCAGAAAGGAAAATATGTTAACCTTGGAATTATTTGCAGTTGGAGAAATCCCTTTTGTCTGGCCCATACAGGGCCTGCAATCTGTTTTAAACACAGATTGTCTGTCTTTCGTCTGACAGCCACCAAGCTGCACAAATTACTTTCTGCCTGTTCACCTGTTTGCAGCTGCGTCTGTAAGCTAAAGATTCTGCAGTTTGACTTGAGCAACCACTTCAGGATTGATGACATGTGCTGCTGATAAAGTGAGCAATTTGAAGAAATTACTGGCTATAGTTATTGAAAGACATCTGGGCATGAGCTGAGAACTAGAAGCCTTCAATCATGTGCTTGCAACCTGCAGTGGCGGCAGCGGTGTTTGAAGTGATACCCTACTAAAAAGAAGTTGGCCCTGGCACTAAATAACCAAGCAATGTATGGAACATAATTTCTCAAATGAGTAATAAAAGGTTCTTCTTGTAGCTGTAAAAATTTGAGGTTTGGTCCTTTCTTTAAAATATTCTTTGAGAAAAAATATAACGCAACAATTAATCTTTCCTGTTTCTATTCTTTTCTGAGTTAACTTTACACATATCTCTTATTTCCTATTAATTAATTTATTTCAAACTGCTGCTACTACTACTGCTATAAAAAAATAGTCAACATTTATTGAATATCTACTACATGCTCTACACTCTAACCCTAAAAAGAGCTTTATGTCTATTATCTTATTAATACTCACTTATTAATACTCAATTATTATTAAACCAGAATTACTATTCCCTATCTCTGGTGGAAAAATTAAAGCTCCAGGAAACCAGCCTACTGTAACACAACTGTAAGTAACAAGGCTAGAGTTTGTCTCCTGATCAAGCGCTCATTCAACGATACTATACTGCCTTTCTGCTCTGCCTTTTTTGGGAATTTTTTGGTCTCTTCATGTACTTCTGATGTGTGATTAAGTATACATTTTGCCAGAACCATTCTCTCAAGTTAGCCATTAGGAGATGTGGTTTCTATTCCACCTTTCTGTCTCATTATATAAAACTTATTCCAAATCAAGCTGTCTTCATGAATTGAGAAACCTGACTCAATCAAAATTCATACTTTTAAGGCTAAGGGACAACGCTAAATGCTCCGAACCTTCCTACATTTGTTGAAATCAGATGATAGTAAAAGTTCAAGAAAAATTACGCCAGAAATAATAGCAAATGCATACCCTTTTATGCCGAAATAATGTCTTCTACTTAACAAAATCAGGCCTACAAAATCATGCTACTTAATAAAAATAAAGGCATTAATAAAAATATTTACCAGTTTGATGTTATCAATAACGATGAATAATGGATAATTAGTAAGGCATAAAAAACATTAGATAAATGTAATCAAATAAGGAACTATGATAAGGCGTTTCTAGAAATACCAAGTCAGAACAAACTTATAACTTACATTAATGCCAGAAGAAGAATCAATTAATATATTTAGATGTACATATGTGAAACACATTTAGTGTGTTTCAAATGCAAAACTGGATAGAAGATTATAGCTCAACATATTTTACAGCATCATTAAATTTTTCTAATTAAAATTAATATGATTTTGGATAACCATTTCAATTCCTTCTCTCCACTTGCAAATATTTATAAACGAGTACAGATCAAATAGAGTGAGATAAAAACCATTAAGAAACCATAGGTAAAGTAAAAACAAATATAACCATCCAGATAACCAGTTCTCATTGTGCGATGTCTAAAAATTCTTACTTTGTACACATAGTTCAAATATAGTAAAAGTCAATACTTGTGAAAATAGTTCAATTGAAAAACGCCCATTAATACTAGAAACTATATACCAAAAAAATCCATTAGCTGGTAAGCTGATAGTTCTTAGAGAAAATGACTATATCAAACACTAATCAAAAAGAAGAATTCCAACTCTAAAATAAGTCTGCAGTTAAGTAACAGATATGACAAGTCTAATTTGCAAATATTAATTTGAAGATCAATTTTCCAACATCAAACCATTATTTTTGTTTAGAGTGGACATGTCAAATAAAATGGATTTCTTCATTTGGTTACAGGAGATATGCAAAGAAACAAAAAAACCTGCTTCTTTCAAAGTTTCCTTTAAATAAATGGTTTTTCTACTATTTTTATGTTGGTATTTAAATTTCCATAGACTTAGAAATTATTATCCCTATAAATACTGGTATTTCTTTCAGAACAAATTTAAATACATCAGTAAAAATGCTGCCCAAAATACACTATCATTTCAACTTGCTAAAATTAAGTATACTGAAAAAACAGAAAGGCTAAAGCCTTCAAGTTAAGTAACTATATAAATTTGGCTTTCACGTTTCAGTATTCATAAATTGGATTAAACACCAACTTGACTGACTCTAGCCACAAAAGAGGATATATATCATTGATTATCATAAATCAAGCCGTTAGTTATTTATATAATGATATAGCAATAACATTCTTCCACACAAAGATAATAGTTAAGAAATACCATCTATGTCACCATCGTCTTTCCTAGTCATGTCATGAGTTCATATTTTTAATAGCACCTTTTATTTTAAAAGACCTAAATCGTGAGAACATTCTTATGTACCACTTCATAACTTTGACACAAAGTACGTATAAAAAGATTAGACTTTATTTGGTATAAAATCAGTTGGCAGTTTTACATCTGTGCATGCAACATAAATACACCAGCTGGCATCTCAAGCACACACACATATGGACTTCAAAACAGAAACTTCCTTATTTGCAGCACGGCCAGGGTAATTTTGTATCCTCTGCATACTACAGCTATTTGTCAGGCCCCTGCAGGTGTGCACTGCACATAAACACACAGCTGTAGTCCAGCAAGCCAAGTGTTCCATCAAACACATAAAGGGAGACCTCAGCAGTTGGATTAGTCATCTCTACAACAGGTCCAGGGAGAACAATATGGGTTAGTATTTTTGGAAAAAGCATGGATGGGAAATTTATGATTATGCTAGTCTTACCAAATAACTGGTGAATTGTGTCATTTTTAAAAGCAATGCCTACTTATTAAGTTTTTGTTAGAATAGCTGGAGAAAAGCGAAATTTGTTTTTTGGTTTTAAATATAAGCAATAATCTATAAATTAGGTTAGTGAGTGCAAAATGTGAAAAGGTTTTCAAATTCACCTTTGGTTTTGGGAAGTTGTTGCAATTGCGTGCCTCAGCTATAATATTTACAAGTCATAATCAGTATACCTTAAAACATTTACCAGTTCTATATTACATTTTATTATATTTATAATTCTACTTTTCAATTCATATACATTTAAAATGAACTTGACAACGCAAACTATTTGTGTCCAAAATTACGTATGGCAACATTTAACTCTCAAAAGTCACATGCTATATTAATATTAGACTGGAAACAAACACTTAGTTCTAAAATATGATATGTAAGTACATTAACGTACAAATGGCTAGGGAAATCAATGAAAACATAAGACATGATCACTTTGCAATCATGTGAAAGCTCCCAACCAAATTAAATGTGACCTTATTAATATTCTTTAAAATACGAGGTAAGCACTTCAGGCAGTTGATAATTACGACTACTTTAACCACATTTCCCCCAAAATGCTCAAAGTACACCTGGCAGTTGACAAAACATGAAAGATAACTTAGAAAATGAGCTTGAATGCATTATGCCTAACATACTAATCTTCAGCGAACTTCAGGTCAAAGAGTTAGTAATCAAGAAACACTAGCAGTCTCTGACATTAGGGGATTCATGTTTTATTGTATCTGGAAGGTATAAAGGTACTTAAAAATTGTTAGTTTGATACAAATCCCACCCTTCCAAATGAAGCCTAACTTTATTAAGTACTACTCTAATTGAGCCACAAAAATACAATCTAAAGTAGGAAAAGTAAATAAGGGGGAAGGAGTGAAAGGCTTATAATTATTTAATTAGATTCCTTTAAAGTAAATTATCTCATGTCTTATTTTACTCTTTTATGTAACTATAAATAGGAAATACTTGGAATTCAACCTGGATTCCCACATTACTGATGGGTCCCTGAGGTGTGATTCATAGCTCTTTAAAGCTTTCTAGTAGCCTTAAATGCTCTAGGTTGGATCCAGCTGAGGATCCAGAACCTCAGAATAACTCTTTATCTGCGAATCTGTCTCAAACATTTACATAAGTATCTTTTGACCCAAAATAAGGTCATCGAGAAAAGTGTCAAAGGGTGAGGGTGAGTAAAATATCTTGGCCCTTAATGTCCACAATAAAATACATTTAAAATAAATTTCAGTTAACACTATCTGTTCCAGTTATTTATTGCTGTGGAAATACTCCAAAATCTAGTGGCTTAAAACAACAATCCATTTTTATCTCTTACAGTTCTATGGATTTTCTGGACTCATCTTGGTGGTTCTTGCCTGGGTCTCTCTCATGCAGCTGCAGTCAGATGGTGCCTGGGGCTGGAATCATCTGAAGTCTCAGCTGAGCTACAGATCCAAGATGGTTTCATCACTCACATGTCAGATCCCTCAGCTGAGATGACTGAACAGCTGGAAGCTGAACAGGCATCTCTCTCTCTCCTTCCTTACATTAGCCTCTCTATTTGGCTAGCTTGGGCTTCCTCACAACATGACAGTCTCAGGGACACTGGACTTCTTACATGGTGGCTGGCTTCACCCAGAGCAAATATTTCAAGTGAGTCAGGCAGAAGCTGCAAAGTTTCTTATAACCTAGCCTCAGAAGTGACAGAGTATCACCTTCACCACAATCGAGTGGTCAAAAGCGAGTCATCACAAGGCTAGCCCAAACTTAAGGGTATGAGCCTACAGAATGACAGAAATACTGAGAAGCATGACTCATGGCCACCTCTGGAGACTGGCTACCTCAGTATAGTAATAATATCATTTAAAAAAACATTATTTTCTATTTTTTGCTAGCAATTAATCTGTTAATGATTTAATATTTTTTGTAATTATTTTATTTACTAACGATATTAATATGCATGGATTTGATTATAAACTAGAGTCACTAAGGGATAGCAATACACATTTCATTTTTTTCAAGTTGGTTTCACTGACTCCTTAGAAATTAAATCTATATCCAAAACTAATTCTGTTTATATTTTTAAACATCCAAATATTAACATTGGAAGTTTGCCTTAGTTAACAAAAGTGATCAATCTTTAAGAGTTTAAAATATTCAGTACCAAATATTGAAAAGTTTGTCATTACCTAACTGAATCATATCTCACTTGCTTAAAAGAACTATACTTAATAAATAATTACTAGGATTTTTAAGAGACCTCTTAAAGGAAATGAATTGGGAGTCGGGGGATCAGGATTAATTATAATAGACAGAAACAGCCAGCTATCTCCACACATATGCACAAACAACACACACAAAAACCATAATGAGCATAATACTCTCGTTTATGGAAGGTTAAGAGCAATTCTTGTAATGCTAAAAGCTAAATTAAAGGATACATTTCTCCAATTAGAATTTTCAAGAGATAGTAGAATAGGAGATAGGAGATTTCAAGAGATAGGAGAACAGAAAGAAAAGGGGAATATTTAAAGTTTTTATTTATTTAGTAGGGGGATATTTTACCCTCTCCCCATTTAAAAAATACTAAATAAAAAGGCAAAACTCTCCATAATTACATGGATTTTTTTTAAGTTTATAAAGAAGTGGGCCGAACGTACTCCATTCTTCATCTCACCCATGCCCTACACTTTCCCAAGAGTTAACAACTGGTACTTATTTTATATACATAAAACAGATAACTTTCCATAAAAATATCTGCACACTTCAGACTCTTTGTTTAGATTTTTCAAGTGAAATTAATGTCTTATGAAATTTTTATTTTTTCCAATATAAAATTTATTATAGTCTAACATCCTTCCATTTTTTTATTTTCTAAAAAGGTGCCAGAATACACAGAAGGAAAAATTTCTACCAAAATCTAATCTATTTTTACCAGCTACCAGGTCCAGATTCACACATCCTTCAAAACTCAGTACAAGCATCATGTTTGCACCTAACCTTGCCTCATGGCCACTTGTTCTCCCCCATCCCCACCAGGCTGGCCTAAGAAGTAATATTTAAATATTTAACAAGTTTTTCCTAAATTTAAAAACTGGTAAATACTAGAACCAGAACCTCTTCATTTTGTGCTAACCACAGATATTTTTTCCCACAAAAACTATCTTAAACTCATTTAGAGAAATGGATAATTAAATAAGGAATTATAATAAAATGTGATAGGTACTATGATAGGAGAAGTATAGGGTGCTCGTAAATATATGAAAAGAAGCCCCTAGACTGATCTAGAGAAATGAGACTAAAAGATAAAGTAAAGCAGAAAAACGAGTGAGGGTAGAGTGAATTGGAGTACTCCAGGCAACAGAAAAACATGAGCTACAAACCCGAGGAAAGAGCTAAGACTGTCTACAGGAGCTATTATAGAAGCTCAGTGGGAATGGAACCTATTAGAGAATGGGAGTGAGAGTGATACGAGATGAAGCTGGAGAAATGGGGACCATTAAGAGTTTTGTAAGAGGTTTGGCCATTCCTAAGTAAAAAAATGATCACCCAAAACTGCATATTGTAGTCAAGTAACAGAAATATTTCCTAAATTACAGGCATACCTCAGAGATATTGCAGGTTTGGTTCCAGACCACCAGAATAAAGTGAGTCACATCAATTTTTTGGTTTCCCAGTGCATATAACAGTTATGTTTACACTATACTGTAGTCTATTAAGTGTGCAATAGCATTATGTCTAAAAAAAGAATACATATACCTTAATTAAAAAATACTTTATTGTAGGGCCGGGCCCACGGCCTAGTGGTTAAGTTCAGCACGTTCTGCTTCAGGGGCCTAGGTTCAGTTCCCAGGCACGGACCTACACCACTCGTCAGCGGCCATGCTGTGGCGGCAACCTACATAAATAGAGTAAGACTGGCACAGGTGTTAGCTCAGGGTGAATCTTCCTCAAGCAAAAAGAGGAATATTGGCAACAGATGTTAGCTCAGAGCGAACCTTCCTCAGCAAAAAAAAAAAAACTTTATTGCTAATAAATGCTAACCATCATCTGAGCCTTCAATGAGTCATAATCTTTTTGAGGATGAGGGTCTTGCCTCGATACTGATGACTGCTGACTGTTCAAGGTGGTGATGGCTCAAGTCTGGGGTAGCTGTGGCAATTTCTTAAAATAAGACAACAGTAAAGTTTGCCACATCGATTGACTCTTCCTTTCACGAATGATTTCTCTGTAGCATGTGATGCTGTTTGATGGCATTTTACCCACGGCAGAACTTCTTTCAAAACTGGAGTCAATCCTCTCAACCTCTGCTACTGCTTTATCGACTAGGTTTATGTAACATTCTAAATCCTTTGTTGTCATTTCAACAGTCTTCACAGATCTTCACCAAGAGTGGATTCCATCTCAAGAAACCACTTTCTTTGCACATCCATAGGAAGCAACTCCTCATCCATTCAAGTTTTATCATGAGATTGCAGCAATTCAGTCACCACTTCAGGCTCCACTTCTAATTCTAGCTCTTTTGCTACTTCCACAACATCTACAGTTACTTCTTCCACTGAAGTCGAGTCCCTCGAATTTATCCATGAGAGTTGGAATCAACTTCTTCCAAACTTCTGTTAAGGTTGATATTTTGACCTCTTCCTATGAATCATGAACAATCTTAATGGCATCTAGAACGGTGAATCCTTCCCAGAAGGTATTCAATTTACTTTGCCCAGATCCATCAGAGGAATCACTATTTATGGCAGCTATAGCCTTACGAAATGTATTTCTTTTTTTTTTTTAATTTTTTGTTTACTGCAGTAACATTGGTTTACAACATTGTAAAAATTTCAGGTGTACATCACTACACCTCCACTTCTGCACAGATTACATCATGTTCACCACCAAAACCACCAACTAAAACCCATCACCACACACATGTACCAAACCATCCCCTTCACCCTCCTCCCTCCCCCCTTCCCCCCGGCAACCACCAATCCAATCTCTGTCCCTATGTGTTTGTTTATTGTTGTTATTATCTACTACTTAATGAAGGAAATCATACGGTATTTGACCTTCTCCCTCTGACATATTTCACTTTGCATTATACCCTCAATGTCCATCCATGTTGTCACAAATGTATTTCTTAAGTAATAAGACTTGCAAGTTGATGATATTCCTTGATCCATAGGCTACAGAACGGATGTTGTGTTAGCAGGCATGAAAACGTTAATCTCAATGCACATCTCCATCACAGCTCTGGGGTGCCCAGGTGCACTGTCAATGTGCAGTAATATTTTGAAAGGAATCTTTTTTTCTGAGCAGTAGAGGTCTCCACGGTGGGCTTAAAATATTCAGTAAACCGTGTTGGAAACAAATGTGTGGAACAGATTCAGGCTTTGTTCTTCCATTCATAGACCACAGGAAGAGTAGACTTAGCATAATTCTGAAGGGCCCTAGGATTTTTGGAATGGTAAATGAGCATTGCCCTCGACTTAGTCACCAGCTGTATTAGCCCCTAACAAGAGAGTCAGCCTGTCCTCTGAAGCTTTGATGCCAGGCATTGACTTCTCCTCTCTAGCTATGCAAGTCCTAGATGGCATCTTTTTCCAATATAAGGCTATTTTGTCTACATTGAAAATCTGCTGTTTAGTGGAGCCACTTTCATGAATTATCTTAGCTAGATCTTCTGGATAACTTGCTGCAGCTTCCACATCAGCACTTGCTGCTTCACCTTGCATTTTTATGTTACAGAGACAGCTTCTTTCCTTTAATCTCATGAACCAACCTCTGCTAGCTTCAAACTTTTCTTCCGCAGCTTCCCCACCTCTCTCAGCCTTGATAAAAAAGAGTTAGGACTTGCTCTGGATTAGGCTTTGGCTTAAGGGAATGTGGCTGGTTTGAACCTCTACACAGCCCACTAAGACTTTCTCAATATCAGCAATAAGTCTGTTTCACTTTCTTATTATTCATGTGTTCACTGGAGTAGCATTTTTAATTTCCTTCAAGAACTTTTCCTTTGCATTCACAACTTGGCTAACTGTTGAGCACAAGAGGCCTAGCTTTTGGCCTGTCTTGGCCTTCAACATGCCTTCCTCACTAAGCTTAATCATTTCTAGCTTTTGATTTAAAGTGACAGATGTGCAACTCTTCCTCTCACTTGAACGCTCAGAGGCCATTATAAGGTTATTAATTGACGTAATTTCAATATTGTTATGTCTCAGGGAATAGGGAGGCCTGAGCAGAGGGAGAGAGATGGGGAACGGCCAGTCAGTGGAGCAGTCAGAACATCCACAACATTTATCAATTCAGTTCACTGTCTTATATGGGCATGGTTTGTGATGCCCCAAAACAATTACAATAGTAACATCCAAGATCACTGATCACAAATCACCATAATGAATATAATAATATGGAAAAAGTTTGAAATATTGTGAGAATTACCAAACTGTGACACAGAGATATGAAGTGAGCAAATGCTGTTGGAAAAATGGTGCCAACAGACTTGCTCAATGCAGGGTTGCCACAAACCTTCAATCTGTAAAAAACACAATACCTGCAAAGCCTATAATTCCATATACCTATATATGTAGCCTACTGTTCAAAGACATCCATGACACTCTTCTGTTTTAATCATGACTTTTTATTAAATATTTATTTATTCACTGCTCATTTCTCACTGACAATACATTTCCATGACCTGTTTTTCTGTTTGCTAAAATAAACCTACGATCCTGGTCACTTGCACCCACCATTTTCACATAAGGCCTCAATTTTTGGCCTTGCATTGGCAAGATAATGGTGACAGAATGTTAGTTGTAATCCTCCATTTTCATAGCAATTTTTAAAGTTCTTATCAAGTAATCCAAAAAGTATCTGTAAAAGCAAACACTAAACATGTGAAGAGAAAAGAAAATACCATCAGGTATCTCATTTACTCCAAAAGTTAAAATACGTTATAGAACTGAAATTTTTTTATAACTGCTCTATGTCTAAGACAGTTGACACAGCATTATGAAATGGTAAGAATTTCCAGAACATTCTACACATAAGAAACGCCATCCTTTTTTCTCCATTCTCCACTTGTTTTCTTTTAGCAATAAAGGGTATTTTATAGGGTGAATGTAATAGGTCATGATGATCATTGCTGACTGTAGCTAGAAACAAATCCTCTAATTCATCTGCTCTCTGCTTCAGCAAACATGGTAAAATCATTATAGTTTCATACTTAAAAGTCATTAAGAACAGATTTTAGAAATTCCACTGAATTGATATCAACAAATGAACTATACATTAGACTTATTATTAAAGCAAAATCCACGAGAACTGTTTTCCAGACCTTAGATAATGCCTCTATGACACATTTGGCTAAAGAAAGTGGATGAAAAACAGTAATGCTTTGAAGCGTCAGCCAGTAAATGCCACTGTGGTTTACCATGAGTGGGATGCACACCATATTAGAACACAGTTAATTAAATTAAACCAATTCTTGTATTGTTAAGATGAGTCCTGTATTACTTATTTGAATACTACACAACTGCTTTTAAACTTTAAAGTCTCCGTCCCCCACCTATAGTAAACGCTATTGTGTTTAATCTATTGGTAATAGAATCAATAAATGGTTACCATAGTGTTCTACTGTAGCAAAAACAAAAAGGAAAAATTTTGTTTTATTTATGTATCACCCTCTATTTCACAGTAAGTGGTTTTAATAACTCTATCTTACAAAAGAACTGAGAGTAAATATTGTATGCATTGACCTAAGGGGAACATGAAATAAGGTACAGAAAATATTTACATGGTAGTATTCTTTGTGTATAAATTATGTTGGAAGTTACTTCAATTTCTTTTTTTTTACATGGATATAATGTAATGCATTACTTAGGTAAGAGAAAAATATTTGGCAATGGTTCTGATTGTACATGTTGAAACTTGTAAGAAATCCTTCAATCTCTATACATAATATTCAATATACTGAATTATTAATTAAAATAGAAACTAGCCTCTGAAAACTTTTGGAATAAAAATGCAACGTTTTGATGTTAAAAATCCTTTCTTCTAAAATTACCCAACATTCCGTATACTTTGGGTAAACTGATAAATGTTAGGCACATAGAAAGAAAAAAAAGATTTTATTACTCTCCTATATTATTAAAATATAGCATACTCCTCAGCTGTGGCCAAAGCCAAATATCATCAGAATATAGTGATTTTCTGGAATATAAATCCTAATAAAAGTAACACAGATCCTAACAAAAAAGTAATTATCATTATAAATTTTTACTATGCATCTTAAGAGCTGATTTTTAATTTGACAGTATGGTACACAAACAATTTCCCACCTGTTGTCAGCTGCTAGGTTATTTCTGTAGTCTACAGTCTACATATTTGCAATACTAAATAACTGCTCGGGCCGGCCCCGTGGCTTAGCGGTTAAGTGCGCGCACTCTGCTACTGGCGGCCCGGGTTTGGATCCCGGGCGCGCACCGACGCACCGCTTCTCCGGCCATGCTGAGGCCGCGTCCCACATACAGCAACTAGAAGGATGTGCAACTGTGACATACAACTATCTACTGGGGCCCTGGGGAAAAAAAGGAGGAGGATTGGCAACAGATGTTAGCTCAGAGCCAGTCTTCCTCAGCCAAAAAAAAAAAAAAAAGAGGAGGATTAGCACAGATGTTAGCTCAGAGCTGATCTTCCTCATAAAAAATAAAAAAAAATAAAAAAATAACTGCTCAATTCCAACTGAAGTAGATGGGGGCGCAAGACTTTTTTTGGCTAATATTGCTGTTGCTGATGTTTCCACCAAGTTATTAAGCTTTCCTTTCTCTATAATAATAATTAATTTAAAACCTCCATAGGAATGGTTGTAAAGTATTCCTGTAAAAGTCTTTAATTTTGACTGGGAAGATATGATGTGTTCTAGATATCTCATTTTTCTCTAACACATTCTTCTTTTCATAATACTCTTTATATTTTTTATTATATTTGAATCAAAGATTATTTTCTTAGATATTATTCGACATCATTTTGAGTTATCCCTTCTCAAACATTCTAATTTCTGCCTTCAATTCAACTTTATAAAATGTGAAGAATTCCCAAATAGGACTTTACCTTGAGAAACTTGTTGCTAAAATAAAATTAAATAACTATAAAATGAATACAATTTTAAAGTTTTATTGATGCTAAACACTAAACAATTCTATAGATTCTACAAAGAATGAGGATATAATCCAACCTCTACTGATGTCTTTTATTTTTATTTAAATGTTTAAGAACACTTTTAACTTAGAAAAATTATAAAGACCTTCATAAAGTTATCTAAATAAGGTAATTTGTTAATATTTACGTTAACTATCAGTCTCTTTATGTAACCATTGAACTTGAAATAATAATTACTTTTGTACAAAAAATTAACAGCTTTTACAACCACTGGTATTTGTAGTATTTTACTCTTATAATAATAAATATTTATACTTCAACTCACTGACAGAATTTCAACACATAAAACCTACAAGGAAATGCTCATTCTCAGTTACATAGAAAATGCTTACCTGTAATTGAAAGTTAAAATTGAAACAATAATAAATCCAAGTGACATGCTTGGATGTCACTTTTATTTATTTAAACTGATGTTGTTAGGCTATTAGATATGATGGTAAGCATTTTTACACACAAATTCAAGGATGCCAGAAATGTCACTGAAGTGGCTATTCTGCTTTTCAATCTTTCAAAGGCTGAGGCCAGAGCTGAAGCCAAAGAGCAGATTTTAGATGAATCTGTACTTCCATACATTCCTAATAAAGTAATCATCACATTTAAAGCAACAGTAAGAACTGCAACAATTTTCATTTATAGAATACTCATGGTATGCCCGACATTCTGTATTATTTCAGTTACTTGTCACTTAGACCTATATAAAGCAGGTACTACTGGTCTTCCCCATTCTACAGAGAAGGAAACTGAGTCTTAGAGAGGAAAAAGACTTGCCTAAGTCACATGGTTAATAAATGGTGAGGTCAAGGTTCAAACTTTAGCACTGAAAAGACATTTCTCAGAACTGGAACTTAATTTTCAGTAAACAAAACAAGCCTCAAATAAGAGTCACAGATAACTAAAATCATTCTCAATTAGGCAAGTCAATATTTGGGTGGAGATAGAGCCCTAAAAATTACTATGGGAGGAGGGCAAACTTCTGATCTCAAGAAAAATAAGAGCAGCTCTGGAAGCCAGCAATGTGCAGGTCTCTGCTATACGCAAGAAACCTGAGATCTTTAAATTTTGTCCTCCACTACACCAGAGAGCTGTATGGATCCAGTGAGGGACTAGTTAAACTTTAAAGACTCGCAACGCATTCTCATGATGACTTTCAAATGCCTAAATAAAACTCCTACAAAGACATTTACTTGTTTTTTTCAGAGCTAAGAATAGACCAAAACACAAAGTAGTTCTATATAAACATCAACTAAAAATTAAAATATGGCTCTTATAATTGAGTAATGAATAGTTACTTAAAAACAAAGGAATTGATTAATGAGTTACTATAGAAATATGGGACACGGGTAAAACAAACTCTGATAATGGAATTGACGTACGTGTGTGTGTGTGTGTGTGTGTGTGTGTCTGTGTGTGTGTATCTTTTCTGCAGATGTTATACCACTGCCAAAAGAATTCTCCAAGTGACTACATACTATATCATAAGTCAGAAGTTAAGACATATTTGCCTTAATGACTATTAAATGTAGAAACTGGTAAGTAGGAGTAAACTTTCAAACCGTAAGCCCAGTTGTGTCACTCCTCTGGTTAAAACGCTCCAGTGACCTCCCATTGCAATCAGAATAAAATCCAAAGTCCTTACTGTGGCTTGGAAGGCTCTAGTGGCTCCCGCCAAACTCTCTGACCTCATTTCCCTTCTCTCTCTCTCACCCTCTCGCTCTCTCTCTTTTTCAGAACTCTCCAGCCAAAGTGGCCTTCTTTCTTTCTCTCCTTTTTGCCAAGCTGTTGCCCATAACAGAGCAACCCGATGTTCCTTTAGCTTGGAATATTCTTCCTCCAGATCTTTGCCCTACACGAGAACAGGGACATATCTGCTTTGCTCACATCACCCATGCTCAGCACTATTCCTAGCACATAGTTAAATGTCCAGTGATATTTATTGACTAAATGAATGAATGATTAGTATCATCCCAAAGCCCACGCCACTCTGGTTTCTTGTGGCAGACACATATTGTGCCCCTTAGGTCACCCTTCAATAAAGGACACACTGCCCAGCGGCAAGGAGTGTGATTAGCTGACAGCCTCCAGCTCTTAGCTTCTTTCGAGTTTGCCTCAGCTTTCCAGTCAGGGACATAATCCTCTCAGGGAAGCCCACAGCCAGTACCTGAGTAATGGTGGTAGCAGGGCCTAATAATTTCCACCCAATGCAGGACTCCTCCAACAACTTTTGTTCCAAAGGTCCCTGTTGGGTTGGCAGAGACTTTGGCAAGTCGGCTTCACAATGTGATGACTGCTCTGACCAATCCTACTCCCACTCTTTTCTTTTCACAGGTTACTCCCCAATAAACTGTCTGCAGTCCTAACTCCACCTCAGTGTCTACTTCCCGGAGAACCCAACCAGAAGTGTTTTCATTTCAAAAATCACTCCTTACGCCTACAAATTAAAATGGTCATTTTTAATAGCACACAGTGCATTCATTATATATCAAGAATCTCATGAAATAGCTACCACCACCCTCATTGCCCACTAACATTCATACTCACAAATATACCCACACACAATACCCAGAACTCCTAACCACATTAGCAGATTCTTTCTTTATTTACATATAAGTCTTAATTCAAATGTTACCTCCTCTGTGAAGCCTTCAAATACAATCAACTATTCTTTTTTTGTGGCTCCCTTTGAACATCTAGCAGTACCCACCACAATATATTATCATTATGTGCTTATATGTCTGTTTCCCTATTAAGGATGGACCTCCTTCAATCTGTGCCCGCCATATTAATAACCCCAGAGCCTTATAATGCACCTGGTTCAAGTAAGATGTTCTATAATTTCTGATGAAGAGAGGAAATGAACTAAAATAAGAGTAATTTAAAAAAAAAAACTTTAAAAGCATATGATTTTTACATAGTTTTACCTGTAAGGTTGAGTAGCTATGGTCAGCATATTCAAGCCCCAAACATTCACATATTCTAAAAATAAAATAACTTTACTATTCTTAGTGAATAAACTTCATTTTGTTTTTGAGAGGCAGGTATTAATGTTAAAATTGAACACTACTAGGCAATTTAGAGGCCTATTCACATTTTGAACTTTTTAAAAACACTTCCTTCCAAATAACATATTAGTTACCAAGGAAAAATGAAGCACTGGTTCTTACAACTCATTAAATTTCTTTTCAACTTCATCTAATCTGTCAGTTCTCAATTATACCCTCTTGGGACAAAAATCAGGCCAAACATTCCTAGCATATAAGCATAAAATAAAACTAAACCATGAAAAACACATACACACAAAAAGAATAAAGTGTCTACAAGAAAAGCATTTTATTCTAATTTTGAGAATTGTTTAACACCAATGGTTAAGCCATACTAATTTTTTTTAATTCAATGAGTTAAAATGGACAAGTAGCATTACTCTTCCACTGTGTAATCACAGAATAGGTGAACAACTTAAAAATCCCACTATTTTAAAGGAAGGCTAAGCCTCCCATGGGAAATAAAAGTGGAAATGAGTCCAAGGGAGAAAATGGCTTGGTTCCACACCCTTGAAATTGCCTACAGCAATGCATCAAAAAATAAAATAAAATAAGCCCCTAGAGTCTGGGTCAGCAGCATAGTGTTACAACTTAAGCATCGGGTCATCAGTGGCAACAGTAGGCTGATTAAGGGTTGAGGTAATATATTTACTTACTGCAGTAAGGAACTGTGTAACAGTACCGCCAACAATATAAAGAGTTCTTGTGTGGATATCATATACAAAGAAATACTATAACCAACTGCTTATATTTTAATATTGAAATATGAAACATACCAGAACAACAGTTTAAAGAAATAAACACAGATAAACTATATTATAAACATTAATAGTTCAACTTGTTAAAAAAAATAAAACTGAACTTCATTCAGCAATGTATTAATTACATCTTCCAACAAAAAAAACTTCATTTTTATTACTCATTAAAATCTGATCCTAATTGAAACAACCTTCCTCTAATATAAGGGATAAAAGCAAATATACAATGCTAATAAGAAAAAGGTAATTTTTCAAGTAATGAAGGCACTCTCAAATAGAAACAACAAAATTTGTTAAATTTGTCATTAATAGGTAAATTTAACATTGATTTGTCTTCATATTTAACAGGCAGCTCCAATTAGTGAAGTAAATGTGTATGAATTAAATTATGTATATTACTGTTGAAAGCTCTTGGGACACCTATTTTGCAATTAACTAAGAAAATAATTAAGGAGGAGAAGAGTCTTACTACATTTGTGTTTCCAGTGCCTGGCACAAAGAGTGGCATACAATAGCACCCACTATGTTTACTAAATGCAAAAATTAATGAATATCCCAGGTCAGTATTTTGGTAGGGACAAAAAATTTCTTCAAAAGGAGAAAATGTTACCAGCACCAATAGTCTTATTTCTGAAAACCACTATACCTACCCTATAACATATATTCCAGGCGAGATTGATATTAAGAATCATTACCCAAACGATGATGTCCAAGAGTCATAAAAAGTGTCCCTACCTTTGACTCAATATTTCTTAGGATATTTTTGCAGAGAAAAAAACTTTTAAAAATATTAACATGTGTGAAGATGCAAAATGCTTTATCTAATAAACAATTATTAACCACCTAAATTACAAGTGTTAATGAATACCCAAAAAATCAGTGCAGTGGAATATTTAATAATTCAATTTAAAAACATTTTGAGGCATATACTATATATCTGGCATCAGTTTAGATAGCATACTCTAGGAATATAAAAGTACTATAGCTAACTCAAACCGAAAGATATAAAGCTTCAGTTAAGTATTAAAGGAAAAGTAGTTAAGCAGACAAGAGGAGGAAATAATTACTGGGTAGGAGATGTGTTCTAGGCAGATGCAAGCCAGATCATGTGCAACAGCAAGAAGGTATGAGAGAGTACATGCGTTTGGGCACCTAGTAGTTCAAAATAGCTAAAGGAAGGGGCTTGAAGAAAGTTTCCAGAGATGAGTCCGAGAGATCATGAAATAACCTTGTACTGACATGCAAAGAAATTCCAATTTTATCTTGAAGACAAATGGGAAACCACTGAAGGATATAATCAGAATTCCATTTTATAAAGATTATTGAGACTGCAATGGAGAGAAGGAATTGGAAAAGAACAAGAGAGGACTGGGAGATCACTCGGTAAGATACTACAACAATCCCATTTAAAAATACAGACAGGGGCCGGCTCCGTGGCTTGGCGGTTAAGTGCACGCGCTCTGATGCTGGCGGCCCGGGTTCGGATCCCGGGCACGCCCCAAGGCACCACTTCTCCGTCCAACACGAGGCCGAGTCCCACGTACAGCAACTAGAAGGATGTGAACCTATGACATACAACTATCTACTGGGGCTTTGGGGCGAAAAAAAATGAATAAATAAAATCTTTAAAAATACAGACAAACATAGAGACAGAGATTGGATTGGTAGTTACCAGAGGGGAAGGGGGGAGGGAGGAGGGCGAAAGGGATAATTTGGCACCTGTGTGTGGTGATGGGTTGTAATCAGTATTTGGGTGGTGAACATGATGTAATCTATGCAGAAATAGAAGTATAATGATGTACACCTGAAATTTATACAATGTTATAAACCAATGTTACTGCAATAAACAAAAAATTTTTAAAAAAAAATAATAAAAATACAGACAAGGTAACGCAAAATAGAGGTCAGAAGTCAGGAAGATTTAAGAGGAAGAACTGACAGAACATGATGACTCCTAGGTGTTTTGGATAAGACAATGAGTGAATGGTGACACCATTAGCTTTGATTAGAGAAAAAAAGTTAAGTTTCATTTTGAATACAGTGTGTTTTAGATATCTTGACATATCCAAAAGAATTTATCAGTTTCAGGAAGAAGTTCTGAGCTAGCAAATTAAATGAAGCAGTTGTCAGTATATGGGTGGTAGCTGAAGCCACATACGAGGAAGAGATTACTCCAACTACTGCGTGAAGGTCAAGGATAAAACACAAAGGAGAAGAGTCCACAAATCAAGAAGAGAGCTCTATGTGTATCAAATATGTAGTCAAGGAAGATAAAAACTACAAAATATACACTGAATCATCATCAAAGCTAAGTGGAAAGGCAACACGTATATCTTTCTAAGTTATTTCTCTATAAAGGAAAGGAGAAAGATAAAATGAGAGGTTGAGAGAGACTTAGAATCTAAGGAAATTTTCTTTGTATGCTATTCACAGTGGGAGAGACAAGAGTATATGACCACCAAAAGGAAAAAATTTTACTGTAATGTTATAAAAGAAAAGCATAACATAAAATGGTATACACATAATAAATAGAGCCATGTAAAACTTTATGTACAAGGACATGGGTTAGAAGGAAACATGGAAAATTAAAGTCATGTTATACTTGTGGTATTTTTTCCCTTTATGACTTCCTTTAATGCTGTCCTATGCTTTTACAATTTAAAAATGAGTAAAAAGAGAATAACCACTCTATACATCTCCTCACCAAATCCCATCATAGTCTTAAAATAATTAATTAGAGATGGATAGCTTATGATTAATAATTTAATGATAAATATATCTGTGATTCAATCCTAATGTTCTAATAATCATCTAATCTAATTCTAAAATGTACATTCCTAAAAGTGATCTGATTGTTTCAAAACATCCCAGTTCTATAAGACTTCCATGTCTCACTAAACTTGGAAAATATGAGGCAAATGACATATTAACTTGAACAATCATAAAAATGCTTAGCAAGTAAAAGGCTCATTTAATGAAAAAAACTTAGAAATGTTTCCATATGTTTCTATGAAGTATTCTTTCCCCACTAAATGAACACATTCAAGATTTTGTTTCTGGCTTTGTTTCAGAAAAAAAAAAACCCATCTGCATAGTACGGCACTTACAAGTACATCTCAGTCATGCAATAGTTATGTCACAGCTCATATATCAAATAAAAATCACATTCAAGCCCACACAACCTCACAGACCCAAAGTCTTCCTTTCTATTAAGAGTATTCCTGAGAGAGCTTTCATTGCACCTCGCTGCTGATGTCACATGACTTTTGTTAGGAAGTTAAATCCTGAAACTAAAATATCAAACAGTTTGTAGTACAGTTGTGAATGACCTAAAACACCAACTTTCTCTAGTTATAAACTATGAATATTTCCTTTTCACAGAAACAGGTGCAAAAGTGGTGAAAAAACTGTTACTATACTTCACCATACTGTGATTTTTTTTAATAAAGCATTATTTCATTATATTAAAGACACGATAAAACAATAATGCTTCATTTCATACTTAGAATAACCTTGGTAGATATTTTGAATGCATCTCTAATTCCATATGTATATATGGAAACATGTATATATGGAAATATATTCATTATAGATTAAAAATATTTTATTATCTAAAGTAGTTTTCACAAGCTTCATGTATTCGTGTACCAATGTGATTACTGCTACCCTATCCATGTACCATTTGTACTATTATTTACTTAGTAAAGAAGCAGCAGTATTGCACAGTGGCTAAGAGCTTGGA
This sequence comes from Diceros bicornis minor, assembly GCF_020826845.1. Lineage (NCBI taxonomy): Eukaryota > Metazoa > Chordata > Mammalia > Perissodactyla > Rhinocerotidae > Diceros > Diceros bicornis. The sequence goes on along the minus strand of NC_080760.1, from coordinate 17,935,951 downwards.
CACTGTCAGAGCACATGGATTGTGCTCTGCCACTTACTAGATCTATAACCAAGGACAAGACTGTTCATCTCTCTGTGCTTCAGTTCATTTGTGCAATGAGGATAAGTACCTTCCTCTCAAAAGTTATGAAGAGTAAATGACTCAATAGATATCAAGCACTTAGAAGAGCATCTGGCGCATATTAAGCACTAAATAAGTAATTAGCTAATACTATTGTTAACTTTTTTCTTTAAATTGACCCACAATTTTTAAATTTTACTTCATGATAAATTTGTTTCATGAGCAAACTCTTATTCCACTATTATCTTAAGGAGTAATATCTGAAATCATTGGTATAACATGTGGGATATATTTTTTCCTAATACATAGTAAAATAAATAATTTTTATACTTAAAAACAAAGTTTCAAACATACTACTTAAAATCATCTCCAATATCAACAGCAATACTGCACCAAGAATGAACACTTAATTATATAAGGGCCATCTTTTGTACTAGACATTAAAAACTATATGCCTCAGAAAAAAATTAAAAATCCATTCAGTGAAAATGGAAATATTTAAATAATTGACATCCTATGATAAGTACATTGCTAGGAATTACAAGAAAAATACAAAATACTTTCTGTAGGGAAAGGGTATTAAAAAACAAATAAATAATGCAATACCATTCAATGAATAACTGTCATCCTATTCCATTCGAGCTTCAGAGATTTAAAAATCCCACTTGTTCTTCTTTCCATCAAACTAGATTCCTCCTAGTGTTAGCTCATTTCTTTCCTTTACAGAATTAGAAAACTCTGTTATCTTTCATAAAATCATGAAATAATCCAAGACATATTTTATCATTGCTGTCAATATAATTAATAACAGTAGCCACCCATTATCAAGCCAGGCACTGTGATGCATGTAATTTATCACAACAAAACCATGAAAAATGTATTATTATCATCCATATTCTACAATGAAGAAACTGAAACTTCAAGAGTCTAACCAACAGGCCTAAGATTCCACAACCAGGAGACAATGGGAAAGAGGGGGTTGCATGGGAATAGAATTTAAACCACAAACTGACTATTCTACAGTGAATTAGCAGTCAACCAAGAATTGTCCTTCATAGTAGTCATAGGCTAACTACATCAATATTTCCTTGATCAAAACATTTTTGGTACTCCTCATTTACAACTACATTTACAGCCTATAAGTCATTCTTCCGAACTGTCCCACGGATGACAAATCTTGATCATTTGAGGGGTGAGTCTGAATATTCGAAAGAAATAAATACCATTCAGAGTAAAGAACAGTAGGTAGGGTGAGTGACACTGAATCTCAATAAATCTTTATATTCTAACACAAGGCATGGTTCTGGATACATACTCAAAATCACATTTTGTTTCTCTCTCTGAAACGTAGTCTTTAAAAGAAAAGAGAAGAGTGTATTTAAAACTAAGGTACTAAGTTTCTCATGTGTGTGCTAAATTGGCTACAAAAACATTTTTAAAAACATTGTAAAAATCTGTGAACATGGCAATGTCTACGGATTGGAAAGTACTGGCCAAAAGAATTACTTAGAAAAGTGACAGTCATTTGGATATACAAGTTTTGTTTTCACTGTAACAGAATAAGCTTCAAAGATATATTCTTTAGAGAACAGTCAATAAAACCTCTCTCCAACTTTAAAAAACTGTACCATTTTTCTCATTTCAGAATTTTTTTCATTTTTCTTCATCTTCAAATAGCTTATCTGAAAACTGCTCGGTATTTTTAAAAATATTTTCTAATGTGTAATCAGCAATACCGCTCAAAATTCTGATTAGTAAAGAATAAAATTAAGAGTTTCTCAGTTCTTCCTGGTGAATCTTTTGATTTGAAAGCAATCCAAAATCATGTTAGCTCTCTCACCAATGTACTGACTCATGTTCAAGCTACAGATTCATATTCCCTAGGTGTCCAGTATAACCTAACTTTTCTTCTTTATTCCAATAAAATTTTTGCTAATTTTATTACTTTTAATCTAAAGCACCTTTTAACCTTTTATATTTCTTCCTGGTCTTAGAGATTCACTTTATATGAATAACAACTCTGACCAATTAGGAATAACACTTAGTTTATATATATTTTTCATTCCTTCCTCCATGACATTAATATAAATAAATAGAAACGGATGTTGGTGAAATAACACTATATCTCTGATGAAAATGCTAAACCATCAGTAATCATACCTTGCATAAGACAATGATATGTATTTCTTAGGACTCATATTGGTCAGAAACAGAAATCCATCTTAAGCTAGCTTAAACAAAAAGCTGGGGTGAATTAGCTTTTAAAATACAAAGGGATGAAAACCCAGTGATGATAAGGAAAAGACAAGGCCTCAGAAACAACTGGTACCTGAGTCTCAAATTACTCCAGAACTCTGTTTCCTTGTCTCTTTACATCACCTTACTTCTCTGCAGACCTGATTTCTCACCATGGAAGAAAACATAAACAATAACTCCCAATTTCTACATTTTATGTGTTCTGCCACTAGAAAAAACTAAACTCATTTTCTCTGATTCTAAGTTCAAAAATCCCAGAGAAGGATTCTGAATGGCCCGATGTGGGACTTATGGACTTTCAACTTACAGGTAGGCACCACAACTGACTCAGTTTGGGTAAGGTGCCTCCCCTAGTCAAATGGACACAGCAAATTAAAAAGCATACCAGGCCTGGTTTTCAGGGCATTTTGGATTTACATGAAAAAGTGGCAGCCACCCCTTGGGTGAAGCCACTCTACCACCTGAAGCAAAGCTGCAGGCTTAATGGGGCATTTGATACAGAGAGGTTCCCCGGTTCCCAAAAATGCCTGGATCTGATTCACTGATGGTTCTACTAACCTGAAACATAATGGTGTCCACTGTGCTACTGCAGCTGTTCAATCTCAGCTCCAGCAATGTGTAAACTAGCTGTGTGGGCAGAATTCAAGGCCATTCTCATAATTCTGCTTAATACTCCCCTTGACAAATCTTGTTTTAATTTACTGACCCTTGGGTTATTGCCAATGGCCTAGCTGTTTGGTCTGCCACTTGGAAAACTACAGACTGGCAGACTAAAAACTAAAGATTAGAGGCCACAAACTACAGTAACATGTTGCTTAACGACAGGGATATATTCTGAGAAATGCGGCATTAGGTAATTTCGTCATCGTGTGAACACCATAGCATGTACTTACACAAACCTAGATGGTATAGCCTACTACACACCTAGGCTATATGATACTAATCTTATGGGACCACTGTCGTGTATGTGGTCCATTCCTGACCAAAACGTCATTATGCAGCACGTGACTGTACAGAAAAAAGAAACTATGGGGAAAAAAAACTATAGAAAAAAAATCACAGCTGATCAAATCATCTGGGTTACTCATGCTGATGTCCACAGCAGGGGCCCTTTCTCTGACGAGACCAACTGAAATCAACCTTCACCACCCAGATTGCCACCACTGCTGCCTGGATCCATCATTTTATCAGACATGGCAAAACATCCATCATAGACTGGGCATAAAGTAAAGGACTCTGTTTTTGATGCAGAGGTTACCACAGAAGGGCCGACTCATGACTACCCAAAGTCAACCAGCATATGTGGTGAGGAAGACCACATTGCACTTGGCATTGCCACCTCATCCCTGTCCAGCCTACTCCTGGCAAACTCACTACATCAGACCTTTAACCCCTAACTTCCATTCAGTCTGATCAGCTAACTCTGGTCACACCAATGTGGCCACCAAAATTAAGCTGTTACATATTTTTGGCCTTTGAGACCATTTACCAGCTAACAGTGGTATGCCTTCTATTATAGAGGGCACACAACAAGTCAAAAGTTGGAATATTTGATGAACATTCTATGCTCCCTACCTAATCCACAGGCATCTAATAATATTGCCTAGCACTGGAATGACCTCCTAATAAATCAACTTAAAAAGATTTCTGACTCTACCTCCCTCACCTTCTTTTGTTCCACGTAACTCAGTGAAGCAGTATGGTCCTAAATGCAGCTGTCCTAACAAACGGTTCATCTCCTCTTGGCCACCTCCAAGGTAATGATCAGGAAAAAAGCAGTGGGGATTATAGAGACCAGGGGTCAGCAAACATTTCCTGTAAAGTGCCAGAAAGTAAATATTTTAGGCTTTGTGGGCTACATATGATCTCTGTCACATTCTTTTCTTTTCTTTTTTTCCAAATCCTTTAAAATTGTAAAACACATTGTTAGCTTGTGGGCTATACAAGAACAGCCACAGGCCAGATTTGGCTTGGGAACTTGAGTTTGCCAACCCCTAGTAGTATATACTTATTTTGAAACTTCAGTATTCTACTCTGACCATTCCTGAGCAGGATGCACCTTACTTTCCCCTAACAGCAGTCCCAAGCAAGCCTACTTGGTATACCTTCCAGGAAGCAGCCCAGCCAAAGGAAATCTAGTATTCAAATGGTCCAGCCACCAGGATTCTCTTATTGGACTGATATGATCCTGGATCAGGAGTCGCAAACATTTTATGAAAAGGACCAGATACTAAGTGTTGTAAGCTTTGTGAGTCATAGGATCTCTATAGCAACTACTCAAATCCAGCATTGTAGTGCTACAGCAGCCACAGACAATAAATAAACAAATGCGCACAACCAGATTTGGCCCAAAGTAAGCCTAGCTGCTAGCAAGACTAGCAGCTTTCTTTATCTGTACTTGGTTTTTTTTTTTTTGGTAATAATAACAGCTCTATTTCTATGTTGGAAGGACTTGGAAAGAAAAAGAGTTAACTCATATATCTTTTATAATAGTAAGGTTCATTAAGTTTCATATTTGCATTCTTTTGTATTCTGAGATTCAACACTATATTACTAAGAATAAAGGAAATAAAAACACCCACATATACTACAGCTGAAAAGTATTAAACTAAAAACTATATATCCTCAATTTGCTTCAAATCAAAAGTACTTGTGGAATGCCTGGTAAGCGATAAGTGACATGGCCAGAGATCTGAAAGTATATTACCTCATTTAATCTTCCAAATCACCTTCTGAGATACTATCACTACCAGATATGGAAATTAAGATTCAAACACGCTGTGTCCTTGAGCTTGTTTCTTAATGTCTCTGTGCCCTAGGTTCCTCATCTGGAAAAAGGGAATAATAATTGTATACCTAAGAAAAGTGCTATTCTAAGGATTAAATGGGTTAATACATATAAAGCACTTAGAAAACTGCTAGGCACACATTAATCACTTATGTGTTAGCAATTATTATTATTATAAATATTATTAAAGAGGGTATACATTGGCTACCACATTTTAATAAACCTGTCAAGTGACCCCTTATAATTGTTTTGATCATTTTCTTAAATGGTGGAAAAGCAAATGGCAAATTTTATGTCAATTTTGCCCCAAAACTAATTCTATTACAATATAAAAAAAAGCTAATGTGCTATTTTTCAGTTACTGTTTCTTGATAACAGCCAAAAGTTTAAACTCACAGGCCCTCACACTAAGGTAAAACATCAATGTCTCACTTTCTGAGCAAGTGCTAACAGAAATATAATGTAACCCACATATATAATTTAAAACTTTGTAGTAACCACATTAAAAAAGCAAAAATAGGCAAATTAATTTTAATATTTTTATTTAACCAAATATGTCTGTTATTGTCATTTAATATTTAATCAATGCAAAAAATTAATACTTTACATTCTTTTGTTTTATAAAAAATGTTTGAACCCACTAATTATTTTATACTTACAGCCACTTCAATTCAGATTAGCCACATGTAAATACTCAATAGCCACACGTGGCTATCAGCTACAATACTGGACAGCACAAATCTGAGTTATTAGATACATAATTCTCAAAAATGTTATTCAAATTTTAATCTCTCCCTCCTTCTTCCTCCCCCAGCACTCCCCTTTCCTCCCACACCCAAATTTTAATTCATTCCTTCATGTTATATGCTGAGAATACATTCCTTTGAAAAAGGAGAGAGACAAGTAAACAATCTTACTACAGTTGGAAAGTGATCTTGGAGCAGCTACCCTAAGAGACTTGAGGGAAGAATGTAGTGAGGTACAGATAGATGAAGTCTAAACTAAAACACAAAAGACAAGTGGGGACAAGTCAAGCAAAAAAAGGGAAAGGACATGACAGGCAAAGAGAACAACAAGGTATAACCCCTGAAGCAGAAGAAAGTTTGGTGTATTTGAAAAACAGAATGAAGATCAATGTGGCTTAAGCATAGTAAACAAGCAGGCATTCAAATTTTCTCTAAGGGAGACATTAAAAAAATCTTAGAATAAAGGGATTGGTAGCCGTCTACCTAAAACTCATTCCCCTTTCTTAGTTACTAACAGAACTCCAACTATGTTCGGGCTAGGAATATATCTAGCTAAAAATACTCACCTCCCTAACCAGAATAAAAAGCTAAAAAGCAGATTTTGTTAGGCAATATAAGTATTGTTTTAAGAACTGTGCAGAAAAGACTTAACAATAGCTAGCCTAAGGCTGCTATCCTTAGAAAGGCCCACTTGGAAAGCTGGCTCTTGACTGGCAGCATCTGGGAAACTAGCTTGCCTTCATCCTCCAACTGATAAGAGTGGTTTACTGTGCTTAGACTTTTGTACAAAATATATGGTTTATACTAAACATCTACTTTCCTTCTAGGAGACTGGAATTTTGGTACATGCTAGGCAGAGGTTGCTTACATGCTCAGCCTCCAATAAAAACCGGGGGCACTGAATCACTAATGGACTTCCCTGAGCAGAAACAGAGCACATGTTACTGTATTTATTGTTGCTGAAGAAGAGCATGCTCAAGTATATCCCCTTACAGAAGGTAGGGGACATAAGGAAGCTTGTGTATGGATTTCTCCAAACTACCTGTGTCTTTTCCCCTCATGATCTGACATGTATCCTTACTATCTTGCTATAATAAATCTTAGCTATGAGTACACCCATATGCTGAGTCCACTGAGTTCTAGACAACCTCCAAATGTAGGGGTCTTGGAGACCCCGGACACAAGAACCCATATAACAATTCTACTTTAACAATTTTTCACAGGTAACTTAAATTACAGTACTTTCTTACTAACAATTCTCTCTCATAATTTTTTTTTTTTTGAGGAAGATTAGCCCTGAGCTAACATCTGTTGCCAATCCTCCTCTTTTTTGCTGAGGAAGATTGGCCCTCGGCTAACATCCATGCTCATCTTCTTCTACTTTATATGGGACATCGCCACAGCACGGCTTGATAAGCGGTGCACAGGTTCGCACCCGGAATCCGAACCTGCGAACCCCGGGCTGCCGAAGTGGAGAACGTGAAGTTAATTACTATGCCACAGGGCTGGTCCCTCTCATAATTTAATCATGTCCTTTATTTTAAGTGGTTGACTTTGCTCATTCACTAGCAAAGACAGATCGCCTAGCTCCCATCCAATATACTATAGATAGTATCAGAGGGGGAAAAAAGGAGGAGGTAATCTTAAGAATTGGTAGAATTTGTAAAACTATTTAACGTTCTGAATGTTGACCGCAAAAAGCAGACATACAAACACCTATCACCTTTACACATTCTCCAAAGTAAATACTAGTTTACTAATATTTAGGGATATAGCAGGGGACTAAATCAGACACATAAAGAAGGATCCTCTAAGGAATTAACATCTGAGCTGGGCTCTGAAGGATAAGTTGATATGAACAGGCGAAACAGAAGGAAAAAAACATCGCAGAAAGATGGAATAGCTTGAGAAAAGCCCTAAGAGGAAAAGAAGCACAGCTCTTTCGAGAAGCTGAAAGGTTAATGGAGTATAGAGCCAGATTTGAGTCTTTATCTTACAATTAACAGGAAGTCAATGAAGGGTGGATGCTATGATCACATATGAATTTTTCAAAGCTCACTCAGGAACATGGTAGACAATGGATTGCAAGGGGAAAAAGAAATGATGGAGTTGCCCTAGAGAGATAAAGTAAAGATGGAAAGAAATGGATGTACTGTAAAAGTATTTAAAAAATAAATTTGATAATACTTGGTAGTTGATTTACTATGAGTATATGATTAAGCAAACAAGTAAAAAGTATCAATTACCATAATCACTTAATACTATCTATTTTGGATGAGACACTTTTATTTAACAAAATGATGATTAAAAAATGAAAAAAAGAGGGGCCGACCTGGTGGCATAGTGGTTGAATTTCTGCACTCTGCTTTGGCCTCCCAGGGTTTGCAGGTTTGGTCCCTGGGTGTGGACCTATGCACCACTATCAAGCCACGCTGCGGCAGGCATCCCACATATAAAGTAGAGGAAGATGGGCACAGATACTAGTCCAGGGCCAATCTTCCTCAGCAAAAAGAGGAGGATTGGCAACAGATGTTAGCTCAGGGCTAATCTTCTTCACAAAAAAAAAAAAGAAAAAGAAAAACAGTTAACAAGATTATCTAAAGTCCAGGACCTCTTCTGCCTAATATTTAATTAAGTGAACTGAAAAATTACATGGAAATCACACAAATAAATATGCTAATTTTTCATAAAATCTCTAAAAAATGAAAAGAACAATGTTTTAAATAGGAAACAAATGAAAAGTACACAGCTATAAATTACATCAGGGGTTGGCAAAATTTTTCTGGTAAAGGGACAGATAGTAAATGTTTTTGGATTTGTGGGCCATATGGTCTCTGCTGCAACTACTCAACCCTACCCTTATAGGACAAAAGCAGTCATAGACAATATTTAAAGGAAGAAGTGTAGTTATATCCTAATAACATTTTATTTACAGAAACAAGCAGAGAGCCAGATTTGCAAACCTCTTACCTAGAGAATGGGAAAAATGCAAAAGTTCAGACAAGTGGTCAGATCAGATACCTGTCCAATTAGAAACAACACAGTAGGTATGCCAGCAGGTAAATGTAATATAATCAATAATTACCCTAAAAAAACACATGTAAAATGGGAAGTCAGAAGGTAGATGCCTTCAAATAGGTCTCATAACTGTTAGTGGGAAGTACCACATCCAAAGGGCTGAAACTAAGGAAAAGACTCCAAAATCTATGCCAGCCTGGAAAGGGAAATTCATGATCTTAGTTTTTGATGAGACAGGGAATGTGGCCCAGCAGAACAAATAGGAATCCAGCAACTGAAATGGCAGTTCAACATGGCAGCTTGGTCAACTCAAGTAGTTCATTCAACAGAGCTAAGGCGCACAGTCAAAGCAAAATTAATTGCAAAGTTGAGCAGATACTCCTGAGTAATCTGAATGTGTATTCCTTAAATCATTCCCAGATTAATGATAGGATCAGACCCAGACCCAGAGCCTGAGGGAGGGCTGAAAAAACAGGCAGAGATCAAGTGGTCCCAGCTGTAGAGAAGAGTAAGATGGATATGGAGTAGTAAGCAGACTCTTAGAGAAATGAAGAAATACTAAAAAAAAAAAAGGTGACTACTTCTTCTGGAGAAAGACCTACAAAAGCAGGTAAAGTCAAACCTGAAAGAAATTATTAGCTATTTTACTGATGAGTTCTGCTTTCCAATTTACAAATAATATCAACCTAACGTCACATGAAACTTTCTGTTTTCTTCTCACAGTCAATTAACTTTTTTTATTGATGTTTTAATAGTTTATAACATTGTGAAATTTTGGGTTGTACATTTTTGTTTGTCCATCACCATATATACGTCTCCCTTCACCCCTTGTGCCCACCCCCTACCCCACTGCCCCTGGTAACCACAATACAGTTTTCTCTGTCTATGTGTTGGTTTATATTCCACATATGAGTGAGATCATACAGTTTTTGTCTTTCTCTTTCTGGCTTATTTCACTTAACATAATACCCTCCAGGCCCATCCATGTTGTTGTAAATGGGACAATTTTGTCTTTTTTTATGGCTCAGTAGTATTCCATTGTATATATACACCACATCTTCTTGATCCAATCATCAGTCAAGGGACACTTGGGTTGCTTCCACTTCTTGGCTATAGTGAATAATGCTGCAATGAACATAGGGGTGCATAAGCCTCTTTGGATTGTTGATTTCAGGTTCGTTGGATAGATTCCCAGTAGTGGGATAGCTAGATCATTCAATTAACTTTTAATAAAACAAAATAAAGCTGTTTCTAATTACTTACTAACAAATATTTTTGTCTGAGGACTACCCATTATTTACTTTTGACATTAAAATCTGGAGCAAACGTTATTATATTTGATAATTAAAACCAACAACATTGAATTTATTTTAATGGAATATTTGCAATAAATTTTTAATTCACTTATTACAATTAAGTAATAATAACTGAAAGATACTTCATAAGATGTGTCTAAACAATATAACCTATTATATTGGTTTTTAGATTTTATCAGAAAACCTCAGTACAAAAGTAACTACACTATAGAATGATATGTCTAATCAAATACTAAATATTACATTTCCCAGATAGACTGAAAGATCTTTGAAAACAGGGTCCAAATCGAGTAGTTATTAGGTACTAAATATCTGTTGAACTGAGCTGATGTGTTAATCAAAATGATACCACTCTGCTTGGGTGAATGAAAGAAGTAGTTGCAGAGGAAATACTAATGCTAACCTTAATGTTACATTTCAAACAGGAAAGAGGCAAGGTATGGGAGATTTGATTTAGCAAGAGGTGAGGAACGAGGCTAGGGAGGGGCCAGGTCCTAAAGGACCAGGCCAGATTCTTTAGGTCCTTTAAGTCTATCATGAGGACAATGGGGAGCCCCTGACAATTCTTAACGAGAAAAGTGATGGGATCCCTCTTGCCTAACTGGTGCAGAGATTAGGAAGGGTGAATTGCTTGAGTAGCCAGATGAGGGTATGGGGGAAACTAAATCCAGTCTTGGCAGGAGCATCACCTAAGAGATGAAGGGTTTCAGGGGAATGGGGGAAGACAGCATGAGGCCACCTCCCCAGGAGTCTTCCAACCCTAATCCACTGATCTGCATCCAGCCCCAATCCCACCATCAGGGTCTGCCATGGTCTTGTCAAGGTGCCCCACAGGACACGAATTCTGGTTACTCAACTTTGCTTAGTGTCTTATTGAACCAAGGCCCTAATTTATATGGAACCACAAAAGACCCTGAATAGCCAAAGCAATCCTGAGAGAGAAGAACAGAGTGTGAGGCATCACACTTCCTGATTTCAAGCTATACTATAAAGCTATAGTAATCAAAACAGTATGGTACTGGCATAAAAACAGACACATAGACCAATGGAACAGAATCAAGAGCCCAGAAATAAACCCATCCATATATGGTCAACTAATATTTGGCAAGGTAGCCTAGAATACTCAATGGATTAAAGATAGCCTCTTCAATAAATGATGCTATGAAAATTGGATATTTACATGTAAAAAAATGAAACTAGATCCCTATCTTACACCATTCACAAAAATTAACTCAAAATGGATTCAAGACTTAATTGTAAGACTTGAAACCATAAAACTACTAGAAAACATATAGAGGGGGAAAAAGCTCCTTGACATGGGTCTTGGCAATGATTTTTTTGGGTATGACATCTAAAGTACAAGCAACAAAATCAAAAATAAGTGGGACTACATCAAACTAAAAAGCTTCTGCACAGCAAAAGAAATAATCAACAAAATGAAAAGGCAACCTACGGAATAGGAGAAAAATATTTGCAAAACGTCTATCTGACAAGGGGTTAACAACTAAAATATATAAAGAACTCATACAACTCAAGAGCAGAAAAACAAATAATCCAATTAAAAAGTGGGTAAAGGACCTGAATAGACATTTTTCCAAAGAAGATACACAAATTGCCAACAGGTACATGAAAAGGTGCTCAACAACTCTAATCATTAGGGAATTGCAATAAAAACCAAAAGGAGGTATCACCTCACACCTGTTAGAACGGCTATCATCAAAAAAACAAGAGATAACAAATGCTGGCAAGGATGTGGAGAAAAGGGAAGCCTTAGTGCACTGTTGGTGAGTCTGTAAATTGGTGCAGCCACTTCTATGGAAAATAGTATGGAAGTTCCTCAAAGAAATAAAAATGAAACTACCATATGATTCAGCAATTCCGCTCCTGGGTATATATCCAAAGGAAACAAAATCCCTATGTGAAAGGGATATCTGCACACTCATATTAACCGCAGCATTATTTACAATAGCCAAGACACAGGAACAACTTAAGTGTACATCAACAGATGAATGGAGGAAAAAAACGTGGTATTTACACACAGTTGCACATCACTTAATGACAGGGATACATTCTGAGAAATGCGGCATTAGGCAACTTTGTCATTGTGCCAACATTACAGAGTGTACTTACACAAACCTAGGTGATATAGCCTACTACACACCTAAGCTATGTGGTACTAATCTTATGGGACCACTGTCATAAGCAGTCTGTCATTGATGGAAACGTCATTATGTGGCACATGACTGTACATAATGGAATATCACTCAGCCATAAAAAAGAAGGAAATTCTGCCATTTGCAACACGGATGGACCTTGAGGTCATTATCCTAAGTGAAATAAGTCAGACAGAGAAAGACAAATACCGTTTGATCTCTTTAATATGTAAAATCTGAAAGAAAAAAAAAAAAAAACACCAAACTCAGAGAAAAAGAGATCAGATTTGTGGTTATCAGAGGTGGAGTGAGGTGGGATATGGGGGCAATGGGGGAACTGGAGGAAGGTGGTCAAAAGGTACAAACTCTCAGTTATAAGATAAATAAGTACTGAGGAAATAATATACAACATGACTATAGTTAACACTGCTGTATGGTATATTTGAAAGCTGCTAAGAGAGTAAATCTTAAATGTTCTCATCACAAGGAAAAAATATATATATTTTTTTGTATCTATATGAGGCAACAGATGTTAACTAAACTTACTGTGGTAATTATTATGCAATATATGTAAGTGAAATCATTATGCTGTACATCTTAAACTTATACAGTGTTGTATGCCAATAATATCTCAATAAAACTGAAAGAAAAAATAAAATTAAATAAGAGGAAAAAATTGCTATAATAGCATATTAACAGAGAAGTCCCATAGCTTTCATACAACCTGAACTTTTGCCCATTATACAAGGATATTTCTAAAATTACCTTTTATGTGATAAAGTTAGTCTTTTTTGCATCTGCTGACTAAAGATAATCATCTAATTCCCTCTGTGGTAGTGGCTGCCCCACCTTACAATCAAGGTAACAAGGACGAGAGTAAGGATAAGAACCAGCGGGCTTGTAGGAAATGGAGATATCTGTCTGGTAGGCTCCCATAACCAACCACCAACCTCCTGTCACTTAGTCATCTGAGACAGTTCTCACATATACCCTCACTTTCCTAGCCCAAAGAATGCCATACCTATAGGAAAGATAGTCAAGGATTAAATTTTATTTTTTAAGTCCTTATAACATGTAAGTTTTTTGTTCAACTTCCAGACATTCAACTTTCAAACACAGTTTCAGGAATGCTCTATGTCTAACATGAGGGCACTGAATGTGAGTGTTTAATGTGTGTACACACAAACACTGTAAAAAAAAAAAAAAAAACTTGAGATCTGATCCAGGGAAATCCAATGGTGGTGAAGATGAAAATACACTAAGAATAATGTAGAGTGCTATTGAAGTGTATCCCAAGAGAACATAGCTCAATGGGAGGTGAGTCTCAGAACACTATGGTCAATAAAAGAATTCTGTGACAGAAAGATTAGAGCTGAGGTAGAGAAATTTTCTAGTGTAAAATGAGCTACTCTGCTTAGGAAAATTACTCATAGGATAGGGAATGATGATTCCAGAACATATATGTACAAGTGAGACTAAATAAAGGAAACAGGATTCTGATGGAGCATTCATCTGCCCTCTTCTCTTTATTCACACAAACATACAGACCATCTGATTTATTACTTAGGATTGTGCTCATATTTAGAAAATATTTAGCACATTCCTAATTCTTTAAACTATGTTCAAAGAAAAAGGAATGATTATGTATGTGACTATTCATTTCTTAATAATTATCACATACACTGTAAATAAGCTCAATACCTTGACATGAATTCAAGTGAAATGGAATCTTTAAATTCAATAAACACTCATATTATGCAAAATTCAAATAAGAGTACTTTAAATTTCACAAGATTTGCAAAAGTAGTATCTTTTTACTCCAATTTAAACATCAAGAAATCTTATTGGTAGTTCTTCATGCAAAATCTAACTCAATTCATTTTTATGTTTAGACAAGGACAGATTTATAGTCAATGCCTCTATCTGGAAAAAAAAGTCTACAACAGCTCAAAAACATTATTTTAGAATATATTGGATGTGTTTTTCAGACGTGGAATAAAAAGTAGTTTGAAAACAGAAGAATAGAAAAAGCATATTACTATACCTCAATCTTTTTCCTAAACAGTTAAAGAACTATTCAACAACTCCAAAACCCTTTTTATATGCACACCTGGGAAGAATACCAAATCCGTAACTTTGCTCAGGGTTACACTGATGTGGTTTTAGACCAGATGTTTAAATGTTACAGTATGTACATTTTCTTCCCCTCTTCTAAGGCAGAAGTAAAGTAAGAGGAATATTTGACTTCACTCCACAAGAGACCTATTTAATAGTTTGGCGGTTATGTAAGTAAAGGTAGCTTGGCTAAGTCAATGTTGACGACATACAGAATGATATGATCCTAATGAGTTGGAAAATATTGGCTCTCTTGAGAATAAACCAGATGCTACTGAGCTGAGAAAGCTACTGTATTATTGAATTTCACTTTTATGAGGTAAAATTTATTATTCAACCATTAAGGTATCCCACATGAAATCTTGCATAAAATACTTTTACAGTTACATTCTGGAAAGTAGATTTTTATTTTAACATTAAGACATCACTTAAATGAGGGATTCAAATGTCCATTTGATCACCTTCAGCACAGATTTTAAAGTAATTTCTCTGCAAATACGAGATTAATGCAACTAGGCTGTCAACAAAACAACGAACTACCTGAACCAAAGAAAAAGTGGTAGCAAGTCCTTGTTTGCCTGAGCTAACAAAAGCCATGTGTGACTTTGTATTTTATCTTCTGGCAAAATGATGAGGGTCAGAATTTCTATGATTTGAGAACTATCAGAAAAATGAACAACAAAAATATGTAATTCAATTAATAATCCCAATTAATAATACATATTTAGTCCAAACTTTAACTTCTCTGCTATATCTTTAAAATTTATTATTTCAAATAAATTTCCAATATTTTCTCTTCTTTCATTACATAATTTCTAATGGAGTAGCAAACTTGAATTATCTTACTCTATTTCTGGTCCCATTTACCAGAGAGGTAGTTTGAAGTAGCAGAAGTAACAGTAACAGAAAGGTCCAAAGGCCTGACATCAAAAACCAGCTTAATCAATGAATATCTGAGGGATGATATTTAAGAAAAACACTAAATTGTTCTAAGCACAAATTTTCACATGTGTAACACAAGATATATAACCTGCCAACATCAATTCTACTGGTAAGAAGCCAGTAAAATTAATGCATGAGAAATATCAACCTAAAATAGGTGAGCCAATTCAGACTATTCAAGTAAGTTTTATGGTATCCAGTCCCCACATTATGCAGCTCACTAGAGGAAAAACGCTTAGTAGACAGCTGTAAAGTATGTGAAAAGCAGATAAAAGGATAGAGTTTTATATTTCTATTATCCCATTGCACTGCAATATCCATTTACAGGTCTGTTGCCCCACTCCCCTTGGGAATCCCTAGCAGAACAGAGGTATGTGGTTCATCACAAGTTTCTATGAACCTGGTGTGGCCTCTTGTAAACAGCTATATTAAAGGGGCACAATGCACAGTTTCTTCAATAAGTCCAAACAACTAGACCTAACCAACGTCTTGAATTTTGTTTTTCTCTCAACAAGTTTGCTACTCATTATCCTGTTTACTTTCTTGCCTTACCCCTTGAATTTATCTTTACCCTATATCTTCTCAGCTAAAAGAAGATCACTGAGACTCCAGTTCTGACAGGGGTTATCTCAGTCTCCAAGAACCTCATACCCTAAAACCACCTCCATAGGTGATAACCCCATATGTATGATTCCAGCAGGATTCTATATTCAGGACAAGAAAAACAAGTCAACTCTACAAACAATACTATATTTGGCACTCATAGGAACTCTGTGAGTAGATATAAAGATCACCATTTTACGGATGAGAAAGTTAACTGAAATTCAATGAAACAAACTGACCTTCCTTTAGACACGTAACTAGTAACTAACAGAATTTCCACACTACAATTCAAGGCCCTTTCCCCTATTTCAAAGGTTGAAAAGTGAAAATATTCTTATTACCTGACAGAGATAGGAAGACATTCACCAAGTATACCCATATCTATATGTAACATACAGATTAATAAAATTCAGTGCACAAAATTAAATCCCTACAAAGCATTAGTATAGAACTTTTTTTTTTTTTTGGTGAGGAAGATTGGCCCTGAGCTAACATCTGTTGCCAATCCACCTCTTTTTGCCCAGGAATATTATCCCAAAGCTAACATCCGTGCCCATCTTCCTCTATTTTGTAAGTGGGATACGGCCACAGGATGGGTTGATGAGCGGTACATAGGTTTGTGCCTGGATCCGAACCCACAAACCCTGGGCTGCCGAAGTGGAACACATAAACCCAACCACGCCACCAGGCCAGCCCCAGCACAGAATTTTTTTATTATTTATTCTAGTATCTTTTAATTTTAGTCTGATTTTTGCAAGAGCTGAGGAAGAAAAATTCATCATTGTAGCTTTAAAGAACATGTATTATAATTCAATATTCACATATTCTCTTAAAGCTTCTTATATAAACTCATTCACAAAACAGAAACTAATAATTGATTCAAACAAAAATTATCTTGTTTTTATGACATTTTATAATAGAGTTTGTTAAAGAAAACATCTTTTCCTCCTAAAGGCATTTTATAGTTTTGATTCTTGAAATTAAACTTGATATCGCATTTCTGAAGCACCATTATTAATCCAACATCTAGAATAAGAAGACTGAGGCACCAAGTTGTTGCATATTCTGTTTTAAGACCCAATGAAATCCAACAACCTAATGTTACTTGATTTTATATACACAGACCTGTTTAATAGCTTCAGTTATTAAAAGGAAAAAATAAGGTTAAATAAATAGGTATTTTAAAAAACTAATCAAGTTAATAAAATAGTGAAATAATTCTGTATATGTAAACCAAGAATAAAAGATTTTTCTGTGCTTAGTTTTCTTTACATAAAAATGCAGCATAAATAGGACATATATAAAACTTAACTATCAAACTAATTTTTTTCCTTTGATTGGCAAAGTTATTGAATTATTTAACAACTTGATATTGGTCACTCTTCACTAAGAGTCTTGTGTTATTATAATCAGGGAATCAATAAACTCGTTTTCTTAGATATCAAGATTTCAGAATGAACATTTTTCACATTTAAAATTTCCCAGGAGTGTCTTACGCTTTACACATACATGTATTTTGCCAGTGACCGTGTGCCATCCCCCTGCCATATCTTCTAAAACGGCATAAAAATCAATGCTGCATCTTCTAGCTAAGGAATTTTACAATTTTAAAGGCATGTCATAATTATTTATTATAAAATTATTTTAGTTCTCTTTCTTTAGAAAAATAATACATTTTCTCCCTTTCACTATTCAGGCATTTCTCAGATACCCTCAGTTTCCAAAACTCAAATATTGAAGAAGCAATTGCACAGAATTTTAATTCCTATTCTCGCCAATAAAAACAATTGGAGTAATAATTGCATTTACTAACAATGTACACCTTTCATGTTTATAAATATAATACTACTTTCTCTTACTACATTATATGCATTCTACTTGATTCTATTTTATTCTTTTCAAACTCTTAATAATAACCAACAAAGTTGATTTCAAATCCCACTAAGTCATAATCTGCCATTAATGAAATGGTAAAATAGGAACTCAATTATAAATGAATTTTTCTGAAAATGCCAAAAATCAGTACCAGTTCAGTTCAGATAGGATAGTGTTGCTTTGTTGGTAGTAGCGATAACACATATAGAAATTTCTTATTTGCGAGCAGAACATGTTGCAGAAGAGGCATGGATAAAACAAAGATGAAAAGAGAAGGGAAGAAATGAATCTAGAAGGTCAGCATCACTGAAATTTTTGGCCTTGGGAATCAAGCTGAGTAATAAGAGAGAGAAGGATTCTGTTATACAAAAACGTCTGCAAGAATAAAAGGGCTACAAGTAATGATGAAGACCAAGAAGCAGGATCTGTAACAAAGAAGAAACAAACCACTTCTAAATGATAACAAGGTCCAATGTAAAGATGTACTTGAAGCTACAGTTTAGGAACAAATTAGACAGTAAGTCACCATCAGGAAACAGAAAAGACACCCACAGAATTGCAGAAAACGTTTGCAAACCAAATATCTGATAAGGGATTTGCATCTATAATATATAAAGAATTCTCACAACAAAAAAAAGATAAACAGGTCAATTAAAAAATGAACAAAGGACTTAAATAGACATTTCTCCACAGAAGATATATAAATAGCCAATAAGCTATGAAAAGATGCTCAACATCATTAGCCCTGAGGGAAATGCAAATCAAATCCACAATGAGACACTACTTCACATTCACCAGGATGGCTAGAATCAAAAAGACAGGTAATAACAGTATGGTGAGAATGTGGAAAAATGGGAACCCTCCCACACTGGTGCAGATTCTTTGGAAAACAGTCTGGCAATTCCTCAAAAGGTTAAATATAGTTACCATGTGACCCAGCAATTCTACTCCTAGATACACACCCAAGAGAAACAAAAGCAGATGCCTACACAAAAACTGGTACATGAATGTTCACAACAGCATTATTCATAAGTGTCAAAAGTAGAAACAACCCAAACGTCCATCAACCGATGAATGGATGAGGATGAACAAAATGTGGTATATACATAAAATGGAATACTACCTGATTAGAAAAAGAAATGAAGTACTGATACCCGCTATAATATGGATGAACTTAGAAAACAGTATGCTAAGTGAAAGAATTTAGTCACAAAGGACTGTATTTTACATGACCCATTTAAATGAAATGCCCAGAATAGGCAAACTCAGAGAGGCAAAAAGCAGATTAGTGTTTGCCTAGGGCTGGAGGGATGGGAGACTTGGGAAGTGATGGCTAAAGAATGTGGGGCTTCTTTTTTAGGGTCATGAAAGTGTTCTAAAATTGTGGTGATGGACATAGAAATCTGAATATACTACAAGCTAAATACTGTGTACCTAAAAGGGTGAATTGTATGGTATGTGAATAATATCTCAATGAAGCTGTTTTTAAAAAAAAAGATTGGGCGGAAGGAATGGGAAGGAGGAGGGAAACCAAGGTAAAACAATTCTAGCATGGGGGAGGGGGGTACACCTGGACAAAGGCATGAATGTAGAAAAGGATGTAATTTTTTTTTAAGGAACAAGTAGACTACAATTAGTACAGTGTTAAGTCGAAAGGAAAAGACTGGTGTTGACTTCCGTTAAAGAACTAGTGATCAAAGGAAAAAGGATAACGTAGGCGAGCACTATCAAATCAGAATTATGTTCAACAGAGACAGAGGGAAAAGCCAGTAGGGTAAAGAAGAAGAGAAAACTTAATGCTATAGGTTAGTAACTATCAATAATAAGACAGTAAGTAGTAGAAAGTTAGGCTAGAGGCACAAGATTATGACGGAAGGTGAGGCAGGAATAGTGAAGAGAAGTGCTTGGCTTACAGTCAACTGTAGAATAAAATGGCTCTTCTTCCACACATTATCAGAATATAAGTCTGAGAGGTCCAACAATGTACACAGCCCGTATAATCACTTCATTTAGTGTACTAAATGAGAACTAGTTGTAATGTAAAGCAAAGCATCACATGCTTAAACCAAACAAACAAAGCTTAACAGTGCTGAGTATTGTCTACTGACAGCCCACAGATGCAAGATAATAAAATGCTATAACTTGACACCTTAAATATATACTTCCTGGATCTTAAGATAGAAAATTTGGAGACACAACACTATAAGCACTCTACCAAGAATAAAATGAACAGAGTAAGATTTGGGAGGAGCAAAAAAAGACATAAGAAAATTGGACACTTGGAAATCTGGCTTTTTAAAAATATTTTAGCTGATCCTTCTAATTCATCTATTATAAATTTTATAGCTGTTTAATTTGATAAAAACATAGTTCCTTGGCAAAGAGGTGAAACTTCCTAATATCATTCCATTGTCCTCAATTCCCCTACTCTGCAAAAAAATCAGTTCCACTAATTTTAGGTTTCTCAATGATAGAACATTAGGTTGTGAGTCACTTAATCTGTGGTTACTTGTCTGGTCCATTTTTTAATACCTGTGCCAGCATTCTGTTAGGACACAATATTTCCAGAACAAGAAATTTTAAATAAAATGTTTTTTCATAGCACAGTCCATCTGATAAATTCAGAAAAAGAAATATGGAATTTGCTATCTAAGCCAGTTGACTAAAACAAAAATTTAAAATAAAGAAAGGCAGATTAATATTGTGAGATAGTAAATCAAAAGAACTCTGAAGAGAACATCACAGGAAACAGAAATTTGACCAAAAAAAATGCATTAGATATTTCAGACTAAATGCTATTGCCAACGAAGATCTTACTACAGGCCTTATGGGTGAGGATCTAAAAGAAAAGACTTTATATACTAACTCCACATAAAATAATGGCCATTGAATGGCAATAACATAATGTCTTAGTCCATTTGGGCTGGTATAACGAAACCGTACAGACTGAGTAGCCTAGAAACAGAAATTTATTTCTCACAGTTCTGGAGACTGGACGTCTAAGAACAGGATGCCAGCACAATCAGGTTCTGGAGAGAACCTCTGCTGGGTTGCAGACTGCCAACTTCTTCTCACTGTGTTCTCACATGGTGGAAGGGGCATGGAAGCTCTCTCTGGCCTCTTTTTATAAGGACATTAGTCTCATTCATAAGGACTCCACGCTCATGATCTAATCACCTCCCAAAGGGCCTACCTCCTAATACCATGACACTGGGCATTAGAATTTCAATATATGAATTTTGGGGAAATACAAACATTCAGACCATAGCACATAATTTAGTCTACTTAAACACTGATCAATTTAAAAAGTTTTTTTGAATGAGATAAAATTCATGTAACATAAAATTCACCCTTTTAAATTGCACAATTAAGTGGAATTTAGCACATTCAGAAGTGTGAAAATATCACCACTATCTAATTCCAGAACATTTTCATCACCTAAAAGAAACTCATGCCCATTAGCAGTCACTCCTCATTACTCCTTTTCCCCAGACTCAGGCAACCATTAATCTACTTTCTATCTCTATGGATTTGCCTATTCTAAACATTTCATATAAAGGAAATCACAATATGTGACTTTTTGCACACAGCTTCCTTCACTTAGCACGCTGTTTTCAAGGTTCATTCATATTGTAGCATGTATCGGTACTTCATTCCTTTTATGTCTTCATATTCCATTGTACAGAGATAACATGTTTTGTTTATGCTTTCATGGGTTAATAGACATGTGAGTTGTTTCCACTTTTTGGCTATTAAGAATAATTCTAGGGGTCAGGCTGATGGCCTAGTGGTTAAGTTTTTGAGCTCCACTTCAGCGGCTGGGGGTTCGGCTCCCAGGTGTGGACCTACACACCGCTCGTCAAGCCATGCTGTGGCGGCATCCCATATATAAAGTAGAGGAAGACTGGCACAGACGTTAGCTCAGGGACAATCTTCCTTACCAAAAAAAAAAAAAAAGAAAAAGAAAAATTCTATGTGATCTCCTTTATATGTGGAATCTAAAAAAGTTGAATTCATTGAAGTAGAGAGTAGAACAGTGGTTACCAGGGGCAGGTGGGAGAAATGAGAGATGCTGGTCAAAGACTACAAAATTGCAGTTATGTAGGATGAATAAGTTCTAGAAATATAATGTATAGCATGATGAATATAGATAATAATACTGTATTGTATACTGGAAATTTGCTAAAAGAGTAGATTTCAGGTGCTCTCACCACCGAAAAAAAATGATAACTATGTGAGGAGATATATATGTTAATTAGCTTGACTGTAGTAATCGTTTCACTAGGTATATCAAAACATCATGTTGCATACCTTAAATATATAAAATTTTTATTAAAAAATAAACATTTTAGGGCCGGCCCCATGGCGTAGCGATTAAGTGTGCGTGCTCCACTGCTGGCGGCCCAGGTTCAGATCCCAGGCACGCACCAACGCACCGCTTGTCAGGCCATGCTGTGGCAGCGTCCCACGTAAAGTGGAGGAAGATGGGCACAGATGTTGGCTTAGGGCCAGTCTTCCTCAGCAGAAAAGGGGGAGGATTGGCATGGATGTTAGCTCAGGGCTGATCTTCCTCACAAATAAAAATAAAATAAAATAAACATTTTAAATACAAAAAGAAAAAAAGAATAATGCTATGAACATTCATGTACAAGATTTTGTGTGAGGACATACATTTTCAATTCTTGGGTGTACACTTAAGAGTAAAATTGCAGGGTCACAAAATAACTCTACATTTAACTTTCTGAAAAACTACCTTTCCCAAAGCAATATCAGCTATTTTTTAAGTTAATAATTCAATATGAATACACAAATTCCAAACAAGTAGAAACAGAAAAATGAAATAAGAAATAACAGCAATTTTTTTAAAGTAGCATAGCTAAAACAGTACAAAAGAAAACAAAACAGTAAGATGATAGAAATAAAGGCAAAAAACAACAATCACATTAACTTAAATGGACTGAATTTACTAGCTAAAGGGTAGATTATAAAACTTGATCTAAAATACCCAGTTATATTGCTATTTCCAAGACAAGTAATTAAAGCATAAAAACATAAACGGGTTTTAATTAAAAGAATTCAAAACGAAGTACAGGCAAATACCAACCAAAAGAAAGCTAACTGTAACTATGTTAATATAAAAAAAAATTGATATAAGTCAAAAGACTGTCTGAGGTATAGACTCACTACATTTAATAAAAGAATTCAAAAAGTGAATATAAATATGTATATGTGTATTTTCATATACATACTAAAATTTGCATACTATTTCAGGGGATTCAGAAAATTCAAAGCCCTTTCATAAGCCCCAAGTTAAGAATTTCTAGGCTAATGAAACATTTGTCTTGTCATTCTTTATAGAATCCTAAAACCTGACACAAAACAACTATAAAATTTTACATTAGTCACTGGCTATACCAAATAAAAAGACTCTAATTATAATGCATGTTTTTAGAATTTATAATATATTCCCCACAGTAAGATCTGAAATCAAAATCTTCAAAAGCATTATATGAGAACAAAAACAATTTTTATTAGACAAATGAAGTAGAAGATAAAAATGTTATTATTTTAAGCATGATTACACTTAAAAATATATCCTTTAAAAACTATTTTTTTTTTACTGACAAAAGTAACATGACTATTTTGAACTGAAACAACTGAAAAAAGCCTTCCATAAGTTGTTTTGCTTACATGCAAACTGAGTGACAAAATGAAGATAATATCTCTTATACTGGCATCAAAACAGATTTTTTATTTTTAATAATTCATTCATTCAGGGTATAAGACTAACGTTTTCCACACAAAAAGGATAATTTGCTCACCAAGTCTTAAAGTACTATGATCAAGAATTTTACTTCACTTTACCAGCATAATCAAACATACTTAATTTATACTTGATTTGGTTATCATTTCAAACGTACACATTGATACCCTCAAAAGTTATCCATGTAAGGCCAAATGGTCAATTGTACAAGGAGTTGGTGGAAAATAACCTCTTTCAACTATAAAATATATCCAGAAATTAGTGGTAGGGAACAAAACTGAACAGCTTAACTCATATCCTGGATTTTACCCAGGAGCTATAAATATCCACTTTCACAGGAATATACTACAATTTAAGTTGAGCATGCTATACATATGAATTTGAATGACAAAATATTAGTCACCTCTAATAAGAATTTTTCATATACTTCTCAAGAAGATTGTGCTCTTACCTACAGTTGGGAAAACCTCATTCATCAAAGCTTCATTCACTGCTGCAGAGCTGACATTTCCAATATGACACCAACTTTGATATATTGCTTGCAGCAGAAGTGTCTGTGCTCTGGTGGCTTGAACTGTGAGATTTGGAAGTTCAAATATACCTTCAGTTATAGCAATCTGAGATCTTTTGGTCCTGCATAAGACAAGAGAAAGAATAACAATACAATAAACAGCATTTACAAACAACAACATATAAAATGAATTAGATTGCAAGGGGAGAAAAGAAATACATTCAAGGCCCCGTGGCTTAGCGGTTAAGTGCGCGCACTCTGCTGCTGGCGGCCCGGGTTCGGATCCCGGGTGCGCACCGACGCACCGCTTCTCTGGCCATGCTGAGGCCACGTCCCACATACAGCAACTAGAAGGATGTGCAGCTATGACATACAACTATCTACTGGGGCTTTGGGGGAAAAAATAAATAAAATTGTTTAAAAAAAAAAAAAAGAAATACATTCAAAATATTTTAAAATAGCATTACATCAAATAGATATGCAATTCTACTAATTTTAAATGTTTCACTATTTCAGAACAGTGAACAATAAAATATATAATAATAAATTACAATAATACAAAATACATAATACACAAATTACAATAAAAAATAAAAATATAAACTAGAATAATGTCCATACATACAAATTAATACACATATACTCTGCTCAAGCAACTATACCTTTTCAATCATCAAAAATAACAATGAAAATAATACTAGTTAACACTTAAAGAGAATTTACTAGCAGATCTGCATTGTTCTAAATGTCTTGTATCTATCAATACCCTATCAATAAGAAACCCATTTTAAATATAAAGAAGATAGGTTAAAAATAAAGGATGGAAAAAAAATAACCCCTTGTAAATCTAATCCAAAAAGAGTATATGTTAACATCAGACAAAAGGAGACTTCAGAACAAGGAATATTACCAGGGATAAATAGGGAAATTTCATAATGATAAAAGGGTTAGTTAGGTTTGTATGCACTACAGACCCTCAAAACGTATAAATCAACAAAACACATAACTGAAAATAGAAACAGAAACAAAAAGTGAGTAAAGATAAAATGATAATACATCAACTTGGCCTAATTGACATTTATAGCACATCCCTCCAAAGAGCAGCAAAATACACATTTATCAAGGCAGACTACATTCTGGGCCACAAAAACAAGTCTCAACAAAATGAACAGGATTGAAATCATACAGAGTATACGTTTTGATCACAATGGAATTAAATACAAACTAATAAAAGAAAGGTATCTGTAAAATCATTAAATATTTGGTAAGAAAACATAACTCAAAATACAATCAGAAACATGGCAGATAAAATTCAAAAGTCACTCAAAATGAAAATTTTGAAAAATTATAGTCATTTTAGAAAAGGACATCGATATATAATCAATGTGATATACCACATTAACAAAATGAAGAATAAAAATCACCTGATCATCTCAATAGATACAGAGAAAGCATTTGACAAGATCCAACATCCATTTATGATAAAAACTCTCAACAAAATGGGTATAGAAGGAAAGTACATCAACACAATAAAGGCCATATATGACAAACCCACAGCCAACATCATACTCAACAGGGAAAAACTGAAAGCCACCCCTCTGAGAACAGGAACAAGACAAGGGTGCCCACTCTCACCACTCTTATTCAACATAGTACTGGAGGTTTTAGCCAGAGCAATTAGGAAAGAAAAGAAATAAAAGGTGTTCAAATTGGAAATGAAGAAGTGAAACTCTCCCTGTTTGTGGATGACACGAAAACCCTAAAGAATCCATGAGAAAACCATTAGAAATAATCAACAACTACAGCAAAGTTGCAGGGTACAAAATCAACTTACAAAAACTAGTTGCATTTCCATACTCTAGTAATAAACTAGCAGAAAGAGAATTCAAGAATACAATCCCATTTACGATCGCAACTAAAAGAATAAAATATCTAGGAATAAATTTAATCAAAGAGGTGAAAGACCTATACACTGAAAACTATAACACATGATTGAAAGAAATCGATGATGACACACAGAAATGGAAAGATGTCCCATGCACATGGATTAGAAGAATAAACATAGCTAAACTGTCCATATTACCTAAACCAATCTACAGATTCAATCAATTCCAATCAGAATCCCAATGACATTCTTCATAGAAATAGAACAAAGAATCCTAAAATTTATATGGAACAACAAAAGACCCCAAATAGCCAAAGCTATCCTGAGAAAAAAGGAACAAAGCTGGAGGCATCACAATCCCTGACTTCAAAATATACTATAAAACTACAG
This sequence comes from Diceros bicornis minor, assembly GCF_020826845.1. Taxonomy (NCBI): domain Eukaryota; kingdom Metazoa; phylum Chordata; class Mammalia; order Perissodactyla; family Rhinocerotidae; genus Diceros; species Diceros bicornis. The sequence continues at coordinate 17,909,529 of NC_080760.1, read as the reverse complement.
AAATCAAAACAGCATGGTACTAGCACAAAAACAGACACACACATCAATGGAACAGAATTGAGAGCCCAGAAATAAAACCACACATCTACAGACAGCTAATCTTCAACAAAGGAGCCAAGAACATACAATGGAGAAAGGAAAGTCTCTCCAATAAATAGTGTTGGGAAAACTGGACACCCAAATGCAAAAGAATGAAAGTAGACCATTATCTTACACCATACACAAAAACTAACTCAAAATGGATTAATGACTTGAATGTAAGACCTGAAACCATAAAACTCGTAGAAGAAAATATAGGCAGTACACACTTGAACACTGGTTTTAGCAGCATCTTTCTAAGTACCATGTCTACTCAGGCATGAGAAACAAAAGAAAAAATACACAAATGGGACTACATCAGACTCAAGAGCTTCTGCAAGGCAAAGGTAATCAAGAACAAAATGAAAAGACAACCCACGAACTGGGAGAAAATATTTGCAAATCATATATCTGACAAGGGGTTAATCTCCAAAATATATAAAGAACTCATACAACTCAACAACAAAAAAACAAACAACCCCATTAAAAATTGGGCAGAGGGTATGAACAGACATTTTTCCAAAACAGATACACAGATGGCCAATAGGCACATGAAAAGATTTTCAACATCACCAGTCACTAGGGAAATGCAAATCAAAACTACAATGAGATATCACCTTACACCTGTCAGAATGGCTATAACTAACAAGAAATAACAAATATTGAAGAGGAGGTGGAAAAAAAGGAACCCTCATACTCTGCTGGTGGGAATGCAAACTGGTGCAGCCACTATGGAAAATAGTATGGAGATTTCTCAAAAAACTAAAAATAGAAATACCATACAATCCAGCTATCCCTCTACTGGGTATCTATCCAAAGAACTTGAAATCAACAATTCAAAGAGATTTATGCACCCCTATGTTCACTGCAGCATTATTCACAATAGCCAAGACATGGAAGCAACCCAATTGCCCATCAACTGATGAATGGATAAAGAAGATGTGGTATATATATAGAATGGAATACTACTCATCTATAAAGAAAAGACAAAATCGTCCCATTTGCAACAACATGGATGGACCTTGAGGATATTATGTTAAGCGAAATAAGCCAGACAGAGAAAGATAAACACCACATGATTTCACTCATATGTAGAAGGTAAACTAACACATGGACAAAGAGAAAAGATGGGGTTTGGGGGTGGGCAAAAGGGATAAAGGAGCACATATATATGGTAATGAATAAAAATTAGACTATTGGCAGTGAGCACCTGAAGTGGACTGAACACCTGACATTTCACAATGTTATAAACCATTATGACCTCAATAAAATAACTGAAAAAAAAGAAAAGGCCATTGATATAGATGACAGAAAAGGGCAATCTAAAATATACATAATCAGTGCTCCTGGAGAAAACAGCAAAACAAATAGAATAGAAATCATATATACAAATATCTAACAAAAGAAATCGTGCTTAAAATACTTAAATCTACACACAAAGTACACAATGAGTCAAAAAAAATATTAAGAAAAATCATTATCCTAGGAAAGTTATGCCAAGAAAGATAAAGAAAAAAATTCTATGGGCATTCACTCAGATAAAGTAACGTGGAGGTACCAGGACTTCTCCAGATTTCCTCTACTTTCTATTAAACTCCCTAACCTGTCCACTACAGTCTAGTAAAAGCAATCAATGTGTGTGCACAACTCACCATTAGAAGAATATAAAGGGATTTCAAGCAATAATCCTATGTAGTTGAGATACTGATAGAGTCTCATGTCAATTGGCTACCTTTCACTTTCCAAGTATGCTTTTAATTTCAGTCATCTTTCAAGTCAATCAACTCCTTTTCTAGCCATTGCTATTGCAGCCAAGGACTACCTTGCAAATAAACCTAATATCCCTCAAAATCTAGACTGAGTTTTTACTTTGCGGTTCCTAGGTCTATGAAAAGATGAGCTGTAATGTGGTTGCTGTGACTTTAACTATTTAGGTCCCAGATTAGGCCTAGCTGTCTTCAAGCTTCATGTTGAAGTTGTTCTCTGGAAAATCTATAAAATCAGCAAATATTTATTAATTTCCAACTCTGTAGCAGTCATGTATTAGCTACTTAGGCAATATCTTGGCCATTTTAAGATATCAATGAGCAAAACAGAAAAATTAAAATCCCAGTGTCCTCACAGAGCTTACATTTTAATAAGGAGGGCAGGCAGATAAAAATCAATAAATATAATAAGTAAATAAATGATATAAGTTAGACAAATGCTATTGGAAATAGAAAAAGTAGAACATAGAAGAGGGACTGCTGAAGAGGGAGCAATTTCATATCCAGTGGGTAGATCTTATTAAAAGGATAGATCTAATTCCGTGCAAAGCTTGAGCAGACTCGAAGGAGATAAGAGACAGCTATGTAGGTATCTCTGGAAAGTGACTCAGGCAGATGGAACAGTCTGTGAAAAGGTGCTGAGTAGAACTGGGCCAGGCAAGTCCAAGCACCAGCAAGAAGGCCAGTGTGGCTGTAGCAGTTTGATAGTAACTTAATTGACTAATTCAATTGGTTTTCTATGGGTTCTATCTATAAGAAATATCTGAATAGGCTTTACACAGCCTTCATCTGAGATTCCATCATCTGTCTGATTCCATAGGGTTCACATTTCCTGAATTTATTTATATTTTTAAACCTCTTATCTTTCACCCTACTCTCAAAGTTTTTCACTTAAGGTACTGAATGTAGGACACAAAATTTTAAAAATCTAAATTCCAATTCTGGCTAAATCATTTATTTGCTTTATGTTTTTAGGGAAAAAAATTACATAACTTTTCTGAGCTTCACTTTCCTCTTTAAAAAACAAGTATAATAACCCTTTCTCAATCTACCACAGATGACTGTAGTGAAAATCCATTACATTTAATATTTAAAGCTTAATAGATACAAGTTTCTCTGCTAGGATCTGCAAAGAAAGGCACTGTCTTCACACTCAAAGAATTCAGAGTCCAGTTGTGAGACAAACAAGTAACCAATAATTATAATTTAACATAGTAAGTGCTCAAACAGTATTATGTAGAGGTTCTTGTGAGATACACTGAGGAGGTTGAGGAAAAAATGCAGATGTTATATTTAAGTTGAATCCTGAAGAATAAACATGAATCATTTCAAGAAAAAGAAATTTTGTAAATCCTTTGAAGAACACAAAAGATAACCCAATATAAAAATGGTCCAAGGACATAAATAGGAAGCTCACAGAAAAGGAAAACAGAAATGACGCATAACCATGAAACATTCAAAGCCTCACCAGTAAAAAGGGAAATTTAAATTAAAGCAACATATGGCAACCTCTCAGATTAGTAAAACCTCTCGGCCTCTAACTCACCTTCTAGGAATCTATCTGAAAGGAATTCTCACATAAGTTTGCAAGAATACTTAACACCATGACAGTGTTTGCAGCATTATTTAAAATAGCCTAAACTTGAAACAATCTCATTGTTGAATAAATCCTGGTATATTGACTTCATGCAAAATTACTCAGATATTAAAAGAATGAAGGTAGATGAATCCACTGACATGAAAGCATATCACGAAATATGAGTAAAAACATTTATTGTTGCATTATTATATGGTCCCACGTAATAGCAGGAAGTGGTGGGTTACCCACACATAAAAGTATGCCTGCATTGTGTTTGTATGTTGAGATAAAAAGTTCTGGATAGAACTATTATTAGTAATCATTCCTGGAAGATGAGAATAGGATGACTTTTATGCGATTTTTCCTTTTTTTCCCTAGATAAATGTCTGTATTGTTTTGCTTGGTCCTTTGAGAAATATCTATTATTATTTCTTGAGAAATCTATACCACTATTTTTTCAAAAAATTTTAAGAAACTGCAATATTTTATGAATGAATTAAGGAAATCACAAACTATGCCAAAATGAATTTCATAAAATATTTTTTAAATGTGAAGGTAAGATATCAGCATTATCAATATATCCAACTACCTCCCTTCCCTGTTCTGATACTGCTTTATCAAATGATTTCTTACTTCTATGAAATAAACTTCACTTAAAACCTTCCTAAAGAGGAATGGTATCAGCAAAAATGACAGAGTGAGGTATAGCAAAAGTCTGTCCCTCCATAAAAGCAACAAAATAGCTGGCAAAAAACTGTCAAGAATTAACATTTTCAGAACTCTGGAAACTAACCAAAAGCCTACAGTAAACAGGGGAACACCTAATAAAAAAGAAGAATAAAAAAAAAAAAGAAAAACCCAGCTGAATCTCAGTTGCAACAGTGAGCTTTGTTGTGCTTTTACTTACCCATGTTGCATCCCCTGCCCCGACATCTCAGCAATGGCACTGAATAGCCCACATTCTCAGTACAGCTGGCAGTAACAGAAAAAGCAAAACAGACCTTATACACAAGGAACTGTGGTAATCTGTTTTGACCTGTCTGGTGGCTACCTAGAGGACTTGCTTTGTCTCTCTTAAGTCAGAACACTCCCAATACTAAAACAGGTACCCAGAGGCATTTGCAGAACACATTTACAGGTGAATGTATTGCATTAGTCCTTGCTGCCTGGGACAATGGATAAGAGAAGGGGCAAAAAATAGACTAACCAAAAGCTTGGGAGGAAATTCTGGGAAATGATAACTTTGAGGAATAAAAATGTTGAAATACTCCGATATCTTCCTGGGAATACCATACACATGCTCAGGGCTGTGTACTTGCAGGGAAAAGAACAGAGAAAGGCGTTAAGCTCTCATGTCTGGCTGACTTCCAGGGTCCGCACAACAAGAAAAGGAGGCAGAGTTTGCACAACAAGATAAGAAGCCAGTAAACTGCCTGGTTGAGTTTTGAAGGCATTCCCCATCAGAAACCACGGAGACAACACAGCAGTGGGATGAAATATTCAAGGTACTCAAAGAAAGAATGGTCAATCAATAATTATAATTCTGGCAAAACTATCCTTCAAAAGTGAAGTAGAAATCTCCAAAGAAAGAAATGTTCAGGACCAAAAGGCTTCACTGGTGAATTCTACCAAACATTTAAAGAAAAACAATTACCAATCCTTTTCAAATTCTTGTGAAAAATATAAGAGGAGGGAATCCTTCCTAATTCCTTCTATAAAGCCAGTATTAACCTGATACCAAAGCCAGACAAAGACAACACAAGAAAACTACAGAACAATATCCCTTGTGAACAAAAATGTAAAAGTCCTCAGTAAAATACTAGCAAATCAATTTCAGAAGAATATTAAAAGCATTATACACCATGACAACCGGAATTTATCCCAGAAATAAAACAGCGGTTCAATGTAAGAAAATCAATGAATGCAATACACCATATTTATACAAGAGGAAAAAAAGTATGCTCATCTCAACTGACACAGAAAAAGCACTTGACAAAATCTCACACTCTTTCACGATAAAAACATTCAACACTCTAAGAATAAGGGAACTTCCTCAATATGACATAGAACATTTATGAAAAACACACAGCATCATACTTAGTGGTGAAAGAATGAAAGATTTCCAAGATCAGGAAGAAGATAAGGATGCCTGTGTTTGCCATTCTATTCAACATTGTAGTAGAGGTTCCAGCCAAGAAATTAGACAAGAAAAAGTAAAAGGCATTCAGAGTGCAAAGGAAGAAGTAAAACTATCACTACTCACAGATGACATGACCTCATACCCTGAAAACACACACAAAAAAAACTATTAGAGCTAACAAACAAGTTCAATCAAGTTGCAAGATACAAGGTAATTACACAAAAATCAGTTTTATATCTATATATACTTACAATGAAGAATCTAAAAAGGAAATTAAGAAAACAATTCCATATACAATAGCAACAAAAGAATAAAATACTTAGGAATAATTGAACAAAGAAGTGCAAGACTTTTACATTGAAAACTACAAAGCATTGTTGAAAGAAGTTAAAGGGATCTAAATAAATGATAAGACAATCTATGCTTATGGACTGAAATATTTAATATTATTAAGATGGCAATACTCCCCAAAGTGGTCTATAGATTTAATACAATCCCTATCAAAATTCCAGCTGTCTATTCTGAATAAATGAATAAACTAATCCTAAAATTCATTTGGACTTACAAGGGACCCCGAATAGGCAAAACAATCTTGAAAAAGAAGAACAAAGTTGGAAGACTCACACTTCCCAATTTCAAAACTTACTACAAAGGTAGAGTAATCAAAACATATCATACTCACAGAAGACATATAAATCAGTGCACCAGAAATGAGAGTCTAGAAATAAACCCAAACACATTTATGATCAACTGATTTCAGATAAGGGTGCCAATATCGATCAGCAAAAGTGGTTTTGGAACAATTGGATATCCAAATACGAAAGAATGAGCTTGGACCCCACCTCACACCATATACCAAAATTAACTCAAAATTGACCAAAAAACTAAAACTCTCAGAAGTAAATATAGAAGATACACAAATGACCAACAGACACGTGAAAAGATACTCAATATCATTAGAGAAATGAAAATCAAAACCACAGTGAGATACCACTCACTTCATACCCACTAGGATGGCTACAATAAAAGAAAAAAAAAACAAAAAATAGCAACTGTTGGCAAAGATGGGGAGGAGCTGGAATCCTTATTCATTGGAGGTAGGAATGTACAAGGGTACAGCTACTGTGTAAAACAATTTGGTACTTCACCAAAAAGATAAATATAGAGTTACTATATGACCCAGCAACTATATTGCTAGGTATATACCCAAGAGAACTGAAAAGATGTTCATATAAAAACTTATACATGCATACATCATAGCAGCATTATTCTTAATAGCCAAAAAGTGGCAATAACTCAAATGTACAACATTATGAATGGATAAACAAAATGTGGTATATCCATACAAAGAAATATTATTCAGCCATAAAAAGGAATAAAGTACTAATACATGCTACAACATGAGGGAACCTTGAAAACATGCTAAGTGAAAGAAGCCAGGTAGAAAATGCCACATATTTTATGATTCTGTTTATATGAAATGTCCAGAATCACAGACAGAGATAAGATTTCTTTTTTAGAAGTTTTGAAAATGTTCTGGAATTAGATAGTGATGATGACTGCACAACAATATAAATATACTAAAAACCAATAAATTGTATAGTTTAAAATAATTAAAATAGTGAATTTTATGGTATATGGGTTTTATCTCAAAAGAAAAAATCTCCCCAAAGTATTCAGAACTCCGTTCCTAGGAACACTGGTCCAAGTGACTAACCATTGCCTTCTCTCACTCAAAAATATCAAAACAACAAAAACAAAACCCTGGTATCACCTGTCCCTTTTAATTAGCATGTCAGGTAATTTAAATATACAGTTGCAGATTAAGACATCTACCATCTCGTCCATACAACTTTCAAATATTTAACAGCAATATGTGGCTCTACGTAGATTTACCCTTCAATCCACAATCCTGGTCATATTTTACATAAAACAAAAGAACTGGAATGAATAGAACAGGAAATAAATATTTAAACCAAATAGGTAAAATAGTAGACATCAAAAAGACAGGACGGGGAGGCGGGGAGTCAAGATGGCGGCGTAAGCAGACTCGGAACTCACCTCCTCCCGGGGACACAGACAATTCACAACTACTCGTGGAAAAATTACCCCTGAGACAGAACTGAAAACTAGATAAGAGGAACTCCTGCAACAACGGACAATCCTAACTGAGGTGGAAGAGGCACAGACTCCCTTCTGGAGAGGAAAAACGCCGCCTTCACAAGCCGCCAGCTTCACGGCGTCCGGGAGCAGCTCACAGGTACGCAGCCCTCACTGGAGGCGCGGGGCCCTGAGCCGGGAGCGCCCCCGCTGTGGGCATTTTGTGGACCCAGCACAATCGAGACCAGCGGCATAATATCTGACTTTGCCTGCTACTAAAGCATTGGGGAGCACCCCCAGAAAACCCGGTTCACAAAGAAACTAAAACTGGCTCTTAAAGGGCCCGCACGCAAACTCACCCGTTTCAGAAAGCATCCTAAAATCACCAGAAAGAAAGGTGCACAGTGCTGTGGTGAAAAGAGACTCACCTAATAGGCCCTGAGTGCATCTCGGTGAGGGGTGAGACCTCTCCAGGGACTGGGACATTGGCGGCGGCCATTGTTGTGGCCTGGTGTGGGCGTGCTGACACAGACGCCATTGGAGTTCTCCCTGAGGCCTGCTAGCCCAGGGACTGCCCCACCCACTAGAGCACCGATTTAATCCAGCTCAGCCAGGGCAGGCAGCCCACCCCAGAGACTGGCCCCACCCAACAACAAGCCCTCAGGCAACTTGTGGGCCTGCATAGATTCTGCAGCATGGCAACTGAGCCCACTTCAGTGGGGCAGGGCAGGCACAAGGAGCAGGTGGAGTGTGTGGTGCTCCCGCCGTGGAGAGACTGGATCCGCTTTGGGAGGTCGGGGTGCGTACAGGGGGCAGGACTGTGTTGACTGTGTGTGTGGACCTGTGGGTGGCAGGGTTTGTCAGCTGCAGAACACTTGTGCTTCTCAAAGACCCACATAGGAGGCTTGCCCCACCTTCCAAAGCCTGAAACGATTGGGTGCTCCTGTGCCTGAGGCCAGCCCCACCCAGCTGCAATCCTCAGAGAGCTGACAAGAGACCTAATAGGCTAGAGGCTTACAGCAATTGTAAGGCCCTCAGCCTAACAACCTGCCATGCTGGGGGCCTACTCACTTAAAAGAAATACTGTAACACAAATGTGGTATTAGAACTTGCAGCGAACTGTGCTGGGGCTCCCCACACCTGATACAGAGACTGAAGGGCCCACAACAACTACAAGCAGCTGAGCATTACAACAGCTGGCCAGGAGCATAACTCGGCCTCCCTGGGCGCCTACAGGGAGAGCAAACAGGCCACAACAGAAGGACACACGTAGCCCACATAGGGGTCACCTCTGGAACACTGAGAACTGAGGGAAGCACACCGGAAGCCTCCTAAGGCATCACTTACATAAGGTCACCTATCCAAGAGCAGGAGACGTAGCTGACCTACCTAATACGTAGACACAAGCACAGGGAAAGAGGCAAAATGAGGAGACAAAGGAATACATTCCAAGTAAGGGAACAGAACAAAATCCCAGAAAAGGAACTAAGTGAAACAGAAATGAGCAACCTACCCGACAGAGAGTTCAAACAAAGAGTGTTAAGGATGCTCACTGATCTGGGGAGAAGAATAGATGAACTCAGTGAGAATGTCAACAAAGAAATGGAAGATATAAAAGAGAACCAATCTGAAATGAAGAATACGTTACTGGAAATGAAAAATTCACTAGAGAGACTCAAAAGCAGAGTAGAGGATACAGAAGAAGGGATCTGTGAGCTGGACGAAAGACTAGAAGAAATTACCCAAGGTGAACAGGTAAAAGAGAAAAGAATTAAAAAGAGTGAGGACAGTCTAAGGGACCTCTGGGACAACATCAAGCGCACTAACATCCTTGTTATAGGTGTCCTGGAAGGAGAAGAGCGAGACAAGTGGGCAGAGAATCTATTTCAAGAAATAATAGATGAAAACTTCCCTAACCTAAGGAAGGAAACAGACATCCAGGTACAGGAAGCACAGAGAGCCCCAAACAAGATAAACCCAAAGAGGCCCACACCAAGACACATCATAATCAAAATGTCCAGAATTAAAGATAAAGAGAGAATCCTAAAAGCTGCAAGAGAATGTCAAGTTACATACAAAGGAAACCCCATAAGGCTATCAGCTGACTTCTCAGCAGAAACCTTACAGGCTAGAAGAGAGTGGCAAGATATATTTAAAGTGCTAAAAGGAAAAAATTTACAGCCAAGAATACTCTACCCAGCAAGGTTATCATTCAAAATGGAAGGAGAGATCAAAATTTTCCCAGATAAGCAAAAATTAAAGGAGTTTGTCACCAAGAAACCAGTGCTACAAGAAATGTTAAAGAGACTGACTTAAGGGGAAAAGAGAAGACCACAAATAGGAAAAAGTATCTATTTTCATGATTAGAACGTAATGGATACAAATACACAAAAAAGACGTTAGATATGATATCAAAAACATAAAAGGAGGGAGGAGGGGAGTTAAGAGTACAGCGTTCAGACAGAGGTCAAACTAAAGTGACCATCAATACTGTACAGAAGAAGAAAGGAACAGAGAAGGACTACTAAAACACTGAGAAAAAAAAAAAAAGTTAAAAAATGGCAGTAAGTACATACTTATCAATAGCTACTTTAAACGTCAATGGACTAAATGTCCCAATTAAAAGGCATAGGGTGGCTGATTGGATAAAAAAACAAGACCCATATATATGCTGCATACAAGAGATACACTTCAGACCTAAAGACACTCACAAACTGAAAGTGAAGGGACAGAAAAAGATATGCCACGCAAATGGCAATGAAAAGAAAGCTGGGGTAGCAGTACTCATATCAGACAAAATAGACTTTAAAACAAAAACTGTAAAAAGAGACAAAGAAGGGCATTACATAATGATCAAGGGAACAATCCAACAAGAGGATATAACACTTGTAAATATCTACACAACCAATGTAGGTGCACCTAAATATATAAAGCAATTATTAACAGACATAAAAACAGAAATAGACAGTAACACAATAATAGTAGGGGACTTTAACATTCCACTTACACCAACGGATAGATCATCCAAACAGAAGATCAATAAGGAAACATTGGCATTAAACGACACACTAGAACAGATGGACCTAGTAGATAGATACAGAGCATTCCATCCAAAAACCGAAGAATACACGTTCTTTTCAAATGCACATGGAACATTCTCCAGGATTGATCACATATTAGGCCACAAAACAAGTCTCCATAAATTTAAGAAGATTGAAATAATACCAAGCATCTTTTCTGACCACAATGGTATGAAACTAGAAATCAACTATAGGAAGAAAATCAGAAAAGCCACAAATACGTGGAGATTTAACAAAAGCTACTGAACAATGACTGGGTTAACGAAGAAATCAAAGAAATCAAAAGATACCTGGAGACAAATGAAAATGAAAATACGACATGCCAGAATTTATGGGATACAGCAAAAGCGGTTCTAAGATGGAAGTTTATAGCGATACAGGCCTATCTCAACAAACAAGAAAAATCTCAAATAAACAATCTAACAATGCACCTAAAGGAACTGGAAAAAGAAGAACAAACCAAGCCCCAAATCAGTAGAAGAAGGGAAATAATAAAAATCAGAGCAGAAATAAATGAAATAGAGACCAAAAAAACAATAGAAAAAATTAATAAAACCAAGAGCTGGTTCTTTGAAAAAGTCAACAAAATTGACAAATCTTTAGCTAGACTCACCAAGAAAAAAAGAGAGAAGGCACAAATAAGTAAAATCAGAAATGAAAGAGGAGAGGTTACAACAGACACCTCGGAAATACAAAAGATTGTAAGAGAATGCTATGAAAAGCTACATGCCAACCAATTCGACAATCTGCAAGAAATGGATAAATTCTTAGAATCATACAACCTTCCAAAACTGGATCAAGAAGAAGGAGAGAATTTGAATAGACCAATCACCAGTAAGGAGATCGAAACAGTAATCACAAACCTCCCCAAAAATAAAAGTCCAGGACCAGACGGCTTCCCTGGTGAATTCTACCAAACATTCAAAGAAGACTTAACACCTATCCTTCTCAAACTCTTCCAAACAATTGAGGACGGGGGGAAGCTCCCTAACTCATTATGAAGCTGACATTACCCTGATACCAAAACCAGACAAGGACAACACAAAAAAAGAAAATTACAGGCCAATATCACTGACGAACATCGATGCAAAAATTCTCAACAAAATACTAGCAAATCGCATACAACAACACGTTAAAAAGATTATACACCATGATCAAGTGGGATTTATTCCAGGGATGCAGGGATGGTTTAACATTTGCAAATCAATCAACGTAATACTCCACATTAATAAAATGAAGAATAAAAATCACATGATCATCTCAATAGATGCAGAGAAAGCATTTGACAAGATACAGCATCCATTTATGATAAAAACTCTGAATAAAATGGGTATAGAAGGAAAGTATCTCAACATAATAAAGACCATATATGAGAAACTCACAGCTAATATCATCCTCAATGGTGAAAAACTGAAAGCCATCCCTCTAAGAAGAGGAACCAGACAGGGATGCCCACTCTCACCACTCCTGTTTAACATAGTACTGGAAGTCCAAGCCAGAGCAATCAGGCAAGAGAAAGAAATAAAAGGGATCCTAATTGGAAAGGAAGAAGTGAAACTGTCACTATTTGCAGATGACATGATTTTATATATAGAAAACCCTAAAGAATCCATCAGAAAACTTTTAGAAGTAATAAACGAATATGGTCAAGTTGCAGGATACAAAATCAACATACAAAAATCAGTTGCATTTCTATACACTAACAACGAAGTAGCAGAAAGAGACATTAAGAATACCATCCCATTTACAATTGCAACAAAAAGAATAAAATACCTAGGAATAAACTTAACCAAAGAGGTGAAAGAGCTGTACACCGAAAACTATAAAACATTGCTGAAAGAAATTGAAGAAGACACAAAGAAATGGAAAGATATTCCGTGCTCTTTGATTGGAAGAATTAACATAGTTAAGATGTCCATACTTCCTAAAGCCATCTATAGATTCAATGCAATCCCTATCAAAGTTCCAACAACATTTTTCACAGAAATAGAACAAAGAATCCTAAAATTTCTATGGAATAATAAAAGACCACGAATAGCTAAAGGAATCCTGAGAAAAAAGAACAAAGCTGCAGGTATCACACTCCCTGATTTCAAAATATACTACAAAGCTATAGTAACCAAAAGAGCATGGTACTGGCACAAAAACAGACACACAGATCAATGGAATAGAATCGAAAGCCCAGAAATAAACCCACACATCTATGGACAGCTAATCTTTGATAAAGGAGCCACGAACATACAATGGGCAAAAGAAAGTCTCTTCAAAAATGGTGTTGGGAAAACTGGATGGCCATATGCAAAAAAATGAAAGTAGACCCTTACCTTACACCATACACAAAAATTAACTCCAAATGGATTAAAGGCTTGAATGTAAGACCTGAAACTCTGAAACTTCTAGAAGAACACATAGGCAGTACGCTCTTCGACATCGGTCTTAGCAACATCTTTTCAAACACCACGTCTGACCGGGCAAGAGAAACAATAGAAAAAATAAACAAATGGGACTACATCAAACTAAAAAGCTTCTGCACAGCAAAGGAAACCATCAACAAAACGAAAAGACAACCTAACAATTGGGAGAAGATATTTGCAGACCATACATCTGATAAGGGCTTAATCTCCAAAATATATAAAGAACTCATGCATCTCAACAACAAAAAAACTAACAACCCAATTAAAAAATGGGCAAAAGACCTGAACAGACATTTCTCCAAAGAAGATATACAGATGGCCAACAGACACATGAAAAGATGTTCAAAATCACTAACTATCAGGGAAATGCAAATCAAAACTACAATGAGATATCACCTCACGCCCGTCAGAATGGCTATAATTAACAAGACAGGAAACAACATGTGTTGGAGAGGATGTGGAGAGAAGGGAACTCTCATACACTGCTGGTGGTAGTGCAAACTGGTGCAGACACTATGGAAAACAGTATGGAGATTCATCAAAAAATCAAGGATAGAACTACCATATGATCCAGCTATTCCACTGTTGGGTATTTATCCAAAGAACTTGAAAACACCAATTTGTAAAGGTATATGCACCCCTGTGTTCACTGCAGCATCATTCACAATAGCCAAGACTTGGAAGCAACCTAAGCGCCCATCAAGGGACGATGGATAAAGAAGCTGTGGTACATATACACAATGGAATACTACTCAGTCATAAGAAACAATGAAAACCAGCCATTTGTGACAACATGGATGGACATTGAGGGTATAATGCAAAGTGAAATAAGTCAGAGGGAGAAGGTCAAATACCGTATGATTTCCTTCATTAAGTAGTAGATAATAACAATAATAAACAAACACATAGGGACAGAGATTGGATTGGTTGTTACCAGAGGGGAAGGGGGGAGGGAGGAGGGTGAAAGGGATAATTCGGTACATGTGTGTGGTGATGGGTTGTAATTAGTATTTTGGTGGTGAGCATGATGTAATCTATGCAGAAATAGAAGTACAATGATGTACACCTGAAATTTTTACAATGTCATATACCAATGTTACTGCAATAAACAAAAAATTGAAAAAAAAAAAAAAAAGACAAGACGAAAAACAAATAGAACCCAATTCATAAGTTTATATTTCATTATCATTATTGTTTCCTTTCGCTTTTCCAACAGTGCAGCCATGTTTAAAATCATTTTCTTTTCTTTCATTAAGGGTTTAAAGATTGAGAGGTAGTTATCTCTCTACTACGTTCGAAAATTTCTGTTCAAAATTCCTGACCAAAAAACCCAGTTTACTAATAGTGATACTAAGTAACAAGATCAGACAGTTAGAACACCTACAATATAAAAATGGGCAATTAATCTAGCCACTCTATCTTCAGCCAGATACTCTGCAGCATATAGGAGGTCCTATGGTGTAGCAAGAACCATGTTCTTATAACTATGGCAATAATTATTTATAAGGCAAAATTATAGTGGGGATTCCTTTTACAAGGGGGTCTTTACTGTTTCATAACAAATTCAGCTACTGTATATGGTACTCTAACTTTCATCCAATCATATGTCACATAAAATGGTTCCCAAATGAATAACATAAACTTGAATAAAAACTTAAACATATGCAAATTCAAAAAGACTAATTTATTCTACATTTTAATAATGCCCAAGGGTAGGGGGCATTCTGTCCTTCATATTTCATTTAATTTAACATCAAAGGAAATAATTTCCTTTGTACAAAAGCCAGAATTCGATAATAAACAAGTAAATTATATCATACACATAGGACATGTTTTTGTGGTTTGTTTTATTTTCCAGCTGTAACCGACTACAAATAACAGAAAGGTACATTTTATTATACTTCTGTTAAGTACTCCAGTAGCATTTGAACTAAAATAAACTATTTTAAAATGATTCGGCAATAGATGGTAGCTTATACAATGTACCTGCTAGTGGAACAATACCAAGGAAGAGGATTTTTTTTTCTTTTCTTTTTGTCAATTATGAAATATTTCCTACAGGTTAACAAGTATAGAAAATAATAAATACCCTTGTATCCATTTCATCAAACCCAATTCATCAAACCATAACATTATACTATATTTGCTTCAGAAATTTTTAAATAGATCAAGAGCTTTTACAACTTTGTTTAACCTATTGGGGGGGCTCACTAAAATGTCAATGAAAATGCACAATGTAAGTATAATTTTCCTTGTGATTTATACCACTACAAATTTATTTAAATTTTGTCTAAAATAAAACAGCTCAATAAAATTCATACTAAAAACATCTAACTACTTCTGGACTTACCTAATTTTTTTGAAATATCACTAACTCTACATTTTAACAGTTAAGTTGGTGAATAAATAATTTCTTTAACAAATGCCTATTTCACATATTCAGAAGTCCTAGTCTGAACATATGTTCATTTTACAGAATAGGTTTAAAAACTATCAATTCAAACATTACCCCCCAAGGAAAAATAAATCCTAATCTAACTAGTGGGATAAACAACTCATTAAAACTCAACTTGGACAAACTCCAGGATAAATTTAAGGAAACAGAAACACGTAGGTCTTGATTGTGTAGGAGCAAAGACTAAAAATGAATATGCCCTAATTGACAAATACTTTAAAAGATTCTGCTTGTACCATCTGCTGACAAATTATAATACAGATGAAATTTCTGGACCAATCTGGAATTTCTATAAAGAAAATTCCTCCTTCGAATTTTTAAATAAAAAAACACGAAAGTGGTTCTTACTACTCAATGGAAAGGAGTTCACTTAATCCATTCATGTTCATAGGAATACCATAAAATTTTTGCCATATGTACACTTGAGGAACAGCCATCCATTCTTAAAAATCAATACACATCATAGCAATTGAAAGAATATCCTCAACAATAGCTGGATCTAAAGATTTACACAGAGTCCCCAAATGCAAAGTTTGAACCTACAAATTGGTTCCAAAAACGTATTTTTATTACTCATATCCTGTACAGTAAAATAAAACTAAATCACTTTTTCCAAAACAAAATTAGAATAAAACTTCACTAACTCAGAATGACAGCAGTTTAAAAAGCTAAGAAATTTATATTTAGTTCTGTATACAATGACTTTTTAACTTATGCAATTCATCAATACTCAATGAAAAGAAAAACTTTTTTTTAAATTGAATGGACGGTAAAAGGAAAGGTTAAAGCTTCTCTTTCCTCCTTCAGATCCCAATTCCACTCCCCACAGATAACCACTTTTTCTAAGTTTAGCATACACACCTACAGACCTCTGTCTATTGATTTTATGCATTCACAGATACACATAATTTTAACGGATATATATGCATGTGTGTATATGTCTACAGCCTGCTTTTTACAACTAAATGACATATCTTAGAGATCACAAGGATCTTTCCACATCAGTACATATGCTGCCACATTGGTCTTTTTAATGTATGCTTGATATTATACTGTTTGAATCAAGTTTCACGTTCATCAGCGGTGTATTAGAGTACTCCTTTCTCAACATCCCCACCAGTATTAACTATCATATGTTTTAATTACAATGATTTTAGCATTTGCACATTGCTGTAAAATACAAATTATATCCTGTTATCTTGAGATATAAAAATATTTTACCATTTTTCAAATTTCTAAAATAAATAATATTATTTGAATTTAAACATTAGACAACAGCTAGAGAAAATGGGAAGTAAAACTTGTCTATCACTAAAATAAAAATATAATGAATGCCTTGATTATTACAGTATATAAAGTCCAAAATCTTATAATGAACTACGGGTGACAGCAAACAAAATACAAAAGGAGCAAAATCCTCCTTCATTAATCTCACCATCTCCTAGATAAGTTATCCAGTATAGATAATTAATTCATCTACTTAAGTAAAAATGTTTAACTACTCAAGAAAAAAGAGAGAGGAAGTGTGTTTATGCAATATATTTTATACATGTAATTAATAACATTCAAATATAATCTTAAGAATTCTGCTTTGGAAAATCACTAAAATTTTAGTTCAATTTCAGTAATTAATTATTAAAGTCACTGGGTTTTCCTTTGGCCAAGAGCACATTTTACATGTGTTACACAAGTAAACAAGAGACAGACTTGGTTGTCAAAAAAGCATACAATCTAAAACCTCATCAATCAGACAACCAAAAACCATGAAATCAATGACGTAATTATCAGTTGCAAGTCAATAAATACTTGTGCCTACCACAGATTCAAAGTTTTGAAGATAAATGTCCTCCATAGAAAAAGGAATGGTCCTTATGAAGCTTAAAGCAAAAAGAATGGAAAAAGCTACTAAATAATCACATAAACCAGTGTAAAATCACTTCTATGAAAAGTACAGTGAAAAACAGGAACAATATCCCATAAAAGAATACATTAGGGAGATGTGACCTGGTAAGAGAAAGTACCAATTGAGCCAATATCTGAGGGTCAGTAAAGATTATTTAGGCTATTGACTAGTGAAACAATATGGTGAAAGCCTTGGCTGAAAGAAGACAAACTGAAAAAAGGCAAGAAGGTGGGAGGAGATAGGAAGGAAGATATTCAGATGAATCTATACAGCCAAGAAGGGGCCAGATCATGGAGGGCATCGCAGAATGTTTTAAAGATTTTCATCTTTACTGTAAAAGCTATGAGAAGCAAAATATTTTAGGCAGGAAAAGGGCATAATTAGAACTATCTTCCAAAACCAAACCAATCAAACAAACCTGGCTGCAGATGTATAAGATAGTTGGTGATGAAGAATACTTCTCTAAATACTTAGAGAATCAAGAAAGAACAAGCAAAAACCACATCTTATTTGTATTGAGATTCAAAGGCCTACAGCACAACAATTTTCACATGATAGGGCCAAAAAAGTATTTTTAAAACAAATAAATGACTCAATCAACTGAAACTTGAAAAATGCTAAGTCTTAACAGATTCATCTAGGAAACATACTATTTTTTCTTTTTTTTTTTTTTATTGATGTTTTAATGGTTTCTAACATTGTGAAATTTTGGGTTGTACATTTTTGTCTGTCCATCACCATATATATGACTCCCTTCACCCCTTGTGCCCACCCCCCACCCCCCTCCCCCCACCCTCACTGCCCCTGGTAACCACAGTCCAGTTTTCTCTGTCCATGTGTTGGTTTATATTCCACATATGAGTGAGATCATACAGTGTTTGTCTCTCTCTTTCTGGCTTATTTCACTTAACATAATACGCTCCAGGCCCATCCATGTTGTTGCAAATGGGACAATTTTGTCTTTTTTTATGGCTGAGTAGTATTCCATTGTATATATATACCACATTTTCTTAATCCAATCGTCAGTCGAGGGATACTTAGGTTGCTTCCACTTCTTGGCTATAGTGAATAATGCTGCAATGAACATAGGGGTGCATAAGCCTCTTTGGATTGTTGATTTCAGGTGCGTTGGACAGATTCCCAGTAGTGGGATGGCTGGGTCATAGGGCATCTCTATTTTTAATTCTTTGAGGAATCTCCATACCGTTTTCCATAGAGGCTGCACCAGTTTGCATTCCCACCAGCTGTGTATGAGGGTTCCTGTTTCTCCACATCCTCTCCAACATTTGTTGTTTTTTGTCTTGGTGATTATAGCCATTCTAACGGGCGTGAGGTGGTATCTTAGTGTTGTTTTGATTTGCATTTCCCTGATGATTAGTGATGTTGAGCATCTTTTCATGTGCCTATTGGCCATCTGTATATCTTCCTTGGAGAAGTGTCTGTTCATTTCCTCTGCCCATTTTTTGATCGGGTTGTTTTTTTGTTGTTCAGTTGTGTGAGTTCTTTATATATTATGGAGATCAACCCCTTGTCAGATGTATGCTTTGCAAGTATTCTCTCCCAGCTGGTTGGTTGTCTGTTCATCTTGATTCTAGTTTCATTTGTCTTATGAAAGCTCTTTAATCTGATAAAGTCCCACTTGTTTATTTTTTCTTTAGCTTCCCTAGTCTGGGTAGGCATGTCATCCGAAAAGATTCCTTTAAAACCAATGTCAAATAGTGTGTTGCCTATATTTTCTTCTATGAGTTTTATAGTTTCAGGTCTCACCTTCAGGTCTTTGATCCATTTTGAGTTAATTTTTGTGAAGGGCGATAGCACATGGTCCACTTTCATTCTTTTGCATGTGGCTGTCCAGTTTTCCCAACACCATTTATTGAAGAGACTTTCCTTTCTCCATTGCATGTTCTTAGCACCTTTGTCAAAAATTAGCTGTCCGTATATGTGTGGTTTTATTTCTGGGCTTTCAATTCTGTTCCATTGATCTGTGTGTCTGTTTTTGTACCAGTACCACGCTGTTTTGATTACTATGCTTTGTAAAACATACTATTTTTTGAAGTTATAAATTGTAATGAAGAATACAGGCAAAGTTATTATCAAGCACTTACTAATAGTTACCAACATGCTCCATCACCAACTAATTAAAAGATGTCTAGAACAAGTGACTACATCTCTCTAGATCCACCACCATCTTCCCTAATCCTCCACTTCCACATTCATAAAATGGAGATGATAATACCCAACTTGTTTATTCCAAAGGTTGGTTGTGAGGTTCAAATAAATCCCTGTATGTAGTGGAATTAGTTAAGTACAAAATGCTAGACAAGAGTATGTGCTTTCTTAGAGATTTCTAAGAGATGCTTCTCTTAGAGATTTTCTTCTGCCGCTAAATATGCACTGTATGATCTTTTGAATATGGAGATCTCCAATGATTATTTGTTCCTAAATTTCAAGTTAATATATTAAAAAGAGATTAAATCATCAAATACAGTTAAGAAATCTAGAGGCAATGATAAAAAAAACAACTTAGGCTCAATTTAGTGATTTCTAACAAAGACATTTCCCTTTTAACAAATATACTAATAACTTAGAAGGTTTTTTGAATATACTCTCAAGTTTCAGTTCCCCAAAAATAAAGAAACACAGATGTATTTAAAAGATTCTGTCACTAGAATAAAATGTTATCACAGGATACTGTTCTCCCACTGTCGTACATACACAAAACCAAATACTAAAAAAAAACAAGTATAATTCTTCCTACAGAAAGAGACTTAGGTCTTGTAATAACATTCTCCAATATTCAAAAATCAAGTGTAAAGGCAATAATCTAAGAATGAATGATGAATGTTGACTGGGTACCACTAAACAAACTATTTTACTAAGTTTAAAACTTTTAACAAGGGAAATAGATGGATCATATTTGCCTATACAACTTCACACCCAACTGATCATAAAATTGCATGTGGAAAACATCAAATTTTCCAAAAGCACAATCAAAGAAAACCTTCTGTTCTCATTGGACCAACACTCTCTCTGGTTGTTAACATGTGTCACATGCTCTTCATGCCCTTGCTTAAAAAATCAAAGGGAAAAATCTAACTGATGTTAAGATAGATGCTATAATTGTGTTTTTCATATCTTTTTAATTCCATACACATACACACTCTTTAAAAAACGATACTCTCTTGGGGGTCACCCCAGTGGCGTAATGGTTAAGCTTGTGTGCTCTGCTTTGGCGGCCCAAGGTTCATGGGTTTGGATCGCAGGCGTGGACCTACACACCACTCATCAAGCCATGCTGTGATGGCATCCCACATAGAAAACAGAGGAGGATTGGCACAGCTGTTAGCTCAGTGACAATCTTCCTCAAGCAAAAAAAAAAAAAAAAAGAGGAAGATTGGCAACAGATGTTAGCTCAGGGCCAATATTCCTCATGGGGGGTGGGGGAGACGACACCTATAAAAGTAGGTATTTTTCAACCAGCCATTTATTTAAACATATTATAAAATCAGAAGCACAACATGAGGAAAAACAAAAATTGGTAGGACTCTTAACATATACAAAAATCGGTCAGTCTTTCCAGGGAATTTTTTTCAAACAATAATGCATTAATATTTTAAATAAATGTACTTTATTAGCAAAATACAAAAGCATTAGTAATACAATCATCAACAATATTTATAACTTCATAATTGAATATTTTTACCTACAATGTGGCAAAGTGTTGAAAGTAACCAAACTAAACCCCAAACCAGTAAAAGCAGAGACTTTAAAAGTTAGTACCAAGAAAGAGACAAATAGAACATCTGATGAAAACATGTTCAGAACCAATTATGTCAATTATTATATTTAAGATTCTGGACTATTAGTCATATAAAGATTACTTATGAAGTATTATTTCTTTAAAATTTTAAAATATGTGTGTTATTAAAAATCATTTAATCAGGACAAATTCACAGAAAAATCAATGACATACTTTGGAGGAAAATATCCTTAATCAAAATAAAGCCTAGATTCATTTCTATTCTGTATTTCCCAACTCCCAAAAAGAAATATAAATATAAATAGATATATATGGATTTATATTAAAATTATTCTTTCTGATATGAACTGGTATTTCAGTCTTCAAATGCAATTTAGGTAAAATTTTCCCCTTGATACAGGTTGTAAATAATTTAATCAAATTAAATAAAATACAAAGAACAATAAAAAAATAAGTTTTTTAAAAATTTTAACTTAAGAGTTAGACTTCTAATACTTGTTGTCACAAAATACATTAGAGTTCTATGATATCTCACGTTAAAATTACATTTCTATTTCCCTATTTTTATTACTCTTTTTAAACTATCTTTTTAAAAAATTACCTAAGCAAAAGACGTTCAATACAATAAAATGAAAATATGTGAATACGTGTATATAAAATCTAGTTACAAAACCCCTTATTATGCAACTGAAAATACTACATGCCTCAGTCTCTGGCAGCCCTGTGGCTAGAGAAATCCCAGAAGCCCTAGTGAAGAGAACCAGTTGCCTGATGGGTTTGGGTGAAGGATGGAGCACTACCGCAAGGAAGAGTAGGTTGCGAGCTATCAAGCTGCCAACCAGTCATCCCCTGGTCACCCTACAACTGGAGAACTGAGATAGGCATTACCCTTTACCATGCGCCAACTGCCCTCGCCAAAAGCTGACACACTCCAGGAGGACAGAAACGGACTGACTGCAATGGGACAAGAGAGAAATTTTGGGGGTGACAGAAATGTTCTATATTTTGATTTTTTTTTTTTTTGCAGGGAAAAATTAGCCCTGAGCTAACATCTGTTGCCAATCTTCCTTTTTTCTCTTCCTCTCCCCAATCCCCAGTACATGGTTGTATATCCTAGTTGTAATTCATTCTGGTTCTTCTACGTGAGCTGCCGCCACAACATGGCAACTGAGAGAAGAGTAGTGTGGTTCCGAGACCTGGAAGCGAACCCAGGCTGCTGAAGCAGTGAGCGCTGAACTTTAACCACTAGGCCATCAGGGCTGGCTCTCTATATCTTGATTTTGATGGTGGCTACATGACTGTATATATCTGTCAAAAATCATTGAATTGTAAACATAAAATTGTTGACTTTGCTATATTGAAATTATACTCTAATTTTAAAATGAAGACAGTGTTACTGAAAACACTGGTATAATTCATATAATAAACCATTATAGAAAACTTGATAAACCACATTCTACACAACTCTAAAGTACTATGAAAGCTTGCTATAGCTATATACTATTTTCAGGGGTAGCCAGTCCATTAAGTACTTTTGCAAGTTTTAAAATTACTCACAGGATTTTAAGAGAATAAAATAAGGATACCTTGAGAAATAAATTAAGTATGAAAAATTAAGTATACACCTTCAAATACGATTCCTCCCAAAAAAATAGTAACAAGAAAGAACATTGTAAGACTACAGAAACAAACATCTAGAAAAAACCCTAAGGGCACTCATATATCTGAATATTTGCATTTATTAGAATGCATTAAAATTGAAGATATTCAAGAATGGTACATTTAACTTATATTTCTCTTCAGATGCTAGAATATAAAAGAATATTTGCTTTAGAATATTAAAGCTTCATTTATTAAAAAATTAGATTAACAAAAAAGAAAACTGAGTTTGAGTACTTTAGCTACCTTTTCTTCCTTAAACATTAATACGATTGAATATATCTGTTCTTTTTCTAACATCTTCAAAATTTAAGTTGGCTGATCTAATAATGTTTATAGAATTAATTAAACTCTAGTTCGGTTCATTTTAATTAACATTTGTTGAAAACCAACTATATGCAAGATCCTGCAGCATAAATGCAAATATGAAAAATAAAACTAGTCAAGATGCAAAAACAATAAAGTCCTATAACGACAAGACTAGGCATTTTCAAAGTGAGTTAATTTACCAAAGATTTAAATTTAAAAAAAAAGACCAGTACCCACTACACATCTTCCTGAGAAAGGCAGACAAGTCTGAGAGAATTAAATGATATGTTTAAATGAGTTTTAATACTGATAATCACAGACCAAGAAGGAGCTCTCACACCATTCCCACCCCTATAATTTCTCAAAAATTATGGCAAAAGCTTATGTCTACTTGAGGTTGAAGAAGGGGCTAATGATACAAAAGGATATTCTTAGAACATCCCAAGTGACAGTTACAGCAGCAAATCGGACAAGGTTTGGAAACCCTTCATCCAACTCTGGAATTTAAACATCTCTGGGTAAGAGTAGGGATAGTTATTTGTAAGCCTGAATATATTTACTCCATTAAGGAAAGCCACATAGAGATGCAGAATAAAAAAACAAGTTAGCTAATGAAACATGCTACGTAAGGATGAACCTCAAAAACATCGTGCTAAGTGAAAGAAGCCAAACGCAGGATACCACATATTGTATGACGCCACTTATATGCCATAAAAGATAAATTTATGGAGAAACAAAGTCGATCAGTGGTTCCCAGGGGCTAGAGATGGAGATTAACTATAAATGGGTATGAGGGATCTTAACTGAGGGGATGAAAATGTTCTAAAACTGATTTACAGTTAACAGTCACACCACTCAGTAAAGTTACTACTGACTTGTATACTTGAAATGGGCAAATTTTATGCTAAATGAAGTATCTCTCAATAAAGCTGTTTATAAAAATAAAAATACAAATTAGCAAAGCTTTTCATATGGAAGAACGTCTAAGGATGCAAACTTAACACCAACTTGCGATAACACTCTCTCATCAATGGTGGAAGGGACTGCTAATCTTGGGTCTTGATTCAGATAGATCTAAAATTGAATTCCAACTCCACTACTTATTATATGTATAAGCACTAATAAGTTAAGACAAAGATATGTATAAAATGGGTATAAAAGTATCTCTCTCATAAGGTTGCTATGAAGATTAAACGAGATAATGCACATAAGATTCTTAGCACTACTCCCGGCACACATATGCTATTATTATTAATATTAATTCTGTATTATTAAAACTCTCCCCACAAATTTCTCATATGTCACTTAACCAAATTGAAAAATAATTCTGTTCATGGGTTTTTAAAATATAAATTATATGCAAGTTAGAAATATAAGTATTTCTCAATGAATATAGAAAGTTAACCTCTGTAAATACTGGAGATTTTAATATACGTTAAAGTAACTGTTGAGAAATTGAATTTTTAGAAAAGCTTACATTAAGTCCAGATTATCAAGTACACTCTACAAAATCATTCAACAATAACCAGAGAATGTTTTCAAAAAGCTGGAAAATAAACAATAATATATTTAATTGATTTATTCAATGAGTTTTCATTAATCAGTAGGAACTTATATTTCAGTTCCTACCACTATTTGCTCTACTACTAATGAAACGGTTTTCAGTTCAAATATGAATCATTAAGAAAAATTAAATGGAAAAATACTGAATAATTCAAAAATATTACGCAATCAAAAACTATGTAAACATCTCCTTCCAAGGACCAAAACAGCAAAAAGAACAATTTTATAATTAGATTTTAAAAAACACTATACACAGCCTCTTAAAGCAATTTTTCTCTCCTTAAAATTCCCTTAACTGGGCCAGCCCCGTGGCTTAGCAGTTAAGTGCGCGCGCTCCGCTGCTGGCAGCCTGGGTTCGGATCCCGGCGCGCACGGACGCACCGCTTCTCCGGCCATGCTGAGGCTGCGTCCCACACACAGCAACTAGAAGGATGTGCAGCTATGATGTACAACAATCTACTGGGGCTTTGGGGGGAAAAAATAAATAAATAAAATCTTAAAAAAAAAAAAAAAATTCCCTTAACTAATAGAGGGTATGTTTTCTACTGCCATGAAGGCAGGTATCTTGCCTGTTTCGTGTACTGGTGTATCTTTAGCCAGAGGCCTGCAGAGTGTTTGTCATCGAGTGGGCATTCATCACATATCTGTGGAATAGGTCTGAATGAATGAACAAAGAACATTCTCAAGTGTGTGAAAAGGCAGACAAACATAGTTGAAAAACTCACTGGAGTTTAAAAAAAAAAAAAACTGAAACTCACTGGGGGACATCATTCACAAAATTAAAGAAAACATGCACCCTGTCTACTGTGGTCATCCTTACCTGCTTTAATCAATTCCTGATAAGGATACAAAAGAAAAATTAAGCATGAAAAAGTTAGAAGACAAAAACAGAAAGTACGAGCAAAACGAAAAAAGGTTCTAAGAAATAGGCAAGGAAAAGCCTAATAATGGAAAGATGGTTTCATTAACAAGACAAGGCAACTGTGCCCCAAGTCACACAACACAGAATCCCATAAGATGGAAGACTAAGTTACGTCATGCACAGAGCCATCTGGCAAGTGGTCCACTGCTGTATGCCTGACCTGAGATTACAACTCAAACAAAAATATCACATCTTAGTAGATGGTACTAGCAAGTCCTAACCACTTGCTTTAATAAGTTTGGTTTAAATTGCACCAATTTGCTACAAAGGGAGTTGTTACAATACAAAAGGTTAAAAAAAATACTTCAATAACTTATCCAAATCAAAAGAAAAAGCTGGTATGAGAACAGTTTGCACTACGAACTTCCCAAATCAAATTTACTATATGATGTAATGGAGAAATATTGATCAAGATGGGATATTTTCAATTTGATCATGCTTAACCACCTCTATCGTGTAGGCTAATGAGATAAAATAAAGCATGCATATTTTGTTTTAAGGCAGTAAAATTTGGACTTAATATCCCACCCTTAGGGTCTCCCAAGACAGCACATTCTTATGTGTCCAATCTAAAACTTCAGGTGGGCAAAAAAGAGCATTTTTTAAGGAAATTCAAATTCAGGCATGAAACAGATATGAATTGAGCCAAAGACAAATGAAGATTGCTGTATTTCTCTCTCAACTGCCCTGAGCTTCTTTAAAAGATCTATAAATTTTTAAGAACTATAGAGCCATTTGACTGAAATAAGGTGACAATTTCAGAAATCATGCACACAGTTTGATGAACGAATCATACTTTGATTTATCTACCTTTGAAGTAGAAATCTGCACCAGCAGTGTATGTCAGTTTCAAGAGGATCTGACAGAGCTAAAAAGCAAAAAATGCTAGATTTTTCAGAGACTAACATATGAATCCCAGTCTACCCTGAAATGCCTAGCTATGTGACCATAGACATTGTTCAAATCTGCTTGGATTTGTTAAAATATATTTTCTTTCATTAGATTGTTAAAATTAATGTTAACATTCATCATTAGAAAAATAATCTTGTAATCAGAATAAGTCCCTTGGCTGAACTGATTTACCACTTAATAATACCCCAGAGCTATATTTCAGTATTCTCTTAGATCTCAAATTGAATATCAATGAGCACTAGGCCTATGACAGTATATTTTTAATGAATAATGCTCACAAAAATACTTCTGGATTTCTTTACTATTACTGCTTTTTTTTAAAACTCCTGTTTTCCAATAATTAATAAGCACTATTGCTAATAACAAAAAGATGATGAAGCCAATATGTATATAGATTTCAAAACATATATATATATATGTCAGCCAAGATGTATGGGAACTATCAGGTGTTTACAAATTCATGTTAAAAATAGGTACTAAGATCTCAATCTTTCTAACATTTCTAAAACCTTCTGTGTCCTCCTAAAGCCCATCCTGAATAAAAGAAAGCAACCAGATGAATGGTCATTTTATTTAATTGGTTGCTCCTTTGCTTTAATTTTGATCCTGTTTAGTACTATTGAACTTCTCTATAATGTGAAGACTGTCAAGGACTATATCTAACTTTTGAAGAGCTTAACAGATATATATCTTTAAAACATGTTTAAAATGAGAAGAAAATTAAGCAGTAAAAGATCTCCCTATACTGTAGAAAGTCATAAAATCTTTCTGCAGAAAAACAATCTGTTACAAGTCAGCCATCCCTGTAAACAGTAGAACAAAAACAACTGTGAAAATAAACTTATAAGCAATCCAAAGAATTCTAACAAATTTATCTTTCTCCTCCTCCCCAAATTAAGAAGAACTATTCTAAACATGCACTTGACCACTTTCTTCATGCTCAAGCTATACCAATTTTTAAGAAAAACTGTGCCAAATCTAAAGGATAAACTATTTCAAACAAAAAGCAAAAAATATAAAAGAAGTAAACTCAGATCCTGGCTTTGGAGTTAGATTAAGATAGAGAGACTTAACATTAAAAAGCAATGTGGTCCCACAGAACTGGAGAAACAACTTGCAAATTATAAACATAATAAAAAATTAATATACAGAATATATAAGGAACACCCACAACTTAACAAAAACAATCCGATTTAAAGATGGGCAAAGGACTCGAATATATATTTCTCCAAAGAAGACATACAAATGGCCAATAAGTACTTGAAAAGATGCTCAACATCACTAATCATTAGAGAAATGCAAATCAAAACCACAATGAGATACCATTCCATATTCGTTAGGATGGCTATTATCAAAAAAACAAAAATAACAAATGTTAGTAAAGATGTAGAGAAATTAGAACCCTTATGCACCGTTGGTGAGAATGTAAAATGGTATAGCCACTGTGGAAAACAGAATGACAGTTTCTCAAAAAACTAAATATAGAATTACCATATGATTCAGCAATTTCACTTCTAGGTATATACCCAAAAGAACTAACGCAGGGACTCAGATAGATATTTGTACACCCATGTTCACAGCAGCATTAGTCACAATAGCTAAAAAAGTGGAAACAACCCAAATGTCTGCTGATGGATGAATGGATAAACAAAATGTGGTATATCCATACAATGGAATGTTATTCAACCTTAAAAAGGAATGAAGTAAGAAGGGAAGGAAAGAAGAAAGGGAAGAAGGGAAGGAGAGAGGGAGAGAGGGGTGGGCAGGAGGGAGGGAAGGAGAAAGGAGGAATTCTGATATATGCTACAGCATGGATGAATCTTGAAAACTTTAGGCTAAGTGAAATAAGCCCGACACAAAAGGACAATACTGTATGATTCCACGTACATGAGGTACCTAGAATAGTGAAATTCATAGAGACAGAAAGTAAAACAGTAGCTACCGGAGGCTGAAGGTAGGGAGTAATGGGGAGTTATTACTTTAATGTGTACAGAATATAAAATTTATGGAGATGAGTAGTGGTGAAAGTAGCACAAAAATGTGAAGTAATGAATGCCACTGAATTGTACATTTCAAAATGGTTAAAATGGTAAATTTTGTCATGTATATTTTACCACAATAAAATAATAATTTTTAAAGCAGTGTGGTACAGTTGAAAGAGCCCTGAATCAAGAAAATGAGGATCAAATTGAGGCACTGATATTAATCAGTATGCTGTTAGGTAAGTAATTTGACCTCTCTGGGACTCAGTCTTTTCATCTTTGAAATGAGAAGATTGTAATAGATGATGTCAGGGTTTCTTTTCAGTTCAAAACATTCATGAAAGGACATTCCAGATGCAGAAGAATCAAAGCTGAAAATCAGGCTGCTGCCACTCAAGTGAAGAGAATTAACATCCTACTTAAGTCTTACCAGTTCTAAAACATTCTATTAAAGAGAATGTTAATCACAAAAACAGACAGATGAAAACAAACATAGCTTTGGAAACAAGGGAATTAAAAAGATCTATTTCCAGGAGCATTAAAAACGCCTAACTCTATGTTCTTGAGGCCTCAAACAATGGAATTAAAAAGGACGTGGCAGTTGAGCAAACACCATTCTGAACCCTGCGGGGTGGGTTACTTACTGCTAATAAATAAACGTTACCGGCATTTTTGTTAGACTTGAAGGGCCTAGCTTCCATTAAAGCTGTAAGCATTTACTATGCTGTTATTCTGAGCTAGGGCAGAAAAATGGCTGCTTCAGGTTCTGTTTTAGGGAGACAAAAGGATCACTATCTGCCTCACCTCTCCTTTAGACACCACATCATACCATGAGCCTACTAGTACCAAATCCTATATTTCCTAATTAACACTGAACTCAAACACGGATTCCATAGAAGCATCTTTCTCTCACAAATGAACTGTTCAATAACTTCACTAGTCAAAATCAAGCTATCTGGCACTGTGCTAAGTAGGGAGTGGGTACTTAGAGGGATCCCTCAATCTTGTAAAGAAAGATGTGTTTTCCCATATTCCTATGAGTATGAAAATGGCTCATAACATATATAAGCAAGAATTATGAAAGAAAGGAAATATGAAAGCAGATTTTAATTCAATAAAAGAAAGAACTTGAGAGCTGCCCAACAATGAATCTGGCTGCCTCACAAAGGAGCTAAACTTCCTTTCAATAAAATGTGGATAAATGACTATAAATCAAAGCTATAATAGACTCAGAAATTGAGGCAATGCCTAAGATTCCACCCAACCCTAACATCTACAATTTTATGAGATCAGCATCACAATAATATCTATATACTATTAATTGATACTAAGAGAGTTCAGATTTATCAGCTGTACTATCATATAACTAGTCTCTCAATACATGGAAATCCACTTTTACTATAAGGCAAGAAGCACACTGAACCCTCAAAAATGATTAATGCAAGATAATGTACGCCTTCACTCCTTCACATAAGAAAGGGATCAAGGACTTTGGAATCAGATAACCCTCCACGAGAATCCTTGTCCAGCCACTGTGTGACTTTGGACAAGTTATGGAACCTCTCTGAGTTTTAGTTTTATAAGAGGGAATATTATCTTACCTCACAGGGTTGTTATGAAAACTCTGTTAAATTACCTCACGTTGTATAAGAAAATACAGTACTCTCTTTCAAATCTTACCCATTCTTTAATAACCTGCTTAAGTTATCTTCATGTTCTCCATGACTTGCTAAGTCAAAGTAATTTTTCTCTGAAATTCCAAAGTATGTTGCATATCTCTATGAATAAGACCACATCTCTGAACCCTCAATTATAGGAGAAAGTGAACTTGAGACTGTACTATGGTTGCAGTTGAACAAGCTTGATCAGGAAGAAATGGGGCTAATGAACACTTGATTAACTGGTTTAACTATTTTTAAGTGTTAATATTAAAAAGCTTAGACATCCTTATTCATGTACAAGTCTAGGCTCAAAGTAACTTTCCAAATTCTCCCTCCACTGTATCCACTGACAGATCCAATGGACTAACTCTGATTTCCTTCAGACAATATTATGTACCCCCAGAAGCCTCCACACCCCAACCAACCTCTCGACCCCTGGATATCTATCTGATTGAGCCAGTCAAGCCCAATTCTAATGTCACTTCTCTGATGCCATCCTTGATGACCCAGGGAAATTTTTTACTTTCTTTAAACTAACAGGACATTCTGCTTAAGCCTCAATTTTGTAATTTAAAGACAACTGTTTTCATATGTGTCCAGTGTTCTCCCCTACTAGACTAAGTTTTCATGGTCAGGGAACATATCTTATCCTCATTCTATTCTACTTTATTATTTCCCCAATCTCAACACATAGCACAATGCCCATCAAACTACAGAAAATCAAAAATATTTAACGAATAACATCTAATCTACCCTAATACAATTGAAGCTTCTTAAGGAAGAGAGAAAATGGGAAAGGAATAAAAAAGAAACTCACATAAACTTCAGGTATTTATTTTTAAATGAAAATTGCAAATAAAAATGTATAAATTGTCAATATTCATGAAATAGAATGCCATACAGTGACAAAAGTGAACAATCTAAAAACTATATTCTACAGTATAAATAAATCTCATAAACACTGTTTTGAGTGACAGAAGCCAGTCAAAAAGTAATATATGTTGTATGATTCCATTTATATTAAATCCAAGAACAGACAAAACTATACCTATGCTATCATAAATCCGGATAATGGTTAACCTTGGAGGAGGGCGAATGAGAGAAGCTTTGGGGATGCTTACAATACTCTGTTTCTTGATCTTTCACCTGGTTACCAAAAGTTCAGTTCAGTTATGAAATACCATAATATATATACTTTTCTATAAGATATTAATATTTCAATTAAAAATTTAAGAAATAGAGTTAAAATATTTATCATTTCTCTGTTCTGAAAAAAATGTTAAGTCCAAGAATATATCTAGAAGCCTAAAAGCATTACTACTATAGAAATTGTAAAAATAACTATCAACAGGAAACCAAGGCTTAATTCTGCTAGTGATAATAAGGTTATGATACTTAACTGCCCTTTAACCAACTCTTCACTGCCTTTTTTTACATATCCTCTTATTTAAAAAAAGAGGTAAATTAATTGCTCAAGATTTCTGTCATTAAATGTTATTGGTGACTATGTCTTTCTCAGCATATCCTACATATTTCAATCCTGTTCTAAGGGACTAAAAGCACTAAATGTTAACGTGATGAAAAAAATTTTTTTGAAAAGCTTATATGTTTGAAAACTGTGTAATACAGAATGAAAGATAAAATATAACCAAAATATTTAAAAAAAAATAAATTCTAAGAAACTGGAGTTTAGTAATAGCTTGCTCATTGAGGCTAAAATATATTAGTAGAAACATTTAAATGGGAGAAAAATAACTTATTTTCAATCTTACTTAAACCACACATTTTTAAAATTTTGTTAGCAAAACTGATTCAAGTAAACGTGATTAGTTTGAAACTTAATTAACAGCTCAATTTAGAAATATTTTTAAACAAAAAGTATAAACTAATTTGCTAATTTACATAAAATCTAAAATCTAGATTTTCATTGCTAAGTCAAACATACCAACTAAAATTTTTCTCCAATGAGCTATAAAATATCTGTTTCAAAAGCTGTCGCCTGTGGTAACTTTGCTCTTCTCATTACTGAATAAAATATATACACAGCATCATATACGTGCCTTAAGAAACTCTGGAATGTGAATTTAAAAATCCAAATGAAACAGCTTATATAATTTGAGGAAGGGAGAGATCATGAATGGGAACAGAGTTGACATTTAATGATATAACCAGAGTGCCTTACCAAAATAATCCTCACTCGCTATATGGGTTAAATAAAATTCTCAGTTCTCATGTGATTTTGACTTAATTCAAGCCCTATATGATGTATTTTATCTGGTATTTTATTCAATTCATTTAACTAAGATACATCTCAATTTATTGAGTTTTGTGTTTATTACTTTCAAATTTAGAGTCACTAAGAATAGATTAATTATAGTTTACTTCCTATTTATTAAGCAAAACAATTTAAAGAAACTATTTCAAAGCAATACACTTCTGTAAAGTATAGCAAAAATATCTGAAATAAAGCAGAAGTGGCTTTAACTACAAAAAAGCAAATCATATCCAAATAAATATTAGAAGTCTGTGATCTCATGCTTTTAGTATTTAATTGGAATTTTTCTTTTAGATATCAGGAGACATATTTTAAATTTCATTTGACAATATTTATAGTAAGCCTTACACATCCTTAAAATAAGCCTTGTCTATTTAAATATTCATTTTTTTCATATGAAGGCTATAATTCATTTTGGAAATTTTAGCTTTTCATTTAAAAAAAGTGTTAAGCATTATCTATAGCAAATTGTACTGTGTTTCTAATAAAATTTCAGTGTTATGAATGATAAGTAAATCAGCACACAACTGAGATAACAGTATTCACAAATATCTATTAAAGTTGATATTGACATATCAACTGGGACATATCCCACAGTATTTCTTAACAGATCAGAATATAAAACTTGGCCCAAATGCAACATGCTATGTATACACAAATAAAAATTTTAAAAGTGAATCTCTATACAAGATAATAACATTTGAGGAATATGGATGACTACGGATAAAATTACATCCATCAAGAGAAATTAATAATAATCACTTAATACTGGTTTCATTTTATAGAATAACTGGTTCCAAAATTTAACCGCAACTTCTGTATTTTTTAATTTTCTGGACCAAAAGGTAGATTTCTTTGAAAATGTGAGCATTTACTTTACAAATTTCATTTTTAAATGTACATATTACTAAAGGAACATATTTTTAGCAAATGAAGTACTTTTAAAAAATATCTATTTTCTGAAAGTTATATTGCTTTTCATAAATAACTAATGGAAAACATATCCCGTAAAAATAAGGTTGCTAATTAGGATGAGAAAGCAAAAATATATTCCAAATAATTGAAATAATCTACATTTTAAGATGTAGAAATATTTCACTAGAATATTTAAACAATTATTTCTTTAATATATTAAAAGTATTGCTTTCAACTAAGAAAAAAAGGTATGATTAGTAACTATTGGCTTTCTTTCTACAAATCTCTTTGAATTTAAGGAAATATGGCCCATAAATAAAGTAATCCAATACCGAATGAAAATAAGGGCTAAAATCAGTTTCTTCCAACATACAGCCACTACACATAGACTTGTCAAATATTGTAAATCTCTGTCATGGGTATATTTTTCTCAGTGGCTATGAATACACATAAAACTGTTGTTTAGGTGATAAATGCTTCGGCCTTGATATTAATTTGCAACTTTTTTTTAGATCTTTGTCTGTATCCTCTCAAAAAGGAAAAAAAAAAGTATTTGCCCTTGCAGTTCCCATCACAGTATGAAGCAGCAACATTTTACTATAGCTCAAACATGGATTAACAGTTATTACCCCAACAACAGTTATTACTACCACAAAAGATACTATGACTTCAGACATTAAAAAGAGATCTTGAGTGTCTAAGTAAAAGACAGTATAACTTCAGATATTTTTCTAAGGTTTTGTATAAAACTAACACACTGGCATGAGACAGATACAACTAGTTTTTTCCCCTTCTAAGATAATAAATGAAAATTACCATAAACCACATTTTAACATAATACTTACCAGCATGTAGGTAGTTTCAGAAGTTTACCATAAAGAGCAGTGCTGAAAGAGGGAATAATCGTTACAGGTAAGCAGTAAGATCCCCTACAATCCAAAGACGTCAGTCTTGCCTGGAAACCAAATATCTGAAACAAAAGAAAAGATCCAAATGTTCACAGAGACAAAGTTTTAATAAGCACAGGATGAAATACATCAGTTTCAATTTGCTCTACAACAGCTGCACACTAAATATGTTCCAACGTCTTTTTCCACTTCCCAAACATCAACATTTTCTTTTATTCAATTTGACATTAAGTAAGTCAGAATTAAAAGATTTAAATATACAGTATTTCTTTCACATCCCAGAAAGATTACTGTTTTTTTTTTGACAAACCTTTTTCAGGTTCACATTTTATTTCTATACATAATTCTCATTTAGTGTTTTGTTGTCTCCGAAAATGCACATATTTTCTATTAATATAAACCGACTGCACTGTATACATTGTAGATATTAACTTTAATAAATTACTGTTAATATCATTATATGCCTAAAAGAACACTAACTACAACAAGAACAATCTTTAATTGCCTTCAATTAACATTAAATACACAAAGAAAGATACCCAAATATGTCCTAAAATGTTACATCTTTTCCCTTTCTTTTGTGAAAATAATTGTAGGGCTGAGGTTTTTCACCCCAGGAAATTTGGTACATGGTATAAATTACTCTTCATATGTTTATACTTAAAACGAGCAGATTATACTCAAAAATTTTATAAGCATTCCCTGAAATTCCTAAACACTACATTTGCCTTAATAGGAAGGATCAATATAACATCACACTTTATATGAAACATTGCAGAGAACTGAATATATTTCTGCTCCAATTATTTCCAATAAAGTAAAAGATAAACATCTCAAACAGGAAACACTAACACACAGGGATACAAAAAAAGTTACTGTTTTCCAACAACATGCAAAAGCAGCTTAATCTCAACATTTATCTTTCATTATTATTTTTTATTCCTTGAGTTTATAAAGCACTGACTTTCCTATCTCTAGGATTAAAATTAACTGCAAGTTCTACAGTGAAACATATTTAAAATTTCACAATAACTAATTTTCACAGCAAAATACTTTCTTTTAATGAACACAAATGACCAACTTCTTAGAAAGGATTAAGCTACTTCTAAATGGTTTCAACAAGCTATCACGCCCCTATCATTTATCCAACTGACAATTTTAACTTCTTTCCTCTAAAGTCAATTTTCAGTGAACAAAATAATTTTTTGGAAAGAAGACATTAGTTAGAATTATATATTTTGAGAGAAAATTGCATTTCAAAGGACCTACCTACCTATCTAATTACTATCAAGGAAAATGAAAGTGATACACCTACTAATTCCTATAAGTCCTGCTATTAACCAAGTGGCAAGAAATACAGAATTCAGAAGAAAAAGAAAAAACCATATTTCTAACACTTTAATGATCAACCTTAAAAATTAAGTTATTCCACATTCATTCATTCTCTTCGAAGATTTGTTCTGAGCAACACTGCATGCAAAGAACTTCTGGGCATTCTGAAATGCGCAATTTCAGCATTTCATATTTCCTCTCAGACTCATTATTTAAAAGATTCTGAAATTTACAGTTATTAATACCACTCAATACAAAACATGATTATTAAAACAATGCCCAACCTCCAAATATTTCAAGAGTGTGAATAAAGATAACATTTTATCATTTTAGATTATCTATCTTCAACTAAGCACCCTCTCAAGCCACTTTCTAATAGTCTATAAAATGCTCCAATAGTATAATCACAGACATTATCATTAACTGTACTGAGATGGAAATTGGGAGGAGATCCCCTGCTGGTTGTTTGCAGAACTGCAAAGGACTTTGGGGAAACTGCAGATTATTCTGTAATTTTTTTAAGCTTCTACTAAATTTACATGTCGCCCAGAGAAGCTTCTAAGGGAATATTCAAGCAAGTAAAAATTGTAATGAAAGAGGGCCTATCTACCACATCAAAAATAATTATTTCAAATTAACTAATTTTCAACTCTCTCTCAAATTACACCAATCAGATACATAGATTTACAATACCTGTGTAACCTAAAAACTTGTCAACAACACTTGACCAAAATTACAAATACTTCATCTAGAAAAAGAAAAACCAGTAGAGTATGAATTGAGGGGCTTTCACCAAGGATAGTTCATATAATCAGAAACAGAATAAAAGTACTGGACACTGCAAACTAATAGTCTGAAGCAGTAAGAATGTATGAAGCAGTAACTACTAACATAAATTTTAGCTGAAAGAAATGGCTACTTGAATGACTTACACATTACATTAAATAGAAAGTTAAACATGTAGTGCTACCTTTTAAAAAATCCAATTAGAAAACAATAAAAATAAATACATCATCTATATTTTAACACTTTACAACAAATGTTCTTGAATTAACATCTCAAATAGATGAAACCATAGTAGATTTAGAAACATACAACAACTTACTTCTAATAAGTTTTTAATAAAAATTAGTATGCTAAGTTAGGACTGGCAATGGTAGAAAGGCAAAAACTATAAAAAGCACAAACTGTAAATGACAATGAGAACACACAATAACTGTGATGTAAAATAAATCATTTTTATGCTGTTGCCATTATAAGACACTCGGTATAATAATGTAATCAGCATCCTAAAGATTTGTTCTTTTCTTAAAGGAACAAAAAAAATCAAGCATTACTTTCATGTAAAAAGTTAATCTGTATACAGAAATACATTGGAACATACAAAAATTGAAGAAAGAATTATTATAACTAGAATTCTACAGCATAATAATGAACATTTTAGAAAGAAAAAGCCATCAAGGGAAAAGGATAGAACCAGATCTAGTTGATTAAAATTTAGAACTTCAGAGCTAAAACTGCTTAGAGATTATTTAACTATATCATCTCATTCACATATAGGAAAAATGAAATCCAAAAAGGATAAAGAACTTCAAAACTACATATTGCTGGAACAGCAATATGATGCTTCACTTGATTTAGCTTATCTATTAGCTCACAATTCCACTCTGCCTTGCTTCCCTCCTCTCTCCAAAAAAGTAAGGTTGATTCTCTACTTATTCTTCAAGAAAAAACACTCTTTCTCACCACCACCTCTCCTCCAACCATCAGTAAAACTCCATTTCTCATCTTCATCAGCAAATATCTCAAAAGAGCAGCCTAGAGAATGCTACATTTTTTTTTTCATTGCCTACTCATTCCTTAAACCCTCTAAATCTAGTTTCTGTTCATGTATCCATTGAAACAAAAAGAAACTCTGGACTGAAACTGATACTTGCATTCTTTTCTTATGGAGAGAAATTAAGTATTTTCTCTTGATTTTTTTCCAGCACAATTTAAGTGAGGAAACAATAAATAATAAGTGATTTTTCCATCACCCAGAATTTTAAAAATACGAATACTGTGATTCTGTCATATATACTTTTAAACAAATAAAATCCTCCAGAATACATAAGGAATATTTACAACTCAACAATAAAAAGACAACTCAATTTAAAAATAGGCAAAAGATTTGAACAGATATTTCTCCAAAAAAGATATACAAATGGCCAATAAGCACACGATAAAAAATGTTCAATGTCATTAGTCACTATGGAAACATGAATCAAAACCAGGAGATACCAATTAACTACCACGAAGATAATTAAAATCAAAAGGACAAACAACAACAAGTATTAGTAAGGGTGTGGAGAAATAGGAATCCTCATTCGCTGGTAGTGGAACAGCAAAACAATGTAATAATCCCTTTGGAAAAAAAGTTTGGCAGTTCCTAAAAACATTAAAAATAGAGTTACTATATGACCAGGCAACTCCACACTTGAGTTCACACAAAAACCTATATACAAATGTTTGTAGGTGTATTATTCATAAGAGCCAAAAAGTAGAAACAACACAAATGCCCCTCAACAGATAAACAGATAAAATATAGTATATTTATACAATGAAATATTATTATTCAGCCATAAAAAAGGAATAAAGTACTGATACATGCCACAACATGAATGAACCTTGAAAATATTACTAAGTGAAAGAAGCCAGTCACAAAAGACCTTATGTTGTATGATTCCATGTATATGAAATATCCAGAATAGGCTAATATGTAGAGACAGAAAGTAGATTTGTGGTTACAAGGGGAAGAATGGGAGGAATAAATGGGGAGTGAAAGCTAATGGGTAGAGAGTTTCTTACTGGGGTAATGACAATGTTATGAAATTAGATAGTGATGATGGTTGCATTAACTCTGTGAAAATACTAAAAATCACCAATCTCCACTCTTTAAAAAAAGTGAACTTATGGTATATAAATTATCTCAGTAACGTTGTTATTCAAAAAATAAAAAACTTTACAACATAGCTAAAGTCTATT
The DNA here is from genome assembly GCF_020826845.1 of Diceros bicornis minor. Taxonomy (NCBI): domain Eukaryota; kingdom Metazoa; phylum Chordata; class Mammalia; order Perissodactyla; family Rhinocerotidae; genus Diceros; species Diceros bicornis. Next base: position 17,870,792 of record NC_080760.1, on the reverse strand, counting down.
TTAACCATGACCCTCACACTAGTCCCACTGGCCCCCCCAACAACGTCCAGACCACCTAAATCCACTTTCAGGAGTTTATAATGCATCATGTCCCTTTGTTATACCTCTACAGACCCTTTTATATCTGGGAACAATCTTTAGCATTATTATGTTTTCTTAATTTACATAAATGGCATCACACTATATATACACCATTACACTTCCTGGTATTCCCACCAAGAATTACATTGTACAGAACTTTGCACATGAGCATATATAGACCTCTAGTTGTATATTTCCATGTGCAAAAATTTCTCTAGGGCAGGGGTCAGCAAATTATAGCCCACAGGTCAAAGTCCACCTACTGTCTGTTTTTGTATTCTCTACAAGCTAAGAATAATTTTTACACATAAACATTTACTATCAATTTGATGATAGGGAACACTGAGTTGGAACCCCAATGAGGTGAAATGTTATCCCAAGAAAAAGAATACCATTCTTCTCATTAGCAAAACTATATTACAAAAAAGAGTACTCTTATATTTTGACTTTCATCAACTCAAAATTTATGGAAATTTGTTCTCTCTTATTATTTAAATACTTACATAATATCCTAAATTTTGCCTCTTGGCCCACAAAGTCTCAAATATTTACGATCTGACCCTTTAGAGAAAAGTTTGCTGACCCCTGCTGTAGGATGTATAGTGAAAATTGGAATGGATGGGTGTAAGGTAGATGTGTTTTCAAACTTATTAGATCCTGTGAAAGTACTCTCCAAAATTTACACACCCACCAACGGTGTATGAAAGGACCATTCCTCCAAAGCCCCAGCAAAAACTGTTTACTTCAGGTCAAAAATTACCAAATCTGAAAAATCCCAAGGGTTTTGAATTTGCTATAACCTTCTTGATATCTCTGAAGCATCTGCCATAGCTGATCCTTAATGAGTAACAAGGCCTTAAATTTATGTCTTATTCTCTAGTTCACAGGGTGCCTTCACTAACCTATTTTCAACACGTTTCAAATACCAGATGCTTTGTGATGTCTTAGCTACTTGACGCCATACATATTCAAATGATGAGTTTGGCAGTTAAAGAGAACTTGGTAACACATATGAAAGTTCATCTGCACGTTTTCTTCACATATCCATGCCAACTCTTTTAAATAATAAATTTCATTACATGAAATAGGAATTACATATTATTTCATTACATCATCAATACAGTGAAATTTAGGCATATAAAATTAAAACGAGCATTGATTATTTAAATTTGACATGCTATCTCTACTTAGACTATACATTTGTGTTTGCTTAGCAAAAACACTTATTATTTGGGGCCGGCCCGGTGGCGCAAGCGGTTAAGTGCGGGCGCTCCGCTGCAGCAGCCCGCGGTTCGCCGGTTCGGATCCCGGGCGCGCACTGACGCACCACTTGTCAAGCCATGCTGTGGCGGCGTTCCATATAAAGTTGAGGAAGATAGGCATGGATGTTAGCCCAAGCCCAGTCTTCCTCAGCAAAAAGAGGAGGATTGGCAGATGTTAGCTCAGGGCTGATCTTCCTCACAAAAAAAAAAAACAAAACACTTATTATTCAACATTTATCTTTCTGTATGTACCTATACTGGGATGTATTATTTATTTACAAGAAAAGATACAGAAGAGCTGAGCAAAGCCTCCAATAATTAACTTTACATAACTTGACTTAAAGCAATAAGAGAGTTTTCCTTTGCATCAAGAAATTAACATGAGAGGTGACATCAGCATGATGGTGGAGTGAGCCTGCCCCCCTGAACTCTCCCCCTCTAAGACACAACAAAAAAGGACATTCATATTCCAACAGAAGCTATTCACAAAACACAGGGAACCTCTGAGGCAGCCAGGCAGCGGTACACCAGAGCACTGAGGTGCTGGAATCCCCAGAGTAAGTGGAAGTGGAAGGAGGTAAGAGGACCTCCCTTCCTTCCCCAAGGACTGTGACCCAGAGACTGAGACCACACCACTCTCAGAGGAGGGGAGGGGCTGCTCCCCAAAGGAAAACCGGTGCTCTCCAAGACCCCTCACAGCCCGTGGGGAACCCCCTATGGAGGGAGCGGAACTGTTGCGAGGGTAGTTTCAACAACCTAGCCCCTCAGGAGGGCAGAGAGCAATAGCAAGGCGAGAAACCTCTGAGATTGGGGAGGCGAAAGTAAGCACCTCTCCCTCACTGGGCCTGCTCAGCCGGCGCTTCAGCAAAGCGATGCTTCAGCTCAACCCCGTCCCCAGAGGCAGCAGCCCCCAGGCACCCAGGCCCCACCAGCAGGAGCAGTGTGACCACGCCCCACCAGCACAGGCATCGGCCCCCAGGTGCCCGAGCCCAACCAGCAGCCACTTGCAAAAGAATGAAAGTAGACCATCTGCTTTCGCCATACACAAAAATTAACTCAAAATGGATCAAAGACCTGAAGGTGAGACCTGAAATTATAAAACTCCTGGAGGAATATATAGGTAGTACACTACTCATCATCAGCCATAAGGGGATCTTCTTGAATTCCACGTCTACGCAGACAAGGGAAACAAAAGAAAAAATAAACAAGTGGGACTTCATCAGATTAAAGAGCTTCTACAAGGCAAATGAAACCAGGATCAAAATGAATAGGGAACCCACCAGCTGCAAAAAAATATTTGCAAACCATATATCTGACAAGGGATTAATCTCCATAATATATAAAGAACTCACACAACTGAATAACAAAAAAACAAACAACCCGATCAAAAAATGGGCAGAGGAAATGGACAGACACTTCTCCAAAGAAGACATACAGATGGCCAATAGGCACATGAAAAGATGCTCAACATCACTAGTCATCAGGGAAATGCAAATCAAAACCACACTAAGATATCATCTTACATCCATTAGAATGTCTATAATCGCCAAGACAAAAAACAACAAATGCTGGAGAGGCTGTGGAGAAATGAGAACCCTAATCCACTGCTGGTGGGAATGCAAATGGACGCAGCCTCTATGGAAAACAGTATGGAGATTCCTCAAAAAATTAAAAATAGAAATACCTTATGATCCAGCTATGCCACTACTGGGTATCTACCCAACGAACCTGAAATCAACAATCCAAAGAGCCTTATGCACCCCTATGGTCATCGCAGCATTATTCACTATAGCCAAGACACGGAAGCAACCCAAGTGTCCCTCGACCGATGATTGGATAAAGAAGATGTGGTATATATATGCCATGGAATACTACTCAGCCATAAAAAAGACAAAATCGTCCCATTTGCAACAACATGGATGGACCTGGGGGGTATCATGTTAAGTGAAAAAAGCCAGAAAGAAAAAGGCAAACAGTGCATGACTTCACTCTTATGTGGAAGATAAACCAACACACGGACAGATAGAACTGTTTGGTGGTTTCCAGGGGCTAGGGGGGTGGGGGGTGGGCACAAGGGGCAGAGGGATGCACTTATATGGTGACTGACAAACAATAATGTATAACAAAAATTTCACAATGAAAAAAGAAAGTAACATGAATTTAATAAGAGGAAAGTGATTGAAAAACAAATGTTAAACCCTTTTTATAAAACATTGTCTCACATAAATATTAGCCTCATAGAAATCATGAGTCTTTTAAAGCATCCATACACACTAACTGCTTTTCACACTGCTTAAATATTGTCATCATCAATGATATATAAAATCTTCAAAAATTATAATTACCATTATCTTATAAATATCAAGCTATTAATCCCAAATAACTGAAGAAATATCTTTAAAATAGGTACTTTTATTTTATTTTAATTATAATGACTATATCTCTCATTTTATTTAAATCTCATCTTATTGGGTACTAATTCTGTGAAATTACAACTCCAGGATAAAAGATATTTATTTAATTCTCCCAAAGCCAATCAGATACTAATAAACAAGAAAATTCACCTTGCATACCTTAAGGTAGCAGTGTGCATAGCAATGATGAAGCAGATTATCAGAAGGCTGAGTAAGGCTGCTGACCACATGCACCAACTCTTCAGCGTACATCGGCACAGAATGTTCCAGATTAATTTTATCCACCAATATCTGAATAGATGGCAAGGGCCGAAGAGACTGGAAGTTTGTAGTATTCATGAAGTTACTTGAATTCTGGAAAATAACAGTGTTCACTTTATATTTCAGGAGAACAGTGACTGATGTGCATGCAATACCCTCTATACAAGCTTCAGACTGGCACATTTTGCAGTGATATCAAATCAATCTAGAAACGATACTTTTCGATGCCCACAGGGACTCTCTTATCATAACCAAATACAAAGGCCTTCTACACATTTTTAAGTATGTCCCAGATTTCAAAGAATGAATATTTATTGCAAAATTATCACTGCCCTTTTAGCTAAAGCTTTTTATTTCTTCAATCAACTACAATAGTGTCACTATTCACCTCAGTACATTGAAGGTATTTTCTTAAGCTCAATCATTCCAAAATAATTTCCTAGCTATCGCAGAGCCAGCCACCTTTTATCTTCTTTCCTTTTATTCACATTTAGATGACTAAGGGACTAAGTGGACTACTCCAGACAGTTTCAAGATACTCAGAAAAAGCAACGTTTGCAGGATAAAAAAATCCATGATCCATATCAAATCTACTAACATACATGCTAAAAGCTCATGAAGTCCTAAGAACTTCGAGGTGGGCTTGATATTTCAATGTTAAAGAACATTTCTAAGCTTCCAAATAAATGCTTCCAAATAAACTCCCTTAAAATGCCATACCTGTAGTTCTCAATGAGGAACAGTATGACCTTCCATCCAGAAGTATGTGAAAATATGTGGGAAGAGCAGTTTCATGGTTTTGTCTGGCTTTCATTGTCACAATAACTGGGGAGCAGCACTGGCATTTAGAAAGAACTGGCTAAAGATGGTAAATCCTACATAATACTTCTCTAGTCCAAAAAGCCAGTAGTGCCATTATTGAGAAACACTGAGCCTAAAATTGACCAAGTTGAACATACAACCCTGCCTTTTGGATTCATTATTAATAATAATTTTTTGTTTTGGTGAGGAAGATTGGCCCTGAGCTAACATCTGTTGCCAATCCTCTTTTTGTTTGAGGAAGATTATCGCTGAGCTAACACCTGTGCCAATCTTCCTACTTTATATATGGGACATCACCGCAGCGTGGCTTGATGAGCAGTGCATAGGTCCACGTCCGGGATCCAAATTTGCGAACCCTGGGCCACCGAAACGGAGCACACGAACCCAACCACTATGCCACCAGGCCAGCCCCAATAATAATTTTTAAACCATCACTTATTGAGCAATTACTTTACTTTTTAAAGCGACTTTATTTTGGATTATTGAGGTATAACACACACACAAATTTTAAGTGTAGAGCTCAAAAACTTTTTACCTGTAACCGTCAGGCATTTCAAGCACCGTGGAAGGCTGTCCTATGTCCCTTCTCAGAAAATACTGAATCCCCACCAGAGGTAGCCAATATTCTCACTTCAATCACCAAAGGTTAGGTTTTGCTTGTTCTTGAACTTCATACAAATAGAATTACACAGTATATTCTCATGTCTGTCTGCCTGCTTTCATTCAACATAACATCTGTGAGAATTACCTACGTTGTTCATTCTCTGAGTTGACATTTTGATCATTATGAAGTGGCTATCTTTATTTCTAATAATACTTCTTGTCTTAAGCTCTATAGTTTCTGGTATTAAAATAGTTAGGCTATTGTTCCTTTGATTAACACTTAAATTGTATATCTTTTTCCATTCTTTTACTTTTAACTTGTGTCCTACTATTCAGTTCCAGAATTTTATCTGGTTCTTTTTTATGGAATGAAGTGTCTTTTAAAATATTCTACCTTTTTGTCTCTTTCTTGACCTTATTAATCACAGTTCATGTCTAATACTGACATAATTTTTATTTTCTCCATTGAAATTTTCCCCAGATGATCTCTTAAGCTGGCAACACAATAATTAATTATGAGTGGCCGACAGAGGGTAAATATACAAAATGAAACCACTGCATCATAGTCAATTCCCTGCCATACTTCATAAGTTCTTGTTATTTAAAGTTAGGACAGTTTTTACTTCTATAATCATCATCATTATGTAGACATCAAAAGAAACATAACCAGGGCTGGCCTGGTGGCGTAGCAGTGAAGTACGCGTACTCGGCTGGGGCAGCCAGAGGGTTCGCAGGTTCGGATCCCAGGTGTACACCAACACACAGCTTGTCAAGCCATGCTGTGGAAGCGTCCCATATAAAGCAGAGGAAGATGGGCATGGATGTCAGCCCAGGGCCAATCTTCCTCAGCAAAAAGAGGAGGATTAGCATCAGATGTTAGCTCAGGGCTGATCTTCACAAAAAAAAAAAAAAAAAGAAAGAAAGAAATATAACCAAAAAATAATAAATTAAAGATAACAGATAATACCTTATGGCAAACTCAGAGAGCAATACATTGTATATGAAACTGAAACAAATATTAAACATCTAATAAGTCCTCATTAACAATAACACTAGTAACTGGGTTCCTAATATGGGCAAAATGGTTTACACGCGTTATGTCACTTTATATTCAAAATAATTCTAGAAGGTAGGTACTGTAGGGGAACTGCTCTGTGCCAGCACCCTGACAATCTTACACAAATCCATGTAACCACCAAAGGCAAGGCTTAAACTCAGCAGCCACCTACCTAATCCTTGGTAGAACATCCTGTGATACTCTCAGGGGAAGATAAGTAGTCTTGTAAGAAGCTGCTAAAAGACCATTTCTGACTATCTCATCTTGAGGGGGGCTGCTATGAGACATTTTCTCATCAGCATCCCTCATTCAGATGAGATATGGAGCTTTCAACCTACCCATCTTAGAGTACAGCTATAGGCTATATAACTGCTTAGCTGCAGTGTAGAAATGAATCCTTGCCAACAAGGTACCCTACCACATGTGTTGCATGTCATTTGGCCCTCTGTTTCAGGGTTGTCCTGAAAGCAGCATGGCGAGCTAATACCATTACCGACTTGCTTTTGTTGTCTATGTAAGTAAAACTATCTGAATCTGTCTGGGTTTGTTGCTTCTTTACTGGCTGAATCTGTCAGCCCACTTGAAAAATACAATTTTCTTTTATTTTTCAGAAAAGGAAAACAAGGCTTAGGAATACAAAGCAAGGTGTCCTAGCTAGTATATGGTCTGACTTGTAGGCCCATGCTCTTCAGCATTTCTTTATACAGCCTTAGCTTGAGATTATTTTATTTAAATACATATATATTTTAATATATATTTATATTTTATGTATATTATATAATAATTTATATATTTATATTTTTATGTATTATAAATATATATAAATTTCTTTCTAAGAATTAACAATCATAGTTACATTGCTTTAACTTCATCATGGATAACTATATAAGCAGATATTCTTTTACTTAATCACTTTCCTCTTACAATATCCTAGGACTAAGAAATACGCATATATGAGAAAACAAGTACTAAATCGCAAAATATACCTTTTCTCCCATAATGACAGGTAGCAAATGATCCAGCAAGTTGAATTCAGCCATGAAAATTGTGCAGGTACATTTAAGGAGAGTAACACTTGTATGTCGAGTAGGAATATATTCCTCCAAAGATGCCACTTCTTCAGGATTCAGTATTGTTTCATTTTCATCTCTAATATCTAAAAATGAAACGAAAATTTAAAGAAAAATTATTTTCAAATAATTAATTTTCTTAAATAACTGAAATATTAATTAATTGGTTCCCCAAATTTTAAGGTCAAATTCTATTTGTTTCAACAATGAAGCAGTTACAAAACAATGTGTTACCTTTAACAGACAGAAATTACACTACTCCAGAATGTAAATATATGTCTTTGCTATATAAAAATTTACATTTTTGGGGGCCAGCCTGGTGGCGCAAGCGGTTAAGTGCGCGCGCTCCGCTGCGGCGGCCCGGGGTTCGCTGGTTCGGATCCCGGGCGCGCACCGACGCACTGCTTGGTAGGCCATGCTGTGGCGGCGTCCCATGTAGAGTGGAGGAAGATGGGCACCGATGTTGGCCCAGGGCCGTCTTCCTCAGCAAAAAAAAAAAGAGGAGGATTGGCGGATGTTAGCTCAGGGCTGATCTCCTCACAAAAAAAAAAAAAAAAAAAAAAAAAAAAAAAATTTACATTTTTGATTTTAAAGTATTTTTTAAATATTTTAAAGAAATTCCTAATCTCTTTTGTTGAAAGAACAACAGTTTCTGTTCATAAAAATACCACTGAAATAATATAAAAGTGAGCCACAGATAGGGAAAAAATATTTGCCATAGATAGATAACATAAATAGAAATAGATATCTAGACAAAGAACTTGTACCCACAGCATTTTAAAAATAAAATTTAAAATTTCCTAAAAATCAATAATAATTCAATTTAAAAAATGGGCAAAAACACCTTAAACAAGCAAAAGGTAATGTATCCAAATGGTCAAAAATTATATCAAAAGCTAGTTAATGTCATTAGGCATCAGATAACTACAAATAAAGTCACAATGTGATAACACTACAGACCCACTGGAATGGCTAAAATGAAAAAGACTAAGAATACTAAATGTTGGCAAGTATGCAGACCAAACATCAGCAAACTTTTTCTATAAAGAGCCATAAAGAAAATATTTTTAGGCTTTGTGGGTCATACAGTCTCTGTCACAATTACTCAACTCTGCCACTATAGTACAAAAGCAGCCACAAACAATACATAACTGAATGAGCATGACCATGTTCCAATAAAACTTTTGGTATACATACACAATGGAATACTACTCAACCATAAGAAACGATGAAATACAGCCATTTGTGACAACATGGATGAAAATTGAGGGTATTATGCTAAGCGAAATAAGTCAGAGGGAGAAGGTCAAATACTGTGATCTCACTCATAAGTAGAAGATAAAAACAATAAACAAACACAAAGAGAAAGAGATTGGATCGGTGATTACCAAAGGGGAAGAGGGGAGGAAGGAGGGCAAGAGGGATGATTAGGCACATGTGTGGTGATGGATTGTAACTAGTATCTGGGTACTAAACATGATGTAATCTATGCAGAAATAGAAGTATAACGATGTACACCTGAAACTGATACAACTTTATAGACGAATATGACTGCAATACAATAAAAAAAAAAGGCAAAAAAAAAAGAAGAGGGAAAAAAACTTTATATGGAAACTGAAATTTAAATTTCATATTATAGTTTTCATGTGTCACAAAAGATGAAGATTCGTTACATTTTCTTCAAACTTTTTAAATGCAAAACCCATTATCAGCTCACAGGGTGTACAAAAAGACGCAGTAAGTCTTGGTTTGCCAACCCCTGGTCAAGAACAACTCAGCTCTCCTACATTGCTGATGGGAGAGTAAAGCGGTTCAACCACTTAGGAAAACAGTTTGGAAATATCTACTAAAGGTAAACATATGCAATCGTTTCAGCTAAGTGATTCCAGTCTTAAATATCCAAAAGAAATGAGCACATAGGTTCACCAAAAGGCATTTACTAGAGTGTTTGTATCAACACTACCACAATAACTAACAACTAGAAACTAACCAAATATTCATCAACAGTAAAATGGGTAAATATGTTATGGCATATTCACACCATGGGATACTATACAACAATGAGAATGAATGTCATAAACATAATATATGCTAAAGCCAGAAACCAAGTGTACATACTGTGTGATTCCATTTACACGAATTCTAAAATAAGCAAAACTAAATCCACAATGTTAGAAGTAATGAGAGTGGTTACCCTGGGGGTCAGAGTAGTAACCAGAACGGGGCACAAAGGGAACCTCTGGAGTGCTGGTAAGGTTCCATTTCTTGAACAGTTAGTTACATAGATGTAGTTAAGTTTGCAAAATTCACAGAACTTTACCCTTAGGTTTTGTGTGCTTTCCAATACATCTATTACACTTCAGTAAATAGCTAAAAAAAAAAAAGAGTGGAGCAGAACTGCTAACTGAAGATTTAATACATATGCACTCATACATATGTATATATGTACGTACAGGCAGCTCTCACTTTGCACAGTTCTGATATGCATGTATTTCAGTTATCTTGTTTTAGTTTAAAAATGCCAGTTCCGAAAAAACACAGTTCAAATATCAGTTACCACAGTACAAAACCTGTAAATAACTGTATAAAGTACAAAATTCACTGCTAGTTCTTCAGTCCACAAATCATTACATAAATAAGAGCTGAGCATCATGATTAGTGACCAATCATGTCACTTTTTTCAAAGTCTGTCAGGTTTCATTACTGGTGACTAGTGTCTGTTATTCAGTTCATGCACAGAGAGCAAAGCAGGTACTAGGTGTACTGCCTCCTTGTTTACTGGTGATAAACTCATGTGACATTTTACAAAAATGGATAATTGAAACAGAGAACGGGCAATCAAAGATGAAAGTCCAGCAAAGAAATAAAACTGCTAACACTGGAAGTGAAATTCTAATCAAACATAAATGGAGTTACAGAGGAAATAGCTAACCATGGGAATATCAACACTGAACCACTGGAGAGACTCTACATATGCAACTAGGGGAACTTAGTGAAGACAAACTTATCAATGTAGATGAGGCAAGTAGTTGAGACAAAAAGGATGAAGATGTCTCAGAGGAAGTGATGCAAGCCAACTACTTCCCATTAAAAGAATTCACAATAGCCAAGACTTGGAAGCAACCTAAGTGCCCATCAAGGGACGAATGGATAAAGATGTGGTACATATACACAATGGAATACTACTCAGCCATAAGAAATGATGAAATCCAGCCATTTGTGACAACACAGATGGACATTGAGGGTATTATGCAAAGTGAAATATGTCAGAGGGAGAAGGTCAAATACCGTATGATTTCCTTCATTAAGTAGTAGATAATAACAACAATAAACAAACACATAGAGACAGAGATTGGATTGGTGGTTACCAGAGGGGAACGGGGGAGGGAGGAGGGCGAAAGGGATAATTCGGCACATGTGTGTGGTGATGGGTTGTAATTAGTATTTGGGTGGTGAAGATGAGGTAATCTATGCAGAAATAGAAGTATTCAGACCCCGGGCGCGCACTGACGCACTGCTTGTCTGGCCATGCTGAGGCCGCATCCCACATACAGCAACTAGAAGGATGTGCAACTATGACATACAACTATCTACTGGGGCTTTGGGGGGGGAAAAAGAAAAGGAGGAGGATTGGCAATAGATGTTAGCTCAGAGCCGGTCTTCCTCAGCAAAAAGAGGAGGATTAGCATGGACGTTAGCTCAGGGCTGATCTTCCTCACAAAGAAAACAAAACAAAACAAAACAAACAAACAAAAAAAACCTCATGCTATATATATATATATGTATATGTGTGTGCGTGTGCGTGTGTGTGTGTGTGTGTGTGTGTGTGTGTGTGTGTGTGTGGCATAATTCCACACTGGGGAAGAGACTGCTAATTGCAATTGCAATCTCCTCTTCTTTCTTTTAGCAATAAAACCCTCTGAATTTAAGTCAGGTATATGGACTCCTTCTAGAGACTACATTTTCCAGCCTTTCTTGCTGCTAGGTGTAGGGACATGTTACAAAGTTTTGGTCAATGAGATGATGAGCCACGTCATTAAATGAAACTAAATACCTACCATTTTCTCTTGTTTCCTCATTCCTATTGATTAAAATTAGACACTGGAATGGTGAGCCAATATTGACCATGTAGATGAGATATATCTCAGAGGATGGTAGAATAACAAGAGGAAAGGAATTCCGGGTCTAAGACAACCTCATTGTCCTAGACCCCATGGAGTACCTACCAGCTTGGACTTTTACATGAGAAAAACAAATAAATTATGTACTGTTTTTTGTGTAAACATAAATTTTCATTTCTCTGAGATAAATGCCCAGGAGTACAGTTGCTGGGCTATACGGCAGTTGCATGTCTAGTTTTTAAAGAAACTGCCAAACTGTTTTCAGGAGTGGCTGTACCATTTTACATTCCCACCAGCAATGAATGAGTGATCCAGTTTCTTCACATTCTTCCCAACATTTGGTGTTGTCACTGTTTTTCACTTTAGTCATTCTGTACATACTATCCTAGCACTTACAAGTATGTCTGGCATGGAGCAGACATTCAAGCAAGGTGCAACAGATGAATGCAAGAACATGTCAAGCACTTACTATGCACTAGCACGCTGTTATATGTTTTTACATGCACTAATCTTTAGAAATAAGTCCTATTAGTCTATCATTTAGAATAACGGTAAATTTGCTGTGACAAAAGTAAAATAATAGAAGATTCAACAAAAACAGAAGCTTATTTCTCTTTCACACAACAATCTGAGTCTAAAGGATCCAGAGCTGACATGGTGGTACCACACTACCCAAGACCTAGGTTCTTTCTATCTTGCTGCTGTGTCACCCTCAGCATGCAGCTTTCACCTCATGGCAGCTCCAGCTCCTGTCATTATAACTGCTTTCCAGCCAGAAGGAAAGAGGGGAGAGGGAGGAAGCTATGTTCCTTTCCTTTTAAAGTCATGGCTCAAAAATTCACATGAAGTTCTGCTCCCATCACAGTAGCCAGAAGAACCTAGTCATGTGACTCTACTTGGGATGTGTATTCTTTATTTCCATCATAAAAATTTCTATCATAGAAATTTCTATTACATAAGAGGAGGATGGATATTAGGGAGACAACCATTCCTGTCAAAATAATTAAACTCATTATATAGATAGAGAAATGAAAAATCAGTGATGTTAACTAAATTACCTAAGGTCAATAAGAAGTGGGGAGTCAGAATTCAAACCATAGTCTGACCCCACAAACTGAGTTCTTTACTATCCTACACTCCCTCATTATGCTATTATGTCCTACTCTAGAGTACTTTACTGCATAAGAAAGGAATTTGTATTTTATGAAACTGTGATAACCACATCCTCATACTATGTAGAAAAAATTAGTTGCACAGCAAATTCATTTTTACCATTGAGACCTAAGTTCCCTTGAATGTTAAATTTGTATGTTTAGAGCCCATCTTCCTGTCTGCTCCTTAGAATCCACTAAGGTGGAAAAAGGGTCATATTTCAAGAGGATATACTAGAAAGAGATTCAAAAAGGTGTGACAATAAAATACCGACAATACTGGCAAATAAAGTACTTATGCAAATAACTTCTAAATCTTGACATCTCCCATAACTTCCACACACAAGTTTATTCTTTATGTTAACAACTAAATACATGAGAGTCAGATAGGCAAAATATACTACAAAGGTGAAGATAGCAAAATACAACAAATTCGATTATATAATCATTCAAATCAACTGGTAAAAGATTCAAAATTAAGCCAAACAAACCTGGTTTTAGCCTGCTATATGGTTCATACTCGTGTTCCAAGGCACAAACAATCATTTTCAAAATTCTATGTACTGCACTGCTATCCAAGCGAAAATCAAGAGGACCTATAACAAGGCTTTTGGTAGACTTCTCCTGTACTACTCCCAAATCTTCACTTTTCCCTGAAGAAAAGTCTTGTTGATTTGCAGAACCTACGAGAAGCCAAATTTTACATTAATATCTTAAGTTATCAATCAGATATACCAAGCATATATTTTAATACTACTCTTCTCTCCTCTTTTTAGCTTATAGCTTAATGCCTTCAAACCAATTCTCCATCAGCTGGATAACACAGAACCCTGGTGATCTCTATTTTTCTCCACGCAGATGAGAAGATATTACCAACAAAAAACAATTATTCCTGGTATCTACTTAATGTTATAAGAAGTGCTATACAATTGAAATGGTCATTCTTGGAAAATTATCCTGTAAAATCTAACTGGTTTATATCCAATAATTCTATACACAATACTATTATGTTGACTGGGAAGGGAAAACTCTGGAGGAAGTTATACTTTACTATTATTTTATCCTAGAAGTTTCACTGAGAAATAGATTGTTTAAAATTACATGTTCACAAGGTGCCTTGAGAATATCATAATGACCATGAAACTGAACAATAGGTATTACCTGCTTTGAACTTTTTCCAGAATTAAATTATTATGGCTGTTTTCCATGGTGCAGAACTCAAGTTCTTCAATCCCTTATCTGCCCATATACTGAAGAGGAACCAAGGCATTCTTCTAAAGAAAATCTTGGCCCTACCTACAGATATTTCTCCTTATCTAATATGTACACTCCTTATATTAGAAATTTGTTTTCAATACGTAAATCCACTATTGTAAGTGACAACATACGGTAATTTTTAATTCTTAAGCCATTTTGTTTATTCAAACAAAAATGGGAAAGTAAGGCTTTCCAGCATTTAATACCTTTAGAATCTAGGAAGGCCCAGTTAAGACAAAAATTCTATATCTAGATCTTCTAATAACTTTTTCAAAAACACATTTCCTTCACTTTAAACAAAAGAGTTCAATTCAATCTTTAGTTTTGGTACAGCAGACCAAAAGATAATTAATTTATTATTCATATATTCTTGACAAGATGACCATGCACAGACTTAAATATCATATCAAATAAAACAGTTATCTTATATTTTATGATGTGCATAAATAATAATTACATGAGAAATTAAGTATAAATAACATATCATTCACACACAAAAAAAACATTACTTTCCATAGCATTTCTAGAGTTACCTGTTAGGATGGGGTAACTTGAAAACAACCAGAACTTTGGTTGCAAATCATAATACTCAAAAAGAAGGAAAATGCCCTGCTTTGAATCCTGTAGGGGCTATCAGGCTTCCTAAAAAATGTCACTTTATAAGAAGACCTTTCTTTTAGATGTCACATTGTCTCTAAAATAATAAAAGCCTACGGGCTTCTATTTTTTTCCCCAGATAATGCAACCTGATTATAACGCAGTTTATTTATTTACTTATTTTTTTTACATTATTTGTTATTTTTCAAGTATGATTGTTTCTTTTTTTTTTTTTAATTTTTTGTTTAATGCAGTAACATTGGTTTATAACATTGTATAAATTTTAGGTGTACATCATTATACTCCTATTTCTGCATAGATTACATCATGTTCACCACCCAAATACTAATTACAACCCATCACCACACACATGTGCTGAATTATCCCTTTCACCCTCCTCCCTCCCCCCTTCCCCTCTGGTGACCACCAATCCAATCTCTGTCTCTATGTGTTTGTTTATTGTTGTTATTATCTACTACTTTATGAAGGTAATCATACGGTATTTGACCTTCTCCCTCTGACATATTTCACTTTGCATAATACCCTCAATGTCCATCCACGTTGTCACAAATGGCTGGATTTCATCGTTTCTTATGGCTGAGTAGTATTCCATTGTGTATATATACTACATCTTCTTGATTCATTCGTCCCTTGATGGGCACTTGTTGCTTCCAAGTCTTGGCTATTGTGAACAATGCTGCAATGAACACAGGGGTGCATGTATCTTTACGCATTGGTGTTTTCAGGTTCTTTGGATAAATACCCAACAGTGGAATAGCTGGATCATATGGTAGTTCTATCCTTGATTTTTTGAGGAATCTCCATACTGTTTTCCATAGTGGCTGCACCAGTTTGCACTCCCACCAACAGTGTATGAGAGTTCCCTTCTCTCCACATCCTCTCCAACACATGTTGTTTCCTGTCTTGTTAATTATAGCCATTCTGACGGGCGTGAGGTGATATCTCATTGTAGTTTTGATTTGCATTTCCCTGATAGTTAATGATTTTGAACATCTTTTCATGTGTCTGTTGGCCATCTGTATATCTTCTTTGGAGAAATGTCTGTTCAGGTCTTTTGCCCATTTTTTAATTGTGTTGGTAGTTTTTTTGTTGTTGAGATGCACGAGTTCTTTATATATTTTGGAGATTAAGCCCTTATCAGATGTATGGTTTGCAAATATCTTCTCCGTATTGTTAGGCTGTCTTTTCGTTTTGTTGATGGTTTCCTTTGCTGTGCAGAAGCTTTTTAGTTTGATGTAGTCCCATTTGTTTATTTTTTCTGTTGTTTCTCTTGCCTGGTCAGACATGGTGCTTGAAAATATGTTGCTAAGACCAATGTCGAAGAGTGTACTCCCTATGTTTTCTTCTAGAAGTTTCATAGTTTCAGGTCTTACATTCAAGTCTTTAATCCATTTGGAGTTAATTTTTGTGTATGGTGTAAGGTAAGGGTCTACTTTCATTCTTTTGCATGTGGCTATCCAGTTTTCCCAACACCATTTGTTGAAGAGACTTTCTTTTCCCCATTGTATGTTCTTGGCTCCTTTGTCAAAGATTAGCTGTCCATAGATGTGTGGGTTTATTTCTGGGCTTTCGATTCTATTCCATTGATGTGTGTGTCTGTTTTTGTGCCAGTACCATGCTCTTTTGGTTACTATAGCTTTGTAGTATATTTTGAAATCAGGGAGTGTGATACCTCCAGCTTTGTTCTTTTTTCTCAGGATTCCTTTAGCTATTCAGGGTCTTTTGTTGTTCCATGTAAATTTTAGGATTCTTTGTTCTATTTCTGTGAAAAATGTTCTTGGAACTTTGATAGGGATTGCATTGAATGTATAGATGGCTTTAGGAAGTATGGACATCTTAACTATGTTAATTCTTCCAATCCAAGAGCACGGAATATCTTTCCATTTCTTTGTGTCTTCTTCAATTTCTTTCAGAAATGTTTTATAGTTTTCGGTGTACAGCTCTTTCACCTCTTTGGTTAAGTTTATTCCTAGGTATTTTATTCTTTTTGTTGCAATTGTAAATGGGATGGTATTCTTAATTTCTCTTTCTGCTACTTCGTTGTTAGTGTATAGAAATGCAACTGATTTTTGTATGTTGATTTTGTATCCTGCAACTTTACCATATTCGTTTATTACTTCTAAAAGTTTTTTGGTGGATTCTTTAGGGTTTTCTATATATATCATGTCATCTGCAAATAGTGACAGTTTCATGTCTTCCTTTCCAATTTGGATCCCTTTTATTTCTTTCTCTCGTCTGATTGCTCTGGCTAGGACTTCCAGTACTATGTTAAATAGGAGTGGTAAAAGTGGGCATCCTTGTCTGGTTCCCGTTCTTAGAGGGATAGCTTTCAGTTTTTCACCATTGAGGATGATATTAGCTGTGGGTATAACGCAGTTTAAATTTAGATGCCAGTGGCTTGTCTGAAATGTAAAATTGCGACCAGCATTAGCTATATCTTTTCAGCAAGGTATATTTCCTTGTGCCCACCCTCAATACGTTTGATCACTCCAGCCCCCTGAATGTTTGGCTACTCCTATTAAGAGTTAGGGCAATATCCAGCTAGCCTTGTTGGGGCCAGCCCAGTGGTGTAGGGGTTAAGTGTGTGCACTCCGCTTCAGGGGCCCGGGGTTCGCAGGTTCGGATCCCAGGCGCGCACCGATGCAGTGCTTGTCAAGCCATGCTATGGTGGCGTCCCATATAAAATAGAAGAAGATGGGCACAGATGTTAGCCCAGGGCCAATCTTTCTTAGCAAAAAGAGGAGGATTGGCATCGGATGTTAGCTCAGGGCTAACCTTCCTCACAAAAAAAAAAAAAAAAAAAAAAAAGGAAGGCCAGCCAGAGGCAAAAGAACCTACACCACCCCATCTCCCTGTACTTTTATACCTACCAATAGAGAATTATTCTTCTTCCCACCTGAAGAGAAATTTGCAAGCTATCAAAACAACTCCACCAACCATTTGTGCTATCAGTGTGCAAGAACTCTACTTTCATTGGTGAGAAACTATACATATCCCTAGCTGTCCTCTTTCACTACAGATTCACCTGCTTTCTTCCCCGACTGGCTCTCATTAAAGTTTGCTTGTATTTAACTTACATATTATGAGTCTGAGTCTCTGTATAAAAACCATACTTTTAAAGAAAAAAAGAGCCTGCTTTAGTTCTACCCAAGGAACTAGAAAATTAATCCTTAAACAGAATAATGTAAGAATCAAGAATCCTTCTACTCCAGTATTCCCCTAAATTAACACCAACATCCCCCCAAGACATCCAGATTCAAAAGGGCAATAAACCATGATGCCCCTTCTCATCCTTTTCCTCAATCCAATAACTGAATTGTTTCAATTTTATCTCTTTTTATGTCTTTAAAATCTTCCTGTTGTGGATTACATTTTCAGCTATCTACATTAGGTCCATAAAATCATTTGCAATGACTTCCTAAATAAAAAGACTCTAATAGTTATAACAATAACAAATATTTAAAAGTTATATTAATAAGAACTATTTCAATTTCATTTTTAAAACATGGTTTGAGTGCTTTCAAGTAGCATAACAAAAAAATAATTATCAGAAGATGTTTATCAATATCAAGCAGTAGCACAGAAAATTTATTAACTGAATTTTTATTTATATGCCATTTTATAATGTGGGTAAAGTACTACTACATCATTTATCACAATAAAAATAAATAATAATACAATCTCTTTTTCTTACTGCATTTACTAGTTTCTTATATTAATTAGAATACTATCATGAACTTAAAACACACCAATCAAATCTGCCTTCAAAATTTCAGAATTCACTACAAACTCTGAAATTATTAGTTTAACATGCATTTAAATACTTAGATAAAATTTAGGGCACTTTTTGATAATTTGGACTAAAGAAACAAATAAATGTCACAACAAACCAAGAATTTTAGATAAAATATTTCTTTAAAATGTTTAAAATTAATCTCTCACAAAAATTCAAACTACTTTTCTTAGGTTCACAAACACTAAAAATTTTACAGATTTCTTGTTTCAAGCAATCCAAGAAAGAAGAAAATCTGAACACAGTAATTATGAATGCAGGCTGTAGAGTTAGACTGGCTGGGTTCAAATTCCACATAATAGGTGTGTGATCTTGGCCAAGTTACTTAACCTGTATAGGACTGGCTGTTTCCTCATCTGTAAAATGAGGATAATGTTATCTATCTTATAGGGTTATTATGAGGATTAAATATAAGCTAATACATTTAAAATACCTAGAACAGCACCTTCCATTTAAAACCATTCGATAAATATTAGCTATTATTATCACCATCACTACATCATAAGTGAATATAGATTCACAATGAGAAACAAACATATGAGCACAGCTACCTAAAAGCAGGCAAGGAATAAATGAACAGATTATAGAGGGAATGAATACATTTTTAAAGTACATCTGACATTCACAAGTTAAATTAACAGTGGAATTTTATATTTTCTCAAAAAAAATTATCTGCTTGCACAATTGGGAAAGTAGATGTGTTAAGTGGTAAACCAAAAGCAAGAAAGTGATTACCACAAATCTCCGAATAGCAGTTTCCTCTAGGGAGGGAGGGAGGAGAGTGTGATAGAAAAGGAAGGCTTATCAGATGCTAACATGGTTTTATTTCTTGGCTTGTGTGGAGAATACACAGGTGCTTACTTTATAATTTTTTGTTATTCTGTACATAAATGTATAGAACTTTTCTGTTTGTATGTTATATGATCTAAAATTTTGTCAAAAAAAGGCACTAAGGACTAAGATATCTATAACATTGTATACTATTCACAGAAATGGAAAATATGAAAAATTCAAAAGTTAAACTACCAGCTTCTCAGACAGAAAATATGTAAGCACCCTAGCAAATAAAAATCATGTTTCTATCTTTTAAAAACTATAGAAGCAGCATATGTACAAATGAAATTTTAAGCACTAGGTTTTCCTTACTTGAAAGGCAACTACTGTATACTCTACCTCCTCAGAAGACATCGAATCCATAGCACATACATAAGACATTACACTGAACAAAAGGAAATCTACCAGCTTACATTTGGCAACTACAACACTATAACAATTTGCAAAGTTTTTCAAACATAGACTTCTGAACTGCACTTTCATACATCTAACTGGCTACTGAATATTTCAACCTCAAAGTCCACAGGTACCTCAAAACACATCTTTTCCTCCAAAAATTTTCCTTTCTTAACTCTATCTTCGTTAGCGGTTATCACTATCCACCAAGTAACTCAAGACCAAAATCTGATAAACTATTTAAATTTTATTTTTAGATAAAGCAATGCAAGGGCAGTGAGGATTTTAAGCACAGAAGTAAACCAATCTGATTCCAGTACGGATTACAAAAGGGCAAGAACAGAAGCAGGAAGTCAGTAAAAAAGCTATTAGAATCTAGAGATGACAGACTGAATGACAGTGATAAGAGCAGAGCTTACAAGAAGTGGATGAATTCAAGATAGATTTTAGAAATAAAATTTGACAAAATGCGCTGATGGATTGCACGCGAGGAGAGAAGCAGTGTGTCATGATGATTCCTAGGTTTTGGCTTGAGCAAGTAGAAAATGATAGAACAATTTTCCAAGAAGAGAAGATAGAAAATAGGAGAAAAGCTGTAGGTGGTCACGGGGATATTAATTCAATTTTGGACATATTCAGTTTTGAGGTATTTTTGAGAGAGTGCAAATGTCACGTATGCACTGAATATTTAATTCTAAACCTTAAAGAAATAGTCTGTACTAAAAATACAAATATGAGCATCAACAAATACAGACGGGGCTTAAATCCACGGAAAAGAATGAGACTACTTCAGGAAAGAGTTTAGGGAAAGAAGGGAATCCAAGGTTTGATCAATGAGAACACCAACATTTAGAAATGCATTACAAAACTGGTGCAGCCAGTTTGCAAATGGCAAACCTTGCCATTTGCAACAACATGGATAGACCCTGAGAGTATTATGCTAACCAAAATAACTCAGAAGGAGAAAGTCAAACATTGTATGATTTCTCTCATAAGTAGAAGATAAAAACAACAACAAACACAAAGATACAGAGATTAGATTGGTGGTTACCAGAGGGGACGTGAGGAGGGAAGAGGGAGAAAGAGGCAGTAGGGCACATGTGCACAGTAACAAACGGTAGTTATTTTTTGGGTGGTGAACATGACATAGTCTACACAGAAATTGAAATATAATGATGTACACCTGAAATTTACATAATGTTATAAACCAGTGTTACTTCAATAAAAAAGAAAAAAAAATTTTTTTAAAAAGGAGGAAGCAGAAAATTACTGCTCTTTTTTCTGTTTTCATCTAAAAAAACTTAATGATCCTTCAAAATCAACTCCTCTATGAAGTCTTCAACCCCACAGACAACAGTAGTCACTTTCTTATGTGGACGTCTCTTAGCTCTCTATTTATACTACTGTTCTTAACATGCTATATTATGATCACTTATTTAAGTGCACAGTTAAACACTACTTATTGGTTTCTTAAGAAATGCTTTGGTCTTCTTTGCATTCACAATATCTAACTCATCACTTAAAACATAGAAATCATTTATCAAAATATGAAAAATTAAAAAATGGTGAACCTACTTTCACTAAGCTTTCAATATGAAAAAAAGATTGGAATAGTAAGCACAACATAGTACATTGATGTGCACATAAAATATCAAATAGTTAAATTTTTGAAAACATCATTTGATTGCTAACATAATAAAATAAGACTAAAACATAATACAATAATAAAAGACTATTAGTCCATAGCCAACTCTAGTGGTCCAGTGGTTAAGATTCGGTGCTCTCACCGAGACCTGGGTTCATTTCCTGGTCACAGAACCAAACCACCCATCTGTTGGTTGTCATACTGTGGCAGCTGCATGTTGCTGTGATGCTGAAAGCTATGCCACTGGTATTTCAAATACCAGTAGGGTCACCCATGGCGGACTTTCATCGGAGCCTCCAACTAAGACAGACTAAGAACAAGAACCTGGCCACCCACTTCTGAAAAAACTGGCCATGAAAACCCTATGAATAAAAGCACAGCATTGTCTTATATAGCACCAGAGGGTGAGAGGATAGGGCAAAAAGATTGGGCAAGGTTCCGCTCTGCTGTACACAGGGTTGCTAGGAGTCGGAATTGACTCCACAGTGCTAACAAAAAATGTGTGTCCATAGTTTCCAGAGGAATTTATTTCCACTTTTCTGCTTGAAACAACAAACTCTTTTTTTAACAAAAAGATCTATATAACTTCAAAATGTATTTGATATAGAAAAAGAAAACTTTAGCTTTTTGACAACTTAATGTAATATGAAATTTAATGTATCAAAATTTTAATATTTGGTACATATGAGAACTAATTCTAGTTAATTATAGAATTATCTTTTCAATCAGCTACACAAAGAAAGGATTAAAAATGTCAAGAATCTACGGAAATTCTAACATGATATTAAAATTAAACCATACCTCAAAGTAACAGAAGGTAATCTGATGTAACCGAGTACAACCAGTCAAGGAACAAGTGATTCCAAAAAAGCCTTTGTTTCTGTTATTCAAGGAAAAGCAAACATAAAAGAAAGAAACCAGTACCTTTGCCACCAGTATTCTCCATTGTATACAGGTAATCCATGTAAAAAGCCCCAAACCTTTGCATACCAGCTATCTCAGTGTATGTCTCCTGCCAACAAAGCAAAGCAAACAGAACACACATTGTACAGAAGAGACTTTTGAGTTTAAAACCTGATAGGTCAAGAATCAGACACACATCCTTATGGACAATGTGTATCAACTCTACGGATTATCAAAACAAAAGAACAGAGGTTATCCAAAGAATTCACTTCTAAGAAAAGGTAATGTTACCTCTACTATACACCACACAAACGGACATCCATAATTCTACTAGACATTTTGACTACTTTATCAATAATGTCTGGTTAATGAATACCTATAATGGAGTAGCATAATACACTCTTGACCTTTATCACCATCACAAAACTGTCTAATAATGTACACTCTCAAATAAAGTTAATCCTTAAATATTTCAGTACACTTATGAAACAGTTCAAACACTAAAGATACACTAAAATATTTAAAATGTATGTTAATTATGCAGGTCAAAATTAAATTTTTTACTTTCCACTGTAAAACTAAGTCTGTAGTGAAAAGAGTTAAAATGTAAAATATACTATTATACTAATCTTCAGGTAACGTTTTTTGAATATTTAAATTTATTCCATAAAAAGTACATTAATATAATCTTATATGAAAAATTTAAACAATACTAAGACATATACGTAGTAAAACGTGAAATTCTCCATCTCTTCCCATTAATCTCACACCCTAAAAGTAACTGAAATTAAGAGAGAAAATTCTACATGTTTCCTCCATGACTATTTTAAAAGTAGGGAATGGATAAACTAACTGTGGCTACACGCTATATAAAAGTAGAAACCCTTGTGCACTCCTCAAACCTCTGTAGATGTAGAAGCTAGATGAAAACATTCTAAATGTTTCAATAAACAACTAGCAATCAGAATATATTACTTGAGAAGAAAGATGGCAATCACAAGTATTCACACACAGTGTCACAGCCTAGAATTTGGCTCAAATTTATGTTCTCTCACCTTATGATGAGCTGCATCCAAGATAAATTCTGCACGAGTACCATTATTTTCTGGGCTTCGGTAATCAAACAATGAATTTGTAAGGTATGTCAAACCTTTCATACTCAAATTTTCACCACAAATGAAGAAACAGGCTTCCTGAAAATAAATGCAAAACTTTTGAACAGGAGGAAAAATCATTAGGCTGTTAAAGAAAATAAAACCTTGGTTTTATAACACCCATTCAGTAGTCCATAGAAATCACTACAACTTGAAATCCTGTAAAAAGGCAAGGAATGCTGTCTCCATTTTCACTGCCTATTTTGGCAAAAAACATTTTAACAAACCAAAAAGGAACTCCAAGTAGCTGCCATAAACAAGAAAGAAGAAACATTTATGAATTGGAAAGTATTTGGAACTACTGTCCAGGTGTTAAGTGCTACCAACTTTCTAAATTCCCCTGAGCTCTATAATTTCTTATAGGGGAAAACAGTCAAGTTCCTCTCTCAAGCCAAAGATATATGTAGTCTAACAGATTTTTTGGTATGGTTAAACACTTCAATAAGCACTTCATTATCCCGGCATTCTATCCAAAAAAAGGGGGGAAAGGGGAAATTTTGACTTACAGTTTCACTTCTACTCATATTCTCTTCAAAATCTTTAACACCCATGATTCCTTTAAGGCACATGGCTCTGCAACCTACAAAACCAATCTGGCAATCAAAGAAAGGCTCTCCCATCATAAGGGCCTATAAAAGAAAGGAAACAGAACTAAGAACTTGAATCTCATAAAAATATTAAAGGCTTTCCTTGTAGAATTTCTAAATTAGTCGGAACATCTTCAGGATTATGGCCTTTCCAAATTTATTCTCCTCAGATCATAAACCCTCTTAAGGTAAGAAACATCTTACTTGTCTCCATATCCTCAAACCTTTGTATCCTCAACGACTGGCACTTCAGGAACATTAATCCACACAAACATATGAATGTACATATGAAACATATGAACATATGAAAGTTAAATGAAAGAATTAATGTTGTATATTACTGTAAAACCTTTGTTAAGTGAATAATTATTTTAACCAATACTACTGACCACTAAAATACAAATATAAAACTATAAATATATTTTCAAACATACTACTTATGATAAAAACCTGTATTTATTAAATATTAACATTAAGGATCATTCAAAAGATTTAAAAAATGTATGTTCAATGTTGAAAGATTACCTCAACTGTAGTTCCTTCTTGTTCCCAACACAATACTTCTTTAGATTTTACTTTCTGAGGGCTGTAATAACTACTCTCGGCTTGCATTTCAGTGAGCTAAGAAACAACATAAGAATATTAAGTAAGTCAAATTAGTATTAAATGGCAATAAACTGTCATTATTACGATGAATTGATGGAAACAAGGCCAATTTTAAGATTCAGGAAATTTAATTATTAAGCAGGAAAACAGGTGCAACAAAAACAGCTGTAACAGATTATCCATGGTATAAAGGTTGAATATGCTAGTCTAAGCTGATATAGAGAATTTAAATGCCACTTTATTTTTATTTAACTACTTTTTCTTAACATTGCTTAAAAAAGTGAAAGCTATATAGCTATAACAGTCCCATAGTCATAAAATGGCTGATATATTTTGCCAAAAATATACACAGATTTTAACCTCAATTCATTTCTATATTCCCTAATAAATTCAACCAGGTTTAGTTCGAGCATTTCCAAGATTTCTCCCTTTGTAATCAAAAAGAAAACTGTCAAAAAACACAATAGATTCAACAAAACTTTTTCTAGTTCTGAGAGAAGCAGGTTCACAGGTTTTTACTTTCAAAGTACGTGTCTCATTGTATGTCTCACAGACTCATTCAATCATGCAAGTACTTACTGAGCGCCTGCTAGATAAAAGTACTAATCTAGATGTTGACAAAAAAAAATTTTTGCTCCTAGGAAACTTACAACATATTATTTGTATGCATCCAAAAATTAGATAATTTAAATTATTTTTAAAATGTATTTTTCTAAATGCAATGTGGTATCCTGGTTTGGATCATGTTACAGAAAAAGGACACTATGAAACTCAATTAAAGTCTGGAATTTAAAAGTAATGCACCAATGTTGGCTTCCTAGTTTTGACAAATGACAGCGTAAGACATTAACAATAGGGGATACTGTATAGGGAGTACATGTGAACTCTCTGTACTATGTTTGCAACTTTTCTGTAAATCTAGAACTATTCCAATATAAAGATGTTATTTTTTAAAAAAGGTACTCTGCCCATGTTTGCTATGATATGGCGACTCTCATTCTTGTGAAATGGATATATTCTTCAAACCTAAATACAAAGTCAAAGATCACATTAAAAAAAAAAAAAATTTACCTTAGGTTACATTGAACTTACTGAACTGAAAAGTTGTAATTTTAAACATGATAACCTCTTTATACTGAGAATCAACTACTTATTCTCATTTTTTATAACCAAGAGTTTATTATATAAGCCCTATTTCTTGGATGCTTCTAGAACTGGTGTATGCAATGTTTCTGTTTTAAAAAAAACAATTCTATAATCTAAAATGCTGAGGTAAAACTGAATATTTTAAACTTGATCACCCTTCAGCTGTCTACAATTATTGTAGAGAAAAAGCAATTAATTGATTAAAAGGACTCAAACATTACAAGAACAATTTTCAACATTATTAAAAAAATGCTACATACAATTTGGCATGATTTTGTTGGATTGGTATCAACTGTTCAGAATGCTAATGTAGAAACCTGACCTTATTTTCTGCCCAAAATATGAACCACAAATTAATTCCATACATTCTTCAAATCCAAGCTGAACAATGAATTCTAATGTTTTTCTTCCTAAATATCAACATATTTCCCCTAGAGAAATCTTAAGAGGGATATAAGTGTTTCAAATTTTTTAAAAGATGTATTAACTAATGACACGGTTTTACAATTTACGGACCTCTCCCAACTCTATTATCTCTCTGACCTGATTTTGTACTACTTCCACATTAGCTCACTTTGCTCTGGCCCCACTGGCCTCCTTGCTGTTCCTTGAACTTTTGGGGCCTTTACATTTTCTATTTCTAGAATGTTCATTCCCACGTATCTACAAAGCTTCCTCTTTCACAGGTCTTTGCTTAAATATCCCCTTTCCATTGAGGCATTCCCTGATCACCCAATTTTAAATTGCATAATGCCCTCCCCTCTAGTGGAAGCATTCACTATTCCTCTTCTCTCTTTATTTTTTCTACATAGCCCTTAGCATCAACGGGTATACTATATACCTTATTTTTTTTAATAATAATTTACATTTTAAGTGGCAGGGATTTATATCTGATCTGTTAACTGTGATATCTCTAGAGACAGAACAGTGCCTGGCACATAGATGGCACTAATATATATTTGTTGATGAATTAGATACTGTTAGGAATATTACATGTGTGGTAATACTATTAGAAAAAGCCAAGGAATAAATGACCCCAAATTAAGGTTGGATTATATTTGAGGGGCAGAGATGACAATATATGATCAACGAAGAACACACAAGGAGTGCCAAAGTACTAGTAATTTTATATTTCTTAAAATAAAAGGGTGTTCACTTTATTATTCTTTAATCTGAAAATACCTATTATATAATCTCTTTTGAGTATATCTTTTACACACATTTGTTAATGGAGGAAGTGGTCAAAGTATGATAAACACTGCTGAAAAACAGTTAAATGAGAACCTAGATAAGAAATTGGATTGTCTTCAAGAGTGAAAGAGAGGTGAGCAAAGAGAGAAACTATATATAAATAACCCTTTAAAGAAATTCTGTAATGAAAGAGAGCACTTTTTGGCCATCCTGAAGTCTATATTCCCGTCCTACCAAGCTTCAGAATAATCTCACGTATTGTTACATATTATTCAAGTAAAAAAGAGCCCTTCAGTTATATAGGAATAGTTTGAGCTATAGATATGAAACAGTAGCTGGAGGGGTATATGAATTCACAGGAGATTTTTTATGTGCATTTCTTTTTTAATGGAAATATTAAGGCATCCTTATATGTCAATTGACAGATCCAGTAGGGAGAGAAAAACTTTCCACGAAGCTGATAAAAAAGGAAAGTGGAAAAGGCCTTAGGAAGAGATCAAAATTCAAAGATTTCCAATGAGGGGACATATAATTTTATAAAGCAACAACTGTCAGACTCTATCTTACATCTACTGACTATAAAACAAACTTTAAGCTAGATCCTTACTAGAAATCAAAATTCAAGCATTAAAGTTGAGAGAGAGATGAACAGCAAGAAAAAGGAAACCTACTTTGAAAGTCACAGTTGCCTTTGTACAATAAAATCCTATAGAAACAACAGGATCCTTCAAAGTCTGTGCTTTTTGCTGATGGGTGGTTGATGCAGGATCATTCCCAAGGTGGTCTTCCTCACCATCATCATAACTCACAATTGCAGGCACAAATGACCAGGCCCAGGACACCCATCCCTGTGGCTGCTCATCCTCTTGCTCTGAATACAACTCTTGGCCTTTGTACTGAGAAGGATACTGCATATCTACTCTTGTTTCATCTTCAGCACCTATCAATCAAAATAAAGTCATTTTAAATAAATCGAGGATTTAACTAAGAGGAAAATTAGGAACGTAAATTCTATAAAAATGTTTCTCCCATATCCTTCTTTCTAAATATAAAGTATGAACAAATCCCACATTGCTTATTATTATTTAGCATTACCACTTTCAAGTTTCTATATGTTGTACTGTGTCAATCTCCTTTCACAGTCCACAATTAAGGCTATATGGGGAGGAGTTTGTCACATAATTTTAAATGTATTTGATAAGTACAAAGGATAAATACATTCAATAGCATTTTACTCAATTTAAAAAAACCACAACAAAGAAACTACCTCCCACAAATAGGGCTAAAGTGATGAAAAACTGAATTTTCTCAGAAACATAACATCAGAAAGATCCAAGAAAAGTTCTTGATTTCCTGATGCACCCAAGAAAGAAAGAGAACAGCAAGTGCTCCTAGGCAAAATGCACCCCCTCAAAAAAAGAATTATCCCAAAGGATGAACGTAAATGTTACAATAAAATTATTCTTATATGTAATTAAGAAAAATAATAGTGTTGGTGACTCTTTCTTATTAGTAGGTGACATAAATTAGTATCTTTCCTATTCCTCAGATGAAAAAAATCATAGCAAAAAACTTTTATTTGGTTACAAAATGGCAGACTAAGGATTTAGATTCCAACCACTCTAACTTATTCCATCTTCATAAAAACAAACTCCATCAGAAACCCTTAACACTATTCTAACAATACAAACAAAAGAGGCATATCATCATGGAATTTAGGAAAAAAGTTACTTTTAAAAAAATTCATGGTATAAGCAGTCTCCAGTAGATCCAAGCATATCTACTCTTCAGAGATAAATCTGTAAATACACACACTCCATTAAATATTATCCTCATTCAGATCCAATTCTAGCTTTTCTGCCTAGAAAAACTTCATAACTTTTTTTTGTGTGTGTGAAGAAGATCAGCCCTGAGCTAACATCCATGCTAATCCTCCTCTTTTTTTTTGCTGAGGAAGACCAGCTCTGAGCTAACATCTATTGCCAATCCTCCTTCTTTTTTTTTCCCCCAAAGCCCCAGAAGATAGTTGTATCTCACAGTTGCACATCCTTCTAGTTGCTGTATGTGGGACGTAGCCTCAGCACAGCCAGAGAAGTGGCATGTCGGTGCGCGCCCTGGATCCGAACCCGGGCCACCAGTAGCAGAGCGCGCGCACCCAACCACTAAGCCACGGGGCCGGCCCCCTTCATAACTTTTTTAATCCTTATGACAGGAGACTCTTGGAACATCATACACTTATACACTACAACACATGGCCATTTACCTTCTTTCATCTAGTAAGTAAAAGACTTGATAAGTAGAAATTTGAGTACCTAAAATATAGTACCAAGAGATCTTAGCCATCTTACTTCAAAACAAATTGTAAAAGTTATAAATCCAGAAAATGGTTTGCATAATCTTTATATCTTGCAGT
Source organism: Diceros bicornis minor (assembly GCF_020826845.1). Taxonomy (NCBI): domain Eukaryota; kingdom Metazoa; phylum Chordata; class Mammalia; order Perissodactyla; family Rhinocerotidae; genus Diceros; species Diceros bicornis. The sequence continues at coordinate 17,841,407 of NC_080760.1, read as the reverse complement.
TTAACCATAAACATTATATAAGTTTCTATGGGGAGTAAATAAAGCCTAATAAGACCTCAAATTGGACATCATCAATGAATATCGTCTCGGTTATAAAACAAGTAGTCAGGTCACCTCAACCCAGGACGCAGTGACCAGGTTGGGCCCACAGAGCCAGCCTCTGGACCTCTCTTGTCTAAATCATTAAAACAGAAAGGGTATCCACTGCTTGATTTTTTGAAACAAAAGAAACAAACATCACTAAGAGAGATCTGAGAAATTGGTCACTATAATTTATACTTAATATTAATTAAAAAGAGGGATTTTCATGAAAGATGCTTTCAAAGTTCCAAATCATTCCTCACTGCCTTGTAAAAAGAATGAATTAGGGCCTGGAAAATAAAAAAGCATTTCCTTGATCCCTGGTCAGAATTTCCTAAAATGGTCAGAATTTCCTAAAATACTCTTTTCCTTTGGAACAGTGTATCTCAATCCGTGGCCCTTTGATAGAATTTAGGAAACCCATGAATTTCAATGGAAAAATACATATTAAGTATTTAACTAATACGTAGCATTCTTTTAATTATGAATGTAGATAACAAACCACAGTTGCATCAGCAGTACTTTCAACTCTAAAACAAATAGAAATCACAGATAAATCAAATAACAACTGTGAAGTTATCTCAAAATATCATTTATACACATTACACATACTGTGAAACTATGACAGCTATTAGACTTTTGCTATATTTCATCATTTATTGTCTTAACATAGAAGCACATATAAAACAACAACAAAAAATACAAAATATATGAAATAATGGTTATCAGGCTCTGGAGACCAGTGAGTCCTGAGAGATGAGAAACAAGAGAAGTGAGCTCTATGATTGTCTCAGGTTTACTTCCTGGAATGGGTTCCTAAGCCACAGCCAAGAAAGAGGGTATCCAAGCAGAGCTGGGCAGACTCCTTATATGAGAAGACAGAGTAGTGAGTCCAGGGAGACTAAGGTCTTAGGCTAGAGTTTGCAGGGCAGAGTACCAAACAGGAAAGACTTGTCCAGAGAGAGAGCTCCTGAGATCTGCAGAAGGTCTTGGCTCCAGTTCTCAGTTGACTATTAATCAGTTTCATGTAAGGAAACTACTGAGGCCATGAAAAGAACCACCACAAAGGAGCAAAGGGACGATCCCTAAGACTTATACAGAATTTGGAATAGTCTGTGTTCCCACCAGCAAGCAAGAAAAAAAATCTTTAGGGCCCGGCCCAGTGGTGTAGTGGTTAGGTTCGTGCGCTCCACTTTGGCAGCCCAGGGTTCATGGGTTCGGATCCTGGGCGCAGACTAGCACACCACTTATCAAGCCATGCTGTGGCAGCATCCCACATAAAGTAGAGGAAGACAGGCATGGATGTTAGTTAGCCCAGGGCCAATCTTCCTCAGGAAAAAAAGGGGGCGGATTGGCACAGATGTTAGCTCAGGGACAATCTTCCTCAAGCAAAAAGAGGAGGATTGGCAACAGATGTTAGCTGAGGGCCAATCTTCCTCACACACACAAAAAAATTATCGTGCATGTAAGAAGCAGGAAAATATAACACAGAATGAGGAAAAAAGTTAGTCAATAGAAAAAGACCGAGGAATGACACAGTTCATAGCATTAGTAAGCAAGGACTAAAACAGCTACATAAACAAAATGCAATATTCAAGAAAGCATAAATAAGGAGAGATATAAAGACATATTTTTTTAAAAATCCAAATTGAATTTCTAGAGATGAAAAATACTGTATCTGAGATGAAATATAAACTAGGTGGGATTAATAGCAGATTAGATACAGAAGATTAGTGAATTTGAGCAGAAATAGAAACTATCAAAAATGAAACAGAAAATAGAAGGAAAAAGCTAAAAAAAACATGAACAGAGCATCAAAGAGCTCTGTTGAACTTCAAGCAATCTAATATATATGTAATTGGAGTCCCCAAAGGAGGAGAAAGAGAAACTAAAAAAGATATTTGAAGAAATAATACCCCAAATTTTTCTAAGTATATATGAAAACTGCAAACCCACAGACCTAAAAACCTTAATGTATTCCAAGCACAAGTAACAGGAAGAAAAGACACAAAGGCATATCAAAATTAGGATGCCTAAAATCTTCTGAGAAGAGTTTCATTGGGTTTACCAGAGTGTCAAAGGAATCCACAGTGCAAACAATAAAAGGTTAAGGATTCCTGCTTTAGACAGATAAGAAAACTAATTCAGACTCCTCTGGAAGCAAATAGTGGAGTTGCTTCCTCCTTTTTTTAACACACAAAAAAACTCACCTTCTTAGACCACAGAAAGCAAAGGCTATAAAGAAAAATTTGAAAATTACTTTTCATCAAAATTTAAAACTCTGGTCAAGAAACACTTACTAAAAAACTAATTAGGTAAGTCACACACTGGCAAAAAATATTGCCAAAACATGTATATGACAAAGGACTTGAATTCAGAATATATAAAGAACCACAAATCAGTAATGAGACCCAAAAAGGTTTTAAAATAAGCAAATAGTTACATATACTTCACAAAAGTAGCTATATCAATAACCACATGAAAAAGTTCAAAATAACTGCTTATCAGGGAAATGCAAATTAAAACCACAATGAAACACCACAATATGTCCATCACAATGACAAAAAGTAAAAAAAGACTGACAACACCAAATGTCGGCAAGGATGTGGAACAACTGGAACTCGCATACATTGTTGAGGGGGATGTAAAATGACACAACCATTTTGGAAAAAAGGTGTGATAATTTCTTTAAAATAAAAAAAGACAGGGGCTGGCCTGGTGGCACAATGGTTAAGTGCCCATGCTCTGCTTCTGCGGCCCGAGGTTTGCAGGTTTGGATCCCAGGCGCGCACGGACACACCGCTTGTCAAGCCATGCTGTGGTGGAGTGCAATATAAAGTAGAGGAAGATGGGCACGGATGTTAGCCCAGGGCCAATCTTCCTCAGCAAAAAGATGAAGATTGGCATCGGATGTTAGCTCTGGGCCGGTCTTCCTCACAAAAAAAAAAAAAAAGACAACTAAACACACAATTCCACTCTTAAGTATTTACCCAAGAAAAAGAACAGTACACGTCTACAAGAGACTTGTAGAACAATGTTCAAAATAGATTTATAATAGCTGAAACTGGAAACAGCCCAAGCATCCATCAACAGGAGCATGACTAAATAAACTATGGAATATTCATATGGTATACTCATACAATGTACCTAGCAATAAAAAGGAAAGAACTACCGATATATACAACAACATAGATGAATCCCCAAAATATTATGCCTTTAGGGCAGTGAAAATACTCTGTATGATACTATAATGATGAATACATGTCATTATACATTTATTCAAACCCATAGAATATACAACACCAAGAGTAAACCATAAACTACAGACTCTGAGTGATAATGATGTGTCAATGTAGGTTCATCAATTGTAACAAAAGTAAGAGAGGATGTTGATAATCTAGAGGGGATGTTGACAATGGGGGACATAGTCAATGTGACATAGACACAATGACTATGCATGTGTGAGGGCAGGGAGTATATGCAAAATCTCTGTACCTACCCCTCAATTTTGCCGTGAACCTAAAACTGCTCTAAAAAAATAAAGTCTTTAAAAAAGTGAAAAAAAAAATTAAAAGTAAAAACTATGCATAGTGAAAGAATCCTTTCACAAGAGAGTACATACTGTATGATTCCATTTATGTGAAATTCTAGAATCAGCAAAACTAATCTATGGTTTTTAAAAAAATTCAGAAAAGTGTTTTCCTGAGTGGAAGGAGGTGGGGAATGACTGCAAAGGGTCATGAGAGAATTTTTTGAGACGTTACTGATCTATAATTCGTGGTGTTTTATGTTACACAGGTGTACACATTTCTCAAAACCTGTTGAATAGTATACTTAAGATTTATGCATTTCACTTTGTAAATTTAACCTTCAAAAAAATAAAAAGAACTATTAATAAATATAAACTCCAGTTAATGATATGCTGCTGAAGTCTAGGGGTGAAGTGTACTCATATCTGTAACATACTTTGAAAAGCATCAAAAACATTGGTTGAACTGATGGAGAGAGAGATGTCAGATGAACAGAAATGGGATAAAGCAAATGTAACAAAGCAAATTGTAAAATCTGGATGATGAGCATGTCGGTATCCAATGCATAATACTTTCAACCTTTCGATATATTTGAAATTTGTCATAGCATTTGGAAAAAAATGAATTGAGTACCTTATATCTGTTAGGTTTTGTTTTAGGTATTACACATTGTTCTGTCTCAGGAGTTCATTGCCTAACATGAATTCACTGTCTAGTATGAAATAAAGGTATGTTCTAGATCTACTTACGCTTATTAACGTTGTTCCCTAAGCTTTTTTTTAATGTGATAGGATTTTTTAAATAAGCTATAATTGAAATACTATAAAATTTCGTCTTTAAAAATATACAATTCAATCGCTTTTAATATAGTCACAAAGTTATGCAACCATCGTCACTATCTAATTTTAGAACATTTTCATCACTACAAAAAGAAAACCTCTACCCATTAGCAGTCACTTCCCACTCCCTCCTCCCTCCAGGCCCTGGTTACTAAACTACTTTCTGCTTCTAAGGAATTGCCTTTAAGGGACATTTCACACAAATGGAATCATACAATGAGTTTGTTCCTTTTTGACTGGATGCTTTCATTTAAGATGTTTTCAAAGTTCATCATGTTGCAGCATATATCAGTATTTCATTCCTTTGTATGGCTGAATAAAATTCAAATGTATAGATATACCAGAATTGTTTATCCATTTATCAGCTGACGAACATTTGGGCTGTTTCGCTTTTTGGTTATGATGATTAATGCTGCCATGAATATTTACATACAAGTTTTTATGTGGACATTTGTTATCAATTCTCTTGCATATACACCTAGAAGTGAAATTGCTGGGTCATATGGCAACTCAGGTTCAACTTTTTGAGGACCCAGATTGTTTTCTAAAGCGACTAAACCATTTTACATTCCCAAGCAACATATAAGAGTTCCAATTTCTCCACATCCTTGCCAACACTTGTTATTTTTGTATCTTTTTGATTATAGCCATGCTAGTGGCTATGAAGTGGTTATCTCACTGTAGTTTTCATTTGCATTCCCCCTCATGCCTAATGATGTTGAGCATCTTTTTATACGTGCTTGTTGGCCATTTGTGTATCTTTTTTGGATAAACGTCTATTTAGGTCTTTTGCCCATTTTTTTTTTTTTTTTTTTTGGCTGAGGAAGATTCGTCCTGATGTAACATCTGTTGCCAATCTTCCTCTTTTTTGCTTGAGGAAGATTAGCCCTGAGCTAACATCTGTTAACAATCTTCCTCTTTTTGTATGTGAGCCAACGCCACATCATGGCCACTGACAGACGAGTGGTGTAGGTCCACACCCAGCAACTGAACCCAGGCCGCTGAAGCGGGGTGCCTTGAACTTAACCACTAGGCCTGGCTGGCCTGGGGCTAGCCCTGCCCATTTTTCAATTGGGTTATTTATTCCTACATTTTAAATGCCCTTTTCTAAAGCCTCTAACTATGAAAATTAACCATCTACAAATTCTTCCTGAGTCTCAGGCCCAAGGACAAGCCAAAGTCAATCATTCCTTTCATCATCTTTCTACTTCAGATCATTCATACCTCTGTTTAATCAAATATCCTATCATTCTACTATGCATCATACTTAACTAACTATTCACATCTCTGTCCACTCCATTGTATCTTAAGATTTTAAGGGAAGAGAACACATATTTTTATCTCTGTATTTTCCCACAATATCAACAATAATGGCTTAAGTACAGTAGGCTTTAGTAAAAGTACAATGAATTGAGTAACTGAAGTTAACCAACTAGGTATCCTTCAATGAAGCATATACTCCATTAATTAAGGCTCTAATTAACCAGGTATCCTCCAATAAAGCATATAGTCAATTACTTAAGTATAATTAATTACAATGGTTCATTATAATTACATATAATAATTAAGTATTAAGAACACATAACTCAATTAATTAGTTACAATAACTCTTGGTGAGGCTTTGCAGAAAAATTACCAAACTATAATTTACTAATAAATCTTGAGGTTGAGATAAAAATCTCAACTTCCACATAATGTACATTCTGAACACTTATACCTAGTAGAAATATTATTTTTTGCATGTATAAAAAAGAAAATCAGAATAGCATCCAGCATGTAGAAAAGAAAAAAAATCAAAGTAGTGTCAAACAACCAAAATAAAATCATCCCATCACACTAGGACATTGCAAAACTCAACGTATTTTTTAAATTTTCACAATGGTGAAAACACTTTGCAAGAACAATAGTTCTAAAATAAAGTTTTTGTTATATTTACCTGTAACGTTTCCTAACATATCTTTATTGTGACAGGTAGGATCTTCTGTTTCCCCATCTTTAAAATTGCCTATTTCTCCATAGTAAAGAGCAATCCCAAGTTGCATTACACGGATAAACATAGGCAGTTGTTGATCTGTGATAGAAAGTTTCAAACTCTCTACTAAGGTATGAACCTGTATTTTGAAAAAACAAAAACATGAACAAAAGCATGCTCAAAGGGTGTACCTTTTCACATAAGCAGAGAAATGTTAAAAGTCTTGAAATGGAATACCATAAGAGAAACAGTAATGTCCCAAACATTTCTAATATGTAAGTCAAAATAACAGTTTACTCTAAAATTTTAGGAATTAAATCAAATTTTGCTATGATGATCAATAAACTTTAGAAAGAAACTATATTAAGCCAATTATACAAATGCAAACAGAAATGATAATGAAAAGATATAGTCACACCAAATATCTAGACAACTTTTCCAGAAAGTTATGTAACAAAAATACCCAATCTATATATAACATTAAGAGTATGATAGTATTTCCCCCCAAAACCAGAAAGATCTCCGTCACAACAAAAAATAAAAGTTTCATGATACCATTTTAGTAAAACTTTAATCACCCTTTCCAGCTTTATTAACCAAAAAGAATACATACACATCCTAAAAACATATGTTAAGTGGGAAATTAACTAACATTATAACTATAGAAGTATGGACATAAAATTTTTATTGTCAAATACAGAAAACCAAGAGAAATATATGTTCAAGAAAGTTTTTCAAACAAATTTTAAATAAGAGATTTAAACATAAAATTTATAACATGAATCAACCATAAGAAAGAAGATTAATTACTAACAAATAGCATATATAGCAGTCAATCAAAGTTCTCCTTATAGAAAGAGACATCAATGGAATATAAACACAGCCTCAGTGTAATGGTTTCCTGCTGTTATATAAACATGGAATAAAATCAATTAAGCCATAAAGTCAAGTCTCTTGGAAGGTTTATTTTGACTAACTGGTATTTGAGCGTCTACGAAACATGAAAAAGAAGTAATGGTAATCATCATATTTTTAGGGCTAAAGGCACAAAAAATTGTATTTGAAGGGGAAGAAAGTTATATGAGGGGGGTGTAAAATGCCATATTCAAATATGGGTACAGGTTTCTCAAAAACGACCTAAAAATCATACACTGAATAGACCATGAAGAAGTAAGAAACTGGGGCAGGGGGAAGTGAGGGATGGAGTGTGCAGTGCAGGCCTACCAAACTCTTCTTAATTTGAGATTTTCTGCCACATCCTTTTAAATATTGTATGGCACCAATAGCACCAATGATAAGCAGGCTTAGCAAAACCAATGACAAAGAATCAATCCTTTATACATATACATATATATATATATATATATACACACACACACACACATATATATAATATTATATACACAAACACATGTATATCTTTAATATATAAGATATTTTATATATGCTATATATGTATATACATCTAAAATATCTTTAAAATCAGTAAGATTAATCCCCAACAGAAAAATGGACCAAGAACCTGAATGGATTTTTCAAAAACCAAATGGCCAGTGAACATCTTTTCAAAAATCTAACTTCACTAATAATCAAGTGTTAATCAAAATATATACAGTCATGTGTCACTTAACAATGGGGATACATTCTGACAGATACGTCATTGGGTGATTTTGGCCTTGTGCAACCATCACGGAGTGTACTTACACAAATCTAGATGGTATAGCCTACTACACACCTAGGTTACATGGTACTAATCTCACAGGACCACCGTCATATAAGCGGTCCATCGCTGATCGAAACATCATTATGCAGCGCATGACTATATTATATTTTGCTCAACAAGTTGGCAATTTTTTTAACATGATGATATTTAAGGATCAGAAGAGTGTAATACAGGTACTCCCCTTAATGTTCACGAGCATATATACTGATTAAACCTTTCTCGAACCAATTTTGCAATACATATCACAGACCTTAAAAAAGTTTAAAACCATTAATGAAAAATTTGCGATTACAGAAATCGTTCCTAAGGAATTAACCAAAGATATGGTCAAAGATTTATATGCAGACTTTCATTCCTCTGAAATACCAGAAAAAAAAAAAAAAAGTAAATTTTCAAAAATAGGGGAAATATGAAATAAATTATATACCCATATGATCTTTACAATCTCTAGGACATGTTTATTTCTCACAAAAGATAGAAAATTATAAAAAGCCTATCCAAATATAAATAAATAAATTCAAAATCCACTTAAACATACGTGAGAGGCTTAAACAAATAATTAGGGTATCTGGAACATTTTTGGAAATTCCCCAACTTGAAGGTAATCAATGAAGTTAACCATGTCCATTTAATACATATTTCCTAGGACTAGGAGTTGGAAGAATAATGGGTCTAACTCAAAACGGCAAATCTTACACCACAATAGTATTAATAAAAAACTCAAAATTTGATTTCACTTGAACATAATGGTATCTTATATTTGGTGATTACCAGAATCAAAAACTATATGTCAACAAGCTTATTTATATTAAGGTGCTCTTTACAAGGAACTGTCATGGCTAAGCAATTTTAAGAACACAAACCTATATGGCAACACTAAGTTTTCAAATTCATTTATTTTTTCTTGTCTCTAATTTAGCCACATCCTAGAATGTATAATTTAATTTATACTAATGATCCACTGGATTATTTTATATAGTAAGGCTTACATATATCCATTACTTGTTTTCAAAATGTATCTTGAACTTAAGCCTTAACATTCCCCAATTTTACTAGCCGATTCAGAGCTAAAGAAAAAAAGCCCATTATCCTGAGACAGAGGCATCAATATTGTTGAATTAATACTTTTCCATGCCTATCTTTGCCAAAGAAGTTAATTCAAACAGGCACAGTAGTCAATACCAGTGTTAGGGCCAACTTTTCCATTATAGAACTTTAGTATTGAAAAGCATGTAATTCAACAATAAAAATTCATTTTGCAGTAAAAGTTAAGATGACAAGTCACTGTGTGAATTCTTTTTCAAAGATAGACAGATGTTTAGAAAACTGTTATGTAATAAAAGAACACAAGATTTACAGTTACAGACTAAATACTGAAAATATATACCAATACCTCGGAGAACAACAAATTTTCACATGTATCAAAAGACATTACCTGAAAAACTCGCATAGTCTAAGATTTTAATTGCATTTTGAAACCACAGATAAAAAGTTAAAATTTCCTGAACCAATAAACTAAGATATTAGGTTAGCAAATTAAGCCTTATAAAGTTATCTAAGAAAGAGAAGGGACAATAACTATAGTTATCAGATCATGCTAAACAAATTACAAGGATTAAAATATAGATTGATATTCAGTCCACTATGAGTAGAAATACACTTTTTTGTATGATCTCCTCCATTTACTTGAAGAGAAAAACACTAATGAACAGCTGGACAAACTAAAAAGGAAACTACAGTCACAGAAAAAAAAAGTTGTCCCCAAAATATCTTTACTAGCACACATAATGAAGTTATAAATATATAATAACAGAAAAGTTGTAAATATAAATAAAACCTTTTTACAAAAACTAATAGTATATATATCTATAAGGTTAATTTCTTCCTTATTTTTTAATAATAATTAGCATGCACAAGAGCCAATAAACAAAATGGAGACATGCAACTCAACTACTAGAAAAAGAAACACCTACTTTAATAACAGATGGCATCTTGGAATTTAGGTTATCATACGTAAAATGCAGACGAGTTCTGAAGGAACATTTGTATAATAACGGGTCCTGGTAAAATTCTATTTTACCACTAGCATTTCGCTTATCAAGACAAACTGTACAGTCGCAAAAATTGATAACCTTTCTCAGCACCAGATCAGTTGCTAAAAAGAAAAGAAAAACATTTTAAGTAAAAAGTAAAGTTAGAGAAAAAAGGCAACTATTATTTATTAGCACAAATAGTAATAAAAATAATAGTAAAAATAAGATTAATAGAGCATTTAATACATGATGCCAGAAGCTATGCAAAGAACTTCTCATTTATTATATCATTTAAATCTTCCAACAACCTTATAAAATAGGCACAATAATCCCCATTTTAGGTATGAAGAACCAAAAGAAGCCAAAAAACGAAGTAGCCTGCCCATAATTTGCTTAACACCTAAATACACATTTAAGATAAAAATTTATGAAAAATTTTCACAAGATTTTGCTATCAGCAAGGAGATATTAAATACTAAAATAAAATTCTTGAGAAACCATATTAAAAATAACATTGTAACAGTCACCCATTTAATATTTATTTTACACTAAAAAACTTACTGCTACTCTCCAATATGGTAGTTACCAGTGATATGTGGCTGTTCAATATTATATATGAATTAAAATTATATAAAAATAAAATTTCAGGGGGCTGGCCCAGTGGCATAGTGGTTGAGTTTGTGCACTTGGCTTCGGTGGCCCAGGGTTCGCCGGTTCGGATCCCCAGGGTGGATCGATGCACCACTCAGCCCATGTGTGGCGGCATCCCACATGTAAAATAAAGGAAGATGGGCACAGATGTTAGCTCAGGGCTAATCTTCCTCAGCCAAAAGAGGAGGATTAGCAACGGATGTTAACTCAGAGCCAATCTTCCTCACAAAAAAATAAAATAAAAAAATAAAAAATAAAATAAAATAAAATTTCAGGTCCTTGGTTGCAATAGCCACATTTCAAGTGCTCAATAGCCACATGTGGCTAGTGGCTACAGTACTGAACAGTAAAGACATAAAACATTTCCATCATCACACAAAATTCTAGTGGACAACACTGCTTTAAATAAAAACTAAAGAAGAAATGGCCAAATTATCAATAACAGTATAAAGTTTGTTTTCAAGGTAAGAATAAAAATGCTGGTAAAGTATCAAACTAGAAAATGAGATCTTTAGCAAACAAGTAGTTTTATTCCTAACTAACAAGCAATTCCTAGGTAAATATCAGGCCCAAATCTTCTTGATCAGTGATTTTAAGTTAGCAGCTACCCACATGTGATGGCCATGGGAATCTTCAAAACAATAAAATATGCTCTGGTCCATTCTTTGTTAACACTATTTCTGAGTGTATCCTGCCACTTCTAACTAATTCAACCTTAATTTTCTTTTCTTTTTTTGTACTTGAGTTTTTAAGAAGTAAAAACTAAAAAGTATGCACGTGTGGAAACAGTAAACTTTTATTACCAAATAAATTTCAAATTTGTTAGTTGAAAAAATACACAAACTTGCCATATTATTTCATTTTACACAGCATATAAATGATTTAGCTACTGATATTATATACATGCACACAAGTTAAAGAAATTATAATAGTAGGACTAGAAACGAAAGAAACCCTCTAGATACTTCCTTCCCTCTCTTAATGATAATTTACTGAGTATTTGCCATTAGACACTACACTAAGTCTTTTACATCCATTATCTCTTATAATAGTTATATGGCTCTGTTTAAAAGATGTGAAAAGTGAGGCACAATAAGGGTGAATAATCTGTCTAATGTTAAACAGTTTATAAAGAGCAAAGTTGTAATTCAAACTCTGGCAACCTCACTCCAGAGTGCATGTTCTTATTCATTATGCTATAAAACATAAAGCAGTCATATTTTAAGGAACTTCTAGAAAATTATGATTCAGTGAGAGGAAATTATTAAGCTTTGAAAATATTTTTTCTTAAAAACTAAATATAACAGCAACTATCTTTTAAAAGCTTACAAAATGAATTCTAGTTCTGGTACTTACTTTAGATAATGTGTTGTAATTTAATCTATAAAATGGGGATAATAATTATGTCTACCTAACAAGAACTCTGGAAAATGATTTGGCATTATTTTGAAAATGTGAATATTTACATACCCTCCCATCTAACAAACCCTCTCCTAAGTATATGTCCTAAAGAAACGCTTACACACATGCATCAAAAAATATGTACAGGAGCCAGCCCAGTGGCGCAAGCAGTTAAGTGCGCGCGCGCGCTGCGCTGCGGTGGCCCAGGGTTCACCGGTTCGGATCCCGGGCGCGCACCGACACACCGCTTGGCAAGCCATGCTGTGGAGGCATCCCATATAAAGTGGAGGAAGATGGGCATGGATGTTAGCCCAGGGCCAATCTTCCTCGGCAAAAAGAGGAGGATTGGCAGATGTTAGCTCAGGGCCGATCTTCCTCAACAACAACAACAAAAAATGATACGTACCAAAAGATTCATAACAGCAGTGTTTCTAATAACAAAAATCTGGAAACATCCCAAATACCCATCCATCAGGAGAACAGATAATTAAGTTTTGGCATATTTAAAAGGTATAATATTATTCATAAGTAAAAATCAGTGATCTACAACGACATGCAACAGCGAACCTCAAAAGACAACACAGACAATACTATTTTTACAAAGCTCAAAAATACATGTATCTAAATATATTATTTATTATACATTCACACCTGACAAAACTTTTTTTACTGAGGTAAAATTCATGTAACATAAACATTAACTAATTTAAAGAGTACAACAGTAGCATTTAGTACACTGACATTGTTGTGCAACCACTACCACAATCAATTTTAAAACTTTCTCATCACCTCAAAAAAGAAACTTTAGCTATGCCCCTCCATTCCCCTCAGTGAGCTCCCCCTTCTCCAATTCCTAAGCAATCAATAATCTACTTTCTGTCTATAAAGATTTGCCTATTCTGCACAATTCATATATATGGAATCATACAATAGACACCCTCTGTGTCTGGCTTCTTTCACTTAGCATAATGTTTTCAAGGTTCAACTATGTTGTAGCATGTATCAGTACTTCATTCCTTTTTATAGCACAACTTTTTTTTAAGCAATTGAATAATAAAATTTAATATAGCAGTTAACTCTAAGAGGAAGCAAGGGGATGGAATAGGAAAAAGTACATTGATGAAAGAAAACTACCATTAATGTTCTAGTTACTCAGAGGGTTGTTTTATAACAAATACATGTTACATAAATCCCTTCGTAAATATCAAATGTTGCATTAAAAATTAATAAAAGGGAAAATAATAGTATTTACCTCAGAAGGTTAAAGTATTAAAACAAGATAATTAATGTAAAAAACAAAGCACCAGGCCCGGCAGTTAACAAGCCCTCAATAAATGGAAGATACTATTTTTTGCTGTCTTTATCACCACTATCACCATGAGCTTTCACGCACTATCATACTGGATTCTCACAAATACACTGACAGGTTGGCAGTAATGATAATTCACATTTTACAAATGACTCACCCAGGGTTGCACTAGGTTAGTGGTGGAGGAAAAATTTGAACCACGATCCCTTAACTCTCAATCCAAGACTCTTTCTAATTATACTATGAATAATTTCCCAAAGTAATATTTGTATTACTGCTACATTAAAACTATAAATGAAACTTCTTCCCCTAAAGTGTCAACTCATTTATTTAATCTTGCATTATCCAGTTCTCTTTGTTTTCTTTCTATTTTCCATAGCTTTTTCTTCTGGCCTTTTTATCGAATACATCTCTCCACAGAGGATGAGAGGGAGAAATAACAATGTCTCAAAAACAATGCCTGGGTCTTTGCATACGCTTTTTTTTTTTTTTTTTGGTGAGGAAGATCAGCCCTGAGCTAACATCCATGCTAATCCTCCTCTTTTTGCTGAGGAAGACTGGCTCTGAGCTAACATCTATTGCCAATCCTCCTCCTTTTTTTCCCCCAAAGCCCCAGTAGATAGTTGTATGTCATAGTTGCACATCCTTCTAGTTGCTGTATGTGGGACGCGGCCTCAGCGTGGCCGGAGAAGCGGTGCGTCAGTGCGCGCCCGGGATCCGAACCCGGGCCGCCAGTAGCGGAGCGCACACACTTAACCGCTAAGCCACGGGGCCGGCCCCATACGCTCTTATTTATGCCTCACAACAGAACTGTGAGATCAGGATTACTTTTCATTTTTAAAATGTGAAGACTGAATCTTAGAGAACACACAAATTCCAATTCTGCTAGTTCCTACATGTATGCCTTAACGAGGCTAGTTAAGTAACCTTGAGACTCAATTTCACTTTGCTTTCCTTTAACCAGGACTTAAGAATAGTCAGTAAATATATGACTAAATGAATGAGAAAGAATATCACTTTATGAGAATGTGAGAAAATGAATGTAAATGATAATAATAGCTGCTCATTTTCTGGGCACTGACTATGCACAGGACACTTTTATAAGTCTTTTCGGTGCATTAACATATTTAATAAAATAATTCTATAAGGAAGCTCTTATTTTATAAATGAGAAACTGAGAAACAGGGAAGTCAAGTAACTTGTATCTCCACTAAGTGGGAGAGCCAGGATTCAAACTCAGGTAGTCTAACGTTTGTGGTAACAGTTTTAGCAAATACGTACCATGGCAAGTCACAGATAAAAGGTGCTCACAATGGTCTCCTTGCTATATTTTCCAAAAATATCTACTTCTTACCCTATCAGAACATAATAACAAATTTTATGACTTATTTAATTAATATGTCTTCTGACAAAACTAAGAAGAAGCAGTGTCTATTTCTTTCACAGCTGTATTTTCAATGCTTAGCACCGTGCCT